>NC_142132.1:8860000-10355000 GCF_024610735.1 Ursus americanus
AGCATTGTCCAAGAGAACTTTCTGAGGTGATGAACTGTCCAACACGGGAGCCACCAGCCTCCAGAACTGAAGGACCAAATTTTTAACTTGATTTAATGTTAATTGCATGTGGCCACATGCTCCATACTGTAGACAGTACTGGTCTAGATGGTCCTGCTGATGGGTTTGTTGGGCTCTGGGAGTGCTTTGGGGAGCAAAATGAACTTCCGATAACACACTGAAGATCCAGGCTGGCTCAGCTAGTGCGGGGTGGGGGCAGAGGCCCTGGGGCCACGGCCAGCTCCGCCCCTGCTGGCTCAGTGATCACACAGAACCCCCCAGAACTCTTGGAGCCTGACTTTCCTCATCAGTAAAATAGTTATAAAAATTGCAAACTCACAAAGTTACCGTGAGGATAAATGCGATGAACACAAGTGAAAGTACTTCCGAACAGAAATAAAATATATCAAACATTTAGTATTTGCTGGGGAATCCACACGGCTGCTGCCATGTGATCTTTATGATGACCCTGTGATAAAATAACTACTATAATTATAATTATTACTGGTCCCATTTTAGAGATAAGGACACTGAGGCTCTAAGAGGCTAGTGATGTCCCCATTCTCCCCCAGTTAAGAAGTAGGGGTTTCTCCTTGGGCCCGGGGGCTTTGCCACTGTGCCAGATGACCTCTGCAGCAAACCCTTTAGATGTCAGGCGTGATTAATCGCGACAATCATTTCCAGTTGCCATAGCACCTTTTGTCTTGAGGGAGACGGGAACCAAATCCACCGCTGGGGAATGTGGCAGCTTCTGGGATGAAGGGGGCTGACGGCGGCACCCATCAGCCAAGTGAAGCAGCTGGAGCAGCAAAGCCCCTCAGCAGAAAACCCCGCCCCCCAGTCCTTCCCCTCAGTGCCAGCTCCCCTGCAGTGGGGAAAAGTAAGTTCCTGCTTATAGCTTCTAGGTTTCTTTGGCTGGGTTGCGGTCCTATTTCCACCACGTGTTTCTGTAAACTGGCTGGCTCCCCAGAGTGTCCAATAGGACTGGGGTCTGTGTTCCCTCATTGTCTCTAGTGCCCCCACGCCGTCCCATTGAGTGGCATCTGAAGGGATCTCTGCTAGGTCGTGTCGGTCCCCAAACAAGACTTGTCACTATTCTTGCCAAAGGACAAACAAACCGCCTGCACAGCGGGGGAAGATACTGGACCAGATGTATCATCCGTAAGTGATAGTAGGTGACCACGGCTCCAGAGTGACTCTCGGTGGCAGGTGGGTGGGCGCCCACCGATGGCAAAGATGACCACAGCCTGTCTGTAGTGCCCCCTTTCTTTAACGACAATGGCTCTGTCCATATGCACATGTATATTTAACCTCAAAGAAGTCTGTGATTTTTGAGGCCATTGATAAGACCCCATGGTTGATTTCAGTGAATCACACATCCTGTGAGTGACTGAATTTTGCCTTTAAGTAAAGACAAAGAGCCTGGATTGTGTAGCCGGTGGTTCTGTGCCGCACGCACTGGGCTTTCTGAAATCCCCATTTCACAGGGCTGCAGTCACTAGCAAGGAGGATGAAAACAGGGTGTGAAGATAGAGATGTCAGGATGTCTGACCTTGGGGCCCTCGAGTGTGGGGGGTCTCCTGAGGTAGTAGAAGGAGTGTTGGGGTGTTGAGGCAGAGGACAGGATGGAAGGTCTGCCGTGGAGGATTCTGGTTTGGCCAGTGAGCGCAGTCCTAGGCAAGCAGGCTCTCCGTTCCTCCTCTTCATCTCCCGTGGGGAGGTTGGGGCTCTGAGGAGCGTGTCTCCCCTGAGGAGCGTGTCTCCCCTTCCAGTTTGTAAAACGGGTTTCCTTCCATCATCCCAGGTGATTCTCACAACTCCTGGGGAGGCTTGAATTAGTGTCATCCCAATTTTACAGATGAGGAAACCAAAGTTCAGCACAAAAATGACTCACCCAAGACCACACTGCTGGTTAAGAAGCAGAGATAGGACTCAGATAGGTTTCCTGACCGCAACCCGCTCATGCGGGGTCAAGTAGGTGAATTTCCCTGCTGTCTCTTGGGGGACAGCAATCTCATGGGGACTGACCGGGGCCCTAGAGGGAGCTCTAAAGGTGGTAAATGTTGTAAAGATGTGCCGCTTTCATTGCTCTAATGTAAGGTTTGTGTCTCCTCCGAGCAGTTCTGGTTGTGCTTAATTTAATTATTTGTAACGAAGCATTTTCACAGCCCTCTAGTAAAAATATGTGTAATTACGGAGTGTAATGATGTAGGACTCCCTGAAAATCCTCACAGCAACCGTTTCCTTGGGAAGGCAAACTTTCCTGAACGGAGTAGCCCGCTGCTTCTTCATCAAAACAACCCCCATAATTAGGTCACATTAAGGATGCAATGCCTGTAAAATTGGATTGTTTAAAAATAATGAAACTTTAAGCAGCAAAAAAGGAATTTTAACAATTAAAGATTTTCAAAGGGTGATTAAGAGAAGATTTCCTTCCAGTTTGAGTGGATTAAAATGTCACTGAGAGAGTCAGATGCTGGGAAGGGATGGAAGGGGCATCTTCATCCGTAGAACGTGGGTGAGACCGCGGTAAGTTCAAGACACGGTGGGTTGTGAAGACCGGGTCTCCGAAGCCTGGAGCATGCTGGGCATTGCCAGTTATGGTGAGATTATGGGTTGAAATATGGCTGCCATTTTTTGAAAGAAGCCCGACTACATGCCTTCGGGGCTCTGCTTTAAACACTGGGAAAAATCAATCAAGTGCTCGCAACATGCCCAGCCTGGATCCATCACGCCAGCCGCCTTCCCTCTTGGTCCTGTCTGGCCCCGAGGCACAGACATCATCGTAACCCGCTCTGCATCGCAGTGACACCTGGTTGATCTCTCTGCCCCTGGACCTGAAACCCAGGATCAGAGAGAGGGAAACTTCACCCACACCTTTGCTCTGGGAAGGTTCTGGAAAGCTCTCTAGAGAGTCCTAGAAATCAGCCCAGTCAATGCTGAATCAGGGAGAATGGGGGCATGTCTGCTTGCTCAGGGAAGGACTTCACTTTCTAGCTGAAGTTCATCCTCATTCAGAAGTCCCCTCCTGGCCATCTGTGGAGGATTGTTCTGGGTCTGAGCACCCTTCTCATTCATTCACACATCCATTCACTCATTCACTGTTTAGGGAGTGGGTTCCCTGTGCAGAGACTACGCACTGTGGGTCCAGCTTTGCGTCCTCCACACACCCACCTTCTTAGAGGGAAAGGCGGATGATAAACAAGGAAAGAAATGTGTGATTTCGGGCCATGGTAAGTGCCGTGAAGCAAGCGAGCAGGGATGATGGGGGTGAGGCTGGGATCCAGGTTAGAGAGGCCTGGGATGAAAGAGGGACTGGGGGCCAGGAAAGGACCCCAAGAGGCTTTGCTGCCAGGGGGCACAGGTAGGTTCACAGTGAGTTTCCTTCACCGGTTGTAAAACCTG
Source organism: Ursus americanus (assembly GCF_024610735.1). Taxonomy (NCBI): domain Eukaryota; kingdom Metazoa; phylum Chordata; class Mammalia; order Carnivora; family Ursidae; genus Ursus; species Ursus americanus. The sequence continues at coordinate 8,863,445 of NC_142132.1, forward strand.
CCTGTTTCCTGGCCTGGTATCGCCCCCAGGGCTGGTGGTGCACGATGGCTCCCCCGAGTAGGGGCTGCCTCGAGGTCCCGCTCAAGGATGAGGCCCCCTCACCTCTGACCAACCCACTGAAATGCACACCTCCCCTGGCTCTCCCACTTTCCCTTCCCTGCTCTGAGCCTCAGTCCCTTGCCGCGTGCCTAGGCTGGGGAGCAGAATCCCTCCCCCCAGTCAAGCTCTTGGCTGGGACCTCAGTGCTACTTGTCACTGGGGGTGGGACCAGGGGCACAGACCTGGGCCTTTGGGAAGCAAAACACAGTTTTCCTTCTTTCTTCCAGCCTTAGTGACGTCTCGTAGGTGGCAGGGCCTCTCCAGGCCAGTGTCCCCGGGGCCTCCGTGCTTGCTACGGCACTGGGTACAGCCAGTGGGGGAGTCTGGGAGGGAGCTGGTGTTCCGCTGCTGCTCCCAGGCCTGGCCAGGCCACTGCTGGGGCCCCTAATGTGCATGTGAACCTGCGAGGCCCTTTCTGGGCCATCTGAGCCTCAGAGAACTAAGCGCAGGCGGGCAGGGTGAGACCGACTAGCATTCCCATCGCACAGGGGATGAAACTGAGGCTCACCGAGGGAGCAGAGAGGGCCTGGCTGCACGGTGTCAGGGCTGAAGCCAAAGTTTATTCTCTTACACTTCTGGAGGCCAGCAGTTTGGCATCAGCATAACTGGGCCCAAATAAAGGTGTCATCAGGACTGTTTTCCAGGCTCTAGGGGAGAATTCTGTTCCTTACCTCGTCTGGCTTCCGGTGGCTGCCACCTTTCCTTGGCTTGTGGTCACAACACTCCCTTCTCCAAGGTCAGCATCTCTGCCCCATCTTCATAGTGCCATTTCTTTGGTGTAGAAAATCCCCCTCTGTCCACTTCTTATAAGAATACATGCAATTGTATTCAGGGCCCCCTGAAATTATCCAGAATCATCTTCTTATCTCAAGATCATATCTACAAAGCCCGTTTTTCCTGACAAGGAAATTTTGCAGGTTCCAGGGACTGGGACCTGATGTATTTGGGGGCTATTATCCAGCCCACCATACTCTCCCACACCATGGAGCCTGCAATGTCAGCAAAGAGCGTCCAAAACATCTTCCAACGCGACCTCAGCTTTGAGCTTGGACCGATTCCCGTAGCAGCCATCCAGTCCTATTGGATGAGGGCCTACCTTGATGACCTCATTTAAAATTCAATTTAGACCTATCTCCAAATACATTCATATTCTGAGGTCCTGAGGCTTAGGACTTCAACACATGAACTTGAGGGGACACAATTCAGCCCAGAACACGACCTTGCATGCTCATCCCTTTCCCGTGTGCATATTCCTACTTGTCCTTCAAGACTCAGTTCCACTGGGGCACCTCCACTGGGAAGCTTTCCTAGAATTCCTCTCCCGCAGTTGAGGTGTTCACACTGCTGACACAGGTTCCACAGTGCATCTCACAGCTGGTCACATGTCCACCTGCTCTCCCCCTAAAGCTCAGGGACTGGGGCCACTCACCTTGGCCTTACCTCAGTGTTTCCAGCTCAGGGTCTGGGATGGAAGACATGCTCCCTAGACATTTGCCAAACAAAATTAAATGCCAGAATCCCCTCTTCTAGACTCCAGGCTCTAGAATCTTTCCCCTTCTTGCCTGTGGTTCCAGGTGGGAGTTCCGTACATCTCTCAGTCTCTGGTGTAACCCTGAGAACCTCCAGCTTAAGCATAGGTCATGGGGTATCTGAGAGTGATGGACAGAATAGTTAGGGGAACATACTGTGTTGTCTGTTGCCTGTTTCCATGTTGGGGGCATTCTGATTTATTGACGATTGGGCTTAACTCAGAATTAATTACCACAGTGCTTTGTCTAATTGTTCTGAAAGAGGGGACATAGTGACATTCCCTTATGTGGAATAAAGGACAAACTAGACCAAATCCTAATAATGTGATGATTCAGAAGGTCTTGAGGGCACAGCAGCCCTACAGGGCCACCACGATGCTCCCTGGCTATCACTGAAGCCAAGAGGAGTGGGCTTTGGGACTCATGGTCATGCCTGGCAGGTACGATGCCAGCTAAGTCCCATTTTCCTGAGGCACTTCCACTTCTTAGCCAGAGCCTTCTATCTCTTCCCCCCATATTTAGTGGACCTGGCTCTGCTCGTACACCTGAATGACCTCAGGCCAGTCTAACCTCTCTGGGCGTGGAACGTCTTCCAAAAAGATCATCAAACTTGTCCTGAGTCTCTCCTGGGCTTCTTGAGAGGGCCCACTGAGCCGACACATGCACAAGAGCTCTGAAAACAGGAGTTTGAGTATGTGATTAAAAATCATCGTGATTGGGGCGCCTGGCTGGTGCAGTCGTTAAGCATCCGACTCCTGGGTTCAGCTCAGGGTGGGGAGATCGAGCCCCATGTGGGGCTCCATGCTCTGCACGGAGTCTGCTTGGGATTTTTCTCTCTCCCTCTCTTTCCGTCTCTCTCTCTCTCTGCCCCGCGCATGTGCTCTCTCTCTCTCTAAATATAAAAAAAGTCTTTTTAAAAATCATCGTAACTGTGAGATGCCTCGAATCGCCAGTCCGTGCCCACACCCCACAGACACACAGGGCAAGAGAGAATCCTGCCCTCTGAGCCAGGGGACCAGGCTGCGGAAAGACACACCTCAGGCTCACAGCATCCACGGCCACTGGCTCAGTCCATCCCGAGACCAGGGCTGGACCAGGCGAACGGGGCCCCACCGTCACTTGCCCGCGGGCCTGGAGGCGAGCTCCTGGGTGAGGCCATCTGCACGCACGCCCGAGCACAGAGGAGACATGTACATTTCCCCAGCTCTCAGTTATGGGCTTGACATAGAGAAATTGCTGCCATTCTTTTTATCAGCAGAGAGAACAGGCATTAAATGACACAATATTAGCCAGGACCTGGATTCACGGAGCCTACAAGTCCGACAGGGGCTTCGTGGAACGTAGGCTGCAGGCGAGGCCAGGGCGAGGGCGTCACCCGCCCACAGCGCCCTTCCCGCTCCTGGTCCTGGGTGTTCACGGTTCCCCCAATCGCTTGTTTCATCTGTCTATCAGTGGCCACCCATTCTTTAAAAATTTTAATTCTTATTTATAGACTGACCTTAATAAACTCTCTTCAAGTACTGCGGGTTTGTCACTGTCACAGATGTAAACATTATTCACAGCGGGCTTGGTGACCAAGGACACCAGCTGCCCTTTAAGCTCCCTGCCACTGACCGGACTGCAAAAGCTCGGCCGGGAGAGGCCCGCCTGGGTCGATGGGGTCGGGGTCAGCCAAGGTGTCCTGCCCATCAGCACACCGACCACGCCGGCAGGTGGAGCCTTCTGCTCCCCCCTTGTGAGCTGTGCCCCGCGTTCAAATGCACCGGAAAACCCACAGCACTGGCCCTGGCCTATTTGTTTAAAATAAAGACAAACAGCGGCGGTGGCGGGGGGAGGCCGCCAGTGAAGAAGAATGTATCTGATGTCGACCCCAACTAAGGAGCCATCAGGGAGCACGGGGAACCATCTGGGCCAGGCTCAGGGAAGTGGCACGCTGGTCACCTACACCCTCTCCCATAAGCTGTCACAGCCAGGCTGTCTTGGCCTTCAAAGAAAGGAACCTGGCTGGCTCAGTCGAAAAGGCATGCAAATCTTGATCTCCGGGTTGTGAGTTTGAGCCCCACGTTGGGTGTGGAGATGACTAAAAATAATAAATAAAACTTTAAAAAAGAAAAAAAGAAAGAAAAGAAAAGAAAGAAAAGAAGAACGAAAGAACGAAAGAACGAAAGAAAGAACGAAAGAACGAAAGAAAGAACGAAAGAACGAAAGAACGAAAGAACGAAAGAACGAAAGAAAGAAAGAAAGAAAGAAAGAAAGAAAGAAAGAAAGAAAGATTTGAAGCTTGGATCCTGCAGCCCAGGTCAGGGCCGATGTACCCATCAGGCACAGCGCCTAGGACCCATGGAAATGTTTTTATTTCAAATCAGAAGCAGAAGCAAAAACATTATTATAACAGTAAAGACTATATAATAATGGATCTAGCCTAGATTTTATTTGTCTTGATATCAATGTAGTTATAAAGTATAATGAGAAAGATATATTCATATATATATATTCATATGAATACACACACACACACACACACACACACACACACACACACACTGGAAGAAGTGGTCCGCAAAGACAAAGCCACCTACGCTTTTGCATGACCCATGAAAGTCCAAATGCAGCCACTGGTCCACACCCCGAGTTTCTGATACTCTTCCCATATGGACAATCCATAATCTCATTGAAAGTTTAGCACACCCCAGCTTGGTGGCCTTCTCTTGTTACCTGAGATAAATCTTCCAAAGATGCTGGCTTGGCAGGGTAGAAAAACATCGCATCAAATTGTAAATCAAGGCTTCTCCCATTAGCTTAAATATCAGACATTTCTATGGGAAGTCTCGGGCACATTCTTAATGGGCCTTTCACCACCCGACTGCGAGCGGGGCAGGCTGAGTCTTCTCTGCTGCCGACCTGCTTGAAATATACATTTCCCCCCAACAACTTAAAATAAGCTTAACCATGACAGGGCAGACTTATCTCCCACAGCACTTATTTCCATCTCAGGAGGGGCCTGCCCTGTCCGGTGCCACGGGCTGAAGCGGCCACGGCATCCCCCCCCCCCCCGCGCCGGCGCTTGGAGGAGGGGAGTTCTCCCCGAGGTAAATCACGCCACGTCCCCATTAATGTCTCCTGTTGTTGCAGGGGGGTAATTTTGACGGCAGAATAAGCCACAAAGCTGCATATGCTATTGGGTGACATGTAATTTTAACTTCATTCAGGAGCAAGACTTTTGAGACATTGTTACCTGCGGGAGCAGGCAATAAAACAAGGATGTACAGGAATGTGTCAAATAGAGGACCTTCCTAAATTACGCCGGGAGGCACAGATTAATACATTTAATATATTCTGGTCATGAGTGAAGTGCTCATAGCAGAACAGCTGCTCCTTCAGCGATATCATTCATGGGAATGAACTACAGTCTCACTGACAGCCTGGAAAAATGCCCCCACTTTTCAAACTGTACAAATGGTGGTTGGACACAGTAACTCAAAACTGGACACTTCATTTCAAGTTTAAAGCTAGTGGCCCAGCCACAAACTATTACTCCATCTTCTTTATTTGTGGTCCATGGTTTTGTACTCTTTAAGAATCAAATAAATACTGGTGTAATGGTTAGCAACTGCCAGTTCAACGAAAAATACTGCTAAATTCACCAATAAGTCTTTTTTCCACACACACAAATTTATGCCCCAAGAACAGAGCCCGTTCCTGCCACAGGGTCTGGATAGTTTTTTAATGTAGAGGGAGACTCACTTTAGTGATAAGAGTTTAAACCTGAACTCCTTTTTCCTTCCCTCTCGCTCATAGATCTGGCGCGGGGAACAGAGGGAGGTAAACGATCAATATATGTAAGCGGAGCCGCATTAACTCGAGCCCCTCACAGCCGGGCAGGAGCGGCCGGGACTCCCCCCCCACCCCGCTTCCTGCTCCACTTGGCTTCTGCAATTCCAATCGATGCTGGGAATCTTCCAGGTGGGTAGTAGCGGAGGGCATCCCAGGCGTCCACCATGCACTCGGTCCCGGCCAACATCAACATTGGGTATTATTACTGTTGAGAAAAATATCTCCCATTTTTCAGAGAGCCTTTTTTTTTAACTGTTAAAAACCGCTTTATTGAGATGTAATTCACCCATCGTGCAATTCAGCCATTGAAAGTGTACCATTCGATGGGCTATGACGTATCTGCAGATATGCGCAGCCATGGCCACAGTCCATGTTAGAACGTGGTATCACCCCCCAAAACACATGTGTGACTTCCCATTTCCCCTCAACCGTCAACCCTAGGGAACCATAAGTCTGCTTTTTGTCTCAGAAGATTTGCCCATTCCGGATATTTCATGTAAGTGGAATCAAACAATATGCGGCCCTTTGTGCCTGGCTTCTTCCACTGAGCGTGTTTCCAAGGTTCACCCTTGTTGGAGCGTGCGCGAGCACTTTATTTCTTTTTCATGGCTGAATAATATTCCTTTATGTGGCTAAACCACATTGCATTGACCCATTCATTAGTTGATGGACCAGAGTGCCTCCCAAGCTTCCCTCCCTCGAATCCTCATAGCAGGCCTACTATGTGCCAGATATGCAGCAAAGCCTGTATTTATCCACAGCTTTGAGTCTTTGCGACAGACACCAGGCACCATTAGCTCCTGGTTCGTTGACCAAACCATCTCAAGCCAGGAGAACTCTCTAATCGTCTTCCCTGGGGCAACAGCTCCAAATGGGGCTTTCTGTTCAAGGATCTTTCTTCCACACGGGATTGATACACCCTGGGTGGGGCAGCCCAGTGACCTGGGAGATGTCAGCCTCAGTGAGGGAGGGAGTTGGGCTGCGTGTTCTTCAGAAAGGTGACCTCGAGGGTCCGGGGAGCTAAGCACCCTGCAGAGATCATGCAGGGCGGACAAGCTGCAGAATGCATGGATTTGGGGTTCAGCAGGGGCTCCTCTCAATACTCACCCTTGGGTGAGGGGCTGGCTGTGACTCAGTCACCATTCTAAGGGTAGAAATCCCCTCAGGAGGCCGACTGAGACCAGGAAGAGCTGGTTCCCACAAGGAAGCCAAAGCAGAGATTTGGGTCCCATGACCCGTGCTTTTCTGTGCGCTGTGAGCTGAGAAATCGCACCCGGGCAGAGACTGTGCGTTCCCGCCTGACATCCATTCTCCCCTTCATCCTCTTCAACATCAGTCCGCCGGGCATCAGAATGCCAGCTCAAAGACCACCTTCCTGTGAGGGTTGGTCAGTGAGAAAACACAAGTTGGGCAAGGACCACAAAAAACAAACTTTCATTATGAAGATTTTCCAGCATAAAGAAAGGTGGAGGGGGGCATCTGGCTGGCTCAGTCCGTGGAGCATGTGACTCTTGGTCTCAGGGTTGTGAGTTCGAACCCCATGTTGGGCATAGAGATTACTTTAAAAAATAAATCTTAAAAAAAAAAGAAATAATGGACATCCATATATGGACATACATATGTACCCATCACCCAGATTCAATAGTTGTTAACACTTTGCTATATTTGCCTCTTCTTTTTCTCAAAGTAATTAAAAATAATTATAGACACAGGCACCCGGCTGGCTCAGTTGGTGGAGCATGTGGCTCTTGGTCTTGGGGTTGTGAGTTCAAGCTCCATGTTGGGCGTAGAGCCTACTTAAAAAAATTATAGACCACAATGACATTTTATATGTAAATATTTTGGGATGCATCTTCAAAAAAGAAGGATATTTTCTTATATAACCACAATACCTATCACACCTAGTAAAATAAACAATGATTCCTTGTTATCATCAAAGAATCAGCCCATATTTAAGTTAGGATATCTTTTTAAAGGAGGCTGACTCTGATGGGAGACAGCTGTCCTTTTGGCCCTTCTGCCTTTATCTTTCTGCTTTTCTAAATCACAAACAAGAAGGCTGGTGCTCCAGCAGCCATCTTGTGACTCTGAGGTCAACTGGACGACAGAAGCCTGGGATAAGTACCGCAAAGTAGAAAGAGGAAAGGGTGTGTTGCCAGATGAGCAAAACCAAACAAAAAACAAAAGCAAAGAAGCAAGCAAATACACAAACAAAACCCCACAAAATACCAGTTAAATTTGAATTTCAGATAAGCAGTAAATAACTGGCTTAGTATAAGTATGTCTCATGCAGTATTTGGGACATATTTATATTTAAAAATTATTCATTATTTATCTGAAATTCAAATTTAACTAGGCATCCTGCATTTTGTATGGCTACTGTGTCATGGACCTGCATTCTTGGTGCCTATAGAGCTGTCAAAGGAGCACTGGGCTGTCTACCTTCTTGTCCTGCCATCTTATCTAATTAATTCATTTAATGAACATCTATTTAAGCACCTAAGATGTGCTAGGTCTCAGGCAAAACCCTGTGGACACAGGAAAACGAGCACATGAGACTCACAGGGCATAATACAGATCTTAAGGCAAATATCCAGGTACCACGAGATGAGCAATAAAAAGGGGTGTAGGATTCTCTCCTCCCACAAACTCATCCATACTGATTTCTCCCAGGTCCCTGAACTCTGGTGTGTTTCCCACCTCTAGCTTCTGCCCTTCATCCCGGGAAGTTCTCATCCCATACATCTGCTCCTTTCACTTCTTCCATTCATTCATTCAGCAAACTTTGGTTAAGCACCTGCTGTGTCATGTACTGGGGAACAGAGGGCCCTGCCCTCCCGGGCAGCCTGACTGCCCGTTGACAAAGTCTTCCATGTGCCAGCACAGAGGTATGGACTGTGATGCTGGTGGTACAGGCACAGGGAGTGCAGGAGAAGGCAAGCCAACAACAGATGGGGATTTTGAGGGACAAATAAAAACTCACTAAACAGATGTGGCCACCCCACCCTGCGACTGGTCCCAGCCACGGCCTCTTCTCTCCTCTCTGTGGGGATCAGGCCAGATCCAGGGAGGTTTCCAGGTACCCCCAGGGTGAACAGGGCCCTGCCAGGGAGCCACATGGCATTTGCCTGCCTCTGGTTACACCACAGTCACTTCCTGAACCTGCTTGGGCAGAAGCCCGCTTCTGGGGATGTGAGTCACAGGGTTCAGTGTCCTCGCCCATTACATAATCCTCTGCGAAATGAGGCGGGAAGGCCCCGAGTTGGTACATTCTCCAGTCCACTCTGCCATTTTTGGAGTCTTCCAGGTCGATGCTGGAAGGCATCTTCGCCATGATCTGGTTCAACCACCTACTGAACTGGTGAATAAACTGAGCCACAAAGAGAGGAAAGAATTTGCCCAAGGTCATGTCCTGCAGCCTGGTCCAGTTCAGTTTGGCTGGAGCCCAAGTTCCCTGCCCTCCTGTGTCCACACACACAGGTCTTTCCTGTGCAATCAATGACAGAAATTATACCCAGTGAGCATTTATATATATATATACACACACACATATATATATATTTTAAAGATTCCATTCATTTATGTGAGAGAGAGAGTGAGCATGAGTGCATGTGGGGGAGGGGCAGAAGGAGAGGGCAAGCAGACTCCCCGCTGAGTAGGGAGACCTGGGAGGGATGCCGTTGGTCTATCCCACGACCCAGGGGATCATGATCTGAGCGGCTTAACCGACTGAGCCACCCAGGCACCCTCCCTCCCCCTGCAGTGAGCATTATAAATAATACCTTGTAACCAACTGTTTGGGGCAGTCCATCAGGGGTGGAATCCCCAGCCCTCCCAGGCAGCTCAGCATGGCAGCTGTCCAGAAGCACCAGCCACCTTCTGGGATGCAGACTGTGGCTCCAGGAGCCCGCTGACTTTAGGAGGAGTCCCCTGGCAGGCAGCCGGGGCATCCTTGAGACCCTACTATTGGCAGGGCATGGGGAAGATCCCCCTCCCAGCCTTATCCTCCTTTCCTTCCCCTGGGAACTCTGGCCTCCAACCCCCACTTGTGGCTATGGCCAGAGGCAAATGCAGAGAGGAAGTCAGGGCCACTTCTCCTGCTGAGTGAAGGGGGGGGCTGTCTAGAGGGATCAGATTTGGGATCGCAGCCTCCTAGGGGCAGAGTAGTCAATGGGAGGCTGGGGGAGCCCTGGGGGTAGGTTTGGGGCTGGTTTCCTGGGCTGGTGGTAGGGGGGAGGGAAGAAGGTGAGGACAAGGTTGGAAAAGAATTCCTGGGAGGCCAGCCCTCGATCCAGGTTGAAAATCCCTCTAAAGACATGCTCCGACAATCCATGATTTACTGATGAGGCCAGAGAGGACAGGCAACCCACAGACAGCACACAGCAGAGAGGCCAGGCCTCCCAACTCCAAACCCAGATCTCCTCCCTCACCCCTTTCTCCTTTGGGGGCCCACCTTCACCCCGAGCCCTGGAGAAACACCAGCGCCCCCGGGAAGCAGGTGCGGCCCACACTGAGGCTCACGATGTTCTGGAGTCCCACGATGTGATGGTCCCGGCGAGCATGTCTTCTCGGGAGCTGGGGCATTGCCCTTCATGGACTCAAAGGTTAGGTGCCGATTCCACCTTGCCGCCAGTGATGAAGCCCCCGGAAGACAGATGGAGGCTGCTCGTGCTCACGGTATGCTAATGCCGCTACCCAGTGGACCAGGAAATGGTCGGTCATTTGCGCCGTCAGGACTCAGAGAGGCTCAAAGCTCGCTTGTCTTTAACGCTGTCCCCTGTGGAGGGTGCTCAGAGCCGCTGTTCCAGCCGGTCTCAGAGCTGCAGGCGGCAGGAAGGCTGGGACAAGTGACCGATGTGTGGACTTTGAGGGGACCCTTCGCCTGCTCTCTGACTGCCCTGGGCCCCCGCCCCTCTACCTCTGCTTCTGTGCCCACGGGGCCTCCCTCCCAGGGCTGTGGCTGGGACCAGGAGGCCGGTGGGCTGCCACCCAGGGCCGTGAGGCTCCTGGAAAAGACCAGAATTGCCATTGTGGCTCACGGCCATCTCTGAACTCTCTGCCTACTCTCAGCCCAGTGGCGGCCCCTCTCCACGGCTCCCAGGGGTGGCAGGGGATGGTGGGGCAAGAGGGCTGCCTGTTAGTTGCAGAGCTGTTTTCAGATTGTGTGATGTGCCTGAGGCCAAGTGGGCTGCCGTTCAATGCCTCTGAAGTTCAAGGCTTGCAGCCCCAGTTCTGTGGACTCGAGTCCCGTCCTTCTGGGCCCTTTTCCTTCTGACCACGGTCACAGAGATTTGCACTGAGCACGACCATGGGAGGCCACCCAGACTGGGAAAGCTCTCCCTGCCAAGATAGCATAGAGCTGGAGAGCCTGCCCCACCCGGCCCCTGGAGGTGAAGGCTCAGGGTACTGATTCCTCTGTGTGTGTGTGTGTGTGTGTGTGTGTGTGTGTGTGTGTGTGTGTTTCCCCCATCCCTCTGGGCAAAGGCGTGTAAAGGAGGAGCTCTCCAGCTCCTAATGGAAGAATGTGTGCCTTTGTCCTAGGGATCCCAAGATATCGCCTGGGGTACACAAGGTCCATGTCATTCTAGGAAAATTGGTGCTCGAAAAAGGGCAATTTTAAATGGTTTAAATTTAAACCAGGAACTCCTTTCCTAGTAATCGTGGTAATAAAAGAGGCTTGATGTGGAATTTGTCTTAAAACTCGAATTTGTTTTAAAAGTTAGAATTTGTATTATGACTTAGTTAAATAAATGTGTCTTGTTTTTCAAATTAAGGATATAATTGCATCTATAATCTTAGATGGAGGGAAGAATGAACCAAACGTCGATTTGGGGATGTACGTTTTTCAGCACAAAACTGTGCGATGGCTTACTCTGCAGCCGTTCTTTGTGGGCGATTTTCACAGCGTGGTCTTACAACGGGTCGTTTTTGGGAAATTATCCAAAGGCTTCATGCATCTTCATGAGTGCACGTCTTAATCTCCAGCACTCAAATCGTTCTTTTTGCGGTGTCTGCTGTGCCCTTGCCTATTTTTCTCTTCAAATTAAGAATGGCTAGATCCTTCTCCACCAAGGGCTTTGCTTCCCCGGCACCATTTTCACGACTCCATGAAATCCTGCCACGTTGGCACAGTTTCCAGCTTCCCTTTGCGATCAGTTTATCCCTTGCAATTGATAGATGCGGGTTTGCACAGGTGAGCAAAGATGAACACTCGAGCTCAGCGGGAGGGCGGGTGCGACTTGGGTGGGCGCGACTTTTACAGACGGTCCGTTCCTTACTGAACAACGTGATGATTGCTTTCGCTGCCCTAAGGAAGCTACGTGACCCGGGGACTCAGGGGCTACAACCTAGGATTATGAGGACCTATGTGGAGTGTTCTCCTTTTATGTACCCAGATCCTTTTCCAGACAAGGAGCAGGAGGACACCACATTCAACACGCTTCCACATGTGTGGACCATGTCTGAGACTCGTCCCGGTAGGGGATACATTGATCACGCTTCTGAAAAGGATCAGGCAGGTCTAAACAGCAGAGCTCTATCAAACAGAGCTCCACACCTAACTGCGACCTCCTCAAATTGGGTTCTGGCAGCCTTCTCATCCCTGGACAGGGCGTAGGGTGCTGTGATGATACTTCCTGTGCCATTTTCCCAAGGGCAACAGGCGGCAGGACACAAGGACTCGAAGAGGCGATGAGCAGTACTTTGGGAAACTCACTTCATTTAACACTAGTGGTCTTCCAGTCCGTAAGTAATAATAGCAACAAATACATTTTATTGAGAGTGTACTATGCTCCAGGTACTGAGAAAACCACTTGGCAAGTCTTACCTTAGTTAATGCTTACTATGCTTTTAGTCTCACCCCATTTTACAGGTGAGGAAATAAAGATATAGAGAGATGATTTTTTTTCCAGGTCACACGAGTGGTAAATTACAAATTGAGGTTTGAACCCGGGCAGTGTGTCTCTAGAACCCACACTCTTCGCTCACATTGTACTCAAAACTAACTTGGCTTTTTTTCTTCTGGTTTTGAATCCTGCCGGGGGGCAGAAGGGAGGTGTTAGGGATTGTCCAGCCCCGTGCCCACATTTGATAAATGCAGCCTCCGATATCCAGAGCAAAGTGCAAATAAAAACCCAGGATCTCCTAAACTAGTAAGTGTGCTTTATGTTCAATCATGAATTCATTCTGAAAAGTCTGTGCATAAGTCAAGAAACAGTCTGTCGTTTAAGAAAGGCAACCCCAGAAAAGCTGTTGTCACTCAGTCTCAACAGTAATGGGAAATATTTTCTCAAAGATGCCTCATTTCTTGAAACTAATAAAATAATTGGGTTGAACATGCTCCATGCAGCCCTTCCCCTACCAGCGAGCTCTTTCATAGCCACAGAAAAGTCACTTTTTTGGGGGCTCATTATCCCTCAAGATCTCGTGCTGCTCATTTGCATATGAAAGAGGAAGTTCATAAAAGCCCTTTCTTATTTTCTAACACGAGTTCAAATCAGGGGCCATTATCACCCTATAGAAAGACCCAAATGGCATATGGATCATTCTGGAGAAGGGTGAGCTCCTTTTAAGAGAATTGTTTTAGTTTTTGCAGGAAATTAATCAGAGGGATGGGCTTTGTGGAGCGGGAGCAAATCTAATCTGTCCTTTGTTCGAATTTGCCTTGCTCCAATTCCTAGCAATTGTAGACAACATGCTCTTTTGTTCGGGAGACACTTGTTACATGCATAATTAGAGACTGCAGTAGCTGTGTTTAAAGAAAAACTGTTTTCCAATGTAATGTGTGATCTTGATAATAGTATTTTCATCAAAGGTAGCAATTACATTCATTAAGCTGGGACTGGCGTGGCGGCAAGGAAATTAAGTGGAAAGCGAATAGAAAGCTCCCCTCCCCCCTTTGTTATCTCCTTCTCTTTATAAGTTGAAATGCACCATGGTGAGCTGGGACTGAGAAATACATAGTGAATATAAAAAAATAAAGTCCTCCTTAACCTTTCTGAATAATGACCCTGCAGATATCCTAGGGACGACAACTATAGATGCACTTTTCAAATTAAAGGGCTTTATTCTACCTTAATTTCCTATGCAAGTTTTAAACGAGCTCAACATATGATTCAGGTCTTCAAAGGCTGCAGGGCTCTTTAGGATTAATTCACTGTTCTTTGCGCCCATAAATTAGTAGTTTTGTGTTCTCGAAAAACCCACAACAGGGCACACATCAACCAGTTTCGGAAAGAAATAAGGCCATTTGCCTATTTTTAATTAACTATTCATTTGGGCTTCCTTATACTTTACTTTTAAGGATTACTGTAAATGAAGCCTACACACTGAGGTGGGACACACCGCACAGGAAGGGAGCCCCCCAGCCAGGTTCCAGAATCTCACTGTGTTGCTCTGAGAAATTTATTCTAGAAAAGACAAAAAAAAATATATATATATATATATATATATGTGTGTGTGTGTGTGTGTGTGTGTGTGTGTGCGTGTGTGTGTTACTCTGCAGATGCTCTGTGTCCTTCCCCACCTCCCCCTTCCCGATTAAAAGTCCTGCTTGAAAAATGTCCTTGCAATGCCTCAAAGGGCTTTGATGATTTCAATTTTATTCAACAGAGCACAATGATAGCCAGACATTTCTGGGCAAAAGTAGATGGAAATATGCCACCTCCTATCAGCACCCTAGCTCTGGCCAATGTTTGACCTGAAAAGCTTTCTGAGAAAATGAAACCAGTCCACAAAAATCAATTGGGGACCCCTATTTCTTGTGATTGGACACGCACAGCTCTGCGGCAAGAATCATTATCTCTAAATTGATTGACCCAAATGTCATGCAGATCATCTGGGAGCGGAAGCCAAAGTGCTTGAACAAGGCTCCGCGTTTTCTGCTGGTTGCGCAGCCAGATGCGGCAGGGGCCTCGCTGCCCGACCTCTAACCAAGCGGGTCAGGGTACTTCACCTTTGGCTAAGGGACTTGCTGTAATTTGAGAAAAAGTGGGACTTTAGAAGTTTTCAACTTTACTTTCTGACCTGCTTGTTAGCAGTTGGTTTGACTTGACGAGACAGGAGGAGCCCGGGAAGCTTCCAGCAGGTAGGAAGAGCTAACGTTTTACAGAACGGCTCGCTATATCCCAGCTGCTCTGCTAGGGGCTCACACGCACTGTAAGCCTTCTTCCTTACGGGAGGCTTTCGAGCATCATTTCCATTTTACAGTTTGGAAAATCAACCGTTAGAGAAGTCAGCTAAGCCGCCTAAGGTGTACAATTCATTTGGGGAGCAGACATCCGTACCCCGCCAGTCTGAGATTCAGGTTCAAGGTCTTGGTCACCCACTGAGTGACCATGGGAGCAAGGGCCTTCACCTCTCCGGCTCGGGTCCCCTCGATGTGAATAAGAGGGCGGCTGACAAGTCCCTAGTGTCCCAAGCAGCACCTTATAACTACACGATTTTTCGGAAGACTTCTCAGGTTATCTTGTCCAAGCAGCCAGTTTGCTTTGGGGGGTCTTCCCGTGCGTAGTCTCTATGGCAGAGAGAGGATGGAACCAGGGACCCAGGGATCATAGGCAGCTGACGATGCCAGGACGTGGTCCAACGGCAGGGTGTGGGTGTGAATCTGTTTACCTACTCGGGTGAGCGAGAAGGACACAGCGCCTCCCTTTAGCTTTAATTGTGACAAGCTTATTGGGTGGCCGTGTTTGGGGATCTTTTCTAATAATCATCCGCAATGACCCTGGACCCAAGCCCTGGCCCCTGCTAGGGTGGCGACTCTCTTGACAACAGTAGATCTCAGCTCTGTACGAGAGTTTCTTCGTCGCTGCACAGCCTCGGTTCAGTTCTGAAGGCTCAGCCCCGTTCATTTAGAAACCGCAGTCTCATGTCTGTGTGGTGCCCTGAACTTCAACGCTGGCCATGCCCGTCTGTAGCTCTGGCAGCTCGTGGGGTGTGCGTGCACGCGTGTATGCGTGTGTGTGTGCACGTGCATGTGTGGTGGAGCAGAGAGCGAGCAGGGTCTCTTTTGACTTTTCCCTTCCTCATCCAGGGCTGGGGTTGGCTGTGGTGTCGCGGAGGGAGGAGGGAGAACAAAGACCTCTCTGCCTCCTCGTGTGGCCGGACGGTGCGGCCCCGCATCGTCCTTGCTCCACGAGCTCCTTCTCTGTGCATAGGTTACGGAGGAGTGTTGTCTACAGCCAGTCCTGCTGTCAACGGGACTTGCTTTCTGGGCCCCGGGGGTTCGGGGTGGGGGGGGGGGTCCCTCGCAGGAGTGGCTACGTTTTACTGCTGGCTGTATGCTCTCCTCTTCTGTGCGTACTTCTTTACTTCTTTGTCCCCAAGATAAAAGATTCTGGGAAGAGGGTCGAACACAGTCTCGTCCACCTGCAGACGCAGCGCTCAGGCCTGCAGCCCACGCAGGACCATCTGCCCTCAGTTTTTGGAAGCAGGAACTCAAGATAGGGCAGCCCTGGCCCTCCCTGGGGGTTCTTTCATGGTTCCATTGTTTCCTGCCTTTCTTCTCTCCTGCTCTCAGTCCGAAAATCAACACTCCCCGGGCTAAGGAAGGCATCCAGCTGTGAACAAAATGCCAGGCTGCCTTCCTTGCAGGGACCCTCAGCCTTGGCTTTGGGGAGGGAAAGCACCCTCCCCACCCCCCTCAGCCTGTGCCTCCCCTGCACTGACGATGGCTTGTGGAACTGGCGCCTCCCCTAGGCCTGGGAGGAGGTAGCCCGTCCTTCCAGTGGTTTTCTGAACTTAGAATATTAGGTACTTAGGTATGTGACCTTATAATTTATTGCCCAAACTGGGAGGCCCTTTTGTAAGTGCAAGATGGCCCTGTCGATAACTATTTTGAGACAACAGGCATACACTGGGACTGTCGGGGGAAATGGAGACACACGGTCCCCCAATCCCAAGCACGTCTGGACTCCAGCTCCAGGTCTGCAAAAGGGAAACTCAGACCCCACACCGTGTACACCAGGAGTCAGTGTGACATCAGCTCTGAGCTCCGGCCCAGCAACTTCATGGGGGATCTCCCTGGAGTTCCGTCTGGGTTCTGGGGTTTCCCGCAGCTCCCAAGTGCTTCCGTCCTCTACCGCAAGGCCCGCCTCCAGGAGAGAGAGAGGTCTGCTCTCCTGGCCCCGGGGAATTTCTTGCTTGGCTTCTCTGCTTTGTGTGGGACATGCCTGAGATCAAGGCCCGACGGCTGTGCCTGGGATCCAGTCCCCTGGTGTCCCCTACACCTTCCCTGCACACAGTCCCATGGGGTTAGTCGAGGCTACGTGTGGGACATGAAGACCCCTCTCGTCTCCCAAACCTAGAAAATTGTACTTTCGTTTGAGGCAAATTTATTTTTCTCCTGAGGCCTTCTTCTCCACATTGGACTTAGGTTGCCCCTTGCCTCCAAACTCTGTTTCCACTGAAAACAGGAACAAGAGTCAGGAAGTGCTGCTACCGGCCTTATGTGAGGCAAGGAGCATAGAGCCTACTTGAACGGGGAGAGGAAGGAGAAAATACTAAAAAACAAAACAAAACAAAACAAAAAACCACAAAAACAAAAAACAACTCTGGAAATTAATTTGCCATGTTGCTTCAAAGCCAAAAGCTCTTGGAGAACAGTAATGTTTGCTTAGTCAGTGCTCTGGGCATCACTTGTTCCTTTTTTTTTTTTTTTTTAAGATTTATTTATTTTGAGAGAGAGAGAGAGCACGTGTGAGCGGGGGGAGGGTCAGGGGGGAGGGAGAGAGAGAACCTCAAACAGACTCCCCGCTGAGCGCAGAGCCTGACACAGGGCTCGAGCTCATGACCCCGAGATCATGACCTGAGCTGAAAGCAAGAGTCGGACATTCGACCAACGGTGCCACCCAGGAGCCCCTCACTTGTTCCTTTGAGGGAGCAGCTGCTGCATCTTCCAGAGCAGCCCAGACCTATAGAACTTTCTACAATATTAGAAATGCTCTGTATCTGTGCTGCCCAATGTGGGAGCCATTAGCCGAACACGGCCAGTGAGCGCTTGGAACACGGCTAGTGCTACTGAGAAATCGAATTTTAAATTTTATTTACTTTCAACTAATTGAAATTTAAATAGCCATATGCGGCTAGTAGCTATCATGATGGACATCACAGTTCTAGAAAAATCATTGAAGAGGGGGGATATAATCCAACTTACATTTATAAGACTGTCTCGGGCTGAGAGGTGGAAAATGGGTTGGATACTGGGAAGAGAGGAAGCAGAGAGCTAGTTAGGAGGCCCTGTTCCGAGAGGGAGGTCACACCTCAGACTGGACTAAAGCGCTAAGAGAGAGGGGAGGAGGTGCAGATGAGGAAGTATTTTGGAGGTAGAACCGGGTGACTGGGCTTCCAGAGGCCACTCTGAGGACCACATTTGCAGATAAACAGATCCACTCTAGAAGAATCATTTTCGAGCCATGCATGAGTCGTCACAGAGCCCCTTCACACAGGATAGGTCTTCTTTCAGTTCTGGACATGGCTGGTTACCACACGTAGCGGTTTGAATAGTGTCTCCCAATATCCATGTCCACCAAGAACCTATGAATGTGAGTGACTCTACTAAGAAATAAAGATCTTGGCAGATGTCATCAAGATGAGGTCATACTGGATTAGGGTGGGCCCCAAATCCAACAGGACTGGTGTCCTTAGAAGAGGAAGGAAATTTGGACACACACATCCACTTGGAAGGAGGATGGCCAGGTGACGATGAGGCTGAGGTTGGAGCTGCTGCCATGAGCCAAGGAACCTAAGCCTTTGGCTTAGGTCATGATCTCAGGGTCCTGGAATTGAGCCCCGCATCGGGCTCCCTGCTCTGCTGGAGCCTGCTTCTTCCTCTCCCACTCCCCCTGCTTGTGTTCCCTCTCTCGCTGCCTCTCGCTCTCTGTCAAATAAATAAATATAATCCTAAAAAGAAAAAAAGAAAGAAAGAGAGTTGGGCTCCCTTCTATCCCCGCCCCTGAAAGCCACTTCTTGGATACTGCTTTGGAGCTAAGGAGGATTTGCTTGGGAAAAAGACAAATTTACTAACTTGCCAAACCTTTCCTCCCAGATAACAAGAGTGCAACAGGTTCTTGGCAAAGCCAACGGTCATCTCCCAAAGCACTGAGCTTCCCCTTTCTGGCCCCTCTGTGTTCCAATGGGCAGTTCCAGAATTTTCCATGAATTGGCATGGTTTCCCAACAGTTCCACATGGTGGCTGACGTTATGCAATATTAATAATTCGCATGACTAACATTTATTTATGTAGGTCTAGATGGAACACGCATGGCACGTGATACCGATTCGTTACATCAGCTGACGGCAACTGGATGCTAGAATTGTGATGGCCTTTTTTTTATAAAAAGTATTTAATAAATAATAAAAATTTCAAAAATTAAAATTAAAGTCTTATAGTTAGGATTTTATTCTGTCCTTTGTATTAATGACTTTAAATACTTTAAAAATAACTTTTGAGGACAGATAAAAATAATTTAAAAATTTTGTATTAACTTTACTTTGCATTTCTTATGAAAATACATTCCACTTTCGTACACTGTGAATAAAATTATTTTTAAAAATCCTGTGGCTCATGAGTACCTGTAAGATCAGAGTAGGAATAGAACATAAAAACATAAAAATGAGAAAACACAAAAGCTAGGAAGAAACAAGAAATAGAAGATCTCCAGGGCGCCTGGGTGGCTCAGTCATTAAGCGTTTGCCTTTGGCTTAGGACGTGATCCCGGCGTTCCGGGATCGAGCCCCACATCAGGCTCCTCCGCTGGGAGCCTGCTTCTTCCTCTCCCACTCCCCCTGCTTGTGTTCCCTCTCTCGCTGGCTGTCTCACTCTCTGTCGAGTAAATAAATAAAATCTTTAAAAAAAAAAGATTTCTTAAAAAAAAAAAGAAATAGAAGATCTCCACAGAGATGGTCCACATAAGTGTTTAAAACTCATAATAATCAAAGGAGCACAAACAGGACATTATACATTCTTTTTTGTTTTTTTAACGATTTTATTTTTAAGTAATGTGTCCACCCAACGTGGGGCTTGAATTCAAAACCCCGAGATCAAGAGTCACGTGCTCTACCAACTGAGCCAGTCAGGCATCCCTTACACATTCTTTATTTAATGAAGATTTAATTACCTATCAGAACAATGGAAATATATATGAAATACACTTTCAGCGGATCCACATAAGGAGAAGGAAATCCCTGCAATTTTACCCTCTTCATTAGTTAGAAATGCTAATTATTGATCAAAACAGGAAGACCACAGGTAGGCTTGCACTTATAGGCTGGTTCCAGGTCCACGCACATGCAGCACTGGGCTGCTTAACCTGCAGAGGGCGTTTGCAGAGATGCTGAGGGGTCCTGAAATTTTACCTTTATTAGCAAGCGAGTTAACAAAGAAACTGCTGATAGATGACTTTAAAGTGTTTTAAATCTAATAATTTTTCTTAGAAATGGATTTTTTTTTCCTCTTGGAGATGTAAACTAATCCTAGGGCTTGCTGAAATTGCCATGGGGTTTTAGAGGGGAAACCCACAGACTGAGGTTGTAGCAAAAATGGTAGAGGAATAAGGGCCCAAAAAGCGTGAGAAGTTAGGAGCCTCGGACAATTCCAGAAGAACATAAACGAGTCTTGAGAGACATAACATAAAAGCCTCAAACGAACCACCCAACCAGTGAGCCCACCCTGCGAGCGCGTTGTTCTGCTGGACATTAACAAGGAAACAGGAGGATTTTCTTTCAAGAGATCCTCTTTTTAAAAGATGGCTGTGGAATATTCTGGCTTTTGCATGATAACGAGCAATTCTTTCCCCAGGGGGCGGCCGGGAAAGGGGCAGTATTTCACTTAGATTCAGCTTTCTCATCATCTATACTATTAGTCAGAGGTGACAAAGTAAACTTTTTGGAAATTTTTCTTCTTCTGGAAAATTGCCTTGAATTGCTGAGGCCCAGTACAAATTTCAGACGAAAAAAATCAGCCGGAATGAGGCAAACATCTCTATAAACCCGGGGTCACCTGAGGTGAGAAGTGTGTTAACCCAAAGAGAGCATGAACACCCACGCCCAGTGATGACCTGTCTTGCAAGAACGTGACCAGGTGAACAGAGCCTAAATTTCTTTCTATGTAATGTTAAAAAAAACCCAAAAAACAAAACCCCACACCTTTCTGTATCTGGCAACTGTTTTAACATTGGTACATTTCAATCTGAGTAATTCCCAAGACTTGCCCACTGGGTAAGCGTGGGGTTGTCTCAGTCTCAAAATGCTCTTTAGTATAAAATACACTTCAAATGAGCTTAGAGGCAATCAATAAGCATATCCTTAGCCTTTGTCTACTTGGAAAAATCAATTGGGTTGATCAGAGGGAGGATTAATGTGCGAAGGAACGGTACATACTCCATACAGCGATAGGGTTCTGTTACACGGCCGGGTGCAAAATAAAGCAAGACTCAAAGGGGCCGTCCACTCAACCAGATGTGCTCCCCCCAGGTTCTCCCACCCTCCAAAGGGGCCAAATCTTATAACTCTGGAATTTCTTTATTGTTAGTATCTAGCTCCAAGAGGAAGAAAAAAAAAATCCATTTCTCTCCAAGAAAAATTATTAGATTTAAAGCCCTGAATCTAAGGTGATTTATCAGCAGTTTCTTCATTAACTCTCTTATTTAATAGAGGTAAAATTTCATTAAAGCAAGCCCCACCGAGCCTCCTATTGTGGGGTGGGAGAATTGTGATGAACACACTGACCTAAATTGCTTTCGGTTCCACAGAACCAGGAGAACAGCTGGTGCATAGCTTCTCAATAGCACATTAGGAGAGAGAATGGGCCATCGGTAATGAGCTGGTCACCCCTGAACTCGGGAGGACGAAGGGGAAGGTGCCCTGCCCGCTCCACCTTCCGGTTCTCTGCCCTTGTAAGCAGGTGGGTGTTTAGGCAGTTCTGGAGTTTTGTTAGCTGGTCCTACATTGGGGCGCTGGGCAGTTGAAAAGGAACATGGACTCTGGGGCTGGAATCACTGGAACACTCAACTTTTAGTGTGCAGTGAAAAATCCCCTAAGGGGTTCTGAAACAGGCAGATTCCAGGCCCAATGATCTGGCTGGTAGATCAGGATCTCAGTTGACTTGATGGGGGAAGGGGGGGCCAAAGGCCCATGAAAGGTCTATTCCACTCTCCCTGAGGACTCTGTCAGTCTTTACACCACGAGGAACTGTGTAAGTCCCCCACATCTCCACCTCCCACCCAAATCCTTCTCAGGCCTTTTAGACATAAAGTTTCAAGAGCCTGCTGGACACGAGGCCGGGACAGATCTGAAAATAAACATCGGACCTAAGGACCAGCAAATTCTGGGGATGGCATTCCACAGTCTGCATTTTTTTCTCAGTTATTTGAAAGTTCAGTGCAGACACTGGAACAGAGAATGGTAAGAGGTACAATGGTAGAATCTTGATAAATGGTAGCATTTCCATTTACGAGAAAAGAAGCCAGTAGGGTTGGCCAAAAGTTGGTGTTCTGTCAAAAAAACAAAGGAGGCAGAGAGCCTGAGAAAAAAGAGGGGTGTCCAAAACTATAGTTTGGAATGGGTATACTAGGTCACCAATTAAGGGTAAAAAGGTAACTTTTTTTTAAAGGTTTTATTTATTTTGAGAGAGAGAGGGTGCACGTGCGTGCACAATGGGAGGGGCCGGGGGAGAGGGAGAGAGAATCTCAAGCCGACTCCATGCCAAGCGTGGAGCCTGATGCAGGGCTCGATCCCAGGACCCTGAGATCATGACATGAGCTGTCATCAAGAGTCAGACACTCAACCGACTGAGACACCCAGGTGCCCCAAAAAGATAACTTTTGACAGCATTGTGTAAGCCCACTGACAAAGTGAATGGCAGGTAAGAAGAGATGAAAGGAGCAGGCCCTGAGAGGAGGGGTGGCTGTGGGGGGCAACCTGGCGGCCCTGTGGGGCATGGCCCACAGGGGCTTCGAATTTTTAAGGACAGGAGACGTGAACACTGTTGTACATTGAAGGAGGGAGCCCATCGGGCCCGACAGGCTACAAATGAAATTGAATAATGACCCCAAGTTCCTAGGGGACTGTCATGTCTTCCCTTAATATTTTTTTGGTGTTTTCCAAACAGACTGACTGACCTTCTCAGAATCTGATTTAAGAGGCAATAATTTAGGGGCACCTGGGTGGCTCCGTTGGTGAAGCATCTGACTTCAGCTCAGCTCATGATCCCAGGTTCCTAGGATCGAGTCCTACATAGGGCTCCTTGCTCAGCGGGGAGCCTGCCGCGCCCCCTGCTTGTGCTCTGACAAATAAATAAATAAAATCTTTTCTAAAAAAGGCAATAATTTAATCAGGGGCTGGCAAACTTTTTCCTAAGGACCAGATAGTAACTATTTCGTGGGCAAGAGGCAACACTGAGGATATTATGTACATGTTAATATGCCATTTCACATGTAAAAATTTTTTTTTTGTTTGTAGGTCATAACTACTACATTTGGAGATCTCAGGTCAAATCCCATAAAATCAAGTTACAACAAAAAGACAAGGTGCTCATCCTAGGCCAACGTAGATGGCCCAGGACCAGTCAGATGGTCCCTGAATGTGAGAAGCCCTCCCGGTAGAGTCCTGCTCAGCAGAGAAAGACACAGGCTCGTGCAGGACAGCTGTTTACACGGGGCACGTGCGAATTGCCCACAGAGGCCAACCCTCCAAGGGACTAGGTTTCAGATCCCTTTTAAAGGTCCTCTGTCTGTCAGTCCAGTGCCCTGTGTGGCTGGATGGAGCGGCCTCCTTGGCTGTGGCTAGGTGAGAAAAGCAGAAACATCAGTAGAAGGTCAAATGATGCACAAAAGGGAAAATCTTCAGCAACCCCACAGGTGGCTTTCATTTTATTCTCAAAGACACAAGTATGCTTAGATTTATTGAATGACAACCCTCCAAGTCTGTTATACCCCCAAGATAAAAATCCCCAAAGTAGAGATAATGCTGATGACCTCCAGGGTCGCGCTGCTTGACCCCCAGTGCTGGCCCCGCAGGCCCTCAACGCAGCAATCAATGTGGCCGCTACGCTTCCTGAGTTGATGACAAAAATTTCTACACGTGCTTGGCCTTAGAGAAATAGATTTGTACCGCTGTGCACAACTGTTGGGTTTTTTTTTTTCAAACAATAAATTTGGTGAGGATTTCAACTCAGTACGTGGATCTTACTCTTTGAAGCTGCCACGTGGGACGTAATGCACGGTCCCATCACTTACTTATTCTCTTAACTTAAGCATCTCTAATTTATCGCTACTACAGCCTCTGCTGCCCTGAAGTTCATGACATTCCTTCTTGTCTGTCCTCCCGTAAGTGCCGACCAGGACAGCTGGGCCTCCCCCACCTTTGTCCACAATCCGTAATCTCTGTTTTTATGTTTGAATTAACCAAAGTTATTTCAAGTTACCGTTAGCCCTTTTGTAGCCTACCTTTTTGCCATTTATTCACTTCTTACTGTGTGAGAATGATTTCGGAATCTAGAAATTTCCTTTGTGGCAAATTTGAGGGGCCGTGCATTTGCATTTGAAAAGAATGTTCTCCCCCACAGACCTCAAACTTGTTAATTACCGGGTCCCAACCCTTTGGACCCCTGCTTACCTTTTTCTACTAGGTTTGTTGGTTTCTGAGTCAGCGCCGGTGATGATGGCTTTGTCGATGTTTTTCATCGTATTTCTATTTGTTTTGCTCTATATAGTTCCCAGTGATGTTGTTAGAGACATAAAGTTCATGACTACTGGGCCTTCTTGGTGCAATCTTCCTGCCTGCTTATGGCGATCCTTTATTTATTTTATTTTATTTTTTTAAAGATTTTATTTATTTATTCATTCGACAGAGATAGAGACAGCCAGCGAGAGAGGGAACACAAGCAGGGGGAGTGGGAGAGGAAGCAGGCTCATAGTGGAGGAGCCTGATGTGGGGCTCGATCCCAGAACGCCGGGATCACGCCCTGAGCCGAAGGCAGACGCTTAACCGCTGTGCCACCCAGGCGCCCCTATGGCGATCCTTTAAACCACCTGTGACTTTGATTCAGTGTTGGTCCTTCTTGAAGCAGTCCTACCTCTTTCAACTCTCCCGCGCTGCTGTTTTTCGGTGTTTCTAACTGGATGTAGCAGCTGGGATTTACATTTTCCTTTTGTCCCATCTTAACATCTTTTATTCTTCATAGGTGAGTTTAACCCATTTGTACCCATCAGCACTGCTATGCTGGGCTGCAGCCCTACCTTATTTTGTCTCCTACTTACCATGATGTCTTTAAGAGCAAGTAACTGTTGTCAAGTTAGCTTTTTTCCTTTATATGGCAGCTATCTGTACAAATAAATGCAGATGGAACATCCCTGTACCACCCACTCAGCTTTTCATCCTGAGCTGTCATTCTTCCTGCCCCAGGGTAACTTCCAGATCCTTCTGGAGGGGAGGACATTTTCTGGCATTGCTTTACTGCCCTTTTCAGTACCTTGCTTTCCTTCCAGCTGCATCTTTCCATCGCCTGGCCCACCCCATCCTCCGTCTTTCTCCCAGAACACAGGACTCCCACCACCCCTACTAATTTGTCTTGCAGGCCCTTTTCCCAGCTAGCGTCTCCATTTGTAAAGATTCTAAGTGACATCTTACTCGAAGCCTCCTGAAGATTAACAAACCCGTAAGACCAGAGGAACAAATCTGGGCTGGCCCTCATCAACCAGACTGCCCAAGTTTGCATCATCTCCGTCATGTGCCAATAAGCATGTTATTTAAGCCCGCCATACCTCAGTGTCCTGGCCTGTCAAATGGGCTAACGGGAGCACCTACTGTACAGGGTTGTGAGTTAATACGTGCCAAGAGTGTAGAGTAGCAGCTGATGAGAGCTCAAGAGATGTTAGCGCTCAGCGTCATCATTCTAAAGGATCTAAAGAAATACTTTTGCATAGGGTTGGCCTTGGTACTTTCCTGTTTAATCTCTGTGTGAGGATGCACTAACGAGGTCAGAAAAACGACACCTGAGATGAGCACACATTTCAATAAGTGTCTAGTCTTTCTCAGCTCTGAACGGCACTTAGATCCTTGGATGCTGTGGCTGCTGGGCACACTCCACTGAATGACAAAAGAAGAAAGGCACTGATATCTAGATTTCTAAACTAATGTAGGAAATAACGGGGAGCAGATGGGCTGAAGTCTCCGACGGCGTTAGGCTATAGTGTATCACTGAGTAAAAGGCACAACAATATAAAATTTCCAAAAGTACTGCTATAAAGCACAGGCATAAATATCAGGCAGAGAAAATCTATACCGCGAAGATGTGCTCAAAGGAGGCGACCTCTCTACTGAAGAGGTGCTTCAGTAAAAAAAAAAAAAAAAAAAAATGGTCCTCCAGTAAAAGTTTCTTTAGCTTCAAAAATTAAACTTGGTCTACATCGTAAGACCTCTTCTCTGAACACAAACGAAATTGGCTTCCACGAGAGGCAAGCTATCAGTGTGGGAAACAAAGGTGTTATGTATTTTGCAGGGAGATTACCTTATTTTGTTACTTTATCTGTACGTGTAAGAAACAGTTTTGCTTTGTCAGAGCAGCAAAAATCTCCAGTTAACTGAGTGCTGTATTTTTTTATTCTCCGTAGAATTCTGATTTTGTCATCCTGAGTAGCCTGGTTGATATATGCCATCAAGACAAAACTTTCACTCTACGAAGGATCAGCAAAAGTACACCAGCAAGGACACAACTACCGCACTTTCGACCGTACGTCATCATCATAAAACCAAATCACACACAATAATCTTCGCATCCAACGTGCCAGTTTTAACCTACGAGAGCTGGTGTCTTTGGCAGGTGATTAATATACGTAAGGAATGACCGTGGTCAGTGGCAATGCTTTTGAAACGTTAACTCTTTGTCAGTTAAACCTAAAATAAATCAACAGGAATACTGAAGTATAACAAGACTGAAATCCAAAATCTGTTGAACAGAGATGATGTCAAATTAGAGGCAGAGCACTGAACTGGGAGCCAGTACATTTGGATTCTGTCTTGTTTTGTCCCTGGTGGATGGCCGTGGGCAACCATTCTGGGCTACGAATCCTTCACTTTTAGAACGAGAGAGTTTGCTGGATAGTTCTCGAAGGTCTTTCTAGGTTTAACCTTTCATGATTCCAGAATCTTTGACACGGATTCCTTTTCATGTTGTAAAATAAATAAATCTCTAACAATACTGACTTGGCCGTTGGGTTGAGTCCAGCTCCACCCACACAAATACAGCCAAGTGGTTCCTGGTGTTTGGATTCACCATGCACCATGAAGGCCCAACCCTCAAATTAACAAAGAAAAACAACAACCTTCAGGAGGTGAACCACTAGACACTAATTCGGGATAGAAAGTCTTCAAGACCCCAAAGTCACGGTTATTAAGAAAAGATGTCAGGGCTGGGGTGCCTGGGTGGCTCAGTTGGTTAAGCATCCAACTCTTTCTTTTTTTTTTTTTTTTTAAGATTTATTTATTTGAAAGAGAGAGTGAGCAGGGGGATGGGCAGAGAGAGAGAATCTCAGGCAGACTCCCCACTGAGAGAGGAGGCTGACTTGGGGTGATCCTGAGACCATGACCCAAGCTGAAATCAAAAGTCAGACGCCCAACTGAATGAGACACCCAGGCGCCCCAAGGGTCCAGCTCTTGATTAGCTCAGGTCTTGACCTGAGTTCAAGCCCTGCACTGGGCTCCATGCTGGGCATGGAGTCTACTTAAAAAAAAAAAAAAAAGGTATAAGGTTTGGAAGAACTACAGGGAAATCCCACAACATCCTCTTTGGTAAAAGGTAAAATAACACGATGATTCATTATAGAAGAAGGTAGATATATTAACTATAATACATAATTAATTTTCAACTGGCTTTTGGGGACATGCACAACATATATTCACACCATTAGAATTTTATCAACACGAAATATAAATTCAAGGTCTGGATACATACAGGAGTTTCTCCAATGCTGCTAATTTGAATACGAGGTTTATTGTAGTTTCACATGTGTATAATTCTGCAGGAACCAGCTGGGATTTTTTCTTACTAATGTTGGCTTCTATTCTCTATCAAGTCCACCTCTTTCTTATATAATCATAGAAATTAAAGATGTCCAGCCCCGTTTTAGGGTATTTCATCTATTCCCTTACTCTCCTTATCAGACCATACTGTCTTTTTGTTTGGAAAGACTGGATAAACGAGTTTCTATCATCCCCCTATTTGAAAGTCAAAAAAGTAGACTTTATCTCTTTTGCTTCAAGGTCTAAATTTGTCTTTATTTCTTCCTGATATTTTTTTTTTTAAAGATTTTATTTATTTATTTGACAGAGATAGAGACAGCCAGCGAGAGAGGGAACACAAGCAGGGGGAGTGGGAGAGGAAGAAGCAGGCTCCCAGCAGAGGAGCCTGATGTGGGGCTTGATCCCAGAACGCCGGGATCACGCCCTGAGCCGAAGGCAGACGCTCAACCGCTGTGCCACCCAGGCGCCCCCCTTCCTGATATTTTAAAGTAATCCTATCTCTAGTGTATTTACTAATTCTGAATATTTAACTGTGATTTGCATCACAGAAATTAAGCCAATTCAAGAAACATGAACGTGCAAAGCAAAACTACTTTAAAAATGTCAAGTTTTCTTAATAAACATGATTTTTTCATTTATGTACTAAAATGCTTCCCATCGACAGTAGTGATTATGAGCCTTGAAACATTTTTCAACATCTCTAACCCATGCCACCTTTTCAGAAAATATAAAACTCTAACCACTCTATTGTCCACCTCCCTGAGGTTGGGGTGGGGGGGACAGGGTCCTCTTCTCCTCCTCATTGAGAATCCCCAATACTGAAGAAATGGCATCACCAGCTATATATTTTGTTGAGTTTTGCCTTTCTATAATTTATACTGTGAAAGAATAGATTTATTTTTGCCTTCCCGGATATAAAATTATTTTTATATTATTTTTTACATCACCAAATATGTTTTTTTCAAACCCTACAAGCCCCTTCTCTCATTCTTTCTAAGATTTTGATATACTTCTTTATAAGAACAAGATTTCTCCCTCTTGAGAATCACTGAACCAAGCCATAATTTCCACATTACTTCTCATGATCAGGCCCAATAACTAAGTTTGAGGAAACACTATTAATTCAAATATAGAAAGAAATGACGTTGAAAAATAATGCACAATAAAATGAATATTATAATATTGAATATGTTCTGACTATGAAACCAAATTATTTAAACTTTATGCTTGAAAGCTAATAGGGAGACCTGTTTGGGATTTTTTTTTTTTTAAGTGGGCTCCATGCCCAACATGGGGCTGGAACTCACAACCCTGAGATCAAGAGTCACGTGCTACTCTACCGATTGAGCTAGCCAGGTATCCCAAGAGACTTGTTTTTAAAATGATCTGCTGAAATCAACATGCAATGCATCTTTTATGCAGGTCAATTACAGTAACAAATTATATTGCTTTACTTTGTTAAAATAATGCCTTCAATCATATAATCTACAGAACTATACACTTATTTCCGACCCACTTCCAGATACTGAGAACTAGAACTTTCAGATTTTTCTTTTTTGAACTTAAACTTTTTTTAGATTTTTCTAAATACATTTTCAGTTTCTTCCTAGTTTAGAAACTCAGAATTGATCTATAGAATTGCCAACTGTGGCCAAGCCTTCTCCAACTTGATTTTAAAAATTAAAAATTAAACACGAATATAAAAGAGCAGGTCTGTAAGTAATACAGCAAATGTATTTTTCCAAATGCTGACAGAGTGAAACTTCCATCTGTCCCGAAGCTGGACTGATTAATACGTATACAACTCTAAAAACAGTTCTGGAGAAAATACGGATGCATTTCTTCCCAAATTTGAAAAATGATTTCCTGTGCCTCTTTGATGTAGACCGGAAAAACAGGTAACAGTAAAGGTCCACCCCAAGAACCATGACTAAGGGCTTAAACAGGCTAAGGGCTGTGGAGGTTTACTTCCCCCAAAAGGCACGGCAGTTCAGAATTTTATACCAGCAACCAGGGGGAGAGGCCCCGGCCCCTCAGATGTCAGTATTCTGTGCCAATGCACTTTGCAATGGTGTTCAGCTGGATATTCGAAGCTCCTTCGTATATTGTACCTTAAACAAAAGGGAGCAAGAGGAACAATTAGGAGGGCACCACAGCTGGGCGTCTACACAAGAAATCGCTCTTATATGTCGCCTCTGTGGTTGCTATAAAACTGTCCCCAGTCGGGGCGCCTGGGTGGCTCAGTCAGTTAAGCATCTGCCTTCGGCTCAGGTCATGATCCCAGGGTCCTGGGATCGAGTCCCACATCCAGCTCCCTGCTCTGCAGGAAGTCTGCTTCTCCCTCTGCCCCTCCCCCTGCTCTTTCTCTCTCCTTCAAAAAAATAAAATAAATAAATCTTAAAAAAAGAAAAACCCAAACTGTCCCCAGTGACATCATTCCATGTCCCTGAATATGGTACTATATGACAAAGTCATTCTGCCTACGAGATGATAATATGCCATTTGGAAATTGGATTCTGATTCCAGAATCAGTATGAAACAGCTGACGTTTGTCGTCCCTCAACTATCGATGCGTAAGTCTGGACTGTCACTCAGGAACAGGAGGCTTTGGAAACCCCTCGTGCTGGTCTCCCCACCTGGTAGGGGAGCATCAGAGGGCTCAGGCTTGATGAGGCCCGAGGCTGCTGAAATTAGAACATGGCTTCAAAGGACGGCATTTAATGCATCAAATATATTGACGTGTTTAGTGAAAGAAAAATTACAACAGCTGATTTTGTTGCATTTTTACTAAAAGGCCTGTTGAGGCATTTAAAAAGGCAATTTGAGGTTTTAAAAAGTATACATCCTTCTTTTTCTTGAAGGAAGGGGTGGGTGAAAAAAACCCAGCCACAGAAAAGAAGAGAGCCAATAAACACAAGACTGAAGAGACTGAAGCCGCCTCTACCCAAGTACAATAACCTAAAATCAAACCCACACAGCAGCCCCAACAGCCACGGAGGCGAATAAAAGAAAACAAAATAAGACGTAAAAAAGTCTATTTACCAACTTTTGCATCTCGGAAGTATTTTTCCACAGGGTAATCTTTGGTATAACCGACTCCTCCCATCCACTCGATACACTTACTGGTTGTGAGGCCTGCAACCTGTCGAAACCCAGCAGCAAATGACGTGTTGAGATCACATAACTGATGTTCCATAAACACTCCTGCGGAATATTCTAGTAACATGGATTCACTGCTATTGGCACGTGGAAGGACTGAAGTTACTTTATAAGATCGCATTGTCTTTTCGGTCCCCTTCTCTATACCATTTATGCAAACTGCCCTATTCATTCACAAAATTCCTGTTTTCTTAAGAAAATTTTAGGGTATTGTTCAGACAGAGTCACGTGCTGCCGACAGGCATCATTCACTGAGCAAATATTTATCAAGGGCCTTCTTTATATCACGCACTCTGCCGGCCACTGGGTAAACCATGGTGGGGGGTGGCCCGTCACCGCCCTTTTGGTTCACACGTCAAACCAACGCTTAGAAACGGGTAAACTCTATGGGGCAACACAAGACCTGGCTAGGAAAGCTGACGTGATTTAGGGGTGGGAGGAACGTGTGAGAAAACGACAGCTTTGCTGAGGCCCAGAGGACGAGATAGGGGACGTTTCACGTTGAGGAACTTGAGGGAGGGCTTCAAGGGGAAAATGCTGCACTCAGAGACCTGAGGGGGGAGCGGCTGGGGTCAGGGCAAACTGTGAAGAGAATGGACAGGCAGCCAGGCCTCACGATGACAGGCAGGCTGAAGACTGTAATGGCCCCCAAAGATGTCTGCAAGCTAATCCCCAGAAACTGTAATGTTTGTTACCTTACATGACCTTGAGGACCCACAGATGTGGTAAGTTGAGGGCTTTGAGATGGGAGATGGTCCCAGATAGCCTGGGTGTGACCAACGGCATCACAAGGGTCCTCTTAAGGGAAAGACGGAAGCAGGGGCACTAGAGCCAGATCTGAAGACGCTACCCCTGCTGGCCTTGAGGGCGGAGGAGGGGGCTGTGAGGGGAGGAATGCGAGCAGCCTCTAGAAGCAGGAAGAGCGAGGAAACAGATTCTCCCCAGAGCCTCCGAAAGGCAGCTTTGCTGAAGCTTCGATTTTATCCCATTGGTAACTCATTTTAGACTTCTGACCTCCAGAGCCATGAGATAATAAAATTGTATTGTTTTAGGCCACTACATGTTTGGTAATTAGTTAAAAGCAGCAGGAAATGAATACAAATATTGTTCCATTTGCTGTGAGAAGCCACGAAGGTTAAGCTAGAGTGACATGGCCTCCTGGATGTTCTGAAAACAGAAGACTGGACTGGAGGAGGAAGCAACAGGGCCCAATCTGTGTGGGTCATCTGGTCAAGAAATGGCATGGCTTGAGCAACAGGGGTCAATAGAAGGGGAGAGAAATATGTAAATGCGAGAAACACTCAGGGGCAGAATCCTCAGCAACTGATGTTGGGGTTCAGGGTGGGGACGAGAGGGAAGAGGATGGCAAGATGGCTCAGACCTCTGACTGGTACAATGGGGTGGGCAGGTCCAGTGGAAATTGGATCTATTGGTCTGGAACTCAGAAGGGAGGTTGAGGCGGGCGATGAAATTGGGGGGCTGGGAGGTTA
This sequence comes from Ursus americanus, assembly GCF_024610735.1. Lineage (NCBI taxonomy): Eukaryota > Metazoa > Chordata > Mammalia > Carnivora > Ursidae > Ursus > Ursus americanus. The sequence continues at coordinate 8,895,573 of NC_142132.1, forward strand.
AGGGACTATTCCAAGCTACGGAATGACTGAGACACACTGCAGAGACTGAAGTAGCAGCCAGTGATTTGGCAAAGTTCTCCAGCCAAAGTCTACCGGGTTAGACAGAGAACACATTAAGAATCAACAGAAAGCATTCAATTAAAACATGAACAATCTCTTCTTGGTGTTTTCATTCCGCACGATCTCCCTTGGTATTCACTGTGCCCCAACCAGAAACCAGGGCGGGATGCCATCATTCAGATGAGGCTCACCCAGGGATTCATGGTGGGTGTTGTACCTGAATTGGGTGACTCGGTTTCCACTGAAGAGCCTGTGAAAACCCTGAGACCTCCTAGAATTAAAGCACTTTTCTATGGAAGGTTTGCAATTCTGCTTTTCTGTTGCAGGAACCGCAAAGTCTGTGCTATTTTACTGGAAAAACAAAGGCTCAATCAATACTCCTAAGTGAAAAGATTAATCATACATAATGGGGGTGGGGAGGGGAAGAAGGCTGAATTACATATTTCGGTTGTTTGTTGTTTTACCTCTGATGCATAGTATTTGGCCATCGATGCTTCTTTTATGAATGGCTGTCCAGCTTCTAAAAGCCTAGCAGCGTTGTAAGTTAGCAATCTTGCAGCTTCCAGCTGGATGGCAACGTGCGCCACTTGGTGTTGGAGCCCCTGGAACACGCAAGCCCGAGTTAGAGAATTATGATTTCTGAAAACACAGCTTATCCTCCAAGTCTCGCCTGGATATGGGACATTGACAACCTGAAAACATACCCCCCGAAACGGAATTTGCTTTCATTTTGTAGAAATACTTGAAAGTCTGCCATCTACAATGCAATTGTTTTTAGGAAACTTTCAAAGTTCAGGTAATTCTGTATAATTGTCAAGATTTAAAAAATAATCACACAATTCGGTTTAACAATTTGACTGTTGCATTTAGTAATTAATTTAAACCCGTTTTATGATCAAAATTAAGCTTAAACTAAATCCTGGCAAAGCGAAAGTGTGAATATGGTTTTTATTCGCTTGAATTCATGAAGTTTCGACTCTGCATAGAACCTCCGGGCAGTTAAAAGATGTCGTTAGCTACAAAGTAGTGAAGGAATATCTGAAGCTCTAATTATTATTATTATTTTTGAAGACTTTATTTATTTAACAGAGAGAGAGGCAGTGACAGAGGGAACACAGCAGGGGGAGTGGGAGAGGGAGAAGCAGGCTTCCTGCTGAGCAGGGAGCCTGAAGTGGGGCTCGATCCCAGAACGCTTGGATCATGCCCTGAGCCAAAGGCAGAAGGCTTTTTTTCTTTTTTTAAAGATTTTATTTATTTATTTAACAGAGATAGAGACAGCCAGCGACAGAGGGAACACAAGCAGGGGGAGTGGGAGAGGAAGAAGCAGGCTCATAGCAGAGGAGCCTGATGTGGGGCTCGATCCCATAACGCCGGGATCACGCCCTGATCTGAAGGTAGACGCTTAACCGCTGTGCCACCCAGGCGCCCCCAAAGGCAGAAGCCTTAACGACTGAGCCACCCAGGCGTCCCTGAAGCTCTAGTTATCTTTAAGTAACTTTATTCAAGTATCTCTGCTGCAATGTCCATGAGCAGGTACCAGCTTCTTCAGGGTTATAGGAAACAGAAGAATAACTTAAAAAAAAAAAAAAAAAACTACCCTGAAGAAATCAGTACCATTCTGAAATTCGGAAGGATGATGGAGCACAGACTAAATGTCAGTCAAGTAAAGAAGTGAGTTGGTAAGAATATGAGTATTAGTAATTTATAGTTATAAACAACTTCCTGGAAATAAGGGCAAAGATACGTTTATTACAAACAGATATGTTTCTCATGCATAACAGCTCCGTCTGCCCAGATGTGTATTGAGCACCTACTATGTGCCAGGCACTGTGCTGAGCACTAAAGATACCACACCGAACATGACAGAGTTCCTTGTGCTTATGACTTTGATAGCCCGGCAGGGAGAACAGACTGTTAAAAACAGTATTGCTTGCAAATACCCTATAAATTGTCCTTTTCTTTCTGTAATATTTGATATGCACCAAAAAACCCTGTTACGTGTACAGCACTTAGGAAGCATAACGACAAACTGCACACCCACTAACCTGTGTGTACAGCGAGTATCATCTTATGGTTTGTCTTTTTACTTTATGGCATCTTTTGAGGAAAGAAATTTGGTAGCCAAATACACCATTATTATTATCTTTTATAATTAGTCCTTCTTGTGCCTGGTTTACAAAATACTTCCCTACCATGAGGTCACAAAGATATTCTATGTTTTCTCCTAAAACTAAGGGGGTTTTTTGCTCTTTATGTCTTTAGTACATCTGAAATCTATTTTCCATGTATGGTGTGAGGTAGGGATCCAGTCTCATTTTTTTCTGCAAGGAAAGAATCGTTCTACTCTGTCATCTGCAACGCCATCTTTATGCTACATCACGCTTCCATACACACATGAGTCTATTTCTGGCCTTTCTGTTTTGTTCCATTAGTCAATTTGTCTATTTCTACGCCAGTATCACTGTTCTCTTGTTATGCAGAATGCAGAGATTCTAATTATTTTTTAAAAAGTACATTCACTTCAATTAAACCAACAGTTGCCATCCAGACTGATACACTCCAGTGACCATATTAGGTACCAGGAGAGGCATAAAAGTGACTCTGCCGTGTCTCTTGCTCTAAGAGGACAAACCCCTGCTGCACCCTGGTTCCCTGACTACACCGTGAATAAAGGGCCTGGCACAGAGACCACGTGTGGAATAAACCACTGAGAGAAATAAGCATGAAGAGGCCTGATCCCGGCCCAAGGAGCTTGTAGTCTAGAGAAAGACAGGAACATGCAAAACAAAACAAATCATTCTAATGAGACTGAAGCAGTTAGAGAAAACTCTAATCAAAGCTTCAGAGATAAATATATATATATATGAAATTAATAATGTTACTTCTTAAGATCGAATTTCTAAGTTTTCTTTTAATTACCCATACCAGGCATCTTTAGAAGTGTCATGATTATACCTATTAGTTCTCCTGACCCCGTATCCCTCCCTCGCCAACTCCACAGACACAGACACATTGTTTCCTGTGTACAAAGGGGATCTAAAGCCTCCCACAAATTGTCTTCACAGTCTGTCCCTTTCCTTGCAATCTATGGGGTAGCGGCTCTGAGAAAGTACTTAGTATAATGAAATGGGAGTAAGACCAGAAGCCAAGACGAAACACCGATGGTTTGACACCTGACTAGCTGAACGTCCTTGGGAACTCCATCTCCAGGTGCTTCTACTTCCCCTGGCTAAGATCCCTGACAGCTCAGGCTGGGGGAGGCCCTGGCCAGGCCCGACATGCTCAGTCTTTCCAGGCCTTGAACTGACTGCACATGCTCACTGGGCACTCAGGCCAGAGCTCACTGTGCCTAGACTCTATGCCCATGCAATCTGTGTGTGCTTGTGTAAGGCCAAGTCCTTCTTAGAGCACCTGAAGACAATGCCGCCCAACAGAGCCGGAAACGTAAGAAGAAATTCGACTTGGAGCCTGGAGCTGCTTACAGGGAGGTTTTACAAACATGTAAAGTAATTACTCTGGATTTTTAGGTAAAGTGCTTGAGCAAGCTCGGTAAGCTGCCACTCCGGGCCCTCCCTAACCTGGCGAGGCCTCAACATGGACTGGAAGATGCCACTGCCACCCACGGTCCCCTTAACTGGGGAGCTCCGAGAAGCCACATCATTAGACCAGGCCAGCATTCTTCGATGCACTTAGCGGAGAACATCTCATTTGTACTCCCGGCAGCGAACTGTACCATCTACAAGAAAGAAGCGTCGTAGTGTAGTCTGTGCAGGATGACCACGTGGCTCTCGCACAGAGGATTCCTAACGAGAGTTCCCATTTCCTGAGCACTTGTTACACTCATGGTGTGAATACTCTACACATCTAGGGGACGCAAAGGCACCCCAGTATTATCCTTAGCTCAGAGACGCAGCCGTTGGGGCTTAGAGGGGGAGGAACTTGCCCACGGCCTACAGCTGGTAAGACAGACAGCCCAGATTTGGGCCCTGGATGCCTCCCTGAGACCCCAGGCCCTAGAACTCGGGAGGCAGTGCGGAGACACCTCTGAAGTGCTCACCACGAAATCCGGAGTCATGCCACAGGTGGGCCTCCAGGACTGCTGTTCTGCCCTTGGAGCAGGTCAAGGCATTCCCAGGTAAGCGCCCTGGGACCTATGCCTTCCTCCTCTCCACCTCTCCCATTAACATCCCCCCGAGGGGACTGCCTCCACCGCTTTATGACGCAGCTCTTCATTAGCAGGAAACCTCAAGAGTACGGTTCGGTACAAAGAGGCTAATCATTATGTACCTGAAAATCAAATATCCTTTTGCCAAACTGCATCCTTTCTTTCGTATATGGAATAGTGTAGTCAAAGCAGCCTTGAGCCAGTCCCAGCATCTGTTGGGAAAAAAAAGAGCAGAATTCCTTATTTTGTTATAAGTTTACACTTAACTATTCAGGGTATAAATTCCTTTTACAGGCAAACTGAATCGTTGGGGGTAAGGGAGAACTGGAGGCACGAAGGTGGGACCTTCCCCCACTGCATCTGTAGAACTTAACTTCCAGTGACTGGGAGAAGATTCGAGTGATTTCATATAAATAGGAGTGTATTTAATTCTAGCAGAGCTAAATCCTCCGGCTCGGCTGTGCTCATACAACCAGGTTACTTCTAAGGAAGCTTCTCATTTAAGCTCTGATTCTCCAGGCATAAAGCAAGCCATGGAAATTTTGCTCTTAACTGGCCTCGAAGACTACAGAGTAGCTCCCTCTATTCCTTCTAGAAGGCCAACGTGGAAGGTCACTTCTTAACCTATCTTCCCGTCTGTGTTGCATATTATCAGGATTAATAAAAGCTTCAGGGGAAAGGGCACTAGAATATTAAAGAACAGAGTTTCCCAACCCTGGCTGCCCATGAGTTTCATTTGTGGGAACTTGATTAAAAAAAAAAAAAAAGCGACATGAAGTCTAAGGACTGAATCCAAACCTTGGGAGTGGAGGGCGTGAGTGGCCGAGGCAAAGCGTTTTCAAACCTGAATGGTTTCCTGCAGGGCTACACTGAGAGCCCCTGGTAAAGACGCGGATTTATGCACTGGAACCACTCAGGCCATGTTGGCAAAGCGTTCTCAGCTGAGCCATCTATTGCTACTAGCCCACTGAACGATTCAAGCTCGGAAATGGTTTCTCAGTTCCAACGCCAGGTGGTCGTGAAGTCACTATCTCATTATGTCAAACTACATGGGTTTTAGAAAAAGAAAAAAAAAATCAATAGTGAAAGCTTTGGGGGAAATGCCCACAAACTTACCAATATTTCATTAGTGTTCATTCACATTTTCCTTTAGCCTTTTATTCTGAATTTTTCTGCAGAACAGAATATCGTGCTAAAAATTAAAGGACACCCCCCTCCCCAAACCAAACTTTAGTGAGGCAGCAACCCACTGCACTTCTGGCTGGGGTAAGATGATGTTCCCAAACTCTTGTGACTACAGTTTATGGCACTCTGATAATATGCGACACTGACATGAAAATTCAAATGACCAGGTCTCCATCACAACAGGCTCTTCCATCTCTGTTAAGTGTCTTCACTGTCAATACTGAAAAACTAATAGTCTCTGGCTGCGGTTTTGAGGCAAGATGCCTTCATTTTGCTGTTAGCTGTGACTCTGTCTCTAAAAGGCATCCACAGTGTCAACCAAGAAATCATAACTACCTGACCTTAACTTTTAATTAGGTTATAAGGTAACTCGGAGTAATTAGATGAAAGCCCAGGCTGTGTATTTTACGGCCAGAACGTCTATATTATTTATACGTCTGAGAACAAGGAGATCCAGTCCTACAGTTTTTAATGCCATTTCTGATGAAGGTGAGTTGCAGAAAAACATTAAAGAGAACAGATAAGCCATTTCTCTCATTATCTAGCCTTATGAGAAACATGGGTTAAGTTTTGATCTAAGAATATTTTGTTAGCAAATTAATAGCTGTAAAAAAAAAATCTAGAGGAATACAACATTTAACTATTCCCATAGCTAATATATGTAACATCTTCAAAATCTCAATGCTGTAAGTTTTTGAATTTGGGATATTCATTGATTAAAAATAAACAAATATATTCTACAAAATGACATTTTTTAAAAAAAGATTTCATTGTTAAGTAACCTCTACACTCAATGTGGGGCTCGAACTCATAACTCCAAGATCAAGAGTCATATGCTTCACCGACTGAGCCAGCCAGGCGCCCCGAAAATGACATTTCTAATAAAACCAAAGACACTATTCATTCTGTTCATCAAGGAAACAACTGATTTGACTTCATAGAAAAATGTAATGTGCATTAGAAAGGGCAAATTTAGTTAAAAAAAATGGACTAGTTCTCATCGTGTATATCCATTTAATTGCGGCTATTTTATTTCAAGCACCACACACACAAAATTGCCTGATTTTCACAGGCAAAACACTAAGCAACAAATCTTCATTCTTTACAGATTACAGACCCTTACTACACAGAATATGAGGTATTCTTAATTTAAAAAAATTTCTAGAATGAACTTCAAAAACTGAAAAGGCGATTTTTTTTTAAAAAGTCACATTTAATTTACAATATATTTGAGAAGTTATCGATCTAGGTATTGGATAGTACTTAACGTTCTCAAAGCAGAAAAAGTGTCACCACTAAGCCATTGTTTGGGTCTCAGGGCATTACATAATTGATCAAAGTGGGCTCTGAAAGGCATCAGTCAGAAGCCCTTCTTTCACCTCACGGAAGGGAAGGGCGCCATCTTGTGTTCACAAGCTTCCAATACGCATCAGTTTTTTCTTTCTTTGCATTTTTTCTTTCCAGGTTTTAATTGACCCACACTGTGGAAGAGTCAAGCAGTTTGGCTAAAATGTGACTAACCTGTGCAGCAATCCCTATTCTGCCTTCATTAAGGCTCCCTATGGCATACTTATAGCCGTGGCCAATCTGTCCCAGGATATTGGCTTCTGGAATCTGAAAGGAAAAATGTGCAGTTATTTTGACGTTTAATTTTACATAATTCGTTTTGATTATATAGTTTTATATACACAACATTCCCAACTTGTGTGATAGGACTCCAGCCCAGGGCTCAGTGAACTCCGAGGTTACCCGTGGTCTCTGTCGCCCTCTCTGCAGCTTCCCACACAGCTCTGGGGGAGGACAGGACCCACGTCTGTGCTGCTTGCTACTGCTTCCACTAGCGCCCAGCACAGGCACATGTTGAACGAATGAATGGAATTAGAAAAAGGGAATCTCATACAATCCATCAATAACGAATGAATAACAATTTTCCCTGATTCTTACCCGGACGTTAGCATATATATGAGAGAGAACATATAGGGAATTACAGACAACATGTAAGTACTTGGCTGAATCAAGGGTCAATCCTTTCTTCTGTTGAGGCTATTATCCCTGCAGAAATCACCTGGGGTGTGTTGCACACACATGAGCATACAAGGGAGAGGTGGAAGGTGAGAAGAGAGGGATTAACATGTTTATTCCTAAGTTTAAAAAATCTAGACTAGGAACGATAAAACAATACATTTAGCTTTATAACATCAGGAGAGGGAGTGGGCAGAACAGAGAAAGAAAGGGCAAGCAGGAAGGAAGCCAGTCCGGGGGAATTAGTGAGGCTCGAACATCTATCTGCGGTCACCCCATGGGCGCACACACACTCACTCATGAACCAAATGATCGAGTTGTAATATGAGTGGTAAAAAACCTGTCACAACCTGTTCCACCCATGCCAAGTTCTAAAGCATAAGCATTCTGGCAATCTTCTCTTCCTCGCTTTTTTAAAAAAAATTCAATTTAATTAACATATACTGCATGATTAGTTACCGGGGTAGAATTTAGGGATTCATCAGCTGCATATAACAGCCAGCGCTCATTTCATCACGGGCCCTCCGGAATGCCCATCCCCCAGTCACCCCATCTCCCCCCCCCCTCCCCTCCAGCAGCCCTCGGGTTATTCCCTAGAGTTAAGAGTCTCTGATGGTTTGTCTCCCTCTCTGATTTCATCTTCTTTCTCTTCCTCACTTTTAACAGATTCCACTCTAAACTGTGGGTCTTTTCCCAGGCTCACTGGGCAACAGCCCCACCTTGTGGCCTTTGGTATAACCGCACCACACGTCCGGCTCTGAGGTCAGTATCAAGTTTAAAAGTATAAATGGTTCCTAAGCATGTAAAGTAAAAAGTATAAATGGGATTAATCCTCAGCATTGGCTCTGAGGTCAGCTGCGGGCAGAAAGGTTTCCACTCTTTGCCTAAACTCTTGTGAAAAGTACATTTAGCCAAGATGTCACCTAAGAATATCGTCCAAGTCTTAAAAACACTCTCTCATGCATGCTCCATACGGTGACACTTTTCTTGCACACCAGTAGTTCCGTGCACAGCTTATTTCACGCCAGTCTTTTGCTGGAAATTCTAAGATACCCACCTTGACGTTTTCAAAGGTTAGTGGGCAGGTGGAAGAGGCTCTGATCCCCATCTTGTTTTCTGCTTTTCCTACGCGAAGGCCTTCTGTGTCGCGATCTACTAAGAAGCAGGTAATTCCTTTATAACCCTAAAAAGAAGATATAAAATACTAATAAAAAAATGCTGTTCCCACACTTGAACTGGTAAGATCCCTGTTTCCAAGAGCTGAAAGTCACAGAAAACTTAAACTGAACTTCAGCATTAATATTAATGGGCTCAGAGCTGCAACACGGGTATTAGGAAACTTGGAAAACATTAGATTCACAATTAAGAAGTCTGTAATTTCTTTTACTTTTTCAGAAACCATCATGGCTATGAAAATTATTAAGAGACGCTAAGGCATTAGGTGATCATGAGCATTCCGTGTTTTAAATTTACTTTTGTCAAACACTTCGAAGTTTCAAAATTTAATTCAATTAAATGTTATGTCAGAGAAAAGACAAAAGGTCAAATGGATTCACCTTTTTGCCATATACCTATTTTCCAACTAAACAAAATATTCTTAAAAATGAATGTCCTAAGTAAGCATTTAAATTCATTCTTAAATAGAAAATGTGAAATCCTACAAAATGAAAGATTAGCTTCTGATATAATATACTAGGTGGCAATTAATAAATGGACCTCCATGTTATTACGAATCACATCAACTGCATGTATTTGGGGAGATTAGTAAATAAGAGGCTGAAAAGATGTCAGTTATCTAACATTTCAGTACTAAGGAGAATGAGGAATTTAAGACAAAACTGTGAAAAGGAAATGCAGACAGGAAAGAGATGTGAAGAGGAAAGGTGGGGAGGTGGGGGGTGGGGGGGAGGAACTTCTGCCTCCAAACTTACAAGGTCAGGGTTCACGTTAGCCATCACCAGGAAGACCCCTGCATATTCTGCATTGCTGATCCACATCTTTGACCCATTGATGACATAATAGTTTCCCTTTTTATCAGCTCTGGTCTTCAAGGAAAACAAATCACTCCCTGCTCCAGCCTCTGAAAGGCAGATACTTCCTACCTACATATGCAAGCAAAAAAAATTCCAAGTTAATAACTGTATTTATACTCTGAGTAACAAACACTTCTGGTAAAACAAACATGTGTCAGTAAAATAAGTGTCACTTAAAGCTTTAGTCACTTTTAAAAGCCTGTACTTACCAAAACCGCAATGGTATTTTCACAGCATTATTTTCTAAAATATACCCTACTACTTGTCTAAGACAGATTTAAAGACTTAAGCACACATATGCAACATTAAATTTAATTAAATCCATTCTAATAACTGCAGCTTTCTAGATATCTCACTATAAATGAAACCACCAACAAAAGTATTAAGAAAATACAACTGGGGCAAAAAAAAAATATTTTTTTTTTGGTCTGATGATTATTCTCTGAACTTCCAAGCAGAAATGAGAGGCAGAGTATATTTTTCTAGTAGCACTAATTTACTGAGTGTTCCTTCATCATTGAATGGTGCCTCACTGTGGCCTTGGATAGTGGAGTCAACGCTGCAGCTGGAGATGTCCAAAGTTTCGAAGAGATCAGATTCATTTCAACAACTCCTGTCCACTCACTTTTTCTGTCGCAAGCTTGATCAAATAGGTATCCTTTTGTTCTTCTGTTCCATATTTTCTGATCAGATTGTTAATTACTGTGTTCTGGATGTCACACACCAAAGCCACAGATGCATCGACTTTGGCTAATTCCTCTATCACTAGGATAGAGGAAAAAAAGGAAGCTCCTGTTCCTCCATATTTTGTTTCAATTTCAATACCCATCAACTAAAAGGAAAAACAAGAAACATAGATTAAGAAAGCTGATTTCTTTCTTCTTTTTTTCTTTTTAAAGATTTTATTTATTTATTTATTTATTTGACAGAGAGAGACAGAGCACAAGCAGGGGAAGCAGCAGAGGGAGAGGGAGAAGCAGGCTCTCTGCTGAGCAGGGAGCCCGATGCGGGACTCGATCCCAGGACCCTGAGATCATGACCTGAGCCGAGGTAGACGCTTTACCAACTGAGTCACCCACGTGCACCAAGAAAGTGAATTTCCATATGGGAAAATTTCTTGCAAACACAAATTCAAAATTAAATTTTAACTATGTAAATTCCTAATTTCAAAACTGTATGTATCTTTTATTTTAATTTGGTATGGCTATTGTACTGTCTTGTAAGTAACAAAAGCTATAGTGGAAACTATACATATTTGAAAAGGAAGTGGTTACAAGCTAGAACTGCCATTCGTTCTTTTTTGGAATCCAAAACACAAAAATCAGTAAAACGCTTCGAAGGGTGATGGAATGGAAGAATGAGAAAGGGTCTCACACAGTAAGGAATCGGAGGAAGGCAGTGGGGCACAATCTCTTCAAAGCAGGCTCCTTGCTGTGACTCATTCGGCCAAGATGATAACTGAAGGACCCTTCCTTCTGGGACATTCTAGGTGGTTAGCAGACATCTGGTGGTGTTTCCTAGAACCCCAACACAGAAGGCAGAGAGGGCCTGGTAAACTCGACCAGATGCTGGCCAAGCTTTCCAATGACTGTCTCACTGTTCAGCAGCTACTCCTAAATCTAGAATGTGAAACTTCCAGAGTTCTCCAATTTTAAGTGTCCTCATTTCAGAAACAGAATGTGCGTATGTGTAATTCAAGACCCAAAGCTGTTAACAGATAAAAGGATCATGGTGCTCTCTGCTCTGCCCGGACACTTCTGGAATCACAGCGGGCTGTGGTCTGGGTCAGCTGATGGGAAGTGAGCGGATGTGCAGGGAGAACCACAAAGGGGCAAGACTGAGAAGGTGAGATCCAGAAACGATGTTCTACGGGGAAACACCGAAGCAAGAGGGCGAGGTAACTCTGATTATGGTGTCTTGAACAGCTGTCAGAGACGCTGCTTCTCCCAAAAAGTCACCGAGTTCCCCTCTGTTGGCAATACTGTTTTGTCAGCTATTGCTACAGCAGGTGACCACAGAACAGGGACAAGAGGAGGCCAAGAAGAGCTGGTGGAGGAGGTGCGACCGAGCAGATCCTCGAGCTGCCGTGGCACCTAAGCGAGGGCACCAGTGGGCTTCGCACGATCCCGCCTGCCAGCAACCCCCAGTCGGGAGGGTAGAAAACTAAGACTTGGCAGAGCAGCTGAGGCTCTGCCAGCAACGATGATGAAGCCTGCCTGAAAAATGGGACCCCCAGATGCCGTCCAACCCACGGGGGCTCCACGTCAGAGTCCAGGTTCCCAAGCGTTTCGTTGCTTAAAAAAAGGTGGAAAAACCACTAGTAGGTATGGTATCAAAAAGCCGGTCTCTTTAAAACGGGAAGAAATAAACACTATTTAGGTTCGGTGGAAAAGGCGATTTTTTCCAGCAGGATAACAGACGAGAATTTTAGCCAATGGCTCTGAAGAGGAGCTCCCCATTCTGGGATATCCCTAGCATTCAAAATAAAGCATAAACATCACTCCGCAGCAATGGAGAGGAAGAGACGATGAGTAAGGGCAGTGATTCTGCAAATGTGCTCCTTGGAGCCCCCACGCTGATAACCTACAGCTGGAGCAGGTTACTCCTACGTGTGTTGCAGACGGGGCTTCTGTGCAGGGGCTCTGTGGCTTAGGAGCCAGAAACCGGTTTCCCTGGTTAGTGTGGAATTCAGAGGTCACCTCTGCTGCTGAGTTTGCCGCACGTGGAGGGACGGACGTGGGTAGAATACATGGTCGGCTAGAAGTTTGACTAACTCAAGTACGCTCCTTAATCTTGGCATTGCTGAGCGGGATCACTCTTTGTTGGGGGGGGGGGTCCTGTACACTGTAAGCTGTTTCACAGCACCCCTGACTTCTATCCCACCAGATGCCACTGTCACCCCCAGCTATGACCACCAAAAATGTATCCAGAGACTGCCAAATGTCTTCTGGGGGACAAAACAGCCTCCGATTGAGGACCACAGATCTAAAGAAATCTCTCTCTCTTGCTTCTAAGCCCGTTTCTTAAAAAGGACAGTGTTTCTAACTTAAAATGCTAAATCGATGTAAAAGAAACCTTTAAAGGATCTCAATCTAAAAAAGAACACAGAAGGGCACGTGGGTGGCTCCTGTCAGTGAAGTGTCTGCCTTCGGCTCAGGTCATGATCCCGGGGTCCTGGGATTGAGCCCCACGTCAGGCTCCCTGCTAACCGGGTGTGTGCCTCTCCCTCTGTCCCTCCCCCGTGTTCATGCTCTCTCTCTCAAAAATACAAAATAAAAACCTTTAAAAGAGAACACAGATAATTTTGACTAGGAAATGAAGAGTTCATCAAGCTATCATTACAGTTCCTGAATTTAAAAGCATGCATACATTCTAATGCTGGACAGTACTTATATAAAAGTTTGGAATGGGAAGAATTATAGAGTATATACCCCTTGTTGAAATAATCCTTGTATTATTGATGCATCCATTTTTGAATTTTCATCCATTGTTGAAACCAGAGGAGCAACCTGTTCCTGGGCAAATTTTTTAACTGCAGGGGGAAAAAAAATACTGATACGTCTTTATTCTCTTAAAAGGACAGGTTTTTACTTAAAAAAAAAAAAACAAGTCTTAAATTAATGTAAAAAAAATTTCATTTACAAACTGAGGTGAACATATCCCTCAAACACGTCACGGGATTTCACACTGTGGCCCCAACTGGTGACCACAGGGACCTGCAGGTGACACTGGGCTGTCCACTCACCGGTGTTCTTTATCATCACCTCCTCCTCTGTAAACATCTGCAGGGGGGCAGAAGTCAGCCCGGCGTTCGTCACACCCATGAGAGCTTCTGACTGGGACGATTTTAGGACACGGGGAGGAGTTTTCCAAGAAGACAGGCAAGTTGGGAAGTTTCTTCTTAGCTGTGGGAATAGTCCCATTGAACAGGGAACACACACACAGAGTAAAGAGAAGTATCGGAACATCAGTTTCTCCAGAACAACTTTATAACCCCTTCGTACCTCTTGTGTCACCAAAAAAGAGGAGCGGAAGCTGGCACATTTTAAAATTCACTGTCTTGTGAACAAAAACACAAACTGGTTTAACATTATGTCCTTTACCCAAGCAACGAGTTCTTCTAACTAAACAAAGTTCCCAAATGATTAGCTTTTACCTTCAAGAAAACAGAACTTTCTAGATGAAACTCATTCTTTTCTTTCTTTTTTTTTTTAAGATTGATTTATTTATTTTGGGGGTGAGGGGCAGAGTGAGAGAAAGAATCTGAAGCAGGCTCTGTGCTGAGGGCAGAGCCCCACCTGGGGCTCGATCCCACAACCCTGAGACCATGACCTGAGCCGAAACCAAGAGTCAGAGGCTCAACCCACTGAGCCACCCAGGTGCCCCAGGACTCGTTCTTAAAATGCCGCATTTCACGGACATCTTCAAAGGGGAAACATGAATATAAATAACACTACTGGGTGACCACTGCGAAGAGCATTCTCGAGTGGGGCCGGAAGAGGGCAGGGCGCCGGGACAACTGGGCGGAAGGAGAGCCCCCTGTCCTGCCCTGCCCTGGCGGCTGTGGGCACCAGTGCTCTCTTGGTCCTCCTGGCCACTCCTGGTGTTCCGGCTTCTCATCAGTAAGAGACTGTGCAGCACCAGGCTCTGGAGTCTGGAAGAACTAGATTCAAATCTGGCATCTGGTATTTACCAGCCACGATATCTTGGGCAAACGATTTCAACCTCCATTAAAACCTCTCGGTCTGTGTCCTTCCCTGAAACATTTAGATAATAATCTTGAGTTTTGTGAGGATTAACGAGACAACCCACTTCGTGAAGAGTTTAGCATGGCACGTACCACACCGTAAGAGCGCGACAGATGGTAATGACTGTTTCTACTTGGACCCCGAACAACACAGCGGTGGCGGTCCTGATAGAGGCAGTCCCAGCAGTCGTGACAGAGTAAACTGCAAGGCTGGCTTTTCTTGCCATCAGTGTGTCTCCCTGCTGCCATGACCCCGATGCTTCAAACATGCCAATTTCTGCTCAAACAATGGATCTGCTCCAATTTTGTTGAAAAAAGAAACCATCCAATTTGAAATGCTTGCTCTATCTTTCCAATTTTATTTTGTAGAATTTTATTACAGGGGAAACAAATACGTTATTAGGTTCACTAAAATCATGCTAAGTGAAAGAAGCCAGGTACAAAAGATCACATATTATAGGATTCTATCTATAAAATTTCCAGAAAGGACAAATCCACAGAGATAGAAATTAGAGTAGCGGTTGCCTGAGGCCCCGGGGTCGGGGTGGGGGGATGGTGGTGATGGAAATGTTCTCAATTGGATTGTTGGTGGTGATTCCACAACTCTGTAAATTAACTGAAAATCATTGCATTATACACTTTAAAAGAGTGAATTTTATGGTATGTAAATTATACTTCAATAAAGCTGTTAAAAAAAATTAGTGTTTTCCTCTTATTCAACAAGACTTAAAAACAAACGTTCTGAGCATCTGACAATTGCCCGAGAGTGCAGGGTACCAAGGGGAACACTATAAGTGTCACGGAACAGGCAAAAAGCAAAGGTAGTAATATATATCTCAATAGTTTTGATTATACATGGAAAAGCTTATTGATAAAAAGAAAAAAACCCCAAAAAACAAGCGTCCCTATGTTTGAAACCACTGTGGATCTTTCCCACGCTTGTGTCAATCTTTGTAGGAAATGTGCCCAGGACTCGAGGAACTCTGCTCTAGATTCAGTGGGGAAAACAAACATTGGCCAATTAGAAGAAAAATGTGTGTTTCTCAATTCTGTAGTTAACTCTGTTTTGTTTGCAGAAGTAGGAGGCCGATCATTTAGCGCAAAGTTACATGGAACATTTTTTCCTTGTTAAAAGACCTACTTGGGACAGGGAAACTCTGGACTAGAAAGAAGGGGGGGGCACACACAGGAGGTAGTAATGTCTTCTCCCCAATGAAACAGATGGCAGAATCAAGGGTAAGGAGAAAGGAGGTAAGAAACGGAGGTGCACAGGGGCTTCAGGAGGAGAGAAGTGGTGCGAAGAAGCCAAAGGACGGAACGTGATCAGTAGCCGCAGGCACTAGGGACAGACGGGCCTGGGAGACGGGATGGGATTGTGGAGAAGGAAGGGAGGTACACATGGGGTGTGTTCTGCTCAGTGGTTGGTGGGCGAGTCCTGCATGGGACCCTCAACAGACTTCAGAATTCATGAGAGACTGAGCCAACTAATCTCCACAAAATGATCAGGAAACCAGCCTGTTGTATTTTAAACATCGCCCTCGATTCTTCCTTCTAGGGGAGATTATTTACTTCACTAGACCCCCCTGCAGAGTTCTTTGTCTCTCTGGGTCAATGCATCCCCTTTGCACCAGAGTGTAACAGAAAGCCCACCACTGAGAAACTTAAGAAGCCAGCAGGTATACAATAATACCCATTTGTTCCTGCTTGACACAACGGTGACCCACTTAGTCTAAAAATTGCTACTGACAAAGTGTATGACTGCTCAACACATAACAATCACTTAATTTTATTTCTTTTAAAGATTTTATTTATTAATTTAGAGAGAGAGAGAGAGGCAGAGAGAGAATCCCAAGCAGACTCCATGCTGAGTGCGGAGCCCGATACAGGCCTCGCTCTCACAACCCTCAGATCATGACCTGAGCTGAAAACAAGAGTCAGATTCTTAACCGACTGAGCCACTCAGGTGCCCCGACACAAACGATTATTTTAGTTTCACAAGACCTCAGAGGCAAATGTGCTTTACAAAGTGGGTAGCGGCAAACAATAGTGGGGTGAGCTTACTGAAGACACCATCATAAAACACCGTGGCTACGCCCTAAGCGGATGGAATCCCTTTTTAACCAAAGCACTGAACGTAGTATTACCTATCCCTCTGGGCAGGAAAAAAAAAAAATTCTGTTTAATAGGACGTCTTTAATAAAGGAAACATTTCCCTGTGCCTCCAAACGCACAGTCCGAGGTTTCCGACGATGATTTTCAACTGTCCCCTGCCCCTCGGTGTTGACCTCCGCCTCTGCAGCTTTGGTGTCCACTCCATCAAAATGATTTTCCACAGTTGTAACCCATTGCACCACATCATCACATTTTTTTGTATAGAACAGCAATCGCTACTTGAGTGGAATAATAGTTATTTATGCCTTGCCAGATACTTCTCGTAGCTGGCGTCTGATCTGTTTCCTACTGCACGGACCAGAGTTCTGCCGCCCTGAGAAGTTCTGATGATTAAGCCTGGGGTCTGCAAGCTTCTGCAGGCACAGCAATCAAGTCCAGGAACTTGGGTGGGGGGAATGATGTCTTTCTTTATTTCACTAACCTCTAACTGAAATCAGGCATTTCCTTCAATTACAAAATGGAGGCAACAAGTTACAAGCTATCTGTGACTGTCACCGAAAGAAATTACAGAAATTTTTATATCAAATAACAGCTAGTGCACAGATCGTGAGGAGCATTACTTCCCAACCGCTCACCTGCTGCCAGATCTTAAGAAACACGTGTTACCATCATCGCGATTAAAAATACTTTCATGACTTTTCTTATAACTGGGTTCCCTTGTAATCTTGTGTAGTTCCTGTATTTTAAAACATTTTGAGAAAGGGTCTCTTAAACTTCACTATATTGCTGTATACCTTTCATCCACGGCACAAAAAAAGGTGAAGAACCCCGGAATGCCGAATGTTCCGGTGGATATTTTGCGAAGCTCATTAAGGTTAGCTGTTAGGAGCCATAACCCTTCTCCATTACGTTTCAGCATAATGAAATATCGTTCCCCACATTCTTCGAGTGCTTTAAGTCTACAGGCTTTTACAATGCCCGAAAGGCAAAAAGGGGGCACAGGACACAAGTGTGCTAACCCGCAAAGTCCCTCTCAGACTTTTCCAAAGGACATGTTTTGACAGAACACGGAGGGCTCCACCTTAAATGCCTATATTCAGGGGTTCCCACCAGATGTGTCCCCGGGTCTCTTTTCTGCATGTGTGCACGAACGTGTGTTTTTTTTTTCCTTTGATTCCGTCCAGCCCCTAGAGTTCACGTTATCTAGTCTTCTTTTCTTACTGGTAACTAACATTTTTTTTTTATTAATAATGATTTTTTATTATATTATGTTAGTCACCATACAGTACATCCCCGGTTTTCGATGTAAGGCTCGATGATTCATTAGTTGTGTATAACACCCAGTGCACCATGCAATATGTGCCCTCCTTACTACCCATCACCGGTCTATCCCATTCCCCCACCCCCCTCCCCTCTGTAGCCCTCAGTTTGTTTCTCATAGTCCATAGTCTTTCATGTTTCATTCCCCCTTCTGATTACCCCCCCTTTCTTTATCCCTTTCTTCCCCTACTGATCATTCTAGTTCTTATGTTCCATAGATGAGAGAAATCATATGATAGTTGTCTTTCTCTGCTTGACTTATTTCACTAAGCATTATCTCCTCCAGTGCCGTCCATGTTGTAGCAAATGTTGAGAACTCATTCTTTCTGATTGCTGAGTAATATTCCATTGTATATATGGACCACAACTTCTTAATCCAGTCATCTGTTGCAGGGCATCTCGGCTCCTTCCACGATTTAGCTATTGTGGACATTGCTGCTATGAACATTGGGGTGCATATGGCCCTTCTCTTCACTACGTCTGTATCTTTGGGGTAAACACCCAGTAGTGCAATGGCTGGATCATAGGGTAGCTCAATTTTTAACTTTTTAAGGGACCTCCACACGGTTTTCCAGAGTGGCTGTACCAACTTGCATTCCCACCAACAATGTAGGAGGGATCCCCTTTCTCCACATCCTCTCCAACAATTGTTGTTTCTTGCCTTGTCTATTTTTGCCATTCTAACTGGCGTAAGGTGGTATCTCAGTGTGGTTTTGATTTGAATTTCCTTGATGGCTAATGATTTTGAACATTTTTTCATGTGTCTGTTAGCCATTTGTATGTCTTCATTGGAAAAGTGTCTGTTCATATCTTCTGCCCATTTTTTGATTTGTTTATTTGTTTCTCGTGTATTGAGTTTGAGAAGTTCTTTGTAGATCTTGGATACCAGTCCTTTATCTGTAGTGTCATTTGCAAATATATTCTCCCATTCCGTGGGCTGCCTCTTAGTTTTTCTGACTGTTTCCTTGGTTGTGCAGAAACTTTTAATCTTGATGAAGTCCCATAAATTCATTTTATCTTTTGTTTCTCTTGCCTTTGGGGATGTGTCATGAAAAAGGTTGCTTTGGCTGATGTCGTAGAGGTTGTTGCCTATGTTCTCCTCTAGAATTTTGATGGATTCCTGTCTCACATCGAGGTCTTTCATCCATTTGGAGTTTATTTTTGTGTATGGTGTGAGATAGTGGTCAAGTTTCATTCTTTTGCATGTAGCTGTCCAATTTTCCCAGCACCATTGATTGAAGAGACTGTCTTTTTCCCACCGGATGTTTTTTCCTGCTTTATCAAATATTAGTTGCCCAAAGAGCTGAGGGTCCATTTCTGGGCTCTCTATTCTGTTCCATTGGTCTATGTGTCTGTTTTTGTGCCAGTACCATGCTGTCTTTGTGATCACAGCTTTGTAGTACAGCTCGAAATCCGGCATTGTGATGCCCCCAGCTTTGTTTTTCCTTTTCAACAGTTCCTTGGAGATTCGGGGTCTTTTCTGGTTCCATACAAATTTAAGGACTATTTGTTCCAGTTCTTTGAAAAACGTTCTCGGTATTTTGATCGGGATAGCATTGAAAGTGTAGATTGCTCTGGGTAGCATGGACATTTTAACTATGTTAATTCTTCCTATCCATGAGCATGGAATATCTTTCCATCTTTTTATGTCTTCCTCAATGTCTTTTAAAAGTGATTTATAGTTTCTAGAATAAAGGTCCTTTACGTCTCTGGTTAAGTTAATTCCAAGGTAACGTATGGTTTTTGGTGCTATTGTAAATGGGATGGATTCCCTGATTTCTCTTTCTTCGTTCTCGTTATTCGTGTACAGAAATGCAACTGATTTCTGAGCATTGATTTTGTATCCCGCCACGTTACTGAATTGCTCTATAACTTCTAATAGTTTGGGAGTGGCTTCTTTTGGGTTTTCCATATAGAGTATCATGTCGTCTGCGAAGAGAGACATTTTGACTTCTTCTTTGCCGATTTGAATACCTTTGATCCCTTTTTGTTGTCTGATTGCTGTTGCAAGGACTTCTAGTACTATGTTGAATAATAGTGGCGAGAGTGGGCATCCTTGTCGTGTTCCTGATCTTAAGGGAAAGGCTTCCAGCTTTTCCCCATTGAGAATAATATTTGCAGTAGGCTTTTCATAGATGGCTTTTATGAGATTGAGAAATGTACCTTCTATTCCTACACTCTGAAGGGTTTTAATCAGGAAAGGATGCTGTATTTTGTCAAATGCTTTTTCGGCATCGATTGAGAGGATCATATGGTTCTTGAGTCTTTTGTTGATATGATGTATCACGCTGATTGATTTGCGAATATTGAACCACGCTTGCATCCCAGGTATGAATCCCACTTGATCGTGGTGGATAATCCTTTTAATGAACTGTTGGATTCTATTAGCAAGTATCTTGTTGAGGATTTTGGCGTCCATATTCATTAGGGAAATCGGTCTGTAATTCTCCTTTTTGAGGGGGTCTTTGCCTGGTTTGGGGATCAAGGTAATATTGGCCTCATAGAATGAGTTTGGTAGCTTTCCTTCTGTTTCTATTTTTTGAAATAGCTTTAGGAGAATAGGTATTATTTCTTCTTTGAATGTTTGGTAGAATTCCCCAGGAAAACCGTCCGGGCCTGGAGTTTTGTTATTTGGAAGGTTGTTTATCACTGACTCAATTTCTTCATAATTAATTGGCCTGTTTAAGAAATCAATTTCTTCCTTTTTCAATCTTGGTAGTTTATAGGTTTCCAGGAAGGATTCCATCTCTTCCAGATTGCTTAGTTTATTGGCATATAGCTGTTGATAAAAATTTCTAATAATCCTTCCAATTTCAATGGTGTTCGTCGTGACCTCTCCTTTTTCATTCATAATTTTAATAATCTGGGTCCTTTCTCTTTTCTTTTGGATAAGTCTTGCCAGTGGTCTGTCAATTTTATTGATTCTCTCCAAGAACCAGCTTCTAGTCCTGTTGATCTGCTCTACTGTACTTCTGGTTTCTGCTTGATTGATTTCAGCTCTAATTTTGGTCAACTGCTTCCTTGTGCGTGGATTAGGCCTGTCCCTCTGTTGCTGTTCCAGCTTCTTGAGGTGAGAATATAAAAACTGCATTTTAGATTTTTCTATTCTTTTGAGTGAGGCTTGGATGGCTATGTATTTCCCCCTTAGGACTGCCTTTGCAGTATCCCATAGGTTTTGGACTGTTGTATTTTCATTCTCATTGGTCTCCATAAATTGTTTAATTTGATTTTTGATTTCCTGGTTTATCGAGTCATTCCTGAGCAGGATGGTTCTTAGTCTCCAAGTGTTTGAGTTTCTTCCAAATTTTTCCTTGTGGTTGAGTTCCAACTTCAGAGCGTTGTGGTCTGAGAATATGCAGGGGATAATTTCAATCTTTTGGTATCGGCTGAGACCTGTTTTGTGTCCCAGAACATGGTCTATTCTTGAAAATGTTCCATGGGCATTAGAATAGAATGAGTATTCTTTGGTTCTGGGGTGTAGTGTTCTATATATATCTAAGAGGTCCAACTCGTCGAGTATGGCATTCAAAGCCTTTGATTCTTTGCTTAGTTTTTGCCAGGGTGTTCTGTCTATTTCTGAGAGTGGAGTGTTGAGGTCCCCTACTATTAATGTATTTTTATCTATATGTCTCTTTATTCTGGT
Organism: Ursus americanus; assembly: GCF_024610735.1. Classification (NCBI taxonomy): domain Eukaryota; kingdom Metazoa; phylum Chordata; class Mammalia; order Carnivora; family Ursidae; genus Ursus; species Ursus americanus. Next base: position 8,916,860 of record NC_142132.1, read on the forward strand.
TAAGAGTTGGCTTGTGTATCTTGCTGCTCCCCTGTTGGGGGCATATATATTTATAATTGTCATAGCCACTTGTTGAATACTTCCTTTAAGAATAATATAGTGCCCTTCTGCATCTCTAACTATAGTCTGTAGTTTAAAATCCAGTTTATCTGATATGAGAATTGCTACCCCAGCTTTCTTTTGAGGTCCATTTGTGTGAAAGATGGTACTCCATCCCCTTACTCTCAGTCTGAATGCATCTTTGGGTTCGAAATGAGTCTCTTGTAGACAGCAAATGGATGGGTCATTTCTTTTTATCCAATCTGCAACCCTGTGGCGTTTTAAGGAAGAATTTAAACCATTAATATTAAGACTGAGTGCTGAGAGATATGCTTTTAATGATGCCATGTTGTCAGTAAAGTCTTTGTTTGTATTGGCTGTGACTTTCTGTTCTGTATCACTCTTGGGGCCTTTTTACTTTTATAGAACCCCCCGTAATACCTCCTGTAGGGCTGGTTTCGTGGTTACGAAATTGGCTAGTGACTGTCGATTCTGAAATGTCTTTATTTCTCCATCAATTCTGAATGACAGCCTTGCTGGATAAAGGATCCTTGGCTGCATGTTTTTCTCTGAAAGAGCTTTAAAAATGCTCCCCCAACCCTTTATCTCATTCCAGGTCTGTGTAGACAGGTCTGATGTAATTCTGATGCCTTTGCCTTGGTACGTGAGAAATTTCTTTGCCCTGGCCGCTTTCAATACTGTTTCCTTGGATCTCATATTTGCGAATTGCACTATGACGTGACGTGGTGTAGGTCTGTCATGGTTGAGCTTGGGAGGGGTCCTCTCTGCCTCTTGGACACGAATTTTTGTTTCCCTTGCTAGATTAGGGAAGTTTTCAGCTACAATTTGTTCAAATATCTCTTCTAGACCTCTGTTTTTCTCCACCCCCTCGGGGATGCCGATGATTCTAACATTGGATCGTTTCGTTGAGTCAGTAATCTCCCGTAGCCAACATTCGTGGGCGTGGATTTTTTTAAGACCATCTTCTATTTTTATTTTTTCCTCTATTAACCCATCCTCCAATTCACTAACCCTTTCCTCCGCTTCCGTGACCCTGGCCGTCAGAGCCTCTAGTTTTGCCTGCATTTGGCTCATAGAATTTTTAATTTCTGTCAAATTCGCTCTCATTTCCGCCCTTAGGGATTGTATATTCTCAGTAATATTTTCCTGAATACTTTTTTCAAGTCTACTCATTATCTTGACCATTGTTACTCTGAATTCCATTTCTGATAATTTGGTTACATCCATATCCGTTACTTCTGTGGCAGAGGCCACTGACTCACTGTCTTTTCTTTGCTGGGGGGGGGCTTCTCCTTCTTGTCATTCTGATGAAGAGAGGTTGCGGGGTTTCCAGAGCCCAAAATTATTGACTGGGTCCCAGGCCGTGCCCCTTGTTTTATAGGGATCTTAGAGATGTGGGCTTCTTCTTTAAAGATTTTATTTATTTACTTATCTGAGAGAGGGAGACAGACAGTCAGCAAGAACGAAACAGAAGCAGGGGAGTGAGAGAGGAAGAAGCAGGCTCCCAGCGGAGGAGCCCGATGAGGGACTCCTTTCTGGAAGGCTGGGATCACGCCCTAAGCCGAAGACAGGCGCTCAATGACGGCGCCACCCAGGCGCCTCCGGTTGTGGGCTTCTTGATTTTTCAGCCTGCCTTCTGTGTTCTGGGGGAGGGGCCTGCCGCACCGATACTCAGGCAACCCTGTTTGGGTAGAGTCTCCGTGTCCCCTGCGAGGGGGGATGGGGATGGGCACTCTCTGAGCCGGTATTTCCAGGCTTTTGTTCTCTGGCGGCTTTCCCTGGAGGCCGGCTATGCCTCTTCTGAGAGTCAGAGCAGCAGAGGCTGCATTGTCGCAGAACAGAGGGATTGCGGCCCGTTCTCCACTGATGTTCTGGCCACTTTAACTCTGTTACTGTTGGTGCTGCTCAACCCTGCAGCGTCCCGGGATGTGCGCACCAACTCCGCGACCCTGCCCTCACTTCCAGGGCCAGCGCGTCTCTGTCCTTTGTGTTTCTAATGCCGCCAGCCACCGGCCGCCCCGTCTCTGTCCTTTGTGTTTCTAATGCCGCCAGCCACCGGCCGCCCCGCGCGCTCCCGGGTCTCCCGGTCTCAGTCTATGCCCGGTGAGCACACCTCGATTCCGGAGTTTCGTGAGAAGCCTGGTGGTGCGCGCACCCGGTTCAGGGTCTCAGCCTGCTGTTCGCGGGTGCCGACCGCAAGTCCGCCCGCTCCCCCGTGCAGGTGGCCCGCCAGCCACCAGCCGCCCCGCGCGCACTCCGGGAGTTCCCGGTCTCAGTCTGGATCCCGTGAGCACACCGGGATTCCGGTGTTCCGGGAGATGCCTGGTGGCGCGCGCGTTCACGGCTCACCGGTCTCAGTCCACTCTCTCGCGGGTGCCCTCTGTGTGTCCGCCCGCTCCCCCGTGCAGGTGGCTGCCGCTTCCCGGCGCCCAAACGCGGCGGCTCCCTCCCCCTTCCGTTTATCTTCCGATATCCGTGCACGGTTTACAGCTCCCCTCTTGGTACCTCAATACTCAGCGCTGGAGATGTTCATTTGTAGAGATCCAGATGCATCATCCTGCGTCTCAGGCTGATTCCGTGGTTATTTAGGCTGGTCTGGTACCTATCCAGCTCGACTCCGGTAACTAACATTTTTTAAAACATTGTTTTGGAAGATTTTATTTATTTATTTGAGAGAAAAACAGATTGCGCGCAAGTGAGAAAGTACAAGCAGGGGGAGCGGCAGAGGGAGAAGGAGAAGCAGACCCTCCGCTGAGCAGGGAGTCCTACCTGGGGCTCGATCCCAGGCGCCTGGGATCTTGACCTCAGCTGAAAGCAGACGGTTCACCGACTGAGCCACCCAGGCGCCCCCTGACTGGTAACCTTCTGACGGTGAGAAACTTGGCTTTCATGATCTAGGAGATTCACTTGTGCAGACCTCGTGCACATTTACAATAGTTTCAAAACTGCTGACCATCCCGCGGTGAGAAACAGATTTCTCCGCTGGAGCGTGGTGCTCGTATACAGTTCTTTTCATCTTCGGCCTTACGGTACCCAATGAAAACATTGTTTCTGCACCTTCTTCCTTCCCCACCCTCTTTGTGTGGGGATGCGATTCTCCTGTAATAATTCTGAGACCAATTCTAACGTGTGGGGTTTTCCCCCACACCAACAAGCAATTCTCCCACACCCGCCGGGTGTCCTACCATTCAACTCAATTCTGACCCTACTAGCTAGAGAGGGCGTTGGGTCCCACAGGTCAGGGGGCTCAGGCCCACAGGACGGCCCCCGGGCCACGTCACACATCAGTGGTAGGCCCAGGCTGTCCCCCAGGCTTCAGACCCATGGGCTATAGACTGCGGGTTCCTAGTTCCTGCTCCTCGGGGGTAGCCTTGTTTAGTCTTCTAGAACGGCTCGCCGAACTGAGAGGAACATTTTACTTACTGGATTACTGGTTTATGATCAAAGGATAGAACTCAGGAACAGCCACACAAAGAGAAGCACAGGGCAAGGCTGGGGGCACCCCTCTCCCAGCACCTCCCTGTGCTCACCCACCTCGAAGCTCTGGGAACCTTGTCCTAGTGGGTTTTGATGGAGGCCTCAGTATGTAGCCAGATTGATTAAATCATTGGCCAGTGGCGACTAATTCAACCTTCAGCCCCTCTTCCCTTTCCGGAGGCTGGGGGGGGTCAAACTGAAAGGTCCAACCCTCTGATCATGAGATTGGCTCCCAGCACCCAGCCCCCACCTAGCTGCAGTCCAGAAGTCACCTTATTTATTTATTTATTTTTAAAGATTTTATTTATTTAACAGAGAGGACAGCCAGCGAGAGAGGGAACACAAGCAGGGGGAGTGGGAGAGGAAGAAGCAGGCTCATAGCAGAGGAGCCCGACGTGGGGCTCGATCCCAGAACACCAGGATCACGCCCCGAGCCGAAGCCAGACGCTTAACGACTGCGCCACCCAGGCGCCCCCAGAAGTCACCTTATTAACATCAACTCAAGTGCACTGGAAGGGGGTCTGGTATGAACAAGGTCCCCATTTCACCTTCAAGGCTCAGAGGATTTCAGGAACTACAAACAAGAGACCAAATATTTTGGGGTGCCTGGGTGGCTCAGTTGGTTAAGCGTCTGCCTTTGGCTCAGGTCATGATCCCGGGGTCCTGGGATCAAGCCCTGTGTTGGGCTCCCTGCTCAGCGGGGAGCCTGCTTCTCCCTGTCCCCTCTGCTCTATCTCTCTCTACCTCTCTCTGGGCCCCGCCCCTCCCCTCTTTGCAGGATCCCCGCCCATCCCTTTTGTCCACTCCTATTCTTCCATTTTTCCCTGCTCAAATTCTTTGCATGTTAATCATCCTCCAACATCATCCACCTTGAGGACCACCCTCTCTCCTCCCCTGTACAGCCAGACACTCCTGAAGCCATGCCTTCCCTGCCCTCTGTGCCTCCTGAGTGCCCCCGCCCCTCAGCAGCACCCCTCCCCGTAGGGTCTCCACTAACATCTCCCTGCATTTCGGGCTCCAACTTGCTTGCTCTCTGCAGATTCAGTTCAGGTGGCCACACCTTCCTCCTTCCAAATGCTCTCTTCTCGTTTTCACCCTGTTCTCTCGGGCCAGTCTTTTCGTCTCCCGCTCTAGCTTCGCTCCCACCACCTGACCCTCAAGTGTTGCGGATGTTTGATGAAGACTGTTACCCTAAAACAAATGTGAGTCAGCTCCTCTGAGTCTCTCTAACGAGGCCCTTGGTCCACTTAGTCCAGTTTTGGCAAGAATCAGTTTAATGAAAACGCCTACCCTTGGTATCGGATCACTTTGGCCTGCCTCCAGCAAGAATGCTGGTGAGTGTGAATCTAGCAAGTGTTGGTGAGGGAGAACTTTTTTCCTACTCTTCAGGGTCCTTCTAGCTGGACTAAGAATCGAGAAGAGACAGATTAACAGGAGAAAATAAAATTTAACGGCGCAGGCACAGGGAATCCACACAGACATGGAAACTGCACAGACAGGCAACATGATGCTTCTATGAGCTAAGGAGGGGGTAGGTGGCTGAGGGTACAAAGGGAGAAGACCATTAGCAGGAAGGTGAAAGATGTTTAGAAAACAAAAGATATCCTCTGTGTGTGTGTGTGTGTGTGTGTGTGTGTGTGTGTGTGTGCGCGCGTGAGCTCTACAACCAATGTGGGACTCGAGCTCATGACCCCAAGACCAAGAGTCACATGCTCCACCAACAGAGCCAGCCATGCACCCCCAAAGGTTACCCTATTATGCAGGTAAATTTCTTGGGTAAAGAGAAATCTCTGTTAATAGCTCTCTTCCTGGTATAAGCAGGCAGGTGAGGGGGAGATACAGAGCTTTTCCCGAACCTGCCGGGTTTTGGTTGCTTTTAACTCACAATAATGCTCATGCCAAAGTGGCCCGTCTTGGGGTGGCCTGCCCCCCCCCCAAGAATCCCGCTTAGCCCTGATGTTTCTTCTTAGTGATTTTTCTGTCCACTGACTCCCACCCGACTTGTTGACTATGAATTTCCATTTGTCCTTGTTGTATTTCGAATTGAACTTCATCTTACCTCCCTGCTGCAAAATCCCAATGCAGCAGTCCCTTCTTGAATAAAGTCTTCCTTATCATCTTTAACAAGGGTCATGAATTGGGCCAAGGCTAAGGCCCAAGAATTCCACTTGAGTTCATACACATGACTATACGTTTACAAGCGACGCAGTGAGACTGTATAAAGGGGAAAAATTAAAAATCCAATTATCTGTCAACAAAGGAATGCGTAAGTTGTGGTATACTGATCTGAAGAGAAGAATTTGCCACTGCAAAAATACGTCTCTTTGACATAAGGATTTTCTTTCTTTTTTTTTTTTTATAATGATTTTTTATTATATTATGTTAGTCACCATACAGTACATCCCCGGTTTTCGATGTAAGGCTCGATGATTCATTAGTTGTGTATAACACCCAGTGCACCATGCAATATGTGCCCTCCTTACTACCCATCACCGGTCTATCCCATTCCCCCACCCCCCTCCCCTCTGTAGCCCTCAGTTTGTTTCTCATAGTCCATAGTCTCTCATGCTTCATTCCCCCTTCTGATTACCCCCCCTTTCTTTATCCCTTTCTTCCCCTACTGATCATTCTAGTTCTTATGTTCCATAGATGAGAGAAATCATATGATAGTTGTCTTTCTCTGCTTGACTTATTTCACTAAGCATTATCTCCTCCAGTGCCGTCCATGTTGTAGCAAATGTTGAGAACTCATTCTTTCTGATTGCTGAGTAATATTCCATTGTATATATGGACCACAACTTCGACATAAGGATTTTCTTGAGCTGGTTCTTTCTTCCTTTCTTTCTTTCCTTTTTTTTTTTTTTTTAAGATTCTATTCATTTATTTGACAGAGAGAGACAGCAAGAGAGGGAACACAAGCAAGGGGAGTGTGAGAGGAAGAAGCAGGGAGCCCGATGTGGGGCTCGATCCCAGGACCCTGGGATCATGACCTGAGCTGAAGGCAGATGCTTAACGGCTGAGCCACCCAGGTGCCCCTATTTATTTATTTCTTAAAAGATGTTATTTATTTGACAGAGAGCGAGCGAGAGAGGGAGAAGCAGGCTTTCCCACTGAGCAAGCAGCCCGATGGGGGCTTGATCCCAGGACCTTGGGATCATGACCGGAGTGGAGGGCAGACGCTTCATCGACTGAGCCACCCAGGCTCCCCTTGAGCTGATTATTTTTAAGAAAGGACAGACAGATAAGCTCTGAAAACTGAGAAGACGTCGCCCTTTTGTAGGAGACAGTGATCTATACATAGAAATCTCCCCGTGTAAGGGTGTCCTCCTCTCTGTGCCAGGAAGAGATGACTAAATTCCTAGAAACTTATCAATGGAAAAGTCAAGGACTTAAATCTGCATAACCACCTCACCCTTCTTTACTGTGTTTTTCCTGGCAGTCTCCCATAACTGCACCTCCCTCCCTGTGCCACGCCCCCCACTCCCCATTTTGTATTTAGCTGGTAGCAGTATTTAAGGGGATGGTGGCTTGGGCCATTTCAGAATCACTCTGTTTTCCTAGGTTTCTCCCATTTATACAGAAGGTACACAAGTTATTAAATTTCTGTTTGTATATCTCCCCGTTAATCTGTCTTTTATTACAGAGGGATCTCAGCCAAGAACCTAGGAGGGTAGAGTGCAAAATATTTTTTCCGCCCCTATAATTCAACAGAATATTTTACAGCCGTTAAAGTGAACTAGGGAACTACATATATCAACATGGATACATCTTGAAAATATAATATTGAGTTAAAAAAGCAATTTGCAAAAGGATTTGTTTGGGATGATAGCATTTAGGTAACACCTTAAAAACACACTGAATGATAGTATATATTCTTATGGAGACACATAGATGCTAAAAGTTTAAAAACACGAACAAGAAGCATACACATCAGCGTCAGGATTATGGTTCCCTCTGCGGAAGAAGTGGAAGTTATGGGGTTTGTGTAAAGTGTTTTCTTTTCTTTTTTTAAGATTTTCTTTTTTTTTATTTGACACACAGAGAGAGCACATGCAGGCAGACGGAGAAGCAGGCTTTCCCACTGAGCAGGGAGCCCGATGTGGGGCTCGATCCCAGAACTCTGGGATCATGACCTGAGCCGAAGGCAGACTCTTCAACTGGGCCACCCGGGTGCCCCAAGTGTTTTATTTCTTAAAAACAAAATGAAACCACTCCAAACTGTAGCAAAAGTGAGTTGTGGGTATATGGCTGCGAGTCATATTGTTTCCTGTACTTTCATGTATATTAGAAATATTTTCTAATAATATTTAATGTTTTGGCTTTTTAAAAGCTGTGTAATTGCCTGAACCATGTATGCTCTGGATTTTCGAGGCAGGCTTGCCTTTACAAAGCTAGCTGTGGGTTTTAGATAAGGTGCTCGGCATCTTACCACAGAACAACGTGGATTTCTTAAGAACCTAACTGTCAAATATAGTTACACGTAATTAAACTAAAGAAAATGGTTTATTCTGGGAACATTTACCAACTCTATTAGGGTCTTGGAAACAAGTCCCCTGAGATTTAAATCAGGAGTTGCCACTCTTGGTTACATACCCAGATCACTTGGGGGAGCTTACAGCAAAATAGGGAGTACAGCCCTACCAATTAAGACTCTGATTCAAAAGACTCAAGATGAAGCCTGGGCTTCTGCTATTTCTAAAAAGCTTCCCCAGATGATTCTAATGTGTAGCCCAGGCTCGAATCTGGCTTACATGCATGACTTAGAGAGTAAAAACTCAACCCCTCTTAGAGCAAACTTCGAAAAGCTAAACCATTCACTTGTCTATAGTAAAGATGTATGAATGTGCCTCCCTGCTCTCCGCCCTTCTCCCGCCCTACCCCGAAAGTGTCTGGCTTTAAATTTCCTTTGCGTTAAACAAGTAACAAGGTTCAAAGAAACTATGCCCCCACCAAAGCTGCTGCCCCATCCCCATCTAGCCCACTTCTCAACCTCCCCCACAGGTGACCACTTTGATTAGCTTATGTATCTTTCTAGTATTATCTTTATATACAAATCTAAGCAAACAGGAATAGACTTCCTTATTTTCCTCCCTGTGCTTTCTAAAAGGTAGTATACTATGTGCCATTCTGTGCCTTTTATTCATGTGGCAATATATTCTGGAGATGTTTCTACCTTACGACCTGGAGAGTATCTTCATTTCCCTTTTCTTATAGTTGTAAAATAGGCCATTGTGCACAAGAGAACTTTTGGGTTTTTTTAAACCAGGCTGCTTTAAGGGGCCAAAGAAATTAATCAAAGGGCAGGGATGGGAAAGGTGCAACCGAAATTTCTTTTATTATTGTAAATAATGCTGCAACAAGGGGGACCTCAGTGTCACTGTGTCAATCCCCGTCTCGACTGTGGACAAGGTTACACAAACCTACAGGCGATGAAACACTACAGATCTATACATACATAGTTATACACCATAGACCTACACATATGGTGCATTCCTTAGAAAGAAAACTTCCTCTACCCGCAGGAAGGGTGGGGGTGCAGCCAGGAACTGACAATACACAGATGAACAGGAGAAAAGACAGTTTCTTTATCCACAATCTATTTTTGAGACACTTCAGTTTAGATAGCATTTCTTGTGGCTGCAGATTGCTCACATGTTTTGCAGTTCAGAATAATTTTTGTACCACTCAGGGGGGCTAATTCCTCCAGCCTGCAATACCAATTTCCTGGTTCTGGTAACGGTGATATTAAGATGTAACCATGAATGGGGGAATCTAGTTACGACTTCGGGTGAATCTAGTTACGAATTTCAAAATAAGTTTCTAAAAATGAAAAAAACTGCTACGAGTGACCTCTGACCTACATTATTTGACACCTGTGTACTCTATCTGTGGCACAAACTGGGAGTGGGAATTCTACTGTAGCGAGTAAAAACTGAATTCAACATTCGGCTAAGTTTTCCCAAATTGTCCTTGGCAGCAGTGAAACCACACTCACCCCCACTAGTCAGTGTGTAAGGATGCCCACTTCCCTAGGGCCTGGCCAACACAGCACACTGGTCAACTTTTGGACTTCTGTGTCCATCTGACAGGCAAGCACTGTATCGCAAAGTGTTCTCATACTGGTATTTCTCCTGTGAGTTTGAGCGTCTTTTCATGTTTAAGAACCATTTATAGTTCTTTTTCTGTTTACTGTCTATTCATGTCTTTTGCCCATTTTCCTATTCAGTTGTTTTTTCTTCCCTGATTTCCAGGAGCACTACATAAGTTAAGGAAATCCTCTGGTGGAAGGGGTTGCAATTTTTTTAAAACTGGCTTGCCACTTGTCTTTTGACTTTGCCTATACAATACAAAACAGTGTTGTCATGCATTAGTCCGTGGTTTTTATGGTGCCAAAATTATTACTCTTTCTTTGGGTGATGACATCCAGCTTTTTAATGAGAATGACCTTCCTTAGTCTAAGATAATAAAGGGATCTGCCCATGCTTATTTTTAGTATTTTATATATTTAATTTTCTAATTTAATGTGCATTTTAATACTGGCTAATGACAACAGTTGCATGAACGGATGTCATTTTTTTCTAGGGTTTTTTTTTTTTTTTTTAAATAAGCTCTATGCCCAGTGTGGGGCTTGAACTCATGATCCTGAGATCAAGAGTGCCATGCTCTAGTGACTGAGCCAGCTGGGCGCCCCCTAAGTCCTTTGTGACTTACAAGTCCATAAAAATCATATAACGATTCTACAGCTAGACAGAGTGCTTACCCTTAGGGTAAACGGTTCTTGACAGTGTTTTTCACGTCCTTTGCACTGTTAAACGAAATTTAACTAAGAAAATTTGAAGCTCTAACTGGCTTTATTCAACGATTTGTGAATTGGGCAGCATTCCATCTAGCAAGCAGAGGAGAGCTCCACCGAGCTAAATAAAAGAAAAGTTTTCAAAGGCAGAGAAGGCATTTAAAAAAGAAGAAAGTAATTTGTTACCACGGAAGGCGCTGTTTAGGCAAGGCTGCCCTCGCCCCTAGGGAGAGCTGAAGGGGTCTCTCAGTACATTTCCTAGTTGGACCAGGAAATTCCAAGCTCAGCCCTTAAAGGTTACATTCCTGGGAGGCTGAAACTGCAGTTAGATCAAGTGTTAAGTCTTGGTCCCCTGCCTTGGGGCCCTTAACCTAAATAACACCATTTTGGGCCTCTGGTTTTCTCTTTCACAGCACTCATTCAACTTTACAGACCCAGGAAAGGTAAAATAATATTATTTTAGAATACAATTAAATATATGTAATACATAAAAGAAGGATCTTCTAACCATCAACAAACCAGAATCCCTCTCCCTCCGATACTACTGGAAGCTAAAAAAATATTTTAAAAGCAAATCAGCGCAGTGAGGTATGATCAGATTGGTTAAAATTTAAAAAGTCCTGGTGACAATGCCAACCGATGGTAAGAATGAGGCGAGAGTGGCTCTCACACGCCGCCACCGGGCACAGGAGACAACAGGACGAGCTGGAAACCTCAGCCGTTTCTGTACAACCGTGCGCGTCCCATGTGACCCAGCAACTGTGCTCTTGACTATTTACTCAGAGAAATGAGCCCCTCAAGTTCAAAGAAAAGCCCGCAGACAAATGTGCAGAGTGGCTTTATTTGTAAGAGCCGAGCCCTGGAAACAACCCGACTGCCTCTCGCAGGGGTGAATGGTGATGCACCCACGGTGTACTGCTCATGGTGGGGGGATCCACTTGGAACCCCAGGGTTGGCAGAAAAGTGGTCTTTAATCTGAAGACATTTGAGATTCAACAAACGCAGAAAAAAAAAAGCCTTCTCGGAGCTTCCCTGATCTGTCTAAAAGCAGTAAGTTTTGGGAAAGGAGGCTGCCAGAAATCCCTTCTTGGGGGAGTTTGGTGGAAAGAGCACCAACATCTGTCTAGACAAATATCATCACCAACTTTCTTATCTCCCACCTGTTCTCCTGAAAAAGCCATGCCTCTCCTAAAAGAACCCTCTTTGTTTTTCCCTTAGAATCCGTTTCTCCCCCTTCCCTTGTCCCTACTAAGGTGTACATAGCTTTTAACCTTCACCTTGGAAAGAGCCAGCTACTGCTTTTGCTGGCTACCCTACGCAGACGAAATAAACCTCTTCTTCGAGTTAATGGTTTTTGTCCGTCTAATTTCCAGACTCTAGCTTCTGACCCAAGAGACAGAGGAGAAGATTTTCCTCCTCTACAAGGGAATATTGCTCGGCAATAAAAGGAACAAACCACTGATTCAGGCAACAACTTGTTCGCGTCTCAGGAGAATTACGCTGAATGTAAAAGCCAGTCCCAAAGGTTACAGAGCTAGGATTTCATTTATCTAACATTCTTGAGATGATACAATTATACAGATGGAGAACAGAAGCACTAGGTCGCCAGGCCTTAGGGATGTCATGCAGTTAAACAAGGGGAACGCAAGGGACCTTTGCGAGGATGGAAATGTCCTGTAGCTTGACCATGGAGGTGGATACGTAAACACACATGTGATGAAACCGCACAGGACTAAATAATGTACATTTACAGGTGAAACTAGAGATTTCTGAGTAAGTCTGATGGATGGTCTTGATGTCAGTATCTTGGCTGTGATATTGTACTGGAGTTTTTGTAAGATGGTACCACTAGCGCACAGTGGATGAAGAGTATGCAGGATTCTCTGTGTGCTCCTTCTGACAACTGCATGAAGGTCTATGATTACCTACAGAAAACAAAGTTTTAAAAAATTCTATCGCTGTCCCCCCCCCCAAATTAAACAGATCGCTTTAAAATTAGAGAAACCAAATGCTATAGCTTTACCATCACAGAAATTCATATGGCTTATGAGAATTAGGTCAACAATTTAGAAGAATGAAAAAAAGTTAAACAGTGTATCTCTTCCAATTTGCACCTGTTTCTAAAACATGTCAATTTAAGACATATTCTAGCAGGAAATAGTAGCAAAGAGGGGAAGGTCCTCCCTGCCACGATTTTATATAATAAATACAAGGCAGGATGCCTGGGTGGCTCAGCAGGTTAAGCGTCTGCCTTCGGCTCAGGTCATGATCCCAGGGTGCTGGTATCAAGTCCTGCCATCAGGCTCCCTGCTCAGCGGGGAGCCTGCTTCTCCCTCTGCCCGCAGCTCCCCCTACTTGTGCATGCTCTCTCTCTCTCTCTCTCTCTCTCTCTCTCTCTCCCGGACCAATAAATAAATAAAATCATTAAAAAAATAAATAAATACAAGGCAAGTTTAAATGCCAATGTGCTTAATTATGCTCATTGCTTGTTATTGCTTTAGCTTAATTAACCTAATCAAAATGAAAACTGTGATTTTTGTAATGTTTTTATGCTCCTTGGGATATAAGGATCAATATAGTATATAAACAGTTCTGCAGGTTTATGCGACAACTGTAACTGACACAGACAGGGCCCTGTTATGTAAACAGCCAGCCACATTTTTCTTCTACTGCGTTGGCTCTGTGGTAGGAGGAGGCAGTCCTGCAAAGACAGCTACTTTCCCTTACAGGAAAGCAAGAGGAGGGAGGCGGAGGCGGTGACGAGAGGATTTGATTGTTAATGGGGGCTTTATCGATCACGTCTATGTTCTTCAGTAAAGTAGATGACACAATGTTTCTTCCCCACTTTCTAATGGAGGATTCCCATCTTCTTCTAGATAGAACTTTCACTGAATTCTGACGAAATCCAGGATATCCATTTTAAGATCTGATTTAAGTACTGCATATCCCACTTCAAATGTGCAGTTGATCCTTTCTCTACTGTCCTATCCTTGAGCCAACTTCTTCACCAGAACCCCGCGGACCTGTTTGTTTTCTCCATAACCAGTAGCTTCAGTGCTAGGTGTCCTCCGGAACTACTAAAAAGGTAGCCCTTCCCTTCCACCAGTCTGGGGCTCCTCCTTCCAGTATCTACTGGTTCCTAACAATGCCACCACTTTCTAGAATAATATACAAGAGACTGTCTCAGGAGAGGGCAAAATAAACCAAGATGGGGCCCAGTGCCGGGGAATCTACATAAAGGAGATCTGTTTGCCTTTATGTGGCCCTGGCCAGGTCAGCAAGCTCTCTTTCCAAAACTACCCCTTCTTCCAAAGAAATCTAACAAGATGGGATTATTAATGAACTTAAAACAATTTTTCTTTAAAGTAGGCTCCATGCGGGGGGGGCTGAACCTACAACCCTGAGATCCAGACCTGAGCTGAAATCAAGAGTTAGACGCTCAACCGACTGAGACACCCAGGCGCCCTTTAAAAACAATTTTTAATTGTGCAATTAACTTGGGTCCAACACCTTACCAGATATGCGAATTGCCTTTCTTTTCAGATAAACCAGGTTAGTAGCAGAAGCAGTTAACACAGAGGTCAAGGGACCAGTGTTCCAGACCAGGAGTTGCACACTGAAATGCCTGCAGGGGCTGGTGGATACTGAAAGGAATGAAGGGAGCCTCAGAACCTAAAGCAATTCTCTATCCTTAAATAGACCCAGTTCACACCCTGTCTCAACTTGTATTCAGGCATCTCCAAAAGCTGGCCCTGGGTTCCTCTACAATTCTCAGAACGTCCTGTCTCTGCTCCCTGTGGGCTGTTTTCTTTACTCTATCTGGCAGGTGTTCTGCTGGTACTTTTGCTCTTAAGACTGGACTTAAATACCCTTTTCGCCTTTTGCTCCAGTTCTAAATAAGCCTATTTCTCCCAGTTCCTCCTCTAAGGGATACCCCAGATTAATTCTCCTCTTTGCTTTGCCTGTCTTCAACAGTCCCCCCAAATGGTCTGTGATATACCCCAAAGGCTCAGACCTGTATCTCTGGCTCTGATTTTTCTACTAGTTTCCAGATCCCTTTCCTGTTCAGCATCCAAAATGCTTCCAGTCATAAGTTTAATGGACACTTTCAGAAGTCTGGAGTCTAAAGCCAAATAAATCATTTTCCTTTCTGTTCCCCCTAAACTGTTTTCCTCCAGACACCCCAATCTTTGTGCATCACTCAGCCACTCCAGTCAGGAAATGTGGCATCCATCTAATTCCTCCATTTCAAGATAGTGACCAAATCTTCCCAAGTCTTCCTTTATAAATGCATCCGCCATGCTAGCCATCAGTGGTATCATCTTAGCTGAGGGCTTTTCCCACCACAGGTGAACTTCTGAAGTGGTCTAAGCGGTACCTAACTTTTTGGGTTCCCTATGCAAGGTACTAACCGTTTTAACTGGTTAGGACCCTCTGGCAAACAGCAGCTCAGGATCTCAATGGCTGCTGCTGAAATCTTGAAAATCAATTTCTGTGGTCAACAAATGGGGTGTGGCAACTAGTAGGATGAGAGACAGTTTTCTACCAGGTTATAAGGAGAAAGGCCACATTTCCCCACCCCCAAGGAACACGTGTGGAGCACAGGTTCTGAACAGGGGCACACTTTTACCCCCAGGGAACATCTGGCAATGCCTGCAGACATTTTTTAAGATAGTGCCAAAACTGAGAAACCCTGGTCCAGCACTTAGGAAAAGGGGAGTCAAGGCAATGTAAGCCTGAGACAAGGCTGGTATGAAAGGATCCTGAAAGAAAGGAGAAAGCACCTTATGGTGGTCAGAGAAGATCGTTATGGTTCCTTAGTCTTCTTGGCAGCAGAGAGAAAGAAAGGTGGATAACAAGGTTTTATTTGCATTTGCAAAAAAAAAAAAAAACAAAAAACAAAAAAACCCCAAACAAACCACTACTGCCATTTCTGTACTGATGAGTAATAACATTATGAATGCTTGTATTTCAGTAAACAAAAGGGCTGTCATCTGGGAATGTGGGCAACCCTGTTGGAGCAACACGCACTGTTGCAGGAACAAGTACGGACCTAACCATCTGACATGATAGAGACTTGTCAGTTAAACTCATTGCATCAAACTGCAAACTTCCCACACTGGCAAGCCTAGAAGAATTATTTCTTAAACAAGTCAGTATATTCCGACATCTACACCTTGGCTCATACATCTCCTTGGACTATAATCTCCAGCTCTCTGCTGCTTTACCTAAACCTAAGCCATCCTTTCTTTTGATGTTCAGTTCCAGCCCCTCCTTCTAGAAGCACAACTGTCCACAATATTTATCTAACACTGGCAATAAATAAAATCCTCTATTGTCCTAATGGCATTTCTTAACACATATACCTGGTCTCTCCCATTAAAAGTGTAATTTCCTTGAGGCCAAGGACTCTGCTGTAAACTTATAGACCCCTAACAGTCATCAGAGGACTTTGCACAGAGCAAAGACACCCTCACCCCTCCTGGAGTTACTGGTAATGGATTCTGCCTGTATTCACAGTGAGCGTTTACTGAGTATTTACTATGTGCCAAGAGCTGTTCTAAGCAGTTAACATCTAACATCTCCCTTAATACTACTTTCTCCCCACTTTGCAGGAAAAGAAACAGAGGCACAGAATGGGACAGTAACTTGTCTTAAGGTTGTCCCACTACGAGGTGGTGGAGAGGATTCAAACTCAAGTACTCTGACTCCAGGGCCTGGGTTTATGGCACATGAACAATTTCTGCTTATGCATGTCCTAAGATCTCACAGCCGAGATAACACATATGTTCAAAAAAAGTGCTGCTGGCTTTCTTGAATGGCAAAAAGCTGAACAAGATACTGGAACTGCTTAACTAGATATGTAACTGGCAGACCTTTATAGGGTTAACTGAACAAGGAAATGTCACATCGAGAATATTTAAAAAAAATTTTTTTTTAATATTTTAAATATTTTAATATTTAATATACATAAAAATACAAATATTTTTAAATATTTTACTATTTAATATAAAAAATAAATAAAAAATTATTTAAAAAATAAAAATATTTTTTAAAAATGATCTCTTGTGAAATATCAACTTGCCTAAAATGTTCTGGAACCACACGGTGACCAATACAAATTGGGTCATAACATAATGGGCAGGTTAGGTCTAACATATCTGCAGGGACAACAAAGTCCTTCTGAGAAGGCAAGCGTGGCTGAGTGCCCCTGCTGTGACCTGACTACTGGGTGACAAGAGCACACTGAACACTCACTACCTCCCAGGTCCTCATCTGTGAGATGAAGACACTAATACCTGCTTAATAGGAAGAGGATATTAGGTGGAGGATGCAAAATGCTGTCCCTGGCCTATCATAAATTCTGCCTTTCCATTTATCTTTTTCTTTCTTTCTTTCTTCTTCTTCTTCTTTTTTTTTTTTTTTTTAAGATTTTACTTATTTGAGAGAGAGAGAGTGACAGACAGCATCCGTCGGGGAGAGGGAGAAGCAGACTCCCCACTGACCAGGGAGTCTGATGCGGGACTTGATCCCAGGATCCCAGGATCATGACCTGAGCCGAAAGCAGATGCTTAACCTACTGAGCTACCCAGGCACCTCTCCGTTTATCTTTAGCCCTACTTTGCAATTCTCTACCCTCCATGCCACCTGCTGTGACAGCAATAAAACCAGATCATAGCTGATTCTGTATCTCCAAGGCTCAAAACCTTCAAGGGGTCTCAACAATCCAAAGGATAAACTCCAGCATTCCTTAAAATGCCCCAGTTCCCTTCTGTTGCAGTGTTTTCCCCAATTCTCTTCTCCTAAAATCTAAATTCAGCTCCCAAAGAGCTTCCCTCTCCCCTAATGGTTCTGATCATTGCTCCCTTTTCTGAACCCACAGGCAAACTGTGGACCCCTGGGATTTGTACATCTACATAATATCAGATTTGTTGGTTACAGTTCTCATCTCTCCACTAAAAGAGAAACTTCTAGAAAGTAAGTGTTCAGGGTCTTTATTATATCTGCCATAGCACACGATGCCTCATGCATGGCAATAATAAGAGCTAACATTTAATGACAGCTGACTCTACACCTGGCACTGTTTTAAGTGCCTCACATCCCCCTATGGCTAGGTGCTATTATTCTTCCCATTTATAGATCAAGACACCAAGATCCACAGAGATTAAGTAACCTGTCCAAGATTATACTGCTAGGAAGTGACAGAGCCTGTGCTCAAACCCAAGCAATCAGGCTGCAAAACCCACATTCTTAATCACGATGCTACAGTCAACATCCCATCAATTACATTAGCTAATTAATGTAAATGAGCTTTAAAAAATATGAAGGACGATAAGCACCATAAACCGGCAAATCCAAATAAAACAGGTCTCCACTATCTCTAAGGAAGGGGAGGCAGTAGGGCACCAAGGTTACCATCAGACTGGAATTTGAACACCAGCTCTATCACTTTCTGGCTGAGTGAAGCCGAGCAAGTCACCTGATCTTTTTCAGCATCAGCCCCTGCAGCCGACAGATTCAACTACTACTGTGTGGGATGGTTTTAAGAATTAAATGAGATCAGGGGTGCCTGGGAGGCTCAGGCAGCTAAGCGTCTGCCGTCGGCTCAGGTCATGATTCAGGAGTCCTGGGATGTAGCCCCGATGTGGGCTCTTGCTCAGCAGGAAGTCTGCTTCTCCCTCTCCCTCTCCCTCTCCCTCTCTCTCCCCCTCCCCCTCCTTGTGCTCTCTCTCGCTCACTCTCTCTCAAATAAATAAATAAAATCTTTAAAAAAATTAAATGAGATGACTCAGGTAGATCCAAGAACAAGTCTGCCACACAGTATGTGGTCAATAAGGGTTGACTCTAAAACAAGAGTCAAACTGCGAAGCCCTGGGAACTTTCTTTGCTAAGCTATTAAACAACTATAAAATAGTACTGAATAGTGCCTTGAAGGCTTATTTCTTTGCAGCAATTTACTAATCACTTTAGTAATTTTCTTAATACCCCAAGCCAATAAAACAATCAAATAACATTAACTACCTCTAATTAAAAAGAGTCCTGCCTCTGGGGATAGTGCTCGCTGAAGAAGCACTTTGGTTTTTTTTGTTGTTGTTTTGTTTTTAAAAAAGATTTTATTTATTCGACAGAAAGAGACAAAGAGACAGGGAACACAAGCAAGGGGAGTGTGAGAAGGAGCAGCAGGCTTCCCGCCAACCAGGAAGCCTGATGCAGGGCTGATCCCAGGACCCTGGGATCATGACCTGAGCGGAAGGCAGATGCTTGACGGCTGAGCCACCCAGGTGCCCTGAAAAAGCACTTTGAAGAGCCTTAAATCCTTAAAGCAAATGCAAAGAATGAAAAAGTTCACAGCAAAGAAGTCAAGTTGCCAACAAGTGGAGCGTATCCAAAATGTGAAGGTTTTCTGGAAAGCATGTCCTCGGATTAAAAACTGACGAGTGGAAATGTTTAAGGTAACGAGAAAACTCTGACAATGTATCAAAGAGGGGCAGTCCTGAGAGCAGAATTGGGTACAACAGGTGGATATTCCTGCGAGGCAGGTTTAAGTTCAAGTTCGATGAAGCGGGGTGGAAATGGGCACCCCTCAGCCGGGCTGAGCTCACCCATGGGAGATGCTGGGGCCCCAATCATGAGATAAGGGGCAGAGAGAATTCTTTAACTGGTTGGTAAGTCTGACCAACTCCGAGGTCCCTTCCTAACGTTGGAGCAGGGAGGCAGAAGAGAAGACAGGGAAACGCTCTGCTCAGAAAGAGACCGCGCCTGTATTTTCACTCTTTTTTGTTAAAATTGGGGGTGGGGTGAAATGTAGTAACTGGAGAAACGTGGCATCGGAGAGGTGACGTCTCTGCAAAATGCCCCGAAAGATCCTAAATTCCGAGGTTCCCACGGCCCAATGGCTTGCAAATGACATCTAGCAACTGTGGCTCTCCGACTCCACTCGTGATGCTTGCTCCGGCAAAGAAGCTTCTAGAACAGCTCCCAGCCCCCTTCTCACCAGCAGCCACTCTCACCCCTCCTAACAGAAGCGGAGGTCGGCTCCGCCAGAGGTCTGGAGGGAGATCGGGGTCACGGTCGGCTCGCGATGAAAGGTCTGAGACCGACTCGATGAAGACAGGGAGGCTCCGACCTGGGACGTGCAGCGGGCTCCCGGATCCCGTTACGAGAAGCCCCCGCCGCTGGGGCCAAGGTCGTCCCGGACCCCCAGGACGCCCCCCCGCCAGCGCACTCACCAGCGCGATGCCACGCAGCAGCCCAGCCGCCGCTCGCTCCATGATTGCTTCAGGGCAAGTGGCGGTGCCAATCACACGAAGTCGCTACTCAGCGCCTCCGGGCCCAGAGCCAGCGCTTAGGGGCGGAGCCAGGGCCTTGCCCCCGCCCCGCCCCCAGCGCCCCTCTCTGGCCCCGCCCCCTCGTGCCTACGGAACCCCAAGGGAGCCATACAGGCCCCTCTCCGCCTTTGCCCTGCGCACTGCTCACGCGAGACTTGGACAAGGCAGCGGGGCGGGAAGAGAATCGGAGACACAACAAACATGGCGGCGGCTGCGACGGTGACGAAGACAGCGGCGGCGGCGACGGCGACGGCAGTGGCGTTAAACAAGGCAGTGGGAGTTACTGGGTGCGGTGGTCAGGTGGTAAGTAGCAGGCTTCCGGCTCGGACGGCGGCGAAACAGCTGAGCAGGACAGTTAAGAAGGAGCGGCAGGAGGCGAGAGCCGGGTTCGCGGCGGGCCGGCTGATTGCGCCCGGGACTCAGTCGCAGCGGAGGGTTGGGCGTGGTCGGTCGGTAGGCAGGGTCACGACCCGGGAAGCTCCCGGCCAGAGTGCGGAATGTGCGGTCCTTCGGTTCCGGAGCCCCGAGGGAGTGGTGCCTGTGGGCAGGGGCTGGAGACTCCTGGTGAGGGAGCTGCCTCTCGCTCTGACAGGTGGTCGTGTGGGGGTCTCCCCGAGGTTTGCGTTTTCACTGGGTCCCAGATCCTGGGGGTCAGCGAAGGCGCGGGGCTCCTGGGTGCTCCGAATCCTGATGAGGATGCTGCCCAGACGCCAGTCCTGGGCTGCTCCTTGGGAGGACTTTTAAAACTGCTGTTATCTAATGGTCCAGCCTGGGTTAGTTTCTGCTGTTTGTGCACTCTAATTCTGCGGAGATGTGAGGTTTGGGGAGGGCTTTGCGCAAAGACCTATTCAGGTTCATACAGGTTTAAGTCTCTCAGTAAACTGTAGTGCGGGTAGCCAAGCCTTCTTCTCTAACGTGAATTTGAATTGAAGTTAAACCCGTTCCAGCTACCACTAACCAACCACGTGGCCCATTTGATGTCCCCTTAACGTGCTGTTCAGAACCCTAATGAGGAGTGACAAGCGGGAGAAGAAAAAAAGGCACTTTAAATTGTGAGATCTAAGGAAATTCAGTCTAGGAGAAACAAAACTTATTTAAAACAAAATTTTAAACGTCTGGACTAATAGTTTTAAAATTCCATTTAATTTTAATTGATGACGTGCCTTCAACACAGCTACAGTTTAATATATTGTTGGGAAATCGTTACAGGGAATTGAGATGTTTAGTATTTTTTTTGCCCCTAGGGGTTCAAACTGTTAACCAGAAAACCCTGTGTTGGGGGTTGCGATAGAGAGCATAATAAAGATGAGAATCAAATGTTCCCTTGTTGGGGGTGCCTGGAGGTTTTCTTTTTAGCCCTTTCCCATAAATGTTTCCCTACAAAGCTAGTGCATTATTTTTAGGCAACTATAGTTGTTCAGCACTACTAAGCCTGATCCTCTAAGTGTACAATACTGTGCACAAATACAATTAATAACTTGAATTTAAGAAAGACATTAAGAGTTTGCCAAAAATGAAATCTTAAGAAATCCACGGTAGTGGGGGGGGGCGCATCAAATTAGTGCGTGTTATTCTTTGTTGATTCTTTGGTGTTTTTGTTGACCTGAACCTGTTCCTTTGTTCTTTGATTATCTGTTAGATTAGTTTTCTTTTCTGGTAATGGTAGAATTGGCAAAAGTTATTTTCTTAGCTTATTAAATCTGTAGATGCTAATTAACTTTTTCTCATAAAGGTTTTGATTTGTGGTGTGCTTTTCTTTGCAGACCTCTGTATGGCTTTTCAATTTTAGTTGAAATTCCCTCCATGGCCTTTTGGAGTCCCTTGGTGTGTCTCCAGAGTAAATTTCGATTACTCTACTTTTCATCAATGTTGGAGTGGCAAGACAAAGAAGGAACTGATTTGGGGTGAAAAGGTTAGAGTGTGTAGCTCCTGTTTTGGATATCTTCTAACTTTATATTTTGCTTTTGTGTTATGTTTTCTGATTTGAAAGCTTCGTAATGTCCCTTTTTACGTTCAAGGATTTTTTTTTTTTTTTTTTGGACAGTTCTGTAATCAGAGGAAATGTGTTCTAATTGTCTTTGAAGGTCCATGTTAACTCTCTATACTAATCAGTCCTCATTTTTCAGGCTTCTCCATTGATGTGTGTTCTATGGCAGAGTAAATCTTTCAGTGACCATAATTATTGGGCTATAAAAATAAGCACATCTATTGAACTGTAGTCACTTTATTTGTAGAGGCCTACCTAACTGCCAGATTAAGCTATTGTATAAGTAAGTTAATTGCTAAGTATTCTACCTTGTGGTTAGTAACTCCCAAATGGTAGGTGAATAAAATAGATCTTTCTATTTCCTAATCATGTTGTTCTCAAAATTCTCCCATAACTTTTAAAAAAGATAGAGTTTCGGAAGAAGGTAGGTTATAGAGATTCTTCCGGTTCTTCTGTCACTGCTCTTTCATAGTTGGAGCTGTCTTCTAATTCGCATCAGATGCCTGTTTTGTTAGTTCCTGGTTAAGAGGGTGTGTGTGTGTGTGTGTGTGTGTGAGCAGTTTCTCATTTATAATGTCCGCTGAAGAATTAATATCAGAAGACTTCATACAAATAAATCCTTTATCAGAAACCGAGGAAAGTTGGAATAGTTTTTAGTTAGTGGCATAAAGGTAAAGAGGTTTTCATGTTCTTCTGGGATATCAAAGCTTATTTTTTTTTTTTTTTATTTATTTATTCGACAGAGATAGAGACAGCCAGCGAGAGAGGGAACACTAGCAGGGGGAGTGGGAGAGGAAGAAGCAGGCTCATAGCAGAGGAGCCTGATGTGGGGCTCGATCCCATAACGCCGGGATCACGCCCTGAGCCGAAGGCAGGCGCTCAACCGCTGTGCCACCCAGGCGCCCCTCAAAGCTTATTTCTTAAATATTTCTTTACTTCACTAGTGTGGGTAGCACCTGGTTGTTTTGTAAGAACCTTATTTTTGAGCCTTGAATGGATAATGTGGGAGAAACTATTGGTATAAAAATAGTTCAGGTACATTCTACCCAGTTTATACAGACATGTACCTACACCGTGTGGAATCCCACACTAGACCCAGCTTAACTTTAATCAGAGTAATCACAGGGAGGACTCAAAAATTTTGCCATATCATAAGGAATATAATCATACAGTATGGGAATAATTCTTCTCTGGTGGTTATAATTAGATATCATTTAGTAGAAAGAGTGGATCGGGCTAGGAATACACCATCCAAATCTGCAAAAAATTGGAGAACTCAAATATGTTTCTTTTTCTGATGACATGATCTTACATATTGAAATTTGTGTAAGTTGTTTTTTGGCTAACAAGCTCCAAGATGTTGAATTTGTGGCTCATGGAAAAGATACTGTCAGTAAAAACGTAGTTTGCCAATGTCCTAAAGTAGATTTTTATGGTATGTTTGCAAAGGTTTTTAAATTATCAGTGTCTTAGGGGCATCTTTGGATTTCAGTTAATTTGTGGAGTTCTTAGATTAAACTTTCATTTTTTTTTTTTTAAAGATTTTATTTATTTATTTGACAGAGATAGAGACAGCCAGCGAGAGAGGGAACACAAGCAGCGGGAGTGGGAGAGGAAGAAGCAGGCTCATAGTGGAGGAGCCTGATGTGGGGCTCGATCCCAGAACGCCGGGATCACGCCCTGAGCCGAAGGCAGACGCTTAACCGCTGTGCCACCCAGGCGCCCCTTAGATTAAACTTTCAGTCAGAGACTGATGATTACTTTATTAAAGACATGCCTTTAAGGAAGATGTCTTGAATATAAAACCTTTATTTTCTTTTGATATTAGGAAGGTTTCTGTAGTTTCACAGTTATTGTTCTTTTTCTATTTACTGTTGCTTAGAAGTAGTGACTTGAGATGGAGAAAGCTGGATTTTGAACCGAAGACTCCATTCACATTGAGACAAGGGCTTGTCATGGGGTGTGTGTGTGCGCGTGCGTGTGCGCCTGAAAGGTAGAGAGAGAATGGGAGGGTGTGAGAGAGAGAGATGTGACGAAGGTCAAGTGAGCACAAAAAGTGCTTGGGGATGGAATGGCACTTAATTTTTAAGCCATTGCAGAATGTCTGAGGTTGAAAACCATATCAATATATTTAAAACTCTTAATTTAAGAACAGATTTTTTTTTTAAGTTTTTTTTTGTTGTTTTGTTTTTTTAATTTATTTGACAGAGATAGACAGCCAGCGAGAGAGGGAACATAAGCAGGGGGAGTGGGAGAGGAAGAAGCAGGCTCCCAGCGGAGGAGCCCGATGTGGGACTCGATCCCGGAACGTCGGGATCACGCCCTGAGCCTAAGGCAGATGCCTAACGACTGTGCTACCCAGGCGCCCCAGAACAGATTTTTTTTTAATATTTACAATGTTATCTTTCCTTTTTTCATTGGCATTCTTTGTTTTGTTTTTTGTTTTTCTTTTTTTGAAGTCCGTCATGCATTATGATTGAAAATCAGCACACAATTTATGGCAGAGAATGCAGTGAAATTTATAATGTGACAATGTGATAATAGCCAAGACTGTCAAAATATGCCAGCCATCCTCTGTAATTAGGCTCATTTGTGTTCTTAAAACTTGAGATGCATGTATAAAAATACCATTTTCTTCTGCTTACTACTGGCAGTCTCATGCATTTTTCTGTACTGTCACATGTTCTCCTGTAGCAGTGTTAGGCTTTCTGATCAGGAGTTGGTAGGATTTATCTTGCTTATTGAAGCCTATCAAAGTATATTCAGATATTTTCCAGGGGAAACATCTCAGTTTTCATATGAACTGATTAGTAAGAAGTGATTCTAAATTGCAATGTAAATACCAGGATTTCTTTCTTGATTATAACTTTTATAATTAGGACACAAACTATAGGGCCTTACCAATCCTCATATTTCATTTTTCCTTTTATTTTGGGGGGCCTCTTCCTCTAGTACTATGTTGAGTAGCAGTAGTGATAGCAATCATCCTGGTCTTATCCTTGATTCTAAAGGGAATGCAACTAAATTTTCTCCATTAATTGGTGTAGGTTTTTGGAAGATATCCTTTATCAGCTTGAGGAAGTTTAAACATGCCAAATTGGAATAAATGATTACTCTGTTATTTTCTTACACCTAGTGTTGCCTTTGGCACTCAGATGTCAGTCTGATTGTTTTTCTTATGTGGGTGGACTTTTTTTCTCTAAGAATTTTTATATTCTCTTTATCTTCTTTGAGGTTTTAAAATTTCAACGTGTCTAAGTGTTGTTTTATTATCATATATTGTTTTCCACGCTGTGATCCTTTTCCAGCTGAAAGGGATCTGTAATTTTGGAAATTTCTTGATTGTTATTTTTTTAAAAAACAATTTCTCTTTGTTTACATTTATGTTTTTCTGGAACTCATTTTAGAGCTCTATCTGCTGTATTTCTTACCTTTTAATATATATTTTTACATTGTTTCCCACCCGTGTGTGTTTTGTTGTCCTTTCTTTCCCCTTTTATTGAGATACGATGTTATTACAGATTATTGTTGATCTTAATCTTCTACAGGTTATTGTTGATCTTATTCTTAATAATCTGACTGGCTCACTCCCCCCCCCCCCAACCAGAGGGCAAATTTTAAAGGACAGATAAACACAATCAACAGTAGTCACAGAACAAAAGTAATACACTGATTAGGAAGCAGAGAGAACCAGTTCAGATAAGCCTGGTAAAATGAGAAAAAGCAACTGAAATTTGTTTAGAAACCAACAATAATCCTTAAGATTAAGAGAGTTGAACCAGGGGTGCCTGGGTGGCTCAGTTGGTTAATTGGCTGCCTTCGGCTCAGGTCATGATCCCACTGGGATCGAGCCCCATGGCAGGCTCCCTGCTCAGTGGGGAGTCTGCTTCTCCTCCTGCCTGCCTGTGCTCTCTCTCTGAGTCAAATAAATAAAATTGTAAAAAAAAAAAAAAAAGAAAAGAAAGAAAGAAAGTTGAACCAGACCAAAGCAAGGGATTTAAAGATGTAGCCTAAAAAAGTAAAATAAGATATGAGTTTGGGAAATTGCAATTTGGGCTATATGGATTACTGAGACGAAGGTAGACCATGTTCATTTCATCGTAACTAAAGAAAGTATATAAAATGATAGCTTACACTGCTCAGTTCATGAGCTGATTGATAGAAAAAGGGAAAAAAACTGAATCTGGGACAGGGCAATGTTTTGACCCAAGGTATAACCATTTTTTGCTGCAAAAATAGCTGAGAACATGCCATATTGCTACAGGTGTTGGGAGCTACTTTCCGTATAGATACTTGTAAAACTTAAAACAGCCCTGCCAGTTGGTATTATTCCATTTTACAAAATAAGAAACTACAGCTGAGAGAAATTTCTGTTCAGAGTCTTCAAGCTAGTAAGTTAGGCCTAATACCATAATACTCTGTTCATCTAGAGGATAGACTTTCAGTGGCCTCAGCTTTCTAGAAAACAGTGAAAGTGGTAGTAATAGTAATAATACCTTTTAAAAACCCCTAGACATCTTCTAAGAAGGGAGGAAAAGAACTATTCACAAATGTTGCATTAAGAACAATGAAAATTTGCGCACCTGAATATTCTTATTTGGATAAATATGTTTAGAATAAAGAACAAGCTAACTGTGAGGAGAGAGGAAGACAAGAAATACAGAAATTAAATAAATCAGGCTGGGGCCAGTAGACAAGGGAAACCAGAAACAGCCCTGCGTCCTTCATTAGTCCCTGAAATATCACTGCATTGTTGTACAGCACAGCATTCTATAGGAGGCACGTAGGCAAGGGTTAGTCTATATCTAGTAGATTGCTAGTTAAGCTAGTTAAATTAGAAATTTTGGTCTTAAAACATCAGTCAAGCTCCTGTCAGTTGGGAAACATGACATTGGTGGAGCCCTCTCATTTCACATCTTCACAGTTCTTTCTTTGGAAAACAGGCTAAAAAGTACTGAGTGGTCCAGACATTCTCAAAGAAGAAAAATGTAATGGTAGACTTAAATGACTGAGATATTAAGATTTATATTATTAGGATTGGGTGGTATTGGTGTGAGGCTAGACAAAAATAGGTCAGTGGCACATAATAGAGAATCCAGAAATAGTGTCCCATATATATGATCACCTGATTTAGAAAGGTGGTAATAGAGTCTAGTGGGGAAAGGCTGGTCTATGAAATACATGTTGCTAGGACAGTTGGCTCTCTCTTTGGAAAAAAGTATATTTCGACTCTTACCTCACACTGTACATACACAAAGCTCAATTCCAGATAAAAATATGAAAAGTTAAAAAAATAGTAAAGCCTTTAGAAGAAACCGCAGAACATCTTTGAGGAAGATGTTGGCAAGGACACAACTGTAAAGGTAAAGGAAAGAAATGGGTAACTATGACTATGTTAAGAACTTCAGTTTATCGGGTTATCTTTAAGAAAGTGAAAAGGCATCCAAAGAGTGAGAGAAGACACTGAAAATACACATATCTAATAAAGAGCTCATATCCAGAATATTATAAAGAACTCTTACATATTAACTAGAAAAAGACAAAAACCCTATTAAAAATGAGCAAAAGACTTAAACAGATATTTCACTGGGTTTGAAAATAGAGGGTATCTCTGTGGCTATTTAACATAAAAAGTCTACAACTTCATTAGTTACCAAAGAATAGAAATGAAAACCAGCATGATACCACCAGGCACCCACCGGAATGGCTGAAATGAAAAAGGCAAAAAAACACCTGCGTGTTGGCAAGGATATGGAAGAACAGAGTTCCTGTTCATTGCTGGTGGGAGTGTAAATTGGCATAAGCACTTTGAAAAACCTTTTGCGTTGTCTAAAGCTGAATATATGCAAGCCCTGTGACCCAGCAATTTCAGAAGTCAGGATAGCGGAGCCCTTGCCGCGGCTCTGGGGAACCAGGACTGGAAGGGCCCATCCTGGGATGCTGTGGCGTTCCGTTTCCCAACATGGGTCAGACTGCATGAGTAGTTCACTTTGTGATGACGCACTGAGCTCTACCCTTAGGATTTATGTGCTCTTCTGTGTGTATGCTGTGCTTTGAGAAAAAGTTAAGTCTGTATGTTGAAAAGTGACTAATCTTTAGCTTCAGATTCCATTCTACTGGCTTTTAAAGATGAGGACTTTTTAAGATAGAAATTACTCATTAAATAGTTGGAGTTGAGGGGAAAAAATGAGCAGAAGGCATATTTAAGAAGACCGTATACATTTGCATAAAAATTTTTACTGGGAGAAAAGACCTTTGTCTGCTGGGTGCTAGACTTTCTTATCTTGTTCTTACTAGAAAATTTTTTGGTTATTTGATTTCTGAATTTGGGCCATAAACCTATGTGATACCAGTTCAGTTTGTGGCTACAGAATCTCATGGGAGACTTTCCTCTGCATTAGCATCAGAAGTTTTTTGTTCTCTTTCTTAATTTTCCCCTCATTCTCCGAGTGGGTAGGACGATGTGTGGTAGAAGAGGTGGTTTGGATTTCTAAGGCAGAGGTCAGGAAACTGGCCTATAGGCTAAACCTGGCTCAAGGCCTGCTGCTGTAAAGCTTTATTTTGGAACATAGCCGTACTCAGGTTGTTGGCACATTATTTATGGCTGCTTTTAGCTATAGTGACAGAGTTGAGTAGTTGCGACAGAAACCTCATGACCTACAAAACCTAAAATACTGCCTGGCCTTTTTATAGAAAAGGTTTGCCACCCCGGTTCTGTTTGCGAGCCTTTGCTATCTGAAATGATTCACTAGTCATCTGTAGCTATTTCCATTTAAATTAATTAAATAAAATAAAAAAATTCAGGTCATTTGTATTAGCAACATTTGAAGTGCTCATCACTATGTGTAGCTAGTAGAACTCTGTTGGACAACGCAGATATGTAACATGTCCATCATCCAGAAAATTCTCTCTGGCCCCGGTTGAGCCTTTTTTTTTTTTTTTTTTTTTTTTTTACTGTCTCCTTCATTTTTCAACTGTTTCCTGCTGCTGTGCTGTTTCTTTCATGTGGACTTATTTTCTCTTTTTTTCAGTCTTTGTAATTTTTTTCCATCCTCCTAAGAATTAGTTTGGTCACAGTTTATTTAAATATTAATTATATTAAGTTTTCACAATTCTGTCTATGTGTTCTCTAGTTCACCAAGGAAATGATAAGATATTTAATGGCAGGTACTGTGTTCTCTGTTGCTTTGTATAGTGCCTTGCACATAGTAATTTTGTCGCTGTTGTTTTAATACATACTGGATTTCCCTAAATAGTGTGAAATTATTTCAGTTTTTTCCCCCTAGGCATAACAAACTGTAAACTTCAAAAGAAAAAGGAAAAAAAGGATAAAGCAGAGATGGGTGAAAAGAAACCAGAACCTTTGGACTTCGTGAAAGATTTCCAGGAATATCTGACTCAGCAGACTCATCATGTGAACATGATTTCTGGATCAGTTAGTGGGGACAAAGAAGCAGAGGCTCTTCAGGGAGGTAGACTCATCTTAATACTATTAAATAATTCATTTTTCATAAATATATTAATACTTGTGCATAGTTATCCATACGGTGAAGACCACTATTCACTAATGTGGATCATTCCATTTTTACTTAGAAAGACACAGGGCAATTTGTTTTCCTTTTTAAACATGTCAGATTTTTGTTGAGGGAAGAATGAAACTTCTCAAGGGACTAACATGATCTGGAGAGGCATTATGGTCTTGTTGGAAGGTTAGGAGTTCTAAATATCCTTCCCATCTTCTAAGTTCTATTAGCTAACAGTAGACACAAGGAACCCAAAGGGGTAGAGACTCAGCTTCACTACACAAAGGATTTGGCCAGTGGGAAATCTGGATTAGACCAGAGACACAATGGGGGTTTCTTTTTCTTCTCTCTTGAAGTGAAGAAAGGGCTGACCATGTTTACTTCTCTAGACAGAGAACCAGAATAGGGAAAGCAGCGACCCACTCGAGCCTGCTCCAGATGGACTTCTGTCTGGTTTGCTTACCACACAGACTAGAATCTGTTCCTAGACGTAGCTCAGTGGTCTACAGACTACAGCCCCTGGGCCCAGTCTGAACTGCGAGTTGTTTTTGTATGACCTGCAAACTAAGAGTGATTTCTACATTTTAAAATGGTTGGGGGAAAAAAAAATAAAAAGAATAGTATCATGTGCAAACTATATGAAATTCAGACTTCAGCATCCATAGAGTTTTATTAAAACATAGCCACACTTGCTTGTTTACATATTTTCAGTCTTTGTATATGTATAACATGTATAACAGTGGAGCTGAGCAGTTGTAGAGAACAGATGGCCCACAAAGCCTAAGGTATTTCGGATCTGATCCTTATGGGAAAAGTTTCCTGACCCCTGACGTAGATAGTCCGTGGCCTTGTTGTCCAGGGACTAGCAGCAGGGACCAGGCATCACCTGGGAGCTTGTTAGAAGTGTAAATTGTCAGTCCCCACCGCAGGTCTACTGAATCAGAATCTGTTTTCATAAGCTCCCCACGTGATTCATATACACGTGGAATTTTGAGAGTCACTGGCTTGGGAGAGAAATCGAAGATGGGGACACGGAGCCCTGTCCCGCCAGTGCAGTGGCACCGTTGGATACTGAATTTGCACCAACCAGCAAAATCACTTCTCCTCCTGGTGAAGGGGGGAGGAAAGAGTGGAGGAGGGGGTGCGACTTGTTCATACCAGTACTGCTGTTTCCTGGGGATGGAGTAGAAGTGTTTTTCCCAAGAGTGTGGGAATAAAAATGTCCCTCCTGACACTTTAATGTACAGATTCTTGGACTGAGATTCAAGAGACCAGGGTTGTAGTCCCCACTGCTTGCTGGTTTTCCTGATATGAGCACTTGCCCCTTCAGTTTCTTTATAGATACAAAGAAGTAGTCAGGTTAAATTAAAAGCAAAGGGCTAGACAAATCTCTTTTAGCTTTCAAATTCTTACAGTTCTAACATTCAGAGCTATCAGATATAGTATCTTCCTTTATGTACCGAGTTAGAATTTGAAGATCCTAACTGCAGACCAGAATCTAGAATGTGTATAAACCAAATGAAACAGGGCAAAACTCAACATTAATTGCTTTAGATGACAGTAAACTGAGTGAAGATTTGGAGAAATTATCATGAGTGCCAATTATAATACTTGAAGAAGTGACTAGAATCTTAAACATGTATAGCTTTGCCATTACTATTTACTCCCCTCTGTTCTCCAGACCTGTCAAATAAGGATAATACCCTAGTCTCTTCTTCAAAAGCATGTTGAGGACTGATGAAATTTATGTGTCAGTAATTTGAGGTCCCCCTATAAAAGGTTTTGTATGAAATTAACCTCTGTTCAGAAAGTCTGTATTTTCTGAGTTTAGCTCTTGTGCTAACTAAACTATCGATTTATGAAAGATTTTCTACTACTTAAGACTAAAATGCTAAATTGAGTTGATTCTGAGATGCGTCATTTCTTTTGCTACACTTTGTTTCTAGCTGGAACAGATGGTGATCAAAATGGACTCGATCACCCATCTGTTGAAGTTTCCCTGGATGAAAACTCAGGAATGTTAGTAGACGGGTTTGAAAGGACCTTTGATGGGAAGCTCAAGTGTCGGTACTGCAACTATGCCAGCAAAGGAACAGCCCGGCTTATTGAACATATTAGAATCCACACAGGTAATGGCGAAATGGCTGGAGGAGGCATTTCTTTTGGGGCGGGAGAAGGGCCAAGGGAGGCAGGTTGATCTGACCTATAAGTAGTTCTGATAGTTTAAAATTGAAGGTTGATATAAGGTATGAATAAATGGGGAAGTTACTCCATTTGTTCAAAACAATGGCATAGCAACATACAGGAAGTGAGGCCCCTTCTAGAGCTTCCCTGTCCTTAGCCATCTTTCTTCTTGATCCACATAATCTCTCAATATCTGTCTGCTTCTTAGGCTGGGCAGGTTAATGCTGAAGGTAGTGTGAAGTGATAAAATGTTTTTATCTTTATACTTACTAAGTATGTTTCAGTAGCCGACCAGGGACAAGGCTTTTATACAGTTGCAGGCTATACTGCTGATCCTCAGGGCTCACCTTAGCCCTCCCACCTCCTGAGAAGCCCTCCTAGCTACGCCCTGCACTGGCCTAAGACCTCGTCAGGGGTCCCACCCGTGTGTCCCGTGGGGTCTCATGCTGTGTCTGAGGACAGGGCTCGTGTCAGGGCCATGTTTGTGCCCACAGAGCCTAACAGAGCATCTGACTCATAGGAAGGACTCAGTACTTATTTGTTACGTTAATGACTCCAAATCTCCTATTCCAAACGTGTGTTTTACATATTTGTGCCGTTTTCAGCTAACGGCACTGACTACAGTTGTCCCTTTTGGCTACTGAAGAGGAGAGGAGGAAGGTAGAAGTGAAGCCCTGGCCAATTTGAAGGGACACTTGACATAATTCGTACTTGGACTGGGAAGCTCATTTCCATTTTGACTTTCTATTTAATAGAAGGACTTTTTAGAAAAGGTTTTTTGTATTTTTTCGCGAGGAAGGGGTATTTGTACGTGTTTGTGTGTGAATATGTATGAAGAAGTGTTCATGTATAGATGTGTGCATAAACATGTAACTGACATATGTAGGGAATATTATTGTCAGTTTTGCTATTCTTTCCCCAGATGCCAGTTGAAGCCATAACAATTTTTACACTATATTGACTAATAGAAAGTATCTGTATATCTCAAATTGTTGCTGATGAGTTAAGCTTTAACCTGATCAGTTTCTACGTCTAATGAATGGACAAAACATGAATCTTTCCAGAAATGAGCTACTCTTGCAGTTTCTCCCCCATTTTTCTTTTTAAACAGGTGAGAAACCTCATAGATGTCACTTATGTCCATTCGCATCTGCTTACGAGCGCCATCTGGAAGCCCACATGCGTTCCCATACAGGAGAAAAACCATACAAATGCGAATTATGTTCCTTCCGCTGCAGTGATCGAAGTAACCTGTCCCATCATCGAAGGCGCAAGCATAAAATGGTACCAATTAAAGGTACTAGGTCTTCCTTAAGCAGCAAGAAAATGTGGGGAGTTTTACAGAAGAAAACAAGCAATCTGGGCTATAGCAGAAGAGCATTAATTAACTTAAGTCCACCTTCCATGGTGGTTCAGAAGCCAGACTACCTTAACGATTTTACCCATGAAATCCCAAATATCCAGACTGACTCCTATGAAAGTATGGCAAAAACCACATCAACTGGTGGCCTACCACGGGACCCCCAAGAACTCATGGTTGACAACCCTTTGAATCAGCTCTCAACTCTGGCGGGACAGTTGTCTAGTTTGCCACCGGAAAACCCAAACCCTGCATCTCCTGATGTCGTGCCCTGCCCCGACGAGAAGCCTTTCATGATGCAGCAGCCCTCGGCCCAAGCAGTGGTTGCTGCCGTGTCAGCGAGTATTCCTCAGAGCTCCTCTCCCACAAGCCCTGAACCTCGGCCGTCACATAGTCAGAGGAACTATAGTCCGGTGGCAGGTCCGAGCAGTGAACCAAGTGCCCACACGAGTACTCCCAGCATAGGAAACAGCCAGCCGAGCACTCCAGCTCCGACCCTGCCGGTCCAGGACCCGCAGCTTCTGCACCACTGCCAGCACTGTGACATGTACTTTGCCGACAATATCCTTTACACTATTCACATGGGATGTCATGGGTATGAAAATCCTTTTCAGTGTAACATATGTGGTTGCAAATGTAAAAACAAGTATGATTTTGCCTGTCATTTTGCAAGGGGTCAGCATAACCAACACTGATTGAAAATAATCACATTATGCTTTACTTGGTTTTACCTTTTTGTGTTTTATAGTTTTGTTTATTGTTTTTTTTCGGGGGGGGGTCACTCCTAATAAGGTGTCTGCTAATTCAAAGTCTACATATTTATAGAATATAAGTTTGACAGTGGAAACAAAATTTTTTTTTCTATAAAAATCTGGGCAGGCTCATTTATGTATTAGAGCAGTGAGACAGGTTGGTGTGTATATTTTCCTTTCACTTAGACAGTTGAGAATTGGAGTGCAGTCATAATCCTAACAGGTATTCATTTAAATTTCCCATACTTACGGTCCATAAACATTTCAAAGCTTACTGATACTCTTGGTATTTCAACGTATACATTGCAGGTAGATATTATTTCTGCCATATTTCAACATGGTAGAATTACCGTCTCTTACAAAGTCTGTTAACAGTTTATTTCAGTGTTTAGTAGAGGAATTACTTTTAACCTCGTTCTTTGTCAACGTGCTGTTTCATTCACATTGCTGAATGTTCACAGTACTTTCATTTCACCTGATAATCACAGAGCTATTTAGTGTAGCAGATCCTTCTTTTTTTTTTTTTTCCCTTAAGGGGAAATGTAGAAGAGGTCATTCTTTTTAAATTCAAGTTATAAAAATATGAGGTAAAAGTTCTAAAGAGAAATGAAACCTAAATTGAAAAATGGGGTTTAATACTTAAGGTACCCGTTTATTCAATTCCTAGTTTAAATGTGTCAGTTTTCCATTGGATTCTTTTTATTCTGGTTTATTGTAAAAACCACATGAGAATGCTAGAAATATCAGAGGATTATCTATAAAGATGCCTTTTTTTTTTAAATTTGAACCTTCCATTTAAATTCTTCACTCTGACATTAGTAGTATCAGGTGAGGTTGATAAGTATACTGAGAATCTGTTATTCCTCCTATTCCTTTGATGACCAAAGAGGTACGGTGGGAGTCATCCATCTTACTCCTTGGAAATGCAGTCCTTCAAAAGAAAAAAAAAATCTCTGAAGTTTCCATTTCCTGCCTTCTATCCATTTACTGCCTGTAATTTCCAAGAAGAAGTGGGTATAGAAACACATGGGAAAATAATATGAAGTAATACTTAAAAAAATGAGAATGTGTGTCCAAAACAAATTCTGGTTTTCCCTTCAGAATTGGCCATTTAAAATATTTTCTGTGAATTCAACTTGTAATGCTTATTTGCAGTTCTGCCAGTTTTTCATGGACAGTGACAAAACTAAATGGAGACTGATTGAATCGTCGCCTTAGTAGGAAATGGTACAAAAGTGGGAAAATAGATATAAAATGCATTTAAATATGATATTTAATTTGTTTACAAAAATAAGACTTGCTAAATCTAGAATAATTTTGAATAGGAGGCTATTGTTTTTATATTGTGTGATAACTAGCTTACTCTGAAGAGAGCTTGGTCAAACAATAAAATATATTGTTACTAACTGTTGGTTTCTGTGTACTTTGCAAAAGTTTCATTTGTAATTTGGTTCAAATCTTGAAAGCGTTGCTAATTGGCTTCTTAAAGAGAATACCCTAACTATGAAGCATTTATTAAGCAAAAAGGACCTCCACTCTTCTATAGTAAATAGAAAGGGAAATACCGGCAGTAAGCGTCCACCAAGACCCGCACGTGCCAAGTTACTGGATCTCCTGCCCTCCCTTCCAGATGCTAGAAAGCCATTAAAATGAGTTCTCGTGGTTTAATACCCAGTCGAAACTAACCTCAACAGCATTGTTCAAAGAGCAGCAGGGAGTCTGTCCAAACTATAAATAATTCTCCTCCTTGTCAAACCTGAGGCTTCTGAATCTACAGTTGTGTTTCTCTTGTTGCTTAAATCACTCATTGCTCAGATTGGCTTGAATGTAACCATTTCCAAATGTGGAACTTGGCTCTTAATATTTATTTATTGCCAGAAAGAAACAGGTTGCTGTCATTTGGAAGCTTTTGTAATTATTTTTTCTTCTCACTTTTTTTCTAAACATAAAAGCAATACCCTGAGATAGAAAATGAAAGCTTTCATTAAAGAGAAAGAACCCTCTTGTTAAAACCAGTTTATTAACTCTATATTCTGGGCCAAATAGTGACAAACACTTTTTTTCTGGCAACTAAAGATAGATGTTTTGAAGGTACATTTTAATTTAAACAGAAAATATCTTTTTTTCATAATTATAAAACTAGAATGTATAATTCTAATTTTCCTATGACTTTAAAGAGCACAGTTGGTATTCCAAAGGCGTCAATGCTTGAGAGCTACAATTAATTCTAAATGCACTAAAGTTTTTGAATCAAATCTACCTTATAAACTTTTTTAGTATTGTATTTTTAAAAAGATTTAGGATTTTATTTAAACTTTCTGTGAGTTAAATTTTATACATGGAAAGATGATACTATCTTCCATTAAGTGTTGAATACGTTTCTCCCATTTTATTTTTAATTAAATATTTTATAGAAATGAGCTGCTAGGAAAAGTTGAACATGAATTATTTATAGTACTTTGCTGTTAACAGGCAATGTTCTGAAACTAAATGTATTTTTGTTCAGTGAACATAAGTTTAGATTTTTAAAGTTGGTAGATAATTTATCTCCACTAATATTTTTTTAAGAAACTGTGAAGAGATTAACGGAATAATTTCATTTCAGATTTTACTAATATAGTATGTAGCTACAACTTCTTGAAATTCAAGTAAAGGCTAGACTTTTACTTTGAATATTTTCCAGTGCTATTTCATTTTAGAAATAAGTGTTTGCCATTCATCTGCAGAATTGTTTGACAAAGGGAATATTACTTAAAAAATGTTGAGATAAACCTCATTTTAAGTTCTACAAAAATATTTATCACGTGGATGTATTATTTAAAAAAAAAAATTCCCTGCTAAGGACTTTTTCATTAAATAGTCTTAGAGGGTATATGATTTCTAGAACTTGTTTTTGTCAATTTGTACTTTGATGTAAAGAACATATTTTGTATGCAAAACATAAACCTTGAGTATGGTTGCAAAACACTATATTGTTTAGGGTTCCAGAGAGCAGTTCAATGCTGAAATACCTATAATAGTCTGTAGTTCCTATTGTGAATGAAGCTTTGCTTTTGTAATACATGAATAAAACAAAGTAACACTTTCTATTGATCTCGATTTTCCTTCTTTGAAAACTAGGATCCAATTTTTTAGTAATTTTCCACTGTGGAAACTTAATAAATTTAAAAAAAGAGTTTTATGGCTACATTGGTTTGAATCTGTAGAATGCCTTACCCATGAGAAGATTGTTCACGTGAGTTAAAAACAAAACCAGCTCCGTGCATCCACATCTCGTCTTCCTTCCTAGTCTCTGCTTTCCTGAGGATCCATTCAGCAAGACCCCTGTCCCCACCTGCCTGCCTCTGATGCCTAATTATCCATGTCACGTCTGGCCAGTGACTGAAGTTATTTCTGTTATGACAAATGGATCTTTAGCATGGACTGTTGCTTTTTTTGTTTGTTAAATAAGTCTTCGGCAATTCCCATCAATGGGTGAGAAAGCATCCAGTGACACAAAATTATTTTAGTTTGCAAAATCGTAACCAAAATCAGACATTTGATTGGAAGTTCAGAAGTTTTAATGCGGCTTTGAAAAATATTTCTGGACAATGTTATCTTTCTCATAATGAAAAAAAGAAATAACATCTGATACGTGGATGGTTTGTTGGGAGCACAGGTATTTTTTGTTTCCATGTCTTAGGTCCTCCAAAAACTCTGCTTTGAGCTTGTTGAGTTCTTCTGCTAGAAGCTTCAAGTTGAAAGGAACCACTTGTTCATCTAGAATGAAAAGATAATCTCAAAATTATTCGTGTACACTAAATCAAGTTGGGCTGTCTCATAACACATCAGGAAATGAATGTGAATACTTCAGACAAACCAGATGATTCTGTTAATAACCACAGTGAGTAGATGTACCAGAGAAACAAAGGTCACATTAATATGACAGCAAACCAGTCTTTTCAATACCTCGCTATGAAATGCATGAGCAGAAAAGAGAAGTCTGAAAAAGATTTTTGCTGTTGACAAGACTACTAACAGGTAGTAAGGCAAAAAAGCAGAACTAGGAAATGACAATTTGGTTTGAAACTGTGATAAATCATCTCTAGAGCAGTTGTCCACTCTATAACTTCCTACAGTGATGAAAATGTTCTGTCCTATTCCACCCAGCAGCCACCAGCCATGTGGGTAATGTGACTGAAACAAGACTCTTTTGTTATTAAACAGCTTTACTGAAATAAAACCAGCATACCATACACTTTATTCATTTAAACTATGATTCAGTATACCTGCAGACATGCGCACTATCCCCACAGTCCATCTGAGACCACCTCATCGTCCCAGAAACCTGCGTCCGTTAGCTCCCACCTCCTACCCCAGCCCCCACCCCACCCCAAATCCCTAAGCAACCACCGATGTACTAATGGGGCTGTAGATTTCCCCCTTCCGGGCACTTCACATGCCAGGACTCAGGCAATGTGGCTTTTTGTGATGGCTTCTTTCACTTTGCCTATTGTGTTCAAGGTTCATCCTGGCTACTAGGAATAATACGGACACAAATATGTGTGTACACGTTTTTATATGAACATACGTTCTCAATTCTCTTGAGCAGATACCTAAGGGTGGGATGGCTGGGTCCCATGGTAACTCCATTTAATCGCTGAAGGAACTGCTCAGCTGTTTGCCAAAGCAGCTGCACCACTTTACCTTCCCATCAGCCGTGGCCGAGGGTCTGCATTTCGCCACCGCGTGGACTTGATTCTGGCTGGCCTAGTGGGTGTGCACTGGCATCTCGTCGTGGCTTTGGCTTGCACTTCCCTGAGGACGACTGATGTCAAGTGTGTTTTCTTATGGTTTGGCCATTTGTGTATCTTCCCTGGAGAAATGTCTCTTCAGACCCCTTGCCCATGTTTAAAATTGGATTGTCTTTATTACTCAGCGGTACGAGTCTCTTATGAGATAAATGATCTCCAAGTATTTCCTCCCGATCTGTGGGTTGTCTTTTCACTTTCTTGATGGTACGACTGAATTTCTAATTTCACTTAAGAATGGATCTAGAAGCTAGTAGCACCTCCCTCACATAAACAAACAAACAAACAAACAGTGTATTTTAATGGGTAGGAAATGAGTCAGGAGGAATTTGGACATAATCCTATTCCCCCTTCTCCCCTTCTCTTCATTTATACAGAAGGCAAGAAAGGCAAATGTTTGAGAAAGAACTCCTGCAACTATTTTTGTTTCTATTCTAATTGTGCCGCCGTTTCTGTTCCAGGCCTCTGGTTTTCAAACTTTGGACTGTAACCTACAAGTGAGGTGCAGGCTCCAAACAGTGTTTTTCTAAAATGAAATCAAACAGAACGTAGTAGAGCTCACGACACACGTGAGGGTTTCGTGAAATGTGTTGCTACGCACGCATGTGTTCGTGTACTGGGCTACACACTAGGGTACGAGATAAAATCTGCTTATGGATCGTGGGTCAAAAAAAAAAGTATGAAAAACACCACATGGTTAGTGTACTGTTTGCTTTTCCAACGTTCCAAGCTTTTGTAAAGGTATGAATAATCAATGCTGGTGACGCGGGGGCATCACGGAGAGCTCACACTGCAGTCAGACCTGACTCTGAACCCAGGATGGCCAAGTGTCCTGTAGCTGTGCAGCCTTGGGCAAGCTACTTGATCCTCCCAGAACCGTCATGTCCCCATCTGTAAAATTACACTCACCTCAGGGGGCTGTAAAGACTGGCAACGCTTAGCATATAAAAGCTCAAGAAATGTTAAGCTAACGTTAGTTTTTAAATCAAAATTTAAGTACAGCCAAGGAGTTCAATAAAAGCTCAAGAAATGTTAAGCTAATGTTAGTTTTTAAATCAAAATTTAAGTATAGCAAGGAGTTGAATATTTAAAACCTGAAGGAGTTACTTTCTGGAACTAGCACATGCTCCATTCAAGTTCAGACTGACACCACACTGAGCTTGCCCATCTGACATGTGGCCCCTGACCACCTCTCCCCGTTCCTTACTTCACCCAACCCAGTGGCCTCTTTTCTGCTCTAGAACATACCAGACAACTTCGCCTCTGGGCTTCTGCATTTGTGTTCACTGCCCGGAATGATCTCCCACCAGATGACTGCGTGTTTGCTCTTTCCGGTCATTCATATCTCGGCTTTACTGTCCTCTCTGAGAAGCTTTCCCGACTCCCCTTTAAAAAGCTCTCCCATCGCTCTACATTGCCTTTCCCTATTTTATTTGTCTTCAGGGCGCCAGCAGATACTCATGTATTTGTCTGTCTGCTCAGTATAACGTTCTGCTCCCTACTGATGCTCCCGTATCTAGAATAAAGCCTAGTACAGAGCAGCCACTCAATAAAAATGTACTGGATGGATGAATACCCTGGTCTAGGGGTAGAGCTTTCAGTTTTTCTATAACCAAGTCGCACACTGAAACTGAAAACATGATGTAAACATCAGGACTGAAAGCTAAGAAACTACCCAAAGGGTCACGGGGACAGGAATAGCAGCAGGGTCGTACCAACTAAACCCCATGCGACCACCCAACATACCTTTCGCTTCCTTCATCGTCTGCGAGACAATCCTTCGGAGCGTCTGGTCAGCCTGATGCAGAACGTTAGTCGAGCAGATAATTCTGTCTGTCTCCTATGTAATACGGACATTGTTACTGGAAGCTTCAGAAAAGAGATGGCCAAAGTGTGACACGTATTTGATAAGACGAAAAGGAAAGTGAAGGTGGCTTTTCTGTTCCAGTTGTCCTTCCCCAGAAGATGGTCCCATCCAGACAGCAGGTGCTGATGAGCGTCTAAAGACGTGCTCTCCAGAAACCACAGCAACACAACTGCTTCCAGAGCCTGGCAGTGTCTCCGCTGCACATATTCCTGTCCCTGCCCGTTTCGAGTTCCCAACAGAATGGCGACGGGCTCCAGCGTTTCTCAGAGTTTGACAACTGGCTCTGAGCTGGCGCGCCACCGCAGCCACGAGTCAGAAGCCGAGCGCTGCTGAGACGCCAAGGCCCTGACAGAGCGTTGTCCACATTTTACTCATAGTTTACACTCAGCTCAAAAAGACCTTCGCTCAGAAAGTGCTGCCTTCCCATGTATACCAAATCTAAGCTGGAAGACTCACCTTTTGTTCCACATTGTCCTCGATATCTTTTACTGGATTTTCCAAAGCAGTGAGCAATAAGTCAGTCAACTTCAGGCTACAAGAGAAGGTGAGATAAAATAAATGCTTGTATCAAACACCTTTCTTTTTTAAAAAAGAACTTGTGTTTATGAATACTAAACTGAATTCTAGAGGAATAAACTTTCTATAACCCAAAGATCCTAAGCCTAAGGGAAAAAACGAAATGATCTGGAAGCTACCTTCTACTTGTAAAATCCAAAAGCAGAAGCTCAAAACAAATCATAAGGCAAAAGAATCCCCTTATTTAAAAAAACCAGTTTCCTAAGACTCAGTTTAATAAGCGTTGAAAAGACATCCTCTTTCCCCCTCATTCAGTGCTAACCTTCAGGCTACTGCAGCTCTGTTTTATTCTCTGAAGAAGGGTGCTCAGTCTGTACTTTCTGGCTTCTGCTTGTTTACTGGATGTAGGTTAGCAGAGTTATTCACTGGTCAAGGGGCCGCAGAGGGTGGAGGCAGAATTCATTCATTCATTTAATGAGATCTTACTGAGTATCTTCTTATATGAAAAATATGCAACCACGTATATGAGACTGTGCTAAGCAGGGGGTACAGCGAAATCCCTACCTTCTCTAAGCCTGGCAATGATTATATTATCTGTCTCAATAATTAGGCAAAAAATTATAATTTCAGACAGTGACGAGTGGAGGAGCAGAGGCAATAAACAAAGTGACGATGTTAAGAGAGTGACTGATTAGCCCAACGGACACGCCGCACACTGGTTACGACGGTCAGGCAAGTCAGTCAGGCATAAATAAGTGTCAGGGGTAGAGGGGCCAGTAAGGACAAAGGCCCTGAGGCAAGAACAAGCTCCTCGTGTTCACGGAACAAAGGCCGGTTTGGGTGAAGAGTGGCAAGGGGGAAAAGTAGGAGGATATGAGGTTGCAAAGTTAACTGGGGTTAGAACATGTCATTTATGGTAAGAAGTTTGAATTCTACTCGGAGTGCAGAATGTGGCACTGAAACAATTCAGGCTAGTGTGAGGGACCTCTCCACCTCAGGATGATCTCTCTCACGCTGAAAAGAGCCAGGTTCTGGGGTGCCTCGTGAGATTGCACTGGGTCCAAACCTTGGGTCTGCCACTTACTACCTGGATGTGTCAGCTTGCTTACCTGGGCCGGTTACTGCATCTATAAAATGGGGATAATTCAATTTATCCTCAAGAGTTGTTTGCGAGGATTGAATGAGATCATACATGGGAAGTGTTCCCAATACAGAGTATCTTCAATAACTGTTGCTCTGAGTAGTAACATTACTAGCAGTAGTGGTGGTTAAATAGCAGTATTTGAGAGCAGCCTGGAAAAGGTACACTTGTCAGATCATCTTTCATCTTCTTTTTTTTTTTTTTTTAAAGATTTTATTTATTTATGTGACAGAGAGACAGCCAGTGAGAGAGGGAACACAAGCAGGGGAGTGGGAGAGGAAGAAGCAGGTTCCCAGCAGAGGAGCCCGATGTGGGACTCGATCCCGGAACACCGGGATCACGCCCTGAGCCGAAGGCAGACGCTTAACGACTGCGCTACCCAGGCGCCCCCATCTTTCATCTTCTAATACAAGGCCACCAGGCTTCAAACAAGCCCTCACTGACGCTGTAACTATTCTGGACATGTGCGAACAGGGGGCCAGGTTCTAAAGACCCAAGACAAGACAGATTATGCTAAGCATTGGCCACAGCATGGGAGAGACTCACACTCCTCCCTGCTTTCAGCAAGAAAAGCACTGGCCCTCACTGGTCTCAAAGCATTGACAACACTCTTATGGGATAGATACCTCGATGCCTCAACCAGCCATTCACATCCAAAGGAAAAAATGTTAACTGAGTAGCAATCAGCTCTGTGGCCACTACCCACCCCCCCAGCTCATGTTCGCTCTCAAATAAATAAAATCT
This sequence comes from Ursus americanus, assembly GCF_024610735.1. Taxonomy (NCBI): domain Eukaryota; kingdom Metazoa; phylum Chordata; class Mammalia; order Carnivora; family Ursidae; genus Ursus; species Ursus americanus. The sequence continues at coordinate 8,959,383 of NC_142132.1, forward strand.
TTAAAAAAATAAAAAATAAAAACTGCCAATCCCCTGTGGACAAGAGTTAGGCAGGGGCTAAGGAAATGCGGGCAATACAGCTCTAGAACTCTGCTGTCTGACCCAACAGCCACCAGCCACAAGAGGCTACTTAAGTTTAAAGCTATTAAAATAAAATTTAAAATTCGGGCCATCAGAGGCACTGGCTACGTTTCAAGAGCTCACCAGTCACATGTGGCCAGCAGCCACCGTCGTGGACAGAACAAATACAGAACGTTTCCATCGCCAGTGAAATTCCCATTAGAAACGTGCTGCTGCAGAGCTCTCAAGACAGAGCTCGCGAGCGGAAGCATTAGCACACGCCTCACGTACACGCAGCGGTGTAACGACCGGGAGGTTTAAGGCAAAGTGCCGAGTCCGCACTTCCACTCTTTTTCTTTCTAGAGCAAAATTACTGGGCAACCTATCTAGACTGTGCTACTTTAATGACAGTTTCAAAGATGTGCCCTATTCTGCATTCCCTGCTCTGAGCTCTCGTGACAACACAGTCTTAACGAGAGTAAGCGTTTGCACACAAACTCGGGTTCACATCTCAGCTGCCCCAAGCTCGAGGACTCTGGGCAAACTAACGTTCTCCCTTAGTTGCCTCTTCTCCATAAAGGGAAGATAACACTCTCTCTCCAAGGCTTGTGTAAGGATTAACCAAGCAGACATGAGTCAGGCAAGGCGCACAGTGCCCAGCTCAGGGAGGCACCAGGGGAAGGTTGGCTTTAAGTGGGATACCTGGCCTCAGAAGAACACGGTGTATTCTGAATTGTGAGGCTGTTGTGTTCCCACGCATTTTTCTCAGGGTTGGGCTTTTCTATCTTTCTTGCCATTAGGTGGATGGTCTCGGCAGGCAGTGCCTGGGGTCTCTGGCCATTCCTCTGTAAACAGGTCTCGAGAGAACAATCTAAAAAGAGCTGGCAAAAACCTAATGAATCTGAAAATAATGTTAAACCACAAAATTACTGGTGCACTGTTTTTTTCCAAAACGTGACATAAACAAATTAGATAAATTATCTGGCTGCAGCAGGAAAAACCATTTGCAATACTGAACATCTAGCTTTGAAAATTAAGTAAATCGATACTAACTTCCCGATCCAATTAAATTCTAAGAACAGTAGTGATTTTGATATGCAAAGAAATGTCTGTGTGTAAGAGATAAATGTTTGAATTACATTTCCGAGCCAGCTGGTAGACTTCGTATCTCATACTTTGATAATAAAAGTTGTCATCTAAAATCAAGAACAAAGGTCTAGAAACAGCAGTCTTCGTTAAGAGGTAGCAAGACTGGGTCTCCAGCGCAGCAGAAGATACCAAATCTTGATCCTTTAAGCAGATTATAAAATGCTCCCACATGGCAGCAGTCCTGTTGGGTGGGGCAGACATCTGACACCCGTTAATGACAGCCATCAAGAAGTATTCTAGGTACTTCAACAGTTCCTGTCGAAGCAATTTCCATTGGGATGGCTACAAAAGACGGAAGAATTATAATTTATGTTAGGCTCTGGCCAGTGGTCATGCTTATTGCCACCCGCCCCATATGAACATTTCAGCTCGCAGTGCGAAACCATCTGGAATTCTCTGCGCACCGCTTGTTCTGTCATGCTTCCATATCTCTGTGTATATGGTTTCCTCTGCCCAGACACTCCTACTCACTGGTGTTAGTCCTCTGAAGTCTCCTCGGACTCAACCACGCAGCAAGCAGCTCAGACCCTCCCTTGCCTACGTACGGGACGTCCTGCTCTGCATAGGGCGGGTCCCCACTCAGGTTTAGGCATTTGTCTGCACATCTCTCTTTCTCTTCTAGATCAATCGTCCACTGTTACCATCCCAGAGAAATGAGGGCCAAACTCAATATCCTGCCGAAATAAAATCATCTGGCTTAGATATAGCTATGCTGGTTTGCCCTTGAAATGAGAAAAGTTGTGGACAGAAAAGATCAGTTGAAAGGTGCCTGGGTCAAGATGAAAAGACTTCAGGCTAACAACAGAGTTGAAATGGGATGGGGAACGATAGAGAAAATAGACTGAAGGGAAGAGAATAAGTAACTTGAGAATACAGGTAATCTTGTGCTGTTCAAGCACTGTGGATGGCAGGGCCCGACTTATGTGATCCAGGCTGGAGAGAAAACACAGGATACAAGAAAAGGATCCCTCTCCTGCCTGTCCATGCCCTGCCACATCACTGAGATTACAGCACGCACAACAAATACACCACGTAAACCTACTAAAAAGGAAACAAGATCACTTCCTAGAAGGTGAGATTTCCTACCCATCGTGACTAGATGAGTCCCATGGCCTTCATCTGTAAGGAGGAGTGGAAAAAATAAAAGTGAGGAAAAAGCCCAGCAAATACAACGATCCCTATCAACAACTTTCAAGTGGTGAAACTATTATCATCCAACTAAATCTAGTGCTACCAGGGACTTGATACTGCATTTACCTCATAATTAAACAATATGAAAGTATATATAATTTTGCTGGAGCGGTCCAAAATGTTTCCATCCAGCCAAAGTACTGTATTTATACATACATATTTACAGAGTGGAATCACATCATATTTGCATGTTATTTAGGTGCATCCATCTGCACCCAATACTGTCGGGTATTAAATGACAAATATATTTAAAATTTTCAGAATCTGTCAAAAAGGATTTGCTCGAGAATGAGATGGGACACATGAATGTACTCTCCCCCCACCATGCCCCAGATCTGTTTTCATATGCTTCTCCAAGGGGATGCACCTCGCTGGGCTGAGTGTGATTTGAAGGCTTAAAGAGAAGTGTGTACTTGGAACATACAAGCTGGTCACTAAACACAAGCCCATTACTTCATTTGATGGTCTTCTAAGAAACAGCCATCTTTTCGTATGCTGGCAAAGGCAGATTTACCCTGAGATGAATGAAGAGTGAGCTTCAGAGGCCAGGCCCTTCATTTGTACAGCCACTTTCTATTGTCATGGGAGGGACCCGAGGAATTTTGTTATTTATAATTCTGTATCCTTTTTCTTAAAAAAAAATTTCTGCAAATTGTATAAATTTAAAGACCCGCAAAGATTCGCCCACGGCTGGATGTTAAACTGACTGTGTTGAAATTTTTAAGAGATTGCGCCCCTTCCTAAGAACAATCTTCCTAAAGGATTTTTCAAGAGCATTCTCGACCAATGGGCGGGGGGTCCATCTCGCACGCTGACAAAACCTAACGCTGTCTTAAGCCTCACTCTATAGAAGATACAATACATACATGCCCCAAATAGACATATAAATCTCTACAACGAATTACTCTAACATGGGGTCAATATATTCTGTTGTTAAGACAACTCCACTTTTCACGAATGCCGGTCTCTCCCCCTCTGCCAAGGACGGACCTCCCATACCAGGTGCAGTCCCGCACCTAGCGGCAGCCCCTCCGTTTCCTTCTACGACCCGGGTTTAGGCCCCGCCCCCTCCGTACTGACCAATGGCCGCGCGCTCGCCTCCTCCAAGAACGCGTCCGGCATGACGTCGTCATAGGTGACGACGCCGACGGCCCAGCCCGGCTCCAGGCGTAGCTGATGGCTGAGGGCCCGGGCGAAGGTCGATTTTCCTGCTCCCGGCAGGCCGCAGAGAAGGCAGAGGCCTATCTCCCGCGGCCCCTCGCTGCACGCTCCTCTGGCGTCCTCGGCGGTCTTCATGGTGTCGCGGGAGACGGAGGGCGGCTGGGAATGTCGTCTCCGGAACAGTCCGCTCAGCGCGCACGCGCACTCCCCTGCGCCGCCTGGGGCCGGGAAGGAGCGGCCGGAGCGTCTTCCAATCCGCACACTGTGCGCGGCCCCGCTGTCTCCGAGATCTCTCCGGGGTCGCCGGAACCGCTGATGCGGAGCTCTTTGTGGGGCGAGGCAAATAGGCTGGAGAGACCACGGCGATGCATTTCCTAACTCCTGGACATTTCCCAAAGGGTCAGAGAGTTGGACTTAAGTGGTCAGATTTATCCTCCCTGCTGGAAACTTGCAAGCCACGGGAAATTGCGCCTCGGTTTCGTTAAGGCGAGATTCTTGGAAAATCCCGGAAGAGACTTTGACCGTCTTCCCCCCGCGGTCGTTGAAAGGTCAACTGCCATTAGAATATAAGGCGAAGTTGGCAGTCCGTCGCCCGGGCTCCGCTGCCCCGCCTAAATGCGACAGGTGGAAGGCAAAGTCAATTATTAGTACTGTGCCCTGAGTTGCAGCAAGTGTGAGAAAGTAAAGGCAGGATAGGAACATCCCTAGACCTCCGTTCCAATGCATTCATGCAGAGGACAGTAGGTATTTTAGTGTTGAGAGAACTACTAAGCTGTGGAGAGGTATAAAATTCCTTGTATGGGGTTGTGATGTAGTGAAGTTGAATTCAGATTCTAACTTTCACCTTATTTTAAAGGGGATTACTTCTTAGTCATAACGTGGTGTGTTCAAAATGTGTGCAAATGAGGTTAGAATCAAAGGGGGGCAAAATGCAATCAGTAACGCCACGTTAAATCGGATATAATTTGACTTCAGAGCATCTACACATATTTTCTCTTGAAGGTGAGCCGTGAGTTAAGCATACTCTTCATTCCATGACATTTGGTCATTGGTCCAGTGCAAGAATGAGCGCCAATGGGGTGGCAAGCCCAAGGTCCCCAGCTGAACGGGAGAATGGGGGTGGTTGCTGAGTCAGAGTGCCCGAAGCTCAGATAGATGGCGTCAGCAACGAAGATCCAGAAATTTGGGCAGAAATCTAGTTTTTATTGAGCCTCAGCAGGTAGCTGCTTGGAAATTAAAAAGCCTTGCTTACTGACAATGAGTGTCTCTACCTCCTTTCCCTCCCAGCTCAGTTGATTTAAGGAAAAAGCTGAGTATACTAAGAACTTTGCGGAGGGAAAGGACCCAAACTTTCATTGCTGTTAGATTCTAGTAGCCATGTTCAGACTGACCTAGTCTTTGGTGTCACTGCAATAGTTACAGGGGGCAACAGATGGGACCAAAACTCAACCCCATCCTCAAGAGACATTTGCGGCCCATTTTACCTCACATACAAACACATAATTTGAAGGCGCACACGCCACTTCTATTTAGGATGTTAAACTTGGTTTAAATCGCTCTTAGATGGGTTGTCACATGGCACCGTAACTAAGTGCAGCCTCCGTTGTCCTCATTCTGTCCCTTCTGATCCTCAGACGCAAGGAGGTTTGTCAGTAACCTTCATGCTGGAGCAGTCACTCTGCTTTGAACTTGGGGTGAAACTGCTTGACAGGCCACGTCTTCCTAGTTCTGTCAGTTCTGCCCTCAGAGCCCCAGGCGTCGCCCAGGACCTCAGCTTGGAATGACTGCTTCGTAAGCTGTAGGAGCAGCTCAGCACCCAATTCCAATTTTTGCCTCAGCTCAACTGTCCCACGTTGGAGGCTGTTCATTTGTTTCTCCTCGTGAGAGCTTTCAGTCCACTTTGATCCGGCTGCCTGCTCCAACTCCGTTAAATGTCCTTAAGGGGACTATATTCACTTGAGAGCAAGGGAGCACAAAGAGCAATGTGTGACACCTCCGGGTTTAAGTTTCCTGATCTGTGTAATGAGTGCAGTCTTCGAAAGGGCACTTAGAAAATCTGAGATTCCACCTTCTGGCCTCCCCAGTGTCTTCAGAAGCAGGGTTCCTTCTCTGGTTAACACTCTTTTCTGCCAACTCAGCACTCAAGTTCTTCAGTTGCTAATAGAAACTAACAATCTAGCTTGCCAAAGCCCATTTTTTCTTAATCACAGCAATGGTAATAAAACCTCCCTCCTCACCTCTTTTGCCAGTATCTTTTTTTCTTCACTAATTCCTAGAGCTAAGCCTTCTGGTAGCCCGTTCTAGTCAGATTTTTAAAAATACCTTGACCTGGGATGCCTGGGTGGCTCAGTCTGTTAAGTATCAGACTCCTGATTTCAGTTCAGGTCATGATCTCGGGTTGTGGGACTGAGTCCCGTCGGGCTCCCTGCTAATTGGGAAGTATGCTTGACAATTCTCTCTCCCCCTCTGCCCGACTTAAACTGGATTTAAGATTTTAACAAATCTTAAAAAAAAATACTTTGACCTGCTTTACCTTAACCCAAACATGGCATTGCAAGCATGGCGTTCACAACCTCTCCAAACTCTCACTTTTAATTACTGAGAAGATTAACTAAGACATGTTATTCCATAACCCAGTAGACATTTAGTAAGTGCTTTTCCCCTCAGCTGCCTCCTCCTCACGGGCCTGTGAAAATGAACTGCCTTTCTTTGCTCTCCACTGAGGTACTTGTTTAAAAAACTGTAAATTTCAGGCCAGTGTAAAAATTGCTAGCTTACTGGCTCCTTTTCTATACTATCAGTATCATTTCCAGTTGAATCATCTTCAAGTCACCAATCTTATCTTCCTATTAAGTTTTTAAAAAACCTAACAAAGGTATACTAAAATGTGAGCCAGATACTGAAATGTTGCCAGATCTTGAACTAATCTTACAATATGTAGTGTTTTTCTGATTTCTCAAAGACCACTCTGCCCCTGGTATTGTGAGGTGAGTAAATGTGGTACTGTGAAAGCGAGTAAATGACCTACTATACTGAAAGTGGGTACTTAGACCCAGAATAATCATTAATCTCATTAACCCTAAGAGCCACAAAGTGGCTGAGGAAAGACCACAGGTACAAGAAGCAGTTCTGCTGGGGCGCCCGGGTGGCACAGTAGTTAAGCGTCTGCCTTCGGCTCAGGGCGTGATCCCGGCGTTATGGGATCGAGCCCCACATCAGGCTCTTCCGCTATGAGCCTGCTTCTTCCGCTATGAGCCTGCTTCTTCCGCTATGAGCCTGCTTCTTCCTCTCCCACTCCCCCTGCTTGTGTTCCCTCTCTCGCTGGCTGTCTCTATCTCTGTTAAATAAATAAATAAAATCTTCAAAAAAAAAAAAAAAGAAGCAGTTCTGCTAAGATAAAGGAGGGTCTGGGGCAGTCTCTGATTCATAGTAACAATGATGGAACAGATTTCAATGTCTTGGTTTCTTAAGCTTTCAAAACAACTCTCTTGGAAGAAAACAATTCCAACAAGCTTTCTCACTATTTCCTTACTTCCTACAATTGTTGTATGTTTTAAATGGTTATAAAGATGTTTAAAACAAACTCCTCAGCAGTCTAATAAATGAGCTATATTTTAACACTGTGAAAATTACTCAATATTTGGTACTTGTGTACCAGATACTGTGTTAAATGCTGGGTATCCACACGTAAATAAAGACATCTCCTGCTGTTAAAAGTTTACTTGAGGAAAGTGAGAAAGGTAAAATGTCCACAGCATTTGGAGATAAATGTAACTATCAATTAAGAAAATTTACATTGGCTGTTCATGTTATATCATATAAAAGTACAGCTATCAAAGGTAAAACTGGTATAAATTTTATAGTTTCCCCTTATCCTGAAATCCAATATTATAACACATCCCTGGAGGAACATTAATAAACATATCTCAAAATTCTGTGATTTTGCATAAAGATGGGTACTTTTTATTGGAAGAACACAATATTCAAAATGAGTTATGAGCATATTAGGTAGAATTTTTGATGAGTTACTTCTTCAGAACGTGCAAGTATCACCAAAACAACAAAAATAACAAAATACATCTTACAGGTCCATTTGGCTTGGATGCTACTTTCCTTCACTACAAATTTACCCAAAGAAGAGATGGTTCACCCAGAAGTCACCACCGAGTTCCCAAGAATGTGGGATAAAACAATCCCATGAAATAGGTCCATGATGAAAGATCATTTTCAGCCAGGTATTCTGAAGCTGGAGTAGATTTTTCCATAGATACCATGTTACTCACGCTGGTCACCTTTTTACTGATTCATTCACATTAGTGTACATTACTGTAGATCCAAGCAGACCAAGTTGTTAATTTTTTTTAAATTATGAAGATAAAACATACAAACAAAATCTCTTTGCAGTTTCCAATAATTTAAGGGAATAAAGGGGTCTTAAAATGAAAGTGTTTAAGAATCTGTTGTAAGGCACACACAGCAACAAGACAGTTATGTGATTCCTACCTACCTCATCCCTAATACCTCTATTTGTATTTTTAAAGAAATCTCTTCCCTTAGTTTTATTTTTAAATTATTCTCTTTAAAAAGACTCTAGGGTAGTGATGGTGGGCAGAGGTAGGGAAGCAAGAAAAGCATGTAACAAACAATAGCATGGGGTTCTTTTTTAAAGCCATGCACACAGGGGCACCTGGGTGGCTCAGTCAGTTAAGCACCCAACTCTTGACTTCGGCTCAAGTCATGATCTCAGAGTCGTGGGATCGATGCCTGCTGATCACGGAGCCTGCTTGTCCCTCTCCCTCTGCTCCCCTCCATTCCCACCCCAGGCTCATGCTCTCTCTCTCTAAAATAAGTATATAAAATCCTTAAAAAAAAAACAAAAAACCTTTACAACTCTACCTACTTAGAATTTAAATGCTGTTACTAATGGAAGATTAATTCTTGACATATAACTCATGACCACACTGTATTGGGGTCCCCAAGACTACCCTCAGGTTCAGGGATTTCCTAGGAGGACTCAGAAAAGCTGTTATATTCATGGTTATGAGATATAACCATGTCTTGTTGCTGTGTGTGCCTTTTAACAAGTGCTTAATCATGAAAGGATGCAGATTAAAACTAGAAAAGCAGAGGCACATAGGGCAGAACCAGGGGAGACCAGGTGCAAGGTTCCAGTTGTCTTCTCCCAGTGGAGTTGTAATGACAGCACTTAACTCTCCCAGCAATGACGTGCGACAACGTGTGCGAGTACTGCCAACCAGGGACGCTCCTCCGAGTCTTGGTATCCGAGGTTTTTATTGGGGGTCAGTCATGTAGGCACAGTGCACCCATGTGCTGACGTTACTCAGTATTCAATCCTTTCAGAAGTCAAACTCATCGAATGTGACTCTTCATCATAAATCCTATTGTTTAGCATGACCTAGAGATGATGGCGCCCAAAGGCCCTCATTAAAAGACAATTTTATCAAGAAGGATATTCCCACAGCTTAGAGGGTACTTCCAGGAACTGGGCAAGTGCCAGGTATTTTTTGGGAATGTGCAAATTTCAAATACGTTAACCCTTTTACTGGACAAAACAACTTCAGAAGAAGATGTCACATAGTTGATGTCATGGATGTGGGCATGGATTCAGCTCTAGATCAAGCGCTTCCCCATCATTTCCACGTTTCCTCAGAACGCCTGATGCCAGGCTGTACTGAAAACTGTAGAGTACAGCAGTGTTCTCACCAGAATAGAGATTATAAATGAGATGGGGCAGGGAGCACCTATAAATGAGGGTTGGGGAGAAAGGGTAGGAAAGTCACTCTTTCTTTCCCATTCCTTCCCTAATTACAGGCCCAACTAGAGGCAGCATGAGAAAAAGGAATTCCTGTCAACTATGGGGACTTACAAGAGCCAGAAGCAGAAAGGAGGAGAAGAGATACAACCCAAGTGGTACCTGCTGGGAGGAAAGTTAAGTTCCTATAACCACCTCGATGGGGAGGATACTCCAGGTTCCTCATCCTCCACCATCCCCCAGGTGCCTGTCTGATCATCCTGGTGTCTCATCATCAAAAATTGTTAGGCTGGTTTAGCCAGAACTCCCCTGCAAACCGTCCCCTGACCCCTGATGATTTCTCTTAGTAATTTTCCACCAGAGACTCCCCTCCCTGCTCCTTGGGCATACATTCCCGCTTGTCCACACTACATTCAGAATGGAGCCTGGTTCTATATGGACCTCTTTCTCCTATTGCAATAGTCCTGAATAAAATCTGTTTTTATCATCCAGTTCTGGTTTTATCTTGACTGACTTAAAGAGGGCAAGTATAGTACAGAGGAATTAGTTTGACTCTATAGGAAAGGGGATATCAGCTTGGTTTTGAATGATAAACGGGATATTCCCTACCAACCCAAAAAAGGGGCATTCCACGTAGAGGGGAAAATATGCCCAGGAGGGGAGGCAGTATATGGGAAGAGGCAGGCAAGAGTCACAGTACAAAGGGCTTTGTATGTCATGCTAAGCAGTAAAGGTGACGATGACATCAAACACTAGAAGGAGCAGAGGGCAGTGCAGAAGATGGAATGGAGGTTATGACAATGAAAGCTTAGGACAGTAAAGAAATTCTGGGAATTGTTCAGATGAAAGCTAGTGCTTGAAAACAGAAGACCCAGAAATGAAAAAAATGAGAAAGGCTTCCTTTAAGAAAACCAAGACCTGATGATTTATTGAATGCATGGGAGTGAAAGAAGGGTAAACCATAGCAGTCTTTACTTTTTTGACTCCTGGTCATTCAGCCTATTTAAGGAAGTCAAAATCCAGCTGGTAACACTGATCTCCCTCCTTAAATTGAAGATTGGTGTTTTTGAAGAAAAGTGTATTTTCCTTTGGCCTCCCCAAAATGTTAACATGAATGAAAATTTATGACCACAGGAAGCAAGATATATAGAATAGAAACACTGATGTAGACGACCTAGGATGAATCAGGAACACTGAAAATCTTCGTAAAAGTCCTAGGACCTTGACATTTAAGGACTCTGGAACTTATCTGTGATCCAGTTTCCTTTTTTCTTTCAAAAGATAAAAAACTCATCTGTATGAGCCTTTCCAGGAAAAGGATGGGTGGAGGTGGTGCGGAAGCACCAGTTATCTTCCTATCCCGAGGGGCAACTAGAAAGTTCCACCCGCTCCACTTTTCGGGACCCAAACGTTAAAAGTCCTTCAAGTCCCAGCTCACAGGCTGCTCCATCAGAGACCCGAGGCCCCGCTCCTGCTCGCTCCTGACAGGGCCAGGGGTGCGGGCCACGGCTGCGGCGGCCGCCCCTGGGGCCCCGTCTCCCCCTCACCTCCCCTCCAGCGCCAAGGCCGCCGTCGCCGTCCCGCCCTGGCGCCAGCGGGTCACTGACACGGCCACGGCCGGCCCGCACCGCGGCCCCACTGTGACTCGGGGACAACGTGCAAACCTCCGCCTGCTACAGCCAAGCTGCCGGCAGCCACGCAAACACGCTCGGCTGCTGTGGGCGGGAAAGCCGCGGCGTCCACTGCAGACACGGCGACGGTCGGCAGCTGGTCTTCGGGGCGCGTGCAGCCACCGCACCACTCCTACCTGACCACGGACTCTCCTCATTGGACCGATCCTCCCGGCCCGCCCGGCAACCGTCGTCTACAGCGCCGGCTAGGTCCGCGGGCCCACGTGCAAAAACCGCCCTGTTCCCGCGCGCCCGCGCCGCGCCTGCGCACAGTTCCAGCGGTGGGCCCAGCTGCCGTCGGGGCGCACGCTCCGCCCCCGAGTTCTTTCCCCCGCAGGTTTGGAAGCGCCTTGCTGCAGCCGGCTGGCGCGCGCATGCGTGTCTCCGGTACCTGGTTTTCTTCCCACTGGACAAGGAGCGGCGGGTCTTGCGTTTTTGAAGCCTGCCGAGCCGGAAGTCGCTCTGCGTCTTCGCCTCCCCGCTGCCCTGGCGGAAACGCAAGCCCTGGAAGAGAGGTTCCGGGCTCGGTCTGGGCTGGCGGCGGCAGAATGGAGACTGGGGCCGAGGACGCGGGACTGAGCTGCAGCCCGATGCTGGCCTCTTCCTGGGATGCCGCCTGCGGAGCCCTGACCCACAGCCTCCATCTCACCCGGGCTGACCTCGGCGCCCGGGACTTGGACTGGGAGGAACCGCTGGCGCCTCCTGCCCCGGGGTGCGCCGGGCCGGCGGGGTCTGGGGCCGCGGCCGCCGAACGGCCGCGCTCCTGGGGGCGCCGGGAGGGCAGGCGGGGGCCGTGCGGGGAGAGGGTGTGGGCCTGGCATCCGGGAGCCCAGCTGGCGACAGGTCTGTGCGGGGAGCGGGGACCGGCGTCGGCGGGGGCCGGAGGGCGGGGCCGGGGGCGTGAGTGTCGCGCGCGGGGCTGGCGGCCGAGGACCCGCACCTCCGCCGGGTCGGAACCGGGGTCCGCCTCCCTCTCCCCGCACAAACGAACCAGCGAAGGCCTCCTGTCACCCGTGTCCGCCTTAATAAATGTGACTGTCCAGAGTCCCCAGCAGCTTCGTTATGGAAAAGATAGGCGTTTGCCTCTGAGCGTCTTTCGTTTCCCACTCTGGTGCACGCAGTCGGTGCCCAGGGAACTTTTTCTGTTGAAATGAGAAGCGACTACAGGGGGTCGCGTCCGCATTCGAGGAAACAGGAGAGGGCAGAGCCCCGGTGTCCGGAGTGTGCATTTGCTTGGCAATCTGTATTGAGCGCTTGTTGGGTGCTTGGGAAGGTGCGGGGACCTCAGGGGTAGATGAAGAAGTGAGTTCGAAGGAGGACCCGTGGCCTAATAAGAGGGTCGTGAGCGGTGTTCGGACAAGTACACCGATGAATATGTTGGACGGTTTTCTTTTCAGCCAAGACCTGGTGGTTTTGAAGAGCAGCCTCAGCAGCCCCGGTGAAAAGCCCTGCTTCCTATACCTGCGATGTGACCCTAACGGAGGCGAAGAAATCGTTTCTGTGGGCATTTTAAGTTCAGCAAGAAATATGGAAGTATACTTAGGAGAGGAGTACTGTGGAACCAGTAGGGGCAAGACCGTTTGTGGTGACCCGGAGAACAGGTTTGTAACCTGTGAACGCGGAGGTGTTCTCGCCAAGCCGTGGGACTTTGCCAGCTTTTGTGGTATTTGTTGACTGCCTGACATTGATGCCGGGCACTCGGGGGGAGAAGATAAAAACCTACCAGCAGGAGTAGAAGTTTCTCCCTTTAAGGGATCTTTGAGAGAGTCTGAGCTTTCTCATTGTTGTTAATGTGGAAATTTCGAGCTAATTGAGGGAGGTGACTGGGTAGAGGGTGGTACCAGGTAGACTGTATAGACTGTACAGACTACAGTCGGTCCCTATTCCTGCTTCTCGGCTTCTCCATGAACACACAATGGTCTGTTTTCCAAAGGTAATTTGGCAGCTAGTCGGGAACGTTGAACACATTTTTCTGAAAGTAAGTCCATTACAAATGGTGCACAGGCCCAAGAGTGTGCCACACCAGTCTATGTAACCCACAGCTCGTTCAGCTTGTTATAGTTTGATTTTTCTCTAGGTTCTGTTACCAAGATCTACCCGAATTCAATCTCAGAATTTAAGTAATGGCTTAGAAACAAAAAAAATTTTTTTGAGTATAGTTGACGCACATCATTACATTAGTTTCAGGTGTACAGCATAGTGATTCAGCATCTTTATAGGTTATGCTATGCTCAGCACGAGTATAACTACCATCTGTTAGCATACAATATTATTATAATATCATTGACTTATTGCTAATACAATATCATCTGTTACCATACCGTACAAGGCTATTACAATATCATTGACTATATTTCCTCTACTGTACCTTTTATTCCCACTATTTAGTAATTCCATAACTGGAAGCCTCTGTCTCTCATTCCCCTTCATCCATTTTGCCCATCCCTCTGGCAATCATCAGTCTGTTTTCTGCATTTATAGCTGGTTCTGCTGTTTCTTTGTCTATTCATTTGAAACAATTCATTTTTAAATGTAACTATAAAAATAATAGAAGTAAAAGTAATTTAAATTCTATTTTGTTTTTAGTGAGCACAAAATTATTTTCTACAAAAAATATTTAAAATTGGAGTCCTCCAGTGATGCTTGTAAAATAAAGGTAAGTCATCACTAGGTTTTAACTAATTTGACAACTGCAAATGTTTTTGTATAACTTGTACTTGTTTTCTGTTGGTTCGGTAATATGCTTAGTCCAACTTTGTTCCTGATTATCTTGACATAAAAATATGGTGTCATGAAAGCTATAAGCAGTTTTGGCTTCATTATATCAAGAAAGATACAGGGGAATATATCAAGAAAGAAGGGAATTAGGGAAGTTAGGGAAGAATTAGGGAATTAGAGAGGAGCATCCAAAATTTAAAGGGATTTGGACTGATGCCTTGAATATGAAAAATATCATAGAGGTGAACTTTAATGATACCACTGGAGCCTAGGGAAAAGTTGCTGAGCTGGAAGTCATAGGCCCACAATATTCCCCCTGTTTTGTTGCCTAGATGAGTGACCTTGGTTAGATAACTTTATTTCTTTCAAACTACCTCATGTATAAAGTAGAGGACCAAAAAAAAAAAAAAAAAATTTCCTGGTATGTACATGAATGTTGATCATTACTAATAGCCAAAATGTTACAAAAAAAACAACCCAACTGTCCATCACTGAATGTGTAAACAAAATATGGAAAAGTATTGGGTCATAAAAAGCATATAGAAACACACGTGAACCTTGAAACATACTATGCAAAAGAACTTGGGATCATATGTTGTATGATATATATGGTCCAGAATAGGCAAATCCATAGAGACTGAAAGTAGATTAGTTATTGTCTGGGGTTATTGGGCTATATATATATATATTATATATATATATAAACGAACCGGGGGGGTTGGTGGGATGGGGAGTGACTGCCACTGTGTGGTACAGGGCTACTTTTTGGGTGATGTTCTAAAATTGTGATGGCCAGCACCAAACACCATAAGATACCTAGAAATAAACCTCACCAAAGAGGTAAAAGACCTATATTCTGAAAACTGTAGAAAACTTATGAAGGAAATTGAAGAGGACACAAAGAAATGGAAAAACATTCCATGCTCATCGACTAGAAGAACAAACTTTGTTAAATGTCTTTGCTGCCCAAAGAAATCTATCCATGTAATGCAATCCCTATCAAAATACCATGAGCGTTTTCACAGAGCTAGAACAAACAATCCTAAAATTTGTATGGAACCACAAAAGACCCCAAGTAGCAAAAACAGTCCTGAAAAAGAAAAGCAAAGCTGGAGGCATCACAATTCCAGACTTCAAGTTACACTCCAAAGCTGTAGTCATCAAGACAAAATGGTACTGGCAGAAAAACAGACACGTAGATCAATGGAACAGAATGGAAAACCCCAAAATGGACCCACGATTATATGGTAAACTAATTTTCAGCAAAGCAGGAAAGATTATGCAGTGGAAAAAAGACAGTCTCTTCAACAAATGGTGTTGGGAAAATTGGACATGCAGAAGAGTGAAGCTGGACCACTGTCTTACACCATATACAAAAATAAATTCAAATGGATGAAAGACCTAAATGTGAGACCGGAAACCATCAAAATCCTAGAAGAGAACACAGGCAGAAAGCTCTTGGCTGGAGCAACTTGCAGGAGGCCAGGGAAACAAAAGCAAAAACGAACTAGTGGGACTTCATCAAGATAAAAAGCTTCTGCACAGCCAAGGAAACAATCAACAAAACTAAAAGGGAGCCTGTGGAATGGGAGAAGATGTTTGCAAATGACATCTGATAAAGAGTTAGTATCCAAAGTCTATAAAGAAGTTATCAAACTCAACACCCAAAAAACAATCCAGTTAAGAAATGGGCAGAAGACATGAATAGACATTTTCCAAAGAAGACCTACAAATGGCTGACAGACATATGAAAAGATGCTCAACATCACTTATCGTCAGGGAAATAAAATCAGAACCACAATGAGTACCACCTGACACCTGTCAGAATGACTAAAATTAACACCACAAGAAACACAGGTGTTGATGAGGATGTGGAGAAAGGGGAAGCCTCTTGCACTGTTGGTGGGAATGCAAACTGGTGCAGCCACTCTGGAAAACAGTATGGAGGTTCCTCAAAAAGTTAAAAATGGAGCTACCCTACGACCCAGCAATGGCACTACTAGGTATTTATCCAAAGGATACAGAAATACAGATTTGAAAGGGTACATGCACCCTGATGTTTATAGCAGCATTATCAACAATAGCCAAACTATGGAGAGAGCCCAAATGTCCATTGGCTGATGAATGGTTGAAGATGTGGTATATGTAACAATGTAATATTACTCAGCCATCAAAGAGAATGAAATCTTGCCATTTGCAACAACATGGCTGGAGCTAGAGTATATTATGCTAAGTGAAATAAGTCAGTCAGAGAAAGACAAATTCCGTATGATTTCACTCATGTGGAATTTAAGAAAGAAAACAGATGAACATATATGGGGGGGGGGGGGAGGAGAAAAAAAAAAGGGAAACAAACCATAAGGGACTCTTAAAGATAGAGAACAAACAGGGTTGCTGGAGGGAGGTGGGTGGGGGGTGGGCTAAATGTGTGATGGGTATTAAGGAGGGCACTTATGGTGAGCACTGGGTGTTGTAAGTGATGAATCACTGAATTCTACTCCTGAATCCAGTATTGCACTGTATGTTAACTAGAATTTAAATAAAAAATAAGAAAAAATACAATACAATTAAAATGGCCACACAACCCTGTGAGTATACTAAAATCCACTGAATCGCACACTTTAAGTCATTTGATTGCTTGGCGCGTGAACTGTAGCCCAATAATAAAGCTGTTTTTAATTCTTTTTTTAAAAAGGAAATAAATCCTTGCTATCTTTTTATCTTTATGTTACTTTGTACAGGGTTACAAGACTTTAGAATGAGATAAATAAGTAATTTCATAGCCTGCTGTAGCAAATTTACAGAATGGATTATTCCAAGATACTATTTTATACAATATATATTAATAGCTTCCAGATTTATTTAAATGAAGTGTTTAATGCATTCAACAAGTATTTGAATGCCTACTGATGCTGGGTACTATAACTAGACATGTAGGAGTTAGCAGTAATATGATGAAGGACTGCCCTTATGTTGCTGACATTCTATTGTGATGAAATAGACAGCGTTATAAGCTGACTCAATGAGTAGGATTAAGTCCCATATTCGGTGGTGGGGCAAAGGGGATGGAAAGGCAGACGGGTCGTAGGGAGGTTAGACGGTAGGTGTATAAATTTAATGCAGTGGTTCCTTAATTGTTGAGAACAGTCACCTTTTTGGTGCCACACTCTGAGTTCTTGGATTAGGGGTTCTTGACCTGTGTTGTCATGTTACATATGGTTTTGTGTGTGTCTCTGAAGGAAGTGTTTTTTGTTAACTGTTCTATGGAAATTCTATGGGAGTGCTAAGGGTGGTCTCATTAGAGAAATCCTAGGCCTACTAAAGCTTGTTCTGGGGCAGTAGTATATGAAAGTTAATAGTTACTGACCCATCTTTTTGAGCACTTAGTCAGTGGTAGGTACTGGGAATTTTAATCTTCATTACAACCATGTAAAATCATTGTTTTTACCCTCCCTCATTTTATTCCTGACTCAGGTTTTTGCCTTTTCCCGGGGTTACACAGGCTCTAAGTAGAATCATCATTGACTCTGTCTGATTCTAAATCCTTGGTCCCTTTCCACTTTGCTACTTTGTTGTCCACATCACACAAGAAATGTCTTTTGGTTTAGAAACATGGATGAAATAAGGCAGCACAGGGACGCCTAGATGGCTCATTTGGTTAGGCGTCTGCCTTCAGCTCAGGTCATGATCCTGGGGTCCCTGGATCGAGTCCTGCCTCGGGCTCCCTGCTCAGCAGGGGATCTGCTTCTCCCTCTTCCTCTGCTACTTTCTCCCCCTCTCTCTGTCAAATAAATAAATAAAATCTAAAAAAAAAAAAAAAAAGAAGGAGAAGGAGAAATAAGACAGCGTAAGGCATTGGGCAGGACACTGCCATAGAAGCCAGAGGGCTAGGCTCCAAGCTTGACTTTTACCAATTTGGGTAATCCTCTGACAAGTCAGAAAATCACCCCTGACCTCCTCTTTTTTGTGTGTGAACCAGTAGGTTATGTTAGACCATTCTAATTTTCTTTTATAATTCTCAATTCTAAAAGACTTACTTATTTTTAGGGTTTAAAAAGATTTTATTTATGTATTTGACAGAGAGAGCAAAGCAGGGGGAGCAGGAGAGGGAGAAGCAGGCTCCCCGCTGACCAGGGAGCCTGATGTGGGACTTGATCACAGCACCCTGGGATCATGACCTGGGCCGAAGGCAGACACTTAGCTGACTGAGCCACGCAGGTGCTAAATATTTTTAGTAGTTTCGTAAATACTTTGGAAGTGCTTTTGTAAAGCCTTCTTTTGTATTAAGTAGTATTATAGCTAGCTGTGCTGTGTTAAGTTCTCAGATTGGTGTAGTTTATTTTTATTCATTAAGTGAATGAAATTTTATTGTAGTCCCTTTTGTATATTGTGTATTTTTTCAGTTTGAAATGATATTCTTTAATATAAATAGTTCTCATGACCCTCATAGTAAATTAGAAGTGCTGATCATTATAATTTTCAGGAACACTTAAAAATGAAAATGTGTTTAAAGTTTATTTGTTTTTCCTAAATACATTATTATTGCTAGTTTATATAAAAAGGTGACCTTAAATAGTGATTATTGTCTAATATTATTATTTTCCGGAACTTCTCTGTTTTATAATAGTTGCTCTCCTTTGGTGAAAAGCAGTGTGTGTTCATCAGTAAAATTGTGGTACAATTGAAGCGGGTTTCAGCAAATTCTTCAACAAGCTCTCCTGCTCTAGGATCAAGGATAGACCTGCAGAGGGTCCAAACTCTCATGGAGGCTATGGGGTCAAAGCTGTCACCTGGTGCTCAGCAGTTGATGAATATGGTTAAGTTTCAGCAGCAGGTTGGTAGACATGGATTCTGTCCAGGTACCGTTAAAATTTCAAAATGACGGCTTTTTATAAGGACATGTATTGACTTCAGCTTCTTCTTTGTTCTTTACTGTTGATTTGATTATTTTTATTTGCTTTTATAAAATAGCATTTTATAGACTTTCTCTTCTACAAAAAATATCTTACCACAGATCTTCACAATTTTGCATTAATTTACTCACTCATTCAGCAAATATTTATTAAGCACCTTGTCAGTGAATAAGGCAATGTTTTGAGCACTTTAGAAAGTTCAAAGATCAATTAGTTTCTGGCCTATCTTTAAGGATCTTTATAGTCTCATTTTATCTAGACCTTTAAGGAAGAAGGATGGGGCCGGGCAAGTAAATTTGGAGGGATGCAATTTGGGAGAGAGAAAATAGCATGGATTAACTCTTCAGTGCCAGAAGGAACAAGATATAGCTAGGAAATGAATAGAAGTTCACTTCTCTGGGGTGAAGAAGTGGTTGGGGGAGTTTAGCTTGGGGCCAGATCATAGAGGGCTTTGAATGTTACTTTAAATGTTCATCCATGGAATCATGGAACACTGCATCAGAAACTAAGGATGTACTGTATGGTGACTAACATAAAAAATTAAAAAAAAAAAGATAAAAAAAAGTTCATCCATGGTTTTGCCTACATTTTGAGAAAATCTAACCCAGCGCTATGCATAAGAGGAATGAGAAGGAACCGTGAGTCAGTAGGAGGTGAGACTCCAGGGGGAGCAGTTCCATGTTCCTTCCTTCATCCAGATGAGCGTTAAGGAGGGTCTGTAACTGGGCATCTAACCTGGTGCTGGCTGGTGAGGTGTTACGACAATGGCACCATCAGCCCTGGACGACGAACTCGATACTGGTATTGCCGGAGAAAAATAGAGTTAAAGGGGACATTGAGGTTTTGAAGATGGTAATACCGACAATATAAATGGAACCCAAGGGAGGAGACCGCTTGGGAAAAAGGGAGTTTGATTTTGGGAATATTAAGTTGTAGATGTGAATCGAACAGCGCCTGGGATGGTGATGCGAGCATTTGGAACCGCAGGGGGGCGTAGGGTGGGGCGGGGGAGCAGAAGGGAGATTTGAGAGATGTACCCCCGTAGAGGACAGGGGAAGTGGTGTAGGGAGAGCCGGAGCAAGGAAGAAAGGTCCGTGGGGAATAGCTAGGTGAGGTAAGCGATGTAGGGAGCAGGAAGAGGAACAGAACAGCGGAAGACCAGTGGTGTGACCGAGTAGCACGAGAGAAGATCTGATGTCAGGAGACCTGATTTCAGGTTGTGGTGCTGACATGAGTAGTTGTGTGATTTGGCATTGCTTCATCTTTTTGGAGGGTTTCAAAAAAGTACCAGTTCCCCTCTTTCTCTCCTCCCATCGCCCCACCTCGATCCTCAGGAAGTCGCTACCTGGTCCTCCTGCTCCACTGCAGTCCATGCTCCACGGGGCAACCAGAATAATCTCAAAGGGTAAATCAGACCCATCCTTCCCTGTGTAAAGCCCTGTGACTGCTTCCCATCACACGCAGAATTAGCCCAGGTTCCTCACCCTGGTGTCTAAGATCTGGGCCTCCTTTGATTCCTTAACCTCATCTCCTGCCACATCTCCTGGGCCCCCTGGCTCCAGACATGCTGATGTGTGTAGTCCTCAGATACTCAGGTGTGCTCAGGACCTTTGCATCTTAACGTTTCTCTTAATCCAGAAGCCCTTTCCCCAGACGTTGGCAAGGCTGCCTGTTTCTTTTTATTAACATTTCAGCTTCAATGGTATGTCCTTAGTGAGACCTTCCCTAACCACTGGTTTAAAATAGCCTTTTCCTCCAAATCTGCATCATATTTTCATCAGAGCCTTCTTGACTGTTTTGTTGTTGTTTATATATTGGTCTGTTTATCTCATTAAAATAGAAGTTTTATGCAAACAGGGAGCTGGTTTGTTTGTCTTGTTCATGGCTCCGAGTAAGTATAGGATATATGTGCTTTTGGATTATCAACTAAGTACTCCTTGGAGATCTTCAGGGGGTCAGTTTGAATGATCATGAGATGGAAACCAGATTTTGAGGGATTCGGCAGTAAATGGGTGTAGTCGGAATGTGGAGGTACCCAGGGTATAATGGGTTTGTTTCAAGAATGATAGAGATAAGGAGCTTACCTGTATCAGAGTCCCTTGGAATGTTTATAAAGTGCAGATTCCTGGCTGTCACCAATGACCTGAAAACCCAGAAGGTGGGGTCCAGGAATCAGTATATCAAACAGGCATCCCCAGATGTTTCTTAATGCATAGTATATTTTAAGAACAAATGATCGGGGGGAAGGATCGTATGGAGATAGAAAATGTAAAACAAGAAGAAATTATTTTTTGTGTGTAAGACTTTGGAAACATCAGAGAGGGTAATGAATTAAAATCAGCTCATGGACTGATTTTTATGTTCTAAAAACTTAACTTTGGAAAAAGAGGTAACATGGATAGTTGATTTTTTTTTTTTTTGCCATCTCTTTAAGTTTTTTGGTGTAATTCCAAAAATAACATGTTTTCTTTGCTATGAATTTCAATCAGATCAGAAGTGCATTAAGTAAATCATAGAAGTGCTCTCCCAGCTGTCCTTCTGTTCCCCAGCTTGGTGTGTATCCTACAGTTTTCTGTGTATGTTGAAACACATGCAAGTCCTTCCATCCAGTGCATGTGTTGTGACCTGCCCCCTCCCCCCCACTGAATCATTGTACATGGGGACATTTGGGGAGCACCTGGGGAAGACGGAAGATGGTGCAATTAAATCTTCTTTTAAACATGCTAATAAAAGACCTCTTCCAAGTGGGGAGGTTCTATTTATGGGATGATTCTTACAGGGCATACCTGGTTTTCTAGGATTGCATATTATTAACAAGCCTATCTACATGGACTGTCTCCCTGGAAAATGTCGTATAAGCTATGTAACTATTTGTTAAGTATAAATTAGGGATGTTTTGGGGCACTTGGCTGGCTCAGATGGTAGAGTGTGTGACTCTTGATCTCGGACTTGTAAGTTCAAGCCCCATGTTGGCTGTAGAGATTACTTAAAAAAAAAAAACTTAAAAATAAATATATAAATAAAGTAGAGATGTTTCATGATCAAAACTCTTCCTTCTGTGGAAGCTGTGTGACCGCACACACTGTTTAGAACCTTCCTACATTAATTTGGGCAGGTCCTGTCGTGAAGGGGAAAGAAGCGACCCGGGAAGATTTGTTAGAAGCCCTCTACCTCTCCCGGCCTCACCTGTGCTTTGGGGTTGCTTGTGTTCTTGAAAGTTTTGTCGAAATCTTACTTCATTACCTTTGAAGTTAAAATCTGCTGGCTCTGATTTGTTTTTGCTTTACAATTTAGAAAAACTGAATAAGAATTCTGTATCAAAGTGCCTAGCCTGTAGTTTTCATTTAATGTTACCCGAGTGGGGAAGCACCCGATTTTTCTCAAAGGAACCATACTCAGCTATGCAGGATTTGTACTGTTTACTTTTTTCACCTTTGAAATAACAAGTATCTTTTTTTCTTACTTTTTCAAGGTGATACTTGTTTAAATTTTTTTTTTTTTAAATATTTTATTTATTTATTTGACAGAGATAGAGACAGCCAGCGAGAGAGGGAACACAAGCAGGGGGAGTGGGAGAGGAAGAAGCAGGCTCTCAGCGGAGGAGCCTGATGTGGGGCTCGATCCCAGAACGCTGGGATCACGCCCTGAGCCGAAGGCAGACGCTTAACCGCTGTGCCATCCAGGCGCCCCTTGTTTAAATTTTTTATAACAAAAGTTAGACAATCCTTTCAGATATCTGACAAGATATTCAGAAATAAGCACTTTTGCACCAGTCTGGGGGTAAATGTGCACATATGTAAGATTATGTTTATACACAGATACATAGTCCTTTACATATTCACGTATAGGTGTATGGACAGAACTCTGCACAAATGCTTTTATAGCTCTTTTAAGCTACTCTAAGTGTTTTCCATATAACATATGACATGGATCCTAAGCAATAAATACATGTAAATTATTTCATACCTGTTCCCCCACCTACTTTTAAAAGGGTTTGGGGACACCTGGGTAGCTCAGCACCTTCAGCTCGGGTGGTGATCCCAGGGTCCTGGGATCGAGCCCCACATCGGGCTCTCCGCTCAGCAGGGAGCCTGCTTTTCTCTCTCTCTTCCTCTGTGATCTCTCTCACTCTTGCTCTCTCTCAAATAAATAGATAAATAAAATCTTTAAAAAGAAGGGTTTGGTGGGCCTTGCAAGGCAACATGTGACAGCACAAGAAATTAAGAATTGAATAAAATGAAACACAAGGAAACAGAAGAGCCACCAGCACCTGGTAAATAAACTTGGTTTATTTACTGCACCTGCCACATAGACTTTCCTGTGAATTCCTTGATATTTAATACAAAGAGAAAAGGAAATTACCTTAAGAGCTCTCATGTGAGAAAAATATGACTAATTTTTATAATCAGTGAATTTGTTACAATCAAAATTTGCTCTATTAGAAAAGCAAACCTCACATAGCAAGCACCTTATTTGCGTTTAGATTTTCTTAATTAATTGCCAAATTAATTGTCATACACAATTTTGATGTTGATTTCACTGCTGTTTATACAGACTTTTCTATTTCCTGGAGTGCTTCCGTGGCTTAGTCTGTTAAGCGTCTGACTCTTGATTTCGGCTCAGGTCATGATCTCAGGGTTGTGAAATCGAGCCCAGAGTCGGGCTCCATACTGGGCATGAAGCCTGCTTGAGATTCTCTCTCTCTTTCTCTGCCTCCCCCTACCCCCCACTCATGCTGTCTGTCTCTAAAAAGAAAATTCAGTTAAAAAAAGGGAATTTTCAATTTTCTGTCATTAAGGTTTTTTTGGACTATTATACCACTACCAAAAATAATTTAGCTTTGTCATCGTGATGGACTAAGGCCCTTTCTACCAAAGGAGAGTTGTTGAATTTTAAAATTTTGTATTTAATTATATACATATTATATATTTAAATTATATAATTATATATTGTATGCAGTCCGTCTTCTAGGAATAATTTAAGGTTTATCCGAAACTTGCATTCAGTAGAAGATAACATTTCTTTATAAAGAGTATTCCTCCAAAGTACAGTTCAGTAAAAGAAGTTCTATGGAGACCCTCCCACTCCCACCCCACAACTTCCCTGGCTCTCATTATTCCCCTTACCTCCTTTATTTTTCCCTAAAGTATTTATCACCATCTCCATCCACATGATATATTGCCTGCCTGCCTGCTTTCCTTCCTTCTTTCCTTCCTCCCTACCTCGCTTGCTCCCTTCCTTCCTTCTTTCCATTGTTCCCTGCCCCCGTATTGGTTCCATATATCAGTGATTTTCATTTGTTTTATTCACCCACTTATTCCCTGGGCCAGAAACACAGCGTAGATTTCGGGTAAATATTTGTTGACTGAATGAGTTTTGGGTTGGCTTGATCCAGGAATCGTTTTTGAGAGTATCTGGACGATGTATGTGCTGAGTTTCTTCAGCTCACCTGTACAATACTTGTCTCAGTCTCTTTCACTAGGTGTCGGGCAACAGTAAGGATGCGATGTTATCTCCCGTAAGAATCTCTAATAGACTTTTTGTGTTTCCAATTTAGGATACAGCCCTATAGCTTAACAGTTTAGTAGGCTAGAAGTAGTTTTGCTTTTCTCTTACGGAAAAATCGAAGAGCGTAGCAAGAACATGCCCCTGAATGGGAGACCATGTAGCCTCATCACAGAAGTGAGCCAGAATCTTGTCACAATGCAGCCAGTTCAGTTGAGGCCATAAAACTTAATCTGTCCTCCTACAAATCATCAAGGCGGTCGTAGCCACAAGCTGGCTCATTTTAGTCATTGAAGATGTCGCAAATGTACTGGTGAAATATCACACTTCTAGTATATAAGCTATCTGGTGTCTTCCATGATAAGCTAGTGATAAAAGATTTCCTTAGGTTAACTTATTATATGTGAAACTTGGTGGAGGATATTGAATTCTAAGAATATTATCAATTACTATGCCTCAGTTGAGAGTACTCTATTTTATTACCATAAATTAAGGAGGCCTTTGTAGTGGAGACATTAATGCTAATGCAGTTTTACTAAGCATGCTAATATTTAATATTTCCTTTAGGAAAAACTACAGTGAGATCATTAAAAGCCTTGACTCTGGAGTTAGGGGGCCTGGGTTCACGTCCCAGTTCTGCCACTTACTGGTTGTGTTACCTTAGCCAAGTTACCTTTAGCCTTGGTCTCTTCAGCTTAAGATTGGGGTAGTAATCAGAGCCTACTTTGTATGGATGTTTTGAGGATCAAATGACAGAATGCACCTTGCTTGACTTACAGAAATTACCCCAAAAGTTAGCTGTCGTCACTGTCAATAGTAACATGTATTTATTTGCCTTGCTTAGAATTGTGTTCCCACCGGAGAGCAGCTTCAGTCGGTTTGGGGAAATACTGGCCACAAACGTATGGTCGACCTGCAGTCGTCATCTGCTTCAGGAGCCCCAGACAAGTCACCCTCCACACCTTTCCCTTTTAGAACCGGATTGACATCCGGCAACGGGACCGAAGACTTAAAAGCTTCCATTGATAAAAGTCCGCAGCCACCTGGTGGAGGAAATATTACAAACCTCAAAGAGTACAACATTGTGCCGCAAAACCATTCTCTTCTTGAGAATGACCTCAGAAATGCAGTTTCTTCTCTCCTCCCGAAGAAAGCAAGTGACAGCTCAAATATACCTAAGTCCGAGTTGCTGCCTTTTCTCCAGAATTTATGCAGTCAGGTTAACCATCTCCGTGTGGGACACGACGCCAAGTGGCAGGAAGGCATCACTAAGGCCGGGGAAGGCGTTGTTGCTGTTGCGTAAGTATTTCAGACAAGTGTGCTTTAGGCTTTGTAGGTGGAAGAATCAGTTGGAGGAAAACAGATTCGTTTCACTAACTACTGTCTGCATCTGTTTCCAGTAATTTTAGGGGCTATAACTCAAAATGGATTATGGACTTAAATGTAAAACATAAAGCTGTAGGGGTGCCTGGCTGGATCAGTCGGCGGAGCGTGCAACTCTTTTTTTTTTTTAATTTTTTAATTTTTAATTTTAATTTTTTAAATTTATTTTTTATTTTTTACAGAGCATGCAACTCTTTATTTATTTATTTATTTATTTATTTATTTATTTATTTTTTAATAATGATTTTTTATTATATTATGTTAGTCACCATACAGTACATCCCCGGTTTTCGATGTAAGGCTCGATGATTCATTAGTTGTGTATAACACCCAGTGCACCATGCAATATGTGCCCTCCCCACTACCCATCACTGGTCTATCCCACTCCCCCACCCTCCTCCCCTCCGTAGCCCTCAGTTTGTTTCTCATAGTCCACAGTCTCTCATGTTTCATTCCCCCTTCTGATTACCCCCCCTTTCTTTATCCCTTTCTTCCCCTACTGATCATTCTAGTTCTTATGTTCCATAGATGAGAGAAATCATATGATAGTTGTCTTTCTCTGCTTGACTTATTTCACTAAGCATTATCTCCTCCAGTGCCGTCCATGTTGTAGCAAATGTTGAGAACTCGTTCTTTCTGATTGCTGAGTAATATTCCATTGTATATATGGACCACAACTTCTTAATCCAGTCATCTGTTGCAGGGCATCTCGGCTCCTTCCACGATTTAGCTATTGTGGACATTGCTGCTATGAACATTGGGGTGCATATGGCCCTTCTCTTCACTACGTCTGTATCTTTGGGGTAAACACCCAGTAGTGCAATGGCTGGATCATAGGGTAGCTCAATTTTTAACTTTTTAAGGGACCTCCACACGGTTTTCCAGAGTGGCTGTACCAACTTGCATTCCCACCAACAATGTAGGAGGGATCCCCTTTCTCCACATCCTCTCCAACAATTGTTTCTTGCCTTGTCTATTTTTGCCATTCTAACTGGCGTAAGGTGGTATCTCAGTGTGGTTTTGATTTGAATTTCCTTGATGGCTAATGATTTTGAACATTTTTTCATGTGTCTGTTAGCCATTTGTATGTCTTCATTGGAAAAGTGTCTGTTCATATCTTCTGCCCATTTTTTTGATTTGTTTATTTGTTTCTCGTGTATTGAGTTTGAGAAGTTCTTTGTAGATCTTGGGTACTAGTCCTTTATCTGTAGTGTCATTTGCAAATATCTTCTCCCATTCCGTGGGCTGCCTCTTAGTTTTTCTGACTGTTTCCTTGGCTGTGCAGAAACTTTTAATCTTGATGAAGTCCCATAAATTCATTTTATCTTTTGTTTCTCTTGCCTTTGGGGATGTATCATGAAAAAGGTTGCTTTGGCCGATGTCGTAGAGGTTGCTGCCTATGTTCTCCTCTAGAATTCTGATGGATTCCTGTCTCACATCGAGGTCTTTCATCCATTTGGAGTTTATTTTTGTGTATGGTGTGAGATAGTGGTCAAGTTTCATTCTTTTGCATGTAGCTGTCCAGTTTTCCCAGCACCATTGATTGAAGAGACTGTCTTTTTCCCACCGGATGTTTTTTCCTGCTTTATCAAATATTAGTTGCCCAAAGAGCTGAGGGTCCATTTCTGGGCTCTCTATTCTGTTCCATTGGTCTATGTGTCTGTTTTTGTGCCAGTACCATGCTGTCTTTGTGATCACAGCTTTGTAGTACAGCTCGAAATCCGGCATTGTGATGCCCCCAGCTTTGTTTTTCCTTTTCAACAGTTCCTTGGAGATTCGGGGTCTTTTCTGGTTCCATACAAATTTAAGGACTATTTGTTCCAGTTCTTTGAAAAATGTCATCGGTATTTTGATCGGGATAGCATTGAAAGTGTAGATTGCTCTGGGTAGCATGGACATTTTAACTATGTTAATTCTTCCGATCCATGAGCATGGAATATCTTCCCATCTTTTTATGTCTTCCTCAATGTCTTTTAAGAGTGATTTATAGTTTCTAGAATAAAGGTCCTTTACGTCTCTGGTTAAGTTAATTCCAAGGTAACGTATGGTTTTTGGTGCTATTGTAAATGGGATGGATTCCCTGATTTCTCTTTCTTCGTTCTCGTTATTCGTGTACAGAAATGCAACTGATTTCTGAGCATTGATTTTGTATCCCGCCACGTTACTGAATTGCTCTATAACTTCTAATAGTTTGGGAGTGGCTTCTTTTGGGTTTTCCAGAGCATGCAACTCTTGATCTTGGGGTTGTGAGTTTGATACTCATGTTGGGTGTAGAGATTACTTAAAAATAAAATGTTTAAAAACAAACAAGCATAAAGCTATAAAACTTTTCCAGTATTATGTAGGAGAACATTTGGGGACCTAAGAGTAGGAAAAGACCCTTAGCTGATACCAGAATCACAATAATGGAAACATTGATATATTGGATCCCATCAAAATTTAAAACTTCTTCCTTCTGAAAGACCCTGTTAAGAGAATTAAGATACAGATAGAAATTGGGAGAAAATATTTGCAAGTCACAAATTGAACAAATGGCCTGCATTTCGGTAGCTCCCAAAATTCATGTTAGAAAAAAATTCAATCAGAAGATGGGCAGCAGACATGGAGACATTTTACCAGAAAGGGGACACATATCAAATAAGCAAGTGAAAAGATGATCATCTTTGACCTCATGGCTATCAGAGAAATGAGTATCAAAACCACAAGATACTACTGCACAGTTATTTGAAGAGTAAAATAAAAACAAAAAACGGTAATGATACCAAATGCTGACGAGGATGTGGGGAAACTGGATCTCTTCTACCTGGCTGCAGGGGGTGTAGAATGCTACAGCCACTGTAAAAAATACTGCGGCAGTTTCTTGAAAACTAAACATTTACCGTGTGATCCAGCAATCCTACTTTATCCCAGCATTTATCCCAGAGAAGTGGAAACTTATGTCCACACAACAAACTATGCCCAGTTCTTCATGCAAAGCTTTATTTCTCCGTAACAGCCAAAACCTTCAAGCAACCAAAATGTTTTAAAAGAGAAGAACAGTTACAAAGTGTGGGATGTCCAGTCACGGGATGCTAATCAATAGAAGGACCGAACCGTTGACACACCCAACAGCCTGGATGGCTCCTGAGGACATTATGCTGAGTGACAAAAGAGACTCTCAGGAGGTCACATGCTGGATGATTGCATTTGCATACCATTCTCAAAATGGAGTTGTAGAGATGGAGACTGTATTGGTGGTGGCCAGGTGTTAGGGGTAGAGGGCGTTAGGGGAGTGGATGTGACAATAGGGGGTGGCAGGAGGGAGGTCTTTGTAGTGAAGGAATGGTTGTGCATCTCAGTTGTGATGTTCACGTGAGTATCACGTGTACGTGCGATAGAACGGCCTCCACGCACACCGTGCCAATGTCAGTTTTGTGCTGCTTTATTCTACCAGAGTTAGGTGAGATGTAACCATTGGGTGAAGGGTCCTGGGGAACTCTAGTATCTTTACAACTTCCTGTGACTCTGGAGTAACTTGGAAAAAAATAGTAACAGTTTTCAAAACCCCTCATACAGTCTAGAGTGGGGTTCTCAACTTTTTGGTCTTTACACTCTGAAAAATAATTGAGGACTCTAAAGGACCTTTATGTATGGAGAGTATGTGAAAGGAGTCATTTGTTTAAAAATAACAAACCCACTGTAGAGTAACGTAACAATTTTTATGAGAAATATGTTTTCTAAAAAAAGCTTACAATGGTACTCTGTGCAGTGCATGGAGTCCATGTTAGCTTCTGGTTGCATCTCATCTGTGTCCGTCCAGCACGTAGCATCAGCAGCTAGTAAGCCCGCAGAAGTACTGAGAACAAGCGGGCTTAATCTCCAAGGAAAATTTGATACCCTAAATTTACTACCTTTGGAAAGTCTGAGAAACGGAAGAATACTCCAGCACAACTTCTGTTGATCACCTGAGCAGTGACATTGCACCTCGTGTAGCCTCTGGAAGGTGTCACTGTACATTCATGAGGATCTGAGGATGAAGCGTTCAGAGACCCTCTTGGTGGTAGTGTAAGAAAGCTGCTCCTTCGTGGAAGCTGAAAGAGTCACGGCGACCCCAGGGTTTCGTGGACCATGCCCTGAAATTCACTGTCCTGGTGTTCATTGGTTGTGAACTTGAGAAACTGGAATGCTTTTTACTGATTTTTTAAAAGATTTTATGTATTATTTGAGACAGCATGAGCTGGGGAGAAGTAGACCCCCCCTGCCCCGAGCAGGGACCCTGAGCTCATGACCCCAGCTGAAGTCAGACACTTAACCAACTGAGCCACCCAGGCACCCCTTTTAACTATTTTTATTTCTGTTTGCCCGTTCCAGTTACATTCATTTTTCAATGTTTTCGTATTAGGTTAGAAAAGAACCTTCCAGTATTTAGTGAGGTTGTGTGGGTGACAAAAGACAAAACTTGAAATCGTAGGGTTGTTTGGGGAGGTTCTTGGAACACATACGTAGATACCTTAAAAAAAATTGGGCCAGCTCAGTTTTGATTTGGGGCTCAAAACCAAAAGACCCTTTGTGGAGACTTGTGCTGTGAGCGTAGATATCATGTCTTCGTTCTGCCCTCATGTCACTGGTATGCCGAAATGTTGGAAGAATCAAAGATACACAATGCTCTGGGCATTCCGGGTTGTGGTCTCCTGTCATCGATATGTTTTGGCGACAGCGCTGCGGAGACAGGTTTCCGCAACGTACATTGGCTGCTTGCTTGAGTTCGGTTGTTTCTGTTATGGTATCAGGGATAATTGTTATGTTGGTGTTTTAAATTTTATTTTTAGAATGGAAGAGCAACCTGTGTGCGCTTACTTGGAAAAGATTCTTACTAAAAATATGGAACTGATGGAAAAGAAACTTGTGGACTACATCGATCAGCGACTGTCCAAGCTCCAGGAGCACATGGACGCCAGGATGGCTCTGTTGGCGGACCTGCTGCGGAGTCCCTCCTCCCCGCCCCCTGGCCCGGCCCTGAGACAGTGGGACTCCGGAGAGAGACTTTCAAATGGAGAGAGATGAGTGCTCGGCACGTAGGGTGTACTGCAGATATTTATTACATATTTATTGCAGAGCCTAAACCCCCAAAGCTCAAAGCAAGTATTTAATGTCATTTGAGGATCATCGTCTTACATCCGGTGACCTCAGTTAGTTGTAACTGTACTTGTTGCTGTCGATCCAGGACTGTGCGTTAAGATGAGCATGATAGGGTCGTCCGTTATTTTTGTTGCAATATTGTTTACTTTTATTTTTTACTTGTATTTACTTTTATTTTTGTTTAAGTGTTTAAACTTTTTAAGGATTTCTATTTTAATTCACGAGTCTGTATTGTATATATGTTTAAGGACTGTTTTAATTTATATAAAGGCCTTATGTTTTAGGGGTATGACAAAAATACAGTATTTGATATATTTTCTTTTTCTAGTTGATTGTTCTTGGAAACCTTAGAGTACTGAAGCCTTGCAACCCTTAATTTCCAGTCACCAAATTACATTTTATGTTGTTTATTTCAGATAAAAAAACTAGATGTGGTATTTCTGCAACATTAGTTTATGTTGGAGCCATTAATTTTACATTCTGTCACGTTGGAGCTCTACTGTGGGTAGGAAAGAAACATCAAAACTGGCCATTTTTTGTTAAGATTATTACTTTAGATTTTGCATTTGATATAAGACAAGAGAGGTCATCTTGTCTCATTTCAGTAAACACAGAAAGTATAAGGAACTCTTCTCTTCTGAGCTGATAGTGGTTCTTCTTTGCAGAGCCCTTCTCTGGGGTTTTTAACATGTGAAGTGCCGAACTGCACGCGAGGAGGAAGGCATGTGAATCAAGGAGATTGCGCTTCTCTCTGGCTGATATGATTTTCAGAAATTATGACTGTTTTATGTCTTGAGGTGTCATATATTTGCATCTAAAAAATAAACACATCTACTCTGGAAGCTATCTGTCTTAAATAAATATAAATATTTTCTTTTTTTAAATAGATTTATTTATTTGAGAGAGCACAAGTTGTGGGGGGAAGGGGCCGAAGGAGAAGCAGACTCCCTGCTGAGGGGGGAGCCGGACTCAGAGCCTCTATCCCAGGACCCCAGGATAGTGACCTGAGCCAAAGGCAGAGGCTTAACTGACTGAGCCAGCCAGGCACCCCAGAAATATTTTCCTTTCATCTAGTTTTTGTTTAACATGAGAAAGATGTTTTATACTCATTTCATGTTTTGGTGAATTTAGTTTTTTAAAATGAGACCTAATACGGTGTTCATTTATGATCACTCAACCTCAGTAACAGGAGGTTTATGTCACTTTTATCAAGCTTTTCCTAAGTTATTCACAACCAATATAGCCAGTAAGTAGCATTTCTTCCCACACTCGGGAAATGTGTCGCACTTAAAGCTCAACCCTCCTGTTAATAGCTGTACAGTTTCTGATAGTTGTGGTCTGTTCTTTGGTTCAGAAATTGCCTCGCGGGGCGCCTGGGTGGCACAGCGGTTAAGCGTCTGCCTTTGGCTCAGGGCGCGATCCCGGCGTTCTGGGATCGAGCCCCACATCAGGCTCCTCCGGTATGAGCCTGCTTCTTCCTCTCCCACTCCCCCTGCTTGTGTTCCCTCTCTCGCTGGCTGCCTCTATCTCTGTCGAATAAATAAATCTTAAAAAAAAAAAAAAAAGAAATTGCCTCGAAGGGCGCCTGGGTGGCTCAGTCGTTAAGTGTCTGCCGGCTCGGCATGATCCTGGCATTATGGGATCGAGCCCCACATCGGGCTCCTCCGCTGGGAGCCTGCTTCTTCCTCTCCCACTCCCCTGCTTGTGTTCCCTGTCTCTCTGGCTGTCTCTCTCTCTGTCAAATAAATAAATCTCTAAAAAAGAAAAAAAAGAAAGAAATTGCCTCGAAATAGTTACAACTAGGACGCACAAGGTATATTTTATAAAATGATTAAAATAATACATTATTCATGACTATAGTACTAGAAATAATTCAGATGAGCTTTAATTCCTGATTTTCCATTTCTTAATTTTTCTGTGTTAATGAAGATGTAACTTATGTTTTATATGTATCAGAAATTCAGAGGTATTGATTTTCTTATATTTATAAACTGCAACTCTTCTTCCATGGCCCCCTCTCTCAAGGTAAAGCAAATTTAGCATCTTCTTCATGTTTTTCTACCATTTTGACGTCCCCCCAAATGCCTTTGGAAGACATATTTCCAAGATGGCTTAGAGGAAAATAGACAAGGGTGGACAAACCCCAACTCTCCTTCCACCGTAGTCACTCACCTGCTGTGGAACTTTGGATGAGTGATTCTATGTTTTTCTTGACCTCAGTTTTCTCTTCTGTAAGATGGGGGATAGCACAGCCTACGTCATGCTACGGCATGAGGCTTATAATATTCTGAGCATGACACCTATAGTAGATGTTAAATGACAGATGTTCAATTTTTCTCTCCCTTTTTCTACTCTGTTGTCTTCTTAAATGGCAATGACACACGTGTTCCTTAGTACCATTACTATTCCGGCGATTTTGAAGTCCCCCTTCTGTACCCTACCTTTCGTGCAGGAGGGACTCACAATCAATTCCATTGAGCAGTGGTTCTCGAGTCTAGTTCAGGAACCAGCAGCATCAGCATCACCTTGGAACTTACTCGAAATGCAGATTCTCGGACCCCACTTCAGACGTATGGAATCAGAAACTCTGAGGGTGGGGCCAGGCCTCGCGTTTCCCGAAGCCCACCAGCCACTCACATTGAGAACCATTGGTTTAAGTCTAAAAGCACACACTGTGCAGCCAGCTTGCATGAGCTCCTTCCTAAAACCCCGTTGATACACCGCAAAGGTATTCTACAGCCGGTGGGGAAAAAGGCTTTTTACTTGGGATTTAAACCGCAACAAAATTGGATCCTTGGCTACTTGTCCCAACTGGTGTGCTGCCACTCCTCTTCGCACATCCCACGCTAGCCCCAACAGCATTTTTCCTGGTCCTTGAACACACCAAACCATTGCGGCCTCAAGATTCTGTCATCAATACTTGCTTTGCCTGGAATGCACCTCACTTTGACCTCTCCCTTTCCCCAGGCCTCTGCTGCAACGTCCCATCCTCAGAAAGGCCTTTCTTACTATGCTCCCTAAATTCCTCCTCCCCATCCCCATCACTTGGGTGAGCTATTTTCACTTTATTTTTCTTTTAACCATTCTCTAAGGGGTAGATATATTTAGAACAAATTCTTTTTCTTCGTCTGAGAATGTCTCTCTCCCCCTCCCTCCCTGAAGGATAGTTTTGCTGGGTATAGAATTTGGAGTTCTCTTCATTAGGTGCTTGAGAGATGTCACGTGCTACTTGTGTCTGGCTGCTGTGGTTACAGATGCGACGTCCATGGTTCACCCGGTGTCCCCCTGTAGGTCGTGTGTTGTTTCTCTGTCTTGAGTTTTCAGAAGTGTAATTATAATGTGTCTTGCTATAGCTTTTCTTGGGTTTATCCTGTTTGGAGTTTGCTCTTCTTCTTGAATCTGTCTTGTTTCTTCAGAAGCTCAGCCCCATCCTTTCTCTCCTCTCCTTCTAAGACTCTGATGACATAAATGCTGGATCTTTTGTCATAGTCCCATAGGTCCCCGAGGTTATGTTAAATTTTTGTTCGGATTGGGTAAATACTCTTGCTCTGTCCTCAAGTTCACTGATTGGGTTCTGCCATCTCCCATCTGCCATTGAGCCCATCTGGTGAGGTCCCCCCCCCAATTCTATAATTTCCATTTGGTTCTTCTGTTTTGACTTCCATTTCTTTGTTGAGATTCCTATATTTTGATTGTTGGAGGAAGATATGTGGTTGATTGTTGAAGCTTTTTTTTACGATGGCTACTTTAAATCCTTTTGTGGATAATTCAGACATTTAATTCATCTTGCTGTTAGCATCAGTTCATGGTCTTTTCTCATTCAGGTGTTACTTCTCTGGTTCTTGGTCCGACAGGTGATTTTCCGTAGAATTCTATATTTGGGTTAAGTCCTGTGTAAATCTTTAATTTTATCAGGTCGTCACCTGCTTGGGTTTAGCGTGTCGGTCCTGGTCTACGTTTGTGGGATGAGCTTCTAACGACAGTTTTGCAGTGCTGTTCGGATCTGCTTAGTTTCTGTGGTGTCGCTGGGGCTCTCTGGGGCCTGACAGCACGACCAGGAGGAGCAGGAGACTCCTCAGGCTCGAGCCATCTGGTACGTCTAGGTGGGAGAAGGGAATCTGGTGCATAGGGACAGAGATGCTTCTTCCGATGGATCCCCTCTGGGCTATCAGCTGGCCACCCCGCTGTCCCCCAGTGGAGAGGAGTCTCGGCACCAGCGAGGAAGCAGAGCACTTCCCCTGGCCTTCTACTGCCAGTGGGGCTCCCACACCGCACACTTGCCGCTGTTGCCCTGCTAGTGTGGGGTTGTTGCCAGGACTTGCATTAAGTCCCCGGAGCAGTAAGCCCACTGGTACCACCTTCTGTTGCTAGATTCAGCCTGGGCTACCTCTTCTGTTCTGCTGCTGTGTTGCTCATCCAGGCTTGGGGTCTCTAACCGGTTTGTTTCCTCTTTCCAACTCTTTCCAGAGCTTTTGTTTGACTCTTGTATTTTTTTTCCCCAGGGATTACAGTTGTACTTCGGAGGGAGAGGCGGGGAGAGACATGTCTAAACCATGTCATCTGCACCTGGAGTCTCCTCATTTGGTGTTACTAGGTTGGCTGGCTAGGGTCTGTATTGTACACACATACTAGAACAGGTGTCCTAGTCAACTTTCATTTTTGTAACCCTGTATCTTCCTGATGAAGTGCGAAAATCTTCCCATACCCACGGATCCTCGTAAATGGCATTGCGTTATTTCATTGTGTAGCTAAAGCATAAAGTCCATTCAGTTTTCTCTAACTGAACTTTTTAAGTGTAAGGGGAGTTTTAGCCTCCCCATGTTTCTATCTTTCTATGTTTTTTCATTGAAATCTTTAACCTGCTTTCGAGGAGTCAAAGCCTGAGAATCAATGTGAGGGAAATGAGACCTGAAAAGAGAAAGACTTAGAACGAAATGGTTCAACAAAGCATATCTATTTCCTGGGGGCTGAAGTCCACCTACACATGGGACAGAATTCAGAACCCCGTGGAAGAGCTGCTATCCCAGGAGTTGATGTCACATGCCGGTGGCATGGAACATGGGGCTGGACGGTGGCTGTGCTTCAAAGGCGAGTTCTTTGACCTTGGATCTTAATTCCTTCTAGCAAGGATGATCCGATCCTTCTTTCTCAAATTACAGGTTTCATAAAATATCCTGTTCCCTCAATTAAAAAAATTTTTTAATAGTTGGCCTTCATCCAGATCTGGACGTTTTAACTACAGTGAGTATGCTCAGCAGCTGCCCTGTTTATGCCTCCTTCTGGGCTCACTGTTCCCTCATTTCAGAGTGTCAAACAGCTTGCTGATTCCAGACAAATTTTCCTGGGAGGATTTAGGAGGAAAAATGTCCAAAGGGCCTGTGGTCTCCTGGAGAGACAGAATGAAGGTCAAGGGCTCCTAGAATCTCCTTAAACCCTAATATGGCATGAGAATTGTCAGTGGGAGAATGAAACACTCTTTTCCCTTAAAACATATCACTTACAATGTGGGTTTGCCGATTCTCAGCATTGCACAGACGACATTTTGAAAAGACATTTCCTTAGTCATTCCCAGAAAGTAGTTTAAACCTGATGAGCAGCTGGGGTCACTCCTGACTCTCAGTGACTTATTTCAGGAGGCCCCGGTGCTCACAGTAAAGCTACCTGCACAAGGGCCGGCCTGTGTCAGTTGTAGCTGCCCACCGCTGCCTACGGAAAGGAAGCTTTTTCCCAGTTTCTCTCCCGATTTTCCTCTGCTCTGGACTTTGCATTTCAGTTGCTTTTCATCCACGAAGAAACCCTGCTCCCCCCACGGCCGGCCTCGGCTCCTAGGCCTCCCCGGGAGCTCTCACACACTTACACATGGAAGGCTCTGCGGCTTGGGGCTCCCGGGTCCCCCGCCGAAGGAAGGGTGCTGAGGCGGCGAGGGGGCTGGGATGGGGGGAGGCCACACTCCCTGCTTCCCTGCACTTCTCTGCCCAGGTGTGTGCGACATGCTTGACCTCGAGATGATGATTGCCATTGGAGGCGGCTTACTGATGGTCATAGCTGTGCTGACGGGTGTTGTCATCTGTCTGTACTGCAAACTAGCCGAGGAACTGAAGTGAGTGATGTGGGTAAGAGTGAAAAATACCCCCTCAGGGGCGCCTGAGTGGCACAGTCGTTAAGCGTCTGCCTTTGGCTCAGGGCGTGATCCCAGTGTTCTGAGATCGAGCCCCACATCAGGCTCCTCTGCTGGGAGCCTGCTTCTTCCTCTCCCACTCCCCCTGCTTGTGTTCCCTCTCTCGCTGGCTGTCTCTGTCTCTGTCAAATAAATAAATAAAATCTTTAAAAAAAAAAAAAGAAAAAGAAAAATACCCCCTCAGATAGTATCCCTGGGGCTCTCTGCTTGAGCGAGGTCGTTCCTTGCCCTGTGGTCCCACCTTGGGTGAGGTCATGAATAGCAAGTGGGTGTAGAATCTTGGTTTTCTCCCCTTCTGGCTCGGCGCTGTGAGCTCGTAAGTAGAATGTTCTCGGCTGGGGGGCTCTGTGCTGCTTTGCTCCACTTACTCTCACTGAACGGACCCTCAGCTGTTGACTCCGCACACTGGCTGGGCCGTCCCTCCGTCCCAGGCACTGCACACTGGGGGGAGGCTGGGAGTGAGTCTGTGCCTCACATTCACGCAGAGGACAGGCTGAATTGATCTCCTCTTAGCTGAGTTGGGGGAGCTCTCACGGTGTTCTCTCCGTCACCGTGCATGGGCTTGGGGACAGTGAGGTGGGCCTGTAGGACTATGGGGAAGCGGAGCTGTGTGACGATCCCGGGGGACACCTGACAAGGGAGGGTCGATCAGACAAAAGAGAATTAGCTTTGGGGGAGAGGAACCTTCCAATCTGGGAGAGATGGGTCGTTAGAAGCAGTGCCGTTCCCATCCCAGGGGAGTTAAGCTGTGAGCTAGAAGGTAAATCCCGGAACGCGGGGCACGGCCAAGTGTGGCACCTTCGCGATCCCGCTCTGCACCTGCTGGGCCTGCAGCGATCAGCCGGCTGATCCACACTTGCAGTTCCCTCTCCCCTGTTGGCTGTGACCTGAGTCTACATTTCTAGCAATCCTGGGAGAGGAAGGGATTAGATAGGAGCTCGGGCCAGGGGCAGAGAGCTCTCGTTTCGGGCTACTGTTACGTATTTGATTGGCTCTCGGCCTAAACTTCGTAGATACCCCTGATTGTGACCAATGGACCAAGAAGAAAAATTCTAACTCCATGCGTTGTGTATGTCTTTTCTTAAGACCTCGAAGGCACCTGCTGCTCTGGCCATCACCAATAGTAATCAAGCCCCAGTCACCGAGCCCACAGCCTCCAGCACTGGGTCCTATCCCAGCCTCCAGTGCTGTGACGAATGTAGCTCGCGTACCAACTATGATCCCCTGCCGCCATGCTCCTGTGACGTAAACGAGGGACTCTGACTTGGGTGGGCACAAGTATCTGCATGCGTAGGGTTTCTTTCCTGGTAGAGTTTATTATTTGAGTCAGGTTCAAATAGTGTTTACATCGCATTTATGTACTTTTGAATAAATGTGCAATGCTGAAAAATACTCCTCTCTGCCTCCAGTATTTTTGTGGACGGTGATGCTTATGTAAATTACTTGAATGTTTGTACTACCCACTTTGCGTCTTGGGGCCACTAGCTTGTAATATATTGCAGTATAAGGAGAGAGAGTAGAGAAGAAAAAAGACACGTAAACATTTTCACAGGAAGGGCTACTGGGCTAGATGCTTGGGATGGAAAAATCAAAGCCTCTGAAAACCAAGTTTAGACTAAGCTTCACAGCAGCCTGGACCACAAGGGATACACGGCATTTCTAAGTGAGACAGACTTTTTCCTGATCACTATTGCTGATTCATTCTGCTTGGATTTTATTACATGGCGCCCTCTCTTTGAGACTCTGAAGAAAGGGACCTCTTCCTTTGGGTTTTACAAAGACTCAGAACTCAGTTTTCAAACCCGGCAGGTGCTAACATCTGAGGGCCCACTGTCAGTCCAGATGCGATTTCTTTCAGGCCCTTAGGCACTAAGTTGGCTCTGCGGATGTAGGGTTTCTGTAGGGAGATCCCGTCCCATGGGCAAAATTGGACTCTTCTCACGGCCTGTGCCAGGGCCCTAGCAGGGTTCTCGGTGGTGCAAGAGGCTGGGGGTAAAGATGAGACTCCTGGGAGCAGAGCAGGAGCTGTGGAAGAGGCACAGGGACGGAACCCAGGCCAAGTAAAGGGGGCTCACAGGGTTACTCCCAGTAGCCTGGGATCCGGGCTCCTTTCGGCCACCAGACATTATGCAGGCATCAGGTGTTGGTCGCAGGATGGGCACTTGGCGAGAAGTGATGTGGCTGCAAGTCCCCGTGGGTGTGACTTACAAAGAATTTGCCACAGGAAAACATGCCCCTGCCACCTGGATCACATCGCAATGTTCAACTCCTTAATTCTGAGCTCGAACCGCTTCCTCCTTCCTCTGTTACACCTCCAAACTTCATCACCACCAACCCTCCTAGATATCCTTCAATGTGCATTGCCAGTAAGGTAGTATTTAGGACATAAAATGGAAAACAAACAAAACAACCCTTCCTCTCTCTAAATTGCCTGCAACTGAATTTCTTTGCAGACATTCCAGCTCCGAGCCAGAGCATTCTAGCTCACAGAATCGGAGACAGGGATGGGAAATAAGAACATTTCTGTGGGCTCACAAAGGTCAGGGGGTGGAGAGAACTGGACCGGGGTGGGGGGAAAGGTGACTGATCACAGAGCCAGGCCCTGGGTCCTGCCCTGACTTGCCGTGGAGCACGGAAGGCACTTCTGCTCTCTGAGCTTAGTGTCCGCTTCTGTCTAAAAGAGGCTGGAGCCACCATACCTCCACTGGAACTCGAAAAGATACTTCAGAGCACACTGGATGGTAGTGAGGTCAATAGCTGAATGTGGGTCATTGAGCCACGTTCAAGTATTCTTAATAGGAATTGAAAGAGGGACATCTGGGTGGCTCAGTGGATCAAGCGTCTGTCTTCAGCTCAGGTCATGATCTCAGAGTCCAGGGATTGAGCCCCACATTGGGCTCCCTGCTCAGCAGGGAGTCTGCTTCTTCCTCTCCTTTTGCCCCTCCCCCCTACTCACGCTCTCTTTCTCTCTCTCACACACAAAAAAAATAAAATAAAATCTTAAAAAAAATAGTAATCAAAAGAATTTAACAGAGGGTTTATTCCTGTGTCTTGAGTTTACTGCTGTGTTTGAATTTAGAGGTTTAAGTGAGCAAAGCTATTCCCATATTGACAAGGTTCATTTTGGGGTCATGCCCATGACACCTAATGGGTTCCAGGCTTTCTGTTAGGCACTTATTCCAGAGATAAGACAGTTCTGCTCCCCGGTGCTCATGAACACTTGAAAAGAGAAAGCCCACAAAGTACCACAACCTCTAGGACTTAAACAGAGCAATCAAGTCACCTTGGGCCTTGTGGGGCCCAGGGGATGAGGTGGTCAGGTCTAAAGGAAGGCTGGCGGCAGCCTGGCTCCCTCCCAGTGACAGCGCTCATTCGGGCCACATCCTGCAGCTTAGGTGGGGCTTTTTCTCTGCCCCCCCCCCCGAAGCAGCTGGCTTCACAGAATGGGGGACTGGCCTTTCGAAGTCTCGACGGCAACACCAGCTGGGTGGCAGTACCTTGCAGATCTGGGCAAGGTTCTCCAGAAGGCTTCCTGTGTTCTCCATCTGAGTCCAGGATTCACAGTTCCAGGAATCAAGGGGAGGACATGGGAGTGGCCCCCCTCCCCCTAACGTCTAGCACCATTACTCCTAGCGAGAGCTTTCTTTCCGGCTCCCACAACTTTCTACTCTGCTGGCCTAGCTGGAGGGTTCAGTTCCAAGGGAGGAATGCTTCCACTAGGAGACACAACAATGATTCCACTGAACTGGAAGTTAGGACCGCCACCCAGCCACTTTGGGCCCCTCATGCCTCGGGAGTCAGCAGGCGGAGGAGGGCAGTTACAGTGCTGGCAGGGGTGACTTATCCAGACTTCCAAGGAGAAACTAGATTACACAATGGAGGTGAGGAATATGTCTGAAAAGCAGGAGATCCCTGAGGTTATCCCTGCATAATACCATACTCTGGGATTAAGGTCAATGGAAAACAACAACAATGCAATCCAGGCAGGACTACTCATGTCCTAGACCCTTTGGGAATGAAGCTTTGTGTCCTCCTGCTAGGTAAAGATGATGAAAGCAAAGGGGATACAGAATGAGCAGTAGAAGGTAGTTATAAATCCCCCCACTGCCATGTGACCCATCACAGAAGCAAAGACTGTAATCAACATGAGTATTTCCTCCTTATTTATTATGAACAGGCTGGTATATACACACATACAGATATGTGTATACGGATCCATATATAATATACATATTATTGAACAAATATCTTTGTTTTCTTTCTTCTCTTACTCCCACATCATGGAACATAGCATGTATTCACTTTATATCAGTATTTAAGTAGTATTTAATTTTATATCACAGTGTTTAAGTTACGGGTACCAGGAAAAGAGTAAACATCGCTGAACTATTTACTTCCTCTTCTGGGAAAGGAATTAGTGTGTTTTCCCTCTGCTGGTCCCCCTCCCCCTCCCAGGACAGTGACCACAGAGCTCTCACTCCAATGGTGGTGGTTCAGGGAGCGAGGAGATCACATCCATAGGAGACAGG
Source organism: Ursus americanus (assembly GCF_024610735.1). NCBI lineage: Eukaryota > Metazoa > Chordata > Mammalia > Carnivora > Ursidae > Ursus > Ursus americanus. The sequence goes on from NC_142132.1 coordinate 9,000,731, forward strand.
GAGAGGGCTTTAGGAAGAAGGTAGGGGTAGGAGTAGGGGTCTGTGGACACAGCTGAGGGTGAGCGGCCCTTAGTAATCAGAAGGGTCCCTACCCTAGAGTCCTGCCCCCTGCTCACTCTCACACCAGGACACCCAGTCCCCACCTGCCACGTGGGTATTCCCAGAAGGCTCTGAGCCGACAGGAACCGAGTGGAGCTGTGCCAGGTACCTTGGTGAGTGTCCAAGCTCCTTGTGAGCACAACTTCCCAATGTCGCAAGTGCTGGCCTTGCCACTGTGGCACTGGTATGAGGCCAAATACTTCGTCTGGGCACCTAACTAGGAATGGATTCCCCTGAGTCACAGTATAGGCTTGTGCCCTCCCCGAGAACCCCAATATCCTTAGGTTCTGGGCTGCAGGTTGGTCAGTCAATCACAGAAGGGTTGAGGGCAACCAGAAAGGGTTTCAACCTAGAATATCTAGTCTGTACCTACTGCTACCTCCACAGAAACTCCTTTAAAAATTAGCCACATCATTCTCCTCCTCAGAAAGTTCCAATTGCACTTAGAATAAAATCCAAACTCCTCATCTGACCTGCAGTTCCTTCGCCATGTGCTCGTTATCTGCCTCTCCTTACCTTACCTCCCACCTCCCTTCCCTTCGCTGACCTCCACCAGCTGGCCGCACTGCCCTGATTCTGCGCATGTGTGAAGTTAGCTACTTGCTGCTTCCTGAGGGCCTTTGAACTTGCTCTTTCTTTTGCCTTAAGGCAACCCTCTAGCCCAGATCACGCAAGACAGCCTCCCCCTTATCTCTTTGTTTGCTGAGATTTCATCTTCAAGACCCATTCCCTGCCCACCTCCTACTGCATCTCCCTCCCACTACTCAGGCCGTCACTCTCTATCCCCTCCCCCTGCTTTATTGTACTCCTAGCGCCTCTCCCTATTGGGATTTTTGTTTATTTTTGTTGTCTGTCTCTCCCACTTAGAATACAAGTTCCATGAAGGCAAGACTGTGTCTCTCATGTTCAAGTATTCTCAAGCTCTGAAACATTAACTCATGAATATCTGTTGAGAGAAAAGAAGAAAGGAACCGGGGGCGGGGGGGGGGGGGAGTAGAGGGCAACACCCTCTCTTGTTCTTCCTGGTCTCACCTCGGACACCAGGATTCCTTTCTGTCATCTGTAAAACACAGTGCCTCGGGGACTTTAATTCCCCTGCTCCAGGCTCTCTGGGCATAACGGTGTGAAATTCCTGGCAACCGAGTCTGGACCCGCACTTTCTTTTTCCCCCCATCCTGGGCCACCCCCTCCTCAATGTCAGCACCCAGACAGGGGATCTGAGCAACCCTGCTGGACCCAGAGTTTGCCCAGGTGCCATACCATCTGCCTTTAGAATCCAAAGTCTTCAATTTTTAGAGAAGAGCAGTGAAGGCTTAAGATACCAGTAGTGCTACCCGCTTCACGATCTGCAGAAACAGGAGGGACAAGGCTCGACGCCAAGTCAGCGCCAGGAAGAATGTTCGGTGCTTACTGTGCCGCGGGTTGGAGATCCCCTACGAAGAGCTTCACGTGGGAACTTTCTGCAACGTTCCAGGAATGAGTTGGGGGAGCGAACACTCGCTGTTAGGGGTTGCTGATAATAAGTCGGGCACACAGCTGCCCCGTTCCCACGTAAATCTGGCCCTCGCATGGTCAAACGGACGCATTCCCTGAAGGTCTCCAGAAAGCTCTGGAACCAGATATGGAGCCCTGGGAGGTATAAAAGCCTGCTCACCCTTCAGGCTGTTCTTCCCCTGACAAGGATGGGGGCTGTGAGAAGACTCGTCCTCTTGGCCCTTTTGATTGTGCCGTGTTTGGCAGAGTTGAATTCAACCGAGTCTGAAGGTAAGAAAATTGAACCAGTTTTTCAATCAACACAAGGATATTCAAGAGGCACCTGTCAGAGATCTTTAGTTTTAACACCTTCGGCTGCTCTCAATATGGAAAAAAAAGTACTCATGTATATTTAGTAGGACATTAAGTTGGTACCAGTTTTATTCAAGATGATGTGACAATATATATAAATATATGTAAAAATATAAAAAGCACAAAGAATGCTACCAGGTGTTTTACTTCTAAAATTCATTTTTAAAGAATTAATATCAATCCTTCTCAAACACTTCCAAAAAACAGAAGAGGAAAGAACACTTCCAAACTCATTTTAGGAGGCCAGCATTACCCTGATACCACAGCTAGACAAGGACATTCAAGAAGAGAGTAGGGGTCGCTTTAATTATATCAGACAAAATAGAGTTTAAATCAAAAACTGTAACAGGACATAAGATCATTTTAATTAAAAATGAGTTAATTCTTCAAGAAGCTATAAGAATTGTAAATATATACACACCCAACATCAAAGCACCAAACTTGTAAAGCAAATATTAACAGGTCTAAAGAGAGAAATAGACTACAATACAATAATAGTAGGGGAATTTAACACCTCACTTTCAACAACAGATAAATCATTCAGGCAGAAAATTAACACTGAAACATTAGAACTGAACTACACTTTAGACCAGATGGACCTTAGAGACACAGAACATTCCATTCAAGAGCGAAGGATACGCGTTGTTCTCAACCACACATGAAACATTCTCCAGGACATATCATATGCTAGGTTACAAAATAAGGCTTAATAAACTTAAAAAGACTAGAGTTATATCGAGTTTCTGGCCACGATGATATGAAATTAGAAATCTGTATTAAGGAAAAACTGAAAAATTCACAAAAATATGGAAATTAAATAACACACTCCTGAACAAACCCATAGGTCAAAGAAGAAATCCAAATGGCAAATAAAATGTCTTGAAACCAATGCAAATGGAAACAAAATATATCAAAATTTATGGGATGCAGCAAAAGCAATCCTAATGAGGAGATTTATAGTGATAAGTGGTTACGTTTTGAAAAAAGAAAGTTCTCAAATAAATAGCTTTACACCTTAAGAAACTAGAAAGAGATAGCCAAGCTAAACCCAAAGAGAGCAGAAGGAAGGCAATAACAAAGATTAGAGAATAAATAATAAAACAGAGACCAGAAAAACTATGGAAAAGATTAATGAAACTAACCATTGGGGTTTTCCCCAGTTTTATCGATGTAATCGACATACAGCACTGTATATAAGTTTAAGATGTGCAGCATAATGATGTCACTTACATATATTGTGAAATTACAATAAGTTTAACATCCATCATCTCATAAAGATGCAAAAAAAAAGTTTTTTTCCCTTGTAATGAGAACTCTTAAATATACGCTCTTAGTAACTTTCACATACACCATACACCATACGGCAAGGTTAACTAGAGTCATCATGTTGAATATTAGAGACCTAACACTTACAAGAGCAAGTTTGTACCTTTAGACCACCTCCCTTCAATTACCCTTCCCTCACCCCCACCACTGGTACCTACGAATCTGATCTCTTTTTCTAGGAGTTTGGTTTTTTCTTTTCCTTTTAGATTTCACATGTAAGTGGGATTATACTGTATTTGTCTTTCTCCGTCCTATTTCACTTACTATAATGGTCTCGAGGTTCATCCATGTTGTCACAAACAGCAGGATTTCATTCTTTTTATGGTTGAATAATAGTCCTGTACGCATGTGTGTGTGTGTATCCACCACATCTTTATTCATTCATCGATGGACTCTCGTTTCCATGTTTTGGCTATTGTACATAGTGCTGCTATGAACATGGGAGGGTAGATATCTCTTCAACATAGTGTTTTGCTCCCTGCAGGTGTATTGCCAGAAATGCAATTTTCGGGTCACAGGTGTAGCTCTATTTTTAATTCTTTGAGGAACCTCCATACTGTTTTCCACAGTGGCTGCACCAATTTACATTCCACCAGCAGTGCCTAAGGGTTCCTTTTTCTCCACACCCTTGCCAACACTTGTTATTTCTGGTCATTTTGATTTTAGCCGTTCTGACAGGTGTGAGGTGGTATCTCAATGTGGGTTTCATTTGCATTTCTCTGAGGATGAGTGGGGTTGCACATTTTCCATGTGTCTGTTGGCCATCTGTGTGTCTTCTTTGAAGAAATGTCTGTTCATGTCTTCTGCCCATTTTTAAATTGGATTGTTTGTTTTTGGGTGTTGAGTTTGATAAGTTCTTTTTTTTTAATGTTTTTTTATTATATTATGTTGGTCACCATACAGTACATCCGTGGTTTCTGATGCAAAGCTCGATGATTCATTAGTTGCGTATAACACCCAGTGCCCCATGCGATACGTGCCCTCCTTACCACCCATCACCGGCTACTACTACCCATAACCCCTTATCAGTATGTCATCTGCAAATATCTTCTCCCATTCTGTAGGTTGCCTTTTAGTTTTGTTGATAGTTTCCTTTGCTGTGCAAAAGTGTTTCATTTTGTTGTATTCCCAATAGTTAATTTTTGCTTTTATTTCCTTTTCCTTAGGAGACATATCTTGAAAAATGCCGCAGCGGCTGATGTCGGAGAAATTGCTGCCTGTGCTCTCTTCTAGGACTATTATGGTTTCAGGTCTCACCTTTAGGTCTTTAATCCATTTTGACTTTATTATTCAGCCTTAAAAAGGAAATCCTTTGATGAACATTGAGTAGTACACAGAATTGAATCCCTGTGTTATACCTGAAACAAATTTAATACTATACGTTAACTATATGGAATTAAAAAAAAAAAAAAGGAAATCCTGCCATTTGCGGTAACATGGGTAAACCTGGAGGACATTATGCTAGGCGAAATAAGCCAGACACAGAATAACAAATACTGCGTGATCTCACGTATATGTGGAATCTAAAGAAAGTTGAACTTACTGTAAAAGAGAGTAGAATGGTGGTTACCAGGAACCAGGTGAGATGGGAGATGTTGGTTAAAGGGCACTAACTTTCAATTACAAGATGAGTAAATTCCGCATTCCTAATGTACAGCGTGATAGCTATAGATGGCTATAATGTATACTTGGAATTTGCTAAGTGTGTAGGTATCAAGTGTTCTCACCACACATATACACAAAATGGGAACTGTTTGGGGTGATAGGTTAATATGCTTGATTTGGGTAATCATTTCACAGTATATACATATATCAAAACATCACGGTGTACAAACCATACACTTAAAAATATACGATTTTTATTTGTCAGTCACATCTCAAAATAAAATACCTACAAAACAAGAAGTGTTATATTTTAATAAAAAGACTAATTTTTAGTGTAAAAGACTATTTTTGTAAGGATATCACTCACCGGCTCAGAAAAAAAAAAACTAAACTAAAAGCTTTGTTCCTCTAAAAGTGGAGTATTAACCCGTAGGTCCTTTTAGGAAGTATGTGTTCATTCACATTCAATTAAAGCTTCTTTCTAAAATGATCTTTCTTCAGGCCCTAATATACTTTTACTCTTTATGGACTCTATATAGAGAAATCATAAATGCTTTTCTCCTCAGAACGACATGGAAGGGAAATCCATTTTTGGTAGCTTTACTCTGTGATGAGCTAAATACAGTTTACTTTTAGCTACATGGCTATACGGGGGCTTTATGGGGATCCCAGGTAGGAGGTTAAGACCCACAAAGCCCTGATCCTGCAACTCAATCCCAATGAGGACGGCACCTGGATGCTAGAGAGACCAGAACACAAAAGCATCAGTATCACCTTTTCTGCTTCAAGTAGAGGCTTTAGTCTTCTGAAGAGGATGGCTGAAGTCCCTGACCATACTGGCAAATCTCTGTGGAAAGATGTCAGTTGCTCCCAGAAATCGTGGTAGTAAATCCCACAACCCAGGTGATGGGAATGGCTGACAGTCCCTGCTTAAAGACTAAGCTCCCAGCTTTGGCTCACAGGGAGGTGGAGAACTTGTCTCAGGTTACATAGTAAGTAGAATGACCAGCATCAGTACCCAGCTAGTCTAGTTCCAGATTCCAGGCCCTAAAACACTAAACTTGGAGTCCCAGACTTTGCTATGCATTCTAATCAGCAGGGGCGCTTCCCAAAACCTAGATTCCCAGGCTGAATACCATAGAATTAGATCAGAATCCCTGGGGGTGGGAACTAGGCCATCGGGGGTTTTTTCTTTAACTTTTCATTTTGAAATCAATATAGACTCACAGCTGTTTTCTCTAAGTGCCCAGGTCATGGCGGGTGAGGCCAAGCCGAGCACAGGGCCCTGCACCAGGAGCCTGCCTCAGGGCTCCAGGAGAGCTTCCTCCATTAAACCTCTCAACAGCCCTCTGGGGTTATGCAATCTAATCCCACTCGGTGGGTAAGAAATCCCAGAGAAGTCATTTAATGTGTCCAAAGTCACAGACTAATACAGGTGGGAGAGGACTGGAATCCAAGCCACCCAGCTCCAGGGCCCAAAGTCTTACCCAATCCCAGTGGTTCTAAAGCTGGAGAGTCTCAGAGCACCTGGATGGAGGGTTTTGCGAAAGCATAATTGCTCGACCCTGGGCCCAGATTCCGATCCAGATGGGGGCAGCTGGGCCTGAGAACATGTGTGCAGAGGTAACAATCCCCAGGAGCGGTACCTGCTGCCCCCTGCTGATCAAGGCGAGACACTGGGAGACGCGTGGCCCTAGGCCCCAGAAGGTGGAACGGACTTCTCTTTGGCCCTCAAGGAAACAAAGGAGAAGGGGGACTTCCATATTTCCTGGACTTCTAGGGCTACTAAGAATCCTATACATTATTCTTGGTTTGTAGAGAAAGAGAGAACGGCGGCATGGCAAGAGTGAGGGAGGGGAGATGAACATATCACATTTCTTAGACGCTTCCCTTGTGCCAGGCCTGTGCTGGGGGCTTCCTGTTCAGAATATTATAAGCCCCACACCAGACGAAGGCTGTGACATCCGTTTACGGAAGAGAGAGTGAGGAAAGGAAATAGTAAACCACTCATCCAAAGTTACACAGCAGGTGAGGGACTGAGGCGGAGGGGGAATTGGGGTGTGTTCACCCTTGTGTCCTCCCTCTAGGGCATCTTGGCGCTCTGTTGGGATTCTGAGGGCATTTGGAGAGACGCTGTCAGAATGGGCAGAAAACAGTCATCCTGGGCTGCCCTGCCCAACGCAGGGCCTGGGACCGTCCTTATGAATGAGGATGTAGGATGTGAGGGAAGGAAGGGGCATCTGGGAAGATACTAAATTTGCTTAACTTGAGAGAGGGGGCCAGGGAAGAGGAGTTGCTTCCCCTTTCAACAGCCTTGGATTTCAAACCTCGAGGGGAATGAATTCTATATAAGATCCCACCTTAGAATTTCCACATGGGCATGAGGAACAGGAGAAAGGGAAGTGAAGGACAGGGGTCTTGGATTCTAGGCCCACCTCCCCCCAGCCCTGACTTTATAGAATCGTTGGTAAAGTGGTTCAGTCCCCTGAGCCCTGCTTCTTCTTGAAAGTGAAGAGATCCTGGATGCTGTGTGGTTGACAAGGGTGGTGGTGATGGTGGCTGTTAACGTTCGAGAGGTTTCAATGAGTTTTACTACTTGGTAAATTGTGATCCTAATGTGAGCCCTGTGAGACACATTCCTCCTCAATGACAAAGGAAATCTGATGCTATTGTGATATATGCTGTGAATGTCCCCTAAGTTAGAAAAGACTAGAAAAGTTGAGATGGAAATCCTCGAGTGACTGTGATTACAGCCTGTTTCCTGGAGGGCAATTCCGCTGTGCTATGGAAACATGAACAGAGTATCGAAATGAGCCTTATTTCAAAGAATAAATTCACCAAAATAGTAAATGAGTGTGAAATGCCCCACTTTCATAAAAATAAAACATTGTAGGCAAAGATTCACTGAAAATAAAGCATTTCTATTTACTTAAGACAGAGTTTCCGAAGTGGATACATTTATTTTTCAGTGCAAATATATCACTCGTCAACACATACAGAACAGTCTAATTTCTGAATGACACCTGCTGGAGAGAAGCGCAATCTTCTCCATTCACATGCCTCAATTGTTCCGTGCACAACCGCAGCACATCACACTTTCAACGCACCAGAGGAGGGCTCTGGGAAGCACCTGTCGCAGCTCAGAAAAGGGAGAGTTGCTTATACTTTGTGTTTACTGAGCTAAAACAAGATGAATGCTCCCATTTTACATCAATCACTAAATCCAAAGTAATAATCCCAACAAGGATAGGCCAGTTCTGATTTTTACTTTCCAACTTCCCGCTACAGTGTATGGAAACACCTAACAGCAGCCCCAGGAGCGGCCCCAGTGTCTCTGTACATCGTCAAAGGTTGCCATCTTACTCATTATCTGAATTAAACACTACAAAATATAAATTAGTGATCTGAGGAAGAGGTTTTTAAGTCTTAAGTATCCAATTTTCCAAGAAAAATCAATTAGGAAAAGAAAAATTATCACTCTAAGCATTATTTTTCATACTCCTAAGACTATAAAATAAACCCCTTTATAAATAAAAAATGTGCTTCTATCAAACACGTTATACAACACAGACTCACAAAATTCCTTAAAAATCTTTAACATTTTTAAACACTTAACCCGAAATACACATAAATTTCTGTAAGAGTAAACAATATTGCAACAAAAATAACGGATGACCCTATCATGCTCATCTTAGCGCACAGTCCTGGATCGACAGCAACAAGTACGGTTACAACGAACTGAGGTCACCGGATGTAAGTAAGACGATGACCCTCAAATGACATTAAATACTTGCTTTGAGCTTTGGGGGTTTAGGCTCTGCAATAAATATGTAATAAATATCTGCAGTACACCCTACGTGCCGAGCACTCATCTCTCTCCATTTGAAAGTCTCTCTCCGGAGTCCCACTGTCTCAGGGCCGGGCCAGGGGGCGGGGAGGAGGGACTCCGCAGCAGGTCCGCCAACAGAGCCATCCTGGCGTCCATGTGCTCCTGGAGCTTGGACAGTCGCTGATCGATGTAGTCCACAAGTTTCTTTTCCATCAGTTCCATATTTTTAGTAAGAATCTTTTCCAAGCAAGCGCACACAGGTTGCTCTTCCATTCTAAAAATAAAATTTAAAACACCAACATAACAATTATCCCTGATACCATAACAGAAACAACCGAACTCAAGCAAGCAGCCAATGTATGTTGCGGAAACCTGTCTCTGCAGCGCTGTCGCCAAAACATGTCGATGACAGGAGACCACAACCCGGAATGCCCAGAGCATTGTGTATCTTTGATTCTTCCAACATTTCGGCATACCAGTGACATGAGGGCAGAACGAAGACATGATATCTACGCTCACAGCACAAGTCTCCACAAAGGGTCTTTTGGTTTTGAGCCCCAAATCAAAACTGAGCTGGCCCAATTTTTTTTAAGGTCTCTACGTATGTGTTCCAAGAACCTCCCCAAACAACCCTGCGATTTCAAGTTTTGTCTTTTGTCACCCACACAACCTCACTGGAAGGTTCTTTTCTAACCTAATACGAAAACATTGAAAAATGAATGTAACTGGAATGGGCAGACAGAAAAAAAAATAGTTAAAAGGGGCGCCTGGGCGGCTCAGTTAGTTAAGTGTCTGACTTCAGCTGGGGTCATAAGCTCAGGGTCCCTGCTTGGGGGGGGGGTGTGTGTCTGCTTCTCCCCGGCTCATGCTGTCTCAAATAATACATAAAATCTTTTTAAAAATCAGTAAAAAGCACTCCAGTTTCTCAAGTTCACAACCAATGAACACCAGGACAGTGAATTTCAGGGCATGGTCCACGAAACCCTGGGGTCGCCGTGACTCTTTCAGCTTCCACGAAGGAGCAGCTTTCTTACACTACCACCAAGAGGGTGTCTGAACGCTTCATCCTCAGATCCTCATGAATGTACAGTGACACCTTCCAGAGGTTACACGAGGTGCAATGTCACTGCTCAGGTGATCAACAGAAGTTGTGCTGGAGTATTCTTCCGTTTCTCAGACTTTCCGAAGGTAGTAAATTTAGGGTATCAAATTTTCCTTGGAGATTAAGCCCACTTGTTCTCAGGACTTCTGCGGGCTTACTAGCTGCTGATGCTACGTGCTGGATGGACAGAGATGAGATGCAACCAGACGCTAACATGGACTCCATGCACTGCACAGAGTACCCTTCTAAGTTTTTTTTAGAAAACATATTTCTCATAAAAATTGTTATGTTACTCTACAGTGGGTTTGTTATTTTTAAACAAATGACTCCTTTCACATACTCTCCATACATAAAGGTCCTTTAGAGTCCTCAATTATTTTTCAGAGTGTAAAGACCAAAAAGTTGAGAACCCCACTCTAGACTGTATGAGGGGTTTTGAAAACTGTTACTATTTTTTTCCAAGTAACTCCAGAGTCACAGGAAGTTGTAAAGATACTAGAGTTCCCCAGGACCCTTCACCCAATGGTTACATCTCACCTAACTCTGGTAGAATAAAGCAGCACAAAACTGACATTGGCACGGTGTGCGTGGAGGCCGTTCTATCGCACGTACACGTGATACTCACGTGAACATCACAACTGAGATGCACAACCATTCCTTCACTACAAAGACCTCCCTCCTGCCACCCCCTATTGTCACATCCACTCCCCTAACGCCCTCTAGCCCTAACACCTGGCCACCACCAATACAGTCTCCGTCTCTACAACTCCATTTTGAGAATGGTATGCAGATGCAATCATCCAGCACGTGACCTCCTGAGAGTCTCTTGTCACTCAGCATAATGTCCTCAGGAGCCATCCAGGCTGTTGGGTGTGCCAACGGTTCGGTCCTTCTACTGATTAGCATCCCGTGACTGGATATCCCACACGTTGTAACTGTTCTTCTCTTTTAAAACATTTTGGTTGCTTGCAGTTTTTGGCTGTTATGTAGAAATAAAGCTTTGCATGAAGAACTGGGCATAGTTTGTTGTGTGGACGTAAGTTTCCACTTCTCTGGGATACATGCTCAGGAGTGGGATTGCTAGATTACGCTGTAAATGCTATTTTTTAGTTTTCAAGAAACTGCCGAAGTATTTTTTACAGTGGCTGTAGCATTCTACACCCCCTGCAGCCAGGTAGAAGAGATCCAGTTTCCCCACATCCTCATCAGCACTTAGTATTATTACCATTTTTAAAAATCTTAGCTTTAGAATAACTGTGTAGCGGTATCTTGCTGTGGTTTTAAAATGCATTTCCCTAGTAGTCATGAAGTCAATGATGACCATCTTTTCCCTTATTTGTGTACCCTTTGTAGTAAAATGTCTGTGTCAGTTGCCCACCTTCTGATTGATTTTTTTTTCTGTGACTTCTGACAGCTATCTATTAAATATAAGTCATTTGTTAGACTTGTAATTTGCAAACATTTTCTCCCAGTCTAATTTGTATTTTAACCTTGTAGCAGGGACTTTTACAGGTAGAAGTTTTAAATTTTGATAGGATCCAATATATTATTTCCATTACAGTGATCCTGGTGTCATCTAAGCACTTTTCCTAGTCGTAGGTCTCCACAGTGTTTCCTACATATTAAAAAAGTTTTATAGCTTTATGCTTTAAGTTCATGATCCATTTCAAATTAATGATCCATTTCTAGGCATGTTTAGGCCACAGTTCACATTCTGTCCTTTGGATACGCCATTGCTATAGTACCATGTGTTAAAAAAAACCACCCTTTCTCCACTGAATTGCTGTTGCACCTTTGCCAACAATCAGTCGGCCATAGCTGTTTAGGGCTATTTCTGTGTGCTCTATTCTATTGATCTGTGTCTCTGATACCATACCAATACCATAGTCTTAAATACTGTAGCTATGTAATATGTTTTGAAATGAAATAATGATTTCTCTATTCTTTTTCAAAATTGTTTTAGCTATTCTAGTTCATTTTTCTTTCCATTTCCACTTTATAGAATAATCTTGTCTACATTTACAAAAGACGTTCTTGAATTTTGGAAGGAATTGCATTAAACGTATGCATCAATTTGGGGAAGACTGATGTTGTTATTATGTTGAATCTTCAAATTCATGAACATGTTATGTCTCTCCATTTATTTTGGTCTTCTCTGATTTCTTTCATCAGCATCTTATAATTTTAAGTCTACAGATTCTATGTCTTGTTAATTTTTATGTTTTTGTAATTATTTTTTAATAGATTTATATATTTTACATGAATTTACATGTATTTTTATGTATTTCCTTTTCTTTGGAGCAATCTAATTTTGTTCACAGGGCATACTGGCTTCATAAAATGAGCTGAGAAGTCTTTCCTTCTCTTCTTTTTTGGGAAGTGTTTATAATTGGTGTTCTGTGAAGGTTTGGTAGAATTCTCCAGTAGAATCACTTGGGCCTAGATATTACTTTTATGTTAGCTTGCAAATTATGAATTCAGGGCTTTTAGTGGTTATAGGACTATTTTGTTTATTTCATCTCAGTTGAATTTAGTAGTGTGTGTGGTTTTTGAGGAATTCATTTTTTTCCAGATTGTTAAAGTTATGAGCATAAAGTTGTTTACAATATTCCCTTTTATTTTTTTTTTATTTTTTTTTAAAGATTTTATTTATTTATTCGACAGGATAGAGACAGCCAGCGAGAGAGGAAACACAAGCAGGAGGAGTGGGAGAGGAAGAAGCAGGCTCCTAGCGGAGGAGCCTGATGTGGGGCTCGATCCCATAACGCCGGGATCATGCCCTGAGCCGAAGGCAGACGCTTAACCGCTGTGCCACCCAGGTGCCCCAACAATATTCCCTTTTAAAAATGGACTTGGGGGGAGTGGAGTTAAGATGGCGGAGGAGTAGGGGACCCCTTTTTCAGCCGGTCCCCTGAGTCGAGCTGGATAGGTACCAGACCAGCCTAAACAACCACGGAACCAGCCTGAGACGCAGGATGATGCATCTGGATCTCTACAAATGAACATCTCCAGCGCTGAGTATTGAGGTACGAAGAGGGGAGCTGTAAACCGCGCACAGATATCGGAAGATAAACGGAAGGGGGAGGGAGCCGCCGCGTTTGGGCGCCGGGAAGCGGCAGCCACCTGCACGGGGGAGCGGGCGGTCTCACAGAGGGCACCCGCGAGAGAGCGGACTGAGACCGGTGAGCCGTGAACGCGCGCCACCAGGCATCTCTCAGAACACCGGAATCCCGGTGTGCTCACGGGATCCAGACTGAGACCGGGAACTCCCGGAGCGCGCGCGGGGCGGCTGGCGGCTGGCGGCTGGCGGGCCACCTGCACGGGGGAGCGGGCGGACTCGCGGTCGGCACCCGCGAAACAGCAGACTGAGACCCTGACCCGGGTGCTCGCGCCACCAGGCTTCTCACGAAACTCCGGAATCGAGGTGTGCTCACCGGGCATAGACTGAGACCGGGAGACCCGGGAGCGCGCGGGGCGGCCGGTGGCTGGCGGCATTAGAAACACAAAGGACAGAGACGGGGCGGCTGGTGGCTGGCGGCATTAGAAACACAAGGACAGAGACGCGCCGGCCCTGGAAGTGAGGGCAGGGACGCCGGGTTGGTGCGCACATCCCGGGACGCCGCAGGGTTGAGCAGCACCAACAGTAACAGAGTTAAAGTGGCCAGAACATCAGAGGAGAATGGGCCGCAATCCCTCTGTTCTGCGACAATGCAGCCTCTGCTGCTCTGACCCTCAGAAGAGGCATAGCCGGCCGCCAGGGAAAGCCGCCAGAGAACAAAAGCCTGGAAATACCGGCTCAGAGAGTGCCCATCCCCATCCCCCCTCGCAGGGGACACGGAGACTCTACCCAAACAGGGTTGCCTGAGTATCGGCGCGGCAGGCCCCTCCCCCAGAACACAGAAGGCAGGCTGAGAAATCAAGAAGCCCACAACCGGAGGTGCCTGGGTGGCGCAGTCATTGAGCGCCTGTCTCCGGCTTAGGGCGTGATCCCGGCGTTCCGGAAAGGAGTCCCTCATCGGGCTCCTCCGCTGGGAGCCTGCTTCTTCCTCTCTCACTCCCCTGCTTCTGTTTCGTTCTTGCTGACTGTCTGTCTCCCTCTCTCAGATAAGTAAATAAATAAAATCTTTAAAGAAGAAGCCCACATCTCTAAGATCCTTATAAAACAAGGGGCATGGCCTGGGACCCAGTCAATAATTTTGGGCTCTGGACAACCCCGCAACCTCCCCTCATCAGAATGACAAGAAGGAGAAGCCCCCCCCCCCAGCAAAGAAAAGACAGTGAGTCTGTGGCCTCTGCCACAGAAGTAACGGATATGGATGTAACCAAATTATCAGAAATGGAATTCAGAGTAACAATGGTCAAGATAATGAGTAGACTTGAAAAAAGTATTCAGGAAAATATTACTGAGAATATAGAATCCCTAAGGGAGGAAATGAGAGCGAATCTAACAGAAATTAAAAATTCTATGAGCCAAATGCAGGCAAAACTAGAGGCTCTGACGGCCAGGGTCACCGAAGCGGAGGAAAGGGTTAGTGAATTGGAGGATGGGTTAATAGAGGAAAAAATAAAAATAGAAGATGGTCTTAAAAAAATCCACGCCCACGAATGTTGGCTATGGGAGATTACTGACTCAACGAAACGATCCAATGTTAGAATCATCGGCATCCCCGAGGGGGTGGAGAAAAACAGAGGTCTAGAAGAGATATTTGAACAAATTGTAGCTGAAAACTTCCCTAATCTAGCAAGGGAAACAAAAATTCGTGTCCAAGAGGCAGAGAGGACCCCTCCCAAGCTCAACCATGACAGACCTACACCACGTCACGTCATAGTGCAACTCGCAAATATGAGATCCAAGGATACAGTATTGAAAGCGGCCAGGGCAAAGAAATTTCTCACGTACCAAGGCAAAGGCATCAGAATTACGTCAGACCTGTCTACACAGACCTGGAATGAGAGAAAGGGTTGGGGGAGCATTTTTAAAGCTCTTTCAGAGAAAAACATGCAGCCAAGGATCCTTTATCCAGCAAGGCTGTCATTCAGAATTGATGGAGAAATAAAGACATTTCAGAATCGACAGTCACTAGCCAATTTCGTAACCACGAAACCAGCCCTACAGGAGGTATTACGGGGGGTTCTATAAAAGTAAAAAGGCCCCAAGAGTGATACAAAACAGAAAGTCACAGCCAATACAAACAAAGACTTTACTGACAACATGGCAGAATTAAAAGCATATCTCTCAGTACTCAGCCTTAACATTAATGGTTTAAATTCTTGCTTTAAACGCCACAGGTTGCAGATTGGATAAAAAGAAATGACCCATCCATTTGCTGTCTACAAGAGACTCATTTCGAACCCAAAGATGCATTCAGACTGAGAGTAAGGGGATGGAGTACCATCTTTCACGCAAATGGACCTCAAAAGAAACCTGGGGTAGCAATTCTCATATCAGATAAACTGGATTTTAAACTACAGACTATAGTTAGAGATGCAGAAGGGCACTATATTATTCTTAAAGGAAGTATTCAACAAGTGGATATGACAATTATAAATATATATGCCCCCAACAGGGGAGCAGCAAGATACACAAGCCAACTCTTAACCAGAATAAAGAGACATATAGATAAAAATACATTAATAGTAGGGGATCTCAACACTCCACTCTCAGAAATAGACAGAACACCCTGGCAAAAACTAAGCAAAGAATCAAAGGCTTTGAATGCCATACTCGACGAGTTGGACCTCTTAGATATATATAGAACACTACGCCCCAGAACCAAAGAATACTCATTCTATTCTAATGCCCATGGAACATTTTCAAGAATAGACCATGTTCTGGGACACAAAACAGGTCTCAGCCGATACCAAAAGATTGAAATTATCCCCTGCATATTCTCAGACCACAACGCTCTGAAATTGGAACTCAACCACAAGGAAAAATTTGGAAGAAACTCAAACACTTGGAGACTAAGAGCCATCCTGCTCAGGAATGACTCGATAAACCAGGAAATCAAAAATCAAATTAAACAATTTATGGAGACCAATGAGAATGAAAATACAACAGTCCAAACCCTATGGGATACTGCAAAGGCAGTCCTAAGGGGGAAATACATAGCCATCCAAGCCTCACTCAAAAGAATAGAAAAATCTAAAATGCAGTTTTTATATTCTCACCTCAAGAAGCTGGAACAGCAACAGAGGGACAGGCCTAATCCACGCACAAGGAAGCAGTTGACCAAAATTAAAGCTGAAATCAATCAAGCAGAAACCAGAAGTACAGTAGAGCAGATCAACAGGACTAGAAGCTGGTTCTTGGAGAGAATCAATAAAATTGACAGACCACTGGCAAGACTTATCCAAAAGAAAAGAGAAAGGACCCAGATTATTAAAATTATGAATGAAAAAGGAGAGGTCACGACGAACACCATTGAAATTGGAAGGATTATTAAAATTTTTATCAACAGCTATATGCCAATAAACTAAGCAATCTGGAAGAGATGGAATCCTTCCTGGAAACCTATAAACTACCAAGATTGAAACAGGAAGAAATTGATTTCTTAAACAGGCCAATTAATTATGAAGAAATTGAGTCAGTGATAAACAACCTTCCAAATAACAAAACTCCAGGCCCGGACGGTTTTCCTGGGGAATTCTACCAAACATTCAAAGAAGAAATAATACCTATTCTCCTAAAGCTATTTCAAAAAATAGAAACAGAAGGAAAGCTACCAAACTCATTCTATGAGGCCAATATTACCTTGATCCCCAAACCAGGCAAAGACCCCCTCAAAAAGGAGAATTACAGACCGATTTCCCTAATGAATATGGACGCCAACATCCTCAACAAGATACTTGCTAATAGAATCCAACAGTTCATTAAAAGGATTATCCACCACGATCAAGTGGGATTCATACCTGGGATGCAAGCGTGGTTCAATATTGGCAAATCAATCAGCGTGATACATCATATCAACAAGAAAAGACTCAAGAACCATATGATCCTCTCAATCGATGCTGAAAAAGCATTTGACAAAATACAGCATCCTTTCCTGATTAAAACCCTTCAGAGTGTAGGAATAGAAGGTACATTTCTCAATCTCATAAAAGCCATCTATGAAAAGCCTACTGCAAATATTATTCTCAATGGGGAAAAGCTGGAAGCCTTTCCCTTAAGATCAGGAACACGACAAGGATGCCCACTCTCGCCACTATTATTCAACATAGTACTAGAAGTCCTTGCAACAGCAATCAGACAACAAAAAGGGATCAAAGGTATTCAAATCGGCAAAGAAGAAGTCAAAATGTCTCTCTTCGCAGACGACATGATACTCTATATGGAAAACCCAAAAGAAGCCACTCCCAAACTATTAGAAGTTATAGAGCAATTCAGTAACGTGGCGGGATACAAAATCAATGCTCAGAAATCAGCTGCATTTCTGTACACGAATAACGAGAACGAAGAAAGAGAAATTAGGGAATCCATCCCATTTACAATAGCACCAAAAACCATACGTTACCTTGGAATTAACTTAACCAGAGACGTAAAGGACCTTTATTCTAGAAACTATAAATCACTCTTAAAAGACATTGAGGAAGACATAAAAAGATGGAAAGATATTCCATGCTCATGGATCGGAAGAATTAACATAGTTAAAATGTCCATGCTACCCAGAGCAATCTACACTTTCAATGCTATCCCGATCAAAATACCGAGAATGTTTTTCAAAGAACTGGAACAAATAGTCCTTAAATTTGTATGGAACCAGAAAAGACCCCGAATCTCCAAGGAACTGTTGAAAAGGAAAAACAAAGCTGGGGGCATCACAATGCCGGATTTCGAGCTGTACTACAAAGCTGTGATCACAAAGACAGCATGGTACTGGCACAAAAACAGACACATAGACCAATGGAACAGAATAGAGAGCCCAGAAATGGACCCTCAGCTCTTTGGGCAACTAATATTTGATAAAGCAGGAAAAAACATCCGGTGGGAAAAAGACAGTCTCTTCAATCAATGGTGCTGGGAAAACTGGACAGCTACATGCAAAAGAATGAAACTTGACCACTATCTCACACCATACACAAAAATAAACTCCAAATGGATGAAAGACCTCGATGTGAGACAGGAATCCATCAGAATTCTAGAGGAGAACATAGGCAGCAACCTCTACGACATCGGCCAAAGCAACCTTTTTCATGATACATCCCCAAAGGCAAGAGAAACAAAAGATAAAATGAATTTATGGGACTTCATCAAGATTAAAAGTTTCTGCACAACCAAGGAAACAGTCAGAAAAACTAAGAGGCAGCCCACGGAATGGGAGAATATATTTGCAAATGACACTACAGATAAAGGACTGGTATCCAAGATCTACAAAGAACTTCTCAAAGTCAATACACGAGAAACAAATAAACAAATCAAAAAATGGGCAGAAGATATGAACAGACACTTTTCCAATGAAGACATACAAATGGCTAACAGACACATGAAAAAATGTTCAAAATCATTAGCCATCAAGGAAATTCAAATCAAAACCACACTGAGATACCACCTTACGCCAGTTAGAATGGCAAAAATAGACAAGGCAAGAAACAACAATTGTTGGAGAGGATGTGGAGAAAGGGGATCCCTCCTACATTGTTGGTGGGAATGCAAGTTGGTACAGCCACTCTGGAAAACCGTGTGGAGGTCCCTTAAAAAGTTAAAAATTGAGCTACCCTATGATCCAGCCATTGCACTACTGGGTGTTTACCCCAAAGATACAGACGTAGTGAAGAGAAGGGCCATATGCACCCCAATGTTCATAGCAGCAATGTCCACAATAGCTAAATCGTGGAAGGAGCCGAGATGCCCTGCAACAGATGACTGGATTAAGAAGTTGTGGTCCATATATACAATGGAATATTACTCAGCAATCAGAAAGAACGAGTTCTCAACATTTGCTACAACATGGACGGCACTGGAGGAGATAATGCTTAGTGAAATAAGTCAAGCAGAGAAAGACAACTATCATATGATTTCTCTCATCTATGGAACATAAGAACTAGAATGATCGGTAGGGGAAGAAAGGGATAAAGAAAGGGGGGGTAATCAGAAGGGGGAATGAAACATGAGAGACTATGGACTATGAGAAACAAACTGAGGGCTACAGAGGGGAGGGGGGTGGGGGAAAGGGATAGACTGGTGATGGGTAGTAAGGAGGGCACATATTGCATGGTGCACTGGGTGTTATACACAACTAATGAATCATCGAGCCTTACATCGAAAACCGGGGATGTACTGTATGGTGACTAACGTAATATAATAAAAAATCATTATTAAAAAAAAAATGGACTTAGGATGTATAGGGGCATCTCCAGTTACATTCCTTATATTGGTGATTTGTGTCTTCTCTCTGTTCATCTTTGCCAGTCTTGCTGGCCAATCTTACTGAAAGTTTATCAATTTCATCGAATTTCGTTATGGATTTTCTTTACTGTTTCCCTGTTTTCAAATTTGTTGATTTCCACTCTTTGTCATTTCCTTCTTTCTGCTTGCTTTGGATTCATTTTGTGAGGCTTCTAATTGACAAATTCAACCTCTTTAATCGTTATATAGGCCTATTCTGATTATTTCATCTATGTTGAGTTGTAGTTTTACGTTACTGAGATCTCTCCTCTTTTCTAATGTATAAGTGCTATAAATATCCCACTCAACACTTGTTTAGTGGCTGCATCCCACAGTTTGGTCTACTGTATTTTCATTCGTTTCCAAGTATTTTTAAAATTTCTATTGGGACTTCCTTTCTGAACCACAGATTTAGAAATGTGTTGTTGAATTGCCAAGTGTTTGGAAATTTGTTGTTGTTGTGTTTGTTGCTGATTTCTAGTTGGATTCATTTATGGTCAGAGAATATACTTTGTGTGATTTCAGTGCTTGGTTAGTTTACTTTATAACTCAAGAAATCATCTATCTTTGTGACTCTTCCACTGGTACTTGAAAAAAATGTGTATTCTGCTATTCTTGGTGGAGTCTTCTATAAAGGTTAATTAGACACTGATGGCCGGTATGAAATTGTTTAGTTCCAAACTATTCATCTTCAGATGAAAACTCTAAGTTACAGGAGATTAAACTGAGACAAAGTGGGTAAGCCAAAACTATGACCTGAGTCCCGAATTCCAGTCTAATATACTATTTTGACAAACTACATGTATGTAAAGGATAGGGAACATACTAAATTCTTAACCGTCTCTTAATCAAACCTGTGCTGCTAAAGCATGAGATTGATTATAAGATCAGGAGATAAGATCCTACATACTATAATTATCATCCCAATATAGTTTTTGTTATTCCAAAATTAGCCCAGGCCAAACAGGATCCACAAAGAAATTCTGTTATAATGACATGCTCGACATACCCAGCTAAAGAAAATTACAAACATAAATAAAGACAATGTAAAGCTGGAGCACCTGGGTGGCTCAGTCGGTTAAGCAACTGCCTTTAGCTCAGGTCATGATCCCAGGGTCCTGGGATCGAGTCCCACACTGGGCTCCCCGTTCAGGGGGGAGCCTGCTTCTCCCTCTCCCTCTGCCACTCCGCCTGCTTGTGTTCTACCAAATAAATAAAATCTTTAAAAACAAACAAAACAAAAAACGTAAAGCTTATGAGTCCACAACTCCTCTCCACTCATAAAAATAACTTTCTACTCCAACGTCTATCTGATGCTTATAACCCTTCCACAAAATCCCTGAGAAGTGCTCAAAACCTTCACTTTTAGGTACCTCTTTCAAAGCGACCAGTTCTACTCTGCATAATGGTTATGCCCTGTAAGTGTGTTAATGGAAAAATGTATTATCTCTGGAAACAAATTTTTAGGCAATATACATTGAGACAAGGCTGTTTCCCTTCACTTGATTCTTTTTTTTTTTTTTTTTAAAGATTTTATTTATTTATTTGACAGAGATAGAGACAGCCAGCGAGAGAGGAAACACAAGCAGGGGGATTGGGAGAGGGAGAAGCAGGCTCATAGCGGAGGAGCCTGATGTGGGGCTCGATCCCATAACACCGGGATCACGCCCTGAGCCGAAGGCAGACGCTCAACCGCTGTGCCACCCAGGCGCCCCTCCCTTCACTTGATTCTCATACCTACCTCATCTAAACCACATTTGTCTCAAAATAAATACTTACGCAACAGCAACAACGCCTTCCCCGGCCTTAGTGATGCCTTCCTGCCACTTGGCGTCGTGTCCCACACGGAGATGGTTAACCTGACTGCATAAATTCTGGAGAAAAGGCAGCAACTCGGACTTAGGTATACTTGAGCTGTCACTTGCTTTCTTCGGGAGGAGAGAAGAAACTGCATTTCTGAGGTCATTCTCAAGAAGAGAATGGTTTTGCGGCACAATGTTGTACTCTTTGAGGTTTGTAATATTTCCTCCACCAGGTGGCTGCGGACTTTTATCAATGGAAGCTTTTAAGTCTTCGGTCCCGTTGCCGGATGTCAATCCGGTTCTAAAAGGGAAAGGTGTGGAGGGTGACTTGTCTGGGGCTCCTGAAGCAGATGACGACTGCAGGTCGACCATACGTTTGTGGCCAGTATTTCCCCAAACCGACTGAAGCTGCTCTCCGGTGGGAACACAATTCTAAGCAAGGCAAATAAATACATGTTACTATTGACAGTGACGACAGCTAACTTTTGGGGTAATTTCTGTAAGTCAAGCAAGGTGCATTCTGTCATTTGATCCTCAAAACATCCATACAAAGTAGGCTCTGATTACTACCCCAATCTTAAGCTGAAGAGACCAAGGCTAAAGGTAACTTGGCTAAGGTAACACAACTAGTAAGTGGCAGAACTGGGACGTGAACCCAGGCCCCCTAACTCCAGAGTCAAGGCTTTTAATGATCTCACTGTAGTTTTTCCTAAAGGAAATACTAAATATTAGCATGCTTAGTAAAACTGCATTAGCATTAATGTCTCCACTACAAAGGCCTCCTTAATTTATGGTAATAAAAGAGAGTACTCTCAACTGAGGCATAGTAATTGATAATTTTCAGAATTATCATTCACCAACTTTCCACATATGGTAAACTACTCATTTTACTTAGGCACATCTTTTGCAATGAGTTTTTCATGGAGGCTACATAGATTTAACGTTAGATGTACTTTGGGTACATTTGTGACACTTTCAATGACCAAAATGAGCTACCTTTTGGCTGTGTTTCTTTCAGAATTTCCAGGACAATAGGAGTTCTCATGCAGTATTAGTTTCTGAGAATATTCTGGCTTACCTTGGAGAGAAGGCTATAATATCTCTCTGTTATGCTCTTCAATTTTTTCACAGAAGAAAAGCAAAACAACCTTTAGCTTAACTCAGTGTTAAGGTATAAGGCTCTATCCTAAAATCAAAACAACAGGAACTGTACTTTCAATTTTTTTTAAAAAAAGGTTATAAGTAATCTCTATACCCAAAGTGGGGCTCAAACCCACAACTTGGCAATCAAGAGTCACACAGTCCACTGACTGAGCCAGCCAGGTGCCCCTGAACTGTACTATCGATTCTTATCAGGATATATCATCCTATAGTTCCTGCTGTTCAACAGTTTGTGAGAGGGGTGCCTGGGTGGCTCAGTCAGTTAAACGTTTGACTCTCAATTTTGGCTCAGGTCTTAATCTCAGGGTTGTGAGTTCAGGCCCTGCGTTGGGGCCTGAAAACACATAAATAATACATACACAAAAATAAACAAATACAGAAATAATAGTTTGTGAGAGACAGATTGAAAAGTATTATTCGAGATTAGCTAAAGAAACTCAGTTCATACAATTATCTAGATATTCTAAGAAAATATTTCTGGACTGAGCTAAACCAACATTCGTTTATTCAATATTTACCAGAAATTGACTCTGCTAGACACTGTTTCAAGCACTGGAAAAAGAACATGGCAACAAGCAAAACATTAAAATTCTGACCTCATGGAGCCTACATGCTAAGAGCACAGGGAGAGACTAAAAAGAAAGGAAAGGGAAGGAAAGGAAAGAAGAAAGGAAGGACAAAGATCACGTGGATGGAGGTGGTGATAAATACTTTAGGGAAAAATAAAGCAGAAAAGGGGAATAATGAGGACAAAAGAATGTGTGTGTAGGTCGGTGGGGCTTTGTAATGTTAAGTCCCCAGAGAAATTTTTTCACTTAACTGCTCTTTGGAGGAATGCTATTTGTGGGGAAATTTATTTTACTACTATTTTAAAACATACTTTTTAAAAGATTTATTTACTTTAGAGGAGAGCGAGCGTGTGGTGGACTCAAGAGGGGAGAGGGGCAGAGGGAGAGAAAGAATATCAAGCAGATTTTCCACTAAGCGCGGAGGCCAATGAGGTATTTGATCCCATGACCCTGAGATCAGGACCTGAACTGAAACCAAGAGTTTGACACTTAACTGACTGAGCCACCCAGGCGCCCCTCTTTACGCAGAAATTTAATCTACTGTCAATTTATCTTGTTCTACTGAAAGCAAGTTTTGATTAAACCTGAAATTATTCCTGAAAATGATGGATTATACATAATTATATTTCCAAAATTTTGAATTAGACGACTCTCCTTTAGCTGAAAGAAGTTTTACTCAGTCATAATGGAAAATTCACTTATTTCTCTAATGTGCCTCAAAAAAAAATGTACAGCAGAAAACTGGTAAACATTAACGGTAACGATACTCGTATCAGGGTCAGTGTCAAAATTATGACCATTCATCAGGCAGAAAATGTAATAGAAAAATCCAAATGTAAAGGTATTTGCTATGCAAAATTTCCTTTTCTGACACATCTTAATATTCTGATTGTAAGAAAATCACTGATTTTTAGTCATTTTTTTTGCAGAGCTCTTCAGGTGAAATACTCACAGGTAAGTCTACACGCCGCTAGAGGAAGTGAATAAACCCCAGGTGTCTGTGGCTGTTCTTCTGCTTCTTTTCATGTGAGTTTGTTCAATTCTTGTCTTTAACTGTCTTGTCATATATTGTTTTGAAGTCCTATCAAATCCTTTCGAAAGTGGACACTAAATATATATTAAATACTTTAGAGGACTCAGACTTTGCCAAAGTAATTCCACTGCTACGAATTCACCCTCGTGGGGCGCCTGGGTGGCTCAGTCAGTGAAGCGTCTGACTTCCACTCAGGTCACGATCTCGGGGTCCTGGGATCGAGCTGGGTTGGGCTCCCTGCTCAGTGGGGAGTCTGCTTCTCCCTCTGCCCCTCCCTCAGCTTGCGCGCTCTCTCTCAAATAATAAATAAAATCTTAAAAAGAAAATCTACCCTGCAGAGATATTTGAACCAGTGTACAAAAATAGATATTCAAATTTCTTCTATGTACTGCCAGTCATGCCACCAAAAAAAAAAAAATCTGAAAAACTTAAATACCCATGAATCGGGACTGAGTACGTACCACAGAATATCCACGAAACCACAGAGATATAGATTTACTGCTTAGGAAGAGGCCCGTAACATCCTGTTAACTGAAAATGTTACTGAGCAACATGTACGCTATGAAAGCATTTACGTAAAATTGTGCCCATATACTTACACATGACTATATAGCTATGTGTGTGTATAACTTCATCCATGTGCAGGTGTATACGCACACAGATTTCTGGAAAATTAAGTTTATTTCTCCATATATTGGAGGATTTATAAAAGTATGAATTTTCTGTAACTGCTTATTATAAACACCTCAAACATGTATCACCATTAATAATCAGAAAAAAATAAAATTATAAAGCCATTTTTATTTTAAAGAGGAAAAAGTAACAGAATACAAATCCTGAACAACTTAATGTTTGAGAAAATGGGGCACATCCTTTCATTCAGATAACTTTAAGCAACAGCTGTATGTTAGGTACTTTGATACAGAAATCCTGCTCAGTTATTTCTAAATTACTAGAGCAAAAACCAATCAAAGCCGGCAAATCTGAATTTCAAATACAAAGGAATGAGGAATAACTTTAATATTTACTGTGATAAAACAGAAGTTTGTATTGTCAAATAAGACCTATATGACTCAGAGTTTAACCTTTAATAAAACTTTCAAGAAAAAAAGTAATCCCAAGGCACAAGTGAAACGGGGAGAGGTCTAGGACTTGTACCCCAAGTCCTTTTTTTCCCCTTCAGTACAGGCCCAGTCCAGATTAATACCGGAAGGCTCTAAACAATGTGTGTGGTTAACCACTTACACAAGTAGGTCTGGTCATGAAACAGTCCCATTTTATGCTCAGATAATTAAATGGTTCACGTGGCATTTTCCAAGAAGCCATGCCTTAGAAATCTAGAGATCCCTGGTTTGTTAACAATAATCAATCCTAGACAATCAGGATACACTCCATAAATAAGGACTTTCCCACTACGAAGGAGGTCTTTCATTAGCATGTTTAAAAGGAGATTGAACAGGGTGTCCCCCAAATTTCCTCACATGGAAGACTTAGCAGTTACTGGTTGTAAGCAAGTTACAACACAGTGTCTATGGTATTAACCCATAAGCGGTGGCTGGGACAGTTTATGTTTGTTTCTACATGGACAGAAAACTCTAGAAGGATACACACCAAACTGTTATCAGTAGTTACCTCTGGGGAATGGGATGACAGCTGGGAAAACTCAATACACTTCTGCAGTGATTCAAATTCATGGCAAAGAAAATGTAGCATTTTAGGAATAAAACCTTAAGGTTTAAAGGCATGTTCCCCCCTCCAAAATAATCTACCATGTTTCTTTTTTTCCCAAAGTCAAGTTTTTGAAAGATAGAAATCAGTCAATGAACTAGTTATATTTAATTCATTAATCTCTTCTGATTATTTCTAAAATCTTTTCTTGCTTTTGACAATTTCTTTTTAAAATCTTCAATCTGTTTCTTTACAGAATCTTTGCGCTGAGTTATTCTCAAACCACAGCGTGCATAAAATTAACCTACTATGCTTATTTAAAATACTGATTCCTGGATCCCACTCTCTGAGATTGAGTAGGTAGAAAGTGTGGCCAGGATACACATTTTGTAGACATCGGAAAGGATTCTGATACAGGTGTCCCATGGATCATGCTTTAAAAACAGCCTAAACTCTTTTAAAACAGCTTAAGTCTCATGAGCTAGACAAATTCTTCTGTTATTCCCAATATTCCTTTACACAGCCATCTTCTAATTTTCTCTTTATCTCTAAGCTTCTTGAGAAAAATCTTCTAAAATGCTCAAAACAGTGTCTTATTCACTGAGAAGGTGCTTAATAAGTATCTGCTGAGCAAACAAATGAGTGAGTAAATTCATGGAAAATTGTGAAGATCTGTAGTAAGGTATTTTGTAGAAGAGAATGTCTACAAAATGCTATTTTACAAAAGCATATAAAGATAACAGTCAAATCAACAGAAAAGTTCAATGAAAAAACTTAAGCCAATACATGTCCTTATGAAAAGCCAACACTTGGAAATTTTTAATGGTACCTGGACAGAACCTATGTCTACCAACCTGCTGCTGAAACTTAACCATATTCATCAACTGCTGAGCACCAGGTGACAGCTTTGACCCCATGGCCTCCATGAGAGTTTGGACCCTCTGCAGGTCTATCCTTGATCCTAGAGCAGGAGAGCTCGTTGAAGAATTTGCTGAAACCCGCCTCAATTGCACCACAACTTTACTGATGAACACACACAGCTTTTCACCAAAGGAGAGCAACTATTATAAAACGAGAGTTCCAGAAAATAATGATATTAAAAACAATCATCATTTACAGTCACTTCTTGTTATTACTTAAGACTGAAGCATTTGAGAATCAAAAAATTAACTTTTTAAAAAAATATATTTTTAAAGATTTTATTTATTTATTTGACAGAGATAGAGACAGCCAGCGAGAGAGGGAACACAAGCAGGGGGAGTGGGAGAGGAAGAAGCAGGCTCCCAGTGGAGGAGCCTGATGTGGGGCTCGGTCCCAGAACACCGGGATCACGCCCTGAGCCGAAGGCAGACGCTTAACGACTGAGCCACCCAGGCGCCCCTCAAAAAATTAATTTTAAATACATTTTCATTTTTAAGTTTTCTCTAGCATAGTCATGGTCAGAAAAAAAAATCCAATTTATCATGAGGCTCAGAAGTATTTAAATAAAAAAGTCCTTTTAAACTAACAGATGATACATAAAACAGCAAATGCGGGTGGAAAAGATAAAATAACATTTACTTAGTTTAAGGAACTGCAAATAAATTGTACCAATCTGAGATCTTAACATATAGCAACTTGCGGTGTAAATATATTTAATACAAAATAAGGCTGCCTAGAGCCCATGCTAAGTGCTTACTGAAATATTAAATATAAGTCAGTCTTTTATAAGTTAAAACTGTAAGGAAATGTCAAGATGATCTAATACAGCTTGACTGTTTACTTATTAAAAAAATGAGTTCAAGAGTGATTTTTCTAACTTGTCCAACACCAAGTAGGAAAGGCTGGGCTCTGAACCTAGTTCTTCCAGCTTTGACCCCAGTGGTTTTCCCAATGCTTTATGCTGCCTCATTTTGTCCATGTTTTTGAACCAAAAGACACTTCCTGTGTGATATGGACAACAAAGTAGCGAAGCAGAAAGGGCAGAGGATTTAGAAACAGACCTGCATACAATGAGGACTCTGCAATGTACAGCCTATGTGACCTTGGGCAAATGCCTAAACTTGATCAGGAGCAAAATGAGGGAGGGTGATAACAATGTTTCACATGGCTGTTCTGAGGATTACTTGTTAAACTTTCCAGTACTGACCACTGATTAAGGGCTCAAAAATAGGCACTGGTAGCTCTTATTTTTATTTTAACTTTCATACAGTTTTGCTCCAGAAGAAGTCTTCTTAAGATCCCCCTAAATGAAACTAGTGTTTGCACTCCCATGTACTTCCATAGAATAGTTACAAAAAACATTCACCTAAACAGACATATAATCCCATATATCACACAAAGACACAGGGGAATAGAGATCCATGACCTAAAAACTCAGTGTAGCAGAAATAAGACTGTCATCAACCATTAAGTAATCTTCTCACTAAATTTATACATCTACCTGCCAACCTCCTACGATCCCTTTCCTGCTTTTTAATTCCCAAGCATTTCTATTAAATATAGCACACATCGAATCTACATATTATCTGTCTTGCCCCCTATAATATTAGCAGTGTGAGGGCTTTGTTGCAATTTATTTTATTACTGCTAATTCCTAAATGCTTAGTACAGGATCTGGGAGCGAATGGAACTCTAATACTTGGTGAATGAATGAATCACTTCATTTAAATGACTTTAGACACTACTAGGCTTTACTATCTAAAAGAACATCTTGGAATAATCAGTTCTGTGACCTTCTCTAAGTAATAACAAGCACAGAGATAAAATATTTAGAGATGAAAATAATCCAAAGATTTATTGTCTTCAGCCTTTTAAAATAACTCACAACGTAGGTCCAAATAGGTGAAGAAACTTGCCCAAGGCTATCCTGCTAGTCAGGAACAAAGCTCCCTTAAGTCAGGGCTTAGGATTTCCAGTCCAGGACTCTTTCCCTAGATTCTGATGACACCATTAAAGTTCACTTTAATATTAACAATTAATTAATTAATATTTAACATCAGTTTTCATGTTGAAGACACCAGTCCCAAGTCCTTTAACTATGTGGTGTCTTTGCTCGAAACTTCTGTGTTCTTTGTGGGTATTTTTGGGCAAAAACTGCTTGTGGTTTTCACTTAAGTTTTACATAAAAATAAAAAGGTTTTAAACTCAGTTTTCCAAGGCTTAAAAGTACAATACTACTGTAAGAACAACAGTATACATCATGGCATTGCCACAGCTAATAAATGTTCAGATTTTAAAAGGAGAATGTTAATAATTTTTTAGAGAAGAATTTCTTCTTACATGTTTACTAAGTATTTCTCAGCTAAAACCGGGAACCATGTGGGACATGTCGCATTACAACCATCAGAAGATGTTTATATAGTACAAAAACAACCGTAGTTTTCAAATTAGTTACAATTCAGTGATTACTTACCTTTATTTTACAAGCATGTGTGGAGGGCTCCAATTTTAGGTGTTTTTTGTACAAAATAATCTTTTCATTTTCACTGAAAATAAAAAGAATTTCTTAAAATTTTCATATATTATCACTTTTAATAGTTACATTTAAAAATGAAGTTTTCCAGGACAACACGTAAATCCTGTCATTCAGTTTTCCTGGGGAGGCATAAAGAACTGTGGCTTCATACTGAACTGCATTGGGTAAAAAGACTGTATCTGTCACTTACTACCTATATAAGATAGTTAAATTTGATAACAAACATATAATCATATAGCACACAGCATATTTTAAGATTTATTTATCTGAGAGAGAGAGAGACAGAGAAATGAACACACCTGCGGGG
This sequence comes from Ursus americanus, assembly GCF_024610735.1. Classification (NCBI taxonomy): domain Eukaryota; kingdom Metazoa; phylum Chordata; class Mammalia; order Carnivora; family Ursidae; genus Ursus; species Ursus americanus. Next base: position 9,029,919 of record NC_142132.1, read on the forward strand.
CGGGGGGGGGGCGGGCAGAGCGAAAAGCAGAGAGACTCTTAAGCAGGCTCCAGGCTGAGTGCAGAGCCTGATGAGGGGCTGGATCTCCCCACCCTGAGATCATGACCTGAGCTGGAAACCAAGAGCCGTCCGGTCAACGGACTATGCCACCCAGGCACCCCCACAGAGCATATTTTAAAGCTCAACAAACATACCCATTATTTTCAACATACATGGAATATAAAAGTTCATATTTTGAGTTCTGTTATAAAGAAAGATTAAGAATTCAGAAAAAAAGGGGCGCCTGGGTGGCACAGCGGTTAAGCGTCTGCCTTCGGCTCAGGGCGTGATCCCGGCGTTATGGGATCGAGCCCCACATCAGGCTCCTCCGCTATGAGCCTGCTTCTTCCTCTCCCACTCCCCCTGCTTGTGTTCCCTCTCTCGCTGGCTGTCTCTATCTCTAATAAATAAATAAAATCTTTAAAAAAAAAAAAATAATTCAGAAAAAAAAAAAAATTCAGGATGCCTGGGTGGCTCAGTCGGTTAAAGTGCTGGACTCCTGATTTCTGCTCCAGTCATGATCTCAGGGTGGCGAGATCCAGTCGCCTGGGCTCCACACTGGGTGTGGAGCACGCTTAAGATTCTCTCTCCCTCTGCCACACCCCCTCCCCCCTAAGAAAAAGAATTAAAAAAAAATTTTTTTTTTAAGTGTAATACCAGATTATATATGGTGGTACGACAGTCTGGGACTTCTGCATTATTGCTAATGGGCTTCCTCAAGAAAATGTGTTCAAAGTTCCAACTAATTGCCTAATTAATTTTTGGAAAACAGACCCCTCTGAGTTAAGACAGGTTAGAAACATTTATCAGAACTTCAACTCTCATCAAAGTCCTCCACTAATATGACCCGCTACCCAGTCACCTCCCTCAATTAGCTCGAAATTTCCACATTAACAACAATGAGAAAGCTCAGACTCTCTCAAAGATCCCTTAAAGGGAGAAACTTCTACTCCTGCTGGTAGGTTTTTATCTTCTCCCCCCGAGTGCCCGGCATCAATGTCAGGCAGTCAACAAATACCACAAAAGCTGGCAAAGTCCCACGGCTTGGCGAGAACACCTCCGCGTTCACAGGTTACAAACCTGTTCTCCGGGTCACCACAAACGGTCTTGCCCCTACTGGTTCCACAGTACTCCTCTCCTAAGTATACTTCCATATTTCTTGCTGAACTTAAAATGCCCACAGAAACGATTTCTTCGCCTCCGTTAGGGTCACATCGCAGGTATAGGAAGCAGGGCTTTTCACCGGGGCTGCTGAGGCTGCTCTTCAAAACCACCAGGTCTTGGCTGAAAAGAAAACCGTCCAACATATTCATCGGTGTACTTGTCCGAACACCGCTCACGACCCTCTTATTAGGCCACGGGTCCTCCTTCTAACTCACTTCTTCATCTACCCCTGAGGTCCCCGCACCTTCCCAAGCACCCAACAAGCGCTCAATACAGATTGCCAAGCAAATGCACACTCCGGACACCGGGGCTCTGCCCTCTCCTGTTTCCTCGAATGCGGACGCGACCCCCTGTAGTCGCTTCTCATTTCAACAGAAAAAGTTCCCTGGGCACCGACTGCGTGCACCAGAGTGGGAAACGAAAGACGCTCAGAGGCAAACGCCTATCTTTTCCATAACGAAGCTGCTGGGGACTCTGGACAGTCACATTTATTAAGGCGGACACGGGTGACAGGAGGCCTTCGCTGGTTCGTTTGTGCGGGGAGAGGGAGGCGGACCCCGGTTCCGACCCGGCGGAGGTGCGGGTCCCGGGGCCGCCAGCCCCGCGCGCGACACTCACGCCCCCACCCCGCCCTCCGACCCCCGCCGACGCCGGTCCCCGCTCCCCGCACAGACCTGTCGCCAGCTGGGCTCCCGGATGCCAGGCCCACACCCTCTCCCCGCACGGCCCCCGCCTGCCCTCCCGGCGCCCCCAGGAGCGCGGCCGTTCCGCAGCCGCGGCCCCAGACCCCGCCGGCCCGGCGCACCCCGGGGCAGGAGGCGCCAGCGGTTCCTCCCAGTCCAAGTCCCGGGCGCCGAGGTCAGCCCGGGTGAGATGGAGGCTGTGGGTCAGGGCTCCGCAGGCGGCATCCCAGGAAGAGGCCAGCATCGGGCGGCAGCTCAGTCCCGCGTCCTCGGCCCCAGTCTCCATTCTGCCGCCGCCAGCCCAGGCCGAGCCCGGAACCTCTCTTCCAGGGCTTGCGTTTCCGCCAGGGCAGCGGGGAGGCGAAGACGCAGAGCGACTTCCGGCTCGGCAGGCTTCAAAAACGCAAGACCCGCCGCTCCTTGTCCAGTGGGAAGAAAACCAGGTACCGGAGACACGCATGCGCGCGCCAGCCGGCTGCAGCAAGGCGCTTCCAAACCTGCGGGGGGTAAAGAACTCGGGGGCGGAGCGTGCGCCCCGACGGCAGCTGGGCCCACCGCTGGAACTGTGCGCAGGCGCGGCGCGGGTGCGCGGGAACAGGGCGGTTTTTGCACGTGGGCCCGCGGACCTAGCTGGCGCTGTAGACGACGGTTGCCGGGCGGGCTGGGAGGGTCGGTCCAATGAGGAGAGTCCGTGGTCAGGTAGGAGTGGTGCGGTGGCTGCACGCGCCCCGAAGACCAGCTGCCGACCGTCGCCGTGTCTGCAGTGGACGCTGCGGCTTTCCCGCCCACAGCAGCCGAGCGTGTTTGCGTGGCTGCCGGCAGCTTGGCTGTAGCAGGCGGAGGTTTGCACGTTGTCCCCGAGTCACAGTGGGGCCGCGGTGCGGGCCGGCCGTGGCCGTGTCAGTGACCCGCTGGCGCCAGGGCGGGACGGCGACGGCGGCCTTGGCGCTGGAGGGGAGGTGAGGGGGAGACGGGGCCCCAGGGGCGGCCGCCGCAGCCGTGGCCCGCACCCCTGGCCCTGTCAGGAGCGAGCAGGAGCGGGGCCTCGGGTCTCTGATGGAGCAGCCTGTGAGCTGGGACTTGAAGGACTTTTAACGTTTGGGTCCCGAAAAGTGGAGCGGGTGGAACTTTCTAGTTGCCCCTCGGGATAGGAAGATAACTGGTGCCTCTCTGCTCCTTCCTGTCCACTTCACCTTGAAAACACTGGATGATTAGATTCAAATAAAATTGAAATGTCAGCATTCTTCAAATTTGGGCTGTCAACCATGTATTTATGGTGCTTTCTCTCTAGAAAATAGAAATCTTAGTCTGTCTCATGTTGATTTTGTTTTAGGACTTCTTTTTCTGGTTTTGTTGTTGTTCAGTGCCAAATAATTTTTGTTTTGTTTTTCTTAAGGTCTTACATGAGTTATGTTAGGATATGTACCTAGTGAGAATACAGATTTCCCTCGTACCTGAAAATAGAGCGTTCTTATAAAAACTTTTCTAAGCCGAAATGGCTTAAATAAAGGGAAGAGCATCCTCTGCTTTCCAAAAGTTGCAGTGTTTCCACTTTGCTTTTTACAGAGACCTACAGTAGTGCCTGTTTTCGATAACCAAAAGAAAGGTGGAGAGGATTTCGTTTTTATGAAAATAAAACCTTACTGTGTTAACGTTGGTGTTTCATAAGGTGTCCTGCAAACTTTGGGAGAGCAGGAGTTACTTGTACAATACCTGTTTCATTGTTTTTTAATCTGTGGAGTGGTGTTAGAAAAATTGGAATGTAATTTTTTTGTAAGTAATCTGTTATCCAGAGTGTGTATTAGATGGATTCACCAAGTTTGAAAGAGAAACCCCCCCAAAGGATCAGATATGTAGCGTATTGAGCAAGTTAGAAGTCCTTAATTGTATGTATCCTAGTTTTAATGTTTTGAGAGATTAGTATTGCAGACTTATTCTAAGTTGTCTACAGCAGTGTGTGTGTGTGTGTGTGTGTTTTCTCTGTATGCCCTCCCTCTATAGTCATAACTTAACTTAGATCCACGTTAATCTATTGGACATTCTTCAAAGGAGCATAGACTCTTCGTCAGAATTACCAACCTGCAAGTTAATGAACAAGATGAATTATACTATGAACTGGGTGTTGACTTCCTTGCACAAAGCTGAAAGCCACAGGTCAGAAAACTAGACTACTATAGTCTTTCCCTTTCTTTCATTCCCATGTATCTAGTAAATCACCCCAAGTCTTGAGATAGCTGTATCTATAGATCTCGATCTATATAGATAGAGAGATTTTTTTTTAAAGGCAAAGCTTCCTATCTTTTTCCATCTCTGCCTCTTCTGTTTCCAAGCACTATCTTTCATTCGGATAGTTTCAGGAGTTTCTTCACTGGTCATTAGTTCCCATTTTCATCTTCTCCTTTTCATTCTGTGCACCGTCCTCTGATTTTCCTGCGCCTGAGCCACCATCATCTTTGCCCATCGTTAGCACAGCATATAAAGCCTCTAGTGACTTTGCCTACACCCTACTCGTGACTCTTGCCTACATCCCAGGCTCCTCTACCTTTGCACGAGCTTTCCTCTCTACCTACAGTGTCTTTTCTTTTGGATAGCGGGGAAGAATCTGTTTATCATTGAAAACCAAGTGTAGAACTCCACAGTATTACAGAATCAATGACTACTTTTTCTGGACTAAGAATTTTCAGGTACTATAATTCTCTTGTGGTTCAGGAATGTATAAAATGATTCTCACATTTGTGTTCCCTAACGTCTGAATGATTATTGAGATCAGGAATTATTTTATACCTGGTGGACGTGTTCAGAATAAGTTTGTTGAATGGAATTGATAAGGAAAGCAGTATGGGTTCAGAACTTTATTACAATGTAAGGAGCAGAAAAAGGAGAAATCAGTAAATTCAATCTTATACTTTTTTCAAAGCCAGAAGAGTTGTGGTAGTGCAGAGGTTACTATGATTTTAATGTGCTAAATTATTGTTACCATGAATTGCAAATGTTTCTTCTTGCTTTTTTTTCCCCCTCCACTGTAAATAAAGAATAGAACATGTTTTTGAAAACTTCCCACCAGTATCACAATGTAAGTTTTTGGCTTGCCTATTTTAAAGAGCAATTTATTGTTAATTTAGGATTTACAGTGTGAATCATGACTGATGGTGTATTGTAACACAGTAGTTCACAGACACTTTTGGCCTAGGACCCCTTACATGCTCCGCTCGTATGCTGAATACTTCCAAGAGCTTTTGTTTATGTGGGTTTATATTACTAATTAAAAAAAAAATCAACACTTGTGGCTTCAGCTCTGGCATGAAAAGAGTTTAGAATTTATCACAACCATCTTTACAACAACAACAACAACAAAGCTGAACAAACTGAAAATCAATGACGTTTTAAAAAATCCACCAGATAATTGATGTCACAGGGCAAACAGCCACTCTGATAACTGAAGAGATCGGTAAATGCAGAAAATCCCAATGGAGATCCACTTACCAGGAACAGAATCCTCTGGAGGCGGTAGTCTGGGAGGAACACTTAAATGGTCGTTGATGAATTGCTGGAGGCTGAGTGTGGACTAGCTTGAGAGATGAATACTCCTGGGAGCCCACTTTTAGGAGGCCCCATACTTTTATGGGTTTTACTTCCAGGAATCCCACGAGATTTGCCCAGTGAAGATTGGAGAAGAATCTCATGCTGTCTGCGGGGGGGAGGGGAAAGTAACCATTTTGAAATACACTCCACAGTATTCTCCTTAACAAAGGTTACTACTCTCAGGGGAAACTTCCAGGCTTTTGTGACCTAGGGGGATGAGCAGTTAGACAACTCCGGCCCCTTTAGCCTTCCTGTCACGTGTAGAGGGAGGGGAAAAAAAAAAAAAGACAAACACTTTTGAAGGTGACAAGCAAGGGACTCAGGTCTGCTAAAGACAGATTTAGTCTTAAGATTATGCAATTCTTTCCTTCCCCAGTGCCTTACCACCACATCAGCAGGGCTCCGATATACAGTAGATTACAATGAAGAGAGTAGGATGCAGACTATTTTAAAAGGAGTTTCTAGGGAAACCAAAAGACAATAGGGGGAACAAAAGCAAGAATACTAGAGGAAATTGAAGCCTCTGGCACCTATAGTTACAGCAAGCATTAAACAGAGCCTAACTCCTAAGCAGATTAACATAAAACTCCACACTAACAACGTGATTACCTCGGTTCTTCTGCATATCTCCATTTACATTATGTCTGGCTTTCAACAAAACATTACAGTGCACACTAAAAGGCAAGAAAAACTCATGCCAAGGAGACAAAGCAAGCATTAGAACCAGTATTAACATATGACACAGGTGTTGGAATTATCCGGGAATTTAAACTAACATGTATAGATTTTATACTATGCTGTAGTAGCGTGTATTGCTAGAATAGGATTTCAATTTGGAAGATCCTCCCTCTCGAAGGCAAAACGGGACTCTTCTCAGGGCGGTTGCCAGGACCACACCAAAGCCCTCAGCGGAGCAGGAGCCTGAAAGTAAATATGAAAATCCTGGGAGCAGAGCAGGAGCTGTGGAAGAGGCACAGAGATGGAACTTGGGTCAAGTAAGGGGGGCTCACAGGGTTACTCCCAGTAACCTGGGATCTGGGCTGCCTTCTGCCACTAGATACGCAGTTTACAAGTAGAAGGGTGTTTGCAGCCACCTGCCCCAGGTGTTAGTCGCAGGATGGGCACTTGGCACAATAAGTGATCTGGGTGAAAGTCCTTGTGTATGTGAATTACTAAGAATTTGCCACAGGGAAAATGGCCCTGTAACCTGGATCACACCACAAAGTTCAACTCATAGATTCTGTATACAAGTGCTGCCTACTCTGCCATCTGGAACACAGGGCCCCTCCCATCACTCTCAGTACTCTTGACTAATCACTACATGTGAATTGCCAATGAACACTTAGGATGAAAATATCATCAATCCCCAGGCCCTTCCCTAAATGAAATGCAACTGGATTTCTTTGCATATCTTTCTGCTCAGAGCCAAAATCAAAGCCTTTGTATGATAGAATTAGTGGGTACTGGGAATGGGGAACAACACTTCATGTCAGAGGGTTGCAGAAAGGTTGAGGGGGGTGGAAGGGCCCTGTGAGGAGGGGGCTGGAGGAATAGGTCACAGAACCAGGCCTTAGTTCCTGCCCTGTGGTGACTTGCTAGGTGACCCTAGGGAATCACTTCTGCTCTCTGAGCTTCCATTTCCTCATCTGTCAAACAGTCTTAGTCTTTGCATTGTCTTCTGGCCCTCTGCCATGAAACTTAGAAAGATACACATGTTGGGAGTATTAAGGTGAGTAGCTTAATGTTGCTGCTTTATAAGAAATGTGTACAATATTCTTATCAGTAAATGAAGTAATGATGGTCTTGGTTTACTGTTATGTCTGAAATTTTTAAAAAAGATTTTATTTATTTGAGAGAGTGAATGAGAGCACAAGCCGGAGGAAGGGCAGAGGGAGAGGGAGGAGCAGACTCCCTGCTGAGCAGGGAGCCCGATGTGGGACTCAATCCCAAGACCCTGGGATCATGACCTGAGCTGAAGGCAGTCACTTAACTAACTGAGCCACCCAGGCACCCCTGTTACGTCTAAATTTATTGCTCTGTCTGAATTTAGACGCTTGGATCAGGAAAGTTGTTATCAGATTGACAAAATTCATATTCGGGTCATTGCCCACGAAATGTGTCAGCACCTCATGGGTGCTTGGCCCTTTGTTTGATATTGGGGATCCTGAGTTTCTGCCTAATGAAACTCACACCTTGAAAAAAACCAGCTTTTCAATGTGTAGACTTATCAAACAGGGCAGTCAAATAACCACAATTATAAAAGGAAACCAAGAAATGAAGCAGTCATCTTTGTAGGGAAGGACTGCATAACCTGTCTCCTTAATCATGACTAAGCTCATTCAAGGCCATGTCCCTCAGAATAGTTGCTGCTTTGATGGAGGGCATAGAAAAGAAACTTGGAAAAATAAACCATTTTTGAGTGAGGTAAAAAGCAGGAAAAATACCCAGTTAATTCAACTCCAGAGTATTGGGTTCAGTGAGGGTGAGCATAGTAGGTTCCTGTAGTCAAGACAAATATTTGCTCAGAGTTAGAACAGGAATCAGAAATCCTTATGACAAATGAAATTCAGGGTTTTAGAGAGGTACAAGCAAATGGCATAGATACAGAGGAAAAGAAGCAATTAACATGGGAATCAGTGCAGATTTTACAGAGGAGTTGGCACTGAGTGAAATCTTGCAGGCTTAATATTATAGCAGCTAGAGGAGGAGAGGGGCTGGGAGAGCCATCTAGTCAAGGCTCAGAGGCATGAAAATACATGGGTCATGGGGAAGTGCAGTGGGAGATGAAGCTGGAAGATATTTCAACTATGTTGAAATGTGTTTGGCCCAGTCTAGGATGACACGTGAGGTGCCTGGGACACACAATTTAAGAAGGCATTTACTCTCAGGGTCAGATAAGTACAGTCAGCACGTGGCTGTGGCCATCAAGTAGAAGATTGATTTCAGGACCTCCTGTACGAGGGACTTCTGCTTCTGGGAAGATGGAGCAGATGTGCTTTTTATTATGCTTTCTACCAAGTGCAACCAAAAATCCGGGACATTATGTAGAAAACAAACACAAGACCCTGACAGGTGGTGGGAAGAAATCAGACAAGCTAGGAGACTTGAAATCCAAGGAACATGGTGGTGAACTCCCTGGGTCTTGTTTTTGCCTCAGATTTCCAGACTTGGAGATGAAGAAGCCGGCAACCTGGGAACACCAATGGGTGCAGACAGAAAAGCTCCCAAGAAAATCCTCCTGTCTCTAGCCAAAGGCCCAAGAAAAAGGGAGCCTCAGAAGCCTCACAAGCCAGGGAGCCTGTATTCCAGTCAAATATCCCAGAAAAAATTGTGGCTCCACCCCCAGCCCAGCCTTTCCTCCAGCCAGGACGAAGTGGAGAGCCTAGACTTGCATTCACCAGGCTATAAAGAGTTGTTCCAAATCGCCCCTTCCTGCCAGTGTAGTATCAGAGAAGACTGGGTGATACAAAGAGTTGTTCCAAATCGCCCCTTCCTGCCAGTGTAGTATCAGAGAAGACCGGGTGATAACACTCCTACCTTCCCAGTCAGTGGAGATCCTGGGAAGTCTGAGCTTTCACCTTGACCCAGTGGTAATGAGGCACAATTCACCTAACTGCCGGGGGGTTGGTTATCAGAGGAGGCTTACTGGAAATTCAGGACTTTGACCATCTCCCAGCAGCAGCAGGGTCCCCTCTACGGTGTGGAGACCAAAGCATGAGGAGATTTTTCTGCAGTCTTCACTATAAGAACCTCATTGAGCTCCTTGAGGTAAAATTCATGAACATGGCTCTCCCCCCTAGAAAAACCTGGGCCCCCAGGAAGTTTTTTCTCTCATGCTGGTCCTCCTTCAGCCTCCAGCAGTTTATCACTTACCATTTAAGTGTTCCGAAGAGTTGCTGGCTCCAGCAGTGGCTTCTGCTCCTGAGAAGCTGCGATTCTCTGTATTCACCTGTCTCTTTACTTTCGTTTGCTCTGTTACTTCCATGCTGTGGTTGACCTAGGAAGACATGTTGACTATCAAGTTTGTTCAGCTTTTTTCTTGTTTTGAGGGTGGCAACTCCCAAGCTCTTTACATGTTGTAGTGGAACTGGAATTTCTGAGTTCATTTTTATTCATTTTTTTTTCTTTCTGTTCCTCAGACTGGATAATCTCTATTGATCTGTCTTTGAGTTCACCAATTATTTCTTCTGCCTGCTCAGATCTGCTGTTAAGCTCCTCTAATGAATTTTTTTCAGTTATACTTTCCAACCCGAAAATTTCTATTTGACTCTTCAAAAAAAATAATTTCTCTCTATTGATGTTCTCTGTTGGAGACATTATTCTCATACTTTTAGTTCTTTAGACATAGATTCCTTTGAAAATATTTTAAATAGTTGATTTAAAGACTGTGTCTAGGAGCGCCTGGGTGGCGCAGTCGTTAAGTGTCTGCCTTCAGCTCAGGGCGTGATCCCAGGGTTCTGAGATCGAGCCCCACATCAGGCTCCTCTGCTATGAGCCTGCTTCTTCCTCTCCCACTCCCCCTGCTTGTGTTTCCTCTCTCGCTGGCTGTCTCTCTGTCAAATAAATAAAATCTTTAAAAATAAATAAATAAATGGGGCGCCTGGGTGGTGCAGTCGTTAAGCATCTGCCTTCAGCTCAGGGCGTGATCCCGGCGTTCTGGGATCGAGCCCCACATCAGGCTCCTCTGCTATGAGCCTGCTTCTTCACTCCCACTCCCCCTGCCTGTGTTCCCTCTCTCTCTGGCTGTCTCTGTCTGTCAAATAAATAAATAAAATCTTACAGAAGGAAAGAGAAAGAAAGAAAGAAAGAAAGAAAGAAAGAAAGAAAGAAAGAAAGAAAGAAAGAAAGAAAGAGAAAGAAAGAGAGAAAGAAAGAAAGAAAAAGAAAGAAAAAGAGAAAGGAAGAAAGGAAGAAAGGAAGAAAGAAAGAAAAAGAAAGAAAAAAAGAAAGAAAGAAAGAAAGAAAGAAAGAAAGAAAGAAAGAAAGAAAGAAAGAAAGAAAGAAAGAAAAAGAAGGACTGTGTCTATTAGGGCCAATGTCTGGGCTTCCTAGGGAAAGTTTTTAATTGCTTTCCTTTACCTTTTATCAGTCATACTTCTCTTTCTTTCATTTTTTCCTTTTGTTTTTTCTTTTTTATGTCTTAGAGTCTTTGTTGAAAACTAGACATTTAATATAATATGGCAACTCTAGAAATCAGTTTCTCCCTGCTCTCCAAGGCTTGTTCTTGTTCAGTGACTTTTCTCAACAAATTCTGTAAAGTCTGTATTCTTTGTTGTATATTGACACTGAAGTCTCTGTTGATTAGCTTAGTGATGAGCTAATGATCAGACAAAGATGACCTTAACTGCCTGGAACCAACAGATCTCCCAGTCTTTCATGAGGGGCTCTATGTGCATGTTGGGGCATGCCTTCAACAATCAGCCAAGCAGTTGGAAACTCTGCCATAGCCTTCACTTTTGGCTTGGGAGAAAGCCTTAGGGTCAGTCGGAGGTGGATGCTTAGGGCCATCTTGTGTCTCTCTTGAGGATACTCACAGCCTTAGACACGCACACAGCACACGTGCATGGCCTGGAGTCTCAGGAATATGTCAGAGCTTTTCAAAACTCCTATGGACAGCTAATTTACCAGCTTCTCCTTTAAGCTTTTTGGCTACTCTGTGATTTGCCCCAAATGTTATGCACTACCTCAAGCAGCCAAGAAGTTAAAACAATTGTAATTGTTTTTGCCAAAATCCCCTTAGAGGAAGACTTTTTGCATTAGGAGAACTCCAAGTTAGGTCAAATACAGATAGCTTTGCAAGAGAGGATTTCCAGATAACCAGAAGACAGGTCAAATAATGACAGTTCTTCGGGAATGAGGCTTTGAAAGAGCTGTGCCTCTGTTTGCCCTTTGGTAGCTGCATTGGAGCTTGGGTTTTATTTTCAAGGTTGCCATGGAGCTGGACAGTGAATGATGGAACAATGCCGCGAGCCTGCTATTCATACTGAGATTCAGTTGTTTTCTTAAAAATAAGTGTTTCCTGAGCTACAGCAAACTTTTAATTTCCAGAGTCTGAAAAAGACAGTTTTTCTGCCAGATTTTTCATTGCTTTTATAGAGGAAAGAATTTTCAGAGGTCTTATGCCACTAGTGTTGTGGATAAATCAATCCCCTGCTGTTTGTGACTTCTCCCAGGGTTTAGCCAGGGCAATAAGGAATAACCCTCCACAGTCAAAATAATGTCCTCATTTAATTGAACCAGCTTTGCTAGGTGTGAAATAGAAATAGAAATCTGATTTATAACAGACCTCCTACTCATATTGCTTTTTGAATTTCTTTTTGTCTTTGCCATAAAACCTGATAATATTCTGAAGTCAGTGAACCTACATCTGAGTCCTATTAAATGACTACAGCTATGTGATTATTCTGTTGTGTTGCTGCGACAGAGAGTCTAACCAGTCTTCCATAGTTGAACTTTTAGATATATGAGAATTTTTAGATATTAGCCTCACCACATTACTGTCCTTTTATTTTGTTGAAATCCCAGATTTGCTTTTGATTAACAGTCAAACCTTAAAAGGTTCTCTGAGGGAACAAAACTTGAAAAGGTGAGACTGAGAGTAAATGACACAGAGTAGTATTTGGACACTCATATTTCTACTGGTCCTAAAATACATCTGAACATGGAATAGAATTCAGAACTCCACGAAAGGGAGTTGGTGTCCAGAGTGTTGATGTCACACAGCCTCTGGTCTGACAGGCATAGAAGTTGGAGCTGACAGGGCTGTGCATTCTGGTAGCTCGCGTGGAGTCTGTGCATCTAAAAGCAAGCTCTTGAGATTTATATCTTAATTACTCCTAACGGATAATTAGAATTTTCTTTTTCAAATTAGAAGTTTGAGAAATTCCTGATAAGATGTACTGTTCCCTAAAGTTTATATTAATTATCATTTTTTTTTCCTGCCAGCCTTCATCGAGCATGGAAGACTTAGACACTAGTAAGTATGTTTTGGCAGTAGATCGTTTTTCAATCCTTGCTCACTTTTCCCCCAGTTTCAGGGAGTGAGATTAAACAAATTGCTTATTCCAGAAAAACTTGATTTCCTGGGAGGATTGAGGAGGAAAAATGGCAGTTGTCAGTGGAAGAATAGAAGACTTTTCCTGAAACATGTATTATTTACAAAATGGATTTGTATATTCTCAGCATTGTTGAACATAACACTTTTAAAGAGTTGTCCCCTTAGTCATCCTTATAGGAAATTGTTAAGCCTGATGTAGAGTGACGACTTAATTCTGATTCTGAAAGTGAGTGTATTGCAGGACGCCCAGGTATTTGGGAGTAAAACCATTTGTTTGAGGCCTGTTTTGTTACTTACAGCTGCACATTACTGCCTGCGAAAGGAAGAAAAAGATTCTCAGCTTCTTTCTCTCTGGGTTCTGCGTTTCAGTCTCATCTCATTCATAAACAAACCCTTTCCCTCTCTTTGGTCCAGTTTAGGGTCCTATGCCTTCCTGGGAGGATTCATTTGTATACGCGCACAAGAATCTGTGGTCTGGGATTCAACTCTCTTTCCACTAGAGGAAGCTGTGGAGGTGTCGCGGTGGCTGGGTGGGGAGGGACGCCACATTCATTGCCCGCACTTCTCTGCCTAGATAAAGCTAAGTCTTCTAAAGTCAACACGATAATTATGTTCTGCATTGCTGGCGGTATCCTGGTGGCCATTCTTGTGCTGATGGGTGTTGTCATCTGTCTTTACTACAAAGTAGCCAACGCACTGAAGTGAGTGATGTGGGTAAGAGTGAAAAATACCCCCTCAAATAGGATCCCTGGGGCTCTCTGCTTGAGCGAGGTCATTCCTTGCCTTGTGCCTACACAGGGTGAGGTCAGGAACAGCAGGTAGGTTTGAAAGGTAAAGGCAGGTGAGTGTAGAATCTTGGTTTTCTCCCCTTCTGGCTCGGCGCTGTGAGCTCGTAAGTAGAATGTTCTCGGCTGGGGGGCTCTGTGCTGCTTTGCTTCACTTACTCTCACTGAACGGACCCTCAGCTGTTGACTCCGCACACTGCCTGGGCCGTCCCTCCGTCCCAGGCACTGCAGACTGGAGGGAGGCTGGGAGTGAGTCTGTGCCTCACATTCACGCAGAGGACAGGCTGAATTGATCTCCTCTTAGCTGAGTTGGGGGAGCTCTCACGGTGTTCTCTCCGTCACCGTGCATGGGCTTGGGGACAGTGAGGTGGGCCTGTAGGACTATGGGGAAGCGGAGCTGTGTGACGATCCCGGGGGACACCTGACAAGGGAGGGTCGATCAGACAAAAGAGAATTAGCTTTGGGGGAGAGGAACCTTCCAATCTGGGAGAGATGGGTCGTTAGAAGCAGTGCCGTTCCCATCCCAGGGGAGTTAAGCTGTGAGCTAGAAGGTAAATCCTGGAACGCGGGGCACGGCCAAGTGTGGCACCTTCGCGATCCCGCTCTGCACCTGCTGGGCCTGCAGCGATCAGCCGGCTGATCCACACTTGCAGTTCCCTCTCCCCTGTTGGCTGTGACCTGAGTCTACATTTCTAGCAATCCTGGGAGAGGAAGGGATTAGATAGGAGCTCGGGCCAGGGGCAGAGAGCTCTCGTTTCGGGCTACTGTTACGTATTTGATTGGCTCTCGGCCTAAACTTCGCAGATACCCCTGATGATTGTGACCAATGGACCGAGAAGAAAAATTCTAACTCCATGCTTTGTGTATGTCTTTTCTTAAGACCTCCAAAGGCACCTCTTTGTTTGGCCTTAAAAAATCCAGGCATACTCACTGAGGACAAGGTCGCCGCGGCCGCAGCCCTCACTGCTGGGTCCTATCCCAACCTCCAGTGCTGTGACGAATGTAGCTTGTATGCCGACTTCGATAACCTGCCACCGTGCTTCTGTGACGTAAACGAGGGACTCTGAGTTGGGTGGGCACAAGTATCTGCATGCGCAGTGTTTCTTTTTTAGTAGAATGTTTTATTATTCAAGTCAAGTTTTGTAGTGTTTACGTTATGTATTACAGAACATATTTATGTACTTTTGAATAAAGGCAATATTGAAAATAATCTTCTGCCTCCAGTGTTTGTTGTTAGTTATAAATGCACTTACATTTGTGGACTAGCCACTTTGGGACTTGGGGCACCTATGTTGCAATATTATATTGCAAGATGAGGAGAGTTAGAGTAGAAAATAAAAGCATCCAGTACATCTCCAACCCCAGAAGAAAACTATATATTGATCTTAGAGCGTTTCCAGTTTCAGACTCATCAAAAACTCCCAAGCTGGAGTAGTTCACTTGGCTCTTCTCCTTGTGAGGGCTCCATTCACTCTCATCGGGCTACTCTGTCGCAGACAATTATGTGACACTGTCCTGAAGGAGAACGACTGTCATCGTAGAGCGAGAACAGACAAATGGGACATCTCTGGGTTTAGGGTGACCTTATATGATGGGGTTGAGCCCGACGGTGTCTAAAAGACATTTCAAAAAACCTGAGATTTTTCCTTCTGCCATTCTCCAAGTCTCCGGAAGCAGGTTTCCTCCTCTTCAGGTCACCGTAACACAGATTTTGCTGACTGCTGCCAGTGTCTTTAAGTGCTAGCAGGAGTCTCCAGCTGAATGCCAAAGCCCAGGATTCTCTTGATCTGAGCAGTAGGCAGAAGGATGTACTCCTCTCCACTTGTGCTCATCAGCCCCCTTCTGTTCCTGCTCTTTCTGCTGAGCCTTCTGGACCCCTTTTAATTCATTCACAGGCTCCCCATCCATAACCACAATTTGTCCCTTCTCTTCTTAACAAAACCCTTGCTTTGTGAGCATCACGTGTTGTTCTTAATATAAAGGGCTAACTAGTAACAGGTGGTTAGCTACTAAGGGGAGAAAAGGGACGACAGGAATGAAGGAAGGAAACAGCTTTGACCTCTAGGCTGACAGAGGGAAGAGCGATAAGCAGTTTCAGTTCTCTCAGCAGAAGGCTTGGCTGATGAGGGCGTTTCAGCACGTGAGTGGTGGAGAAATTTGCCAGAAGGAGTATGGGATCTGCTGTCACAGAGCAGCCCTTGAAATGGCCAAGAAAATCCATGGTGGCTGAGTGTCCTCCAGCCCCAGTGTGAGTTTCTGGAGGCAAATTCAAGGCTGCATCTTTCCTGGATCCTGCCCGGAGACCTTCCATCTGGAAGTGACCTGTCCCTCTTGAGTTCCTGAAGCATTTTCTCTGCCTCTCTGCCATCTGCTGCTCTGGCCTTGTCTTTGGTGTTCATGTGTGCTTCAATTTTCTCCTTGCCAGTGAGCTCCCATTTCCCTCTGAACCTCACCCAGTGGACAGCACAGAGCCCAAGACCCTGGAGGCCCAGCACAAGCACGTTCTATACAGGAATTCCATGGGGAATACGCCTGAAGTTCGGGCATCCCAGGATGCATGGAGGAGGCAGGATGGGGGCAAGGGTTCTTAGAGACACCCTTCTTGTAGGCAGTAGGGACAGTGAGTAACGTGACTTTCAGAGCCAGATACACTTGGTTCAAATCCAGCTCTGCTTTTCATTAGCTATGTGCCATTGGGGGATTTTCTTAACCTCTCTGAGCCTCATTTTTCTTGATGTAAATTGGGGGCTTGCATAGGTGATGGTGAGGATTAAGCAAGATAAGGCATGCCAACTCCACAGGCCCTGGGGTCCTGTGATCTCATGGTAAATTGCCCCTGGCCCGAACTGCCTGTCTCCTGATTGCTAACCCAGGGTTCTTTGCCCTCTGCCAGTCCCTGTCCCCCTCCCAGGACAGTGACCACAGAGCTCTCACTCCAATGGTGGTGGTTCAGGGAGCGAGGAGATCACATCCATAGGAGACAGGGAGAGGGCTTTAGGAAGAAGGTAGGGGTAGGAGTAGGGGTCTGTGGACACAGCTGAGGGTGAGCGGCCCTTAGTAATCAGAAGGGTCCCTACCCTAGAGTCCTGCCCCCTGCTCACTCTCACACCAGGACACCCAGTCCCCACCTGCCACGTGGGTATTCCCAGAAGTCTCTGAGCCGACAGGAACCGAGTGGAGCTGTGCCAGGTACCTTGGTGAGTGTCCAAGCTCCTTGTGAGCACAACTTCCCAATGTCGCAGGTGCTGGCCTTGCCACTGTGGCACTGGTATGAGGCCAAATGCCTTATCCAGGGGCCTAACTGGGAACAATCCTCCTGGGTCACAGCCCTGCCCAGGAACCCAAGTGTCCTAGAGCCAAGTAAAGGTTCTGGGCTGCAGGACAGTCAGAATGACAAGGAAAGTTGAGGGTACCCAGGAAGGGTTTTAAGATAGAAGTTCAGTCTATGGCCACCATTATTACCTCCACAGAGCTGCTGGGAAGTTTCCTTAAATATTGGCCATCATTTTCCTGCTTAAAAAGTTCCATCTGAACTTAGAATAAAATCCAAATGCCGCATCTGACCTATAAGTACTTCACAATTGGGCCATTACCTCCCTCTTCTCACCTTACATCCCACTTCCCTCTCCTTAACTCACATCCACCACACTGGCCTACCTTTCCTCACTTTGTAGACATGCCCAACTGATTCCTGCCTCAGGGCCTTTGCACTTGCCTGTTCTTTTGCCTAAAATGCATCCCCTAAGCCCAGATCACAAATGAATGCCTCTCTCTGTTTGCTCAAATTTTATCTTTCTCAATTTCACCCCAATATTGCATCCCCCCTGCAATCTATCCCATCACCCTGTTTCCTTATATTCATAGTACCTCTCATTACTTGTAATTTATTTTAGTTTGTTGTCTTGTCTCCTCCACTTAGAGAGTAAGTTCCATGGGGACAGGGACTGTGTTTCTCATGTTCAATTCCAAATCTCCAGACTGTAGAACAGTAACTAACAAATATTTTTGAAAAAATGAATGAGTGAAAAGAGGACAGTCCCATGTACAAGCTTCTTGTGAGCATGACTCCCTGATGTCACGGGTGCTGGCCTTGCCACTATAGCACTGGTCTCACCTCGGACACCAGGATTCCTTTCTGTCATCTGTAAAACACAGTGCCTCGGGGACTTTAATTCCCCTGCTCCAGGCTCTCTGGGCATAACGGTGTGAAATTCCTGGCAACCGAGTCTGGACCCGCACTTTCTTTTTCCCCCCATCCTGGGCCACCCCCTCCTCAATGTCAGCACCCTGACAGGGGATCTGAGCAACCCTGCTGGACCCAGAGTTTGCCCAGGTGCCATACCATCTGCCTTTAGAATCCAAAGTCTTCAATTTTTAGAGAAGAGCAGTGAAGGCTTAAGATACCAGTAGTGCTACCCGCTTCACGATCTGCAGAAACAGGAGGGACAAGGCTCGACGCCAAGTCAGCGCCAGGAAGAATTGTTCGGTGCTTACTGTGCCGCGGGTTGGAGATCCCCTACGAAGAGCTTCACGTGGGAACTTTCTGCAACGTTCCAGGAATGAGTTGGGGGAGCGAACACTCGCTGTTAGGGGTTGCTGATAATAAGTCGGGCACACAGCTGCCCCGTTCCCACGTAAATCTGGCCCTCGCATGGTCAAACGGACGCATTCCCTGAAGGTCTCCAGAAAGCTCTGGAACCAGATATGGAGCCCTGGGAGGTATAAAAGCCTGCTCACCCTTCAGGCTGTTCTTCCCCTGACAAGGATGGGGGCTGTGAGAAGACTCGTCCTCTTGGCCCTTTTGATTGTGCCGTGTTTGGCAGAGTTGAATTCAACCAAGTCTGAAGGTAAGAAAATTGAACCCGTGGTTTCCTATCAAAATAGGGAGACCTCCTTTCAAGGGCCTCCGCCGAAAGTTTTTGAAGCTTTAATATCTGCCAATGGCCTTAAATACAGGGAACGTTCATTTGTATGCTGTTGATGTGATCTTGAATTAGCACTAAGGTTTCTTCAGGCCTATAGGACAATATACATAAAAATGTAAAAGGGTAAAGAATTCTATCTGGTAATTTTACTACTGAGCATTAAATATTTAGGAAATAATTATAAAAATGCACACAAACACACTGTGCATTTACATAATTGTAAAAAGCAATGTAAATTTCCCTCATTTTTTCTGTAAGTTTTAAAGGCATACAAAAGTATATACTTCGGCGATTTCTTACAAATCCTGAGAAAGGTGCCCAGGATCTACTTTAAGAGAAAAGTTTACCTGAAATTTGTACAATATGATTGTGTTTTTGTTTAAAATACATACATTGGAACATCTTTAAAAATCTGGAAGTAGATGAGGAAAGGAAAGGTCTGGAAGTTTTTACAAGAAATTTTTAATGGTGATTTTTTTCTGGATGGGTGGGCTTATACTTTTTTCTTTGTTTTCTGATTTTTTTGCTAATAAACATAATAGTAGTTATCGTTAGGGGAAAATAAATAAGAGACTAGGGTTATGAGGACATGACTCATCACTCACAGAAAAAAAGGAAAATGAAACCTTTTTGTTTCTAAGTGGAGTTTTTAACCATTCGCTGGGTTCCATTATGAAGTATTTGATTTTCTTGTTCACATTCCATTATAGCTGCTGCTGCCCCTCCCCCTCTTCCTCCTCCTCCTTTTCTTTAGTAACGGCTTTATTAGGATATAATTCACATGCTATAAAATCCATTCTTCTAAAATGTAAAATTTACTGATTTTTAGTATACACACAGAATTGTGCAAAAATCACCTTTATGTAATTTGAGAACATTTTCATCACCCCCCAAAAACAAGCTCCATACCCATTAGCATTTACTAATGCTTTTTTCCCCGTTTTCCCCAATGTTCTCAGCCGAAGGCAACCATTAATCTACTTTCTGTCTCTATAGATTTCCCCAATCTGCACATTTCCTACGAATGAAATCCTCTAATCTGTGGTCTTTCACTCAGCGTAGTATCTACAAGGTTCATCCACGCTGTACCATACATCGGGACTTCATTCCTTTTCATTACTGAATCATCCTGCATTGAATAGACCCCATTTTATTTATTCATCAGTTGATGCCCATTTGGGTTGTTTCCGCTTGTTTGTTATTTGGCTGGTGCTGCTGCAAATACACATTAGTGTAACTTCGTGTGAACAGATGTTTTCATTCCTTTTGGAAATATGCCTAGAAGTGGAGCTGCTGGGTTATGGTAACTCCCTGTTTAATCTTTTGAGGAATTGTCAGACGATTTTCCTAGCAGCGGTCCCGTTTTACGTTCCATGAGCTTTGCGGGAGGGTTCCTATTTCTCCACATCCTTGTCAACACTCATTTATTTTCTGTTTTAGACTCTAGTTTTGTTTCATATCCTAAACAGTGTAAAGTCGTATCTCACTGTGGTTTTGAATTTTATTTCCCCGATGACTAATGATGTTGAGTAGCTCTTCATGTGTTTATTGGCCTTTATGTGTTCTTTGGAGAAACATCTATTTTTGTTGTTTATTTTTTATTGGATTGTCTTTTAATTGTTGAGTTATGAGTACTTTATATATTGTAGATATAAAGCTTTTTAAAACCATCTTTCTTTAAGCCCTAATATAGTCTTTACTTATTTAATTTTTTAAAAAAGATTCTGTTTATTCATTTGACACAGAGTAAGAGAGAGAGAAAGAGCACACGTAGGGGGAGTGGCAGGCAGAGGGAGAAGGAGAAGCAGGCTCCCCACTGAGGAGGGCTAGATCCTAGGACCCTGGGATCCTGACCTGAGTTGAAGGCAGGTGTTTAACCAAGTGAGCCATCTAGGTGCCCCTATAGTCTTTATTTTTTATGAACCATATATAGAAAAATCATAAATATCTTCTCCCCAAGGGCTCTAAGAGGAGCAAATCAATGACTGACAGCTTACTTTGAAATGAGCTAAATACATCACAATTACATCCACGCTTGTATGGATATTACATGTGGGGGTAGATTCCTAATCCCTGGAGGAGAAGGCCAGGGGCAACTGACTTTCGTCAATGTCAACTGTGGTCTCTCCCAGGCAAATCAAGCTGCCAGGCCAGCGTGGGAGGCTCCAGCCAATCTGATGCCCACAGGGCCCTAATCCTGCAACTCAATCCCAACGAGGACTGTACCTGGACACTAGAAAGACCAGAAAACAAAAGCATCAGACTCATCTTTTCCCATTTCCAGTAAGTAGAGGCTTAACTTTCTAATGAGGGTGGTTGAACTCTGGCCACACCAGGGAGTCTGTGTCGGAAAAAATTAGCGGGTCCTAAGGTAATGGTAACTCCCATGACCACAACGATGATGATGATGATAATGGCTGATAGTCACTGACTGGTGACTGGGCCCCTGGCTCTGGTCACAGAGGTCCTGTGGGGTTGGTATGGTTATCACAGGCACAGGGAGGTGGAGAACTTGTCTCAGGTTACATAGTAAGTAGAATGACCAGCATCAGTACCCAGCTAGTCTAGTTCCAGATTCCAGGCCCTAAAACACTAAACTTGGAGTCCCAGACTTTGCTATGCATTCTAATCAGCAGGGGCGCTTCCCAAAACCTAGATTCCCAGGCTGAATACCATAGAATTAGATCAGAATCCCTGGGGGTGGGAACTAGGCCATCGGGGGTTTTTTCTTTAACTTTTCATTTTGAAATCAATATAGACTCACAGCTGTTTTCTCTAAGTGCCCAGGTCATGGCAGGTGAGGCCAAGCCGAGCACAGGGCCCTGCACCAGGAGCCTGCCTCAGGGCTCCAGGAGAGCTTCCTCCATTAAACCTCTCAACAGCCCTCTGGGGTTATGCAATCTAATCCCACTCGGTGGGTAAGAAATCCCAGAGAAGTCATTTAATGTGTCCAAAGTCACAGACTAATACAGGTGGGAGAGGACTGGAATCCAAGCCACCCAGCTCCAGGGCCCAAAGTCTTACCCAATCCCAGTGGTTCTAAAGCTGGGGAGTCTCAGAGCACCTGGATGGAGGGTTTTGCGAAAGCATAATTGCTAGACCCTGGGCCCAGATTCCGATCCAGATGCGGGCAGCTGGGCCTGAGAACATGTGTGCAGAGGTAACAATCCCCAGGAGCGGTTCCTGCTGCCCCCTGCTGATCACGGCGAGACACTGGGAGACGCGTGGCCCTAGGCCCCAGAAGGTGGAACGGACTTCTCTTTGGCCCTCAAGGAAACAAAGGAGAAGGGGGACTTCCATATTTCCTGGACTTCTAGGGCTACTAAGAATCCTATACATTATTCTTGGTTTGTAGAGAAAGAGAGAACGGCGGCATGGCAAGAGTGAGGGAGGGGAGATGAACATATCACATTTCTTAGACGCTTCCCTTGTGCCAGGCCTGTGCTGGGGGCTTCCTGTTCAGAATATTATAAGCCCCACACCAGACGAAGGCTGTGACATCCCATTTACGGAAGAGAGAGTGAGGAAAGGAAATAGTAAACCACTCATCCAAAGTTACACAGCAGGTGAGGGACTGAGGCGGAGGGGGAATTGGGGTGTGTTCACCCTTGTGTCCTCCCTCTAGGGCATCTTGGCGCTCTGTCGGGATTCTGAGGGCATTTGGAGAGACGCTGTCAGAATGGGCAGAAAACAGTCATCCTGGGCTGCCCTGCCCAACGCAGGGCCTGGGACCGTCCTTATGAATGAGGATGTAGGATGTGAGGGAAGGAAGGGGCATCTGGGAAGATACTAAATTTGCTTAACTTGAGAGAGGGGGCCAGGGAAGAGGAGTTGCTTCCCCTTTCAACAGCCTTGGATTTCAAACCTCGAGGGGAATGAATTCTATATAAGAAGATCCCACCCCACGATTTCCACATGGGCATGAGGAATGGAAGAGAGGGAAGTGGAAGGACAGGGGTCTTGGATTCCAGGCCCACCTCCCCCCCCAGCCCCAACTTTATAGAATTGTTGGCAACACAGTTCTGCTTCCTGAAGCATTTATAGATTGGTGTGTGTGGTCTGATGTGCAGGGAGGTGGGGGGTGGTTGGTCTTGGAGAGGTTGAAATGAAAATAGCTATGCCATGGCGTTGGAAAATGGGATGCCAATGTGAACAACTGGACTCCGCTCTGAACCCCCCTTGCCTGGTGGCTCGTCTCTAACCCCGGTGTGTTCTGTTCACAGGCTTGATCCTGATGGAGGGTGTGAAAGTGAACACATTCAAGTTTTTGAAGGAAACTCTACCAAGGGGTCTCTGCTAGGGAAATTCTGCAGTAAACATGACTACATTCCTGTTTTTCAATCATCTTCCAATACATTAACGATTCAAATCGTCACCGACTCTGTGAGAATTCAAAGAACTGTCTTCATCTTCTACTACTTCTTCTCTCCTGGCACCTGTGAGTTCTCACTTATACATACCACACACGTGCCGCCTATGAGCATAGAAGGTTACATACTGTCTTGCTTGGGCTTTTATAACCTCGAGTCTGAGTTCTCGGTTGATGAGAACAGAGGTTCTCTAACTTGTGTGCCTGAGAATCACCTGGAGAGCTTGTGAAATCCGATTCCTGGGCCGCCCCACGGAGACTCTGCTTCCCTGGTTCTGGGATGGAGCCCATGACTTTGCCTTTCTAACCAGCTCCCAGGTGAGGCAGATGGAAGGGGCTGATCAGATGGCTGCATGCTGGGGTGCACTGTGTTACAGACCAAAGCAGACCCTCCAGGTGCGGCCTGTTGTGGAATAACCCTGAGATCCTTTGAAATGCCCACTCAGGAACCACTCCTCCCTCAGGTCTGATTCAGAAGATCTGCGTTAGGGCTCGAGAAACCTTCCCGTTTGACAAGTTCCCCAAGTGACTCTGACAAAGATTGGAGAGCAGATGATGAGACTCGCTGACCTAACCTGTCAGGCAATCCGATGTGCCCCTGCTTCCGCATTCCCAGCACCCAGGTTCCACTGCAACGCAAAGCAGAATGCCAAGAAATTCTGCAAGTGGATTCCTGAGCAAAGCTCCACTCTGGTTTGCTTTCTGAGGCCCAGAGCTGATCACGTCACTCTCCTCTTAAACCACACAAATCTCCAGAGTGGCACAGTCCAGGTTCTCCAAAGCCAGACCCAGGCCACCTTTTCAGGCCTTACCTCTGGCCACTACCTGACAGGTATCCTATGGTTTAGCCGACCTCAGCTGCTCTACATCCCCCGAAAGAGAGCCTTCAGTGTTGCCTGTCTGTGTTTCTCTGGTCCAGCTGCTTGCTTCCCGACGGGGAGGGAGGGACCAAGGGCAGCTTCCTGTCAGCTGCATCTGAGCTGACTTGGAAGGACAGTGTAGGGCAGGGAGAGGGGAGAACCACAGGAAGAGGACTCCTGTCTGCTGGAACCATCGGTCTGATGAGCTGTGGGAAGAAAGGACAGGCTGGAAGAGCAGGTCACATGGAGGCGGCTAATGAGGCTGGAAAGCTGGGCTGGGGCCAAGTGAGGGAGAGCCTCCAATGACAGTCCTGAGAGTGTGAAGCCATTTTTTTGTGGCTTAGTCCAGGTGATGGAGGGTCTCTAAAGCTGGGACAGATCTTACAGTGATCTGCACCAGCGATCAGAAAATCCAGTGATAACGAAGGATGAGAATCTCAGTGTGCTACCAATTCGAAAGAGGGCAATGGAACAAAATTTGGGCGGGGTGGGGGATTGCTTATTAAGCTCCGTGCACAGCACAGAAACTAAATGATGTCTCTCTCTTGATTTACATTCTTGGTCACCCTCGCATCCCTTTCAGCAATTCCAGACTGTGGTGGTTACTTGGACTCCTTGGAAGGATCTTTTACCAGCCCCAATTACCCAAACCCACATCCTGAGCTGGCTTACTGCGTGTGGCACATACAAGTGGAGAAAGGTTACAAGATAAAATTAAACTTCAAAGACATTTTGTAAGTACTGTGGTCCATTTCTGCTGTTGGGAGAAATGTGGGGAGCCTGCCTGACGGGGGGGAACCTGGGGAAGAGAAATGACCTGAACCCCCCTCATAGTTGGGCCCTTTTCGCAGAACTGGTGTATAGAGAAAACACCAATACTATTGCATTGAACTAAGTCATCTATTTTTCTGAAGATTCTGAGGTCACATCAGGGACTGGCAAAGGGCCGGGTTTGTCCTATACCTGAGATACCATCGTGAGGAAAAATCTTTAATCACTTAAGACTGGAATTGCTGAGAATTGAATTGGTTTGGAAAGCTTTTTCACCAGAGGCCCTACTTTTCTAGCTTAGAAACGGATGAACACTGCAGATTTGATTTCATTGCTGTCTATGACGGCTCTTCCACCACCTCTGGCCTGATTGGACAAGTGTGTGGCTATGCGAAGCCCACCTT
This sequence comes from Ursus americanus, assembly GCF_024610735.1. Classification (NCBI taxonomy): domain Eukaryota; kingdom Metazoa; phylum Chordata; class Mammalia; order Carnivora; family Ursidae; genus Ursus; species Ursus americanus. Next base: position 9,054,558 of record NC_142132.1, read on the forward strand.
CGAGTCCTCGTCCGACTCCTTGACCGTGGTGCTGTCGACAGATTACGCCAACTCCTACCGGGGCTTTTCTGCTTCCTACACTTCCATTTATGCAGAAAATATCAACACTAGTAAGTCATGTTCCTTAGCTATTTTGAGCTCGCTGAAGAGTGTGTCCATAGAAACTGCTCCTTAATTCTTAGCCTACCTACGCCATCCCTATTTGCAAGCCTGTCATACATACTTTGGAATCAATATTCACAATCTGAAGCTTGAGAATCAGTTTTGTGCATTGCTTAGTACGAGAGGAAATTACTGCTTTTATTAACTGGAAAAAGATTTCTGTAGAAAATATGGACTGTTTCCTGTAATGCCTTCTCTAAAGGCACAATTAAAAATAGTACATTTAGAGATTCAAGTTGCGGACAAGATCACAGTGACCATTGTGGAAGTTGGGTCAACTGCTCTGCTGTCTCCGGCTTCGGATTACGGTTTAAGGCAAAAAGGGTTTTGAGTTTTTATGTAGTCTTCTGTACACATAGCTTTTCAAGATCCACAGTTCCTAGCTGACATAAACATAATCCTCCTTGTTTGTTTTTTGTTTTTTTTTTCTGAACAGCATCTTTAATTTGCTCCTCTGACAGGATGAGAGCTATCATAAGTAAATCCTACCTGGCTTCGTTTAAATACAATGAGAATAACTTACAACTGAATGACCCAACTTGCAGACCAAAGATATCAAATGTGGTGGAGTTTTCCATCCCTCTTGATGGATGTGGTACAATCAAAAAGGTAAGGTGAGACACCGAGCTGGGTTTTGTCGCACGCCAACGGAGTGTTGGGTAATGCTAGCAGTGCAGTACTGGCTGGTGGTTTTCACGACCGACTCCCGAATTCTTATGTCTTAACGCATGGTAAGGCTGTGTGAACATACGCGTGCACTCACTCATTTAAACACAAATGCCAAATTACCACATTTATTTTCAGGGTATCTGGAGGGGGTTATCGTTCCCAAAAGGTGAAGAACTCTGGAAACTCACTGAAGAATGTTCAAACTAGACTAGGTGGGGCAGGGGTCGGGTCCTCCCAGTAATATTGTATAGAAAATGCTTAGATCTCACGTTAGCAAGAACCTAGCTGTATCGTTAGGATCTTCTTCTTTCCCCTGTAAAGGGAGAAGGTAAAAACATGATCCTTGTTTTAAACGTGAAGGACATAAGTTGCTGATTTGTTTTCCATTTTCTAGAACTTCAAGATCTCGAACATTTGCACCCTGTAGGTCCCTTTAGGGTGTATACCCTAAACGTTCCACTCATGTCCTTAAACCACAGCCTCGTTGAGAAGAATGGCAGCTACTCCAGAGAATCGATAAGGATAGAAGTAAATCATTATTTTCTGCTCCAGATGAACACCTGGGCTATTATCTGTGCGTTCCTAGGGAAGGTAGCCTGGGGAGAACCTATTGCAAGACTTCTGTCTGCAGACACTGGGGAAACCGCCCCATGAGCCACACTAACTCAAAGCTACTTACGGAAAAAGGCCTTACGTTACAGGGTCTCAAGTCTCTCTAGGGCTGGAAGTTTGCATTCAGAATTGTTTTTTTAACGTAATTGAAAAAAGTTCTGTCTAATTCTGTCTTCAAGTCTTTCTAAGCCAAGCTCTATCTCTCATCTACCCAGAATGTGTCTTAAATAAAGCATATTGGAGCCTTATAGTATCCTGGCATGAAAGCTGCTGTCTTGTGATTTAAGAAACTTGCAGATGTGATTCATGTCTGTGCTCCAAACTATTACTGGACCTAACATACAACGTTTGAATTCCATCTCATTCTGCAGGTAGAAGATTATTCAGTGACTTACACCAATATAATCATTCTTATTCCGTCCCCCACGTCTGAAGTGATCACCCGTCAGAAACATCTCCAGATTATTCTGAAGTGTGAAATGGAATCTAATTCTACCGTGGAGATGATGTACATAACAGAGGATGACGTAATACAAAATCAAAGCGGAGTGGGCAAATATAACACCAGCATGGCTCTCTTTGAATCCAATTCATTTGAAAAGCCTATACTGGAGTCACCATATTATGTGGATTTGAACCAAACTCTTTTCGTTCAAGTCAGTCTGCGCACCTCAGATCCAAATTTGGTGGTGTTTCTGGATACCTGCATCGCCTCTCCCACACCTGACTTTGCATCTCCAACCTATGACCTAATCAAGAGTGGGTACGTACTGCCGGGGGACATGCTTTTCTGAGGATTAATAGTGACCTGAACGAGGTAAGATATTTTGTGCATGGATACAGGATTCATGTATGCATACTGTATAATTTTTTTCTAGTACTGCTACCATGGAATTTAGTAAATGTAATCATTTTACGAAATACAGTGACTGTGTACTAATTACAAATAATTTAAATGAAAGCATTTCTACAGCCACAACCCATATCCACTAGATTTTAAGTCTATTTCCAAAATATTTGTTGGCAGAAACAAATTTATTTTTTGTCAAGAAGGCTTTATGTTTTCATTTTTGCTTTTTTCCTCCACATTTTGGTTATTTTCAACAAAATCCCCAAAGATTATTTCACTTGTTCCAGCTGTAGAACACAAACGTAATGCAAATTTGTAAATTTCTGCGGCATTTTTCAAAAAAAAAAAAAAAGTGATGGGGTGCTTGCCTGGCTTAGTCGGTAGAGCATATGACTCTTAATCTCAGGGTCGTGAGTTCAAGCCTCACATTGGGTTTGCAGCCTACTTACTAAAAAAAATTTTTTTTTAAAGTAATTTTTTTGAAAGGAAAGTTTTCCTTTTTTTTCTATAAGCTGATGGACTTTAACTGCATCAACCATATGGGCACATTCATAGCAGGTGTATAAAGTAAGGTGTTTGAGCTCTACTGTATCCGAATTGATTTGCTAATTAATTCACGTGGACTAGAAATTTTATTGCTGGAGAGAGCTTTATTCTACCCAGGAATCTGATCTGTTAACCTCAGCATACTATAGTCTGAGCTAAAGACATTGTCTTTCTTTTTTTTTTTAATTTTTTTTCTCTCCCAATTTTTATTTAAATTCTAGTTACCATAGAGGGTAATATTGGTTTCAGGAGTAGAATTTAGTGATCTCGTACATACCACACACCTGAACTCATCTGATCTCGGAAGCTAAGCAGGGTCAGGCCTGGTTAATACTTAGATGGAAGACATTGTCTTTCTAGAGAAATTTTTGACCCATGAATCAGACCGTTCAAAGAACTGTGTATCCTGTCTTATCAACATTGAAGAGACTGAACTGTAAATTTTCTAAATGTGCCGTAAATTCTGTTCCAGATGTAATCAAGATGAGACTTGTAAGGTGTATCCCTTATCTGGACACTATGGAAGATTCCAATTTGATGCCTTTAAATTCTTGAGAAGTCTGGGCTCCGTATATCTACAGTGTAAGATTTTGATATGTGATAGCAGTGACCAACAGTCTCGTTGCAACCAAGGCTGTGTCTCTCGGAGGAAACGAGACATTTCTTCATACAAATGGAAGACTGATTCTGTCATAGGACCTATTCGTCTGAAAAAGGATCGAAGTGCTAGTGGAAATCCAGGTAAGGAAAAAGCTGTTTCATGATCTAAGAACACCTCATGGTTCATGAAATTCTGCTCAAATGTATTCCTTCTTAAGCATGTACAGTTTAGAGATTTATGATATTTGTCACAAAGCCCTAAATAAGGTAAGCACACAAGCTTAATTTTTCTATTAGTTGATAAAATGAAAACCATGTACATTTTAAGTATATGATGCACTGATAATTCACCATTATTCACATGGCTTTTGGGGGTAAATGTAATGTCCCTCCTTCTAAAAACGACAGTTTCTCTTAGATTCCTGACTTCTTATTATAGACACCATGGCAGATAACAGAATCAAAAGCAATGTATTTTAACTCCTAAATGAGTAAAATCAGATGAAACAGCATCCCGTACAAATCACTTTTTTGGGCAAAAAAAAGCATTTTTTTTTCTAAAACAGAGAAAATACTGTATTTTCAACACAGCCCTGCTTCTTTTTGAGGGATGGAAACATGAGCCCTGCCAGGTCACATAACAGGGTGATGGCGAATGCCCAAGGACAAGGCATGGCTGAATGGCTTTGATAGACCATCATTACATGAAAACTGTTTATAAGAATTTATCTCATATGAAAATGATCCTGGCATAAAAGAATCTCATGACTTCTGTCTTTATTATTATTTGAATGGGTTGGGAAGGAGTAGAATTCTAGTTTGTGGCAAAATATTTCTTTTTTTTTTTTTTTAAGATTTTTTAAATTTATTTGACAGAGATAGAGACAGCCAGCGAGAGAGGGAACACAAGCAGGGGGAGTGGGAGAGGAAGAAGCAGGCTCATAGCAGAAGAGCCTGATGTGGGGCTCGATCCCAGATCGCCGGGATCACGCCCTGAGCCGAAGGCAGACGCCTAACCGCTGTGCCACCCAGGTGCCCCATGGCAAAATATTTCTATGACAAAAACGAAAGAACACCAACAAAAATTAAATCCAGTAATTTTATAAACAGTCACTAAAAAGATGATACATCTATGGATATTAGTCTAAATTAGTTGAAAATTTGTGAGTGAAGTTATAGAAATATCATGTACATTAGAAAAGTACCCTTTTCCTGTTTGAAGAGAAGAAACTAGTTGTTTCTCCATTGATCAAATATATTTTGGTGACTATGGGAGATAGTGACCATCAATAAATCAATAAATTCAACTTTGATGCTTGAATTCCACAAGTTTCTCACCTTATGCCAGGAAAACAAATTAACTACTTAAACAAACAAATATAAGGACATCTTGTCTTTTAAATTACACAAAAACATAAACTAATTGAAATATTTGCTAGAAGCTCCTGTGTTCCTATACGTTGCTTTGGCATTATTTATCATACGTTCATTGATGCGAAATATTCATAGGCTGTGGAGAGATACACATTCATGAAAATTTTGTAAGGCCAAGTAATACTTTTCTTTAAATGATTTTTATCTGGTTTCCAATTACAGGATTTCAGGATCAAATACACAGAGAAGAAACTCAGAATCAACCTTTCGACAGCCTGCACCTGTTCTCATTCATGGCGCTTGCTCTGAATGTTGTGATTGTGGCCGCGCTCATAGCAAGGCGTTTCGTGAATCAGAGAGCAGACTACAAATACCAGAAGCTTCAGAATATCAACTAAGCGGTTCAGCCTTCAATGAGACACATTTCTCCTGAATGCCAAAGGAAATGCTGCGACAGGGCTACACATTGTGAATAAATTAGGAAGAGCCTCACAACAGCGACACCCAGGTCCTGCTGTCACCGGTCGGTCGGAGCAGGCCGCCTTGCAGGGGTGATTGAAACGAACCAGCCTATGTCCATGCTAAGGAACTAAAGACACCAAAATATTAAGTGAATTAGAAACGTCCTTTTTCACAAGCATGAAACATTCTCAGTAAACATTAGGTGAAAAGAAGAAGGTTGTTTTTACTTAAATCTTCCACATTAGATGTGTTTATTTCCTAGATGCAAATATGCTACCTTTTGAAACATCTACGAGGGTTATAGTTTCTGAAACGAAGCGTGACAGAGAGAATTGCCGTCTCGTTTATTCACACGCCTCACTGTAGTGCACATTCTCAGCATTTCACAACTTAAACCCATCTCAGAAAAGGGCTTTGGAAAGAAGAAAGCTATTTCATGATCTAAGAACAGGAAAGGAGAACCTAAGTATAAAAGGAGAGCCTCCTGTGTAGTTTCTAGGTGAAGGAATGAAAACACAATTCTCCCATCTCCCGTCGAACACCAAAGCCAAATGTAATCCTGACAAGTAGTCTGTTCGGACTGACACTTTCCTACCTACCGTGGCTAAACGATATCAGGGGCCTCGATGTGCGCCGTTCTTACACGCACCAAACATCATATTGAATTCTCTGTCTTAGTTGGACAGTACAGCTCTACCCCCTCACCCAACCCCACCATGGTTTCAGGTTCTTATATACATCCAAAGAGGCAACCACATTTCTGAACGCCCAAGGACATTCTCCTGGACTCCCAGACTCCCGGACACATGGCTTGGCGACCCAGTTTGCCCAGGGAGTACACCATAGTAAGACAGCACCTCGACCCTCCTCGAGCACGTTGTTAGGGGCCTGCTGGGTTTCCAGCTCCAAATGAAAACAGATCTTCCCCATTTTCTTTGTAATATTTCCGCGTGGATCCTCCAAGCACTTGCCCCAAGTGGCCATGCGGTCGCATCTCCTCGGCATTCGTCCGTACGACTAAAGGGAGGCACTGCAAAGTTCTTTTCTAACCTAACATGAGAGCACTTAAGAACGTAATTAGAACAGGCAGATCAAATTCAGTCTAAGACAGCCCTTAAACACTGCCTGGTCCCTGGCCCACCTGCCATCTTTCTGTCAGGAACTGACCGAGCCTGGGAGGGTGGCTGGGCCTGGGGGCTGCTCAGAGGCACGCCGGGCACAACAGTGTTAATACCAAGAAAACTGTCACCTAGCGGGACTCGGTAGACAGTGTGAAGTGGTATCAGCATGGATCGAAAGACCCTTTGCAGTGGAGCTATTGAGCTCTACCGATGGGTTAGAAGTATAAAATAATATATAGCAGAAGGTTGTTTCCTTCGGGAGAAACTGCAGTAAAGTAAGTGAAGGTCCCAGATCTGGAGTTGGTGGCCCGGGTTTTAGTCCCTCCACTTCCCTGGTGGGTTACCTTGGCCAGGTCACTTTCAGCCTTGATCTCCATCCACAATTTTAACTGGGGAAGGAAGCAGCTGCCCCCCCCCAACCCCCAGTGTTGCCACTGCGAGGATTAAATGAGGAAATGAGCTGTGGTTGGGGGCTGTGTTCCACTCGCTGCTGGTGATGAGTCCCCATGGGCGGCCCCCAAGCCCTGTTTCAGAAGCTGCTTCCTCAGACCACACCGGGCCCCGACCATCACGTGTCGGGTCCTGGGAGACAAGCCCTGGGAGAGAGGTTTGTGTGCCCAAGGATCCCTGGGGCGCGTGCCTAGACTCCAGCCCTGTAAGTGGGGAGGGAAGCAGGCCTGGGCAGGGGGTTGGTGAACGGTGGAGCGACTGCAGCAAAAAGCCCGGCCCACCCCCTGGAGTCCTGGGCCAGGCTGGCCTTTCAGAGATGTCCCCACACCGGGGCTTGGTACCCCGGCCTCACGAAGTGTCTCTGTCGAGCAGTCACTGGTTGAAGGCTGTGAGCGTGGACGAGGCAGTTGCCTTGAGCTGAGGGAGTCCCTGCAGAGCAGTGGGGCTGGGAGCCATCAGCCACCGGCACTCCCGGCGGCTTGAAGGATGACTGATGCCACCGGAGGGAGATGTGGGTGCCACACTAGAGCGGATCCATGCTCACTTCCTAAAAGAGCAGGATTTTCAGACTGTCTCACAGCGTTCAACTCTGACTCTATGCTATACTCAAGAGACATGAGCTTTTTTTTTTTTTTTAAGATTTTATTTATTTATTTGAGAGAGAAAGAGCATGAGGGAGAGGGAGAGGCAGCCTCCCCGCTGAGCAGGGAGCCCAATGCGGGGTCGATCCCAGGACCCCGAGATCACAGCCTGAGCTGAAAGCTGATGCTTCACCGACTGAGCCGCCAGGCACCCCTCCAGAGATGGGTTTAACAAAGCAGTTCAGCAAGGCTAAAACTAAAATGGGCAATGGAGTACCAGCATGTGCGAACAAGATGGGAGGGTCACCTTGTTTCTACTGAGCAGGGTGGATGCCAGGCTCCCCTCATGGCGTCTGCTGCGACTCCCCCCAGGAAGGTGGAGTCTCCTCGTTACCTCTGGGTGGGGGGCAGAGGTCCTGGCTGTCTACGAGGTCTCCTCTGACACCACCCCAGAGTACTCAGAGGGGTGGCTTATACCTGCCCGGTGGGGTTGGAAGCCCGGCTCCCCACTGGTCTCCACCTGACATAGGGAGTGCTGGGGAGGCCCTGGTTACTGCGCAGAGGTGGTAACACCCTGGGAGGGGAGGGAAGATGTAACGGATCCTGGGGGCAGGTGGAAGTCTAGGCTCCCCACTTCCCTTTAGTCGGCAGGGCTGGAGGTAGGGCCACGGTGTTACCCAAGGCTTACTGTCGTGCCTGGCTACCCGTTTGCCCGTCCTTTGGCTAGAGAGAGTAGGCTTCTCTTGGGGCTTTTTTGTCTCCCCCCATTGGTGTTTCTGGGTTGCAGGTTTCTCCCTGTTAAGTGCGTTTTGATCCATATTACATGGAATGCTCAGCAGTGGCCTTGGCGTTCACCCGTCGGGGCTCCTCAGACTCCCCTGAGCGCTAGTGGAGAGGGAGCTCCCTGCCTCCCACCTGCCGAGCCGCACCGGGAGAGGCTGACCTGGAGGGTCACTGGACGCTTACTTATTTGTGCTTAAAAGTTCAGTCCTTTCATTGTCAACACTTCTCCCCTTAGGCGTTTGTTAAAAGCCATAAGGTGCTAACTTTGGAAGCTGTTAGTCTCCCACATCCTCAACACGTACGGGTAGATGCAGTGAATGGGCAGATAAGCTTCGGAAAGGGGAGCCTCTAGCAGCTCAGAGCTCCTCGGAAAGCTCCTTCATTCATCTGAGGCGCTCCTGTGAGATAGACGCCCGATGCTCAGACGACATAACTGAGGATGAAGGTACTCGGTGACGAATGATTAACTTTTGATTTAAAGATGCTGCCGTCACCAGACTGACCAGCAACTATGTTTCATCAGCTTCTACCAGGTATAAGCAGGGAACGCCCTCAAAATACCCGTCAGTATCCTGTTTTTATCAAAATGGTTGGCGATGAAGGGCACGTTTGACATGAGCCTGAGATGTTCCCCTTTAGAGGCAATGCCCTCCCTTGGGTCATGTGTCAGATTTTCATCTCTGGGGACTTCAAGTTTAGCTCCCAGGTTCCCCCAAACCCCACTTTCCTCCCTGGGAGACTTGGCCATACTGTATTCTCATCTCGTCCATGCTACTGAATGACAAAGATGGGAACAATTTCTTGGACTTGAGGACCCATATTTTAAATGTTGCTATTGAATATTTCTTGACAAGCAAAAAACCCCCCAAAACCTGACTATGTCCAAGATGGTTTCTCCCTTTCTTTCTTTCTTCTCTTTCTTTCTTTCTTTCTTTCTTTCTTTCTTTCTTTCTTTCTTTCTTTCTTAGAGAGGGAGAGAGAGAATCTTAAGTAGGCACCGTGCTCAGCACAGAGGACTTACATAACTCTGAGATCATGACCTGAGGAGAAATCAAGGGTTGGGTGCTTAACCTACTGAGCCACCCAGGTGCCCCAAGACAGTTTCTCTAAAGACAGTTTTGAGGGTTCCAAACCTAGCACAGGCTTCTTTCTGTTAAGATTCAAAGAGAACTTGGATAAAGTGGGTGCTTCCCGCCTTTTCCATGAGGGTGTGGGATATCTGAACCTTCCTTTCTGTGTTCCTTAGGTTTCCTCTGTACTTCTCAGGTTTCCTATAAAGCCTTGAGGATCTGGGATACAGACTGAGTGTGTGGTAGCTCAGAAAATAGTCACAAGTGGTTCATGTTTTGTGTCTCCAGATCTCATTTGCGGTCAATGCCAAAGCTGCCACCCAAAGCCAACAAAGCCAAGGCAAGATGTGTTCCCTTTGAAACGGGCAAGAAGAGCTTGTTTTGAGTAACTGACAACGAGTAAACGAACAAATGATATGTTAGATTCAACTAACCAGTTATTAGGATTAAAAAAAAGAGCAGTGGCTTCCCAACACTTAGTTTATTTTTCATAAGACTCTTAGTAAGATTGGAAAAGAAATTCTCATACCACCCGAGGGGCAGAAACAAAAAGATCCATCTACTAGCATCTGAACTTTGAAGAGTCAATTAAACAGTCTTTACATTGGCAATTTGGTATATAGAGAGACTCTGTTCTTTAGAACGCGTACAGTGTGAGACAATGATCAGGTTCTCGGTAGTGAAGACTTAGAAAACACAACATCTCCAGCCGACAGAGAGAGTGAGTGCCTTACAAGTTTAATAATCAGAGAAGGTTTATGTAGCAACAAACCTCAGAGAGAACCTCCTTAGTGTTTCTTTTACCTGTGGCTCTGCGGACAACTTCTGATTTGTCAAACTGATTACTTCGCTGCAGGGAAATAGGCTTTGCTTTCTATTAACAGGTTTGTGTGGAAAGTGGAGAAATCACACAAGGGTCTTACTCTGACCGGTCCCTCTGTGGATTTCCAGTGGCCCCACCACTTGGAAATGCTCAGTCTGCTCTTCTAGGGACCCCACAGGACCCACATCCCTCTTACTCCGTTCTACACAGCCCTGGGAGCAGCGGGATGAGTGGTCCCCCACTTTGCACACCGTGACCTCACACTTCAGGTAGACCACGTCATAGTTGCTGAGAAAGTTGAAGGCGTTGAACTTGAACTGGGCCGTGTTCTTCTGGTAGGAGTGCAGGTTGACATAGGTATCGTCTCTGATGCACCTGAGAGAAGAAAAACCCCCCAGCCCCAAGGATTCACTTGAAGTATAATGGGAATCCACTCTGACTCGAATACCCAGACCAATGAATTCCAAACACAGTTCTTCCCACTACCCACTCTTTCTTTTATAAAGAAACTTAAAACACTACCATGAGTAGAAAAACCACTGTTCTTGAGCAGAAATAGAAGGTAACAGTAAAATAAACATAATAAAAAATGAACAAGGTAATTAAATTCTAGCTATTTTGCCCAACGAGGAGATTAAAGGTAGTGGTTGTAATATTTGAAGATGAAACTTAGATTATTTTAAAATGTGTTTTGTTGGGGTGCCTGGGTGGCTCAGTCGGTTAAGCTTCTGCCTTTGGCTCAGGTGGGATCGAGCCCTGCATTAGGCTCTCTGCTCAGCGGGGAGCCTGCTTCTCCCTCTCCCTCTGCCTGCTGCTCTGCCTGCTTGTGCTCTCTCTCTCTCTCTGTGTGTCAAATAAATACATAAAATCTTTAAAAAAAAAGTGTTTTGTCAACCCTAGCACAACTATTGTAAAAGTTAAGGAAAGAAGTATAAATGGTACATCAAGAGAGGAGATAAAATGGAATAATATAAAATGCTCCATTAAAACCAGAGAAGGCAACAAAAGGAGAGCGGGGGTAGAAACAAGGAACAAATGCAACAAATAGAAAACAGTTACCAAGATGGTAGATTTCCATCCAACTATATCCATAATCACTTTAAAAAAATACATATTTATTTATTTATTTGAGAAAAAGAGGGAGAGAGAATGAGAGTGCGAGCTGGGGGGGGGAGAGGGGGAGAGAGAGAGAATCTTAAGCAGGCTCCACGGTCAGTGCGGAGCCCAACATGAGGCTCAGTCTTATGACCCTGAGATCATGACCTGAGCTGAATCAAGAGTTGGATGTTTAACACACTGAGCCACCCCATGCCCCTCAATAATCACTTTAAATGTGGGTGTTCTAAATATGCCAATTTAAAGATACAGACTGCTAGAGTAGATAAAATGAAAACAACAAGAAAACCTAAGCTTCAACTACTGTTGTCTGTAAGACACCCGCTTTAGATATAAAGACCTAGAAAAGGGATGGAGAAAGACTGACCATGCTAATACTAATCAAAGGAAAGCTGGAGTAGCTATATTAATTTGAGACAAAACAGAGTTCAGAGCCAGGACAATTATCAGGAATCAAGAGGGGTATTGCATAATAATAAAGGGATCAGTCCTCCAAAAAGACAATCCTTAATGTATATACATGTAACAACAGAGTGTCGAAATGAGTGAGACAAAAAGTAACGGAACTGCAAAGAGAAATCTACAAGCCCTGTGTGATGGCTGGAGACTCCAGCACCCCTCTGTCTGTAATTGACAGATCCAGCAGAAAATCGGGAAGGATACTGATGATCTGAAAAGCACCACTGATCAACTAGGCTAACGGGCATCTATAGACCACTCCATCCAACAACAGCAGAGTACAACCCTTTTCAAGCTCATGTGGAACAGTCACCAAGGCGGACACATTCTGGACCATAAACCACACCTCAGCAAATTTACAGAAAAGAAATCACACCAAACACATCCTCTGATCACAATGGAATTGAGCTGGAACTCAGTAACAGAAAGGTTGCTGCGAAACTCTTATTCGGAAATGAAACAACACACTTCAAAGCGACCCAGAGCCAAAAGAAAAAGTCCCAAGAGAAATTTAAAAAATATTTCAAACTGAGTGAAAATGAATACACAATTGACCAAAATCAAATCAATAAAATGCATGAATCGGAAAAGAAGAAAGACCTAAAATCAATAATCTACGTAAGGCTCCACCCAAGGACATGAGAGAAAAAGGAGCAATTTAAACCTAAAGCCAGCACAAGAATAAAGTGTTGGTTGTTAGATTCTGGCCCCAAACTCTGCCTCCCTCCTTCATCTGTTTGTAAGAAGAATTGAAGGGGAGGAGCTGTCTCATTCAGTTTAATGCCTCCTGTGTGCCCCTCCCATGCTATGGCTCACAACACGTCCGCCCCGTGCTGTGTCTTGCCCCTCCCCTGGCTTTCGGGAACAGGTACCATGACGATGCTTCTCACGTGGCTCTCACCACTTTAAAGCTGCCATCAGTAGGGGATGGTTTTTTTGTCCTTTGCATTGGTTGCCAATTGCCCATCCATAATCAGGGTTTTGCTCCTGTGAGGGGGCACGGAAGCTACAAAGGCAAGCAACATCCCAGAGTTCTCATTCGGTGAATCCTTTGTTTAACCAAAGGAGCCAGAATAAATCTCACCACCCTAAGCGTTTAGGCTGAGAAGGTAGGCCAGATGCCCCGAGAGCCTGCACCACGAATGGGAAGTGTAATAAAGTCATAAAACACAAAGGGAAGGGAGGCACGTGTAAGAAAGGGTGAGATAGGACAGCAGGGTTCCGGAGGACAAGGGCTCTGCCCAGCTCAGAAGCCACAGGTCCCCCAAAGGAATGCCATGTGAATATAACAGCCAGTCCTAGAGGGCTTTCCATTTTCCTTACCCTTGCCGGATCAAGTCATACTTGACAGTCGTAAAATCGTGGGGATCTGGAGAAGCCACACAGGTATCCACAAAGAGCCTCAGGCTGGGGCTGGGGCTATGGAGCGTGGCCTGGAGGAAGACCGCTTTCTTCTGCCTGGCGTAGTATGGCCCCATGTTCCTCACGTGCTGGGACGTGGGCAGCTCAAGGAAGGATATGGACACGTCATAGCCAATGCTCTCCCTGGGGACATCAGCCCCGGGAACGATTTCAGCTGCAGACGGGCCATCCACCCTGCAGGTGAACTTGAGCTGAGGCACCCTATGCCGCACGAAGACTCGGCCGGGGTGGCCCTGGATTCGGCCTCTGATGGAGTTGGAGTAGCTGAGCGAGCCGAGCCCTTCCTGGGAGAACGAGAGGGGAGTTGCCGGCCAGTGCTCCCGGCACCTTCGCAAACCTTTCTGCATGGGCAGGGGCCTCTCCTTCAAACCCCTGCTTGATGCCAGCTCGCCGATGAGCTGGAAGCTGGAGGCCTCGGGCCCACCATCTGTGGTCCCTCGTGCCCTGATGGGGTGACATTATGTCCTGGCCGCTTGGAGTTCAGGGTGCATGCAAGGAACCCCGGTGTGTGAGCCTGGACCCCCTTCTTCCCTCCCCTGAGGGTCAAGCTGTGCTGCTGTGAGGGAGGATGGGAGCTCTACGCGAGCTCCTTGGAGCTCCGTCTGCCAGAGTCCTCCTCACGTCCCATCCCGTCAGCCGGTGGTTCCCTCAGGCAAGCACAGCCCAGGGCCCACTGCTCTTCTCCTCCCTTCCAGCTCCTCCCTTCTCCTGGTCCCAGACGGTGCTGGCTCCTTGTGAGCTGCGGGCCTGGCCCTGCTCCCCTTCAGTCTCAGTCTTGCTCCTTCTAATCCAGCACGACTTGAAAGGCTAAGGGGGTGCTGAAGGCCACCACGCAGAGCGCCGTTGTCTCTGGCAGCCTGGTCCCCAAGGCCCTGCGTGCCGTCCAGAGACTCGGCCTGACCCGCCACCCTGCTTCCAGGAAGCCTCTGCTTGTGTGACTCAGATCCTTGGCGTTCTGCCTGGGAAACTCCGAGGACAGCCCCGTCAGCTCAAACCAGGTCCGCCTTTTCAGGCCTTTCCTTTCCTACTCATACCACCTCTGCCCCCCCCCACCCCTTCCCAATCCCCATTATGAAATTTTAATACAACAAAGACACTCTTTATGTTCTGCATGAATACCTGTGCTTTATCCAGAAAAACAGATTTTTTTTTTTTTGCTCCTAAGAACCAATCTCTCCCTTGAAGCAGATCTCGCCCTGATGTACCGCTTAGAGGAAAAGCCCAGCTCCTTGACCACACGGCCCTGGCCCTTCCACGGGGTGCAGCACTTCCCGGTGCTGACGGCCTCCTGTCTCTCCCTCGAGTCCTCCAAGCTTGCTGCTGCGGGGCCTGGGTGCTAGCTGGCCCTGCACGGAGCCCTCCTCCCGCTCCGCTCCACCTAGCTCCGTCTCCTTCTTCAGGCCTCGGCTCCTCGGCCACCCTATTCCAAGTGGCCTTCCTTCCACCCCACATCAGTTCCTGTTCCCTTCCTTGTTTTGCTGTCTTCTTAGCATCTGTAAAATGAGTCTCCTATGTGGGCTTGTTCAGTGTCTGTCTCCCTTTTCCCGAATGTGAGAGCTGTGGAGCAGGACCCCCATCAGTCTTGTTGGCCACTGTGTCCTCCCCACCTAGAAGCTTGCTCAGCCACTGACTGAAACCACACATTCTGTGGCAGTGTGTTCGCCGTGGGTGGCCCGGGACTGGCCGTCACCCTGAGGGGTTCCTGACCTGCTGTGTTCTCTGGCCCCCGTGCAGTGAGAGCTGGGCCAGCCAGGGCCACAGAGGACAGCGGCAGGGTCCTCTCTGATGGCCTAGAAGCTTCCGGGGTGCCCGCCTCCCAGACACTGGGGGACTTCCACCCTGGCCCCTGGGGCAGAAACCTCTGAGGTGAAAACTAGACGTTTCAGAGCAAAAAGGGTAAGAATGAGCACGATCTGCATAAGCAAATAGACAAAATGTGAAGCAGGGAATCAAAGTGGCCACTGGGCATCAGGCAGACTGAATGAATTAAGCTCCACCAATGCCAAAGGTTTGCTGTTTTGGTGTGTGTGTCTAAACCCGGATACAAAAGAAGAGAGGAACAACCTGGAGATCTGGCTGGGGAACAGGTTACATTGTTAGATATACTGAGAAAAAGGATTTTGTAGTTGGACGCTCTGCCTGTGTCCCTGGTCTCACTTCAGTGACGCTGTTCTGTGAAATAAGCTGGTGGTTAAGGAACAGGAAGTAAACATATACACTTCATTATCCCCCCCGTCCCAGACATATGCTTTCTAGATCGGGAAATACAGTGGGTTGCTGGTCAGATCACAGCAGCCAGATAGATCATCTGTCCTCCCCCATGCCCAGCACCGTGGCCTGCCCAGAAGAGGTGTGCCCTGAAGGTGAATAAAGAAGCATGTTGTGGAAAATGCTTGGCTTTGGAGCTAAGAGAACAGCATCCATCATCCATCCATTCATCCTTCTGTCCGTCCATCCGTCCGTTGGGTGTTTATCCATTCATCAGTCCGTCAGCACTCGCACTTATTACTGTGTATTCCAAATTCAGTATGTGTTCCAAATTCCCAAAAGGAAGGAAACTTTTGGACGCATTAGTGCATGCTCCAGGTCTCACTGAACTTAGAAACAGAATCATGGCTGTGCCTTTCCTCTGTCCCTACCGGGTTTTGAACAGGTGGTTAAAATTTCCAAATAGCTCCCCTTGGCCTCTGTCCACAGAAGGGTACCACGACCTTGGCGGCAGTGTCTCACCTGTCTGACGGTGCCACAGCGACCGTAGGGGATGTTGAAGATCAGGTAACGCCCGGTGACTTGGGGGCGGCAGAGCGCATCATTTAAGCGGATGTCCCAAGAGGAGTAGCCCAGCCTCCGGAGATAGCCTCGGTCAATGGTGACTTGGAAGAGGTGAGGCAAGCAGGAGAGCTGGGCTGCAGGAGGAGGAGCATGGGGAGAAACTCACAAAGACAATTTGGCACACTGGACGTGTAGGTCCGGGATGTGGGCGTGTGCTTACTTTATAGGGCATGGGCGGTGCCTTGGGTGGGGGCTGGCTTACCCTTGACTTGACTTTCACTGACTTTATTTATGTCCCTCCTTTTCCAAAACTCACACCATATCGTGGGAGTCATACCCACGGCACATGTCCCACGGTCTGAGTCAGAGCCTTGTCTAAAGATTTAAAGGAGAGCCCACTTCCCATGTTGAGGACACTGAGGTTGAATGTACATCTATCTGAGGCTTTGTATGAGAGGTAGTTTGGGAAAAGGAGAGCGGAAGCAAAGCGGGAAGGACCACAGGTGTTAAGGGGCTTCTTCCCCAACCTCCTAAAGCCCACAAGTAGGTGGAGAGGCCAGAGATCTCAGTGGAGACAGAGAAAAGCCTGTTAGATCTCCGCAGGACAACTGCTCTCTCTCCTCCCCCTTCCCGCAGCCTGGAGGGGAGGGCTTACCCTTGTCCTTGGGTACAGCAGAGGCAGCTGGACCTGGTGGGGGGAGATGGGTGGGAAGTGAGCATCAGCTGCAGACACACTGGAGGAGGAGGGCGTGGCTGGCAGTAGACAGGCCCTGCGGGACAATGGGCTCATTCGACTTAGCTATTACATCTGGAGTGCAATGGCTTGAAAATACTCCAGGGCAATGGGGAGGGAAAGAGGGCCCAGGGCCTCTGGATGGAGGCAGAGGGAGGGATTTCTACGTGTACGAAGTAGAGTTGAGAATACTGGTGTCATCAACACCAAGATGAGTTAGAGCAAGAGAATAGTCAATACAGGCTTTGCAGGTACCAAACACCGTCATCTGTAGGAATCTGGCTGATGTCCCTTCCCATGCACATGGCCTGCTTGGATCTCAGCCTGGGACATAGGCAGTCCGTGGCTCTCAAATGCAGAGCAGCCCAGAAGCAATGAAGGACGGTAACCCAGGGCCAGGGCCCAGCCCAGGAAGCATGACTGGCCACATTCACTCAACGCCTTCAGAGACTCTTGGTCCCAGACCTCTGGTCCTTCCATTGCTGTACCCAGTGAAAAGAAAACTCCTTGGTGTATAATCCAAGAGTGAAAAATGAATTACTCTTTCCAGTGGGCCTGCTGACAGCAGGAGGAATGGCTGGAAGTGTGAACAGACTCAATGAAAGTGAGGATCTGGAAGATAAGGATCCCAAGACCCCAGGCTGACTCTTATTCATAAGGCTTTCTGCGGGATGGTTTGTCTCTGGTGGACTCTGATGGTCTATTTACGACCATTGATCCATTTCTCTGCAGAACAAGAGAACCTCCCACATAAAGATAAAAGCATTGGGAGTGAGTCCTTTGTTTACCTGTAGAAAACTAAGGTCGGAACAGACAAAGGAGCTCGGACTTGTTCACCAAATCTTAGAATTCTGTCACTTATTGAGATTTACCTGGGTAAATTTAGGACAAACGTAAGAAAGTACTACACACAGAAGAGGGTTGACCTTTGAGGGTCAGAATGCCACGATGGGCATCGGATGGTAATAAAAAGTACTCCAGGAAAGGGATAGGCCTAATCTTGGATGATAGGGACACTAAGGGAGCCCAAGATAGTGTAGGATTCTGACTTCTGAAGGCTGGGTCAGGGTGTCCACCTAGGACTGTGCCCTTGATGACCTTGTCAGAAATTGAAAAGGGTCTTTGTGGTCTGACTGATAGCCTCAAGTTCTATGTCCTTAATCATTGTATTATACTGTCGCTTCTTCCTTGGACCTCATAATCTCCGAGCCGTATTTCAGAACAAACACTGCCCTGAATTGGGAGTTCGACAAAACCGTTGAATGAAACCACAAGGTTTCATTGCCCTGAAACTATTCAGCACAGCAGCTGTGCGGCAGACACGCCCTTGCTGTCCTGGCAGCTGGCGCCTTGGCCTACGCGCTGTCCCTGGACCTTAAGAGCGCTGCAAGAGCAAGAGGCACGGACCCCGGGGACACACCTGCGCAGATCACACCCGCGTCCTCGCGGTGCCGGCAGTTGTGCCGCCCCCAGCCCGAGTGGCCGCAGCGGCCCAGCGCGTCCTCGGTGCCCGCGCAGCGCACGTCGTCCAGCAGGATGGGCCCCGAGCCCGGGCCGAAACGGCCGCGCCCCGGGGCGGCTAGCGCGCGGCCGCAGCCCAGCAGGCGGCACACGACACGGGCGTCCCTGATGTCCCAGTGGTCGTCGCACACCGTGCCCCACACGCCCTGGTGGCAGACCTCAACCCGGCCCTCGCAGCGGCTGCGCCCGTCGACCAGGCGCAGGGACCGGTCTGTGGGAGGACAGAGAGGGAGTCAGGAGACAGCAGTGACAGGCGCGACAGCCGCCCTCCCCTGCCCGGCATGTCCGGTGGTGCGTCATTTGCCATGGAAGAAATGACACCGCAGTGAGATCCACAGCGCCTGGTGGTGCCGCCCTCCCTCTCTGTCTCTCTCTCTCTCTCCTTTCCTCCTCCCCTCCCCCCATGGCGCACCCTGTCTCATAAAAAGTCAAACCTGCCTTAGATGAAGCCCTCAAGGAGCATCAGATAGTGTCAGCCTAGTTGCCCAGACACCTGAGAATTTAATTGTTAAACAAAAATACTAAAAACCAAAAGAAAGCAAAATGGCAAAAAAAAACCCTCCAATCTTTAGAGAATTGTTGAGGCCCTGGGTTGACTTAGCGAACAAATCCATCCTATAACATTTCTTTTACTCTTGATGAATAAAAGCCAACATTTGAACTGTACGAAGTGTCTTCTGTGACGTAGGCATTCCACTTCCAGGTGTTGACTCAGGACAAATGAAAACAGATGTGCACTGAAAGATTCCTACATCGCAGAATTCTCTGCTGGAGACAAAAACTGGGGAGTACCCACGTGTCTACCCGCAGGAGAGGGGATAAATCGCAGAATACCCACCCAACGAAATATTAGTAAGCAATAAAAAGGGAAAAAGAACCAATATAAGGAACCATCTGGACAAATCTCAAAAACAATTTGTTAAGCCAAGAAGTGAGACACAAAGGAGCACATATGATTTGATTCCATTTATACGAGATTCTAGAAAAACAAATCTAATCTACAGGGACAGAGAGCAGACCAGTGGTTGCCTGGGGGATTTACTGCAAAGGGACAGGAAGGAACTTTTCAGGGTCATGGGAATGCTCCGTATCTTGATTGTGGTGATGGTCTCGCAGTTGGATACTTTAGGAAAATCTCATAGATGTGTGCAATTCATTGTATATAATTATACTTCAAAATAGGATTTTAAAAAGTCAAAATTATTTTAAAAATCTCTATTATGTTGGAGGGCCACACCCGTGGATGTGTGTAAAATGATGTCTTCATATAAAGTGGTGGCAGGTGGCTGTTTTCCAACTTCCTGCTTTCTTTTGCCCATAGAAGATGTTTGGTGAACCCTCATTAATACCACTGGCTGTGGTTTCTCTGTGGCTACAGTGTCCTGGTTTAGGACAGTTGTTTGCTCCTCATCTAATTTGTGGCTGTGATATTGGAGCAAGAAAACCATGCTTGTCTGAACTATGAATAAGGCAAATATCTTTTCGGTGAGGTCCCAGGAGGTGAATTTGGGGCTTCCGACCCACAAAGGGTTGTGTGTCTGTGTGTGTGTATGTACACATCTTTGTGCACATATCTACTTCTTAGCTCATAAAAGTTTTCTGTAAAGAGTAGCAACTTTGAAAAGAAAAAAACCCGCCCCTAACAGTAGTAATAATGATTTGATAATTTAAGGGCTTAGAACAAACACAAATTACCAGGTAAAGGGGTCGTGTCTCCGCCAACGGAAATTGTAACTGTAAAAAAGAAAAACTGAGCTTAAAAAAATGCATATCTTCCAAGCCACATATTTATATTCGGACCTGAAAAAGAACCACACATTTTCTCGAGGTTTAGACACTAATCATTTTGCTTGTTTCTACATAGATTTAGGTGCAGAAATACTGTCCCCTAAGTTTTATTTTCTTATCAAAATGTAACAAGTGGTGTGTCCTATTTGTTCTCCAAAAAGAAAATAATTTGATAAATGGTCGGAAAAGAAGCCTTATAAATATACAGAATTTTTACAGGAAGAATATTGACGTATTAGATTTTGTAAGAAAAATGTTTATTGGGGTGACCTATGTGAGTCAGGTCATTAGAAACATATTTAAAAACTCTAAAGAATAAAATAATTTGACCAGGACAATTAAATAAAGAAAACCAATCAGATTTCTCTGAAACATTTTTAGATAAGAGAAAGATCATATCTGAGAGGTGAAATATACAGAGGGAAGCAAGGTAGGAAAGGTCATAGTGGATTTTATGATAGAACATGGCTGTATAAATTACTATACAACTAAGGGTTAATCTAGCAACAGCATATGATCTTTACCAGGTGATGATGTCACTTTTGTTGAAATCAGATTTATGGCTGCCAAAAAAGAGAGCGAGAGAGAGAAATTTTTTCCAGTGAAAAGAAAGCATGAACATTGGATGTCACTGAAATTTCACACCGTACACTACAAGTTTATGAAAATAAGCCTGATCCGTAGAATAGAATCCACCCTGCTTATTTATCTTGTGGACTTACACATCCAGGAGTAAAATGGCGCATAAGAAGTTGGCATTTTGCAAGATAGGTGAACAATTCCCATTCTGAGCATCCATGATGTGTCCTATAATTTACATCGCGAATCTCTACAACAGCCATTCCAGGGAAGTATTATCAGTATTTTAGAGATGAGGAAGTTGAGACTCAGAGAGCTTGTAAACATTCCCGGGACATCTTCAGTTCTGACCTGGGAGGCCCCAAAGCATATACCCTTTCTACAGGGCTCTGCCTTTCAGGAGCATAAAATGTGGGCGTTGCATTCATTCTGCATGCTGTGAGGGGAAGAGGGATAAGAGGGAAGGAAGGCAATGGTCTAATAATGGCCACCACATGTGCCCTCACACTCCGCGAGCCAGGAAGTGATTTTGCGGTCATGCTTTCTGAAAGGAAGTAGAGTGTGTGAGGGCCGCCTAATCGGCATGGCAATCAGCCCAGCTACCCTCAACCAGGTATGCAAACAAAAGCTCACCTCAGGTGATGTCAAGAGCCAGTGAGAATGACAAGAGAAGGAATCTGCCAAAAATAGGGTCGTGGTGGGGGAAGGGAAAGAAGGAAGCAAGGGAGGGAGGGACGCAAGGAGGCAGGGAGGAAAACAATCCCTAAATATAAGTGAGAGGAAAGTTCTAAACTTGGTTTCACTGCCTTTTACACCATTGTGTCTTCCAAGTAACCAGGACTTGAAAGGAAAGACATAAAAGATAAGAAAGCAGTAGGTCTCGCTACTGAAGAGCTCAGTATCAGCTCCATTGGATGGAGTCCCACAGGCTCATCAGCAAAGCCTGGGAGCAGAGAGGACGTTGCATGGGAGCTGGGGGACCCAGCTTGCCTCGTTCTGTGACTGCTGTGGACTGAATTATGCCCCCTCAAAGCTCACACGTCAAAGCCCTAACCCCCAGTGTGGCTGTATTTGGAGATGGGGCCTCTGATGAAGTAATCATGGTAAAGTGAGGTCATAAGGGAGGGTGATCTGATGGGATTAGTGTCCTTATAAGAAGACACACCACAGTGCTCTCCCCCTCCCTCGTTCTCTCTTTCTCTCTCTCTCCCTCAGAGAGCTCACACTGAGGAAAGGTCCTGTGAGCACACAGTGAGAAGCTGGCTATCTTCAACGTGAGGGAAGACCCTCACCAGACACCCACCCTGCGGGCACCTTGATCCTGGACTTCTAGTCTCCAGAACTGTGGGAAATAAATTTCTGTTGTTGAAGCCACAGGTCTGTGGGATTTAGTTATGGCTGCCTGAGCTAAGACAGTGGCAAGTTTTCTTCTCTGGGCTGCATTTTCCTCTAAAACAAGGGTAGTGCTTCAGCATTTTACTCCTCCGTGTGGCCCATGACCAGCAACATGGGCATCACCTGGGAGGCTGTGAGAAATACAGAATCCAGTCTCCACCTGGAGCCATGAAATCTGAAACTGCATTTTAACAGGGTCTCCAGGCCGTTCGCTTGTACGTTAACATTCGAAAATCGCTGGCATGGGTCATCTCTAAGGTATCGTCCAGGGTTGATGCTTAATGTTATTTTATCCTACTCATTCTTTCCCCACATCTGCCTTCACTGTGTTCAGAATCATAACCACTGTTGGTTCCAGTGTCCTGGAACCAACCAGACCTTCCTCTCCTCTCTCCTGACCTCTCCTGGGGAAATAGGAAGTATTTTCTCTGAGTGTGTCTGCTCCTGCTGGACTCACCACGGGGCTACCGCAAAGAGCAGAGAGTGTACCTGGTGAAGAGGCCTCTTCTCCTGGAGTGGGAGTTGTATCTGCAAACAAAAAAGAATCAAGCTCAAATATCAGTGAGAAGACAATGGAAAGTTTTGGTTTGAACAACAGTGTGGTAGAAGATGGAATTGCAAATGAGTAGAACCAACACTATCACAATCCAGTTCTTTTGCATTTGGGTGTGCGGGATGGGTCAAAGCATCAGCTGTAACATAACACAGACTACCAAGTGAGTGGAGGTTTGGAACCCCTGCCCTTGCCTCCCATGGGCACATCTGATTAAGACCAGGGCAACAAGCAGAAGGTGTTTCCTAGTGGAGGGACCATTCCTGTGACTATGAATGTATGAAGAGAACATGAAGCTTCATATCTGTGAAAAGGATGCTGGGACTTCTGTTTATATCAGGGCTTATGCCACAGACAAAATATTCAGTACCAATGTTCATTTGTCCAACAGAAAGAGGGAGAGTTGCTCATATTTAACCTAAGAAATGGGACAGGCAGAAAACATTACCAGAGGGCGTGTCCACTTCTGCTGAACTTGAAGATATATCTGTATAGGAACAGAGAAATAGGACACTTAAAAATGGGAGAAAGGACATTTCAGTGTGTCTTTTCATTCAGTCTACTTTGTGGTCAACATGGTCATTACGTGGGCTCATTTTCTAAATAGAACATGGCAAGTGAGAAGCTGGTCTCACTGACTCAAACCACACAACAAGAGGGCCTTTACCAGAGGGAGAGGTCACTTCTGCTGAGGTTGAAGAGGTATCTGTAGAAAAAGAGAAGAAAAGACCTAAAAACCAGCCAAGAGGACTCCTGGGGCATCTGTCTTTACTGAGGCTGTGTTGGGAATAAGCTTTCCATGGAACAGCCTAGTCTGATGAATGGAGCTGCAAGAAGAGACACTTAATGGGGCAGGAGACAGTGTCTTACCTGGTGTGGAGGTCACAGCGGTTGCTACTGAAGCTGCAGGGGAACAAGGCAGCAATAAGACAGCAATATCAGGCATACATGTTCCAAAGGTACAGGAGACATAGAGGTGGCTGTGCTGATCAGTATGACTGGCCTGGCTTGTCTTACTGCTTTCTGGACAGGGCCTATGGCAGGGCATTCCTACATCATCCATTGCCTCTAGACCACCCTTCCACTCCTTGGGTCTCCATTCCTCTTGGAACCCTTTACTTCTCCCCTCAGAGAAGGTGGACATTACTCAGAGGGCAACAACCATCGGTCCAAGTTTCTCCCAAAGTGGGCTAGTCTAACAAAGATTCTGTCATTGAATGGATTCCTTCACCTGGTTCTCCTTCCTCTCCTCAAATGGTTGGAAGGCAGTGACACAGAAAAGGGCAAGCTCTGTAGACCGGAACTTTCTCTAGGTGGGTTGTCCCAAGACCCAGACTGCGGGTAAGGAGGAGGTGGCAGGTCCATTTGCCTCTTGTGCTAACAGTTGCCCTCCAACCAAGCCTTCTCAGTAATAAAGGCCATATTTTGGTGTTGAATCTGGTGTTTTATTTAATTGCTCTAGCACCTAGAGTAGGCGGGAGCACCCTCTTTATTGTCCTCCCCATAAATAAACCTCTAACACTCTATATGTAAAATTGTTCACCCCAGAGTCACATCAGGAACTCCTCAGATGATTGTAACCAGCAACACTCAAGATTATCATACAAGACAAAGTTACTTGTTACCGTGATTGACTCTGCATCCCTCAATACCTTGGCACAGAGCCTGGCACGTGACCATCCTCACTGAATGCTGGATGAATGTCTAAGGAAGATCAACCAAAGCCATGGCTTGACTCCTCACCATGCTGCCAACACCCATGCTGTGGTTGGTCTCCAGGAGAAACTCCCACCATGGGCAGTTGACGGTAGACCACCGGTCAGCCCAGTGAATGACTTATTTTTGAGTTTGGGAATTGGCTGAACTAATTTTTCCCTTGGTCCATGCATTTAGCTGGGCTGCTCAGAATTCATTCACCATCAGGAGGTACAGAGGTGGCCTATGTGAGTCAGGTCAATATAAACGTATTTAAAAACTCTAAAGAACAAAATAATTTGATCAGGACATAAACAATTGTGTAATGAGCTCCCTGGAAAATCAAATAAGATAATTTATAGCAAGTAAGATGGTTAGAACCCACAATAACATCCAAATTACCTGTTGAGGTGGTTACAGTAATACTAAAATATTCTGGAAATAAGAAAAGGCAATTGGTCAAAACCCGCCAAAAGGCAAAAATACTTGTTTTATAGTTAACTCGTTTTCTTCTCTCTGTCCCTGGAGCACAGAAATCAAGGACTTCATTTACTTAATCAACAGATTTTGATTCATCCATCTCCTCTATGGCAGACACTATGCTAGATATTGGAATCGAACAATAAAGAAAGCAAGACATGGCTCCTGCTCTGTCCAAATGCAGCTGTGACCAGCACTATGAAGGAGACACACATGATGCTCTGAGAACCTATGACAGGTGATCTCACCTGGCCAGCAAGATCCCCTCTCTATCTTCCCAAGAGGCACCACCACCACCTTGTGCCTGGCACAGGGTCTGGCCCAGACTGGGAGCTCTGCTCAAAGACAGTAACAACCTGACATTCCTTCCCTCCCTCCCCCACCCAAAGCTGTCCTGGTTTTGGCCCTGGTGACAGGGCGCAGGCAGTCTTGCTGACCCATCTGCCTACATTTACAGTGGGCAAAGGGCATTACCAGGTGAAGAAGTCACTTCTCCTGGAATAGAAATTATGTCTAAATAGGAAACACAAACAAGAAAATCAGTCAATTGATCAGAAAGTTTTTATGCATTTTCCAGTTCTACACCACTCTGTCTTTCCTGTGATCTCATCTACCTGGTTTTGTTGTTGGAAAAATTCAAGTGTGAGGACTAGTTATTTCCCAACCTCCTGAATAAAAGTTAAGGCACCCAAAGCAAAACATGAACTGTTATAAATGAAAACTTTCCTGAAATGGAGCACGTTTCCCTGTCCTGTCCTTTTAAACAGAAGATATAGTCCACCCTGCATAATTCAGGCTCATGGGGAAGAAACCACTGAGGCTCAGGGCTGTCATACAGGAATACCTCAAAGGACGTTGAGGTTAATGGGCATTTTGGGTCCATAGCAGAACATTTAGAAAGTCTAATATATTTACTGGGTTTCTGAACACTTCTCTGGCTGTCAGAGGATCTGTAAACATTTCCTGCAGTTGCCACTGTGCCTGTTCTATGAGCAGCTCTTCTCCCTCCCTGTCCCTGTGCCCCTCCCTAGTTTGTTGTCTTTCATAATACACAGTGGGGAGACCAGATATCCAGTTGTTATGCATGTGTAGGAAGTAAGAACAACAGGATCTGTGGACACTGTCATGTAAGCTTGAATGTTGGGGCCCAAACTTGGCTGTGTAGAGGCCCTCTGTGTCTATTTCTGGATTCTAGTCTATTTTCCAAGGGATTAATTCAGCCAAGCAACCCCTGGCCAAAAAGTATAAGCGTACTATCTCGGTAGAATTTCAACCCAGCAATATCCCCTAAAGGCAGGAAGAGGACAAATCAGCAGAAAAGTTGTTACCAGTTCCAAGGACCAAATCTGTGGCTGCAGTGGGGTCAGGAACTGTCAAAGCAAGCACAATTCAAGGAAATTTTAATTCAATACCATCCTTGTCCATCAAGTTCATTGGTAAATAATATTTTTAAAAACAATCACCCTGTGTACAAATTCTGCCCCAGCCATGTTCATATTTGATTATGCTCTGTTCTTATTTGATTTTCTTAGTCCCTGTATCATTAAGCTAAGGGAAATAAATAATGAGGAAAGCGGTATTTGGGTCTGGGACCCAAGAGACCTGGGTTCTAGTCTCTGCTCTTTGTGTAACCAAGTATGTGACTTTGGACAAGTCCCTTTGCATCTCTCAGCTTCCTCTGCTGCATCTGAAGGGCTAGTCCATGGACAAGCAGCGTCTGCATCACCTTGTTAGAAATGCAAACCCTCAGGACCTACCCCAAAACTATGCAGTCAGAGTCTGCGTTTTAAAAGATCTCCAGGTGGGGTGCCTGGGTGGCTCAGTCGGTTAAACGTTTGACTCTTGGTTTCAGCTCAGGTCATGATCTCAGGGTCACGAGATGGGATGGAGCCCCGAGTCTGGCTCTGTGCTCAGTGGGGAGTCTGCTTGAGATTCTCTCTCCCTCTGCCCCTCCCTCTCATGCTCTCTGCTCTCTCTCTCTCTTCCTCTAAAATCTATCTATCTATCTATCTATCTATCTATCTATCTATCTATCTATCTATCTATCTATCTATCTATCTATCTATCTATCTATCTTTTAAAAAAAAGATCTCCAGGTGATTTATATGAACATTGAAGTTTGGGAGGAACCACACATCTGAATGGAGATGCCTCTATCCCCAGAAATAATTGGCACAGGCCAGGAAGAAATCAGACAGCACTGCCTATGTAAACAGTCCCTTTCATGCTCAACCCCAGACAATTTGTGCCTTGCCAAAATTCATGCTAGCACTTCCTATCCTCTGGGTTCTCCAACAGAGCTTGTAATTTGGATATTTATATGAAATCGCTCATTTTAAAAAGGGATATTGAAAGAAAGTTGAACATTGCTTAGGCAAAACTCTGTTGTCTGAGTCAGAACCCCTCCCTGGGTCAAAGCCGGCCCAACGGGCTGCCTATTTGTGATTTCAGGTCTGAACAGTCTCTAAGGTTTCTTCCAAATCTTGAAGAAAATGTTATACGGTGATGGTGTCATACTGAACTTGACCTTGCCTGAGAGAGTTGGCAGCTGATTCTCACAACTCTAACCACGGAGAGAGAGAAATTGATTTCATTGTCTGATTTTCTTAGAGGTCATTTTCTCCCAAGCCTGGCAGAGGGCTCTGAGATTTTGGAAATATGGACCACGAACTACTTTCGTAACTGTTTACCGTCGGAGAAAACTTGAATTGATTTGTCTTAAGATGGTATTTCTCCAACTTATTTATCCCTGTATTGGTCAACACAAACCCTAGGATGGTCCCCAAAGTCCCCAAGAGGGAAGTTTACAAAAAGACACATGTGTTGCTTAAATGAGAGAGCCAGGTTGGACTCAGCAGATGGTAGGACACGCATCGCACAAAGCTCCCGTCACTGTGTGCTCGCGCTGGGCTGTGCCACCCAATCTCCAGGACAAGCTTCCTCTTCCTGTTCTACAGATGAAGAAAGGAGGCTCTGGGAGATAGGGGGACTTGCCCACTGTCACCCACTGTCTGGCTAGAGCCAGAAAATAAGGCAAGATTCCTGGGCTCCAAATTCTGTGATGCCGCATTTCTACTCAGAAGGTTTTAGTGGTCAAAGAAATTCAAGAAACACTGGGTCAAGCCAAGTGTTAAAAAAGGTCCTTTACCACAGGACTTGTCAGAGATTTTAATGGGCTAACAGGCTGAATCTTCAAGAGAAGGCTATGGTATTTCCCCAACTAGTCATGCAAATTATTTTTAAACATTTGCATATGACTGGGTTGGTGTACTGTATTGTGAAACACACAGGAGAGATGGGGTACTCTGTTATTTTCTGAAAATGCAGATTACAGGGATAGCTTTGCCCATGATGCCAGAAGTCCTGTGCTATTAAAAAAATGAACTCATTGAATTCCCGAATGTGTGAATCTGAAGGAGGCTCATGTCACTATAACTTGAACTCAGAGATCTGCAGGTGTACCGAGGTCCAAGGGCGCACAGTGGGCATATGACGTCCTCCATACAGAAGGGATATGAGCTCTCTATCTGCCCGAGTTACTAAGCTTTCAGTAAATACGTGAGCACCTTATGTTAGTTTGATGTGAGCTTGAT
This sequence comes from Ursus americanus, assembly GCF_024610735.1. NCBI lineage: Eukaryota > Metazoa > Chordata > Mammalia > Carnivora > Ursidae > Ursus > Ursus americanus. Next base: position 9,082,767 of record NC_142132.1, read on the forward strand.
ATTTAGTTTCTGGTCATGTATAAACTTCCACCCTAACCATAGGCAAGACCCTCCAGCCATCTATGATTTATATAAAGCAAGAACGAAAATAAAATTACCAGGTGATGTGGTCATTTCTGTGGCTGATGCTGAAATTGTAAAACAAAACCAAAATCAAAATAAGAGAAAATCCAAACAAACCCCCCCCCACAAATGGAAAATTTAGAAGATACCCTTTTACGTAAGACATGTATGCCTCAGCTGTACTAAAATTAGACACAAAAACTGAAGACTTCTGAAATGTGAAATTACAAATAAGAAAGGACTCTTGGATGAGATCGAACTGGAGCTAGGACTGCACAAAGGGGGAGGTGAGAATGGCTGTTGGTTGTGAGGACAGTATAACCTCCCCGCGTGGGTCAGAAAGGCTGTTTCTCTGATGTCATGCAGGGCAAATATTTCCTAGGGCTGCAAAGTATAGAACCCTCCTGAATTCTGACCTTAGGTTTCCAACACGGATTGCTCATTTTCAACAACCTAACAACTAGTTCATACCTTAGCACCAAGGTCTGAATACGAAAGGAGAGTGACTCCTTACCGTAATCAGGCATAGTAGGACTCCTGACTCAATGGTACTTTTGTGAATGACCTATTGTGGTTGAAATGCATAAATGACCCTGACCACTCACCCTGGTAAGGAAGCCCCGTGAGGGCAGGACCGCCGTCGGCAGTGCTCACTTCTGCGTCTTCACGTAGAGTTGTGCCTGGCGCAGGTAAAGAGATCAAGCACTATCTTAAATGGATGCCTTCACGGAATCCTATTACTTTTGTCTTTGATCTATAAAACTAAGATAAGCCGGGCAGTGGGTATTTTCATTTCATCTGATTTGCTTTTGTAATCCTACTTGTTTGGCCGCCTGAGACAACGCGAACGTGGGTTGAATTAAAAAAAGGAGAGAGGGAAACCATCTGAAACCACTGAGGAAAGAGTGTCGATGCCTTCATAAAGGGTCCCCAGGTGAGAGGGACTGGGTTTTGTTCATGAAACTCCCCAGAGCAGCTCCACAAAAGCAGCTTTCTGGCTCAAAACAGAATTTTAAGCCAAAGACTAGGAAGAGCAATTACCCCAGTGGGTGGATAATGGGGAGTCTGGTACATCCTTGAAGAGGGCAGAGACTGAGGGCTCTAAAGTGAACTCGTGAATGTTGGTTCAAGCATTGGGTAGATCAGCAAATTCAGAGAGGCTAAGAAGGATCCAGAGGCTTCTTGGAACCAATGTTGAGAAGGGACTGTAAGCAGGTGTTTGGAGGACCCCGAGGGGGCCTGAGCTTCCTCACATTCATTTCCATGTCCCCCTCACCTACCCCAGAGCCATGGCTCTGGCAACGTCAGGAGAAAGTCAAGAGTGACTACCTGGGCAAATGACCCCGGCATCCTCATGGTGGCCACAGTCGTGGATGGGCAAGCCCGGGGGCCGGCACTGGCCTAGTGGGGGCTTACTGCCCCGGCACCGCACATCATCCAGGAGGATGCTCCCCACACCCTCCCCAGAGTGGCCATTCCCCAGGGCTCTGATGCCCTGCCCGCGGTCCAGCTGCCGGCACACGCCTTGGGCTGCGTTGGTGGCCAGAAGTCATCACACACGGTCCCCCACGTGCCGCTGTGGTGTACCTTCACAGCAGCTCCTCCCATCCGCCAACCCCATGACAGACAAGTCTGGGGAAGCCTCAGGGTTGTTAGTGGGATGGGATTAGCTCTTCCGGCGAGTAATTCCTAATAGGACTTCTCTGCAGTTTTTACCGTAGCCAACCCCAAAGTCCGGTACTCCACCACCTCTCGCTTTCTTTTTCCAAGACCCATAGGGAAAAGTTACACTAGTGCTTACAAGTGCAGTGACTGGTTTTTCCAGGCTCGCTCTGATTTCAGATAACTCGTTCCCTCATTCCCCACCTTTGCATTTGAAAATAGGAAATTGCAAGGATAAGGATAGATACCGATTTTAGAACTGGGTCATTCAATTGCTAAGCAACAGCATGGAAATAGGTCAAATTCAACTTGTCATTATTTTCTTTAGGCCAAACTAATACACTGGCCCAGGTTCACAGTTAGCTAAATTTTAGAAGCAGTGACTAGACCAGCGGCCAGCCCTCTTGCAACCTCTCCGCGCGGGCACTGACATTCCTGGCTGTAGCCTCAGGAAGTCCGCTGGGAGTGTTCATACCTAGCAAGCCCTGACAACAGCAGTAAAAGGATTACCGACTGTGGGATCTGTTTCTGTGGGTTCCGGGACAGCTTCTGTAGCTGAAAGAGAAAACCCAAGGTGCTCACGTCAGTGCAGGCGCACCTTCGCTCGACGTTCACGGACGCACCAGCTGAGTGCGCGCGGGAACCCACGTCTGTGCCCGACGTCTGTGCCCGTGTGCTGGTGCGGGACGGCCCGGCAGAGGCACCTGCGTTTCTACGACCTCCTTTACCCCAGCTGGGGAGACCCCGACTATGGACACTAATCGGAAGCATCTATCTGAGCTTTTCCAGGGAGGAGCTGTCGGTAGCCACTCAGATGCCATTTTGATTGCGAGTCTCACGGAGAGACACCTTGTTCGTAGCATCCAAGGCTCACTCTACGGATTTAAAAAACTACCCAACAACAGGGTGGGATCGAACTATCCTCACCTCGCCTGCATCTTTCCCTGTCTGGGGACCTTGTCTCCCCCGACCCTCTGAGGAGCGGGTGGCTCTGGGCCGTGGGGTGGGGGTCACAGATGTTTGCTGCACGCATCATTTACTAGCAAAAGGTAACCAAGCAGGGGTGTTAAATGTTCATTCAGCTTTTTGGAATGGTTGCATGAAATTGTCACTAATGGCAAGAAAATCCCCACTCAGCCAATCAGGAGAGCATTCGCGAATAGCTCTCTCTGAGAAAGTCCTTCACGAGAAGTATATGACATTGACACACATTGGAATATCATTCCTGGAAATTGAAAACCGCCCCAAGCGGGGGCACGAGTTCCTGCTTTCCAGGCGCGTTTTTGCTCTTAGGATCTCTGCTCTTCTCAGGAGCAGGGGAACGGGCTGTGATATCAGGAGCACTTGAGACTAGTGTGACCAGTATCCTGGGTTCGCTGACTCTGAGGGGGTTCCCAGGACAGGGGACTTCCAGCCCTACCTCTGGGAAAATCCCAGGCACACGGGACCAGTGTTCTCATGACCTGGAAGCCCCAGCCTTTCGGGCTTGGCCTGCCTGGCAGGTCCAGCTCTGCCACTTGAGGAAGGTACCCGGGCTCGGGGAGAGTTCAGGTACATGAGGAGACGGCCCCGGCATCCTCATGGTGTCCACAGTTATGGACCGACAGGCCGAGGTGGTGGCACTGCCCCAGGCTGCTCTTGTGGCCCGTGCAGCACACATCGTCTGGGAAGATGGGGCCTGAGCCGCCACCAAACAGACTGCCCCTCGGGGCCGCCAGGGCCGGTCCGCAGCCCGGCTGCCGGCACACCACCTGCGTGGCAGGCAGGCCCCAGCGGTGGTCACACCCCGACCCCCAGGTGCCCCAAGAGCCCCGTGTGGGTCAGGGCCTTCCTACAGGCCTTTCAGTGCTGCCACTGAGGGTGGGTGGGTGGGTGGCTGGCTGGCTGTCCTTGAAAATGTCCCTGCGCGGGGACAGCCCACTGTATCACCAGCTTGCCTCTGATGAGAATAGCTTTGATTCCCTACGTCACCAGGGCCAGGGAAATTACGTTGGCTACATTTCTGTCAAACGCCAGCCTCAGAAAAGAAGTTACAAAACGTAAGAATGGAAAAGTTACCTATCAGATGGAAAACAGGTGACTGTTCCCCAGGAGCTGAAGAAACTGCGCATGTGGAAAAGAAAACAGTCATCATAAGGGCATTCCAAACCAACAATGCAATTGCATAATCTTCTCAATACCATCTACGTCACGTGCGTGAGTTTGCCTTTCAACAACCCCGTCCGATCTCTCATTGAACAGTTAGCATTTAAAATGTGGTGGCAGCCCACGCATGTGTACCTATTATTCTGGTGAAGAGTAAGACAACAAAAGAAAGAAAGTGGCTGTTGGGGTGGTGAAGGTACGGCCCCATCCGCCCAGAAAGCTTCTTAGAACCACAGAGTTCAGCCGCAGCATCCAGGGGCCCGGGTGGGGTTGGAGGTGCAGTCCGGAAATGTCTGCCCCCAGAGCCTCCCTCTTTCTCTGGCCTGCCACCACCTCTGTGGCATGAGCCACCACTTGGGGTCAGGAGCCGGTGTCTCAGTCCTGCGGACACGGAGATCTCCTACACGGGAAGAATGACCTCAAACCTGCTGACACCCCGAAGAGCTTTTCCTCCGGGGACAGAGTAGGGCCCCGTGGGAATGGGAAGCAGCTCTGGGCCCTCGCCTTCTGAGAGAGGTCTGGAGCTAAGAGCATGGTCAAGGAAAGGGAAGGGTGGTGAGGGAGACCTCATGTGGGGGCCCTGGCACCAATGGCTCATCACCAATCAGTAGATAAACTGGAAGTGAACTCACAGATCCCTGGGTGCCCAGCAGCTGCAGAATGTGCAGAGATGGAGGGGAACACAGGGGCGGTTTAATAATAGAAACGGGGCGGGGCACCTGCCTGGCGCAGCCTAAGTGTCCTACTTTGCTTTCGGCTCAGGTCATAATTTCAGGGTCGTGGGTTCGAGCCCTGCATCAGGCTCTGTGCTGAGGGCAGAGTGTGCTTAAGATTCTTTCTCCCTCTCCCTCTGCCCCTCTTGCCCCCGCCCACTAAAAAATAAATAAAATCTTAAAAAAAAAAAACAATAGAAATGAAGGCGGTTGAGTGGTTTGAAGATCATTGTCTCAGTTTAAATGCGACTCAACAAGCCCGTGCAAACAGTTGTTCTTACCCTCTAGGGCTGTCCCGCCGGGGTTTTTAGAGCCTGGCCTGAACCTCTGAGATAGTGATTCTGAAAGAATTTGCCTTAGGATCTAAAATACCCCCACCAACAAAATAGTTAACATGTGCATTTACAGTGCGTCATATGCTTGACTGAGCGTTCCCGTGGAACGTCTCTGTTCATCCTCCCGCCAGCTTTGTAAGTACCATTACTGATGACTTTACAGCTGATTAACCTTGAGAGTCACTCCAGTTGAAGGGGGCCCTCCATGCCTTAAGCAGCTGGCGACTCTTCCAGAGTGAGAACAGAAATCTATCCTGGACTTGGGGAAGCTTTAAGGCGTGGAGACGTTTCCAGACTCCATCTGCAGATTTCAGGCTTGGCCCGGGCCGCTCCACCATCAGCCCAGAAGGGACCTGTCCTCACCTGAGCAGACGACCCCCGTGTCTTGGTGCCCCCAGCTGTGTGTGAGCCAGCCGCTGTGAGGATACTGCCCCAGGGTGGACTCGTCTCCCGCCCAGCTGACATCGTCTAGGAGGACGCCACCTGACCCAGGCTGAAGCTGGCCCCTGGGAGCGCGGCCACAGCCGGGCCACAGCCGAGCTGTCTGCAGACCACGTGGGCATCCTCCGTGGACCAGCTGTCATCACACGCCTCGCCCCAGCTGTCGGCGTGGTAGACGTCCACGCGGCCCTCGCACCTGCTTCACGCGGTCATCCGCCGCAGGTCCGGACCTCGGTGCACAGTCCGAGCAACGACCTCCATCAAGGCTCATCCGAAAGGCCACCAGGAGAGCCAGCCCTTCTTGGGAACTGTCCGCTGATAATCAGTGATAACAAATGTACTCCCCTTTTCACTTCGTTTCACTCATTTATTTTTGCCCTGGGTGTTCCTGCGTGTCCGGAGGTGACAGCGGCTTAGCAGACGGGTCTTGCTCCTTAGCTGGCTTAGACCCACCTCACCATAGAGCTGCCGCTTCTCTTTCACGGTGTGTGGTGAATTTTGGTGTCTGGCACTCACAGGGTTTGCTGGATTTTTCCTGAGAAGCTAACATGCACATACCACTTCGTGTGTGTGTGTGTGTGTGTGTGTGTGTGTGTGTGTGTGTATGTGTGTGTGTGTGTGTGTGTGTGTGTAATATTCTCTATGTGCCCTTGCACACGCTTGCCAACTGACAACAGCAATAGCTTCTGTCTATGTTGTTCCCATGTCAGGTGCCACCACATATGTGGGGACGCTCCTGGGAGCACACAGGGCAGTCATTCCGGGCTGCCCCTCATCTTCAAAGGACAGGGTTGCAGAAGGGAACAGAGACCGGATAGGCTCAGAACACAGGACAGCTCATGGTGGGAGAGTGCGACGGGCGGGGTGGGGAGATTTGGGGTGAGCGGGCCACCGTCAGCCCTCCAGACAAGTCCCCAGAAGCCATTTGTGCATCTCACAGCTTCTTGTCGCTCACCTTCCAACCACAGATTTTCCAGGCGAACCCAGGCGTCCTCGGCCCTCCCCCCGGCAGCAGGCACCTGGGCGCCCACCAGTGGCTTTGAAGGAGTGTTTCCAGCGTGGACACCATCTCCCACAGCAGTCGTGCTGGAGCATTTCTGAGCTAAAACTCGAGTCAGGGAAGGCAACTGAGGAGAGGGCAACAGCTTACCTGCCGACGCGGGCACCTTTGTCGGCCTTGGCAAGGATGCTAAGGACAGAGTGAAACACAAAAGAACAGGATACAACGTCTTAAGTGTCAAACATGTTTCACTCTCAGTTAACTGTCGGTGGGCCCTCCGCCTTGTGGGTTATGTACAGTTTCTGATTCTAGATTGATTCCCTTCCCCGTCTTTGCTCGGTGGGGGTGCTGCTTCCATCGCCCAGCAGGTGCGTGCACTGGGAGGACGCAGCTGATGTGCATTCCAGAAAATCAGAGCACGATGGTTGACAGATTTTTTAAGCAGATAGACTTTAAAGAAAGCATTCTTTGGGCATCCCTGCTGTTCAGTATAACCTACTCTCATGGTCCTTTGATGGTTTGGGGTCCTTTCTTCCTCCAAAGTCCCCTGCGTGTTGTATTTTACTCTTAGAGACTCTGCCACGAACAGGCTCCTGACCTAATTTAAAATGTGCCAACGATGGAGCCGGTCACAGAGTCAGGGAAAGACCAAGTGACGTGTTCAGCTTCTTCATTCTTTGTAATTCTGTCAGGTAGAAAGCCGTACCTACAGAGATGGCTCCTTGCAGTGCTCGGAAGGAGCTGGCGGCCTCTACGTCACGTGCCCCGCACGGTGGGCACCGCTGCATCCTCTCTGTACGGAGAGCGCTGAGCCCCAGCATGGCCGTAGCAGGCAAATGCTATGATCCTTCTCCTGACCCTTATCTCCAGCAGGAGGCACGAGGCGGTTCAGAGATTCATTCAAGACCCCACAGTTCGTAACTGGTGAAGCCAGGATGACAGATCGGGGCATTTGGCCCCTGAATTGCTGCCCTAGTGCCCAGGGTGACTTTGCCAAGATAAATTACAGTTACTCAATAGGGAATAAGAGAAATTACCTGAAGTTGGGTAACTCACAGCAGCTGATGGTGTCGAGTAAGGCAGGGAGGCTAGGAGAGACATAAATCAAAAGGTGAGCGTAGGTCACGTCCTTTCATTCTTCTCAAACCCGAGAGGCTGATCTGCTTATTTGAAACAGATAGGGGAGAGACCGCACCCAATCTGGGCATTGAGAACGGCCCTGAGTTGCCATGATTACAACCACTAGATGTCCTGGGTCACTGGGTTCATTTTTGTCCAGCTGCTGGACGTCACGATGTGTCCCCCCTCAGCCAAACGGGCCACAGTGATGGTTGCTTTATGTGGATTGCCTATCTTTCCAGTTGGTTTGGTTTTGTAATTCTTCCTGGGTATGTGGGTCCTGCCTCCCAGAGCAAGTGTCAGTTTGCAAAGTGCAGAACTACGTTCGTGCCAAGGATACACACTGGCAACGTCAGCACCTGGAGGGAGCCAAAGGGCCAGGGTGAAGGAGAACTCTGTCCCCATCACCTCTCGTAGCTCTGTCCAGGGTTCTGGTTCCACATCTCCCTGCTCCTCAGGCTCCCAGCCCCGTCCTCAGATGTCACATTCAGCATGTGGCTTCTGCCCCTGCTTGGCTTCAACACTCCCTCTGCCCCTTGACTTTTCTCTTCTCCTCTCAGAAACCTCTAGTACCCCCACCCCTGCTTGCTCTTCCATCCTCTCGTCATTGTGGCCAGGTCTAGCTGCTAAACAACTTTGCCTCTTCCCAGCCAAACCCAGAAGGATGCAGAGATAAATGGGGGCTTTCGAATTCATTTGCGGAAACTCAACTGGGATAAAACAGAAGAGTAACAGCCCTGGGCTGAGACCTGGGCTCCCAGCTCGGTGACTTTAAGAGCAGTCTCTGTGTCACCTGGGCAACAAGAGGGATGAACCAAAGAGATGATTCCCAGAGGCATGACTCATCGCTGGTGGGACGGGAGATAATTTGAGATGGTGCATCTTCTATTTTAAGAGTTACATATTTATATAGCATTACAATTTAAAATTTTGAATTGAGTTCCATTCTGATTAAGGATATTTTCAGAGATGCGTGGGCATGAATTGATCAGATTAGATAGTTCATTGTTTAATTTTTGTTTTATTGCCGCTGTGTCTATTGGTATGTATTGTCTATTTATGGCAAGTGACCCTGCCTGTGCCTGTGTGGTGGGAATATAGAACTTCCTTGTCAAACGATTTCATGTAAATGAAAGAAGAAGAGGCCACGTGAAAGAAAGTATGGGGGAAAGCAGCGTGGGTGGTAGGTGGGCAGAAACCGTGCAGGAACATCCGAATGGCCCAAGCTGGGGTAACAGTGACAGTGGGATCCCTCCTGCTCTGACTAGTCGGGAACGCCATTCGCCCCCCGCTGGTGTTGGAATCAGACCCACCTGAGCAGATGACGCCGGCATCTTCGTGGTGGCCGCAGTTGTGGGAGAACCAGCCACCGTGCAGGCACTGCCACAGCCTGGCTTCCGTCCCCATACACTCCACATCGTCCAGGGCAATGGGGCCCAGGCCTTGGTGGAAATGCGCCCTGCCGGGGGCCGACACCGCCCTGCCACAGGACAGCTGCCCGCACACCACCTGGGCATCACGCAGGTCCCAGCTGTCATCACACACTGTCCCCCAGGTGCCATTGTAACGCAGCTCCACGCGGCCCTCGCAGCGGTGGCCACCGCCGGCCAGCCTGAGGGCCACATCTGGCAAAGGCAGACAGGCTCGGGTCACGCTCTGGGCACTCCCCTTTGTCCCTGCTTCGAGGAAGGACCTGGGCATTTAGGTGAGCAGCTCTCCTGTCCGACGTGGGGAGGGAGCCACCGAGGGTTAAAGTGGCCGCAAGAGGTAATTTGGGTTCGATCTCTCACATCTGTGTGATTTTCCGAGGGGCATTTTTAAAAGCTTTTTCCCCAGACAGTAATTGTCTACTTGACAGAGGCAAAAGGAGGTGCCTGGAAGCCCGGTGTGGGGCGGGCAGCACCAGGCATGCCGACCCTGTTTGTGGCTGCTCTGGCTGGGCCACATTTGGAAGCAGGTGCAAAGAGACTACAGGTGTGTGTTGAATGGAACAGGCTCAGAGACAGCATCAGGCGAGACCCGTCCTCGGTGCTGGGTGAGGAGTTTAGTATCGGAGATGTGCGTGGACACGTTCCACGGCCGAGCCGGGTGTTCAACCACTTCCCTCAGCCAGATCGCGGGGGGAAACGAGGGAGCGGGGGTGCCCCGTCAGAGCCAGCCACCCACCCTCGCCTTCATCACCAGGCAGGGCCAGGACCAAAACGACCAAAGCACCTACCAGTATTGTTCTCGTCTTGCACCGCAGACTCATAGGACGCGTAAAAGCCCATGTTGGTGACGATAGCGTCGCTGTGGAAGACCACCGTCAAGCGATTGGAGGAGGAGGTGAATATTGGGGTTGTCCCAGAGCAGAACCTTCCCAGAGAAAAAGATTCGCTCTGCGGGCCATCAAAGACTTCAATGAAGTCGTACGGACAGCCGTAGAAGTTTTCCAACCTGTGAAGTAATGCTGTCACTCAGACTCCGTCCGCTGGGGCTTTTCCCCCAATGAGCGCTGCACAGATGGGTTCAGGAAGGGAAGGTTCTGGAAAGGCCACCTGAAACTTACATCTTTTCACACAGATCGGGGGACATATGACCCTGCTGACAGGCATATGTATCTTCCTGTTCATAAAAACCTTCCAATTTGTGAAGTTTCCATGTAATGGCATTTCCTGAACCCGCATTATAAGCGCAGAGAACAGAATTTAAGTGGTATGGGCAGGTATTTGGTGAAAAGTAAAATCTTCTCCCAGCCCTGACTAGCCCCTCTCGCTTCATTCTGCTTCTTTGAAGCAGCTACTGTAAGCACTTTCCTTTTGTTTCCTTCCAAACAGAGTCTAAGCACAGACGTCAGCCGCTGCCCTGTTGTCCAAGGCTTTCCTGCAGACCATTCCATGGCCATACCCCTACGTGTGTGAGGGACCCAAACCTGTTTAACCGACCCCCTGCTGATGGGCCATTAGCTTGTTTCCAGTCTACTGCTCCCCTAAGAACGCTGCCATGGTCATCCTCCGTGTGCGAGCCTTTGTCAGTAGACTCATCTTCTAGAACTAGAATGGCTGCATTAAAGGCTCGTGCCTTTAAAATTTTGGTCAGTGTCACCCAACGGGCCTCCAAGGGCGTCCTCACTTTGGAGAATTCACTATGGAAGGTGGCTTTTATTTATCCGCTTGTGCCTTTGTTCGTTGGCGGGGCTAGGGGTGGTGGGCAGGATACCCGTGTCTATAAAACTGAGCAGAATGGCAGATAGTTACTCACTTCACCACTTCAAATGTGAGCTTGACATGAGCCCTGGAGTCCACGTGTATGTCCCAGGCGCACACCACATTTATAGGGTATTTTTTAGGGTACCAAGGGCTAGAGAAGGAGCCCGAATTGTTTGTGAGCAAACCACCACAGTGGAAATTTTCATCTGCAAGAAAGGGTGAAGAAACCCCATCAGAAAGAGGTGCCCACCTGTGCTGGTGTTTCCAGAGGGGTCAGAGGGCACAGGGAACAGGGGCGAGGGGAGTTTGCTCCAGGGCTGCTTTGCCTGATAACAAAAACGTTGGCTTTGGGGACCCCTCTGATTTTCTGACGCTGCTCTCTGTCAGGGAAGAGCATTGCGCCTGTCCTGTCAAGCTTACAGGGCTTCGTGCAGAGAAATAGCAGTGGCATAGGGCTGACAGGGCTTTCTGGACCCACAGCACAGACAGGGCTGAGCACGTGGTTTCACAGAAAGACCCAAGGACAATGCAAGCCTGAGCATCCTTTCTCAGGACTCATCACTGGCCGGTTGTGTTGGAAGATCCCAGGGATTACATACAAATCCCAGCTGAAGTCAGCACCAATGTCCCGTAAAGCATCCGTTTTATGGCTGATACTGGATTTGGTGTGGAATTTAAGTTAAAGGCTCCTCTGTGCTACAGCTTCTACGTATAAGAGGAAGAGAGCCTCCTCCAGCTGCTGGAAGGGCTAACATCGAAGATAAGGCAAATCTAAAACCACGAGAAGGGTTTAAGCAAAGCTGACGCACCTGTAGCTGGGCCGTCACCAGTGGAGTCTGCGAAAATACACAGAGGAAAAACGATACTGTGAGCAAGGACGATTATCCAGGATACTCCTCTAAAACACTCAAAAATACTGACACTCAAAAGCTGTGACTTCTCTGGACAGAGATGACTGGCTCTTTGACAGTTGGGACGTCTGCACGCTAAGTGTGTGATAGGAATGGTTTGATAGAGCTTGTTGAGACCTGGCCTGCGGTTCTCGTTTCCTTGCTCTCCGCAGCACCTGTGGCACGATCGTCCCTGCAAGCAGCTAGCCCTCTATCACGGCAGGTGCCCCGCATGGCATCCCTGGGGCCCAGATACCACATTGCTGGTGAACCTGAACGCTACCCAGCCCTCTCCCCACCCTCTGTAGGCCCCCAGCCCCACCGATATGTCAACACTAATGAGCTGTGTCGCTCTGGTTCATTAGCAACAGAAGGTTTATACTGTCCACTGTGCCACGATTACAGGATTAACGAGTAGCCAGGATCACAGACAGCACTCAGAGACCCGGCAAGGGGCTGAAACGTACAGAAGAGCACCAGTACCTGTTGGTCCTACTTTCGGATTGCCATCCACACCTACTCAAAGACCAAGAGAAAGAATGAGTAAGACAGTCATGTGATTCACAAAAGAAAACCAAATACTTTTTTTTTTTTTTTAAGGATCAAACGCATTCTCTGTGGGCAGTTGGGAGTGTGGCAGCGAAGCCCATCAATGCTGGTTAAAGATCGGAAGGCAGCCTACGTGAGGGCCCGCTGGGTGAGCGGCACACTCTGCTTTTCAGCCTCACGATGTTTCATCTAATTGCTGGAAATACTGAAATTGAAAGCACATGAAAAATATGGTATTTATTTATTTACTTTTGGTCAGTTATGGGGCTGGAGGGGCTTTAGTAACTGAGCCAAGCTCAGCCCATTGGAGGCGACACTGAGCAGAGTAGGGGCCCCTGTGTGATCTCGGATGTGCCTTTGTCGCCTTATCAATAAGATGAGGATGTAACAGTTTCTTTTATTAGAGACTGTGAAGGTCAAATGAGAGTATGGATGCGCTGGTTTCAGCCTCGAGCCTGGCACATGCCAAGCCCTCTGGACACCGGCTACTGCTCCAGCTCAGGGGACAGTGGACCGTCACCAACACCGTGGCATGTCCATCCAGGAATGGGATGTCTGATGACACAAATCCTCTCTCTAACTATCACAACTTTCAAGCGGCCGCAGGGGGGACCTTGAGCATTTTACAGACACACTAATTTAAAAGAAGGAAATCCAGCTCTTAAACAAACTGACTTAAAAAGATGGCTTGAAGCCCTGGATTCCTTTCTGAGTAACTACCTGCTGGCACTGACCTCTCCCTTCCCAGAGGCTGCTGATGGGCGAGACTCTCTCTGAGGGGTGCTGTGCCCTGTGGGGGCTCACCTGAGCAGATGGCACCGGCATCCTCGTGGTGCCCGCAGTTGTGCGAGAACCATCCATTGTGCGTGCATTGCCACACCTTGGCTTCGTTTCCTGTGCACTGCACATCGTCCAGCATGACGTGGCCAGTGCCTCCATCAAAGTAGCTCTGAGCTGGGGCGGATAAGGCCGCGCCGCAGCCGAGCTGCTGGCACACCACCCTGGCGTCCGTCAGGTCCCAGCTGTCATCGCACACAGTGCCCCAGGTGCCATTGTAGAAGACCTCCACCCGGCCCTCACACCTGTGACTGCCGTTCACCAGTCTCAGGGATGCCCCTGGGGGACAGGAAGACAGAGGCTTCTGAGCTCTGGCGCTGTCTCCAAAACTCTAGGACCTTCTGCAGTTACAGAATGCCCTGCACCTGGCCACATTTTTTCCACGTTAGGCTATCGGATTCTAGGTAGCGTGGATTTCCTGATTTGCCTAGAATAATCCTGATTTATAAATGTTGTAGATCAAGCAATGCCTCTTAATTATTTTAAAGTCCCTTTTAAACTCTCAAAAGTATCCTGATTAGAGGATACATTGCATGGTCACCATAATCCACTGAGAGCTCTAGAATGTTCTCCATGTCCCGCTACAGAATATAAGAGGTCTGTTCTGGATGGTTTTTATATGGAATTCGGCTGGAATTAGGCGGGCTGGTAGTTGAAGCTGGAGGTAGGTTTATTGTAGAAGGATTTCCCCTACTGCATCTTCTCTTCCTTTGGAAAAGAGAGACCCTCCTTCGGATCCTCCATCGACACAAAGAGCCAATGCAAGATACGAGATTCAGCCATCTGTTTCTTTAGCCAGGATTTTTTGGTGGTGGAAAATGATAGCGAGTGGCAGAGCAGGGTGAGGGGTCAGCTGGGGGCTGTTAGTGTCAGAGTGGATGTCACTTAGGATTTAGGAAGCATCTCCTCTCATAGAGGGAAAGGACACAAATTAGATCTAACGTCCCTCCAAGGGACATACCAGGATACCTACCGTTCTCCCTTTCGTCTTGCTGAACGGCGTTGTACAGAGCATAAAACCCTGTGTTGGTGATCACGGCATCACTTCTGAACATCACGGTCATGATGTTTGAAGAGGAGAGGAACGTGAGTTCTGTCCCAGCACAAAATCTGCCCATGGAGAGTGAGGCAACTTGCCGTCCATCGAACACTTCAATAAAGTCATAAGGGCACCCATAGATGTCCTCTACTCTGAGGAGGGAAAGGCACAGTAAATCTCCCCAAGGAAATCTGCAGAAATGCCTTAAATAAAATCATCATTTGCATCGTATCCAGCCAAAACCTGCAATCATTGCTGTTACCTCTTTCCAGTCACATGTCCCGCTAGTGGACTTGACCCCTTACATACTGCTTCAATTTGTCCCCCTGTCCTTCCCTCCGGGCACTGGCCCAAGTCAGTCAGCCTTTCTCTGTGTCTCACCTGCTCTGTGTGAGCGGCCCCCTTCAGGTACCTTGGCTTTCAGTCTTTTCCACCATCTTCCTCTCTACCCCAAATGTATCCTGAGTGCCCCCTGACTCTTTATTCAAACTCTGCCACTCCCGGGGGGGGGGGCAGGCATCCACTCGGGTCTCATTGTGTAAGACACTCAATGGGATCTGGAGCAGGAAGAAATGGTGCCTGCTATCAAAACTCCCAGGCCCTGTTAGTAGGACTCTTTCCTCGCATGCCCCAAACTGCCCGGTTCCAACCTAGGTGATCAGAGAAGCTGTCCCTGACCATCCTACCAAATGCTGTCCTCACCCCCTCTGTTCTCTATCCTATTACCATATGTGTATAAATATTGTTCTTCATAGCACATATCAGCTTATCTCTAATGGAAATTGTCCATTGAGTTGCTGGTTTATTCAAGTACTATTTGCCTCTCCATCTAGAATGTAAACTCCACAAGGACAGAGATCTGTCTGTCTTGTTTGGCACAAGAAGTCCGTTCCTAGACCAGGGCCTGCACAGAAAGCAGGCTCGACAAATATATTTTAAAGATATCAACATTAATCTGACATGATAAAAATGGAAGATATGCACATTGGCTTTTAAACAATAGTCGGTGGCCCTTGAGGCAGGCATTGCAAGTGCTCGTTGCATAATACAAACACAATGGACACAGTTACACTTGTACCTGTGTGCAAATTTACTGAACTTGAAAACCTGTTTATTGCAGAACACATCTGTTCCAATGAAGTAAGAGCCAAGTACCTCAAAACAACCTTTTTTTTTTTTAGAGAGAGAGCTAGTGGAGAGGTGGGCAAAGGCAGAGGGGGAGAGAAAATCCCAAGCAGACTCCCCGCTGAGCACAGAGCCCAATGCAGGGCTTGATCTCAGGACCCTGGGATCACGACCGGAACCAAAATTAAGAGTCAGATGTTTAACTGACTGAGCCATCCAGGTGCCCCACAACCCATTTTTAAAGTAAAAAAAAAAAAAGGATAACATTTATATGTAAGGCAACAATAGTGTGACAGTAACAGGTGACACTGAGAAATCATTTCATTGGAAAATAGGACACACTTGACTTAGTAAGAATGAAATGGCATATTTTAAATGTGGATATAATTTTTGTAGATCGAGTATGAAGAGAATTTCCATGAAGCTGAAATAGAAAAAAAAAAAACCAACAAAAAACGAAGCAAGCTTTAAGCAGGGCTTCTCAGTCTCAGTGCTCTCCACATTTGGGGATGGAGAATTCTTTGCTGTGGGGGGCTGTCTTGGGGACCGTAGGACACTCAGCCGCATCCCTGGCCTCCAGCCACTATGGGACAGTGGAACCCTGCGCCCCCAACTGGACCATAAAAAATGCCTCCAGGCACAGGTGAATGTCCTGTGGGGTCTCTCATCGTCAGCGGAGTCTCACTGGAGCAAAATAACTAACTTCATGTCTTTAGACACAAAAGGTAAATACCAATAAATCTAGGCTTAAAAACATCAAAAGCTGTAAGGCAGTAACTAAGCTCTGGCTGTAGGTAACACAGGAAGCAGCTCCTTGATTTGTAGATTCTGAAATTATAGTAGGAAATTCACACTGGTAGAGTCACCTTGTGATTGCAGGGCGAGTGGGTCAGTGCGGCTGTTTGGAGTAACCATTTTCCAGAAGTGATAAAATGACACTCTATGCCCCCCAAATCATAGGACGGTGAATTTCATAGATTTGAATATATCGAACCAAATCTGCTCACCTCGCTTTCAATGAATCCATGGGTGTGGAATGAGTGAATGAAAAACACATGTCGCTCACAATATGCAATGCTCCCTGATATTAGTTTTTGTTCTCCCCATTTGAAAGGAATTTTGGCCATCAGGTAAAACTAATCGGATCCATCCCATGAGGATGGATCCACCGCCAACCCATTTCCCTTCTGAAGACAGCATTTAACCATTCAGCTCCTTGACTCCTGAGGCTGATGACCACACGTGGAGGTCTGACACAGACTGTGAACAATGTCAGGAAGAGAGAATGACCCAGATGGGACCCAGTGTAGAAAGATGAAACCAGGTTAAATATTATCAGGAAAAGCAATATTTCCATTAACAAGTGACTTAGGTGTATGTAGGTGTGTGTGTGTGCGTGTATATATATATTCATGCATATAAATATGCATTTAAATAGGATAAATTCCTTTAAAAATGGGTACGGGTGGAGAAAGAACTGGGAATGAATGAAAGGAGGCTGTTTAATCTGTGCCTGAAAACTCTTACTAGGGGCATGAGAGACGTTCTTCGAGGCAAGAGAAAGCAGACTTGTTTCGTGTTGCATCAGAAGGAAGAATGAAGGGAGGGGAGTTAAGATGGCGGAGGAGTAGGGGACCCCTTTTTCAGCCGGTCCCCTGAGTCGAGCTGGATAGGTACCAGACCAGCCTAAATAACCACGGAATCAGCCTGAGACGCAGGATGATGCATCTGGATCTCTACAAATGAACATCTCCAGCGCTGAGTATTGAGGTACGAAGAGGAGAGCTGTAAACCGTGCACAGATATCGGAAGATAAACGGAAGGGGGAGGGAGCCGCCGTGTTCGGGCGCCGGGAAGCGGCAGCCACCTGCACAGGGGAGCGGGCGGACTCACGGACGGCACCCGCGAGAGAGCGGACTGAGACCGGTGAGCCGTGAACGCACGCGCCACCAGCATCTCCTGGAACACCGGAATCCCGGTGTGCTCACGGGATCCAGACTGAGACCTGGAGCTCCCGGAGCGCGCGCGGGGCGGCTGGCGGCTGGCGGCTGGCGGCTGGCGGGCCACCTGCACGGGGGAGCGGGAGGACTCGCGGTCGGCACCCGCGAAACAGCAGACTGAGACCCTGAACTGGGTGCGCGCGCCACCAGGCTTCTCACGGAACTCCGGAATCGGGCATAGACTGAGACCGGGAGACCCGGGAGCGCGCGGGGCGGCTGGCGGCTGGTGGCATTAGAAACACAAAGGACAGAGACGGGGCGGCCCTGGAAGTGAGGGCAGGGACGCCGGGTTGGTGCGCACATCCCGGGACGCTGCAGGGTTGAGCAGCACCAACAGTAACAGAGTTAAAGTGGCCAGAACATCAGTGGAGAACGGGCCGCAATCCCTCTGTTCTGCGACAATGCAGCCTCTGCTGCTCTGACTCTCAGAAGAGGCATAGCCGGCCGCCAGGGAAAGCCGCCAGAGAACAAAAGCCTGGAAATACCGGCTCAGAGAGCGCCCATCCCCATCCTCCCTCGCAGGGGACACGGAGACTCTACCCAAACAGGGTTGCCTGAGTATCGGCGCGGCAGGCCCCTTCCCCAGAAGGCAGGCTGAAAAATCAAGAAGCCCACAACCCAGGGCGCCTGGGTGGCGCCGTCATTGAGTGCCTGTCTCCGGCCTAGGGCGTGATCCCAGCGTTCCGGAAAGGAGTCCCTCATCGGGCTCCTCCGCTGGGAGCCTGCTTCTTCCTCTCTCACTCCCCTGCTTCTGTTCCGTTCTTGCTGACTGTCTGTCTCCCTCTCTCAGATAAGTAAATAAATAAAATCTTTAAAGAAGAAGCCCACATCTCTAAGATCCCTATAAAACAAGGGGCACGGCCTGGGACCCAGTCAATAATTTGGGCTCTGGACAACCCCGCAACCTCTCCTCATCAGAATGACAAGAAGGAGAAGCTCCCCCCTGCAAAGAAAAGACAGTGAGTCTGTGGCCTCTGCCACAGAAGTAACGGATATGGATGTAACCAAATTATCAGAAATGGAATTCAGAGTAACAATGGTCAAGATGATGAGTAGACTTGAAAAAAGTATTCAGGAAAATGTTACTGAGAATATAGAATCCCTAAGGGTGGAAATGAGAGCAAATTCGACAGAAATTAAAAATTCTATGAGCCAAATGCAGGCAAAACTAGAGGCTCTGATGGCCAGGGTCACCGAAGCAGAGGAAAGGGTTAGTGAATTGGAGGATGGGTTAATAGAGGAAAAAATGAAAATAGAAGATGGTCTTAAAAAAATCCACGCCCACGAATGTTGGCTACGGGAGATTACTGACTCAACGAAACAATCCAATGTTAGAATCATCGGCATCCCCGAGGGGGTGGAGAAAAACAGAGGTCTAGAAGAGATATTTGAACAAATTGTAGCTGAAAACTTCCCTAATCTAGCAAGGGAAACAAACATTCATGTCCAAGAGGCAGAGAGGACCCCTCCCAAGCTCAACCACGACAAACCTACGCCACGTCACGTCATAGTGCAATTCGCAAATATTAGATCCAAGGATACAGTATTGAAAGCGGCCAGGGCAAAGAAATTTCTCACGTACCAAGGCAAAGGCATCAGAATTACGTCAGACCTGTCTACACAGACCTGGAATGAGAGAAAGGGTTGGGGGAGCATTTTTAAAGCTCTTTGAGAGAAAAACATGCAGCCAAGGATCCTTTATCCAGCAAGGCTGTCATTCAGAATTGATGGAGAAATAAAGACATTTCAGAATGGACAGTCACTAACCAATTTCGTAACCACGAAACCAGCCCTACAGGAGGTATTACGGGGGGTTCTATAAAAGTAAAAAGGCCCCAAGAGTGATACAGAACAGAAAGTCACAGCCAATACAAACAAAGACTTTACTGACAACATGGCATCATTAAAAGCATATCTCTCAGCACTCAGTCTTAATATTAATGGTTTAAATTCTTCCTTAAAACGCCACAGGGTTGCAGATTGGATAAAAAGAAATGACCCATCCATTTGCTGTCTACAAGAGACTCATTTCGAACCCAAAGATGCATTCAGACTGAGAGTAAGGGGATGGAGTACCATCTTTCACGCAAATGGACCTCAAAAGAAAGCTGGGGTAGCAATTCTCATATCAGATAAACTGGATTTTAAACTACAGACTATAGTTAGAGATGCAGAAGGGCACTATATTATTCTTAAAGGAAGTATTCAACAAGTGGATATGACAATTATAAATATATATGCCCCCAACAGGGGAGCAGCAAGATACACAAGCCAACTCTTAACCAGAATAAAGAGACACATAGATAAAAATACATTAATAGTAGGGGACCTCAACACTCCACTCTCAGAAATAGACAGAACACCCTGGCAAAAACTAAGCAAAGAATCAAAGGCTTTGAATGCCATACTCGACGAGTTGGACCTCTTAGATATATATAGAACACTACACCCCAGAACCAAAGAATACTCATTCTATTCTAATGCCCATGGAACATTCTCAAGAATAGACCATGTTCTGGGACACAAAACAGGTCTCAGCCAATACCAAAAGATTGAAATTATCCCCTGCTTATTCTCAGACCACAACGCTCTGAAATTGGAACTCAACCACAAGGAAAAATTTGGAAGAAACTCAAACACTTGGAGACTAAGAACCATCCTGCTCAGGAATGACTCGATAAACCAGGAAATCAAAAATCAAATTAAACAATTTATGGAGACCAATGAGAATGAAAATACAACAGTCCAAAACCTATGGGATACTGCAAAGGCAGTCCTAAGGGGGAAATACATAGCCATCCAAGCCTCACTCAAAAGAATAAAAAAATCTAAAATGCAGTTTTTATATTCTCACCTCAAGAAGCTGGAACAGCAACAGAGGGACAGGCCTAATCCATGCACGAGGAAGCAGTTGACCAAAATTAGAGCTGAAATCAATCAAGCAGAAACCAGAAGTACAGTAGAGCAGATCAACAGGACTAGAAGCTGGTTCTTGGAGAGAATCAATAAAATTGACAGACCACTGGCAAGACTTATCCAAAAGAAAAGAGAAAGGACCCAGATTATTAAAATTATGAATGAAAAAGGAGAGGTCACGACGAACACCATTGAAATTGGAAGGATTATTAGAAATTTTTATCAACGGCTATATGCCAATAAACTAAGCAATCTGGAAGAGATGGAATCCTTCCTGGAAACCTATAAACTACCAAGATTGAAAAAGGAAGAAATTGATTTCTTAAACAGGCCAATTAATTATGAAGAAATTGAGTCAGTGATAAACAACCTTCCAAATAACAAAACTCCAGGCCCGGACGGTTTTCCTGGGGAATTCTACCAAACATTCAAAGAAGAAATAATACCTATTCTCCTAAAGCTATTTCAAAAAATAGAAACAGAAGGAAAGCTACCAAACTCATTCTATAAGGCCAATATTACCTTGATCCCCAAACAAGGCAAAGACCCCTTCAAAAAGGAGAATTACAGACCGATTTCCCTAATGAATAGGGACGCCAAAATCCTCAACAAGATACTTGCTAATAGAATCCAACAGTTCATTAAAAGGATTATCCACCACGATCAAGTGGGATTCATACCTGGGATGCAAGCGTGGTTCAATATTGGCAAATCAATCAGCGTGATACATCATATCAACAAGAAAAGACTCAAGAACCATATGATCCTCTCAATCGATGCCGAAAAAGCATTTGACAAAATACAGCATCCTTTCCTGATTAAAACCCTTCAGAGTGTAGGAATAGAAGGTACATTTCTCAATCTCATAAAAGCCATCTATGAAAAGCCTACTGCAAATATTATTCTCAATGGGGAAAAGCTGGAAGCCTTTCCCTTAAGATCAGGAACACGATAAGGATGCCCACTCTCGCCACTATTATTCAACATAGTACTAGAAGTCCTTGCAACAGCAATCAGACAACAAAAAGGGATCAAAGGTATTCAAATCAGCAAAGAAGAAGTCAAAATGTCTCTCTTCGCAGATGACATGATACTCTATATGGAAAACCCGAAAGAAGCCACTCCCAAACTATTAGAAGTTATAGAGCAATTCAGTAACGTGGCGGGATACAAAATCAATGCTCAGAAATCAGTTGCATTTCTGTACACGAATAACGAGAATGAAGAAAGAGAAATTAGGGAATCCGTCCCATTTACAATAGCACCAAAAACCATACGTTACCTTGGAATTAACTTAACCAGAGACGTAAAGGACCTTTATTCTAGAAACTATAAATCACTCTTAAAAGACATTGAGGAAGACATAAAAAGATAGAAAGATATTCCATGCTCATGGATCGGAAGAATTAACATAGTTAAAATGTCCGTGCTACCCAGAGCAATCTACACTTTCAGTGCTATCCCGATCAAAATACCGATGACATTTTTCAAAGAACTGGAACAAATAGTCCTTAAATTTGTATGGAACCAGAAAAGACCCCGAATCTCCAAGGAACTGTTGAAAAGGAAAAACAAAGCTGGGGGCATCACAATGCCGGATTTCGAGCTGTACTACAAAGCTGTGATCACAAAGACAGCATGGTACTGGCACAAAAACAGACACATAGACCAATGGAACAGAATAGAGAGCCCAGAAATGGACCCTCAGCTCTTTGGGCAACTAATATTTGATAAAGCAGGAAAAAACATCCGGTGGGAAAAAGACAGTCTCTTCAATCAATGGTGCTGGGAAAACTGGACAGCTACATGCAAAAGAATGAAACTTGACCACTATCTCACACCATACACAAAAATAAACTCCAAATGGATGAAAGACCTCGATGTGAGACAGGAATCCATCAAAATTCTAGAGGAGAACATAGGCAGCAACCTCTACGACATCGGCCAGAGCAACCTTTTTCATGATACATCGCCAAAGGCAAGAGAAACAAAAGATAAAATGAATTTATGGGACTTCATCAAGATTAAAAGTTTCTGCGCAGCCAAGGAAACAGTCAGAAAAACTAAGAGGCAGCCCACGGAATGGGAGAATATATTTGCAAATGACACTACAGATAAAGGACTGGTATCCAAGATCTACAAAGAACTTCTCAAACTCAATACACGAGAAACAAATAAACAAATCAAAAAATGGGCAGAAGATATGAACAGACACTTTTCCAATGAAGACATACAAATGGCTAACAGACACATGAAAAAATGTTCAAAATCATTAGCCATCAAGGAAATTCAAATCAAAACCACACTGAGATACCACCTTACGCCAGTTAGAATGGCAAAAATAGACAAGGCAAGAAACAATTGTTGGAGAGGATGTGGAGAAAGGGGATCCCTCCTACATTGTTGGTGGGAATGCAAGTTGGTACAGCCACTCTGGAAAACAGTGTGGAGGTCCCTTAAAAAGTTAAAAATTGAGCTACCCTATGATCCAGCCATTGCACTACTGGGTATTTACCCCAAAGATACAGACGTAGTAAAGAGAAGGGCCATATGCACCCCAATGTTCATAGCAGCAATGTCCACAATAGCTAAATCGTGGAAGGAGCCGAGATGCCCTTCAACAGATGACTGGATTAAGAAGTTGTGGTCCATATATACAATGGAATATTACTCAGCTATCAGAAAGAACGAGTTCTCAACATTTGCTACAACATACACGGCACTGGAGGAGATAATGCTAAGTGAAATAAGTCAAGCAGAGAAAGACAACTATCATATGATTTCTCTCATCTATGGAACATAAGAACTAGAATGATCAGTAGGGGAAGAAAGGGATAAAGAAAGGGGGGGTAATCAGAAGGGGGAATGAAACATGAGAGACTATGGACTATGAGAAACAAACTGAGGGCTACAGAGGGGAGGGGGGTGGGGGAAAGGGATAGGCTGGTGATGGGTAGTAAGGAGGGCACATATTGCATGGTGCACTGGGTGTTATACACAACTAATGAATCATCGAGCCTTACATCGAAAACCGGGGATGTACTGTATGGTGACTAACATAATATAATAAAAAATCATTATTAAAAAAAAAAAAGAAGGAAGAATGAAGATGAGAAAATGGGAACGAAGAAGAACCAGGTTGGGTTCAGCCCCAGGAAAAAGCAGTGTCCCCCCGATGGAGCAGCCCGAGAGTGGAGGGGTGAGGTCTTCGTGTATGTGACCCCAGCTGAGGCCCCCTCGGTGGCCTGGGATCAGGGAAGCTCCTGGGGTATTTGGGGTCCTCTCCAACCACATAGGAAGTTGAGCTCAATGATTCTAAGTCTCCTAAGCTCAGGTGACCAGACCAATTTTCACCCAAAATGTGAAAGGATATGTCACTCGGTGCTGTAGGCTGAAAGTTCGTGTCTTCTCAAAATTCCTGTGTTAAAACCTAACCCCCAACAGGATGGTATTAGGAAGTGAGGGCAGAACCTTTGGGAAGTGAGGGCAGAACCTTTGGGAAGTGAGGGCAGAACCTTCACGACAGGACAAATGGCCTTACAAAGAGTCCTGGAGAAAGTTCCCTTGTCTCTTCTATCAGGTGAGGCTATCGTGAAAATATGACCATCTGTGAGGCAGGAAGCAGGCCTTCACCAGACCCCGAATCTTGATCTTGGACTTTCCACCCCCCAGGATTGTGAGAAATAAATTTCTGTTGTTTATGGAGCTACCCAGTTTGTGATATTTTTGTTATAGATGCCAAGTTGACTAGGTGTGTGGAAAGGCCGCCTCCTTGAGGAAAGTATGGATTCCAGTCTAATCTGGCCTTTGACGTAGAAAAAGGCAAAACTGCTTACTTCAGGCTTGGGATCACCAGTTCTATATGGAACTTCTCATCCACGTGTATCACCCAGATACACTCCACGTCAGTGGGGTAGTTCGCTGGATACCAAGGACTGGAGAAGGAGCCCAAGAGGCCTGAAATTACTCCCCCACAAGAGTTACTTCCTCCTGTGGGCAGACAAGAGACCACTGGTTGGCTTCTTCAGGCATGCACTTGTATTTTCCCAGGAGTAGAATCTAGAATTCCATCAAGTTCAACAGGAAGTCACAAAATGGGAAGGGATCATGGTGGTACAGACACCATTGTAGCTTGGCTGGTGTATGACGGTACCCCTGAGAGGGAATGAGGGAGAAAAGATGTGTGACTGGTACCAGGGTGGGACCCTGAGATTGTAGACGAGACCGGAAGTGGGCTGGGACATGTACACGACAGGTGTGGGGTGTCCAGCTGATAACTCATTAATGCTCTGCCCGGCTTCCTGTCATGCAAACCAGCTCAATTCAGAAGTAGACAATCCATCCATCTGTGAGGGCTCCAGCCCACCAATTCCTTCCCCTCGGGCAGCCAGGACAGGCCGACATCTATTCTGCTTTCATGAATTATCAGAGCGATTCACCCCCTACAAGTTATACTGTCAATGAAAGGGAGTTACCTCGCGGTGTAGGCCGACCTCGCGGCATAGGTCCACCTGGGGGCGTAGGCCCACCTCGAGGTGTAGACCCTTGAGGAATGGGAGCTGCAAAAACCAAAACCGGAGAAAATCAGGAAAGCGCTCAGCGTCACAAAAGCGTCATATACTTACATACGACTGAATGAACCTGTTACTATCCTCGAGTCTTGATACGTGGTGTGGGCTCCCTCATTTCTCTTTTCTCTCCTAATGTGGGACTCGGTGTCTCCCCTTCTTTCAGTGATTCACCAAGAAATCACAGACAACGCCCAGCTCCATGACTTGTTTTCTCTTCTGAGTTACGATCCACCAACCCCAGGGCTGTCCTGAGATGGATCGGTCGGGAGGTATGACCCACAGTAGCATCACTGGGCTTATGAGTTCATGCCACTGCAGAAAGCACAGAAAGGCATAGGGACAAGGGACAAAACCAGACAGCCAAGAGCCTCGGTGGGGAAACGCAGGTGGGACACGCATTCCATTGAAGTCGATGGGCCCCAGTGGGGAGCTTCCTCCTTTCTTGTGTCCTTTTGGCTTTGATTTCCGTGAGGCATCTATTTCTATATTCTAGATGTATCCTTGGGCACCACTGCCTGGCAGGTCAAGGGCAGGGCAGGTTTTGAAAGCCTGTCCATTGGAAAGCTGGTGCTTGTCAGAGTTTTACACTAGGGATTAGGGTGCATGGAGTTTGAAGCAAATGGGTCAGGTGCATTTGAGAATTCCTTTATCTCCATGGTCCTTTTTGGGCGGCATTGCTGCGAACCGCAGAGCAGTGAGGGCAGGGGCGCCACCGCTGCCTGCCCTTCTCAGTCTTCCAGGAAGGGTGCTGGACAGCAGCAGAGTAAATTTTCTCTGACCTAAAGTTGTCTCAGAAGGAATTCCCTTTTGGGGTGCTGGGAGGTGCAGCCCGTTAAGCATCCAAACCTTGGTTTTGGCTCAGTTCGGGATCTCAGGGTTGTGATCTCAGGGTGGTGAGATCGAGCCCCATGTCTGGCTCTGTGTTCAGGGTGGAGTCAGCTTAAGATTCTCTCTCCCTCTGCCCCTCCACTCACTTGCACTCTCTCTTCCTCTCTCTCTCTCAAATAAATAAATCTTAAAAAAAAGAGGCAAGTCCCTTTTGTTAAAATGTTTGAGATGCAGTGTTTCCCTGAGAGAATTAAATGGCAAAGCCTTATTTTGTGTGTGTGTCCTGGCAAATACATAATGCTTTATCCAGAAGTGATTCCCCTACATACGAGTGGGTAGTATTTTGACATTAAGGGTTTCATTTTCCCCCCTAATGTCTTTTATTCCATGATGCATTCTCTTGTTCACTCGTTATGCATCTGTGCCTCAGAAAAGGAATATTGTAGCAGAGAGAAAGGAGAGAAAAGCCTTCCGAGGTTTGCAACCCTAGATTGCAAGTGGGACTCCGCACGAGCTGTCTGATGAACTGAAAGCCCTGTCCTCCCTCATTTCTCCTCCTCTCTGGCTCCAGGCTAGGGGAGATGTTTCACTGGGGAAAAGCCAGAGGGCGCCAAAGGGAGGTGGCTGCTTGTCAGTGCCTTCAGGGTTCCGTGGGTTCTGCCCGCCCCCCCAACAGCTGCTGCATGCTTTGTGGGTCCCAATGCAAAATGAAAATGTGGGGCCTTAGCTGGAGATGGGGAAGTCAATAACCCCTCCTATAGGTTCACTTCTGCATCCTACACGAGGTGGGCAGCCTCCAGGGGATGGTGACCTCCACTCGGGATGCCTTTGGGATCTGGATTGGAGTGGGTCAGAGCCCCCCCCAACCAAGTGTCCCTCCAAATGTGTCGCGGTGGTGCCAGCCCCGGTTAGGGAAAGGCTGCTAGCCACCTTGCCCAGCCCCGAAACACTACAGGGTGCACCTCAGCCTTGACCTGCCCCACCCCCAGGCCCCCACTGAAGGCAGAAGGCGGAGGGAGTCCCTGCGCAGGGTTGGGAAGGAGGCTGGGTGGGGCCCAGGATGCCAGCAGGCGGTGCAGTGGGCAGCTGAGAGCCTGTCCTGGAGGGGTAGGCGGCTGCAGGAGGCAGGACCACACGTGCTCAGATATCGCTGGGATCTTGAGTCTGGAGGTCACTGCCGCGCATTGACTCTGAGTCGGTTACCAGAACAATGTGTACCCTTTTTCTATTCCTGCTGTGTTGGCGAAGTCCGAAGGCTCCCAGAGTAGCCCCAAATGGCTTCGCTTCTCACGCTCAGCCTGTTCTTGACCCTCTGGGAAGAGTGTGGCATGGACTCATCTGTGTTTTCTCCCACACTTTAATTTTCCAACTCATGTTCCTGGGAAGCAAACCTTCCTATCTTCCCTCCTCTCCATCTTGGCCCTCTTCTCAGCCATGGTGATGGAACTTTCTCCCCCTTTTCCTTCTTGCCCTTCCTTGCTCTACTGTCCAGAGGGGAGTTTTGGGTGCCATCTCATTTGGGAAATGTGGCTCTTAGCTTACTGTCTGAGCCGTTCGTTCTCAACTTGTTGCATGTTGGAACCACACAGGAGGCTCTAAATATTACTGATGACCTGGTGTGAGCCGAGAGATTCTGATGTGACGGGTCTGGGTGCGGCCTGGTCGTCAGGGATTTCAAAGCTCCCTGGGAGATCAGTGCCTAGGTCACTCTCCACCGGTGTCTAGCTCAAGACAGATTAGATTTCTTTTTCACTTGCACAGATGTTAGAAGTTCACAGTAGTGGACGTACCTGAGGGTGTAGGGGTCCCACCTGGAGCCCAGGCCCCAGCATCTGCAAGAATGAAAAAAGAGGTAAATTTAGGAAATCTAAGTTACATTTCATGAAGACCAGTAGTGGTTTCCCAGTGTGGGCAGGTCTCAAGCAGGCAAGCTTCATGTGACGTAAACAAGAACAAGGGCGTGTTAGATTCTGGAAAAGGAGCTTGGACCCGGGAGAGGTTGCAGTGACAAGGACCTGCCAATCGGGTGGCTCTGGCTTGCGTTTCTTTAGAGCAGGTCAGGCTCTCAGCGTTCCTTGTCAACCTGGCTGCGGGGGCACTCATCTGTGGGGCCACCATTCTCAGCTTCCCTGGCCCTGCTCGGTGCGCACCCTCCGCCCGTCACTCAAATTCTGCTGCTGGAAAGGTCAGAAAGAAGCTGCCGTGGGGAGAGAGGCTACCTGAGCAGATGACACCCGCGTCTTCATGGTGGCCGCAGTTGTGGTCCGACCAGCCGGAGCTAGGACACTGGCCAAGGTGGTTCTCGCTTCCTGAACACTGAATGTTATCCAGGAGGATGTTTCCAGAGCCTGGACCGAAGTGAGCCTTTCCAGGGGCTGCAATGGCCCTTCCACACCCCAGCTGTCGGCACACCACCTGGGCTTCATTCAGGTCCCAGAGGTCATCACACACGGTGCCCCAGGCCCCCTGGTGGAGGACCTCCACGCGTCCTGAGCACTGTCCAGAGCCGCCCACCAGCCGCAGCTGGAGTCCATCCTCTAAACAGAGCAGGGTTTTAGTTTGGAGCTTGGGAAGTTTTAAGTAGGAAGGATTTCTAGCTCCTGCATTTGTGTCAAAGGAAGATAAAAGCAAGAACAAAGCCTAAGTCTGTCTGGATTCAGTAATAGGGCTTACAGGCATAAGGCGAGACAGAGGAGGGTTTGAATCCAGCTCTACTGCTCTCTAGTTGTGTAACCTTTGACAAGTTGTTTCATCTCCCTGGGCCTCAGTTTCCTCATCTGTAAAATGGAGGCTCCGGCAGCATGCATCTCAGGGGGCGATGAGTGCGTGGGAGTGGGAATACAAAGCACAGTGCTCTGCACCCAGGACATCTTCGTGTCTGCAGGTCTTGCTGTGTGGGTCTCTGACACAATACTGGGGTCCTGGAGGAAGGGATCCCCAACTGTGCTTTTGGACGTGACTTGGGTAAGTGTAGATTTAATCCTCTGAAGGCACTTGGGCCACCAGGGTGTCTGTGACTTCATAAAGCCCAACGGGGATGGCTATTTCTGCGCTGATGGGCGGTGGCCCGCCAGAATGACGGGCTGCCTCCTGGAGACCTTCCCTTACTGAGTTCACAAGCTCTGCCACTCTCACCTTGGTTTCTGTTTCTCTAGCGCGTCCCCGAGAGTCCCCGAGAGCCTTTTTATTTGCTATTCTGTCTGCCTGGAATGCCCCCTCACTGTCACCCATCACATGTCCCCCGAACAAGGTTGTCCATTCCCACTCAAGCCGCAGGAGTACCCTCCCCACCTGGGCATTCTCTTCTGTCCCCCAGCCTCTGTCTTCCCACGCACTACCAGTACCCCCAAATCATCTTGTCATTTCAGCCTCACATCGCTGCCTGATTGCAGTTGCCCATGTGATGCTCTTAGTGGGAAAATCTAACAGCTACCCAGTGGGGCTTATGGGGCCAATTGTGGGGCCTTTGAAAAACTGAATCCCAGGCCTTTGCGAGTAGGGGAGTCTCTCAAGTTAGAAAACTATTCTGTCTTCTAAAGGCCTGAGGCTTCCTACCCGACTCTCCTCCGCCCTGGGGAATGACGTTGAACAGAGCATAAAAGCCAGTGTTGGTGATCATAGAATCACTTCGGAACACCACGGTCATGATGTCTGAGGAGGAGAGAAATATCACCGCTGCTGAGGCACAGAACTTCCCCATGGACAGCGAGGCAATCCTGGGGCCATCGAAGATTTCGACGGAGTCGTAGGGGCATCCGAGGATATCCTCCAGGCTGGGGGCATCGAAGTGGAATGTTAGTGGCAGGTTCAAACTTCCTAGACCTTAAAACTTAAAAAAGTGCAACAGTCATAGGATTAAATATTTGGATTTACTTTTTTTTTATTTTTTATTTTTTTATTTTATAATAATATTTTTTAATTATATTCTGTTAGTCACCATACAGTACTGGATTTACTTTAAACTGCATATTGACATATAAAGTATCAGTTAACTTCTACAGATGCCTTATTCCGTTAAGTCTTATTTTGTCTGAGGATTGTGGGAGGCTCACGGTGATGACTTAGGCACAGAGATTTGAAAATCATAATGGCTCTGGCCAATCGCCGTCTACACGGAACATTAGAAATGCCAGCGTATACCTGCAAATACAGTCTTACCAGGCCAATGCCCCCATGATCAGCAACAGCATGTAATCAACATCACGGCCAGATTTTCCTACCTCTATATTCCACAGTTTCCATGCTCAAATTCTTGGGGAGAAAAACCTCGATTTTCAAATAAAAATGCCAGCACGTAGAGGCTCTGCACCTCGGCCGTCGCTGACGAGGGATGTGCGTGAGGCTGATTTTGAAGGAACAGATTACCTATAACGGGATGGACTTTGGAGCTGTGGGTTCAAGGTTCTCACTTCCTTGTGGGCTGTCTGTGTCCTTAGGCTTCCAGCCAACAAAGACAGCATGTTTCTAGAATATTCTTCGGCATAGGGCATGCTCGACTCCATGGGCCGAGCAGTAATTCAGTGTGTGCTAAGGGTGGATTTTCATAGCATCTCTCCGTGCTGCTGTGTTTGCAGTGAGATGTGCGTCGTATACAAAACAGGCTTTGTGCAGACTCCACCCACAGAATCACATGCTGGAGAAGAGCTGGAGCTTTGACAGCAGACAGACCTAGCTGGTTAGCCTTGGGCTCGTCAATTAGCATCTCTGAACCTCAGGTTCTCATCTTTAGTGGAGAGGACAGGGGCGTATACCTTAGGGCTATAGTGATGCTGGCATATTACAAAGCATACAAAATAGGGCTGGATACACAGCCAACACTGAAAAACGTCCGTTATTATTTCATGCCACGGAAATAAAGAAAATATGTCCGTGCCTTAGAGAAATGTATTCCCTACGTGCCAGAGATGAGGCCCGGCCTCCCCTGGCTCCTTGCACTCAGAGGCAACACTGAGATGATCCAGGGCCTGGGCCTGGAGTAGGTGGCTCACGTGTGTGTATGGAAAGCCTTCTACTGCTTGCTTAAAATTTAGATAAAGGAAAAAGAAAATCTAAGAGGATAAATATTGGTACCCATCGTATAACAAGGGCAAAGCTGGTAAGGAGAATTTGGGCAACATTCTTAGAAAAAAAATCAGAAGAAGAGCTATTGTCATAAGGTTGAGTTAAATATGTCAATAAACCACGTATTCAATTTTTCAAACTAGAAGTAACTCCTTGAATAGCACTACAAAATAAATTTCATCTTCAAATTGGGAAGCATTTTGTGTTCTTCTGTCCCCCCCCAAATATTTCCTACTAAAAGAAATATCTTTATTCTGAATTCACAAACCAATATTCTTATTTAGAAAGAATCTGCTCTGAAAACGTTGTTTCCTTACTGCAAAGTTGGGATCATGAGTTGTATACGGAATTTTTTATCCACGTGAATCTCCCAAACACACTGGACGTCTGTCGGGTAGCTTTCCGGGTACAGCGGACTGGAAAAGGAGCCAGAGAGACTCGACAAGACGCCCCCGCAGGAGCTACTTCCTCCTGGAGCCAGAGGAGAAAGGATGTCAGCATGTGTCCCTGAGGCATCACCTATGGGACCCCAGTCACGACCCGCTCACACCCGGTGGTCTGGGGGAGTGAGGCAGCGACCCACCCGGTGGGCACACCCAGACTGTGTGTACCGACTTTGAGCTTAAACGTCTCTGGGGAAGGAGAGCCCATTCGATCTCGTTCTGATGGGGCGAAAGTATTAATATGCGGGAGTTCCCTGCCTTTTCCTCTCCCCGTACCCTCTGCTAAAGAAAATATTGTATCTGTCAGGTCTGTTCACTGCCTCCTCCCTCTTCTAAGGTGGCAGGATTCTTGCTTGTAGAGAGAGATGCAGAGAGGATCCACATAGGGGGTTGGGAAGGAGGGACGAAGGGACAGAGGTTGTTAAGCCTGGGTAAGGTGTGTGTTTGGGAAGTTTCAGGGAACAAGAGGCTCCAGAACAACTTTGGGGTCTGATGAGCTGGAGAGAAGGGGACGATGTGGACCGTTGAAGGAGGCTATGACTGGCCGCCCCCTTAAGTTCTTTTTCACCACCTTTTCTGGGTAGATTGTGTTTCCTTTAACTCGGTATCTACTGAGACTGGAACTTACAGGTCTTTGGATTTATAAGAGTTACACAAGCGAAATCTCATTCTTCCATATATTTTATGTCATATTTGTCAAGATCGATACTCGCGCATCTGTACACGTGCAGCACGACACACAGAAGAGCAGAAATCTTAGAATCATCCAATTATTTTAGAGGAAATTTGAGCACAGAACATGAGTTGTTGACCTTGTCCTTAAATTACCAAGTTGCTTAATTTTCTCCTTTCTGTTTTTGCCTAACTTGTCATGCTCCTAGAATTCCAAGATTCTTGGTCTTTCCTGCGACAGATGGCGGGAAGTAGGGGTGCACCCAGTCATCTCGGAGCTATCCTGTTGGTTGTGTTGTAGTTACAACTGGGCCAGGTCAGATAGACACAAAAACCCTGGGGCTGGATTTCTCGAAACCTCTTCACATGAGCTGGTGCCCATCGTGGGTGCCCCCTGCAGGACCATACCTGGAGAAGGCAGGCTGGCTACCACCAGTTGGATGAGCCACGTTCTCTTCAAGTCTCTTGTCACCCTCCCACCGACTTTGACCTGAGCAGATCCACACACCCCCTTCCCAGCCTGCCCCTTTGGTTAACAAGTCTGTATTTACAGGCCTTAGTAGTGCAAATGGATGCCCCTTGGTGAGGCTACGGTGGGGACTGAGGGGCTCCATCGGCTGATGTCCTGACTCCCCTGGTGTTCTCATGGAAGGGGCCATGACAGGACTGGCCTGGGAGGTGGACCAGCAGCCCCTCACCTGTGCTGTGCCAGCCTCTCTGTGCCACGTCCCGGGCACACTGCCCAGCATCTGCTGTGACGGTTGGTATGGAGTTACATCTCAATTTAAAACAAGTGACTACCTGTTATATGATCCCGAGAAGCTGTGGAAAGACCTAGAAGGAAAAAAAAAAAGGAGATAATGCTGACATCCAGGGGAAAAATACTGAGTGTCATCTACAAGTTAGGGAAATGTGAAGGGTGTTCTCTGAAATGTCAATGTACTTAGTGCCAACTGAGAAAGGTCTGAAGGTGCTGAGTGATATTTCTATTGTCCTGTGGTAGCTTAAGGAAGGTCACACATTCTTGGACATGCCTCCTGTCAGGAAGTGGGATCTACGTCTCTTCTCGCGAACCTGGGTGGCTTCTGTTTTGGCCAACAGAATATGGTGGAAGTGACACTGTGCCTTAAGGGACTGAAAGCTTCCACTTCTTGTGTCTGGGAACAGTGGCTTGTTCATGGCACCCTGAGCCACCTTGTAAGATGAAAGTTTAGCCTGCTGGAGAGACCATGTGAAGAGTCCCAAGACCACCTGGAAAGGAAGAGGGCCCTGACTGAGCCTACCTTCCAGCTTTCTCCTCCAAGCACCAAGCATGTGAGTGCAGCTGTCCTCAACTCTCCAGACCACCCTGGATGTGAAGCCCACCGAGTGACCCTGCTCAGAGCCACGTGGAGCAGAAGAATCTCCTATCTGAGCCCTGCCCAAATTCCTGACCCACAGCAACATAACATGTCATTAAATGGTTGTTGTGTTAAAACACTCTGTTTTTGGAGTAGCAACAGATAACCAGAATTGCTCCTTTCACTTAACATGGTCTTCCTCATTTCCCCATCATCTATGTACTTCAGCATAGCTGAGTTATATAAATTGAGAACTCTAGGTAGGCCTTCATTTGAATGTCCACTTCCTTTGACCTCCATCTGTGGCCTTTGAACTTTGGACGGTCCTCCCTCCTGCTCATGACCCCAGAACACCAAGAACACATTAAGTTCTTCTCTAAGAAAGTGTCCAAAAGAGGTGCTCCTGCCAATGACTTATGACTTGTGCACATGGAGGCAGCCAGGTTCATTCAAAGGGCAAGAAATGAGGTCTGCAAAGTCCAGTTCTGCTACTTTCTTTCTTTTCTCTCTCTTTTCTGAAAGTTTATTTATTCATTTACTTGAGAGAGGGAGAGCATGCAGGAGTCAGGGGAGGGGCAGAGAGAGGGAGGGAGAATCTCCAGCAGACTCCCCGCTGAGCACAGAGCCTGACATGGGGCTCAATCCCACGACCCTGAGATCATGACCTGAGCTGAAATCAAGAGTCGGATGCTTTACCTGACTGAGCCACCCAGGTACCCCCAGTTCTGCTACTTTCTAATTCAATTATCTCTTGTAGGCTTTTGGATCTGCTTAATCCTCAGCTCTGAGGATTAGATACGTTTATTCATACAGAAAGCGCAGCATCATTCCTGCTTCTGTACAGAGGCTCAGAAATGTCTATTGTGATGAAACAAAATGCCTTTTCATTTGCCTCCAGTATCTTCTCAGAATTTACATTGCATGTATTGGTCTGGTTTTTCTAATCTTTGTTTTTTATCATAGATGAAGATCACTCAATCCTTAAATGAGAAAATCCCTGAAATCAGGCAAAAGTCGTAAGATTCCCCAAAAGCATGTGCTTCGTGGGCAGACTGATCGTGTCAATACTCGGTTCCACCATTAACTCGCTGAGTGATCTCAGGAAAGTTACTCAACCTTTCTGTGCCTCAAATTTCTCTTCTGTAAAATATAAATTACCTTTTTGCAGGATTAACAATAATCTGAGCAAAATGTCTTCCCATCTTTGTGCTAATTTTACCTGGTCTTTGTGGAGCCGGGGCCAAGGAAAGGATGTGGTCGATGAGACTGGTGGCCAAGGGTTCCAATCCACTGGCTAGCCCTGGTACATTACTAACTTTCTTTGCCTTAGTTGACCTATCTGGAAAAGTACTTGCCTCAACGCATTATTGTGGGGATTAAGTGAGTTATATATGTGAGGGGCTCAGAACAAGGTCTGTTTCTTAGCATTTGCAAGTAAATTTGATATTATTATTATTATTGGAAAGTTGTCTGGACTAGAAAAAAATACGGACATACCTGGAGGTGTGGGAGGAGGCAGTTCTTCTGCATCTGAATGCAAAAAGAAAGGCAATAGGTCACTCTCTTTAGTGAATCCAAAGCATGGAGGGGAGGGGTAATGACGGTGCAGGTGGCAGATTGAGGGGAGAGGGTGCAGGTGGGGAATGAGGGGAGAGGACACTTGCCTTTCCAGGCCCAGGATTCAGCCTTCCTGCAGCAAGGTCCCTGGCCTTGGGAGGGGTGGGGCATAGCCGCTGGGTCATTTCTGCCCCACAGCAGACAGTGCAGGATTACCCATGACTCCTCTTCTGCTGAATCACCCAGACTACTTGTGAAAATGCAGATTCTAGCCCCCCGGCCCAAATTAGTTAGTCGTGATCTCTGGGGCCAGGGCCCGGGATTCTGCATGGCAATGCCTCTGGTGGTGCTGGTTACTCGACCCTTCGAGACCTCTCGTGTGCAACCTGGGACCGTGCAAGGGTGTGTGTAGCCCAGGGCTTGTGCAGAGCAGACGCTCAAGGATTGTTTTATGAAAGGATGAGCAAATGGGCAGATGGATGAATTTCATCTGGGATGCATAGTTTCAAAACGTCTTCAATAGCAACCTTAGAAATTATAGAAATTATTGCCCAAGAGGGGAGGGGCTACCTGAGCAGATGACGCCGGCATCTTCGTGGTGGTCACAGTTGTGCTCTGACCAGCCCGAGTGGGCACACTGGCCCAGGTAGTGTTCCAGCCCGGAGCACTGCAGGTTGTCCAGGAAGATGTTTCCAGAGCCCGGGCCGAAGTGGGCCTTTCCCAGAGCAGACACGGCCCTTCCGCACCCCAGCTGTCGGCACACGACCTCGGCTTCGTTCAGGTCCCAGAGGTCATCACACACGGTGCCCCAGGCCCCCTGGTGGAGGACCTCCACGCGTCCTGAGCACCGACCTGGGCCGCCCACCAGCCGCAGCTCTGGCCAGTCCCCTGCAGACAGAGATAGGGTGAGTGTGTGAGTCCCAGATGACCCACCCAGGGTGCACCTGCCCCAGGCCTCAGAGGCCAGCAGGACTCGCGGTTTGCGGAGGGACATGCCCGGTTGTGAACCCTGGGGCCTGTTCCTCACATTTCTGAGGTGCGTCCCTGAGCTGCAGGCTGTGGGCCCTTCAGCCACTTTAATCTGATTCCGAAGGAGTTTATGGATTGCCTTTCCGGCTGGGCATTGAGGATTCCGCTATAAACCGAAGAGATGTGGTTCCTGTCCTTGGGGCGCCTGAAGTCCTTTAGCAAATATAGACACCGCGACAATGCGCTATTCCACGGTGTGAGAAACAGTGAAGGGGAAGGAAAGGGGTGCTGTGAACAGGCTAAAGGGGGCACTGGGGACAATCCTCTTAAACCAGTGAGCAGTGGGCCAGGGAGGAGGTGGGGAAAGGCCTTTGAGCCAGTGGGAAAAGCAGATGCAAAAAGACACTGAAATGCCATTTCCTCATGCATGTATCTCTAAGAAATATGGACTCACATATACACACACACGCACACACACACACATGCACACACACACACAGCCATCACCACATGTAAAAAAAATCAAGAGTACTAATTCCATTGGCGTCTCAACGGTGGGAAAACCTCTGCAACTTAGACAGAGAGTGAACTTAGAGCTGAAAGAAAACGGCCCGTGGAAAAATCAGGGAGAGCTGATATTTGAGTCCCATCAAGATAAAGTGTGACCCACCTGGACTATTAATGAGCGATTCTTCAGCATCTGTTTATAGAAAGAATAAATATGTCAGTATGTTTCGGAAATCCTGCCTTCAATGACTGAAAACAAAAGCTTTAAGTGCATCCTTGCACGTGTTGATTAATCTGATCTGGGAAGAATCAGTCCCGTTAAATGACACAGAGCTGGGGGACCCAGACTCATCCGTGGACACAAATGAGAGCTTGTCTCATGGCTGCTTCCTGCGCGGTGAGCAAACCGTCGGGCGTGCAGGGCACGTATGGGGTCTGACTTGAGCTGCTGATTTTGTGGCAGACGAGTTTCACTTTGGGGAGTCACTGGGGGCAGCTCAGATGTAGACAATCACCCTCCAGAACATGGAAACACGAGTAACACGGGGCCCGCGAGACTGCAACGAGGTCACACCTGCCACGTGTCACAGGACGCCACGAAGCAAGCAGACGGATGGATGAAGGCACCAGCAGACATGCTTTTAAATATCCCCTCAGGTTGAAGACAAGGTACTGACATCCCCCTGAGCTCCTTTTCGTGGGGTAACTCCATGTCACAAATACCACTTCGAGTTATAGTTACTGATCTTTCAAATCACACCGGGTACTAGTTTACCGAAGACTTCTCATTATTGGAAAGGGTTATTAGTAAACGTTCCAGAAACGACTACCTTACTCCTCGCTAATTTTTGCACATGGATAAATCCAAAGTATCTGAAAAATTGTAATGTCATCAGGTGATTAAACTGAGCCATATTAGTCCACCGATTGCCTTGGGGTATTAAGGAAGATGGTAGGAAAAGTGAAAATATTCAGCCCCTTTTTCAGGTGTTAGAAAGTGCTTTACAAAAGACGGCTTGAATCCTTTCAGCACTCCTGCAAGAGAGCCATCAGTCCCCAATTTTACAGATGGAGAAACTGAGGCTCTAAGAGTTTAAGTATTGCCCAAATGCAGTCTGAGTGTTAGCACCGGCTCTGGGATCCAGACTCAAGTCTGTCCAGCTCTGACATCTTCTCAGTGCCTCTGAATGAAAGACCTTTAGATAAACTCCTTAAACATTCCCATAGTTAAATATGTTCTTTGCATATGTCAGTTTTCAGTAAAGCACACCTACCTTTGGTAAATCTTACCACCAAATTAGAAAATCGGAAGGTTTTATTCTGGGAGGCTGGCAGTTAAAATGTTGTATTTTTGACCAAGTTAGAAGAGATAAAGCAAAAAATGAATGCCACAAGTTTGAGGGCCCTGTCTTTGTCCCTGGCCAACTCTGGATTCTAGCAGGGTGGTCTTGAAGACAGTGGGACTGGCAATGACCATCTGAAAGAGGAGGGCTACCTGAGCAGATGACGCCGGCGTCCTCGTGGTGGCCACAGTTGTGCTCCGACCAGCCCGAGTGGGCACACTGGCCCAGGTAGCGCTCCACCCCGGAGCACTGCAGGTTGTCCAGGAAGATGTTTCCAGAGCCCGGGCCAAAGTGGGCCTTCCCCAGGGCGGATACGGCCCGTCCGCACCCCAGCTGTCGGCACACGACCTCGGCCTCATTCAGGTCCCAGAGGTCATCACACACGGTGCCCCAGGCCCCCTGGTGGAGGACCTCCACGCGTCCTGAGCACCGACCTGGGCCGCCCACCAGCCGCAGCTCTGGCCAGTCCCCTGCAGACAGAGACCTGGTGATCATTGCCTTCTAGGGACACTGCATATTGCCCATGACCTACTTGAACCCTCCACCCTGACACTACTATTAGGGATGGCGAACTTGATAAAAGAGCCAGTCAACTGGTCAACCTCCTAGTTGGAGGTTAATATGTAATTAAGATCATCAAAATAACATGTAGCCTAAAACATTCATTAATCCAATATCTTTGGGCCAGAGGTATGTGCCAATCTATTTTAGCTAAATGCAGAAAAACATTATAAAATAATATCCACAGTGATTTGTGGCTTTGTGGAGTGCCTTTGTGTGTGTGTGTGTGTGTGTGTGTGTGTGTGTGTGTATGTGCTCATCTTCACCTTTGTAATAACTCAGAAGGCAAGCAGAAGAGCACCAGTATGCCAACTTTATCCATAAGGAGACCGAAAGTTGGAGAAGTGAAATGATTCACCCCAAATCCCACATTTGGGAAGTAGCAGATCTAAAGTCAGCTCTCCTGGTTCCAAAAGTTCACTATTTTCTCTGCTATTCCATCTCATTGCTTCTGGAATGTCTTTGATGCTCCACTCACTTTGATAAAGCCTATTAGTGATGCAGATATAGGTTAACTATGAGCAGGACTGGCCAAATTAAAAAAAATATATATATATATCGAACCCCACTAGAAGGCGCATGGAAGCTGCTCAGGCTTTGAAGACTCTGAAAAAATGAACTTTGCTCACCCTGGGATGCCAAAGGATCCCAAGAGTTTTGGATGGTCCTAAAAACGTGCATGGAGTCAACTGGCCTATTTTGCAAATAGATGAACTACTTCCAGTTGGTTCAGTTCCTGCCCATGAAACAGGTACAAATGCAGGTACCGAGAGGAAAGGATAGTTGGTAAATGAATGAATGCATCCCAGGGCTTACCTGGTCTTGCTGTCACTGTCTTGGGTGTTGCTGTTGGGATTGCTGTGAATACAAGATGACACCCTTCAGATATAAAGGGTCGAGATGGTCTCATCCCTTAAACACCAAGATTCTGGTTGATTCATTCTCTTTAGCATCTTTATAATAAGTGACCTCCCAAATCAAACTCTTGTTTATGTTGTTCCTCAGATGTGCTGGATCCCACAGAAATAATATTCCCTTCCGTCCAGTCACTGGCAATATAAAGACACTTAAATAGTGCCGTTTGGTGCCAAAATGCAAACATGCATGGTGCCCTTCTAGGAAAAAGCCATTTCTTCCACGTGCTTCTGTTAACTTTCCCTAAGTGTAGAATGCTTGATTAGGTGTGTCTCGCTGTTTTTGATAAAAGCAAGGAATTAAGAAATCAAATTGGCAATTATCAATTTACAGAGACCCAACTGTTGGCACGTGCAACTTGGTTCCACGGTGAATGGGCATCATGCTTGTGCAGACCGTGTGCAGACAGAACCCCTCAGCTAGCTGGACTGATGCAGGAAATTAGGAAACGTATGAGGCAGAGATGGAACTATGACACTCTAAGTGCCAGGAGGGGGGACAGAGGAAGACACACGAACAAGGAATGAAGATAAAGTGGCAACAGTAAAGGTGACTCACTGATTAGATGGGGGGTCCGTGAACTTGCCTCTGCAATGACAAGGAAGCCTCATCAGTAACTGTTCAATCACAGTGACAGTGACTTTCTCTGATCCCCTTTGTGACACCGAGCGCTTCCTCCCTGTTTCATAGCATACTTCCCAAGCATGCTCACTGAGCCCCCTGGCGCTCGCTAAAGGGGCAGGACCCATGGCGGGGTGACCTCAGAACAATTATGGAACCTCTGTAGCCTCAGTTTCCCCACCTGTAAAAGGGGAAGAACCACGGGTTTGCGTGAGGATGAAAGGAGGTAACACATATGAAGTGCGTACAGGGTTGCCTCACATAAATAGGCACTCAGTAAGTGTCCATTGCTCTTTGGGTCTCTGTGGCTGTGATTACCCAACCTTGAGTACGTGCGCTTCATCGGAGACCGCTGGCTGAGCTGCTGTCTGCCTTCTGGCCGCATGTCCTATACATCCCACCTCTGTGCTCACCCTGCTCCTTCACCCGCACGCCCCCTCCCTATTTCTCAACTCACAGCCTGGCCAGGCTTAAAGACTAATCCAAGGCTCTTTCCTCCTATGTTCCCTTCATGTTTTAGCCCGCATGGCTCTCTCTCTCTTCCAATGTCTTTTCCCGAGATGCGTACATGTGTCAGTTTAGGATATTCTAGTCTATTCTATTTGTTTGCCTTCATTTAGGATAGTCTACTTGTCCTCTAATCGCATCACATGCATTTGTCTTGAACCCCTTCCACGTTGTACACGAGCCGCTCTTGGGCTGGGACCACACCTTCTTCCGTAGGTCCTAAAACACCCATCTACTACTAGGTCCAGCGTAACTCCGGGAGCGGCATCCTAATGGCAGACTGCCAGGTGTTTATGGGAACCAGGCCCGGGGTTGAGTCTGCCGAGTACCAAGCACACGATGAGCCATCGCTGTGCAAGGGCTTTACTTGTGTCACTTCAGGCAAGCCCCACGACAAGCCTAGGAGGGAAGCTTCTCTTATCCCCATTATACAGGGAATGATTTGAGGCACAGAGAGGTTGGGTCTCTTATCCAGGGTCACAGAGTAAGCCACGGGGCTCTAACTGACCCCAAGGCAGGCAGTTTAGCTGCAGTGCCCACGCTCCTGCTTTGAATCACCGTTCATACCTTTAGAAGCAGAAAGATAATAAGCAACAAAGTTCTTCCCTATGTTGTTGAAGCTTCGGAAGTACACGAGGGTCATTGAGCTGGAGGAGGACGCGTAGGTGAGGTAGAACCCGGAGCAGGTCTTCCCCAGAGACTTTGTGGAGGAGGGAGGGCCGTCCAGGATTTCAAAATATTCATTGGTGCAGTCTAGGCTAGGGAAGCAAAGACCAATGGCTGCCTCTTAGCCTCCCCATTAGCAGATCTTAGAGGTATGCTGTGAGGCAGACCCTTTCTTTCATGACAATACAGCTGGAAACAGATTAAAAGCCCGTCAGTCATTTAAACATAGTATAGAATCCTTTATGCCACTTTTTCTTGAGGGATGGGACCTTCACTGGAAGAGGGAAGAGAAGACTGAGGCACTAGGTGGACCCCTGCTGGGGCCTGGGAGTGCAGGTACCCGGAAGTCCAGGGCTGAGGGCCGGGCCAGGCAACGACCTGCCTGCAGGACATGGCTTCAGGCCCCAAACGACCTATGTACGAGCTCTGCGGGGACCTGCCTAGAGGGAAGCGCGCTACCAAGTCTGCCCAGCTTGCTTTGTGCAAGTGATCTGATCTGTCGGCCCTTGTTCTTCGTTGTCAAGTTTTGTCCAGATGCCCCGAGGGTTAGAGTCAGAAGATCATCTCCATGCCTGAGGAGCTGTCCATTCCAAGTCACTTTTTGATTAAGCAAATTTCGAAAGTAATAAATAATTTAGGTTGCTCCTGGGAGTTAATTTCCATAAGACATTCATTTGTGAATGACAACAACCTTGACTATTTACAATATGAAAACCTCAAACTTCTTGATTTATGAGGTCTGGGGGTTCCCTGGAATCTGTATCTTTAACCAGAGACTGAAACATACGTTCTCTCTCTCTCTCTCTCTCTCACACACACACACACACACACACACAATGGATGTGGAAAATGGTGAAAACAGAATAAGGTCTGTGGCCTAGCTCAGTATTGCATTACTTCTTGCTTTGATTTTTTCCTACAGTTACAGACGACGCCAGCATTGGGGGGAGCTGGGTGAAGTGTACGTCGGACTCTATGTATTATTTTTGTGACTTCCTGTGTGTCTACAATTATTTCAAAATTCAAAATTAAAAAGGGCATGAAGGACTCTTTTACTTTTGAGAATCAAGCCCAGGAAAATGCTTAGAACTTTAAACCACAAGTCATGTACTTGTGACTTACTTAAGATACGGAAAGGCCAGCACTACGTGATCGGATGCGTTGGCCTTGATCTCCCACACGCAGGTTATGTTGTCGTGCATTTCGTTCCGGGGGGGATTCCTAAT
Source organism: Ursus americanus (assembly GCF_024610735.1). Lineage (NCBI taxonomy): Eukaryota > Metazoa > Chordata > Mammalia > Carnivora > Ursidae > Ursus > Ursus americanus. Next base: position 9,124,576 of record NC_142132.1, read on the forward strand.
TGCTCCAGATGAGTTGGTAATCACTCTGCCACACCTAGGTTTTTCTAAAAGCAGAAAAATAGTTTAGAATTTTAGTTTTTTTCATTGTTGAGTTCAGTAATTTTGTAATTCACACTTTCTTTTCCTTTCCTTTTTTTTTTTTCCCCCACCAAATAGGTCTCATTGGTCATTACCTTGTGGGTATGTCTTAGGACAAATCAGAGGCATACGCCAGTCTAAAAACTCCTGCAAACTTAGGAAATCAGAGCCTGAAAGTGTCTGAATTTTGAAACATCTCTCACTTGTTTTGAGAATTCTACCACTGACGTGGCCTTGCTGGGCAGAGCTGTTACCCAGTCCCAACCCGAATCCTTCCCTCTGGGTGTTACCCCCCTAGTGGTGAGTTCTGCAGCCTTGACGTTTGTCGGCCACCAGTAGTAATGAGTAAATGGCTTCACTTTCCCAAGTAAAGCTGAGTCGACATGGAATCTCTGTGTATATGAAGATGGCAGCATTCCATCTGCCCTCTGTTACAGTTTATTAAAATTACACTATTAAAAATCCACTCCTAAGTGGAGAGAACTTGCCCTGAGGCATCTACCCCTCCAACACTGACATCATTCTGTGTCTGCCTGTTTACCACCTGTCCATGTGTTTTTCCATCTGCTTGTCTGTGTATCCATCTGATGAGGGAACAGAAGGCAAGCTGAGGACAAAGTAGAAACTGACACCCTGCAACCTCCGCCCTCCCCCCCACCCCGGGATGTATGTGACATTCCTCAGGCACTCCTGGCCGCCCTAAAGGACAAAGAAATAGTTAGCCTGCAAGACTGGAGTCTCCCTCAGTTTACAAATGTTTTAGCAGTCTACAAGAGCAAAGCTATCAGTAACCTAGCTTCCGGAAAGGACTGTAAAAACAATTGAATGTCTTTGTAACCTGCAGCCCCTAGACAGATACTTGAAGCAGCAGAGTGTAATGTTCCTCCAGGAAGTTCCCAACTATCTTCATGTTGATGCCTTACTAGAGGGGGAAACAACCTTAACTTGACAATGGCCGGGCCTCCGGTATCCTGTGAGTCTTCTTTAACATAGGGAAGTACTTTCTCAACCTCCCTTTTTCCTTACCTCCCCCAACCCCAAGGTATATAATCAGCCACCCCTCACAAACCAGGGCAGCAGCTCTTTCTGCCCACGGGTCCTGTCCCCGTGCTTTCATAAACCACCATTTTGCACAAAAGATGTCTCAAGAATTCTTTCTTGGTCATCGGCTCCGGACTCCCCCCCACTGAACCTCACCTAGATTCCAAAACCCCATCATATCTGCCCAATATTCAGTACAAAATTAAAGGTAACACCCGTGGCAATGGCTTTCTCCATCAGACTATCTGGCTGTGTGGACCTACACGCGACTGGCTCTGGTCATCTACCTGTGGCTCTTCCGTAGAAGGACTCTCCAGGCATCGGTATTCTTTTAGCCCTTTATCTCCAAGTGGTGCTAAGAAAAGTTTAGTGGAGCTTCTGGAAACCCAAGACACAGGCAAAAACAGAGGGGTGAAAATGGAAGATGCAAAGAAAGGATGAACAAGGAAGATAGAGATTGTCAGAGAAGGGAAAGGCGTGGAGAAGAAGAACATGGTGGTTACGGCGGCAGCCCTCTGAAACGATGCTCTTGGGTAGCGTCCTGGCAACACTGCCGTGTTAAGAGCCGCATGCCAGTCCTTCCCAAGTAGTGTCTATGCTGGAGACCAAGCACGCTGATGTCACTTCGATGAGGAATCAGAAGGCAAGCGGAGGACAAAGCAGAAACTAACACCCTGAAACCCCCCCCCCCCCATGGGATGTACGTGACATTCCTCTGGCACTCCTGGCTGCCCTAAAGGACAAAGAAACAGTTAACCTATAGAGACCACAATCCTGCAAGACTTAAATCTCCCTTGGTTTACAAATGTCTTAGCAGTTTACAAAAACAAAGCATTTTTATCAATAACCTAGCTTCTGGGAAGGGAATGTAAATACAATTCAATGTCCTTATAATCTGCAGCCTCCAGGAAGCTCCCAGCCATCTTCATGTTAATGCCTTGCTAGAGGGAAAAACAACCTTAACTTGACCATGGCAAGGCCTCAGGTATTCTGTGAGTCAGTCTTTAACATATGAAAATCCTTCTGAAACCTCCTTTTTCTTTACCTCCCTCACCCCATAGTATATAATCAGCCACCCCTCACAACCCCTGGGCAGCAGCTCTTTCTGCCCACGGGTCCTGTCCCCGAGTTTTCATAAACCACCATTTTGCACCAAAGACATCTCTAGAATTCTTTCTTGGTCGTTGGCTCCGGACTCCACCCACTGAACCTCACCGATATCCCACCACCCCATCAACTTGATTATTTGGATCGCCTTCTTTGACTACGAAGAAATGGAATTGGAGCCATAAATGCATCTGACTTCATTATTGGACTATTCATTCAGAACACGGGTTCAGAGGGGTGACCCAGACAGGGCAGGAGTATTTTGCTCAACTTCCTTGGAGAATCACTTCGGGGCTTGAGCTAAAACATGGTGGTTAGAGTAGCCAAGGACACCAAAGTCTCACCTGTGACCTCTGTTCCTGGTATGACAGCCAGTGGGCGATCTGTCAAACACACAAAGGACATGTGGCTCGTCAGCTGGCACTAAGGTCCCAACAGTAGCTGCACATGATACCCTGAGGAGCTCATAACAAATACAGTGCCCCCCCCCCAAACTGCTGAATCATCTCTGGGGGCAAGGCCAGAACATGTAGGGGACATCAGTGTGTGGGATGGAAGAAGCGCTGATCTAGATCCTTCCCGGATTTTGATATATTATCCTCTTGTCATACACACAAATGAGATATTTTTAAATTTGGGGTTTAAGAAGACTAAAGACATGAAATTCTGGCAACTGTAGTCCATTCTAGTGACCCAAGGCCTGAGAGTCATGAGCCTTCGAGGTAAGAATAGGAAGAGGCACCAATTCTCCCCTTCCTTTGACCTGGTGTTGCTCGGAGATGGTGAGCCAACACCCAAGGAGGCTGTGCACCCTGCTTCATGCCCCCTGCATCTCTCCTACCAGTGACACCTGGCCCAGAACCTCCCCCTGGGACCAATCCGTTTCCACCTGCAAGAGTTGACAACCCAGGAGGGAATGTGCCTGAAGCTTTATCAGACCTGTTCTAGTCAGCTACTCACTCTCTGATAGCTGCAGGCAGGGCATTGGGGAACCTGGGGGTTTGAGGAAGGAGAGAGAGCACTGGCATGGAAAACTCTGGGTTCTGGCATTGAGAGCATGTGGGAAAACCAATAGCAAAAGCAGCTCTGTGGGCACCAGGAACAAAGCAGAAGCAGGGAGAGGCTGCAAAGAGAATTGGGTCACGTTGACTTTGGCCAGGTCCAGCCTACCAGCCATCTGCACCTGGGCAAGAAGAGTCCTTCACCCCTTCTTATGGTTTAACCACCCCCTACCCATATCTCATTGTCGTTGCCTTGTAACCCTCAGAGCCGGCAGACTGAAAGGGCTATACACGAGTCAGAGAAATTCAGAATCTGCTTCCTGTGTATAAAATGGGGGATACGTGGGAAGTGAGGCTGGGTCAAATGATTTCTAAGGTACTCTCCGTTTCTCCCATTGGACAGTCAGGTGACTCCACATGTCCCAGTCACTCCACCGATCTGGAGGATGACACATCCAGCTTCCAGCAGAACTTCTTCCCCAAGACTTTGGGAAACTGCACATGTAAATATCGCCTTCCTTACCCGGGGGTGAGACTGTTGCGTATTCAGCACCTGTAAGCGTGAGGGATGAAGGTATCTGCTGTGAGCAAAAAATGTACTGGTTCCTTTTCAATAGCTAGACTTACATTGTCTTTTGAAAGGTATTCTCTCAGGAAGAGCCAAGGCTGGGCTCTGGCTGGGAGGGGGGTAGGGGTTTACCTGAACAGATCACGCCGGCATCTTCTCCGTGCCCACAGTTGTGAGAAAACCAGCCGATGTGGGAGCACTCCTCCAGGTGCTGCTCGTCTCCCTGGCAGTGCACGTTGTCAAGGAGGACGCTCCCAGAGCCTTCCCCAAAGTGGGCCTCGCCGGGGGCTGAAACGGCCCAGCCACACCCCAGCTGCTTGCAGACGATGTTTGCTTCGGGCAGGTCCCAGAGGTCATCACACACGGTCCCCCAGACTCCCTGGTAGAAGAGCTCCACACGGCCTGTGCACCTCCCATGGCCGCCTACCAGCCGCACGGGGGCCCAGCCTCCTGGGGAAGGACCGTGGGTCACGGGGTGACCGTCACTCACTCTGCCTTTTGACGACTGGACGATCTGCTACCCGACTGAGCTTCTCTTGTTTTCCCTGACTTTGCTATTCACACTCTTCATGCGGTCGTGTGAGCTCCCACGCCATTCTCCACACATGTCTGCTTTCAGGAGCCTTCCTTACCCACACTCTCGTTAAGCCTGCTTGCCTGTGGTAGAGCGTCTGCAAAAATGACCACAGGGCTTCTCTTCCTGATAGCCTCACTCCTCCCAATGTGACATTGCTCCTCTGCCTGTCAAGAGGTTAGCTTATTTTCCTACTCCTTGGTTCTAAGCTGTGGCCTGGGACTTGCTTTGGCCAGTAGAATGTGGAGGAGTCACGGTGGACTCAAGGGGAGCTGAGGCCTCAAGAGGCATGACAGGCTTCAGTTCATTCCATGGGAACGCTGAGGGAATCATGGGAATAAGCTTGAGCTAGCCTGTGGGTGATGAAGGATGCATGACCACATCACCTCTGTCACCTCAGGTAACAGCTATGGAACTGTAAGACCCATGAGGGAGGCCATCCAAGGCCAGGCAGCCTTCAGCTGACCTGCCAGCGAGCCACAGTTGCTTGAGCAAGCCCCACTGAGTCAGCCAAGACCAGCCAAGCCTATCCCAGAGTGGCAGAACTACCCAGCTGACCCTTAGACTCATGAGCAATGATAGATGGTAGTCATTTTAAGCCACTGTGTTTTGGGATGGTTTTACACGGCAATAGAGAATTTATAGACTTGCTTATCCATACTCGTTTCTTAGATAAGTTACTTTTTGTGGTGATCATTCGGCTGGGCTCTGGCTGGGAGGGGGGCAGGGGTATACAAATGTGGAGTCATTATGTTGTAGTCCTGAAGCTATTATTAATGTTATACGTCAGTTATACCTCACTAAAAACTTGTATGCAAAGAAGAGAGCTTGGACAGATATATAAACAATGTTAACACAAGAAACATAAAAAATAAAGACGTGGAGTGTGAATTCAGGTGATTGAAACTCGCAGAGCTAGCAACAGCGCCTTTGGTAATTGCCACACCCCCAAAACCATGGCCAATGGTTTTTGTGCACATGCTTGGCACTATTCTGCCAAGGATGCGCAGACCCTGGGAGTTTTGCCACTCTGGGATAAGCTGGGAGTGATAATGGCTCAATTCTCTCCTCCCTGAATCTTTTGACTGTGTAGCTAGATTAAGAGACTCAGGGGTCCAATGTTTTACTCCTGCCTTATCTGACCTCTGACTACATCTAATTTGTTAAGAAAAAAAAAAAAAAAACCAAACCCTAATTCAAGCCCAAATATCCTGAAATACTGCTTATCCCTGATCACAGCCAAAAACCATCTCAAAGAGCCACCTCACTATTCACTAATTCTATATGGTCATTGGCCAGTCCTATATTCTAATTTGGAACACATGTTAATGTCTCCCACCCTGCAGCCCACGGGGAGTGTGTCTGGTTTCTTCCCTGCCTGGCATAATCCCATTGCCTCCTCACCCTTCAGGTCCTGCCCAGACCCCTCAGATCTGGAGGGAGACCCTCTTCTAGGCACCCATGGCACCCTGTGCTCCCCCTTCAGAGCATTCACCACACTTTTTGGTAACCAGTTCCTCCCTCTCCCCCCATGAAGTTAGCTTACTTGAGGGTCAGCTCTGTTTATTGCTATATACAACCCCGGTGACATTATATACCCTTAGTGACACATATTCATTCACTCATTCATTGCTGAATGAAAAGAATTGTTCGGAAGACATAATATAGAACAAAACCAGCCTTACCTGGAGATGCAGAAGAAGGTGGATGTTGAGGCGCTGATATCACCAGTGATGTGGGAAGCAGGTTCTCAGAGGCTGTTCGTGGGTAAAAAGGAAGGATTGTCATCAGGGAGCAGTCAGGACATTGGGGGAAGATACAGTTGCTTCAAGGGGTCATCTGCCTCTTCCCAGGATTCAGCAGGAATAACCATGACACTGCATTCTGAAGCCAGTGACCTCATAGCCCCAAGAGCTTCATTTAGGACAGAACATGGTATTATCACCCACTGACAAATGAACAGGCACCACGTGGCTGTTAGAAAAGCAAAGCTCATGGACAGTTTGCCCCCTGTGGCCTGCCATAGAAGAGGCCATCATTTGTTGGCCATCATCTCTCTCTTTGCTGCCCTCTCCCCAGGTGTGTCATGACTTCACCTGAACAAAGCAAGGAAATTCACATAGCAGCTCCTGGAAGTGGAGTGCGGGGAAGGACAAGGGTATCAACCCTGAAATGTGTGAGGAAACCTTTGAGGGCAAGGGAACTCTGTATAATCTTCACTGTAGTGGTGATTATATAGTGGCACAAAATTACCAAAATCCATCCAAATGGGCCTGAAAACAGGTGAGTCTTGTGTTATACAAGTAAAACATTAATAAAAATATGATGGGTTGATGGATGAGTAAAGAGATGACAGATAGATTGACCAATTTATCATGAGGGGCGCCTGGGTGGCTCCGTCATTAAGCGTCTGCCTTCAGCTCAGGTCATAATCCCAGAGTCCTGGGATCGAGCCCCACATCGGGCTCCCTGCTCAGCAGGAAGCCTGCTTCTCCCTCTCCCACTCCCCCTGCTTGTGTTCCCTCTCTCGCTCTGTCTCTCTCTGTCAAATAAATAAAATCTTAAAAAAAAAGAAATGTTAACCTCTTAAAAAAAAAGATTGATAAATTTATCATGAGATCTAGGTAGGTAGGAGCTCATTGTTAAATCCTTTAAACTGCTGCCTATTTGAAAATTCTCATAATAAAATGTTAGGTGGGAAAATGTCCCTCAATTTCTGGTACAAGACCTACATCTCTGTGCTTCGACAACAACCTCTTGCTTTCCACAGTGCCATACACCTCATTCAGCCAGTCCACACGGCAGCTTATCCTCTTTGTGTTAGTCATGGACTGTCAAAGGCATAGAATTTTAGGGAGCGTGGGATCCCATGTGCCTGTTCTAATGACATGGAAAGTGAGGTCCAAGGTCGTTCATCTGGAGAGAGGCCAGTCAGGATCAGACTCCTTCAGCTCAGGGCCCTTTGCACCCCACACAACTCCCCTTAGTTGGCATTGGGCCAAAAGAAGGAACTGTGTGAGTGCTTATCAGGTGCGAGGTGTCTTTGGGTATCATCATATTCAATTTTCAATCATTCAATTCTCTATGTTATTCCTACTCTTGGGAAGAGAAATTGAGATGAAACGGAATCAAGACATGATATGACTTGGCTGTGGTCACACAACTGAGGGTGATCCTATGCCATGTCTGTCCCTGCCAGTAGGGTGCAGACTCCTTGACAGAAGAGAGCTGGGGGTGGGGGGTTTGATCACTGCTGTGGCCCCAGGGCTTATTGGCTCAGAGTAGCGCCCGGTGGACACTCAGTCAGTAACCACTGAATGAACGGATGAATGAATGAATGAAGCTGGGAATCAAACCAGGATGTGGCTCTGCATCCCATGATCTTTCTTACATCATGCCAGGTCTAGTAGATGATGCCAAATGTAGCACGGGTCCTACCTGTCGGCAGAGCAGCTACGGAATCAGCACCTGTCAGCACGAAGAGAGATTGTGCATGTTATTATGTCTTATTCAGTGACTGTTTATTGGGAATGTCCTAGAGGTAGGGAGCTGTGGGAAGCAGAGAGAGGCAGAGACCCTGCCCTTGAGGGTCTTAGTATTTCCTGGCGATTTCAGACATGAGACCAGGCAGCAAAGGCTGAGTGTCCCAGGGGAGCTTCAGAAGGCAGTGCCCCTCCCCTGCCAGGGGCTTTCGCTATTGAGGGCCCAGGGAGGGCCAGGTGCCGCCTGGCAGGGCCTGTCATTTGTAGGGATATTATTCCAGCTGCCAGTGGGACAGAATCAAGAAAGATTCTGTGCGGCGGAGTCAACTAGAGGGACGCATTGGTTTGGGAAGGTCACCAGGTCTAGATGTAGAGGGCCTGGAACATCAGCTGACAAATTTGGCCCATCACCCAGAGGTCGCAAACTCAAACTCAAAAGTTTCCGAGGGCCGTGGGAATAAAACAATTAAGGGATTTGAGTGATGGAGACTGTGTGAACTGGAAAGCTGTTTCCAGACCAAAGGGTCAGCTCTTTCTCAGATCCAGCCAGTTAATATAATAAAATAATTTGTTGTTTTGAGCCTGAATTTCTGTTTTTATTTTTTTTCATAAATGCAAGAATTTGGATTTTTATGCCAGATGCTCTGATTTGGCTGAATTCAAGTTCAGTCTGAATTCTCAAACCAAACAGGTCACTTCTGAGCCTGGATCAGTGGTCATGAGCCATACTCAACAATCTTTGCTGTCAAGGGGATGGGCCGGCTGATGGAACTTTGAAAGGATGTAGGCAACACCAGTAGCCTGCCTCAATCCACTGACATTTCTAGGCGGCATGTGTGGAAGAATGAGAAATGACGGGGTAGGAGTAGCCCTCCCAATGAGGACTGACAGCCAGCCCCTCACCTGCGCAGATGACGCTGGCATCCTCCAGGTGCCCGCAGTTGTGCCCGGCCTCAGCCCTGTGCTCACACTCCCCCAGGTGGCTCTCAGTGCCAGCACACTGCACATCGTCCAGCAGGATCTTCCCAGAGCCCGCCCCAAAGTGGGCCCCTGTGGGGGCAGCCATGGCCTGGCCACACTGCAGCTGGCGACACACGACTGTGGCCTCGGCCAGGTCCCAGAGGTCATCACACACGGTGCCCCACATGCCCTGGATGTGAACCTCCACTCGGCCTGAGCACCTCCCTGTCCCATTCACCAGCCTCATGGCCATCCAGGCTCCTGGGGAGACACAGAGCAATGGGAAATTATGAGATTGACCTTTGTGTCAGCACATTGCCTTGATCCTGTTATAGCGGTCTGATATACCGCCGATGCCGTAATTCCTCTGGGCTGGGCAGATAGAGAGCTCTATGGTCTTGGAACATCAAGGCTGGACTTTCTTCCTCCTGGATGTGCCTGAAGGAGCTGGAAGACCCCAGGAACCAGCAGCATCTGACTTCTAGAGGGGAAAGCCAGAGGCCCTGGGTTCTCAGCCTTACACATGTCCCCTCATCCCACCTCCAGCAAAAGAACTGCAGGGACCCCTTGACCTGAGGGTCACAGGGATGGGGGCCCTGTGACAGCCATGCCTTGGTGGACAGCTGACCAGAGTCTTCCCGTGGGAGTTGCCCAGTGTGGTGTAATCTGGAGATTACACAGCACTCTTTTTAGCACTAGAGACATTTCTTTGCTGCCAACATGGTTGTATTTTTAACCATAGAACGCTCACCTAATGCCTGTTAAGGTGCAAAACTGGATAGAGTTCACCCCTTAGGGTTTATAACCAGTGACAGGATGGAGAAAGCACATACATTGCACCATCAGGGTAAATAATGAGGAATACCTCTAGGAGTTTAATAGCATTATCAGTGATGGACATTTCATCTACTTTGAGAGATCAGTTCATGAAGGACTGGCTTTGAAACATGAAGACGATTTCTGCAGGTTGATCATAGGGAAGAGGGCTCGCTCCAGACAGAATGAAGGGAAGGGCAAGTTCACATAGGAAGGAAACCTGTGGGGGCTTCAACTGCAATGTGATTTGAATAAATGAGCTCATTGCCTCTCCTCCCCAGGCATGCGAAAGGCATGCAGATGTCGTGATCCACAAGGACAGAGAAAATGGGAAGGATAATAGGAGCTGATGGAATATGTCAGCACATTCTTTTTAGAAACTAGAGAGTAGACAGGATGGGGTCAGGGGGATGTTTGCAGAGCATTAACTTGAGCTGTAGAGCACTAGGCGGGGGTGGTCACCCCCCAGAAGTGAGTGGACTCACCCCAGAGAGACCTTGCAGGTGATGTGTTTGGAGGAGTAGGGTGCCAACCAATGTAGGGGTGAGGTGCTGGCAAAGAAGGGGATCGTGGTCAATTGTATTTTTGAAAGATATTTGCAAAATATCTCCCATTCCTCAAGCCCTTCTGGAACCTTGACAGTCCCATGTCCCAGGGAGGACCTTCTGCCTCATTCCTTCAAAACTGGGCGGGTTGCAACTTTCTTGACCAATGGAGTATGGCGCGAGTGACACTAAACCTTTTTGAGCCAGGGTGAGGGAAGTGCCATGTACTCGTGTTCTGTTTCCTCCAGGGACTCATGCCTGGGGCCTGGCCACCACCCTGGGAGAAAGGCCAGGCTTCATGCAGATACTGACGTCAAAAAGCCACTTCTCTAGGCCAGTTCTCTCGCTTCAACAAAAAGTAAATATTTGATGACGACAATGATGACGACAGTTAACGATAAGGCTAACATTTATGTGGACTTCCTAGTGTCCGGCACTTAGTAACTGACACCATCAGCTCCTTTAACCTCCACCACGGTCCTCGAACCACATCTATGTGTGTGTGTAGATGTGTGTATATAAATAATAGTGTGTGTACGTGCACATACACACACTCACAGAGGTGTTATATACAAATATATTTTATTATCGTACCCATATTGTGGGTGAGTTAATTAAGGCACAAAGCAGTTGAGTAACATGCCCAAGATGACACAGTTCTGGGGAACCAGTATTTGAAATTAGGAAATTTGGTTCCACAGTTCATGCAAGAAATTGTAGCAAGATGTGTTTAGTAGAAAACAAAACAAACCAAAAACTGGAGAGAAATCCCAAAAGAATCAGATTAATATTTTGTGGGTATAGAACCAAGGTTGTAGGTGAAGTCGGAGAAGGAAGGCTGCATGACAGTGAGCCTGTTAGCGCTGGGTAATTGTCAGTGCGTGTGCACAGAACGGCAGCATGGATGGAAGGAAGGAAGGAAGGAAGGAAGGAAGGAAGGAAGGAAGGAAGGAAGGGTGGAAGGAAGGAAGGGAAGAAGGGTGGAAGGAAGGAAGGGAGGAAGGGTGGAAGGATGGTAGGAGGAAGGGAGGAAGGAAGGGAGGGAGGAAGGGAGAAAGGGACGGAGGAGGAGGAGAGGAAGGGAGGAAGGAAGAAAGAAGGGAGGGAAGGAAGGAAAGGAGGAAGGGAAGAAGGAAGGGAGGGAGGAAGAGAGGAAGGAAGGGAGGGAGGAAGGGAGGGAGGAAGGGAGGAAGGGAGGGAGGAGGAGAAGAGGAAGGGAGGAAGGAAGGAAGAAGGGAGGGAAGGGCGGGGAGAGAAGAAGGAAGGAAAGAAGGAGGGAGGGAAGGGGTGGAGGGGAGGGAAGGAAAGAAGGGAGGGAGGAAGGAAGGGAACAAAGAGCCCTGTTACACTGCAGCATTAACTGGGCCTAATTTTACAAATGTGCCTCTGTTTTAATAGTCCAGAAGGCAATTTATTTTTACCCAAATTTGTTTAGAATTATTCATAGTAGCACACGTAGAAATTCAATAATTTAGAACTCAACCTTTCCCCAATACATTTTAGGCCAAATACTAGTCTTAAGAGCTGTCTCCTGAAAAATGAAACTATTCCCGGGTCAGATAATTTGGGAACATGCCGGATACTTGAACCCCTTTTGGGAATCCACAAGCTCATTCATAGAATAAAATCCCTTAGATGTCCTGAGGTAAAACTACGACAAAAGCGAACACTCATCCCACTAGCTCAACGGAAGCTTCTAATATTCAGAAACAGAACCCTGGTTTGAGTCTGTGTCCTGTTACTGTCTCGCGGAATTCAGACGCCACACCACAAGTTTTAGCAAACACCGGCATATCCGAATAACATAACCGAAGCAAAATTTCTCTTAGAAATAATGACTAATGCTCTTTTCCCCCCTGTTCCTGTCTTCAGTAATAAGGTGCATTTTATTTTGAAACATTTAAACATGAAAATAAATGCAGGATAGACGGTACCAATTTATACTTATAAATTATATTACTATACATCTGAGTACAGGTTAATCTAGAGCCAATAATTCAGTAGCTAAGGTAAAAACGGAAATACCAAAACACCAGACAGAAAACAACTGAGTAGGGGCGCCTGGGTGGCACAGCGGTTAAGCATCTGCCTTCGGCTCAGGGCGTGATCCCGGCGTTATGGGATCGAGCCCCACATCAGGCTCCTCCGCTAGGAGCCTGCTTCTTCCTCTCCCACTCCCCCTGCTTGTGTTCCCTCTCTCGTTGGCTGTCTCTCTCTGTCTAATAAATAAATAAATCTTTAAAAAAAATAACAAAAAAAACCCCAAAAAACCCACAACTGAGTAAAAAGGAAAGAAAATGGTGTCTTACACTTAAATGAAAGATACCCGTTTTTTGTTTTGTTTTGTTTTGTTTTGTTTCTGGAGGGGTTGCTGCCCCTGTAATGTAGGAATTAACAAGCAGCAATGGGTTTTCATCCTATAGAATTTTTATAATAAATTCTAATTTATTAGAGATGAAGACCTGTTTCTGTAGACGCAAAACATATGCTCACATTCCTTTTATCAAAATTTTCTTTCTTTTGTTTTCTGATTCTTATTGTTTAAGTGCAGAGCTACTCAGACTTGCTCTTTTCCTTCACTGCTAACCAGAGAGATTCGAACAGCTCCTCGCCGCTGCCTGCAAGAAAGATCTCAGCAAGGTAAAAAGGAAGAAAAAGTCCTTCTTTTCAGTTAGATACAGAAAAACAGATACTATTTTGCTTCATCAAGTTGTCTTCACAGATGAAATGTTTAAGAAAGGAGAAATAGGGGCGCCTGGGTGGCTCAGTCGTTAAGTGTCTGCCTTCGGCTCAGGGCGTGATACCAGTGTTATGGGATCGAGCCCCGCATCGGGCTCCTCTGCTATGAGCCTGCTTCTTCTTCTCCCACTCCCCCTGCTTGTGTTCCCTCTCTCGCTGGCTGTCTCTATCTCTGTCAAATAAATAAATAAAATCTTTAAAAAATAAAAAAGAAAGGAGAAATAAGCTGTGAGATTATTTCTGTCTAGTGAAAGTATCTGCAATTCTGATGGTTGTTTTATTTGTTGCCCTGGCCATGATATTGACATTCTACATTCTAGAATGTTCTAAAAAAAGCTGGTGGGTTTCTCTGTTAAGTCAATAGTGATCTTCCGTATGTCCCAGTTCCCTACACGGAAGAGATAAGAAGCAGAAACCACTTCCTCACTGGATTTCTTAGTTAAACGATGTGTTTAAGAGTCTGTGTCTTGTATGAAGTGTTCTAGCTTTCAAAATAGGAGTAAAAATGTATAATACAGTATAATACAATATAATACAACATAATGCAAATAATAGAAGTAGTAATATTTCTCTAACACACAGGTTCTTTTGAGATCGGTTAGCATATACATGTGAGTAAAATTGCAGGTGGAAATGTGCACCATTAGTATAATCACGAGGAGATTATGCTCAGAAAAGAAGGTGAGGACGCCTGCTGAGAGGTTGTAGGTCAAGCTCCCCTACAAGTCCCAGTTCTCCTGGGCTGTCAATATTTAGTCCGTGGACACCCTTCTCCCCACATCATTCCAGAAAAGCATGGAAACATCCAAGTGTGACTATTACCTACTGTTCTTAACTCAGTCCTACCAGGAACTGTGTGCACTGTTCCCCAAAAGATGAACCTCTCTTTACAACAAGGCTCCTGTGAGCAACCTTGGTCCAAAAATGTCCCTGCTAACAGGCAGCCTGGCCTACTGAGCCCAGCTCTGAGGACGTGGACTTGGAACGGCTCTTACCACAGCAAGTCGATTCTGCACCCCAAGAAGCTGTAAAGTAAGTCAGAATCCAGCCTCCCAACCCCAATTTGAAACAGCTTCATGGTGGGCAAAAGTCATGTCTTCCCTCTTCCCCAAATAACGTTAGGGTGTTGGTGGTGAATTCAGGCTCCTGGTTATTCAGAACAACCCAGATGGATCAGACGCAGTGGGCACACTGCCTGGGCCCATGTGACTTTTTAAAGGCCCCCCCAAATGTCTTCTTTTCTTTTAAAATTAGAAGAAAAAGATGACTACAATCTAGTCTGCTTTCCACTTGTCTTTATACCAACACTCTCATAAAATATAATTAAACGTATATATATATTTATGGAGAAAGGGGTCCCTGAAGGCAAAAGTGCCTAAGGGCCCCAGGGATGTCAAGCCAGGGTCTGAAACAGCAGAGGTCATGCGTAACTGCTGCGTGATGCTCTTTTAGAAAGTAGCAGAATGACTACACGCAGCCGTCAACTTCTGCCACGGTATTAATTTTAAACACACTCACATGATTACGCTTGACCTGGAAAAACTCAGTTACTGCTGATGTGAGTTACTGTGGAACCAATCTTACGATGCCAAAACGGTACAATGGATTTTTCCCCTTTGTAAACGCAGATGTATAGGCATGGTGAGAAAGGAAGAAACAGATTGGGGCTCATTCCTGATACAGAGTGCTAGGTATACCGAAAGGATATATTTTGCCATTTTGCGTGTCACGCTGAAAATATAAATTTGAAAGTTTTTCCAATTAGGAATTTTGTACTAAAAGCTATAGAGTAAGTGATGACCCACAGCTGAATCCCCAGTTTCCTGGCTACGGTCTTAATATACCTCCAGCATAACAATTAGACTTGCGAGAATGTTCTCTTCCCAGTAGTCCAGAGGTAGCTTCAGACATACTGTCCTCTGACCCAGAAGTCTAGTCATCACGTGGGACTGATATGTGCCCAAATGTTGGCTTCTTCATGTTGTAGGTGGGTGATGCTAGAAAGTGATCCTTTCTGTGTTTCATTTTATGAAATAATAGTGGAGTTGTGGGGAGAATAATGCTGATAGGTTGTTGTGAATTGTCCATTCTATGAACGCATCTGATTCTCTGTTTTATCACATTGTGGTTGTTCCACAAACATTAGCTCCTCCCCCCATTTTCCCAAGGACTCACCTGCCAGGGGTGTGGGTGTGGATAGTGGGGCCACGGGCTCTGATGTGACTACGGTTGCAAATAATCCATCACCTGTCAGTGGGGACAAACAGAGGCATCTCCAGTCATCGGGACATCCCCTAATCTCAACTTGAGAAAGACCAACGTTCAAACACCACCCAGCTTGAAGATCACAGTCAAACATAAATGTCAGTTCCCGGCTCTGTTCCTCTTCAGGCAATGAGTCCTCCCAAGGCCAAGATCGGCACTCGGCATGGCGTCAGGTCTGGGAAGAGGCCAGCCCAGTGTTTGGCCCACAGGGCCCTTCCTCTAGTTCCCGTAGAAGAAACAACAACTGACCTGCCGGAGTAGTTGTCACAGGAAGTGTGGCAGGCTTTGCAGTGGGCACAGCTGCTGTCAGTACGTCACCTGTGCACGTAAAGCAAAGAGACGCCCGGTTCACTGCTAGATACCACCTCCCACCTCCCCACACTGGGAGAGGGAACTTCTGACAAGCCCAAAGAGAAGGCTAGGAACAAATCTGTCCTGCTAGGGTTTTTGGTCTGCATTCCCACCTCCTTTCCTGCGGCACTCATCCAGCACTGGGTCTCAGACTCGCTGTGGGATGAAAACGTTCATACCTGGATGGTGTGCCGGTGTGCGAAGGGCCTACACAGCCAATTATGGATTTTTTCCCCTTTTCCTTTGAGGAGCAATCCAGATGTGCCATACCACAGGGACACACAAACAATTAAATGGCTGAATATTTTCCATTTATTTGTGGGGGCTTTATCTGGGCTCTGAGTAGCCTAAGCCATGTGAGGCTTCCTTGGGTGTTAAGGCAGCCCCGTTTTCATCTTATTAACTCATAGAATGGCAATAGAGTATTGTTTTTTTCCTTTTTAAAACAGCTTTATCAAGGTAGCCTTGAAATCCAGAGAGCGGCACATACTCAATGTGTACGGCTGGCTGGGCTGGAACATATGCAAACACTTGTGATACCATCACCACAGTCATGGTAACAGACACAACCAGCACCTCCCAGAATTCCTCTGTGTTCTTCCTTCCTCTTTTTTTTTTTTTGGTGCGAATACTTAACATGGTGTGTATCCTCTTTACAAATTTTGAAGTGCACGATACTGTATTGTGAACTATAGGCATCATGTGTATGGCAGATCTCTAGCATTTATTCATCTAGCATAACTGAAACTTCTTCCCCAGTAAACTCCATTTTCCCCTCCCCTCAACCCCTGACAACCACCATTCTATTCTCTGTTTCTGTCAGTTTGACTATTTTAGATACATCATGTAAGTGAAATCATGCAGTGTTTATTCTTCTGTGACTAGTTTATTTCACTTAGTATTACGTCTTCCAGGTTCACCTATGTTGTTACAAATGGCAGAATTTCCTTCTTTTTTAAGGCTGAATAATATTTCATTGTATGTCTATACCACATGTTCTTTATCCGGTCATCTCTTGATGGACATGCAGGTTTCTTCTATATCTTGACTATTGTGAATGGTGCTACAGTGAACATGGCAATACAGATATTTCTTTGAGATCCTGATTTCAATTCTTTGGATATATTACCCAGAAGTGGGATTGCTGAATCGTATGGTAGTTCTATTTTTAATTTTTTGAGGAATCTTTGAAATGCTTTCCATAACAGCTGAACCATTTTACATTTCTACTAATAGTGTACAAGGGTTCCAATTTCTCCACAACCTCATTAATACTTGTTTTCTCTCTTTTTATAAATAGTAGCCATCCTGGGGTGTCGGGGTGGCTCAGTCGGTTAAGTGTCTGACTCTTGATTTCAGCTCAGGTCGTGATCTCAGGGTCATGAGATCGAGTCTTGTGTCGGGATCTCTGCTCAGCCCAGAGTCTGCTTGAGATTCTCTCTCTCTTCCCTTCCCTCTGCCCCTCCCCCATGCACACTCACACCTAAGTTCTCTCTCTCTCGCTCTCAAATAAATAAATCTAAAGAAAATAGCAGCCATCCTCACAGGTGTGAGGTGATATCTTATTGTAGTTTTGATCTGCATTTCCCTAATAATTAATGATGTTGAACATCTTTTCATATACCTGTTGGACACTTTTACGTCCTCTTTGGAGAAATGTCTGTTCAAGTCTTTTGCCCATTTTTAAAAATCTGGTTATTCAATTTTTTTTTCCATTAAGTTTTAGGAGCTCCATATAGATTTTGGAAATTAACCCCTTAGCAGATATATGGTTTGCAAATATTTTCTCCCATTCCATAGGTTGCCTTTAATTCTGTGGATTGTTACTTCTGCTGTGCAGAAGCTTGGGTTGATACAGTCCCACTTACCTATTTTTGTTTTTTGTTGCCTGGGTTTTAGGTGTCATATCCAAGAAGTTATTGCCAAGACCAGTATGAAAAAGACTTCCCTTGTTTTGTTCTAGGAATTTAATAATTTCAGGTGTCATGTTTAAGTCTTTAATCTATTTTGAGTTAGTTTTTGTGTATGGTATAAGGTAGGGGTCCAATTTCATTTTTTTTGCTTATGGATATTCAGTTTTCCCCATATCATTTGTTGAAGAGACCATCCTTTTTCCATTGTGTGTTCTTGGTACCCTTGTCAAAGATCAGTTGACTATACATGTGTGGGTTTATTTCTCTATTCTCTTCCATTGGTCTATATGCCTATTTTTTTAAAAAAAGATTTTATTTATTTATTTGACAGAGAGAGACAGCCAGCGAGAGAGGGAACACAAGCAGGGGGAGTGGGAGAGGAAGAAGCAGGCTCATAGCGGAGGAGCCCGATGTGGGACTTGATCCCGGTACGCCGGGATCACGCCCTGAGCCGAAGGCAGACTTTTTAACGACTGCGCTACCCAGGCGCCCCTATATGCCTATTTTTATGCCAGTACCTTAGAGTGGGTTTCTAATACATCTTGAAATCAGTAAATGTGATGTCTCCAGCTTTGTTCTTTCTCAAGATCACTTTTGCTATTCTGAGTCTTTGTAGTTTCATATGAATTTTAGGGTTTTTTTCCTTTCTCTATGAAAATTGCCACTGGGATTTTGGTGGTAATAGTTTTGAGTCTGTAGATCTCTTTGGATAGTATGGACATTGTAACAATATTAAGTCTTCCACTCCATGAACATGGATGTCTTTACCATTTTTTTTTAAAGATTAACTTTTTATTGGACAGAGAGAGACACAGTGAGAGAGGGAACACAAGCAGGGGGAGTGGGAGAGGAAGAAGCAGGCTCCCAGCAGAGTAGTGAGCCCGATACGGGGCTCGATCCCAGGACCTGGGATCATGCCCTGAACCGAAGGCAGACGCTTAACAACTAAGCCACCCAGACGCCCCATGTCTTTAGCTTTTATTTGTATTTCTTTTAATTTCTTTCACTAATGTTTTGTAATTTTCAGTGGACAGATCTTTCACAACTTTGGTTAAGTTAATTCCTTAAGTATTTTATTCTTGTTGATGCTATTGTAAATGGGATTGTCTTCTTAATTTTCTTTTTGGATGGCTCATTGTTAGTGTAGAGAAACACAATTGATTTTTTTATGTTGATTCTGTATCTTGTAACTTGACTGATTTTGTTTTTTAGTTCTAACTTTTTTTTTTTCTCTGTGGAGTGCTTAGAGTTTTCTACATATAGGATCATGTCATCTGGAAACAGAATTTTACTTTTTCCTTTCCATTTGAATTTCTTTTATTTCTTTTTCTTGCCTAATTGATCTGGCTAGGATTTCCAGTACTATATTGAATAGAAGTGGCAAGAGTGAGCACACTGTCTTTTCTTCTGAACTTTAAGGAAAAGTGTTCAAATTTTCACCATTGTGCATGATGTTAGGTATGGTCTTGTCATATTATGGCCTTTCTTATATCAACGTACATTCCTTCTACACCTAGTTTGTTAAGCACTTTCATCATGAAAGGGTGTTAAATTTTGTCAAATGCT
Source organism: Ursus americanus (assembly GCF_024610735.1). Classification (NCBI taxonomy): domain Eukaryota; kingdom Metazoa; phylum Chordata; class Mammalia; order Carnivora; family Ursidae; genus Ursus; species Ursus americanus. The sequence goes on from NC_142132.1 coordinate 9,143,582, forward strand.
TTTTCTGCATCATGTGATTTTTTTCTTTTTCTAAAAAAGTTATTTAATTATTTTTTAAAATTGTAATTCCAGTATAATTAACATATAGGGATATATTAGTTTCAAATGTACAACATTGTGATTCAACAATTCTATATGTTACTCAGAGCTTATCACAATAAGTGTATTCTTAACCCCTTCATCGATTTGACCCATTTTTAAAATCTTTTATTATGTTAATCTGGCATATCACATTTATTGATTTGTATATGTTGAATTATTCTTGCATCTCAGGGAAAGATCACACTTGATCATGATGTATGACCCTTTTAATGTGCTGTTATGTTGTTTTCTTTTTAAAAAGATTTCAAACAATTAGAACAAAGTATTAGGATTTGATAAAGCTCAGTAGTGGGTACCAGGAGTTCATGATACTATTCTTAACATTTGACAGTGAGTTTGATACTTTTCATAATATTATTTTATATATGTAAACAATCAGCTAGCCACTTCATTATTGTGATCTGTTCAAATAATTTGGAACTAGACTATCTAGAAGTTGTTAAACCATCAAATTTGTTATTTAAAATGGGCTGGAATAGAAAAGGGAAAATAATCACATAATTTTTCTTTGGTTGGACCTATGGTTCTTTGTACATGGTATAATGTAGACTCAGTCTTAGTATGTCAAAAACACACCAGAAGCTTTACTCTTAATGGTGAAGAAACTGAGACTCAGTTCCAATCAGAGTAAAGAAGGGGACCCTGTGAGTGTGTGGCTACTGCCAGTGAGAATTTCACTAGCAACCATTTTATTATGACACCCAGGTATCATGTACTTAAGGAAACAGGCTTCACTACTCTCCTATTAAATATCTACTTTTTTCATGACACATCTCCAAAGGCAAGAGAAACAAAAGAAAAAATGAACTTGTGGGACTTCATCAAGATAAAAAGCTTCTGTACAACCAAGGAAACAGTAAAAAAAAAAAAACACTAAGAGGCAGCCCATGGAATGGGAGAAGATATTTGCAAACGACACTACAGATAAAAGACTAGCATCCAAGATCTACAAAGAACTTCTCAAACTCAATACACAGGAAACAAATAATCAAATCAAAAAGTGGGCAGAAGATATGAACAGACACTTTTCCAATGAAGACATGCAAATGGCTAACAAACACATGAAAAAATGTTCAAAATCATTAGCCATCAGGGAAATTCAAATCAAAACCACAGTGAGATACCACCTTAAGCCAGTTAGAATGGCAAAAATTGACAAGGCAGGAAACAACAAATGTTGGAGAGGATGTGGAGAAAGGGGATCCCTCTTACACTGTTGGTAGGAATGCAAGTTGGTACAGCCACTTTGGAAAACAGTGTGGAGGTCCCTTAAAAAGTTAAAAATTGAGCTACCCTATGATGCAATTGCACTACTGGGTATTTACCCCAAAGATACAGACGTAGTGAAGAGAAGGGCCATATGCACCCCAATGTTCATAGCAGCATTGCCCACAATAGCTAAATCATGGAAGGAGCCGAGATGCCCTTCAACAGATGACTGAATTAAGAAGCTGTGGTCCATATATACAATGGAATATTACTCAGCCATCAGAAAGAACGATTACCCAACATTTACAGCAACATGGATGGGACTGGAGGGGATTATGCTAAGTGAAATAAGTCAAGCACAGAAAGACAATTATCATATGGTTTCACTCATGTATGGAACATAAGAAATAGGAAGATCAGTAGGAGAAGAAAGGGAAGAATGAAGGGGGAGTAAACAGAAGGGGGAATGAACCATGAGAGACTGTGGACTCTGGGAAACAAACTGAGGGCTTTAGAGGGGAGGGAAGTGGGAGATTGGGATAGGCTGGTGATGGGTATTAAGGAGGGCACGTATTGCATGGTGCACTGGGTGTTATACACAAATAATGAATCACGGAACACTGCATCAAAAACTGGGGATGTACTGTATGGTGACTAACATAATATAATAAAAAAATATTTAAAAAATAAATAAATAAATAAATAAATAAATAAATAAATAAATATACTGATTAAATGTGACCAGTTTTATAAAGTTATGTATTTTTCCCCAAACAACCACTATTCATATCTCTGCAAAAGCATGTGATTTTTCAAATAAAATGTATGATGTTCCATGTTAAAAATAAATAAATAAATAAATAAATAAATAAATAAATAAATAAATTTCTACAGAGGAAGGAACTATTCATTTTCATATGCTGTGTCCTCTTCTAACCACTTATTTGTTCCTGTATTTTTCAGATTCTTGAAATTAAAAGGATGTTGTGTAATGATCACATAAATAGCTACTGATATGTGAATCTTTAAGCAGTTTTTTAAAATATGTCTTGATCACCATAAATACCACTTGAGAGAAATTAATTCAATCATAACTGATTTTATTTTAATAGACTTAGCCTCTGAACACTTTCGAAACAACTAAACATTCTCAACACCCAGGCTTCATTTTAGCAAGGTCAGGATTTATTTAAGAGGTCTACGTGATGAAATGAGAAACCTGATTCCCCTTCTGCTCTGTGCCCCTCTGTATGATGTGGTACCATGTAGAATGGCTGATAACTATTTCACCCTGGAATGACTCAACCACGTGGGACTACTGAGCTGCACAAGCCCAGGAGTCACCATTCACGTAGAACATGTGATGACCTGCCTGGGGATTCAATTCACAGTGCGTTCTAGGCGGGTGGTGCCCCCTGAAGTTGTTCAATGTGAAGACCCGGCTAACTGGCTTAAGAAAGGGACGTTCTAGGGCGGATAATCTTCAAAGCAAAAGAACTAAGCAAAGAATGAACTGACCTGACAGTGCGTATGAAGGGGTGGCAGTTTCAGGCTCTGGGGTTGGAGTGGGGCCTGGTGAATCATCAGCACCTGATGGCCAGAAGAAATCCACATGCTAAGGTCTATGGTGCCATATATAACATAGGAGTTATTAAAATAATCATTGAGAACTGTCTAAAGGGGGAGAAAAAGAAGCCCTTTACCTGTGCAGACAACACCAGCATCCTCCAGGTGCCCGCAGTTGTGCCCGGCCTCAGCCCTGTGCTCACACTCCCCCAGGTGGCTCTCAGTGCCAGCACACTGCACATCGTCCAGCAGAATCTTCCCAGAGCCCGCTCCAAAGTGGGCCCCTGTGGGGGCAGCCATGGCCTGGCCACACTGCAGCTGGCGACACACGACTGTGGCCTCGGCAAGGTCCCAGAGGTCATCACACACGGTGCCCCACATGCCCTGGATGTGAATCTCCACGCGGCCTGAGCACCTCCCTGTGCCATTCACCAGCCTCACGGCCATCCAAGCTCCTGGGGAGGCAGAAGCAAGACAGCTATCAGAGACCTGGGTCTCTGAGGTCAGGGAGATTTCCAATATTGGGGTATAATGCTAGGTGATAATTGCTCAAGTTTTCAGAAATTTTGTCTCTTGGTCACATAATTGTCATCACCTACAGTAAAAGAACAGCTTTGGTAGCTTTCTTTATTTATCTTTTCTATTTGTTCTAATCAAGAGGACTAGTCTTTTGCAGTGTAGCCCAACAGACCTGAAAGTCAATATCCCCAGGCAATTTTTAAAGGCATTGTTCATTGATTACCTGGTGACATATAGGAGATATGGCTAATGGAAATGTTAGTTCTGCAGTTGGAGGCAAGGAGGCATTGGCTTATGAGCTAAGGAGAAGGTCTAGATTTAGCCGAGGAGATCGATGTTGCTCAACTGCAGCAGTGCAAGGAGAATGGACAATCCAAATTACAAGTTGACATGTTGTCTTTCATATCTTCTGTTCTAGTAGATTCTCTGGTGTAGACAGCCTATTCATATACTTCTACATGATTTTCTCAGATCACCTTGGGATGAGCAGTTAGTCCTTGTTCCCACCTTCCTCCTCTAATACACCCAGTGGTAACATTGATCCACGTGCCCAAGAAAAACACACTGAAACCAACATGATCCTTGTAGTTGGGTGGGTCTTGGTGATCCAACCTTCACCACGTATGGTTGTATGACTCTAGTGTCACACAGTGTCTTCTGTTCATGTGTCTTTTCTGAGCCTCTGTTCATGCATTTGTGAAACGTTGGAGATCACACCTTCCTTTATGGTTATTGTGGAAGAACAATATTGGGAAAGCATGTACTTCTGTGCATGACACAGATCAGATGCTCAGAAAACATGGAGCACAACACTAGGCAAGTCACAGGGAGGCATTACCTGCTGGTGTGAGTGTAGAGTGAAGCGTAGGAGGGTGTGTTGTGGGTATGGGAGCTGACAGTCCATCACCTGTCAAAGGGTAGAAACAGAGACATCACTTGTGACCAAGAGCCTGCCAACCCCACACAGGAAAGAAGATGCTGACAAAGAGAACATTCTGAAAATATGACATTGAGTCGTCCACTGGTTTCCCCCACAAAGTTTTAGGCAGGGAAGCCCTCACTTTGCCTTGTCTTTACACTTAGTTCTCCAGTCTCTAAGATGAGGTTTTTGCAATATTGCCCATGGCCTGTACACTCTAGATCTTGGAGTGCTCATGAGTTCATTTCTGGTTCTCTCTGTGCCATCTTTCTTCTTTCTCTTTTAGGAAACCACCAGCTGTGTGCAATCATGGGGACATGGCATTTGTATCAGTGACTGGACTTTTTAGTCTTGCCTCGGGTGTTTGGCTAACTCACCTTACAAGATGGGATGCTTATCTACCACCTGGAGTGGATTCCTATTTTGTTCCTTATTTTGTCTCATCAAACATCAGTCCAAATGATCTTACTGCCATATCACTATGGGGTCAGTGGGCTGAATTAGTGTTTAAATTGTTAAATCACAATTAACCCAGCCAACTGGATATTTAATGTGGAGAGCAGATTTGTGGTGTCATTTTTTTTCCTTGGCAGAATTGTGTTGGTCCAACCGGCCTTAACTTTCAATAATAACCCACAGGTGCCATGGCTGCTGCCAGAGGAGAGGGAGATCCAGCACAGGTCGGATGCTGGAGGAACAGTGCCCACACCGGGGTCCTCAGATTGGGGGGCTCTGCAGCCTTCCCCATCCTCATAGGCTCTACAGGCACCAATTTGAGCTCCCTCGCCCTTCTGCTAGGATCTGATAAGTAGTCAGATGTGCTGGGCATCATCTGCTTTTTATAATGTTTTTAACCTTTTGGGTCTTTTTAAAATTGGTTTGATAGCAATGAATTGAACTCCTAGACCAGTGGAATACAATTTGGATTCCCCAGCAAAAACTACTGAGAGACAGAAAGGAATATTTTGAGAATTCTAGATGATAGATAAGCATCCCATCTTGTAAAAGTTGTGCCCCTTTTCATTCTTATCTACAGAGTTTGAACAGTAAAGAGGAATTGGGCAGCTCTGCATCTCCAAGTACCTCTAGCACGGTGTAGATTGACGAAGTGCCTTCTAGAGGGTAAGTAGAACCAAAAGCAAAAGCAGCAAGAAAAGAGGACCTACCTGTGAGTGCATACAATGAGGAAGAAGCCTCAGGCCTTGGGGTGGGGCTGGAGGCTGATAGACCATCAGAACCTGAAGATTGGAAGGCATAGGCATGGCTTCTAATAATAAGACTTACAATATGGGGCTTCTTCAGTACATTGCTGAATGGCTGGTGTGACTGCAGGCTGAGAATGCCTGAAGAGGCATAAAAGCAGTGACATCGTGGGAGGTGACAGCCCCTTACCTGCACATATGACACTAGCATCCTCCAGGTGCCCACAGTTGTGCCCGGCCTCAGCCCTGTGCTCACACTCCCCCAGGTGGCTCTCAGTGCCGGCACACTGCACATCGTCCAGCAGAATCTTCCCAGAGCCCTCCCCAAAGTGGGCCCCTGTGGGGGCAGCTGTGGCCTGGCCACACTGCAGCTGGTGACACACGACTGTGGCCTCAGCCAGGTCCCAGAGGTCATCACACACGGTGCCCCACATGCCCTGGATGTGAATCTCCACGCGGCCTGAGCACCTCCCTGTCCCATTCACCAACCTCACGGCCATCCAGGCTCCTGGGGAGACACAAGGACGAGGAACACCAGGTGACTGGCCTTCCCAACCCTGTAAGTTTTCCTTCATCCTTTGGAATCCCTAGGTGGTCATATCCCTGCTTTATAAATATGCAAGATCACACAGTACTCATGTAGCCACACAGTAATAACCAGAACTGTCTTCAATTTCAAATCCCCTCCATGAGTCTTTACTAAATCCCCCTTTTCAAAATATGAAACTCTCTTTTAGAAATTTTCAGAATTCCTAACTGCTCCTAATCATTTTATCTATATGTTATTCCTCCGCCATGAATAGGGTAAAAATATGAGATGTCAATATATCAATGAAATAAGAAATGACTGTCCATATGCGAGTCATAGCTAAGTAGACCCCTTGCTGGCCAGACTATATTAGTCTTATAGCAACTTGGTGCCTTTTGCCCCATAATCTTTACTATGTAAAGGAAACTGAGACAGGAACTAACATTTGTTGTTGGTAAGTGAAGTGCCAGAGCCTTAGAAAGGCACTAACTTAAACATTTCTCTCTTAATCTTTACAACCCCATGTGGTGAGCATGGGTTTCCATTTTACAGATGAAGAAGTTGAGGCAAAAGAAAAGGTGAAAAATGATGAAGAAAATTGCTCTAAATGCTATGACTTGTAAGTGGGCCATCTCCCGTTTTAACACTGCCTGTGGTTTCTCTCCAGCTTGGAGAAATGCCTCTGTCCAAGCTTTCCATCATCCCTTAATTTCTCAGGAACTACTTCCCATACCTCTAGGTGGAGGTGTCAAGTTCTCAGGGCCTGCCATCAGTGAGGGCTCCGAGAAGCTGTCAACTAGGAGGAACCACAAAGCTAGGTCACCATCAGTCAGTCGCGGAAGAAGAAAAAAGCAAGCACACTGCTGGAAAGTTCCATTATAAGACTCTTCTGGAACTTTGTGTTTTCTTTTGATTCATCTAAGTAAGTCACCATCATCACCATCAAATAAGATTGTTTAGCTTTTTAGACATGTGTTAGATATTCGTGGTAAACTTACCCTTGAGTCCTTGGCTCAGTAGACATAAATCCTTAAGAAACAAGATATATTTAAGAACATCATACTTAGGGAAACCTAAAGGCAATAAAGTCAGCCTCTGCAAATTAATAATGCTGTGTGCCACCATTCATAACGAATACTTATTCAATGCGAAGAAACTGAGACAGAGAACCTGCATTTGAAAGCCTTAGAAGCTAGAATATGCATACAAGTAACTGTAATATGAGGTGGATTATGAGGGATGTCAACAGAAAAGACACAAATATACAGGAAATGTCTTCTTCTGGAGACCAGGGGAAGCTACCGTGAGAAACGCGTGGAGGGGGAGGGGGGTGAGCTCCTTTCAGGTAGCACAGGTATTGGAGGACAGTGACCTTGAATTCAGACATTCAAGGACATGAGGGACTAGGCTTTTTTTTTTTTTAAGATTTTATTTTATTTTATTTTATTTTATTTATTATTATTTTTTTATTTTTAAGTAATCGCTAAACCCAACATGGGGCTCAAACTCACAACCCCAAGATCAAGAGTCACATGCCCCACTGACTGAGCCAGGCAGGTGCCCCACATTTTAATTTGATTAGAATATTGTGGTAGCATATGTATTAATCCCAGACACTTGGATTTTACATTTTCCTTACTGATACTATGCAGAAAACTTCTTAAGAGATGATACATTAAGAAAAGGGATTCGGGTCGAGTATATTGCATGAGCATGGCCTGCTATGACTTCTAGTAGGGATTTTATAGGATTAATTGTATATTAAAATCTCCTAGACATCTGTAGTAAAGAAACCTATTTAATGCAATGTTTCCTAAATTCATCAGACCATTGAACCTGTGTGTGTGTGTGTGTGTGTGTGTGTGAGTACAATTCATCTTAACATGGTGTTGATTTAGTAGTTCTGGGAGCATATTCTCAGAAACATCTTTATTTAACTACCTCAAGGATTCTGGTAGGGACTGGAGACTTCTAGTAATGTTTGTCATTAAATTGCCATTTTCTTCTTATTTCTAGAAATACAAAATAACTTGTAAACTTGAATAAGTTTTAAGATACAAGGTTTCAGTATAAACTCAAAAAAGCTGCATTTTTAAGTACCTATTGGTGTTTCCTCAGCCTCAGAGATAATGGGTGCCGTTGTCATTTCAGCAGCTACAATGAAAAGAAAACATGGGTTACTGATGAACAACCCCTCATAGACACACAACTAAGGCTGAGAAAAGGAAAAGTTATTTGGCATGCCAAACCAATTTCTAGTATCTCTTGGTGAAATATGAAAGCCAGTTCTAAAGGGCTTTAGTGAATTTCCAGCCCAAAGACAGGCTTGTTCTAATCTGGGATCTAATTCTTATTCCACCACATATTACAAATGAACATCTGTTTTCTGATCTGTAAAACTAAAAATCTGATAATGGATAGGAAAGAGGTTTAGAAACTAAGAAATGAATAAATTCAAAAATTATCATTATATCTCCAATGATAAATGCTTCATTGTTTGAGGGAAAAAGTTAACTCCCTAGCCACAAAGATAAATATCGAAATAGAAAGTTTTTAAAATATGTTTTACAATAGCATCAAAAACCATGAAATTATTATGGATAAGTCTGATAACCATGGGCAAAATTTGTATGTGGAAAAATAAATAATGAGATAAATGAAAGATCTCAATAAATGAAGAGATGCACTGTGTTGATGATCAGAAACCTCAGTATTATTAAGATGTCAATTTTCTCGGGGCGCCTGGGTGGCACAGCGGTTAAGCGTCTGCCTTCGGCTCAGGGCGTGATCCCGGCGTTATGGGATCGAGCCCCACATCAGGCTCCTCCGCTATGAGCCTGCTTCTTCCTCTCCCACTCCCCCTGCTTGTGTTCCCTCTCTCGCTGGCTGTCTCTATCTCTGTCAAATAAATAAATAAAATCTTAAAAAAAAAAAAAAAAAAAAAAAAAAAAAAAAAAAGATGTCAATTTTCTCCAAATTTACATATGGACTCAATACAATCCAAACTAAAAATCCCAGCAGATATTTTTTGTACAGATTGACAAGTTGACTCTGAAGTTTTATATCAAAAGCCAAAAACCTAGGTTAGCCAAGCAATTTTTAAAAAAGAAGAAAAAGTAAAGTTGAAGCACTCACACTACCTGATTTCATGACTTACTCTAAAGCTGCAGGAATAGAGACAATGTGATATGGGCATGAGAATAGTCACATAAATCAGAAGAATAAGAGGAAGTTTAGAAATAGACCCATGTATTAATGATTATTTTATTTTTGGAAAAGGTGCCCAGTTATTTCAGTGGAATTAGGAGAGTCTTTTAGACAAATGGCATTGAAATGATTAAAGATCTATATGAAAAAAAAATCCCTGGAGCCATATTAAAAAGTCAACAAAAATGGATCATAGAACTAAATGGAAAATCTACAACTATGATACTTCTAGAAGAAAACAGGAAAAAATCTTTGAGAATTCTGGTCAAGTGAAGATTTCTTAGATGAAACACAAAAGCACATTTGACTAAAGAAAAAAACTTGGGAAATTGGACTTCATTAAAACTTTAAAAATTCTGCTTTTCAAAAAACAATTTTAAGAAAATGAAAAGACAGGTTATAGACTGAGAGAAAATATTTGCCAAACGTACACCTGAGAAAGTACTTGTATCTAGTATTTTAAAACATATAATATTTGATATATAAAGACCTATATTACAACATGATAAGATATCTCAGTAAAGAAAAAAAGAAAGATAAAAGATTTGAACACACACTTCACCAAAGAAGAAATGCAAATAAACACATTAAAATGTGCTTAGTATCGTTAGTCATTAGGCGAAGGAAAGTTAAAACCACAAAGAGATAATCATTCTCATTATGGGAGAAAGACTATAATGACCAAACAAAAAATAGAAAATCCAGTAGGCAGGGAAGCCAGTTAGGAGAAGTCTGTGTTCATCCAGGGAGGAAGAGATGATGAGGATTTGGATTAGGACAGTGGCTACCAGATGAAGAGGAGGCTACAAATGCAACCTCAAGCTCCTAGCTATAAATGAAAAATTAATCATCAACAGAGACCTGATTATTTAGATACTAATGGATATCCAGATGTTTGCAAATATCTTAATAATTTACTTATACTCTTGTTTGGATGTTCAGCTTTGTATGTACATAACCATTAAAAATCACATAAACTAAAAACAACCAGAGAAGTGATTCATAAATACGAAGTTTGACTTACTAGATAGAATAGGTTTTGCTGATAATAGTGATGGTGTTGGTGTTCGTAATGAGGATGTGGATAATGATGGCATTGAGGATGGTGATGATGGTGATGGTGGTGATGATGACAACAATAATGGTGATGATGACAATGATGATGGCAATGACAAAGGTGGTGATGGTGACAATGGTGATGATGATGCCAATGGTGATGATGATGACAACAATAACGGTGATGATGACAGCGATGATGTCAATGACAAAGGTGATGATGGTGATGATGACAATGGTTGTGATGACGATGACAATGGTGATGATGGTAATGATGACAATAATGATGACAATGATGGTGATGATGATGACAACACTGATGATGGTGATGACGATGACAATGGTGATGATGATGATGACGACGATGAAGACAATGGTGAGGAAGATGATGATGATGATGATGATGATAATTCTGCTTCTATTTATTAGGATAAGAAAGATTCCTTCTTTCTTTTAAGACAATGGTTCTCAGAATGTGGTCCCCAGACCAGCAGAATAAGCATCCTGGACTTGTTGGAAATGCAAATTCTCACACCCCACCTAGACCCACTGAAGCAGAAACTCTGGAGGTGTGGCCCAGCAATCTGTGTTTTAATAGGGCCTCTGGGTAATTATGATACACAAAACAGTAAAATACCAATTGCTTTAGGATGAAAAAAAAAAATGATTGCAATGGCCCAGGTTTTTTCCTAATGTCAGAGGTACTCTAAAAGCACCCAAGGATAAATTTTTACCGATGTTGTTTCTTCACCTGTTGGAAAGAATAAGGTCCTACAGACTCCAGAGGGATGATTTTCTGATCTAGTTACTCTGGAAAGTGAATGGCAATTTTCTCTCAAATAAGTGGTTTGTGATGACTGATGGGCATAGTCATAGAAAACTATCCTAGGTCAATGACCATTAATCACAGTCCTTCATGGCCCCATGAGAGTCCTGTCTTACCCGCAGCTGCCTGGTAATTTCACTCTCATTTAGGAAGATTCCTACACCCTAGTGATTGGGTAGTTAGCTGATCCCTGAACTCTCTCTTTGCTGATATTGCTCTTCAATGTTGAGCTCTCCCTAAATGATGTCTGGGATCTACCCTCAAGCAGCTGCCCAGAAGAAGGGTCATTCAGGCCAGGATTAGCGGGTTTCCCTGAGGAGAGCCTGAGGGCATGAGAGCAAAGTCAGCACCATGCCCGTAATCTGAGTTCCCTGTGTTATGGTGGTTTGGACTGTAGACTGGGAAAACCTTTTAGGTTTCAAGTGATATGGACCAATCAAACCAACTTCTGTAAACTGCTCACAGCTTGATTTAACAGGGTCATTTTCATTCCACTTCTGTCACACATATAAATATTAGCTATCCAGAACTAGAACTAAGAATGGGATAGAAAAATGGCTGGAATCAGCCTTACCTGGAGGGGAAGGGGTTGTTGTCAGAGACCCTGTTAGTGAAAAGAGAGGAAGCCATTACCTTCACTGGCTGGGACCACTGGCTCATTGCTCAGTTTCTGTAATAACCCATTCTGTTTAGAGTCATTCAGACTGCACAAAGACCTCTCACCTGAACAGATGGCTCCAGCATCCTCCTCGTGACCACACTTGTGAGTGAACCAGGCATCATGGACACACAGGGCCAGGTGGCTCTCCTCACCACTGCAGTGCACATTGTCCAGGAGAATTTTTCCAGAGCCTGGGCCAAAATGGGCACCCAAGGGGGCAGACACCGCCGGGCCGCATCCAAGCTGCCTGCACACGACGTGTGCTTCCTTCAGGTCCCAGCCATCACCACACACAGACCCCCAGGTGCCCTGGTAGGAAACTTCCACGCGTCCAGAGCATCTTCCAGTGCCATTTACCAGCCTCAGCATGGGCCAGTCTTCTGTGGAAATGAAAATTAAGGCAAGTTTTTAAAACTTCCCTCTTGAACTCGCCCTATCTACCTTGCTTACAAATTGAGGGGAATCTTGTGATTACTCCACAAGTATAAGAGTGTTCTAGGAAAATATTGCTTAGTGATTACACCGTTGTGCAATGTGCTTTTTATTAGTCACTTAACAAAGCAGATTAGATCGTGGAATATGTATTTCTCAGGCACTGGTGCTTTAGGACTTGACATCAACAGGGCAGACATGAAAAATGAAGAAAATGCATTTCTGTCAGTGGGGAAATGCATAATTTAAATGGCTTATTCAAAAAACATAACACTACAGCAGTTAAAAGCAGTGAAGTATATATACATCAACATGGGTGAATCTCAAAAACATAACTCAGAGTAAAGAATAGGAGGTATTGAATGATACATAGGGGATAATGTAATTTGTGTGAAAGAAAAACACAGAATAAGAGATCCCATAATTCCCATTTGTAAAGATATTAAAACTGAAGATACATACAAGATTCAGGAGAGTGTCTCTGAGGAAGAAGGAGAGAACAGAGACTGGGATTGGGGAATTGGGGGAACTTCAAATTTATCTAGGATGCTTTATTTCTTGGTAAGACTGGAAAATCAATATAACAAAATGTAAGCATCAGTCATCTGTAGGTAAAGGGGACATGGCTATGTGCTTTCTTAATTTCTGTATATTCTAAACTTTAGAATGTTTCACTGAAACAGCAGGAGAGTGAGAATGATCAGGTCTTAAAGTGGTGGGAGACCCAGAACCATCCTGGAGGCTGTGATCTTTCTTCTTCTCACTGGGATCTTTCTTGGGTACTTCCTAGGCCTCACATTGCAGCCACCAGGCTCCCTCCCCCATTGTGGTGACTCCCAGCAGTCTTCAAGGGCAATGGCACCTCCTGTGGGGAAGGCTGCTGACCTGATGGGCTGGGCCAAGGAACATTGGCTCTGCGGCTGGAAAACAGTGAGTCTACCACAGGTAGAACTGGAACAGCATGGAAACAGTGATTAGAACTGAAATTCTTAACTCTAGGAAACAAAATGAGAGTTGCTGGAGGGGAGGTGGGTGGGGGGAATGGGTAACTGGGTGATGGGCATTAAGAAAGGCATTTGATGTAATGAGCACACGGTGTTATATGCAACTGATGAATCACTAAACTCTACCTCTGAAACTAATAATACACTATATGTTAGTTAATTGAGTTTAAATAAAAAATAATTATTGAATATCTACTAAAAACAAAAGAACTGAAACTTCTATTCCTGAGATAGACATAGGACAACATGTCAGAAGGGGACTCAACTAGTGAAGAGCCACCAGCTATGCCACACTTTTCCAAAACATGTGGGCTGGTCACACACTCATGAAGAATGACTTTCTAATGAGATTGAAGTCAAGTCCGGGCTGCTGATAGAAAGCTCCTAAATGTGATCCTGCTGCCCCCAAATGCCTCACTCTCTTTAGCCCTACATCAACTCCAGGTTCTGAGTAAAGTGCTCTGAAGTAGTAAAATAAGTCATTGATGAACTGAGCAGAAGTTTTTAAAGGATTGTGTTTATAAGGATGCTGATTATCTTGGGTGACCCCACAGAGAACACCATATAACCTAATGGCATGACCCATTTGTCTGTGCCTCCCACCTGGATAGTGAGGACCTTGTTCTACCTGGTATGATAGTTGGTAACTTTTCATTATCTGCTGAGGTTGAAAAATTTTTTGTTAGAAGAATTTGGCTTCATTTGGCTTCACAGTTTGCTCACCTGTGAAATACTAACTTTTTTTGAGGAGGGATATTAGTACAAGTAGGGGCAACTGGCATTTCTAGAGTGATGCCTGTGTCCTTGAGCAGAGGGATTTGCCTCCACTCTGACCACTGCACTGACTAACAGGATGGTTCTTATCCAAGACTGAAGTTACCCCAAGAGGGGTTAAGTAGGCTGTCCACATGTGCACCCCTCACACATTCATTTATTGATTCAATAAATTTGTTGGGTGCTTACTGTGTGCCAACCCCTGTGATAGGTGCTAAAGGTACAGAGATGAGCAAGGCAGACAAAACCCTTGTCTTCATGGAACATCAATCTGGTATCAAAGTTGACACTGGCATCACATTATGTCTAGATCCCTTGGTAGTGAATTTTCCCTGGCCCTAATCTTCAGTTCATCCTTCCTATGGGCTCAAATGCTGGAAGTGGCAAATACAAGGTATCGTACCCATTTTTGGTGGTTGTAGCTCATAGCTTGTTTGCCTCCCTGATGATGAGGTTGGGTGGTTAACATCTTCTGGGACTGTGGAAGTTGAGAGAGCTGTTGGGAAACAATACAAGGAAAATGACTCCTGATATTTGACACCAAATGGAAAGAGAAGGACTTTTTTCATCTGTTTCACATTTCCAGGAGAAGAATTCGATGAGCTCTACATGAGTTCATTCAACGTGGAGAATTTTAAAGGGAACAGCAGCCTTGGAAATATGCCAGACACTAAAGACCACATACTGCATGACTCCATTTACATGAAATATCCAGAACAGGTAAATCCGTAGAGATAGAAAGCAAGTTGGGGCTTGCCAGGTGCTGGGGGAGGAATTTTGACAAAACGGCCGTGACTATTAGCAAAGAGCAGAACGCTGTACCCTGTTTACCCAGCTTAGCAGTCATGGAGCCGAAACCCTCTTCCTTGAGCAGTGCTGTTCCACAGGACACACCGGAAGGCACAGAAGCCCATACTCTTGGCTACACCACACTCTCCACCAAGTACTTTACACAAACTCACTGATTTGCTCCTTACAACTCCTTGGAATGTATAGTTATTACCCCCATTTCCAATAAAGAAACTGAGTGCAAAGAGGCAAAGAAAAACTGGTGAGAGCGACACAGTGGGAGGTAGGAGAGAGTGGCCCCAAACCCAGTGGTCCAGCACTTGGCTCTGAGCATTGTGCTGGCAAGTGATGGAATATGTCACTCAGGTTTCAAAAGAATCCTTAGTCACTTAGACACGAGATCTAAGAATTTAATGTGTTTTCTCTCTCTTCTGTTAATGTTTGGAAGTAGACAGAGATATGCAAACTGGGATCAGCCAGATGGGATTCATTTATCCAAGCATTTACTTGTTTCTTCATTTAACAAACACTGAATGCCCGTAAGAGAGCGGTCATTGTTCTCTAGACTGTGTGTGGGGGAGGGGGGAACACTGTCATGGACGAGAAACATATGGATTTTGCTCCAAGAAGCTGACCATGTCATTGGAGCGACAAGTGGATACAAACAACAGTCAGGAAAGGAATAGGAGCTAAAAGTGAGGACAGACACAGAGGTGGGATCTAGAAGAGGGAAGCGCTGCTGCCAGCTTGGGATGGGAAAGATTGGACAAGGTGTGCAGGGCGGGGGGCAGAGACTGGTGTCTTTGTGGACCACCAATAGGCAATGGACATGTGGGTGTGGGAGAAATGGAAGAATAAGAAAATAAATGCAGGCCTGGCTCAGAGATTAGCCCATCTTTTGACTCTTAGCTTCCCTTGCCTCAAATGGATCCTTGTGGTTTCTAAATAGGTAATATAACCAGTCAGCCTTTTTTAGTAGTTTAAGGATTTTTTGTTTGTTTGTTTAAAGATTTAATTTATTTATTTGACAGAGACAGCCAGCGAGAGAGGGAACACAAGCAGGGGGAGTGGGAGAGGAAGAAGCAGTCTCATAGTGGAGGAGCCTGATGTGGGGCTCGATCCCAGAACGCTAGGATCACGCCCTGAGCCGAAGGCAGATGCTTAACGACTGTGCCGCCCAGGCGCCCCAAGTTTAAGGATTTTTAAAAAAAGATTTTATTAATTAATTTATTTGAGAGAGACAGAGAGTGCATGAGCAGGGGGGATGGGTAGAGAGAGAGGAGGAAGCAGACTCCTCACTGAGCAGGGAGACTGTCACAGGACCCTATCCAGCACCCTGGGGATCATAACCTGAGCCAAGGGCAGATGCTTAACTGACTGAGCCACCCAGGCGCCCAGTAGTTTAAGGATATTAAAATGGTTTAGAGAGTTAAGATAGTTCAGAGATTAAGCTCGAGGATTTTAAAGTCAGATTGTCTATATTAATCATTCCATCGACCTTGGAGACAGTATTTAACCTAGTTGAACATGAGTTTCCCCCATTCAGTAAAGGGGGTGATAGAAGTTCTCTCTCCAGGTGTTGGGAAGATTAGATAAGAAAATTCATGTCAGGCTGTCATGGGGATCGACGTGGCATAAGACAGTGCTGCCCAGTAGAAATAAAATGCAAGCCATATATGTAATTTAAAATTTTCTGATGGCCACATTTTAAAAAGTAAAAAGAAACAGGTGAAATTAATTCCAGCAGTATATCTTTTTTTTGAGAGAGAGTGCGCATGCCTGTGTGCACGCATGCATGAGCGGGCTGGGGGAGGGGCAGAGAGAGAGGGAGAGAGAATCTCAAGCAGGCTCCACACTCAGTGCAGAGCCTGATGCAGGGCTCAATTAGAGATCATGACCTGAGCCAAAATCAAGAGTTGGATGCTTAACTGACTGAGCCACCCATGCACCCTAGCAATATATCTTATTTAACCCAATATATCCAAAATATTATCATTTCAACATGAAATCAATATAAAGATGTTAATGAGAGCAATGCTACGTTTTTGTCAGACCATGTCTTTGAAAGACCCAGTGTGTATTGGACACGCACAGCACGGGTCAGTTCTGCTGAGCCACATTTCAAGGAGTCAGTAGCCACATGGACAGTGCAGGTATAAGGGCTTATTCAGGGCTATCGTCATCATTGTCAGAATATGGATTATTTGATGGTATAATTGAAATGTCAATAGTTACAGATGAGTCAGCATCGAGGAGCACAATGATAAAATAATCGTGACCACTACTCCCCACAACTAGGAAGAGGTGTCCCTTTTTTATGTGACTCACTGGTACAGAACATAATGAGGTCTTTCCAGTTGGACACTTCCCAGACATAAGGCCGGATGCTGTAGTTTATTTCTTAAAATTCAAAAGGTAGAAAGCAACGCTTTTAGTAATATCACTCTCTTACTCTGACACACACATACACAAACACCTCTTTTCCTCTTTACCCTTGTGAGACATGGGAAATGAGAAGCCTTGTGTTATGATTTTTTTTATTGGTAATAAACATAAAATAAAGCTGGACAGCATGAAATCCCAACTCTACCAGGGTCCTCTTGTCTCTTTCTTCTCAGATCATTCAATCTCAAATAGAACACCAGCAGTGTCCAGTGGGGTGGCAGAACAGTTGACTATCATGACAAGAGGGGCCATAAATCCAGTAATGGCGGTGGTGGTGGGTGGGGCTGGGAGTCCTACCTGATGGTGTTGCCTGGGCCACAGTCACGGGAGAGAACTGAGTTGAGCGGGCAGCGGGTAGAACTGTAATAAAGAAACATCTGTTACTAGTAAGTAACTGTTCACAATGACTTGGAGATGTAGACAACCAGAGGCTCCCTGTGGTCTCACAGAAGGTGATTTTGCTTCAACTCTGAAGACACCACTGCGTAAGTGATAGAGAGCCTAGGTCACCTCTCAGCAGCTGACCCTCAGCCCTGTGGATCCTCAGCTCAATCAGCTGTGTCCCCTCTCTCCCGGCCTTGATGTCCGGGTGCAGGTGTTTGGTGTTTTGTGACAAGAATGATGTGTATTGAATCTGAATATTCTGCCTAAGAGTTGGATGGTGGTCTGGACTGTCAGGACTCCCTGGTACTTGCATGCACTTGCTCTGCTTATTTCCTTCCTCGGCTTATTTCATTACTGACGTGTGGCTCCGTGGCTGGCATAGGTATTGCCTTAGCACGAGAACTCTCCATAAATCCACACAATCCCACATTCTCTCCTGTCTCCAGACCTGACTCTGCACCCTGTGTAGCCCTGGGAATTACTTACAATATCCCTTAGGAACACTGACAGAAGAAGCAACAGTGGACGACAACATTGCTTTTCTTTTTATATTCACTCGGGTAGATGCTACCCCTTTTTTATCACACCCTTCTTCTCTGCTTGCTTTCTGGGTCACCATATTTCAGCAGACATCCTGAGAGATGTGTCCATCTCTGTGCCACTGAGCAGAACAACTCCAGAATTGTATTTAAGCATGGGAGGCAGAATACTGGGCCCCCAAAGATGTCCACATCCTAATCCCTGGAACCTATAACTATGTCGTGTTACATGGCAAGGGGAATTAAGGCTGTGGATGAAATTCAGGTTGCTCATCAGCTGTCTTAGGATAAGGGACATTATCCTCATCATCCAGGTGAGCCCCGTGTAATCACAAGCATTCTTAAAAGTGGAAACAAAGGCAGAAGAAGAGAGTCAGAGGGAAATCTGAAGACACTACACTGTTGTGTTTGAAGATAAACGAACGTAGCCATGAGCCAAAGAATGAAGACGCCTCTAGAAACTGGAAAAAGCAAGGAAATGGATCCTTCCCTAGAGCCTCCAGAATGAACATAACTTGGCTGACACACTGATTTAATTCAGTGAGATTTATTTTGGACTCCTGATCCAGAACTACAAGATAATATATTTGTGTTGTTTATGCCACTAAGTAGCAATGTGTTACAGCAGCCACTGGAAACTTCTACAATAAGCAAACATTACATATGATCGAGTGATGCTTCCTCCAAAGAAAATTTGAGACTTATCATTTATAAAAGTTTAAAGAGTTTGGATATTCTCAGAGCAGCTGACCGAAATGAAACTTAAAGACAATTAGAAAAACACTATGTTCAAAATCGTTTCTAATATTTATTCAAAACAATGGCATTGTAAACTCGTTTTTTTAAAGAAGTTAGTCAATCTACACAATGGAATATTACTCAGCCATCAAAAAGAACGATTTCTCAACATTTGCAGCAACATGGATGGGACTGGAGGAGATAATGCTAAGCAAAATAAGTCAAGCAGAGAAAGACAATTATATGATTTCACTCATTTATGGAACATAAGAAGTTCAGTAGGAACTTCAGTAGGAAGATCAGTAGGAGAAGAAAGGGATAAAGAAAGGGGGGTAAACAGAAGGGGGAATGAACCATGAGAGAGTATGGACTCTGGGAAACAAACTGAGGGCTTCAGAGGGGAGGGGGGTGAGGGAATGGAATAGGCCAGTGATGGGTAGTAAGGAGGGCACGTATTGC
This sequence comes from Ursus americanus, assembly GCF_024610735.1. Classification (NCBI taxonomy): domain Eukaryota; kingdom Metazoa; phylum Chordata; class Mammalia; order Carnivora; family Ursidae; genus Ursus; species Ursus americanus. The sequence goes on from NC_142132.1 coordinate 9,162,942, forward strand.
ATGGTGCACTGGGTGTTATACGCAAGTAATGAATCATGGAACACTACATCAAAAACTAAGGATGTACTATATGGTGACTAACATAATATAATAAAAAATTATTAGAAAAAAAAAGAAGTTAGTGAATCTATTGGTGGTGACACCCTGAAAATCAGCTCCACATCTACTCACAAGTAAGGGGCAGGTTATAATGAGTCACTCAGGAAAACAACTCAACAGTGACTCTCATTTATTTCTTTTCTGAATTTGGTTGGGCAATCAGAAATATTCCTGCAGAAAACAGCACAACAATGTTCTCTTACCTGATAATATCGTTGCTGAATTTCCATCACCTATTGGTACAAGTAAATGGGCATGCTTTTTATTCAATTAAATTTTACTTTACCTACTTATTGATATTCAACGAATCTTTAATGTGACAGGTCCAAAATATCAAATGTAAAAATACAGTGAACTCCTGGCAAAATGCAGTCCTTTGAAGGTGACAGAATCTCAGAAGTATTTGCTGATTTGATTGTTTTGAAGAGACTCTAGAGGCTTTAACATGGGATGCTAGCTCTTCAGAATGTCCACACATCGAGGGCAAGCTAGCACTCGTGGAACTGGGGGCCCTCTGCCTGTCCAGGGAACTGGTTCCCAACGGGGAGGAAGCAGAAGGACCATGGCCTGCTTCTGACCTGGTTTCTCAGCTCATGCTTCCCACAGGAGCCAGTGGCCTCATATGTTCTTCCTGGACCGTTGGTGAACAGTTCTATTAATCTATTTAAATATATCCCGCTACAGATTTCCAATGACGGATAGTAAAACATATATACCTGCATAGCAAAACCAGAAAAATAGGAATACAAATTTAATGGCAATATGGACGAAAGAGAAATTAGTAGAAAAACAACCAACTAACTAATTCAACCAATAACCGACAAAAAAAAAAAACCCTCTTAGCTAATTATTAGAACTGATTATTCAGCTAAGCTCTGACCTACCTGGAATTGGAAGGGAGATGGAAATCATGGTGCACAATGGAATTATAATTAATAAATAATTTGTAAGAGGCAGAATTGCCTGATAAGTGGTATCTTCCTAAAGGGAGTTATTGCCTTTGTTTGAGGATCGCTGAGCATGTTAGTGACTAATACACTGTCTTCAACACCAATTTTATAGGAGAGGCAGAATGCTAGCATGTGTCTATTGTTTTTTCATTCAGTAGATATTTATTTAGAACCTGTTATGTGCCAGGAACCGTCCTTGGCTCTGACACAAATGTGCCAAAATTCCTGCTCTCAAACAACTTACATTCTGGAAAGGGCACAGGATGAGCAGGTGAACAAAAGAAAATTCTGAAGACAATATCAGATGGTCTAAGTACTATGAAGAGATAAGCAAGAGGTTGACAAAATAGAACATGACTAAGACGGAGTGTATTTTGGATTGTGTGTTCAGGGGAATTCTCTCTGAAGGAATGATGTCTTAGATGAGACCTGATTACAAGGAGTCAGTTAAGGAAAAATCTGGGAGAAGAGCATTCCAGACAGAGGGAATAGCTGGTGCAAAGGCCTTAAGGTGAGTACTACCTTGTCAGTTTCAAGGGATCGTAAAAAATAATCCAGTGGGGAGCCCAGCACGAGATGAGATGTTTTCCCACTGGTCAGAAACATAGACAAGGATGAGATCATGTGGAGTCTTACAGTCACTATAAAAGATCTGGACATTGTTCCAAATATAATAGAAAACCTTTGGAGGGCTTTGAGTTGAGAGGAATGGTCTGATTTGTGATTTACCAGCCAGTTCTAGTTTCTGTGCCAGGAACAGAGTCCACGTGTGATGGAGGGGAAAGAGACAATGCAGAAGACTACTTAGAAAATTGTTGCCATAATTTGAGATGCTGAAGTTTGGAGAATAGAGTGACAGTGGAGTTGGGAGATGTTAATGGGTCTAGCATACATTTCGGAAGTAGAGCCTGAGAATTTTCTGATGCATTGATTGTGTGGAGTGAGGGAAAGGAAGCAGGGGGGATGGCCTCTTCAAGAAACTAACTGAATAGGAAGAATATGTCTATTTTTTTAAAAATAATTTTTTATTATGTTATGTTAGTCACCATACAGTATATCCTTAGTTTTTGATGTAACGTTCCATGATGCATTACTTGCGTATAACACCCAGTGCACCATGCAATATGTGCCCTCCTTACTACCCATCACCGGCCTATGAATATGTCTATTTTTAACATCCACCCTCCATAAAAGCCAAGCAAGCAAGGTATCATAATGTAGCAGACTGGCAACTGTGGCTCTTGCTAACTTCATGGCCTTGGGCGAGTTGAGTAACTTCTCTACGCTTCCGTTTTGTCATCAGTAAAGCAGCAATTACGATCATACCTACTTCCTAAGTTTGTTGTGAAAATTAAATAAGTCATGCATGCAAAGTGTTTAGAATTAATTCATTAAAGCAGGAGTCAGGACACTGAAGCCTGTGGTTCAAATCCAGCCCAGGGCCTATTTTTGTAAGTGAATTTTTTGGGAACACAGGTATGCCCAGCAGCCTACAAATTGTGATGGCTGCTGTTTTCATGCTACAGTAGCCGAGCTGAAATGGAGCAGTGACCATCTAGCCACAAAGCCTAGAAGATTTACTCTCTGACCCTTACAGAAAAGGTTTGTTGATCCCTGAATTAGAGAATCCGAAATAACTGTGCAGGCAAAGCTCTTAGAAAAATGCCTAGAATATCCTTAACACTCAGTAAACATTGGATCTTGTTTTCATTCCATGTACACGCCCTCATTTTAACCTAAATGGAGCTCTGTGAAGTGTTTTTTATCTCCTTAAAAAAAAAAATGAGAGTAAGTGGTTTGCCCAAGGTCATACTAAATAAGGGGCAGAGATGGAATGTAAACTCTAACCTCCTGTGGCCAAAACCCATTGTCCTTTCCTCATCCCAAGGCCCACCGGAGCTGGTACACAGGCCTCTCTTGAAGATGCTGCCACTGGGTTTACTAGTTTCAAAACTCACCAGCTCCCTAGTACACCGATAAATGGATAGTTTATGTACAAAATATGTAATATGTTGCTCCCTTCAAATTTGGTTCAGTAATCCCAACAAAAAAACTTCTTGTTTTACACCAAAAAGAAAATTTGCATTAGAAAGGACAAATACTGCAAATTCAACATGAAAATGCTTCCTACCCTGGGGTGTTGGCAGTGATTCCTCTGCATTCTCTGCAGGGAGAGGGGTTGAGAATTCAGTGGCTGTTAGCATGTAAATGTATTCATTCCCTTCTCCAGCCATACAAGACACACAGTGGGAACGAACATATGCTGAACAGTTGTGTAAGCTATACAAATAATTTACCAAGGTGTTTCCTTAACAGTGTTTTTTTTTTTAAGATTTTATTTATTTATTTGACAGAGAGAGAGAGAGAGCAAGCACAAGCAGGGGGAGCAGCAGGCAGAGGGAGAGGGAGAAGCAGACTCCCTGCTGAGCAGGGAGCCTGACCCAGGACTCGATGCCAGGACCCCAGGATCGTGACCCGAGCCGAAGGCAGATGCTTAACCAACTGAGCCACCCAGGTGCCCCCTTTAACAATGCTTTTAACAGAAATTCCACTGGATGAAAAGATCAATACCAGAGAATAAGTTAAAACCCTCATGACTGAAATGAAAATAAAAGTAACTCCCGTGGAAGGGAGAAAGTGGCCCAACCACACTTTCAACTTAATGGTAGGATCATCTTAATAGCCCAAGAATGTGCAAATAGTAAATAATGATTGTTAAAATATGGCATTCTGAACCCTCCCACCATTATTCCCTTTTTTCCTTTCTGATCTACCCATACCTGCCCAGGTCGCACATAGAATGAAAACCGTCATGTCGATAAGACAAAAGCATGCACTTACCCAATGCAGGCTTGAAATACTCAGTCTCTGTGAATATGTGGGGAAAAGAAAGACTTATGTTGAAAAAGGGAATTTGTTTCTAGAGATACTTCAATTCGAAATGAATTTTAAAATGAAAGAATGTGATTCTCAGATATAAAAATGTAGATTCTCCCTGCCTTAGTTCAGAAGACCTTAATTAACCATCGAATGGACAAATGTTTAATCCAGTGTGTCTAACAACACAGGTTCACCCATCTGTGCCTGTGCTGTTTCTGCCCTGCAGACTCTGTGACACCTCCAGGTAAGAGGCGAACACTCATCACAGTCACACAAGACAGGTGGGACCCAGTGGCTTTGCAGAGGAGACTGCTTTAATGCAATTCTAAACCAAAAATCCAACTAAACAACCAAAATAAAACAAAGGGGGAAAAAAAAGAAACAAAAGAAAGATGAAAAGGAACCAAAACATCCCCCCCAATATTTTTGCAGTTTGAATTGATTTAACTTACTAATTACCTTAGTGTAATATGAATACAGTGTTTCTAGTTGAATACAATTGGAATTTTCAGCAAGTGACCAAGTTCACTGTTCTAGACCCACTATATTTTTTCCTTTATTTCCCGTGGGCACACGCATTTATGTCTTTAACGTTGGTAGTATACTACTCATTATACTAGCCATTTATTTGGTGGAAATTTATCTGTATGTCTAGACCAGTCGTTCTCGATCAGGAGGAATCCCCCACCCTCCAAGGGACATTTGACCATGTCTGAAGACATTTTTGGTAGCCATAGCTGGGGGGGGGGTCACTCAGTAGGCTCAGGTGAGGGATAATGCTAAATCGCTTATATGCATGGAACAGTCCCTTCCGCAAGGAATTATGAGTCTACAAAGTCAATAGTGCTGAGATTGAGAAACTCTGGCCTAGAATGATCATGGTCATTAGTAATTGGTTGAAGGCTTGTGATTAGCGATACATAGCCTGGGCTCACAATCAACAGGACAAAATCCAGTGCTATTCTAATTTATAAACTCCCGGTTTCTCCACTTTCATTAGACTGCAAACTTTAAGTGGGAAAAACTACCTTTTAGTCCCACAGTGTCCTGAAGAAAGGTAGATTGCATTCAGTGAGTGATTAACGTCACTATTGACTTAAGTTGTCTTTTACCAATCATTTTGAAATCTAGTCCTCGTGATGGAACCCCTAAGATCTTCCACCATTTTTCTCTATTAAAAAAAAATCCATTTCATGGGGCGCCTGGGTGGCACAGCGGTTGAGCGTCTGCCTTCGGCTCAGGGCGTGATCCCGGTGTTGTGGGATCGAGCCCCACATCGGGCTCCTCTGCTGGGAGCCTGCTTCTTCCTCTCCCATTCCCCCTGCTTGTGTTCCCTCTCTTGCTGGCTGTCTCTGTCTCTGTTGAATAAATAAATAAAATCTTTAAAAAAAAATCCATTTCAACATCTTGTGGCTGGAAATTCCTGAGCTCAAGGTGAAGCTCTCGAATTACCAATGCCTCTTTACTTCTGGCTCATACATGTGGTCAGAGACTATCTATGACTACACAGGTGCAAGCATCACTAAGAGATTAGTGGATTGCCATCTGCTTAATTGGATGGGCACCCTCGGAGGGAGAGGTGACCATTACCTGAGCATACGACACTGGCATCTTCTCCAGGACCACAGTTATGGAGGGTCCAGTCGGTATGAGGACACTGTCCCAGGAAACTCTCTCTTCCTGTACAGTCTACGTCATCCAGCAGAAACTTGCCCTCTCCTTGGCCAAACTGAGCCTCGACCGGGGCTGCGAGGGCACGGCCACAGTGCAGCTGCCGGCACACCACATCGGCTTCGTTCATGTCCCAGTGGTCATCGCACACCCTGCCCCACTGACCATGGTAGAAAACTTCCACGCGTCCGGAACATCTGCCTGACCCATTCACTAGTTGCAATTGTGGCCAGTCTTTCAAAGATACAAAAATAGTACATGTTAGGAGAAGGAACACATTCTGCATTAACCCATTTGTTTAACTGCTCAACACGTATTTCTGGAGCATGCACTGGGTCACAGCAGACAGCACTGCAGGTATCATGGTTCACAGAACAGACCTGGTTTTGCTGTTACGGAGTTCAGAGTCTAATTTGCGGAGACTGGAGGAAGTAATCACATTAATCCAAAATTAGGTTCAGATTACAGCTATGCTAAAGGCTAAGAGGCAAAGGGGGAGATGTTTGTAATGTTTTGAGAGTGCATGTGGGGTGGGGGTTCCAAGGTATCTTTTCAAGGAAGTGATTACAGACCCGAGTCTTGGACAAAGAGTAGGAAGGAGGTAAGTAGACAAAGAAGGATGGGAGGAGGCAGAGGCTTCCCCAGTTCCTTAAAAAACAGTGGAGGTTTTTGAGTGAGGTGAATGCATAACGATCCCCAGATGGACTCATTCTGTTTGGTAGCACATGACCCACCAACCCATATGAAATGAGGAGGTAGAAAACCTTGACTCACCACCAGGGAATGGTGTTAGGATCTCAGCACCTAAGAGCGGAGAGAAAGAAATGAGGTGTCATTGCCATCCCAAAGAGTCCACCCAAGTTTACTGGGGAGCATCGCATGTACGTGGTGGGCTCACAGAGTGGAGACTGAGCTAAGGGCGGCCTCACGGAGTAGACGTTGAGCTAGGAGCGTGATTTGGGGACTGGATTCAACAGGCTCCTTCTGATCAGTGGCACATGGGACATGATAGTGTATTTGGGCAGCTCAGAGTCACTCACACATTGTTCCTTTAAACTGGATCCTTTGTGGGAACACGCCTTCTGCCAGAAAGGCAGAAGGGTTGGGTGCTTCTAGAAGTGTATTCCTCTGGCTCATTAAGAGACTTCTAAGGAAGAAAGGTGTTATAGGACCCAAGTTAACCAGAAATGGTGAGCTTTTCTCCACTCATTTCTGAATTTGCTAGAAATCTGAAGTTAGGATTTTCTTTAATATAATTTTAGTTCAATTACGTCTTTAAATGGTACTTTATTAAATCATATTCATATCCTCACTGCATAATTTTCTGAAATATGATTAGGCAACAGGAACAAAACAGTTTGGGGAGAAAATGCTTCCCCCAAACCATAGTTAAATGAGAGAAGCTACCCTTTTTCCCCTTTCCTTTCCTTTGTTGAGTTCTTTCGATTAAATTCATTGTCTTCTGCCCTCCCTCACTTCCACAATGGGTTGTGTTATAAAATCAGAGGATTGGGGACATTTGGGGGAGGTTCCCTTAGCTATACTGTAGTGTGATTCTTACCAAAAGCTCCTGAAGTTTCATGTTCATATTCTATGAGAAAGAGAAGAAAGGTGAATATAACTGGAGTCTATCAAAGATAACGAACATTCTGGAATGCCCTGTGCTTGCTGGAAGGATCAGCTGTTGTCCCACTGCTATGACCCCAGTGAAAAAGTTCAGTCTGGAATTTGTGCTCTAAGTGGTTATTCCAAAAAGGAGGCTTGAAAGACCTTTTTACTATTTTCAATATTCATTGAAATGCAAACATCGTAGTCTAAACTCTACACTCAGGAATAGCCCAAAACATTCAACTAGGGCTGGTTTGTTTAAGCGTCCTCCCCTGAGACTGGGGCTGGGAACACCTAGCCAGACAGGGGCATCTTGCTGAGGTGCTCCTTAGGTCCCCAACAGTACCTTATGTGGGGTATTTGAAACACTGTTTTCATATTGTGATAAATATGCTTGTATTGTAACTTGGAAATAAAACTCTATGTGACTGTTGAAAATAAATGGTTTCCAAAAAGAGTCTGTGCTCAGGGCAGGCCACCCTGGGCTGTGCTGTTTGGGGAATTTGTTTGAGGAACAAGGGAGCTGATTAACACATGGACAGTCATTCTCCATCATATGGTCAATCACTCATTTCCCCAGTTGACGTTCGGTTCTGTTGATGTTGGAAGGTGGGTCTGGCTTAAAAAAATTGGGGTGGTTCAACTCAAGGGGTACTGTGCACCTGGGGATGTGCCAGGGCTTGGGGGACGTGAGTGGGCAAGGAACCTAATATATGAGGAAAGGGTGAGTCTGCTCGCAGAGCAGCAAGACAACTTTGAACACTTGCAGTTTTGCCTAGAGTCACGGTGCATTTCCAGCACGTAGGCGTATTCAGTGGAGGGGACAGCACCAGAGGGGGCGTCTAGAGGCCTGGATATTTGCCATATGACTTTGGTCAAGGTACTTGACCTTGACTTAACCTCGGTTTCCTTATTTATGAAACGAGGATCATAAAACAAGCCTGCTTGAATTGTGTAAACACAGAATGGGAGGATGGATAGAAGGTACTTGGAAAACTGGAAATTGCTCCTTGAACCAACTGGATTCACACTTTGAGGCAGTCTCTCAGGCAAACCATCAATGATTCAGTATACCCAGATTTGGAATACCTGACGTGCTAAGATTAGAATAAAGATTCAGTGAATCTGTCGAAATATCATATTTGAAAGAAATTAGATTTTCTTTCCCCCCAAATGATAGTAAACTTAATCAACTTTAATCAGTACATAGGACAATCAGAGGAAATTATTGAAAAAAACTAGACTGAGGTTGACACTTGAGGAAGGAGCTATAGACAACTTTGCTTTCATTAGTAAAGCAATAACTAATCAATTAACCATCAAATAATTATTAATTAATACACTTACTAAAATAAAATCAACTGCACATGCTTGATTCCAGAGTAGGGTTTCTTAAACTCAGTACTATTGATACTTTGGGCTAGAAAATTGTTTGTGGTGGAGGGGTGTTCCATGTGTTGTAGGATGTTTAGTCGTGTCCTGACTTCTAAGATGCCAGTAAGCACCCCCTGGTTGTGAGAATCAAAAATGTCTCCAGACGTTGACCAACGTCCCCTGGGGGACAAAATCATCCCTAGTTGTGGACAACTGTTTAAAACTATACTTAAAAAGCGTTTTAAATTTCTCTGAAGTCAGATTCTTTTTTTTTGTTAAGATTTTATTTATTTATTTGAGAAAGAGAGAGAGAGAGCATGGGCAGGGGGGAGGGGCAGAGGGAGAGGGAGACGCAAACTCCCCGCTGAGCAGGGACCCTGACTCAGGGCTCAATCCAGGACCCTGAGATCATGACCTGAGGCGAAGGCAGACGCTTAACCGATTGAGCCACCCAGGCATCCCCTGAGGTCAGATTCTTAAAATAATTTGCTAACTAAACTATTCTCAGCCACCTCCTCCCCTCAAGGTGCCGCGCCCAAGGACTTCCTGCTTAAGAGACAGCAGAGTCCTCCTCCCAACTCTTGGGCTGCCTGGAGTTCCCAGATGAGACAAAGATGACATCTGCCGAATCCTGTCTGTCCTGAGGACTCACAGGAAGCACACAAAGTGGGTTCCAGGGGGTCAGGAAGTCAGAGGCGCTGGGGTTGCTTTTCCCCAGCAAGCCAGTGAGAGGCCTTGGGAATGATTTAATGGACAGGAACGCTCCTCTACCCCTTTAACCAGCTCTCAGGACAGAGTCGCCTACAGTGGGAGAGGTCCCAGCAGAGCAGGGTCTGGTCCCCACCATCACCAAGAGAGGGGAGTCTGCTGTTTTGTGACAGAAGCTAGCATGGGGAATAGTCTGGAAATCAATCCCATGGGACAAGGACATTGTGTTCACCGCTGAATCTCCAGGTCTTCTGTGATAACATTTTCTGAACGGATGAGTGCTTGGCTCTTGGCTAGCTGATGATGGCTTCGACCCTGCTTCCTGACATGTCAGATTTGGAAGGAGTGATCTGGGGAATGGGGGAGCAGTCTCTTCCGACTCTGCCATATTCAACAGCTGAGGAACAAAGAGGGGGCTGCCTCTGGCTCCTGACTCCCGAACCTGCCCCATCATATAGAGATGGTTTATTAGAGACACGCCTACTTGGTCTCTAGGCGATAGATGTCCTCAAAAAGCAGAAATATCAGGCACAGCATCAATGGCTATGAAATGGCACGTGAAGGATCAGAATTAACAGGTGTCTCCCCTCATAGCAGGAAGAGAGGGAGGAGGGAGGGGGGAAAGCCATTGTTTTGGTTGCTACTATTATTAGTATTCTTATGCCCATTGTGCTAAAGGGGAAATAATGTGTAAAAAACCACATTAAGAGGAAGGGGAGGCATGGGGGGCACTTCCATTAACGATGTCAGAGTCATCTGCCATCACCCTCCACTCAGAGCTCCAGTGCTCTGCTGTTGCTGTCTTGAAATTCTTAAATAATTTCTGAGACAGGAGACCCACATTTTCATTTTGCCCTGGGACCTGCAGTGATGGAGCCCGTTCTGTGACTGGACTAAGCCTTTTCGCTTCAAACCTAGACTTCTTTGCAATAGGCTGACCTTTGGCTTCTCAAATAGACACAAACAGTTGGGGGTAGATTTAGGGTATCCTCGGGGAGCCTGGGTGGCTCAGTGGGTTAAGCGTCTGCTTTCAGCTCAGGTCATGATCCTGGGGTCCTGGGATTGAGCCCCGCATTGGACTCCCTGATCAGTGGGGAGCCTGCTTCTCCTTCTCCCTCTGTGCTCTCTCTCTCTCAAATAAATAAATAAATAAATAAATAAATCTTAAAAAAAAAAAGATTTAGGGTGTCTGGCCATGTGGGGGAGATACTGAGGAAATGACTGGAAAAAATGGAAACTCAAGTCCCAGAGAAGAGAGAAAGGCATTTACCCAAGCAGGTGACGCCAGCGTCTTCCCCATGCCCGCAGTTGTGGGTGAACCAGCCGGCGTGGGAGCACTGCCCCAGATAGGCCTCAGTCCCCGAACACTGCACATCGTCCATGAGGATGGGGCCCGAGCCCTGGCCATAGTGGGCCTCTCCCGGGGCGGAGACGGCTGTCCCACAGCCCAGCTGCCGGCACACCACCTCTGCTTCCTTCTTGTCCCAAAAGTCGTCGCACACCGTGTGCCACACGCCTTCAAAGTACACCTCGACACGGCCCGAACACCTGCCAGAACCTTCCACGAGCTGCACCGCGAGCCAGTCTTTGGGAGAAAAGCAGTCCCCCACAACCCCCCCCAAAGTGTTGGTGGAGTCACCACATTCCTCACTGGCGTCATCATGGTGACAGCAAGCACTACTTAGGGAGTGCCGCCTGTGTTCCAGGCACTGGGTTGACTCCTTTACAACAGACGTCTTTTCAAGGTTCACAACTACCTTGTAGGGTATTATTGTCCCCATCTCACCAGGGAGGAAACTGGGTACAGCTTCCTGGATGTCCCACCGGTGAGGGGCAGAAGGGGAACCCTAGCTCATTCCGACCGCTCCCAGGGGTCCTCTGCACATCTCTGTAGGGCCCTCCTGTTTGGGGGGGGGTGTCATCCATGGGAGGGGAGTTTACACTGACTGTGTAGTGGGACATCTGGCTTTGCTTTGTCTTTTCAAAAGCACTTCATTCCGGATCCTCCCTTCTGCTCCGGCAAGAACATTGACATCTAAGATGGGAACTCCCCAGCTCTGGGCTACTTGATAGTTTAGCTGAAGGAATACCTCCTGGGGTCTTGGATCATTGCCACCGTGTGATTATCATTGCCAGTGCCGAGTCGAGCTTGCCGGAGGAAAGCAAGTGTGCAAGAAACACACACACTCTGCAAACTCCCCAGGAAACTGCGGCCCTACCAGCGTGCACCCGCCCTTCAGCTCTCTGAGTATTTGCCGGGCATTGCTCGCTGGCTCTCCCCATGCTCGGGGCAGGAAGGGCTTCCTGGGATAGGGAGGTGTGCAGCTGGCCTGGCTTTGCTGCTGGTCTCATCCCTCACTAGCCACGCGATTTGTGTAGGTCCCCCACCTCTCATTCCTCATCTGCAAAGTGGGCACCGTGATAAGAGCACTCACCTCAAGGGAGATCAAGGAACCAAATGCTATCCGAAGTGCCCTCTGCGGAGGGAGCACCGAGGAGCTGGCAAATGTCATTTTCTACACTTCACCCACTGTAACTAGAGAGCTGAGGAGGCTGATGGGAATTCCCAGGGCGGGCTGCTGAAAGCGGGCCGCTCCCCCTGCCTGCTGCCTGTGTCCCAGCGGCGGCAGAGCAGTGCTTGTCAAAGCCTGGCCCTCACACAGCCTGCATTGTTCGAATCTCTGGGGAGCTACGCTATAAATCAGACTCCTGGAGTGTTCCTCGTGTCTGGGAGGGGGCCCGGGAGTTTGCACATTCCACAAGCTCTTGGGGGTTGATTATGGTCTACTCCAACATATAAGAGCACCGGAAATAGGGACCTTTAAAGTCAGTCTCTAATGTGTAAGAACCACGAAATTAGAAAAGACCCCGGTCTTGTTAAACCAAAATAAAAATGGAGTGTCTTTATTTCCAGGGATGCGTGACTCATCCATCCCCAGGGGCATTCACAGCTTCTCCACATCCCTGCAGCTCTGGAGGTGCACCTGACCTTGGCCCCGCCTCCTCCAGGCCCAGGGGATGGGTCAGGCTCAGACTCACCATCCCGCGGCTCTGCAGGTGGGCCTTGCACGGTGCTTCTCTTAGAATGTCCCTTCCACAGCCTTTCTGTGGGTCCTCTGATGTCCCTCCTGGAGCAACCTGAGAAGTACAGCCAGGTTAGAATCCCGATGTTCAGCCCAGGGAGAGAGGAAACAGCCTTCCCAGAAGGGAGACCCAGTAGGGCCCAGTAACAGACAGCAGTTCCCCGGCCCCACACCAAACCCACTGAGTCACAGGCTCAGCAGAGAGAATCTAAGAACCTGGGAATCTGAATGTTTACCAATCCGATTGATTCTGCTGTGCTGAGTTTTGTTCTGGAATCACTTTTCCTTAAGCTCTTGTCTTGGGGTAGATTGGGTTTTATAACTTCCTTTTAATCAGAAGTATTTATACTGGTAATTGCAAGTTTTTGTCGGCTGGTATGCCTCATCAGACGTCCTCATTATCTGTAGCTAAAATCTGAAGCATTTTCTTTTCTTTTTTTTTAAGATTTTATTTATTTATTTGAGACCAGGCAAGAGAGCGAGCACGAGCAGGGGGGAGGGGCAAAGGGAGAAAGAGAGGGAGAAGCAGACTCCCCGCTGAGCAGGGAGCCCGACGTGGGGCTCAATCCTGGGACCCTGAGATCATGATCTGAGCTGAAGGCAGACCCTTAGCTGACTGAGCCACCCAGGTGCCCTGAAGCATTTTCTTTAATTAAGCTATAGTTTAAACATAAATTGAAATACACATAAAGTTTTTTTAAAATATTTTATTTATTTATTTGAGAGAGAGCACAAGCAGGGGGAGGGGCACAGGGAGAAGCAGGCTCCCCGATAAGTAGGGAGCCCAAGGCAGGGCTCGATCCCAGGACCCTGGGATCATGACTTGAACCAAAGGCAGACACTTAAACGACTGAGCCACCTATGTGCCCCTGTTTTTTAGTTTTAAATTGATGTTTTCCAGTATCTCCTGAGTTCATCTTTTTAAAACAATTTCCCCTCTTTTTTGCTTTTTACTTATTTTTCTATTTTTCTTTTTCTTACTTCTTTTTCCTTTGAAAGGATATTTAATTCGTATTAGTTAATTATTTTACGTGTTTGGCTTTGTCTTTCAAAGTAGCTTTGCTAAGGGATGAGATGTTTGGGTGCCTCTCAGCATAAGCCTAGCTGTGCATTATTTCCTGGCTCCCAAGTCTTTCTGGCTAAGCATGGTAACTGTGCCCTAAGCCTTGTCTTCGAGCAAACAAATAAGTGGTATCCTCCAGAGCAGCCCTTTTGGTAGATTTTGCACCATGAGCCCCTGTGCCCTTGAGCTCCCCCCTTCTTTCAGCCATTACGAAGTGACGCCATGCTTCGTGGACAAACCGTCCAAGGACATAGGCCATGAAGCTGTTGAGTGGATTTACAATAGTCCATTTACACCTGGGTTTGTTGGGGGAGGGTCTGCTGTTCCTTGTCATTGAAGAAGGCCCTGGGGACATACCAGAAAACACAGAACCTAGTACTTGTGTCAGGGAAAAAAATCCATGCCCACTACATGGATGGAGCCCTAGACCAGACAGAATGTAACCCAGCAGCTAGATGTGTGGTCTAGGCCGTTAGAATCAGGAGAGGCCCCCCTGTGGGGAGGGAAGGCAACTAAGAAGTCAACTAAGTTGGTGTTGTTAATAATAACTGACCTTTATTCGGCACCTGCTGTGTGCTTGTCACGAGTCTCACTGACTTGAACAAACTATGGTTGACTTGAAAATATCCTGTTACTGCTTCCATGCACATTTTAACAGATCGGGAGGTCAAGGCACAAAGAAGCCAAGTAACTTTCCCAGACCCCGCAGCTCGTAAGTGGCAAGGCTGGGATTTGGCTCCAGAATCTGGACACTAAGTCGCTCACTCCCACTTCTTTCCTTTTCGTCCCACACCTCCCCCAGCCGCCTGCCAGGCGGCAGAAGCCTTCATTTATAAAGCCACTTCTGCCTGTTCCTTTGCACGAGCAACTCTGATGCCTACGCCCCGCTTTACACGTTCCCAAGCACGCTCACAGCTGTCAGCCCCTTAGATTATCAGAGAAGCCCCGTGATGTGTGCTTCTCGGGCCCAGCAAGGTGGCCCTGGTGGCCGACACGCACAATGTCTGCTGCTGTCCAGACCCACCGTGACCACCCTGAGCCAGGCTTGTGTGTTTTATTGACTTTGTGTGTGGTCTGCCATGACTATTTTTTTTTTTAAGTCAGTTTGCCTAACTCAGTCTTTCCTTACTTCGGTCCATGGCACCTGTCTACTCATCTGAAAAAGCCCCTCTGATGTCATTCCCCTGCCTACCGTGGCTCTTCATCACCTCCTGGGTGAAGGCCAAAGTTCTTAGTTTGAATTTCCAAACCCTCTTTAATCAGAGCCACAGCTTCCTTTCTGATGTGGAGAACAAAGGCAAAAGAAGTATAGAAAAAAATTAAATTTCCTTACAACTTACAGCCCATTGACAAGTACTTAAGACAGGCAGAGTGACCTTCCTCCAGGAACTCAACTGCCTCGATGTGAGTACTTTGCTAGGGGCAAAAGACAACCTTACCCTGACATTAGCCCAACCTCCAGGATCCTATAAGTTTTCTCGAACATATGAAAATCCCTTTGGAAACTTCCTTTATCTCTACCCCCGCCACAAGATACATGTTAGCAATCACCCTCCAAACACATGGCCCACTGATATCCATCTGAGGGGTCTCAGTAACGAAAGTTTTACTAGACAGGAGTAAATGACCCTGCAAGGTCCTGGAAACCTTGCTTCCAAACTCCTTAGAGACTTACGCTATCCCTAACCCCCTCCCAACTTGAAAGTACATAAGCAGTCACTCCTCACAACCCCAGTGCAGCTCTTTCGGCTCCAGGTCCTGTCCCCACGCTTTAATAAAACAACACCGTTTTGCACAAAGACATCTCAAGAATTCTTTCTTGACCATTCGCTCCTGAACCCCAACACATCACATCACTTTGCAGCTCCTCTCCTATGGGGACCTTGTTCTTTCTCTCTCTGAATGAAGCCTCAGACTCACCCATGAGTCCATGAAATTCCCTGGAATGTCATAACCACTTATATCAACCTTGTACCCTAGCCACCCAGGCAAGACCGATTACCAATTGGAAACTTTATGAAGTTTTCCCCGCGATTGCAAGCCTGACCTCCCTAAGTTTTTATGTTCAGTCCATTCAAGTTTAACAAATATCACTAACCACCTACTATGTGCTGGGCATTGAGAATCTGATGGTAAATGATAATATCTTGGAAACTCATTGGATATTTACTGGTTTGGGGCTACCTGTTCATGTCTTGTCTCCCCCGCAAGTCAGACTGGAAGATCTGAATGGAAGGGACAATGTTCCCCACACAGTGCTTGGAATCTGCTGGGCGCTCACTAAATGACAGGAAAATGAATCAAGGGTGTGGGGTGTCAGATAGGCCTTGAAGAATGTGTGGGGTAAATTTAGAGGAAGTGGATAAATGGGAATGAGTCCTTTTTACAGAGGAATCAGTAAAGGAGCCGGCTGAACTATGACTCTGTGTTAGAGCAGGAGTTATAAAGACAGATCAGCAGGAAAGGTTGGGTTCTTAAGTTGTTTTTTTTTAAAGATTTTATTTATTTATTTGACAGACAGTGCGTGCACAAACAGGGGGAGTGGCAGGCAGAGGCAGAGGGAGAAGCAGGGAACCTGATGTGGGGCTCGATCCCAGGACCCTGAGATCACGACCTGAGCTGAAGGCAGACGCTTAACCAGCTGAGCCACCCAGGCGCCCCAGGGTTTTTAGGGTTTTGACTGTTAGGAAGAGAAGCCTAGACTTTTCCAGTGATAGTGGAGATGCCATTCGGCCTTCTTGCTCAGAGAACAGACGTGACAGACAGCACAGTGCAGGTGTAGCCAGAAGTGAGAATCAAAGGTAGGGAGGAAACCGGAGTGCAGACGACTCTAGGGAACAAACCAGAAGTTACCCTGGGCTTGGCCTGTGGTGCAGCTCTGGGCATATAGAAGGGGGGAAATAAAATGTTAGATGATGTGTCTTACGATTGGTCTCCCAGCTGTGTTCATCCGAGTTGCCTGAGTGTTTGGGGGGAGTATCTGTGAGATAAGCTGGGATGAGGGGAACTTAAGACTAGAGTAAGGACATGGCAGACAGCCTCGTGAGTGAGGGCAGGGCACTGGGGACAGTGGACGAGGACTGACAGGGTTAACTTTGGGCTGAAAACCAGGAGGGAAAGATGGGCGGAAAGGGGCTGGTCCTGCGAATGAGTGTATGTGGGGGAGGGGGAGGCTGGCCTCGGAGCTGTCAGCCCCGCGAGCATCATCAGGTGGTATGATACCCGATGAAGGTTTGACCAGAGGGGAATGAGACAGCAGGGCAGCTGTGGCAGCTGGGTGGATCCGTTGAGATCAGACGCCATGGGTTTCCAACCCACTTTGGTGCTAGGGATGAAGCTTGGGGCCGGAGGAGCGGCAGAGGCAGGGCCAAGTGAACGGGGCAGGGCTGTGGCGTGAGGGAAGGTGAGGAGGTTGTGGTCAGGGTGTCAGACCTGCAGGCAGAGCAGGCCCGGGGCCACAGCTGAACCGATGGTAACCTGATCACGATGTGGTTTTAGAGACTATTTTAACTATTGAACTTGCATTGTGTTGACCAGATAAATTCAACACCAGGGAACAATTGCATTTTCAGCCATAGGCCTCCTTTCTTTGGTGGTCAACAAATTGTCCTTTGTCCTCACATTTTCCATGTGAGTTGCCCTAATATCACCTGAGCTCCAGTGGCCTGCAAGTTCCCCAAATCCCTGCCGATGCCCATGAGACCCGCACTGAACCATGGCTGCATTTCTGCGTGCCTCTTCCCAGGAGGTCTCACTGGCCCCATTGTCTGTAAGACTCTTGTGCAATCAGGGTGAGGAGCCTAACAAAGCCAACAGGCCAGATCATATCGCTAATCCATGTGCTCCTGGAAGCTCGGGAGCACCCCCCGAGAAACTATAGGGTGACATAATCATCTTAGGGGTGAGGGGAGGTGACAGTATAAAGCCTGGACAAAAGGATTAGAGAAGGCAGCAAAGAAAAGGAGGCACCAGAGAGTTAGGGAGATAATGGTCCCGGGGATAACTGACATTTGAAAATCACGTCTGTAAGATCTACTGAGACTTTCAAATATCCTTAGATTTAAGCAATCGGGGAAATGACCCCATGATCTGGCTGTCTTTATTTTGAGGGGATCCAGTAAGCACTCCTTACTCAATGGTATGATATTCCTGCTCATTGATTTTTCACTCACTTATTCAGAATTCATTTATTTATGAAATGCCCTCTAATGGGTCAGGACCTATGCTGAGAAAATGGGTCCATAGCTGTAGCAAGGTGTGCCTTCGGTGGGCAAGTAGTGCTGGTGTTTGGCCGTAATTTTGCAAATTTCAAGGAAAGCAGGATAAGGCAGAGGAAGAAGAGAGTTGAATATTGGTGTAACTGGATCAGCAATGCAAGAAATAGCCCTTATTTTGACAGATTTTCTTCATTAGTCCTCATTAGGACTTTCAGTGCGATGAGAAGAGGCGGTAGGTTCGGAATTGGGGCTGATCTTTGTTCCCAGGGTCCCCAACACATTAGTAAGTAGTTATTACAGTATAGTTTTAGGAGAATCACTGAAATTTAGGGTGGCTTTTAGTCTCAGTTCCCAGAAATCATTAAATTCATCCCATGAAGTTTGTCTCCATTTTCTCCTTTCATATCTATCCTAAAACCTTTGGACACTATAATTCCAAACTGATGAAATCATAGGCCATTTCCACTTTGAAAGAGTAGTGATACACTTCAAATAAAGCCTGGGGGCAGAGCTCATTAAGATTCCTTAATGTTCCAGGGGTCACTTTCAATCACACTTAAACCCCATTCACTGCAGGTGGCTTTCAGCACCATCAGAGTCAGCAACATCTCTGCCACTCCTGGAACAAATATGATTAACTTGAATTTTGACTAATCTCAGAAATTTCCAAAAATGTTACACTTCAGAAAACCCCTTCAATTTCCCACATCCATTTGGTATAATTCGTCAATGTCCAGAGTACCTACCTGCATAATATTGGTTGGCCGGAATAAGAGAACTTCCCTGTTCCCAAGTTAAAAATATTAAATCTATTATTTGAAACCTTACTGAAATATTGAAAAATATCTTGGTTTCTTGGAGAACGGAAGCATAGTGGTAAGATGTAATCTGAGTCGGATGACTGTATTTTCATTTCTTCTCGGTTGAAAATACACAGTTGAGAATGTACAACATTTATAACAAGAGTTGACACTGAGT
The DNA here is from genome assembly GCF_024610735.1 of Ursus americanus. Lineage (NCBI taxonomy): Eukaryota > Metazoa > Chordata > Mammalia > Carnivora > Ursidae > Ursus > Ursus americanus. The sequence goes on from NC_142132.1 coordinate 9,181,573, forward strand.
ATTTTCTATGCCTGAGGCACTCTTCCAAGTAATTTACAAATATCATTTCATTAAATCTCCCCAACAATCCAATGAATTACCCCCTTTTCTGTGGGAGGAAACAGCAGCCTACAGAGATTCAAACACTTGCCCAGGCCCACATGGCCAGAAAGTTAGGACCAAACTCATACCTCATCGAACATATAGATGGGAAACAAGGCCCAGACCCCAAAGGATTCAAAAAGTCATTTAAATCCGTCTTAACACCTTCCGATGTTTTAAATGTGGTTGAGCAGCTGACATAAACATATCTACAGAATTACATGCAGAATAAAAAAGAAGTTGGGTATAAAATTTATGATCAAACACAATTCTGTGGTTGGTGAGTTATGTTTTTCTCGATAATAAAAATTTTATTCAAGCTATTTGTTGGTCAAGAGTATTTCCAAATTTTCATTTGTCAGTAGAATCGGGAAAGCGAAGTAATAAAGGGCTTTACTAGTTTCCCTCCAAAGCCACAAAATCATGACAAAAATAATTGAAATTATGTAGGCATTTGCAATTAGTTTAGTTCCAAATTAAATTGAGACTTCCTTAAAAGGACTAAACATGGAATACAGATTAAGACTAAATATCGACCTGATAAAATTTTTTTTATAAAAAGGTACAGATTTTCAGATTGATTCATGAATCAAGTCCCGATAACTTTACGTCATGCCAAATATTTCAGGCTAAGAGATTTCTTTTTTTTAAGATTTATTTATTTATTTATTTATTTGAGAGACACAGAAAGAGAGAGAGAAGCTGTGCAAGTAGGGGGAGGGGGAGAGGGAGAGAATCTTCAAGCAGACTCCCCGCTGAGCATGAAGCCTGACTGGGGGCTCAACTTTGGGAGCCATGAGATCATGACCTAAGCCAAAACCAAGAGTCGGATGTTCAACCGACTGAGCCACCCAGGCGTTCCAAGATATTCTTTTACTGTACATTTTACAACTCTGTTCAGCAATAGTAAAGAAATCATGTCAGTAGGTCAAGACTTCTAGTGCTTAATATCAATATATAAGCCGAAGAACATTTTCAAAACTCTTATTTAATTATCCTACAGGCAAATGTTAATTCTTTTCCATCTCTTCCAGAATCTTAAAAACATACCCATGTTTTCAAAGAGCAATAAACTGGTTAATGCCTTGTTCACAGATAATAAATCTTACAGAAAATATTTGACTCAACTTCCCTAAATCAATTATGATTATGCGTTCGGTGATTATCAGAGCAACATCTCGTCAGTGGTTGGATTGCATTGAACACAGTAAAAGCTCTATTTGTTTGGATTTAATCTCAAGCTTTCCAAAAGTTGCCAGTAGACTATGTGCCAACATTCATCTTCCCTTTGGAAGCTTGGAACAAGGCATAAGCAAAATGGTGCTGGGACACCAGCTTTAGTACCTGTTTCATGCAGAACAGTGGCATGGAAGAGCAGCAGCCAGAGGAGGGCTGAGCAGCCCATGGTGGGAAGGCTTCAAGCTACCGGGATACATGGGGTTCCCGCTTTATATGCTCTCCAGGCTCCCCTGTGGGGGCGGGCCCCTGCAACCTGATGCTCTTTTCAGGCTTGGATTGGCAGGCATTCAGAGCAGGGGACAACTCGTTTGCTTTGGCATTTTGTGTATATTTGCAATGGGGAAAGGGTGAGTCTAATTGTTAGAAGAATTCCATGGAATAGTTGGAAGGTGAAATCAGAGACAAGGGACAAATTGTGTGCTGGTACCTCGCTAAGCAGGTGGGACTCCCTAGCTCCTTAGGGGGAAAGAGAAGGTACCGACAGCCCTAGACATCACTGTAGGCTTCATTCCCCTTCAGGTGTGGGCCTTTCTGGAGAAAGAACCTGCTAATATCTACTCATCCTTCAATGCCCACACCTGCCTTCCTCCCTCCTTGAAGTTTTTCTTTATTCCTCAACTATGTTCTCTAATTCCTACAGCACCCACTTGGTACCCCCTTATAACACTCAATACATTCTGCCGTAGTTGTAGCTACTAGAGTTTTAGTCTTATTTCCCTGTTGGCTTGAAACCGTTCATGGAAGGAAGGGCTTCTCTTTGTATCACTTATAGTCCTGCTTATAATATTGCTTACTTGTAATATGCTTAGCATGATGCCTTGTACTTAAATATTTGTTGAATTGAACTTTGAATTACTTGCTGATGTCTAATGCCTTCAAGGGATTGTTTCCCTAATGGATACTTTTTCTCAACTTAGATCATTGGCTTACAGTAGCAAATTGTCCCATAATCACAAAGAATTCTCCTCTGCTCCAAGCCTCGTTCCCTCCATTGTGATTTCAGGTGAAGCACTTAGCTACACTGAGCCTTTGCTTCCTCTTCTTCAAAACCGAGATACTACTATGTGCCCCACTTACTTTGGAGGGTAATTGGGAGGATTCAATAAAATTAGGTGTATATAAGAGATTTTTACATTTTACAACAAGATTACTCTTCCTCAATAGATGTTCTCATACCAGAGACTGAATTTTTCAGATTAGTCTCAATGCCATGAAATCGTAGAATAAATTTGGTCAAATTTAGCCAAGCAGAGAAAATATAGGTGTAGAGAGAGTGTGTGTTATGTAAACAAAAGCAACTGGAGTTTTATAATATTTCACAGGCCAAAAGTGGATATCTATTTGTTTTCCTATAACCCCACCTCTCTTTGGAACCCCTATTCTATCTCAGGTAGACTACGGAATTTAGTTAAAATAAGCCCAAATAAGCTCTGCCATTTCAGATTTATTTTCAGTAAATCCAGGGTTTTCCCTCTCCTCTTCCTAAGTCCCTGGAGTCCTACTTCAGGTCAGGCCTTCCGTGGGGGCATCCCTGGTTTCTGGATGTTGGCTGTCGTCCATAATTCCATCTACTGCGTCCCTCCACAATGGTGGTCAATAAGATGTCCATGTCCTATCTGGTCCCAGGTTGTAGGGTCCTCACTGCTCTCCTCAGCATCCCTGGTCATGACCGTGACCCTGTAAGGGTGCCCAGGTCCTTGTTCACACACGTGATCTCGCTCCCTCCTCTAACTTCTGCAGACCTCTCAGGAATATGAACCACTTCAGGGCTACCCCAACCTTTTTTGTCTTTGGCCAGCCACCAAACTTTCTCCTCTTGTCCTCACATCGTAGGACAGTGGGGGAACTTCAACAAGGGTCCTACCACTCAGGCTTCCAGATGGTGGGAGACACAGAAGTCTTCTCTCTCTCAGACACCACAATCTCCCAAATTATCTGGGGAGTCTCATTCTGTGGTCATCAGGGACCCACCAGCATCAACTTCCCTTTTTCTTCTGTACCCCTAACACTTCAGAGGGCTTTTAACCAGACGGGTCTTCTTCCAAATATTTCCTATCTTACCTCTTTTGAACAAAAAGTCAATAACGTGTTTTTACTTCCTAGTGCCATTGCCCTGGACGGAGGGCAAAGTGAGGTGTGAGAAAGACTGTCGATAAGTATTTCACAACATTGCTGTCAAACAGGTGGATTTTCCACCTGGAAGCAATCCTGCTGGTGAAACGGATGGAGACTTCAGTGCCAGGGTCCAGGTCTGCTTACAGCCCTCCCATCTGCTCCTGTTCACCTCTCTACACCTCTGTCCTCTCATATAGGAATAATGACATGTATCTTACAGGGTCATCATAGATAATCAAGAATATGTGTGAAGAACACCAGTAGAATGTCTGGAGCACAAATGGTAGCTATCGCTTTTAATCATTATTGTTAAGAACCATAGCTCCTCCCTACCCATGGAGTTGACATAAAACTACTTGAAGTGATATGAATGGAAGCTATTTGAGCTCTTTGTATTACAATAAGTGTTGAGAAGTTAAGTGTACAAATAAAAAACTGACCATGAATACAGAATTTTGGATAAATTGGACAAAGCAAAAAGTTTATCAGGACAACCTTTTGCTTGTAGGAAGAATTAGTTCTGGGGAGCTAGCATACAGCGTGGTGACTATGTTCACAGTACTGTATACTTGAGCGTTGCTAGGAGAATAGATCTTAAATGTTCTCACCACACACCCACACACAAAAGGCAGCTATGTGCGGCGATGCATACGTTAACTAACTTACTGTGGTAAGTTATATAAAAAAGATAGATATTTTATTTATATTTATTTATTTATATATATAAAATCATTGCATTGTACACCTTATGCACTGTTATAAGTCATTTATACCTCAAACCTGAGGACATTTTTAAAAAGTTGATCAGATTTGGCGCTCTACCATGCTGCATGTTCACATACTGTGATGAGTCATCTGATCACTGAAGACCTGGTTCCAACCAAGCTGCCACGGACAGCACGCAGCTTTCCCTTCAGAAACTCTCGGGGGCCTCAGTGGCCATCTGCCTGAGAATCTGCCTGTTCACACGGCCACTGTGTTGTTGCATGCTGGGTGGCCTGGTTTCTCAGAACTCAATGAACCTGGAAAAGCACCGGCTGAGTGCAGCACAGGGAGGACGCACCCTCAGGGCCAAGGGGAAAGACTCCACAGGGTCTGGAAATAGCTCTAGGAGGGCGGCCATCTTCAGGTGATCAGGGAGGCTATGCTGCTATTTACTGCTGTGGAAACGGGGAAGATCCTACCCCACCTCCCCCCTTTCCCTCTTCTCCCCTCACCCATCCTCTCCCCTTCCTTTCTCCCTCCCTTCGCTGCTTCTTTCCGCCTTCCTTCCAATGAATACCTACTGAACACCTACCAGCTGAGCTACGACTGGACCCCATCAGCCAACAAAACAGACAACACACCCTGTGCTGTGAGCCCCAGGTTCCAGGGAAAGATGGGCAATGCTGATCAAATGAGATTCACAGTGTGTTATTGGGTAAGTGCTTTGGGGAACAATAAAGCGGGGTGGGGGAGGCAGTACGAGGGGAGGAGGGAGCCACTGAAAGCAGGATGGTCAGGGGAGATCTGGTTGAGAAGCTAACATAGAGCAGGGACAGCTGGATGAGGCGGACGATTAGCCTTCTTTTTTAAATTTTATATATATATGTTATTTATTATATAGATATATTTATTATTATTATGTTATATATTTATTTTATATATATATATATATATATATATATCATTATATAATAATGATGATTAGCCTTCTTGATGTCAGGGGAGACCATGCATCCAGGTGGATTGATTCTGGACCACCATGGGGCCAGGACTCTGAAGGCACCCGTGGGGCCAGGTCAGGCTGGCTCCTAGGACACTGCTGAAACAGCCTGGGCTCACGGATCAGGGCTCAGGACATGACAAGGGGCAAGGAGGACTGAAGCCCCAGGAGGACTCCACGGCCTGAAAGGGCAGAGTTCCAGTGTTCTTTGCAATGTTGACAATGACAGGATGTACACAAAAATGCCGATTTTAATGAAATGATGAAAGACTTCAGTTGTCTCCTTTTAGATACTGCATTATCCCAGGAAGAATATAAATTTTAGCTTTTTTTTTTAAAGACTGATTTATTTATTTGAGAGAGAGAGAGAGATGAGTGCATGCGCATTGAGCTTGTGCCAGTGGGGGAAGGGAAGAGGGTCGGAGGGACAGGGAGAGAAGCAGACTCCCCGCTGAGTGTGGAGCCCCACATGGGGCTCCATCTCATGACCTGGAGATCAGGACCTGAGCCAAAATCAAGAGTTGGGTGCTCCACCTACTGAGCCCCCCAGGAGCCCCATAAATTTAGCTTTAATAAGTTGTGGGAAGTACTGAGATAATAGTATTCTCATAATAAGAATACCTGAGTTCTAACCTCCTCTTCTGCTACTAATGACCCATATGACCTTGGGCAGATGACTTAATCTCACTTATTATTTGCTTCTTTTGTAGAACAAGGATAATAATGTTGTACCTGCCTGATGTGGGGGGCAGCCCAAGTAAAGAACCCTGGAGACCCTCTCCAGGACTGAACCTGGACCTTGTCTTTTTTGTCAATCTGTGAAGTCTGTGCAAGAATACACAGGAACTGAGTCAGGGTTGAATTCGATCAAAAGCTGTTGTGTACATTATAACTTTCATTTGTTAGTATGATGAAGGTAACACACGTTCTCTAAAGGAGAAGCGTGTAAAGCACATGGACGTTTGCAGAAGAAAACAAAATCACCACACTGAGCTGCACATTGTCAGGGTGTTAGAATATTCCTCCTAAAGCTTTTTAGGGCATATAATAAGCCTTCTGTTGTGTTGTTTTATTAATTCTCTCATCACCACTTTTGGGTTCACACTATATACGGTGGTATGGTTTTATCTACTGCTTTAAAAAAAACCCGACCCTCCCATTATAGCACGAGAAATTTCTTGTTTAAATGTTCTTTGAAAACATCATTCTGAAGAGCTATGTAATATTTCACTCAGAGAGTGCCCCATAGTTTATCCCACTTATTTTTACTGTTGGCAACGGGTCTTATTTCCAATACTTGGCTAAACTAGATGCATTTTAAAGCATTCGAAGCATTAGGCTGTTTGTCTCAGGTCAGTGAGTTGTGTCCAGAGAGCCCCTGCCCCATTCCCTACCCTGCACTGGACCCCAGACAGCTGCCCACCCCCCCACCTCACTCTGGCCTCCCCCTGGGCTTTGCCACTCTTCTCCACCTGTCTTTGCTGGGACCTGCAGCTCCGAGGAGTGGGTTCCATTGAGTACTGACATGGGGGAGGGGAAAGGGTCACTGGGGGAGAAGCTGCTTCTGAAAAGTGGTAAGAATGAACAGAAACTCCTAATCTGATGTGTTCCCATGAATAGAAGCAATGAATGCCTTCCCTGGAAGAAAATGCAGCTGGTTGCATTATGTGGACATTTAAAGAGACTTCCTGTTTTTCACAGGTATTCAAAGGAAAACATTAGTTCCCTGGTTCCTATTTCAGCCCAAAGTTTCATGTACCCCAGTAAGTTTGTGCCCACCTTGCAAACATCACTGTAACTTTCAGGAAGTTAGAGCCGGGGCCGGGGGGCAGAGGTCATGAAGGAAATCTTGCAGGGACTGGCCACCATCTTGGTTCCTGGGGCTTAGGTTGCCTGATGAGGCCTGAGTCTCCTGAGGGACTAGCCTGGAGCAGCCGACACGTGCTGAGTGTCCCCTGCCTCCCCATGCCCTGCTGTGTTTTATGCACCTGCCACTGAGCGCTCCAAGCCCACTCGGAGTGGATGCTCTGTGGTGTCCACATGTCATAGATTGTCCTTTTGTCACTGTTTCCCTGGTGCTTGGATCAGTAAGACTCACTTAAGGCTTTAAAAATTTTTTAAATTATTTATTTATTTTTTTATTAGTTTCAGAGGTAGAATTTAGTGATTCATCAGTTGCATATAACACCCAGTGCTCATTCCATCACATGCCCTCCTGAATGCCCATCCCCCAGTTAACCCATCCCCCCATCCCCTTCCTCCAGCAGCCCTCAGTTTGTTTCCTAGAGTTCAGCGTCTCTTAGGGTTTGCCTCCCTCTCTATTTTCATCTTAGTATATTTTTCTTTCCCTTCCCTTATGTTCATCTGTTTTGTTTCTTAAATTCCACATATGAGTGAAATCATATGGTATTTGTCTTTCTCTGACTGACTTCATTTAGCATCATACCCTCTAGTTCCATCCACATCATTGCAAATGGCGAGATTTCACTCTTTTTGACAGCTGAGTAATATTCCATTGCATGTATAGACCACATCTTCCTCATCCATTCATCTGTCGATGGACGTCTGGGCTCTTTCCATAGTTCGGGCTATTGTGGACTTTGCTGCAGTATGGAGTTTCCTCAAAAAGTTAAAAATGGAACTGCCTTTTGACCCAGCAATTGAGCCACTAGGTATTTATCCAAAGGATACAAACATAGTAATTTGAAGGGGCACATGCATCCCAATGTTTATAGTTAAGGCTTATTTAAAAAAAAATCAGTGAATTTGTAGAAGTTCACACCACTAGCTAGAGGTGCAGATGAGATTTTAATCCAGGGATCCTGAACTGTTTGGCTGCATTAGCCCAAGCTGCAGCCCACGTCTGGAAAAAATATGCACCCCAAAAAGAGTGGTCAGGGCTAACACATTCGTACGAGTAAACACATCTTTAATCTGAAGTCGCTGGGGCTGAGCTTGGTACACCACCGATTTTTCATGTTTGTGTCACCTCCTTCCAGAAAAAGAATTCAAGGCGGTTATAAAAATGCATACAACCTAAAAAGATAAAATTAAAACAAATAAGCAAACAGAGTGAGGAAGCTGGGGTAACATAAAAATAAGAGTAGGAAAAATAAGTCAAAGCCAAGAGCAGTGCTGGAAGCAGGAACATCGACCGAAGGGATCCGACTGAGTTTGCAAAGGACATTTGTGCTACGCGAATAAAGTCAAACTCTAGTCATGGAAGTCCTTTTATTTGCCTAGTACTTATTTCTCTTTCTGTTTCATGTTCATTTCACCTTAATTCTTCTAGCAGTTCTGTGAGTGAGCACAACAGATCGTCTTATGTCCATTTTATAGGTGAGGAGACTGAGACACAGAGAAAGGGCTCTCGTGCCCCAGGTCAGCTGGTGAGAGAATGAAGCTGTGGGAGGGAAGTCAGGCTGCTTCTTAGGTTCTCTGTCTCCATGTCCCTAAAACGCCACGTGAGACAGGTGAGTACTCTCTGTCTATAAGGTGCATAAGAATTCTGATTCCTGGGATTCGTTTTAACTTCAGGTCTGTAACTCCAGGTGACGGATTATCGCTGCTCAAGCTTTGCCTTCTCTTTCACTCCCTCACACTGTTCTCTCTTCAATTCTTGGTTTCTTTCCAACATGTCTTCTGCTACAATAAAGAATTATCTAACAGAGGTTGATAGAGACAAGCATACTATTTTGTCACGATCAATAGTTTCCTTTTATTTGAGAGAGAGAGAGAGTGAGAGAGCACCAGCAGGGGGTGGGAGGAAGGGAGAAGTAGATCCCCGATGAGCAGAGAGCCGGATCTCAGGACCTTGGCATCATGACCTGAGACAAGGGCAGATGCTTAACCAACTGCCCCACCCAGGTGCCCCAAGAGTTTCCTGTTAGAATGTGGGTTTTACTTGGGTCCATCCTTCTCGAGGAATTTTGATGGTATGTTATTTTTTAGGGCTGCTATAACAGAGAGGCATAAACAATAGAAATTTCTTCTTTCACGGTTCCGTAGGCTAGATGTCTGAGATAAAGTTGTTGGTGGGTTTTTTTTTTTCCCCTGAAGACCTTAAGGAAGAATCTATTCCATGCTTCTGCCCTAGATTTTGGTGGTCTGCTGGCCATCTTTGTTGTTCCTTGGCATGGGAAGCACAACCCCGATCTCTGCCTCCATCCTTACTTGGTGTTTGCCTTCTGTGCCATCTCCAAATTTCCCCTTTTCGTAAGGACACCATTCATAACAGATTAGGACCCACCCTTATAACCTCGTTTTAACTCAGTCACCACCACTAAGACCCCATCTCCAAATAAGATCACATTCTGAGGTACTAGGGGTTAGGACTTCGACACAAGAATTTGGGGAAGACACAATTCAGCCCATAACCTGTGGCATTCACTGGATTCTCAGCTACCATTGGCAAAGCTGAAATCTTTCTCTCCATCCGCAAAGTCAGCGCACACAATCGCAAATTCAACATCTTCAGTTCCAGAGCGAAAGCCGTCAAAGGCAAAAGGGTAATCTCCAAGTCATGCTCTTTCTCATCACTGTGCTCTGACCCTTCATCCCCACTTCTGCCACCTCATCCCCTTATCCCTCCTCCAGAAATATATTTGGCCTCCTTGGGATCATCCGGGTCATGAGATCGCTTAACAACTGCTTCAGCATTGACACATGTCTCTCCATCACTGCTCTCCTCTATTCTCTTCCACCTTCATGCTTCACAAGCAGTGGGCCCCCTTGGACAAACATGTCCACTTCCTTTACACACATCGCACATTGAAGGAGTGCCTGATGCCTCCGTTGTCTACCCACAGGGGCTGCCGTTGGGATGTGGGAGAGCAAAGACACTGAGCATAACAGTGACTGCAGCTGAGGGGACCACACCTGACGAAGGAGATGGAGCTGAGACATGGGTGGTGGCTGTGGTGGACGCTGCCTCTGGGGGGACCACAATGGGCAGTTGTGGCTGAGGTCACGTAGCTACCAGAACCACCAGCCTTGCTTGTGACTGAGAGGGCGGGAGGTTCAGACAAGGAGTGGTTGGTGAACTCAGCAGCCCCTGGAAGTTTCCACAGTATTTTGAGCACTGCTATTAAAAGTAATTTAACTGATCTCCCACTTACGGAATCAATGGACTCTTGCACAAACAAAAGGCAAAGCATTGCACAACCAAGTTAGGCCTAGCCTGCCATTTTGAGTTTCTCAGGAACAGTCACTCAGGTCTGTTCCCAGGACTCTGTTCCAAGGCACGTAGTTGAAAGATCATGAAAATACACTCTCCTTGGGGTTAGATTCCAAATAAGATATACTGTAACTTCCTCCCTCTTACCCCATGGAGTTCTAGTACCCATAGGAAATGTTTTGCCAACTCGGGTTTTAAGATAAGACGGTTTCATGTTTGCACACCATAACTCGCAAGATCTTTTTATGCACGCTCAATTACGTTCAGCCTTTGCCAAGGAACTCAGCTCCTCGCTGGGTGAGTCCCAAGTGGGGCAAGGGACCTGCAGGGGAAGTTCAGAGCGATACCAGCTCTCTACATTATCCTCTCAAGATATGAAGAGCAGCCGAAGTCCTCAAAAACAACTCTGAAGTTCCTCCTCAATTTGGGGAAAAAGAAGGGGTTTCATACAGACACGTGCAAACCCAAGAAAAGGGGCGCTTCCTGATAGAGAACACATCACATTTCCAGATAGGAAGAGATCGTTGCTGCGGACTCCCTGCATTTCATGCAACACGTGGGAGATTCCTCCACGATACCTGGTGAAGTTTCCTGAGACACTGACGGTGATTCTGGATGGAGACCTGCCAGCAGGGCTGGTATTCAACCGGTACCTATGCTATAGCTATGCAATTGCGGAAGACGGCAGGTCTTTCTTCCCGGTGGTCAGGGAGCCCCCGGAGTGCTGCCTATAACTACGTGGGACCTCCGCCTCTTTCCTGAGCCCAGACCTCCCCAACATAAAGCACAAACACGACACCAAGTCTGATCAGTGGCCCGTGATGTGCCCAGCACTAGGGCTTCCATGATTCAAGTATCACCTGCACAGATTAGTAAGGCTGTTAATCTGGTTTGTTTGGGAAGCAGCTGCCTTCTAGAAGTTTTATTACTCTGGCTTTAAATGCATATGTATATTTAAATGCGTTGAGGCACGGATAGCTCATAGACTGCTGTCTGCTCAATGTTCAGTGATTACCCGTTTTTATGGTTAATTTCGGTGCCATTCTTTATTTCAGACCAGACCTGTGGCTGGAGGGTAGTGGCAGCAGGCTCGGCGGAACCCGGCCTCGCAGTGTTTTCCTGTGTCAATTTCCCCATATTCAGTTTCAGTCTCCTTATCAGAACGATTTGCATCGTTCAGTCACCACACCATTTCCTGGGGAATCTAACCTCAGATTATGTGGAGATTGGTGGTTTTTGGTTTTGTTTTTTCTAATTTTAAATAGTATGACCTTGGGCAAATCATTGAAACTTTCCTTCCAAACACTGGCTTCTTTGTCTGCAAAACTTCCGTAAATGGACCTCCTGAGGGAGAATGAGTGGGAGTTGCCCAGAGAGACCCCTGCCCCGGCAGCAGGGGGTCCTACTGGAGAGGGCAGCCCTGCCCCCCCCCCAGGCTCCGCTGTGACCTGCCCTTCACGCAGGTTCCCCGGGGAGAGGCGGCTTCTGCCGGTCCTTCCCTACAATCTTCTTCGGGAGATTCACAAGTGGGACCTCCTGGAAGCAAAGACCTTGTAAATACAAAATCTTATTTGCAAAGTCTGTGTAGGGGGGCTACGGCAGTTGTGCTTTTTTGGGGCAGTCTCTCTCCCTTACAGTTTGATTCCAGGACAGTCTCCCCCATCATTGATTTCCTGTTGCATCTTAGCTCCTTCTCGCTTTGACCTGGGCTAAGCCCCCACAGACCAGGAATGGCAGAGCTGAGACCGGAACCCAGGACAAACTCCTGCACTGTGAGGCGAGAAATATATTTCTTCTCAAAACAAAAATGGGGGCGCCTGGGTGGCTCAGTCGGTGAAGCGTCTGCCTTCAGCTCAGGTCATGATCCCGGGGTCCTGGGATCGAGCCCCACACAGGGGTCCTTGCTCAGCGGGGAGCCTGCTTCTCCCTCTGCCTGCCGCTCCCCCTGCTTGTGTGCTCTCTCTCTCTCTGTCAAATAAATAAATAAAATTTAAAAAAACAGCAACACCTGGGTGGGCTCTTTCTCTTCCTTCTTCCTCGCCATGTGTCATTTGTACGGATCACCGTTGGTGTGACGAAGGCTCTGAGCTGACTCGTTAGGGGTCTCGGTCACATCAGCAACACGGAGTTCCCACCGCTGGTATGCACAGCGCCTGGTTAAGGGACTAAAATGTTTGTTTTTCTTATTTGCACTTAGAGTTAATCACCTTTATTTATTTATTTTTAAAGCTGGTTTGTTTGTGTCTTGGGGTTTGGTCTGTAAAGCAGGTAATCTTAGTCTCACTTCCTGGAATACTGTATTTCAGTTAGACACTACAGAGAAGTGTGTTTGGTCTTGAGAATTAGAAGAGTCCTTTATTTTGAAGCCTAATGTATCAAGTCATGGTGGAATAGGACAAAAATCTATAACCCAAGTGTTTTTGTGGCAATTATATTGGCTCACGCTCAGACTGACTTCTATCTTCGCTGACTCCGTTCAGATTTGGCAAATGTGTCCTATATCACTCTACAATATCGGTGTTTGAGTTTTATTTAAAAATCAAGAATTAAAAAGACTACTCGGAGCTGTAGAAACTCTTTCTGAAGTTTTGCAGAATCAGATCACCTGACGTTGTTTCTTAATCTTTGTCGATGACACCACAATGTCCCCCAGGAACCATGAAAGTGCTGTGATTAGGGTTACTTCTCTGCATGTGAGAACCAGAACAAGAACTTATACATTACATATTTCAAGTCTAGCTAAAAAGACAGAGTCAGGGAAAGCTACTGTTTAGTTTTGTCACGTACCTAAAAAACATGTATTGCTTGGGGCGCCTGGGTGACTCCGTCGGTTAGGCATCTGCCTTCGGCTCAGGTCATGACCCCAGACTCCTGGGATCGAGCCCCACATTGGGGTCTGCTTCTCCCTCTCCCTCTACTGCTCCCCCTGCTTGTGCTCCCTCTCTCTCTCTCTTTCTCTGTCAGAAAAATAAATAAAATCTTTTTTAAAAAAGTTGTATTGCTTTAATTCGCCTAAAACCAATATCTTTAAAACTACAACTGATCTTTTCTTTTTTTTTTTTTTAAAGATTTTATTTATTTATTCGACAGAGATAGAGACAGCCAGTGAGAGAGGGAACACAAGCAGGGGGAGTGGGAGAGGAAGAAGCAGGCTCATAGTGGAGGAGCCTGATGTGGGGCTCGATCCCACAACGCTGGGATCACGCCCTGAGCCGAAGGCAGATGCTTAACTGCTGTGCCACCCAGGTGCCCCTTGATCTTTTCAATATCTGGGAAGGAATTTCCTAAACTTCACAAAACAAGAATCTGCACAAATTGTGAAGGTTTGGAGAACACCACTTACATGTATTTCTTAGCAGATGGAGACAAACATTCTTTTCTGTGTCCTTATCTTTTAAAATAGTTGAATATTTTCCCCCAATAATTGTTACATGAAGTCATCATTCAGATAAGCATATAATTCTTGAAAGAACTTGTAAAAAAACATACTGTAAATACAAACTTCCTTAAAAGAGGAATGTCCTGGAAATATTTTGGTGGCTTTACATCTAAGGTATGCTTATTTTATTTTATTTTTTCATACTTAATCATCCTACTGGTTGCCTAGGCTTAGGATATCTTAAAGCCATGGTCTGTAGTTACAGGTATAGTTATTTTTCAATGGGTCATCTCTAAATTATGTCTCCTCTCTTCCAAGCAAATGTCGTGTGTACACAGTGGTTTGCAGCAAGAGCCCAATACCTAAATGATTTCAGGGAAAGGACAAGAAAGACTTGATTGGAAGTTAGAGCTTTGGCATGTTGAACAGACATGTGGAGATAGTCACCCCCAAGGGAATTCTTTAGAGGAAGAAGAGCCCATATTCAGCCTGAAAGGATGTAATCCAGACTTAGCATGACTTGGACCGTGAGAGTGGAAAGAAAGGAAGACGACTACGCGGTCATAGAATAAGAAAGACTTCAACGTAAATCGCAACCTAAATAAGAACATTTAACCCTGATCTATATTGGTTTCTAATTCATCATTATTTTTAAAAAGTTGGAGAACGATTTGCACTTCAGAGGTGTCAACCCATCAGAAATTGTGGTATTCAATAGTTCGTCGATACCAGTGTGTTGTCTAGGTTTGCCAACAACACAACCTTGTATGAGAAGGAAAAGGCTCCTATCTCCTTGGAACTTACCTCCTCTGATAGGAGGAGAGAGAAAATACGCAAGCTTTTTTTTTTTTTTTTTTAAGACTGAGACGAAACAAAAGCAAAAATATCTAGAGAGCAGTAAGTGCTATAAAACAAAATATTGAAATCAATCAATAAAAAGGATAATGCATCATGATCAAATGCAGATTCTTCCGGAGATGGAAGGTTGGTCTAACATTTGAAAATCATTCAGTGTGATTCATATACTATTAAAGTTTAGAAAAATTTTAGATCATTTCAATAGACACAGAAAAAAAAACTTGTCAAAATTCAACACCTATTTAGCATAAAGGGAACTTCGAGTTAATAAAAACAAAACGCTAAATGCTTTTTTCCCTTTGAAATGGGGAATAAAACAAGGAAGTCTGCTCTCACCACTGCTAGTCAACATTTTAATGGAGGTGCTAGCCAGTGCAGTAAGGTAAGAAAAAAAAAAAAAGAAAAAGCACATAGATTGGAAAGGAGAAATGGAAACTATATTTTTAGATGACACAGTCATATAAGGGAACCTTATGAAATCTTAAAAAAAAAAAAGCTTGTAAGGCTACTAACAAGACTCAAGTAAATGCGACGTGGGATCCTGGGTTGAACTAGAAAGACCGATCAGTGGCAGAACCGGTGAAATAGGAACAACGTCCATAGATTAGTTGATAGCATTGCCCCAGTCTGAATTTCCTGATTTTGATCTTACTGTGGTTATGTAAGATGTTAACATTAGACGAAGCAGGGTGAAGAGCATATGGGAATTCTCTGTACTATTTTTGCTGTTTTTTCTGTTGGCCTGAAATTATTTCAAAATAAAAAGCTTTTCTAAATGGTGAAAAAATAGCTCATAGAATTAATACGTAATTTTAAAAAGGTTACAAGAAATATGGGAAATTTAAAGAGATCAATTGTGTATCTACTTACTACTAATAATAATTGGAAAATGAAACATAATTACCATTTAAAATGCCATAAAGAGCCCATAAAATTCATACAGGTAAATTTAACATGACATGTATAAGAACTACACATTAAAAACTATAAAATACTACTGAAAGAAATTAAAGATGATCTAAATAAACAGAGAGATATGTCATGTTCACCAAATGGACAACTCAAGATTATTAAGATATCAATTCTTCCCAAAAGTGATCCATAGTTTCACTGCAGTGCATTTAAAAATCCTTGCAGGCTTTTTGTAAAATTGACAATTTGATTTTAAAGTGAATACGGAAAAGCAAAGGACCTAGAACAGCCAAAGTATTCCTGAAAAAGAGCAAAGTTGGAGGACAAACACTATCTGATTTCAAGACTTACTATAGAACTATCTAGTCGCGGCCGTGCGATACGGACATAAACAAGACATGTAGACCAATGGAATAGGGCAGGGGCCCCAAACAGATCCGTGCACATGCAGCCATTGGACTTTAGACAAAGGTGCCAAGGTAATTCACTGGGGAAAAGACAGTCTTTTCCAAACCTGGTGCTTAAAACAATTGGACGTCAAAGTGTAAAAAACAGAAACAAAAACAAAACACCTCAACCTTTACCCACGACATCCAAAGTTAACTTGAGGTGGATCATAGATCAAAACGAGAATAAAATGGGGATAGACCCAGGCAGTATTTCTTGGTCTACTTAAATGACTGTCGTTATCTCTTTTCACTGAGTGTCAAAATCTGAATTCAGATTATTCAATTCAAATTATGTGCCTGATATGTGTGTGTATATTTTTAAAAAGCCTGTTTCTACCTTCCATTTCTCTGCACATGTCACATTGTTCCTGTGTTGCCTTGAAAGAGGCCATCTGTGTGATGTCCACTTAAAGGACCCATTTTAAATACCACCCATCATCTTGAGCCCCATGGACAAAGAACACAGGACAAAGTCCTGCCAGAAAGAGACGATAGAGATGTTTGCACTGAGAGGAGCTGATGGCTTGTCCCATTTTCATTGTCTGATATCCCAGGTCTGCTGGACTCTTGCCCTGACCTTAAGCCAAAAACAATTTTCAAATGTCTCTTTGAAGGAAACGTTCATGGGACAATGGCAGATTTTACTTTCTTCCTCCTGTTGGCAAATCTCATTCCTGCCTTTGTTCCACTGTAGGAGGGGCACGTGTGTGATCAGCCCCCCCTTGCCGATGCCTGGGCAGCCAAGCAGAGAGGCAACCCACTTGGAAAATGCCTTCGACCTGCTTCTCTTCACCCATCTCCTCTAAAGCTCCCACGCCCACAGCTGTCTGCAGAGTCAATTCCATGCCAAGAGTGAACAGAAAATCAGGGGGGTAGATAAACTTGTACATAGTGTCCTCACATCCTCATACATCTTATCTCTGAACACCCATAGTTTTGCGAAGTTCTCTGAGCCCATGGCTGTGAAGAGCCTCTGCTCAGCATCGTCAGGGGTGCCCCCCTTTCTTACACTTGTTACAACATGCTCTGTATTGTACACTGACCTTCTGTATGCCTGTCTCACCTCACTTCATGAGCCCTCCCGCAAGGGAGGGACCCTGTCTGTTCATCTCTGTAACCTCAACATCTAGCAGCGTTGAGGTCACGGCAGGCATGCCCATGTGAACGTATATGTGACTATGTGAAAAGTGTTCTTCCCTACAGAGTTCTCCCTACACTTAAGTTGACTCAAACATCCTACTTTAATCCCCATATAACAAGCTTCTATACGGGCAGCTTCTGCCAGTAATGTCAAGACTTGCAAAACATGCAAAATAAACATTTAATGCTTAGTCCATCCCATAGAGTGCTTCTGTAGATAAGAGAAAGTGAAAAGTTTGTCCACATACCAGTCAAAGGCTAGTCTCATCCCATCCCTAAATCCCAACCCTAAATGTGCCAGGTTCTTGCCTCTTATTTGTGGCTCCACATTGCTCTGCCACCAGACCACATGACCTTGAGTGGCTCCCTTTAAGCCCTTTCTCCTTAACCTTCCACAAGTGGAATAAGCCACTGGGTAAGCCCTCCATCTGGTGAGCTAGCTGGGAGGTGCCTCCCAGAGATGGCCAACTCCCTCCTTCCCACATTCTTTTTTTGGTAATTTACTTCTCAGACGGGGCATGTAGCAACTCATATAAGGGACAGAGTTGAATCCGTGGGGCATGGGGCACAATGGAATGGAATCTGGACCCTGCTTAATCCTCACCATCAGGGGAGGGAGAGTAACATCACAACCTTAGTATCTTAATTTGAGATGGCTCCAGGGAGAACCATCTTTTCTCCTATTTTATTTGTGTTCAGATGTCACAAGGACTGACAGGCAGAAAGGAGTGTTCCAAATATGGGAGGTTTGCCCACCCCCTGTCTCCTGCCTTGTCTGGTTGTAGTGGGACCAGCAGAATCATGGTTGGGTTTTCCTGGCGCCATCTTCATTCCAGACTAACACAGGAAGTTGTTATTCAGATAAGGGAAACCACAGTTAACACCCTCCCTCCGTAATCTGATGAAGAACTGCGAAGTCCTTTCTGTGTTAGTCTATGGAAAATTAAGCAGATCTCCTGCCTTACTTGTCAGGGAAGCCGTTAAGCCGAGTGAACTCAGCCATGATCCCAGTTACAAGCTTCAGAAGCTAGACGCTTCCGGCTTCATGGGAAGAGGGCAGGTTTCATAAACATGGAACTAGTGGTGTGTCCGCTGTGACAGAGGGACAACAAAACACCCACTCACTCCACAGCAGAGAGCCAAGAAAGAGAGGGTCATTTAAAGCTAGAAAGGAAGCTAAAATGAAAACATCTGAAGGCAAATCTGTAGAGAGAGAGCAAGGAGACTTGAAGACTGGTGGTTGACACAGGATTGATTGTAAATGGTCACAAGGGATCACAAGGGATCCTTTTAGGGTGATGGAAGTGTTCCCAACTGAACTGTAGAGACTGTTGCAGAACTCGGTAAAGTTACTATGAATCATTGAATTACGTGCCTAAAACAGGTGCATTTCATGGAAGGTAGAGTTCACCTCGATAAAGTTGTTTTCAAAAAATTAAACTGTTGGGGCGCCGGCTGGCTCAGTCAGTAGAGCATGTGACTCTTGATTTCAGGGTCATGAGTTCAAGCCCCACGTTGGGCATAGAGCTTACTTAAAAAAAATATTACACTGTTGAGCACACCACCTCCTTCAAAGGACGTTGTGATGCATGTCTCACTCTCCTGCAGGAGAGGTGCCAACTCTTCAGCCTGGCTTAACGGCTCTCCTGATTCTTGCTGCCTCGTTTTCTGGCCTTTGACCCATCACATCCCCATACTCCCTCTGCTCCTGCAAAACCAGAGTTTTCAGTTCCCTGGACTCACCAGCCTCTCCCAGCTCTCTCCCCTTTTCTCTTTCCTCTATGGGGAAACCCCTCCTGTCTACCTAATTTGTCCTTCGTGAGTTAGTGCAGATGTCCTTCCTCCACAGAGCGATCAAATCAAGCCCCATCCTCCAGGTGGGAAGGGGCGGGACTCCCCGGGCTTAGGAGCGCTGGGCCTCATGGACCTCACCCAAGCTCTCTTTCCTGGGACTCATCTTCCCTTTGGGAGTGGGGCCTCACTAACTGCTGCTGAGCCCAGGGTCCTGGCCTTGGAGGCACTACCCACTTCCCCTGCCCCTGTCCTTCCCCTCAGCCCAAATGGAACCTTATGGCCAAGACCAGACCGGAGCTATCAAAGCTCTGGCTCAGTGTTCAGGGAAGAAGACACAATCAGTAAGGAGCACAGAATGACAAGACTCAGCTCCTCTCTGGCTGTGAACTACCCCAGGGGCTCTTGGTCTGCCTCCCAATTCTTGACTTTGCTCCCCGCCTTCTCCACGTGGCAGAAGCCACTTTCCCTCACCAGCAGGGCACCCGCAGGAAGGGCAAACCTTCTAAGAGCTAAGATGTAAGAGAGTGAGACCCAGAGAGTAGCAATAATTTCCTCTCCTGTTAACGCCCTTCTTCCAGGGGCCCTTTTCCCTTATGCCTTCAGGGAGACCCCTCCATCTCCCACCCACAGTGGTGTGGCTTCGCCTAAGTGACCCACGCAGTCAACCGGAGCAGAAACCAGCCTTAGAGATGCCTGCCGTTGGGAGCTGAGGGCTGTTTCTCTCACCTCCCCCAGCCCCTCCCTTTACTCCCTGCCCAGCAGAGATGGATCTGAACCCCTGGCACAGAGCTTGTGGGTCACTGTATGGTGGCATCTTAGCTAAGTTTTGGGTGGTTTTTTTTTTCACTCCACAAATATTTACTGAGTGCCTTCTATATGTCAGGGACCATGCTGGGGGCTTGGACAACAGCAATCCATAAGTAAAGTTCTCGGGCTCTTAGAGCTTACATCCTAATGGGAGAGGCACTAATAATAGAACTACAGATGGGCTGCAAAGAATCCCACAGAAATTCTGGTGGAGAAAACTAGAAAACTCACACAGGCAGAAATACCGTTGCCCTGGCCTAGATTCTCAAGTTTGATTCAATCATCCCTCCGGGACTTGAACTTCCCCAGACAATAACCTGTTGCCCCTCAGACAGGAAAAGAATCAACTACCTTGCTTCTGACACGACAGCGTGTCCAAAACACTTGCCAGGGGTCGAGATGGGAAACCAGCCTCCCTTGCCCTTAGGCTCCATGTTCTGGGTGGACCTCCCAAAGGGCCTCCAAAAGGGCCATAGCTGACCCCAGGCCTCAGTAACTGCTTGTAACAACTCTGCGAGTCTCCCCAGTCCTTCTGCCAGAAGGAGGAGGCTGCAGAAGCTGGGAACGGGATTTGAGAAGCAGGCTGGTGCACAGCAGCGTGAGTCCCGGTCACGGGCGCTCTGGGCTGACCCCACCATCTGCTTCCTCACAGGTACCAGCCAGCTGCCTTTGCGCTTCCTCTCCTGTGCCAGTGGGTCACCTGCGGAACTTGCGACACGCAGATCGGGATTCGGCAAATCTGGAGCAGGGCCTGAGATTCTGCGTTTCTAACGATCTCCCAGGTGATGGATCCCACGGCTTCCGGTCCACGGACCACCCGTGGACTAGGACCCCGTGTTGAGCAGTCCCCCACTGAGTCGCCACTTTGTTTCTCTCGGACCAGCAGCATTGGCATCACCTGGGAACTTGTTGGAAGTGCATATGGTTTAAGTCCGACCCCACATCTATCAAATGCGACTTGGCATTTTAAGGAAATACCAGGAGATTTATTTGCACTTTAATTTTTGGAGAAGTGCTGGTCTAGAAGCCCTTCCCAGGGCTCTGATCTGCCTAGAGCCAATGGTTTTGTAGAGCAAACTATGATTTTAAAGCACACAGCTTCTCA
Source organism: Ursus americanus (assembly GCF_024610735.1). Classification (NCBI taxonomy): domain Eukaryota; kingdom Metazoa; phylum Chordata; class Mammalia; order Carnivora; family Ursidae; genus Ursus; species Ursus americanus. Next base: position 9,202,333 of record NC_142132.1, read on the forward strand.
TATGAAGACTGTATCCTATGCAATGTTAAAAAGGAGCACCATTCCCATAAATGGGCGGGCTATCTACATAGAGCATCTTAGCGCTGGAGAGGGGAGAGGGCCGATGGGTCTTTGGAGAGACAACTTGCAATGGGCCGCAACGTCCACCAGAGGGAGCCAGAGCCCAGGAGGTGACGGCAGGGACGGATGCCGGGAGGAGGAACATCCTCCCGGTTTTCGCGTGTGATTTGCGAGCGCGCAAAGCGCATAGAGTGCATGCATGTACGCACTTCTTGTTGGCCGTATAAAATTGAGCTGGAAAGTATACTTTAAAAAAGGTGGGAAATAATTGAGCATTATGGCAGAAAAACTGAGAGTAGGAAGTTAAGAAAGTTCAAAAGAAAAAAACCCCAAGTTTTTAGAGACTATAGAATATCATTATAAATATATACATATAATATAATCTAGGACAGTATTGTTCCTACCTGGGGTAGGAAACGATTTCCTAAACAAGGCACGGGAAGCACTAACCAATCAGGGAAAGACTGGTAAGCTGGGAGTGCACCTGGCATTAGGGACACCTTGAAGAAAGGCGAGAGCGCAGTCCACAGTCGGAGCAGGTGTTTGCCATGTATTGAACCGGCAAGGGCTTCCATCAAGAATACATAAGGGGGCGCCTGGGTGGCTCAGTCGTTAAGCGTCTGCCTTCGGCTCAGGGCGTGATCCCGGCGTTATGGGATGGAGCCCCACATCAGGCTCCTCTGCTGGGAGCCTGCTTCTTCCTCTCCCACTCCCCCTGCTTGTGTTCCCTCTCTCACTGGCTGTCTCTCTGTCAAATAAATAAATAAAATCTTTTTTAAAAAAAAGAATACATAAGGACGTCCCATGTATCAACAAGAAAACAGAAGCTTATTAGAAAAAGTGGACAAAAGACTAGAATAGACATTTCACAAAGGGTCATCTCAATGGCCAACAGAAAAAGCGTCCAGTCTCATTTGTACCTGGAAAAATGCAAATTAAAGCCACCGTGAGCTACCACAACATACCCACCAGTGTTGACAAGGGGGAATTACTGGTGGGACTGTGAACTGGTAGAAACTTCGGAATAGAGCTGAGAATTTTGTAGGAAATCGAAGCTACACATACCCTAGAAAGCAGGTCCTCTGCTCCTAGATTTTCACCCACCAGAAGAGCATGCATATAACCCAAGGAGTCATGTACAAGAATGACCCCCAAATCGGAAGCAGCAGAAGATGGATTAAGAAATCATAACATAAGCATGCTAAGCAACAATGAAAATGAGCCAAAGTCAAGCATATCAGGAAGTCTGAAAAACACGATGTTCAGGGAAAAAAGCAGACACAAGGGAATACGTACCATATGCATCTATTACTACAAATTTCCAAAGTGGGATAACAGCAAAAAACCTGCTGTTTTTTAGACAACAAAAAACAATTTAAAATAATCTTTAAAAACCTAGTAAAATACAAGTAGTTTTGATGGTTAATTTTATGTGCCAACTTGGCTTGGCCATGAATAACTCTGGGTGTTTCTGTGAGGATGTTTTTGGATGAAAGTAACATTTAAATCAGTGGGCTTTGGCTAAAGCAAACTGCCCTTCAGTAAATGGGTGGGCCTCACTCAATCAGTTGAAGGCCTGAACAGAAGAAAGACTGACGTACCCTAAGCAAGAAGAAATTCTGGCAGCAGACCTGACCTGCAACAGGGGCTCTTCCCTGGGTCTCCAGGTTGCTGGCCTTCCAGCCTTCATGATCACGTAAGCCACTTCTTTAAAATCTCTTCTCCTGGCTCTCTGAACAACCCCGACCAATACAGTAGGTAAAAACAGATGAGATGTGTATAAAAGGTAAAGGCTATAAGGCAGAGACATAAGATGAACATGAAAGTAAAACATAGATTAAAATGACAGGTGGTAGAAGAGGAAGCCTGGAAAACAAGGCAGCCCTGAGGTTGATGACTGTGAATGAAAGTGAACACAAAACCTGGTAACAATCAGGAATGAAACTGATGTAAAAGTGATCAGGGAGAAATCTCTCTTTTTTAAAGATTTTATTTATTTATTTGACAGAGAGAGACAGTGAGAGCGAGAGCACAAGCAGGGGGAGTGGGAGAGGGAGAAGCAGGCTCCCTACTGAGCAGAGAGCCCAATGTGGGGCTTGACCCCAGGACTCTGGGATCATGACCCGAGTCGAAGGCAGATGGTTAACTGACTGAGCCACCCAGGTGCCCCACGGGGAGAAATATCTTTTTAAAAAAAGCTTGGGGATGGCAATGAGAGAGGGAGAGAAGGAAGTGAGCTCGAAGCAAGGTGGTAGCACTGAGTGTAGGAAGCATCAGTTTCCCCACAGTGTAAAGACTTGTTGCCCTGGTGACAGCCTCCCAGGCAGAGCGGCAGGGTGCCCCCTCCCAAGCCCCTTTCCCTTTCTGGAGAAGCTGGGTCCTGACCATGGCACCCTTTCCTGTCCGTACATTTTGGGATGGGGCCATAGTTCCTCCCCCAAATTTCTGAAGGTGACCGGGCTGCTGGAACACGGCCAGACTTTGGGGGTCCCCCATCAGCCCACAGCCCGGAGTAACCAGTGCTGATGTCTCTGTGGATTTCCTGCTTGTCTGTTTCCCTCTTGCATATTTGTGTGTATACAGCATCCAGATCGTCCTCTATGTAAGTTTTGTATTCTGCCTTTTTTAAATATCACATTACATCACAAGTACATTATTGGACATTTGTCGAAGACCGGCTTTTTAATAGGTACATAATATCCCATCCTATATCATTCGCTGGTGGTTTCACGAATAGTTGTTGAGCGCATACAATGTGTCAGGTGTCGTGGGGTTCATGCAAGGTCATTCTTCGTCAGCAGCTACTGTGGAACAGGTGGCTGGGGCTCTGAACACAGAGCAGGAGGCAGTTTCCTTACTGCTAAGAGGTGCTCCTTGCGGATTCCTGGGTTTGGGGATGTTCCAGGTAACTGAACTTGCCTGTGTGAATGGGAGGAGCACTGTTCCGTTTCAGATGGCTCACCTGGGTATGAGCACTGGACCATGTCCTATACGCCCCACTTTGAATTTCCCGGTGGAGTCAAAGGCAAGTTGTAGCACCCACACTTGTCAGAGGCAACACAGAAGTCCTCTTTCTTGAGTGGCTGTTTCCTTTTCAATTTTTTCAATGTGTGATACACTCAACATGGCTCTAAATTGAAGACAGAATAATGCGTACAATGAAAAGGCTCATTTCCACCACTTCCTCATCTGCCTGGTACCCACTTCCGGTAACCATTTTTATTAATTTCTTTGTGTGTATTATTCCAGATTTTCTTCATGCAAATACAAATATATGTGCTTATTTGTTCTTTTCCAAGTCTAAAACATAGTCTACAACTTATATTCTTTTGCACCTTGCTTTGTGCATTCGTGCAAAAACCATATTGAACCATATTTCTTGGAGACATTTCCATACAAATAAAGATCTTCCTTCCTTGATCTTTATTACTGTGGTATAGCATTCCGTTGTATGGTTGGCCGTAACTCTCTAACCAATCCCTATTAATGGACATTTGAATTTGTCATAGGGTTTGTCATCCCAATCAAGTGGTGTTGCCTAACCTTGTGCATATTTTATTTTATACACATAATTGCTGGGCCAAGGGCAAACCCATTTGTAATGTTTGATATATACAGTCACATTACTTTTTGTAGGGGGTGTGCCAACGTCCGTTCCCACCAGAAAACTCTAGATCCCACCTTTGGCCAGAGGCCCAGGATGATTGCTGTTGAGTCAGCAAGCCGAGCATCTGCTCCACGCGAGGCCTCGTGCTAGACCACAGCAGCACAAGCATAAGATGCTGCTGGTACTTCCTTTTGAGCAGAGGAGAGACAGACTATTGGACAACGAAGTCGATTTGTGACAGAGTGCAATAGCACGGTGATAGCAGGACTATGAGAACACAGACAAAGGGGTGATTTATTCTGCAAGGAAATCTTCAGCGAAGGCACAGGTGAGCCGGGCCCTGAAAGACAAGCAAGTTGCCAGGGGAGGAGAGGCACCTGACACGTGGGGGCAGCATGAACGGCAGCCGAGAAACTGGCTCCAAGGGCCACGGGTAGCATTCTTTGATGGCGCATGAGGAATTAAGATTGGAGAGGCAAGCGATGACCAGGGAGAGACTGAGCCTTCATCCAGGGAAGGGAAACAAGGCAGCCCAGGGATGGCCAGGGAAGGGACTGAGCTGTCTCTGTGGGCTTGTGGGTGGCAGCAACGTGGTCAGTTCACGCCCCCAGCTACGTGCTCTGCCCACTCTATTCCCCTGGACTCCAGCACTGCAGGAACGTGGTAATGCATGTCCATGTCACCCCAGGGCATCCTTGATGCCTAAACTCAGACCTCATAATAGCCCCCAAATAGGCCAGTTATGATGCAAGAGAAGTTTGTGACTGCCCCTTGGGTTCCCATTACACTGTCCTGGAAAGCAACTCCAGGCACCGGCGCCTCCCTCTAGCCTAGTGTGGCAGTATGATCAGAGAATGGGAGAGTGGCTGTCAGAAGGTAGGAAAACAGAGGACCCAAGAAAGAAAGCCTGCAGAGGGAATGTGGAGTAAGACCGGAACGCCAGTCAGAATATGTACCATGAGCGATTCCTTTCGGGATAAAGACTCCCTGTGCAGCCAACGGGGTCTGTGTCCTGCTTCGCCATTGGAGTGAGTGTAGCCTGTGCTTCTGGTCCTTTCTCCCCCCTCCCCCCGGAATGAGCCAAGGGGAGGAGCCCACCGTGGTCACAGTGGTCCTAATCTGACGAACGCAGAGTAGCCCTGAGGTTTCCCACCCCAAAACTACAAGTAGGAAGACCCTTCCCGGAGTCCTACTTTACCTGCCTCTCTGCCTTTCAGGATATGGACCAAATTCTACAAATCAGATCCACGCATTGCCCTCGGGAAATACTCCCCCCTGGAAAAAGAGATTCTAGTAAGTGTCCTAAAGCTTATTCACAAGGAGGCCCTGTTGCAGCCAGGCGGTAGGCTGGGGGGGTGGGGTGGGCGGGGGAAGCCAGAGGTTCCAAACCGACCAGCCACAGAGACACAAGTCTCCCAGTGGCCTCGAGTCGGCTGCGTCCGCTCGAGACTCCCACCCTTGCAGAGCAAATCCTCCCTTGTTTCAAAGTCCTGATCAGGAATAGAACTGTGAGTGCTGACCAATGACAGGGGCTGCCATCTCGAAAACCCTTCCCTTGTGCAAGTCGCTCTCATAGGTAAGGCCTCGCCATCGCCCTGTAAGTCGGTACAATTCTTTCAAATTCATAGTAGAGAAGGAGAGACTGGATTGGAACCCTGGCCTGTCTGACCCCACAGCTCCGCCCCGTTTCCCACCACACAGGGGCTCAGCCACTCAGCCACGGGGGGGTGGGGGGGGAGGTGCCACTAGGCAATGCTTTCTATGGGGGCCCCCTGCTCCTGTCCCGTCGGGATTTTAACAGTCCCCTTCCCGTCGTCAGCGTCTGGGCGGTGTTCACACCGTAGCAGCCAAAAGGCTCCTGATTCACAAGCAAGAGGAAGAATGGAAAATGCTTAAGGAGCAACAGTCACTGTCCTCGGACTACAAGCGGGCGATGGACTATAGAACACAGCATTCCCCTCCCTGTGCCACCTATAGGCCCCTAGAAAAAATATGGACAGCAAAGGTGATCGTGCCCCCGGAGGAGTTAAGAATGCCACAGCGTGAGCAGCTCACCATCGTCAAGCACGTAGAACGGATGCAGCTTGCTCGGGCCCTAAGGAACAGGCAGCTCTTGCCCTACATCGAGAGGTTTCGGGGCTCTTCCTTTCTGTCTAGAGGGGGCCTGTGCCCAACGATGAAAGACAAGACGAGGGAAGACGAGGACGATGCGGACGCTGATTTCTACAGTGACGCCAAGCAAGAGGAGAAAGGCGATGTTGCGAACACAGCCACAAAAAGACAAGAAATCAACATGAACGTAATTTTCAAGTCAGAAGAACCAAAAAAGTGTTTCACACACCAGCCAAACGACCGGAAACCATTCCTCTCCACCAAGAGAGTGGAACGGTCCATCACTGGCTTAACCAACCAGAATCTTCTCCACGTAGCTGAATTCCCTGGCGACCTAATGCTAATGAATCAGGATTTTATATCACGGGGAGCCCACCCCACTGAGGCGACCAAGGCCAGCCTCCTGGGGGAAGAGAGCCTCTGGAAAGAGTACACACACAAAGCCTCTCATCGGTATTAAAGTCCTACTTATTCCCATGGTAACGGAGCGTCCTGGTCCTTATTATTCCTGCAGCTCTGCCCGGGGATCTCCCGGGCTCCTCCAGGTAAGAGCTACAGAAAGAGGCTTCCCGGTTTCAGGCATCCCTGGGCTCTCGGCTCTCGGCTTCCACCTTTACCTGCATCCCAGGCCTTTCCGGGGTGCAGGCCCCTCCTTTGCACCCACTGCTGCGGGCCCTGTGTCTCTTCCCCTGACGGTGAAACAGATCACCTTCAAATGTACTGGCTTAAAACAACAGTTTTGAAGGTGATCTGTCACAGGGATGTAGGCAACATAGAATGGCTGGGAAACACCCATCCTGAAGGTTGACGGGACATCACTCTTAATGACTTAAATAGTAGCCAACTCTATTGACTGGACTTCCAAAGGTCCAATCAAGAACATGGTGCCGCAGATCAGCCCCACGACTGCGTATGGCTCTCTGCAGCTCTCGTTCCATGATCAGGTCGCAGCAACGATCCACAGTATCCTTGGTGGAGTAGGTACTGACGCATCCACACATCATGGAACATTCTGTCACCGCTTTGACAGTTTCGGTCATGGTTTTACCCTGAAAATGTTTGGGGTTTCTTTCCTCAACATAACGTAGTTTTTTTTAACTATCCAGGTTGATAGAAATAGCTCTCGGTCCTTCATTTGAACTGCTCCGAAGTATTTTATTACACAACGCATCTAAAACTCACTTATGCACATTCCTGTTACGAACAGTTACATTGTCCCTGATTATTTGTAAAAGGCAGAAGGAAAGAGACTAATTTCATTCGCTCTAGATGGACTCGCAGTTGTCCGTCTGCCTCTGGTCTCGCTGTCTGTCCTTGTGCCAGTCATTTGATGGAATAATGACCACGCTGTGCGACTGTCCTCATGAGCGGCAGGGGCATTTTCCCTTCTGTTGCGTGATTTTGGTTCCTTCTCAGCGTCGTCTTGGCTCTTCTTGGCCCTTTGTCCTTCCATATGAGCTCTGGATTATCTTCCCGAACTCTCGGAAATTTGAAATCGTTTGGAAGGCAGTTAAGTCCGTAGATTTCTTGGAAAGAAATTGGCACGTTTATTGTATCAAAGCTGTTGAACCATTAATATTTATGTCTCCCCATTTCATCACATTTTCTTGTATGTCTTTCAACACTTCATTCCCTAGAAATCTGATACACTGATTTGTTATTCTAACTAGAAGCATTATTTCTTTTCACACATGGACCCAGCAACCTTAACCTAAATATTCCTATAATGTTTTAACATTATGACACAGCAATTCTATACACGTCTCAGTGCTCATCAAGTTACGTGCACTCTTAATTCCCTTTACTATGTCCCCTCCCCTCTGGCAACCAACACCTTTTCTCTGTAGTTAAGAGTCCAGTTCTTTCTGTTTGTCTGCTTTCCTGTTTGTCCATTTTGATGTAGATGATCTGAGATTTTCCATGTTTACCGTATTGGCTGAAAATAAGAATAGTTTCTGTTCTTCTTTGTCAATTCTTCAAACCCTTTGTCTTTTTCTTGAAAAACTGCTCCGGTGACTGCAGCTTCTAATATAAGGCTGAGTAACGTCAAGCCGGACATTCCATCCACTCTTGATTTTAATGGAAATGCTTCCAAAGTTTCACCCATAAATTCGACATTGCTGGAGGTTTTTCATAGTTGCACTTCGTGTCATTCAGATCGTTCCTTTCAATGACTAATGTCTAAAATGCTTTTGGTCATCATTCAGAGCTATTGAATATTGTTGAATTTCCTTTCTAATCCATTGAAGTGTCAGTATGAATTTTTGTGCTTACTCTGTTAATGTGAGAAATGACATTAGTAGACGTTCTGATTTGACATATCTTTGCATCCTTAGGATAAATCCTTAGTTTTTAGAATTTTTCTTTTACACTACTGAACTCAATTTTTGGAAATTCTCTCCTATTTGATTTTATTTTATCTTCTGTTCACATCTACATTCATAAAATTGATTGCCTAAAGTTTCCGCCCCTGTACTGCCCTTGTCCTTTAGTCACATGAGATTAGAATTGTATCAGATTTTCTACTTTTGTAAAATGAGTTGGGTAGCCTTTTTGTTTCCTCTAAGATATTCCCAGTGCAATAAAGATGATGGAACACTGTGATATTTCCTTGTAAAACTATCTTTCAGAGCCCAGAACTTTTGCTAACTGATTCCATTTTGTTAAGGCACTCAAAAAATATTTATTGAATCAAAGAATTGATCTATGGATTAAAAAGGTATTTTTAAGGAAACCTTTGGCATTACTTGTGTTTTCTTAAGAGTATTTTCATAAGTAGTTTTAGGTTTACCCCCTGCTGCTGCATGAGCCACAACCCACCCCCGGTATCACCGTGACTCATCAGAGAGGTCCATGTGTCACAAATGCCGAATCTACGCGGAAACACCACGATCAGCTGACGTCCGTAGGTTACCTTAGCACTCACTCTGGGTGGTGTGCATTCTGTGCGTTTAGACAAAAGTACGATGACGTATATCAAACATCAGAACATCATACAGAGTGTTTTCCTTGCCCTAAATATCCTCTGTGCTCTGTCTGTTCATCCCTCCCCACCGACCCCTGGCAACCCCTGATCTTTACTGTCTTCATCATTTTACCTTTTCTAGAAAATTTCATATTTGGAATCATACAGTCTGTAGGCTTTTCCAATTGGCGTCTTTCACTTAACGATGTGCACTGAGGTTTCCGCCACGTGTCTTTTCATGGCTCCATAGCTCACTTCTTCTGAGCGCTGGATGATATGCCGTTGTCCTGCTGGAGCACAGTCTATATATATCCACTCACCTGCCCAGGACATCTTGGCTCCTTCCGAGTCTTGGCAATTAGGACTATAGCTACTATACCATCTGGGTGCTGGCTTTGGCCAGCATAAGGCGTCAGCTCCTGTGGGGGAGTATTGGTTGTATTACCATGGCTTTCACTGAAACATCGTAGTTCAGAAATCATGTCCACACAGGACTCCTTCATTCACTCTTGGAATTTCAGCCCTGGAACATTCTGTGGCACAAATGTTTGTGATTTGCCAGGCATGCTCGTTCTCATTTCAGAGCGTGGAAGGTACAGTTTCCTGGCCACACGCAAACATGGGGTCCCAGAGAAATGGAAATGTCTCTGCAATTAGCCTCAGGCCTGAGCTGGGGCTGAGAGGCTTCAGACTTCGCCTTGGCAAAGAGGGTCAGTTGAGGGACTGGGGAGCTGGGCTCAGGCACGGGGTATGTGCTGTGCCTCTCTGTCTTCCGTGCCCCAGCCCCCACCTCCTGCCTCACTGTCCCTGACCTTTCCCAACCAGCACTTGAGCTCCTTCCCCATCTCAGGGGCCCAGAGCAGGCCTGGCCCCACCGCCATGGCCCATCTGGGCTTCACGTGGGCCCCGCTTTCATCAGGTCTGTGCCAGCTCCGAGGGCTCTCCTCACCCAGGAGCTTCAGATGCCAAACCTTCTGAGGTTCAGGTGCTTCTCCCAAGATGTGATGCTGATGGAGGAATCTCAACACAGTGGCGCCCCCTGGAGGGGTTGCCAAGCCCCAGGAGTCCCTTTTCTGGAGAATCCATGGTGGGCTGGGAAATCTTTAATATCCTGCAATGGGCATAGTCCTGAAAGGTAGCCTGATTTCCGGGTTGTCAGACCTGCACTCTGGCCAATTTCCCCGATAGCATGGCATCACTGAACACGGAGTCGGGAAGGGTTTTGCCGCCTCTCCCCGGTACGTACAATTTCCACCAGGTACAATCATAGAAAGCCCCTCAGGGAAAGATAACAATAGAACGGAGTCGAATAATTATGAAATGATGAGTTTGAGTGTTATTACCTTTGTTCTGAATGCAATGTATTCAACTGCACTAATGGATTAAGTGCCTACCATTTAATCTTTCCTAATGGCTATGATGAATGCAAACTTGCATGATTTCTGAAAATGCAGCACCCACTGCAGCCTGCTGTCCCAAGCTGACTTCCTCTCTCCAGCGGGCATGCAGCAAGGCCACCTCTCCCGTGCACCCACACCGGTCCCCTATGTCCCAGCCAAACACAGTAATCAAGAGGAAACTCGGGTCCAACCCATGGTCCCTTGGAGCATCTATGAGCCGAGGCTGTCCCTGTCCCTGGGTGGCACACTCTGGAAGCTGTGCTGATCAAACCTGTCTGGAAATGAGCCTCCACCTTGGCCAGAGCCCTGTGCTGGTCATTCTGAGGGCCCTGGAGCCAGGGACAGGACTGGGGTGCAGAATCCAGGGGCTGCTGAGCAGCCTCCTTCGTCTGCCTTGGCAATCGGGGTAAAATAGGACATACCCACCCCCCTGTTGTTTGAGATCCAGATAGGATTCTGTTTTCTTACAGGTGGGAGACGGGGCAGAGGCAGCCCTTTCCTGGGGTTCTTTATTAGAGCAAAAATAGGGAAGCGCTTCCTATAATGGACAACCACTGGCACCCAAAGGGAACAAAGAAACAAGGTCTGGAGAAGCAGAAAGCCTTAAGGCATAGCTGTGTCGCCCCCTTGTGTTCACAGGAGGAATGGCAGGAGTGTGAGCCAGGAGAGGCTGCTCCTCTGGGAGGGGCTGGAGGGCAGGTTCTGTCCCTAGAAGGGGAAGGAGACCACTCAGGACAGTGACCTTGCCTTCTCCTGGCCACTGGGGCAGAGGTCTGGGGTGTCAGCATTCTGCTGTGGACAGAGCTGAGGGTTAGTGAGTGGGCTCTGAGTAAGTCCTGACGGTGCATGGGGCTTGGAGGAGCTGTAACCCGGGCACAGTGAGAGGTCTCACCAGAACCAGCTGGGCTGTAGATAGGTGTGGACCCCACAAGCATCGGAGAACCCCTCATTTCACACCTGTTTCTTTAAGGATCATGGGTCCCACATCCCACCCAGCTGCAGACAGGGTTGTCAGGTGCAGCCAGAGGGGCAAACTCTCTGTGAGTTCAGTGTCCCTGGGCTGCTGGCACTGGGCCTGGGGACACAGGAAGGAGGAAAGCCCGGTACTTGGAGTCTGGGGTGGACTGCACCGCCCCTCCGGCCTGCCCCGGCCCTGTCTTGGAGTCTGTGCTCTCTCACCTCTCTGAGCCTTGGTGTCCACCCCCGCCAGGTGAGAGCGGTAACACCCGACCAGCTCAGCTGTCAGGGGGACTGCATTTCACTCTGTGTTGGAAGACACCCCGCCCCCCGGCAGGAGATGCTGAATTCACATCCCTCCACACCGAGCTTTTATTGAAAGCACGGGCTGAAGCAATGGTTTCATCAAAATAAGGTACTTCCAGAAGTGCTGTTTTAAGATGGTCTCTTTAGAATGAAATTGAATAGGTTTCCAGAAGGAAAGTGCCTGGGCACTCAGGGAGGGCAAGCCTGCCTCCAGAGTCCTCCCATGGGTACAGCAAGGACCTTTTCCCTGCTCTGCTCCTTCTCAGGAGCGGGGCCCCATCTGTCCTCTCCAGAGGGACCTAAGGACTCCTCCACCAGGGGTTCTCAATTTAGGCTGCCGAGGTACCTCCTGGAGATTTTAAATCATCACTGTCAGGCCCACCCGCAGGGAATCTGGTCTAATTGGTCTGGGTTCGGGTAGGAAGTAGAAGCTTGAAGGCCCTGGACTCATCCCCCGTACAGCCAGGAGAGAGCACCCCGGCCCGAAACCAGTCTCGGTCGCTGGAAATCACGACAGCAAACGTTATTTCCACCTGCTCCTGGTGTGGTGCAGACAGTGGGTTCCGACTGCCATGGCGTAGTCTCTGTCCGGCTCTGCCCTGTCCTGCCTCTGTCTGGGGCCCTGGGCCTGGCTCAATGTCCCAGTCACCCACAGCCATACCCTCTGCCTCTCTGTGTCGATACCTGTCTCTTGCTCCCACACTCGTCTGTGCGTATTTGTCATTCACCGTCTTGTAGCTGTAAGCTGTCCCCTCTACCCCCCTGTACAGCTGCCAGAAAATTCGGCTCTGCCCACCTGTTATACGTTCCTCCCTGGAGACGCAGGGTTTCCCCCTGCTTGCCTGACATATTGTCCCATCATCAAGCCTGTGTTTCCAGGAAACCCAGCCTCTACCTGTCTGTAGCCACACCTCACCACGCACCTGTGACAAGGTAAACAGAGTTAGGGCGCTGCTGGGTGCCAAGCTCAGGGCTCTCCTTTCTTCCTTTCTCACATCTTCCCGAGAAGGTGGGACCGATGTTTGAGCACATCAGGGCTCAGAGCCCAGCCACTGGCTGTGAGGGTGCTCTTCCCCAGGGTGAAGGCCACCACGGCCAGGAAGTCCCCAGCAGAGAAGGCAGGGCTTTGGCAGCTACCCCAGGGGCTGGCCTGCTTTCCCACATCAGTCAGCGGCAGGTCTGGAAAGGAGAGGAGAGTGGGAATCAGGATGAGCCCAGTGGAGAAGGGGGAGGGACAAGCAAGGATGGTGGTCTCAGAGCAGGTGATGATGATCGAAACCGTTTGTGTGATAGGAGAGGAAAAAGGAATGGGAGTGAGAGGCGCCGGAGAGGAAACTGAGGCCAGATCCCAAAGGTAGCCAGAGAGATCTCAGTGTCTTGTCAGCCAGTGGCAGCCAGGAAAGGTTTTAGACTGGAAGTCAGAGCTGGGCTTTGGGAGATCAAACGTGGCCAGAGACTCCAGAAGGATGGAGAGGGGGACTTGGGACATTTAGACCAGCTGGGAAATGGGTGCAAGCATCCCAGGCCAGAGGTCCTCAGGCCCTGAGCTACTGTGTACCCGTGGGAAGAGAAGGGAGGAGAGAGAGGTGGGCAGCGTCCCTGCCAGCCCCCTTCACCCGTCACTCTATCCTGTGTCTCTCCATAGCTCCAACCCGCGGCAGGTACCAAGCACTCAACCTATTTCTGAATTGCATCCCCTTCCAGTGGATTGTAAGCTCCATGCGGGCAGGGATTTTGATCGCTTCCTGTTCATTTGTCTCCTGGCACGTAAGAGTCCTTCAAGAAGCGCATATGTGATTCAGAGGGGAGGGGGGTGGGGGACTGGGATAGGCCGGTGATGGGTAGTAAGGAGGGCACGTATTGCATGGTGTACTGGGTGTTACATGCAAATAATGAATCATGGAACTTTACATCAAACACTGGGGATGTACTGTATGGTGACTAACATAACAAAATAAAAATTAAAAAAAAAAGTGCATATGAGAGATAAGAGCCTGGAATCAGCTGGACATGCTCACCGCCCAGATGTGTGACACAGGGAGACAGAGCCCCCAAAGATGTCCCACAGGGTGGAAACCAATAACCAAGAGGAGGGCTTGTGACAACTGCTGCCACCCCACACCTGTCCCTGTCACCGGTGCTACCATATCTGCTGACCTGTCCTCAGCCTGGACCAGCAATCCTGGGAATCAGTCTGCGGACATTTCCTTGTCCGCACCCACAAGAAAACAGCAGAGCGTGAGATGCATTCCCCGTTCTAGATGAGGAGACGGAATGGCTGACCAGCAACACGTCAGCCTTGCGAGCCGCTGGAATAAACGATCCTGCCCGCAGCCCCGCAGCCCCGCAGCCCCGCAGCCCCACAGCCCCGCAGCCCCGCCTGGGGACACAGGGGCCTCTTGGTATGAGCAATAGTATTATCGTTAGCGTCGTGTTGTTGCTGTGGGTGACAGTAACAACAGTAACAAGACCGGGACTCGAACCAGGCAGACATGAAGGCAGCTGAACTACCGCTACTTTATTGCGTCCCCTCCGCAGTCCTAACCCGTAGATCTTAACATTTGTGTTTCACAGACAAGAGGTGAGGTTCGGGGCGTTCAGAACCCAGAGGACACAGGTGTCCCGTGGGTCCGGGTTATTGACCAGAACTGCCTTGGCCACGCCGCACAGGTGGTCCCGCACAGCCCAGGAGCCCCTGCAAGAAGGCGAGAGGCGAGCTCGCTAACGCCGCATCGGCCCGCGGAGCACAGCAGGCCCGGCACGTGGTGGGCGGCCAATCTGAGGTGGACCTGACACCAACAGAGACATCCCGGGTCCCCTCGGGTCACGGGCCTAGGGGCGGGAGGCCCGCCGCTTAGCCAGGCTCCTCTTCTCGGGGCGCGGGGCCTGCAGCCGAAAGGGTCCCAGGACGATGTCCACCTTCTCCCGGTAGGAGCCCACGTCCCTCTTGGACCTCACGATGCAGCCGCGGCGGCAGCGGGAGAAGGTGTCGTCGGCCCTGCACACCACCATCTTACACTGCAGGTACACGGAGGGGAAGCGCCTCAGGAAGTCGAAGGAACTGAACTTGAAGCGAGCGATGCGAGGCGACGGCCCCGGGAAAGATTGGTAGGTGCTGTCCTTTGCGCACCTGGAAGGAGAGAAAAGCAGCTTCTTCAGGCCACGCCCGGGCCAGGCCCACGCCCCCTGCCGCCCCTTCCTGCCCTCGGATCGTGTGGTTCACACACTGACCGCCGGCCTCCAGGAAACCCCAACAGCCCTGGTCCGACAGCAGCCTCTTAAAGCGGCAAGTCACACAGAGAAGCAGGCCCCACGTGGCACAGTGGGTGCTCAGCGACCTTGCGCTGGGGGGCCCTGGAAACCCAGGTGAGGGGGGTGAGGCCCAAGCCAGGCAGGGTGACTCTGGGCTACTCTCTGGTGTCTTTGGTGGCTACCACCCCCGCCCCCGCCCCCACCCAAGTCTCTGGGGCTGCGTCTCCTGACCCACCTCCTCTTGCCCTGAGCCCTGGGTGGCTGTACTTTCCCATGAGCCTGCGGGCTCTCCAGTAGCCCCTACTCCAACATCAACCGCCTCCTTATTCCCTCAGACGCTCACCTGCACGGGTGTTAGCAGCAAGATTCCTTAAGAATCCCGAGAGAAACTTTACCAAGATGGGGATGAGGAGAGTCTCCCAGCTCTACCCCAGCTGACGAAGCAGCTTGCGTAACCCACGCGCATCTCTTAACAGGAGGATCTGGGGTGTCGTCGCAAAGAGGAGAGCAAAGAAACTGGTCCTTGGGGTTTAGGGTGGGCCTTTTTTATCTTGGGTGAGAGCTGTCACACCAGGGCTGCCTGATCCTGCCTGGAAACGTGGCCCGGGGTTCACTCGACGTTTTCTTTCTGCCTTCCTTCCTCTGCTTTCAATGCACATTCTCTCAAATACCATGCTCTTTTTTCCCACAGGGGTCACTTTAGCAGCAAAGATGAGAAAGAAAGCACCCAGAACCTCATCAGGGAGCGGGACAGTTGTAAACGAGGTCAGGGTAACCCAGGGGCTGCTGGGCAATAATTTCGTTTCCCAGAAAACCACACCAGTCAGCGTGGTCTGTACGGGCCAGAGCTCCATAACCCAGGCCGCCCTTCAGAATCACGGGGTTGGGGGCGGGGCGGATTTTGAAAATACAGACACCCAAGCCCCACAACAGACCAAATAAAGCGAATGTGCCGGTGGGGCCTGGGCATGGGTGCGTTTGAAGCTCCAGAATCCTCTAACGGGCATCCAGGTAGGTGATCTGGCTGATGTCGGGTGTAGCCAATGAGTCCCTCCAGGTCCAGTTGGGTCCACATCTACCTCCCCACGGGCAGCCCCCTCTCCCAAGGAAATTGCATTATCTTCTGTGCATATATGCCATAATTTGACCAAAAAAGAATCTTTTAGCAAAGAAGAACCACATCACTCATTTGTGTTCATTTCAATCATCTGACATAAATTCAAATGTCACCTCGTTACTATTTGTAGAACGAGAATTTGGGTAAGCATGTCCACCATCTTTGCTGCCAAGGGGGCTGCTGTGAATTGAACCAGCTTCATAGACTAAATAAGACAAGTCTCAACACCTGCTCCCTGAATTGACACATATTCAAACTGTGCCTGGAAAAAAGGTGCTATTTTTGGTATCTCCGGGAGAGGTACAATTTAACCTCCCAACCCTGACTCCTAGCAGAGCCCCTGAGCCTATCAATACAACTTCTATGTGGTACTTCTACGTGATTGTTACTGAGGTGCCAAGGTCAAGGTCAAATTAGAAGCAAAGAACTGGTGCGCACACCGGTATACAGAGACGGAGGAGCAGGGATGGGAGCTGCACATCCCAGCATCCCAGGACCCCTTGATGAGCTCAGAAGAGGCAAATTCCACCTCACCAGAGTCCTTTCATCCAGGGAAGCAGGGCTGTAGTGGAGGAGTCCAACCTGGGCACCCCTGACCCCAGCCTGGGCACCACTGGCCTGACCTCTGCATTTCTTGGGCTTGGTTAGAACCACCGTTCTCAGCTCTAGGTCAAGAGACCCCTGCTGAGCCCTGCTACCCACAGCATTCCTTGTGGACCACCTGCCGTGCATGCTCTCGGCCCAGGGCCCCACGACTCCTTCCCGTTTCATCCTCCCAACAGCCTATGATGTGGGCACCACTGTTCTCGTCTGATGGGTGAAGAGGCTGGCTCAGAGAGCTGCGGCTGCCTGCCCAGAGTGACGCAGCCGGTACGTGGCAGAGCCGGCATCTCAGTCTCGATCTGCTGCAGAATCAAGGCTCTCCCCACTACACGCATGTCTTCTTATGGAGCTCGGTCACCCGGGTCGGATCCCAGCTACAGCTCACTCACTTCTGCACACATCCATTTCCCTACATGTTAACCAGCTATGACAACCTGACTGATTAAGCTGGATTCTACTAGAACCAAACTCCTTGAGACTTTGGGCTACTCCTGTTTGAATTGTCAGGTGAAGCTTGACATCCGTTCCATGAAGACAGTCCTTACCCACTGCGGATTAGATCGTAAGTTAAAGATGTAAAGTCATTGGAAGAGGGGGACGCCACACAGGTATCCACGAACAAGGACAGGGAGGTGTCGGCATGGACGATCTCAGCCTGAAGGTACAAGTTCTGGTTCAGGTCCACATAGTACGGGCTGCTGGTCACCGGATACAAGAATGAAGAAGATGTATAGAAGGAAACGTTCACGTCGAATTTGCCGTACTGCACTTCGCTGACATCGATGGTGTCATTAGCAATGTACATGGTGTCAAGCCAGGTGTTCTGGAGCATTTTGCAGCTGACGTGAATGCGGAGATCCTTCTTCCTCTTGATGATGGCACTTGGAACAGTTACTTTGAGGAAGTTGGAATAGGTGATGGTATCGTTATCTGCCTGGGAGAGGAAGGCAGGAGAGCAAAGTCAAGCAAATGTCGCCTGCTAAGGGAAGCTCACAGCTGATTTTGGTTACAATGAGAGGGAAGTGACTCAGCCAGACTTCAAAACCCTCCCAGGACCACACAGAGAAGGCACATGGCTGCCATGGCCCCCAATATCTGGGCTGGGCATGCTGCTTAACTAGCAGGACTCCCTCCTTTCACACACCCCTTCCTCTACTATGTGATGGGGACCACAGTGTGGGCCAGGTATTGGGGCTTCCTAGGACCTGCTTCCCAGGGGAAGATGGGTGTGTGTGGATGACCCCTTGCGCCGCTGAATGACCAAGCTGAGCCCGGACTCCATCGCTCAGGGCCATTCGTGCTTGCTTTGCTTCGTTCTCACTGCGGCTGGGAGAAACCAGGGGAGGCAGCTGTGTACTCGAGGGAGAGGCTGGTGGGATTAGCCTTCACTGTGGATGGCTCAGTAGCGATTGCGGCTTGGTGTCCAAGGCTTCCAGGACCAGAAGTGACAGAGGGGGGAGTTCTAGCTGCAGTGGGTCTCTGACCTCTGGGGCAGGGGCTCCCCCAGAGACTCATGTGGACAGGTGAGCAATGCTGCAGCACTTCCTGTCGCACAGGGCTTTGTCACTCCCCCATACCACGGGACGGGTTCTCACTCTGCCTTTTAGCAAGCAGCAAATTCCTCAGAATGTTGGTCTCTCATGCCATTTGATGTGCCTAAGAGTGAGCTTCTGGGGATGACAGCCTTGCACCCAGTGGTCTGTGAGCGTCTCAAGGATAAGATGATGTCATCAGGGCTTGATTCAGTGTCAACGATACCGTCAGGAGCATCAATAAATACCAGGGAAGGAATGAAAGGTACAGGGGCAGGGCCCAGAAAAGGACTGTGATGGATGAAGAATGGGGCCCAGATGGCTGAGGGGACACAGGTGAACAAGGCCATCTGGAAGCTCCATGGTCACAATCATCTGGGCTCAAGCAAGGTAAGCACAAACCAGTCATTGCCAAGCAGACAGGGAGCAACGCTTTCCCTCCCCATGTGATGACGGTCAGAAGCAAACTTCTTTTTGCTAGCCAGGCTTGCGTTCCCCTAAGCAGTGGGTACTTTTCCAAGAACACACACAGAAAGAATACCATGATAGCCTAAATAGAAGTCCTAAAATGTGAGGCTAGGTTACTCTTAAGAAAAAAAAAAAAAAGAGGTTTTTCAAGTCACATGTAGTTAAGCATCTGTCAAGGACCAAACTCCATTCCTGGCCATTTGGAAGACCAGACAAGCTCTCTCTGCTCAAGCCAGCCCTTATACACCTTAAATATCACCGTTCTTCAGAGTGGTGTGTGTTGGAAAGACCGTCACTTCATGCCTGTGGTTGCATAACTCAACTCCTAATTTGTCCCTTCCAGAAAAACATGTGAAGAGAGAAAAATTTAACAAGTAATTTAAAATGGTTTTGCCTCCCCATTTTCTACAATAGGGCAGCCAAGGAGGTCTCTGCAGCCCCAGGCCTACGGGGGAGTGCCAGAGCCCGCACTCTAGACCCAGGTCTGGGGAAGACGTCCCTCAGGTGGGGTGGGGAGACTTCATCTATCTTATGCCCCCCATCCATGCAAGGAAAATACACTCTATTTTCTAAAAATAATGATAAAAAAAAAAGAATGGGCTTTATATGGGAGTGCCAGTGATTGTCAGAAGAAACCATATAAATGTGACTCTTACTCCTTCAGAGACAAGCCGAGCTGCCTTGTGTTTAACTCTGCACACCAAAATCAAAGTTTTCTTGGAATTCACATTCGTCCATGGCTTCTATGCTCAAGCTAGATTCTGAATCCACTCCAAGCAATGAGCATGGAATGCGTGCAGAAGGGGGAATGAACCACGAGAGACTGTGGACTCTGGGAAACAAACTGAGGGCTTCAGAGGGGAGGGGGGTGGGGGATCGGGTTAGGCTGGTGATGGGTAGTAAGGAGGGCACGTATGGCATGGTGCACTGGGTGTTATACGCAAATAATGAATCATGGAACTTTACATCAAAAACTAGGGATGTACTGTATGGTGACTAACATAATAAAAAATTATTATAAAAAAAAGATCATGGAATGCAGGTTTATTTCTTAATCACAAGCAGCAGTTCTGATTTTAGATTAAAATTCATTATTAGATGTCTGCTCAGTTTGGAAGGAACTCAGGATGTAATGGGACATCTTGCAGATAAGTCAACTGCTATCGCCATGAAAACCCCGACTCCTCCCCTTGATGTCCCTCTCATGTGGTGGGGAGACCTCGCCTACTCAGCCCTACCAGCCACCATTGGTCAGACCCTGCTCAGCGAGGCTGCTGGGGGGAGCTGTGGACGTCTCTGCCTGCGGATCATGTTCTCCTGCGTCTGAATGCTGGCTCGGCAGGTCATGACCACGCGGCCTCGGGCAAATGGCTTAATTTCTGTAAGCCTCCAATTCCTTATGATAACGTGGGAATAAAGGTTGCCCTGAGAATTTCAAAAGTCATGTAGAACTGAGGTCAGTGGCTGGCAGTTTATACTCCGATTAGAAAGGGTTGGGCTCTACGCCAGCACCACTGGGAGCTGCCAGGGTGAATAAAACATTGGCCCTGCCCTGAGCTACTCAGTCTGGTAGGGGATGCAGGTTTTTGAGTAAATGGAGGCATGAGAGTGTAGCGCGTGCTGGCCACCAGCTGCCACCTTACAAGAACCAGCATTGGCAAGATGCTTTGGTAGCTTCTAATGGAGAGGAAGGAACATCAGTGGGGTGGCTCAGACATCAGAGTCTCCAGGCTGCATGCTTGGAATGAGGAGGGATAATCATCTTTGGTGCCCTGACTTCCACTGACTAAACTCATGGCAAGCCAGAATCCAACACGATTAAATTATAGGGCAAAATATAAAAAGTCTGGTTGACTAGAACGTTTGCATAGCATGACTCATGTGTACCCTTCTTCTGCATGTAAGTCTCCCTGACCCACTCAGTTCATCTCAGAAGGAGACTCGCTATCTGTAGGGACTGAGGAAAAGGAGCCCGGTGGCCATAATAGCAATTGTGGACACTTAGGTCTAGGCACCCATCCGTGGCTCGTAGGCCAATCTCTTTGGCTGAATGACTATCCCCTTCCTCTCCCACTTTTCTTATGTGTCAAAGGATCAGGAATGACCTTGCCAGGTAATGAACAGTGTCATCTTGGCACCTAGCCCCGTGCTGGCTCACAGCAAATGCTCAGTACGTCTGTGGTGAATGACAAATTGACTTCCTCTGAACATGTGGTTCATGAACACTGTACAAATTTGAGCATTTCATATTGTGTATTTACTGTAGTCCTAGGCCACATACAGATATTAGCACCATGTCTGTTCCCTGACAAAATCTTGAAATGATTACTTGGGTGTCATCCCAAAATTCTGAATTTAAATGATTTTAAATAAATTTACATAAAATTAAATGCAACCATTGTAAGCATACCATTCAGTGAGGTTTGACAATAATTACTACCACAATAAGATACAGAACATTTCCAGGAACCAAAACAACTCCTTCCTGTCCCTTTGCCCCTCCAACCAGGCTGGCTTTCCATCATACATTTATTCCCCATTCCAGAATTTTATAGAAATGGAATCATAGACTAGGCACTCTTGTGTGACTGGCTTCTTTCCCTCAATGTAAGGTTTTGGAGATTCTCAGAGTCTAACGTTTGTCCTACCACTTCTTGGCCAAGTGGCCTCAGGCAACCTGCTTGACCCCTCCAAGTCTAGCCTCCCTATTTTTTTTAAAAGATTTTATTTATTTTTTGACAGAGAGAGAGGCAGCGAGAGAGGGAACACAAGCAGAGGGAGTGGGAGAGGGAGAAGCAGGCTTCCCGCTGAGCCAGGAGCCCGATGTGGGGCTCGATCCCAGGACCCTGGGATCATGACCTGAGCCGAAGGCAGATGCTTAGCGACTGAGCCACCCAGGTGCCCCAGCCTCCCTATTTTTTAAGTGGAGTGACAAGGAGAGAATACTTGATGGGTATCTAGGGAGAATGACACCAGCTAAACCTAGTGTTTGGCCCTGGGAGGATGAACGTCCATCTAGTTCGCTCAGGACTAAGGAGTGTCGTGGAACATGGGACTTTTCCATGCTGACATCTGCAAATTCCCAGGCAAACCACGACAGCTGTCACCCTAGATGGTGACAGCACAGCTGCAGAGGCTGATTTACTGTGAAGCTAATAAAGCTTGAGCCTCATGGCCTCCCCTGCGCACCGGTCCCCCCAACGCTTAGCAGTGTACTGGCACAGCCATATGTTTTTGTAAGATTTATAAAAGTAAGATACGTTTGCATGCTTCTGCTTCGTGAGGCACCTGCCCCTCTCACCAACCCCAACCCCAAACTGTATGAGCTTCAGGCCCTACAAAACCTGGAGCTGCCCCTGGGAGCTGCTATGGTTATTGCTGATGGGAATGGTGGCCTGCCATGCACGCTCTGTGCCTGACAGCGTAGGGGGAAATGGCCTGCTGACCTTCCTTCCTCATCCTTACATTTGGAAGTAGTCACAGCTACATCATGGCACTAAGGGGCAGATTTAAATCTTCACCCTGATTACACTGGTTATACCATCATCATGTCTTTTGGGTCCCCAGAACTCAAAAAACACAGCGTACATCCCTATAAGAAAGCTTACTCAGAAGGAGATAGAGTAGGAAGCCCTAGACTTACCTGCTCGATGGTGCCGCAGCCCGAGTATGGAATTGTGAACGTCACCTGGCTGGCTGTTATTTGGGGCTGACACCGGGAGCTTTCATTCCAGGTGGAAATGACAAGGTCCGTGGAAGAATAGCCCAGGGATTGGAGGTAGCTCCTGCTTACGCTGGCTTGCATGTGGTTTGTCAGACAGAGCAGCTCTGGTGGCCGAGGACAAACAACAAAGGCAGTCAGCACCCCAGCAAGCCCACTAGGTGCTCCTCCCGTATAAAGTGCAAAGACCAAGATGGCGGACAAAGACGGTCCACATCAGAATAGGCCTCACCACAACCCCCCAGGCACCCCATGGCTCAGGTCAGTGTCATTCTCACAAGACCCCTTTGAGGGCACAGCAACTTAGGATTCCCCTGATGGAGAAATGGAGGCGGGATGTGAAATGAGTAAAATGTTTTGCCAACCTCCATTTGTCCATAAAGTCAAGCAATGCTCCAGCTGAACGGTGGGGATGTTATAAAATAAAGTCCTTTAGCTATGGAATAGGTCAATGCTTAAAATCCTGGCTGCGGAAGAGAGCTTGGACATCACCCCACCTAGTCCCTAAGCCAATCTGTATATCAGTCCATTTAACAGCTCAAATCGTGGCCATTAGCTGGAAGTGGCTGAGTGACTGGCTCGGTCCATCTTCAGACAGCAGCCAAGAATGTTAAGTCTCAGAACGCAGTCCAGTAGCCAGGTGGTCACCTGTGTCCTTGGCACTGACATTTCACCATGAGCTGAAAGTATGACCTCACATCTTCTTTTTAGTCTCTGCTGACCACAGTAAGGCCATCACACTGCCCATCAGCCAGGTCGGGCCCTTGACTTCATTTCTGGGCAGCCAGAGTCCCAAGACCACTGCTCGTGGCCCCTTTCAGCACCAGATCAAGCCTTGGTGACCTGACAAAGCTGTTCTAGTTTCTTACTTCACAACCACAGAAGGGTTGAGCAGAGGTGCTCCCCACAACGAGCCCCCACGAGGGGACTTACTGGTGTTATCGTTGGAAGGGCTGGAGTAGTACTCGGCCTGGAAGCCCCTCCTCGTGACGCTGCCATCGCTGACGAAGCGAATGGACATGAAGTTCGATGAGGAAGTGTGGGAGCCCTTGGCTCCATCACAAACACGGGCAATCAGAGGGGAACTGTGGGAGGGGCCATCGAACACTTGAATATAGTCATAGTTGCAGCCACCTTCAAGCCTGCAGGGACAGAACACAGTTTTGACTTCACTTTCAACCAGGATTGATGCAAGGGGCAGACCTCAGGGGGAGGGGGTCACACCTTGGTGGCAGAAATACTGACAAAATTAATAGTTGAAAATAATAGAATGATTTTCACTTCCCTGTGACCTCCACACACAGATCCTCATCCTGACTTCTGGGGTCACACATATGAAATCTACAGCCCCTCTCCTGACACTCCTTTGCATCATGAAAGGAAGGGATCACAACCTGCCTTGGACTGTTTCTTCAATCAGAAAGACCCTGGTTTCCCATTGAATAAAATATTCATGAATCCATAGTGATAGAAATAAATCACTGGACTAATAAATATCGGATAAGTCAAATAACCTCTCTGAAGGTTAGGTGGTCAACCTTCCTCCACAGGAGCACATAGGCGCTTTAAGTACAGTCTCTGAGATCCAGAATGAATTGTAATGGAGATTAAAATAATATTAAAACTTTTGCAAAACCCCAAATGAATTTCCAAGGCAGAGATCCATGGAACATTACATCAAAAACTAAGGATATACTGTATGGTGACTAACATAATATAATAAAAAATTATTAAAAAAAAAAAAGGCAGAGATCCGCAAGGCCACAGCAACCAAACAGCAAGAGAGAAGACTGTTGTGTTCAGTAATGGCTGTTACAGAAGAGATGATGGTACCCCCTTTCCTGGACACTAGAAAACACTCATACCTCTGCATGGTCACCCTCTCCTTGGACCAATCATATATTAACATGGCTTTGATGCTGTCTCCTCTGCTTAAAGCAATGATTCCCACTCTTCACTGAATGAGGACAGATGAACTAGCCTCTGTAGCAGAGATGTCTCCACCTCTACTTGACCCCCCCCCCAGAACTAACCCCCCAAAAAAAGGAGACAGTGCAGAGAAAAGGGTTAAAAAAAAAACTGGTGTGGTTAATAGGATTCTGTGTGTTACTATTACTCCGAATAGTCATCCTTCCCATTGGATAACATTTTCCAAGTATTTTCACCTCTTTCTCTCTTGTGACCTTCCCAGTAGCCATAGATGAGAGAAAGCAGGTATTTTATCC
Source organism: Ursus americanus (assembly GCF_024610735.1). Lineage (NCBI taxonomy): Eukaryota > Metazoa > Chordata > Mammalia > Carnivora > Ursidae > Ursus > Ursus americanus. The sequence continues at coordinate 9,226,658 of NC_142132.1, forward strand.
CCTTGTTTTGACCGAGGTTCAGGAAAATTAAGTGACTTCCTGTGGTCACACAGCAAATTAGTGACAGACCTGGGACTTTAAACCAGGGCTCTTGTCCTGGCCCCACCTCCACAGGCTGCCTCTGTGCTAGGTAAGAAATTGAACCCATAAGAGAAAATGTCAATCAGGCCAACATCTCTCCTGAAGGGCTAGGTACCATTTGGTCTGTTCTAGAATATCTGCGAGGTCCCCCACGTGTTCGGCTCTGCACCCACACACTTACTGGACGTCTCTGAAGACAACAGTCACACGGTAGTTGTTTGGGACTTCAATGTCCCACAGACATCTGGCATTGTTTGGATAGTTCCCTGGATAGGACGGGCTGGAAAAGTACCCGGATGGCTGGGACAGGAAGCCTCCACAGGAATTATCTGCTGTCGGGAAGACATGGAAATGTGGAGGGCCCCCAGAGCCCACTGCACAGTCACCTGGGGAAATTTTTAAATAACCCCCAACACAGAAACCCAGCAGGAGGTGGTGTAGACCCGGACTGTCCAGGGAAGTTCTACTTATGGAAGCCATCTCCTCGTTTTTGTCACTGTCCCCCCACCCCCCGCCGCCCCACCCAGTGGCACTGTCATTGAGGGGAAGGGAAAAGGGGTTTGTCAGGGAGCCCGGAACTTACTGTTTGGGCGGGTGGCAGTGTGAACAGGAGCTGCTGACCAAGAGAAAAGATAACGATCAGTTTCCTGGCATCGTCGGCACAACTGTTCAGTGCTCACTTGCTCTGTGCAGAAACGTGCCAACCCTGGGTTCACAGCAAGATGCTGGACTCTTGCCCTCAGAGAGCTCACAGCCCAGAGTGGTGGCCGGGAAAGAGCAAATCCCAGTGCAGCAGGATGGGGGCTGTGATCAGGGTAAGCCCAGGACACAGTGGGAGCCCAGAGCATTGGCTCCTGACCCAGACTGAGCGGAGAAAAGGGGGCAGGTCATCAGGGCGGGGTGGGGGGGCATCAGGCAAAAAAGTAGAGAGAGGAGTTCCATGCAGAGGGAACAGTCTGTGCAAAGGGACCCAGGCCTGAGAGTCACTAACACACTTAGGGAACATCAGTGTGGAGAAAGCAGGGAGGGGTGGAGAGGAAACCAAACAGACAAGGGAAGTGGATCTGTTCCCCCCCTCCCCATGCGGAGCCACACCCAGACGGCCCTGAGGAGTCACATGAAGGGTATGCAGGTGTGGAGGCTGGGACTGACATGGGCATTTCGTAAGGACGCCCCCAGCTCTTGTGTGAAGAATGGACGGGGGCAAGGCTGAGGGATCGCTGCTGCAGGAAGCAGGTGGTGAGGAGGGGAGGGTGGGGATGGAGGGGCAAGGTCTCAGGAGCCAGGAGTGCGCTGCAAATGCTCAGAGCGGCTTTGGCAGAAGCTCGGAGTGGACAACCAGGAGATTCTGGGGGTTACACACGGAGTTCAGTGATGAAGCAGCACCCACTGGCCTGCCCTGACCAGGGTCTGGTGTCCGAGAGGACAGGCTGGACCTACCAGGGTGGCTGGCCTCTGCGAGGGACTCACTGGAGATCTGAATCTTAGGCTGGCCAGGCTACTGATGGTCAAAGAGGAGCCCAGAGAGAGGCCCAGCCCTCCTCGGGTGGGGACATCAACTGCAGGGGATACCAGTGCCAGGGAAGACATAAGGGGCGATTCCTGGGCCAGTGAGGGGCAGGCCGTGTGCCAGCAGCGGAGGGGCTCAGCCAGGAGGCTGGGTAGAGATCACGGGTACTTACTGTGCGTTATTGGTGGGCTTCCTGAAAAGGAATAGGAGAAAAGCATCAGTCACTGAAGTGTGGCGGGAGGAGGGGCCAGCACACGGAGGGGACGCATCCCTGTGACTCACAGTCTGACCCCTTCTGTGAGCGCACCCGTGGCCCACAGAGTTACTGCCATAAGGCAGTAGGGGAGGCCTTAGGCGAGTCTCCCTAGCCGCTCCCCCAGCCCCATCATGACCTGGGGGTCACCAGCACCATAGCCAAGGTCACAGCATCACTTATTCCTCATTTCCTACTTGTCTGGAATTGTTCTAAGGGTTTACACGTGTGAGCCACTTAGTTCTCTGATCACCACTGGAAGCAGGGGCATCGTGACCATCTCCTCTTCATAGACGAGGAGACCGAGGCTTATAGACATGACCTCATTGCTGAGGGTCCCAGACCAAATGGAAGGGTGAGAACACACACGCACAGTGCCAGAGAGCAGACCCAGTCCCTGGGCACACCACGTTGTCCAGGGTGATGGGGCCCGAGCCGGGCCCGAAACAGGCATTTTCCCAGGGCGGATACCGCGTATCCACAATGCAGCTGTCTGCAGACCACCCGGGCATCCTGAATGTCCCAGGAATCATCACACACCGTCCCCCACTTGCCACCGTGGTAAATTTCCACACGCCCGGCACGTGCATTAGAGGAGAAGTTTGAATTAACTCATCCACTCTGCAGTGGCGGGTTTCAAGTGTGTTATAACAAGCAACTGTCTTCTGGGTAAGAGTCCTCAGGCATCATCCCCCGACCTTACAATATGACTCAGTCTTTCCTCTCCAGGGCATGGTCCTGGGCTGCCCCACATTAGGGGCCTTGATCTGAGGCTCCACCCCCCTCATGGGGCCTAGAAAAGCAACTCTCTGCCAGGAGGTGACCCAAGCTTCAGAGGGAGCATGAGTCACCTTGTCCCAAAAATGCCAAGGAAGCAACAAAGTGATAATTGTCTTTGTTCAGTGGAACACAGGGATCCTCTTGGCTGAGCGGGGGTGCTGGCCCATGGGGAGCACTCTGCAATGTAACTTATTCCCTAGGGTTTCCGGCCAGTGGACAAGAAGCCATGGGAAGTGGGGTCGAGAGCATGGTTTCTGCCACAGAAGGCCTGGGCTTGCGTCTTGGCTCTTGCCTTTATCGGCTCCATGACCTCGAACAAGTTACTGAAACTCTCTGCCTCAGTTTCCTCATCTGAAAGATGGGAGCGCTAATAACGTCTGCCTTATCAGATTCCTGTGTGAATTAAATCAGATAATACACGTGAACCCTGAGAGCAGGACCGGCACATAGTAAGCCCCCAACAGTATCAGCTGGTATTATTTATCACAGAATGATACGTAATATGAAGCATTCAAACTCTTGTTGGTCGGTTTAATAGGCCGTTTAAAAATATCGAGATACTCAGTGGTAATAGAAATTGAATTTGGCTCTTTCCTTATTCATAGCTCTTTTTGTTTGTTTTTGCTACAGTGTATAATTCGACGGTTTTTAGTATATTCGGAGGGCTGCAGCCATCACTGCGGTCAATTCGGGAAGATTTTTGTCACTCCAGAGAGACACCCTGTCCCCAACAGTAGTCACTTGTCCTTTGCCCCCAGCCCAAGGTAACCGCTAATCTACTTTCTGTGTCAACAGATTTGCCCGTTCTGGACATTTCACATTCACACAACCTTACAGTATGTGGTCTTTTGTGACTGGCTTCTTTTGTTTGGCATCTTGTTGTCAAAGTTCATCCCTATTGTAGCGTATGTGAACAAGCACCAGGACTTCACCTCCCTCTGTTGCCAAGTAACATTCTGCGTGGATGGACCATATTTTGTATATCCATTCACCATGATGAACATTCAGGGAGTTTCCACTTTGGGGTTATTAGGAACAAAGCTGCCCACCAGTGAACAACTGTATGTAAGTTTCTGTGTGGACACGTGCCTTCCTTTCTTCTGAGTAGATGCCTAGGACTCTAATTGCTGGGTCATATGGTAACTCTAATGTTTAACTTTTTTAGGAACCGCCAAACTGCTTCTCGAAGTGGATGTACCATTTTATATTCCCATCAGCAGGTGTGAGGGTTCTGACTTCACATGTTCACCAACACTCGCTATTATCTGACTTTTTCATTCCGGCCAACCTACCGGGTGTGAAGAAGTATCTCTTTGTGGATTTGATTTGCATTTCCCTGATGGCTAGTGATGTTAGACATATTTGCATTGAAAATATTCAATGACATATACAAGTGGCCATAGTTGCATGTGTTTGTTGACCATTTGTGTATCTTCCGGGGAGAAATATCTATGCAGATCCTGTGCTCTTTCTTTCATCGGGTTATTGGACTTTTTATTATCGACTTGTAAAAGTTCTTTATGTATTCTAGATATATGTTTTTTAGCAGACGTATGATTTGCAAATATTTCCTCTGTTTCTATGGAAAAACGGCACTTCTTAAAGATAATTTGGCCTTTAAAATATGCCTACCCATAAGTTCTATTCCTACACTGAGATGCAATCAAAGACGAAGCCAAAGTTTCAGAGCAAAGGGCATGCATTACAAATTTCTAAAAATAAAAGAGAGACAATTATAAAATAAAATACAAATGTGACTGTATGTGATTACTTGAGTGTATAAAGTAGACTTGGAATTAATTCTTTTGTCCTGTGATTAGTAATTGTTTAGTTAAATCATGATATATCCATAGAATGAAACACTGTGTGCCCATTAAACTTTATGGTGTAAAAATAATTTCAATGCCCTAAAAACGCTAATGTGAAGGCCATAAAAAAAGTATTCTATACTCAAGCGAAAACGGGTGTTATAAAAGAGGGCATAAAGCATGCTGTCCTTGGTGTGTGTGCGTGTTGTTGACATGTCAAAGTGCCAACTGTGATTAAATGTTCACCCATACATTCACATATTCACTTATTCTTTCTAGAAACATTTACGTTATGGCAGACACAATGCCATAAGGATGCGAGAGGGTAAAAGGCAGATATGGTCTCTGCCCTCGGGAAGCGCACAGTTCGGCATAAAAGTCAAGGATGCACTTCTACAAACAGACTTCTGATTTTGCAATTCCCCAATGTAAGACTTGTCAACAGCTCTGACTGTCCTTAGGATCAAGTCAGGAGTTCTAACCTGGGCACAAAGCTCCGAACGATCTGGCAACAGCCAAGCTCCTTCCCACCCAGGCCTACCAAGTGTTCCTTCTGGCTGGAAGGCATGTCAGCAAGCGAGCCCGCTTCTCCTGTGTGGCTCTGCATAAGCAGCACTTCGTGAAGATCTTCCCCTAATCCCTCGATCAAGTAAAATCTCTTCGAATATGCCCTCTTTGCACACCCTGAAGCACCTGTCACACCTGTAACTACATCATAAATTCAGTAGTAAATACTACTGTGAGCTACCTGACGGAGGAGGTCAGTTTCTCTTTTTCAACATTCTGAAACTTCACAACGTTCTTCATGGCCTTTGGACCATATATACAGCAAAGACCTTAAAATACTTAACATTAGCATTTATTAAGTACATTTTGTGTACCGGGCACTATGTTACCTTTAGCCCAGGAAATTTACTTCTCTCCTACAGGAAGAATTGGGGAGGTATGCAAAGACTTATAAAAATATTCCGCCTCAGAGGATCATTCATACCAATGAGGAAACATAAACAATGTAAACGTCCGGGGGACTGGTTCACTAATTCGTGGTCATAGCTGTGTAGTGAAATACAATGCAGGCATTTAAAATGATGGGAAGAAAATATTCAATGACATAAACAAGTGGCCATAGCATTTCTTAAGAGTGATGGAAAGCTATTGAGCAAGAGCCATGAAGTAAAATTTACTTGTAAAGGATTGTTTATTTGTGAAATCATCCGTTTATGGTCTCCCTTCCTTCTCTCAAAGCTTTGGAGATACCCCAAATAATAAAAGCCTCTAAGTCTGTTCTTTGAAGAACAACTCATTTCCTTTCCTTGAAAGAAGGGGAAGTAGATCTCCTTGTTAAAACAGAAGTCATCCCCTTGGTGGGGGGGATACGAAGGCTGAGCGTCTGGAAGGTAGAGGCAGGCTGTGTGGGGGCAGCTCGGGAGCCGCGTGCGGCACGGCAGGTCTGGGGAGGTTGTATGCAAGGCTGAACTGGGTTGTGCATTTACAGACATCTCCGCAGGGACAGCCTGCCTAGGGACGAGAACCCCAAGCCTTCGGTGGAGAGCATGATACTTACCATCACTGGTCGTAGTAGATGGGTACCACCAGCCTGGAAGGAAAAAGAGGTGATTTTAGGATTTTATTGGAAAAGTTTTCACTCCATGGTCATGAGTTTGCTAAGGAGATGTTACGGTGGATGGTTCTATCCCTGACAGGAGGACTTCTCAGAGCCTGGACAATTCCAATGCGCACTGCGAATGGCCCAGATGGGCTGGAGTACGGAGTGCGGACTTCGCAACATACTCTGCCTTGAATATTCTCACCATGGGGTAGAGAACACTTTGGGGACCGCTCTCTCAACGTGAAGGAATTCTTGAACAGACAAGCATCGGCAGGAGTGTTATTTGGTTGTATTTTCCAAACGATTGCAATTCTGACTGAAAAGTACTTCCGTCTGAAATGACAAGAAGGGACCAAAAATCCTTGCACTGCAGGTTCCCTGAGCAAGCGCTGGCAGCACGCAGTGGCCGGGGATCCAGGTGGGCCCTTAGGCTAACCTAAAGTAGGAGCCAAAGTCCTGGGGACTCAGCTGGGGACTGTAACAAATACCAGAGTCCTCAAGAGAAGGGCCTGGGCCTCTGTTTCACGTTTTAGAAACATGAGAGTAGAAATCCAGAGAGGAAACATTCTGGGCTGGGATGCAGCTACTCACCGGGGGTAGTAGTAGGGCTTGGTACGGCTGCAAGGGAAGAGGACACATTATCAGTCTCTGTGGAGGATTGCAGAAAGGAGCCTCTCAGGATCCAGAGGAACAGAAATGCTAAATGCCAGACCCCCTATCACTAAGAAAGACGTTCAGGAAGGGGTCCTGACAAGAAACAACAATTGTTGGAGAGGATGTGGAGAAAGGGGATCCCTCCTACATTGTTGGTGGGAATGCAAGTTGGTACAGCCACTCTGGAAAACAGTGTGGAGGTCCCTTAAAAAGTTAAAAATTGAGCTACCCTATGATCCAGCCATTGCACTACTGGGTATTTACCCCAAAGATACAGACGTAGTGAAGAGAAGGGCCATATGCACCCCAATGTTCATAGCAGCACTGTCCACAATAGCTAAATCATGGAAGGAGCCGAGATGCCCTTCAACAGATGACTGGATTAAGAAGTTGTGGTCCATATATACAATGGAATATTACTCAGCTATCAGAAAGAACGAGTTCTCAACATTTGCTACAACATGGACAGCACTGGAGGAGATAATGCTAAGTGAAATAAGTCAAGCAGAGAAAGACAAATATCATATGATTTCTCTCATCTATGGAACATAAGAACTAGGATGATCAGTAGGGGAAGAAAGGGATAAAGAAAGGGGGGTAATCAGAAGGGGGAATGAAACATGAGAGACTATGGACTATGAGAAACAAACTGAGGACTTCAGAGGGGAGGGGGGTGGGGGAATGGGATAGACCGGTGATGGGTAGTAAGGAGGGCATGTATTGCATGTTGCATTGGGTGTTATACACAACTAATGAATCATCGAGCCTTACATCGGAAACCGGGGATGTACTGTATGGTGACTAACATAATATAATAAAAAATCATTAAAAAAAAAAAAAAAAGAAATGAAGAAAAAAAAAAAAAAAAGGAAGGGGTCCTGAGGACTGAAGTGTAAAAGGAAACCTCAAGGTCAGGATGCCACAAAAAAATAACTATTACAGGAATTTGTTCACACGACAATTATGCCCAAAAATACATGACTGCTCTATGAGCCCTGACCAAACCGGGCATTTCCTGGGGCCGACGTGGCCCAGCCACAGCCCAGTTGCCTGCAGACCACGTTGGCGTCATTGGTGTCGCGGCTATCATCACACACGGTGCCCCAGGAGCCTTGGTACAGGACCATGCGGTCCTGACACCGGTCACCGCCGCTCACCAGCCTCAGCGCCAAACCTGTTTCATTCCCTAGCAGGACAAAGAACAAGAACTTAAGGCATGTTCCAGACTCAGGGGCTTCCTCCTGGCCAACGACCCCTGGGCAGGTGGTCACCTTTGACCATGCTCAGAGGTTAATCTTCATCACGGGGAAAGGAGTAGAGACATCCTCAGCAGCCCAGGCCTAAGAATGCGCCAGGGCAGGGAAGCACCCTACGACCCATGGAGGTGAGGAGAAGACAAACCCAGCCCACACTGGGCGCACTGAGGATGGAGCCCCAGAGCTCCAAGGCAGGCCAAGACCACTGCCCTGCTGGGCAGCTTACTGGCCTCTGGGGGATCCTGGCTCGGTTGCGGCAAGGTCCCAGACATGACGGCACCTTGGCAAGAAGGGTTCTGTACCAACACATTGCCCCTGTCTTCCCGGGGCTGTACCCCGTGGCCTGGGAGGCACAACCAGGTCCCAGAAGCACTTGAGAGGCCTCCACTGAGCTTCTGGAGGAGGATCTTCACTGAACAACATCAGCCCAGGATCCCACTGGAATCAGGTGGCCACCCCTTAAGATCAGACCTCAGAGCTGGTATTCAGAGCCCCCTCTCTCCACCACCCACCTTCCACTCACACACACACACACACACACACACACACACACACACACACACACACGGGACAAGCATAAGTAAGGGAACACCCTGAGATTCCTCCTGTCACCTCCAAACCCAAACTTTATGCTGAAGGAGAAAATGAGCCAGGGAGGATGGATGGGAATAAGTACCTGTTGTCGGTCGTACAGGTGTGGATGTGGTGGGCCAGGTGCCTGGAAGAGGCAACAAAGGCAAAGGCAGCCTTAGACATCATGGAAAACGATCTTTGAAAAGAGATTTTGGCGGGCATCGTGACAATTGCACATCTGCTTCCTGGCACCTTACACGCCTCTGTGCTACAGAAGCCTCAAGATCAGCCAGCTCCCCTGGGATGAAGTCCCTGCGGGAGGACACCCTGGACCCTCCACAGCCATCTCAAAGCCTGGCATGTCCTTTCCCCTTTAGAAAACATTGCCACCTCCCTACTCAAGACACATATGTCTGAGGGGTCTGCCACACTCTGAAGCGTGGCCAGAAAGAGTCAGGGTCATGGTGGGCCCACCTGAAACCAATCAAGTATCCCGGCACCCAGAACACACCACAATTATTACACTCCGATCCCTGGGCTCTGTCCCTGCCACTTTGGATATACGCTTTGGACCCTGATGAATCTGAGGCTTGGAAGCACTGGGCAAGGGAGAGGATCCAGCCTATGCTGATGGCCCTTCAATACGAGGTCAGTGCTCATCAGTGTCCACTCTCCAATTCAAATTCTCAGCCCACATTGCATTCCAGCTGAAATTGATGGTACACTTGGTCAGTTGTCTGTACCTACATGCAGCTATCTTTTCGGACACTCTGAAAGGACCAGGTGAAAACTCATGGACCGATGGAAAGGTGGGACTCTCTGAGTCCCAAAGCTAACTCAGAGCAGCCTGCTCGAGACCTCTGGGACGGGAGCTGCGGGGGAGAAAAGGTGCCCACAGGTTTGCTCTAAGGAGCAGTGGTTCGTCCAGACTGGTGGGAACAGGGATGGATGGGACAGAAGCAAAGAGACATTCCAACTAGGGTGGCTGAGGACTCACCTGGATAGACTGTAGATGAGGACTGAGCAGCTGTGAGAAAGAAACACGAGTCAGACACAAAGAACACGGGTGTCCCAACCAGATCAAAGAGTCAAGAAACTCAGCCTATCCCTCCTGAGCTCATGCTTCCATGTGCCCTCGGGCAGACAGAGCCAGGGCCCTTCATGTATCTCTAGGTCCTCTGGGAGCCCCACCTGATGTCCCACCGCCATTGCCTGCCTTGCTGGGCCTCAGGGCTGACTTTCCAGGAGGTAGAATACCTCTCCAGGCCCGGAACAGGCCACCGAAGCCACTGGGTTCACTCCTCATGGGAACAGCAAGAATGGTTCTGGGCAGTTAGTCTACAGAGACCCCAATTCCACCAGCTCAGGTGCAATGTTCTCTGTCTTTACAAGGTTTCTCGGCCTTTGTGCAGTGGGTCAGGATCAGACACCAAAGTCACATCTGGCTCACTAGCTTTCCATGTACCACCGACCTGCCCCTCCCTACACATCAGCCCACGTCCCAGCTGCTCTTCACCACCCTCTCAGATTCACAATGGAGACTGCAATCCTGTTCTCTGAGTCGGCCTCGTAGAGGACCCAGAAGAATACAACATCGCGACTGGAGGAGATAATGCTAAGCGAAATAAGTCAAGCAGAGAAAGACAATTATCATATGGTTTCACTCATTTATGGAACAGAAGAAGTAGGAAGATCGGTAGGAGAAGAAAAAGAAGAAGAAACGGGGGAGGGGGGTAAATAGAAGTAGAATGAACCATGAGAGACTATGGACTCTGGGAAGCAAACTGAGTGCGTCAGAGGGGAGGGGCGTGGGGGAATGGCATAGGCCAGCGATGGGTATTAAGGAGGGCACGTATGGCATGGTGCACGGGGTGTTATACGCAAGTAATGAATCATGGAACTTTACATCAAAAACTAGGGATGTACGGTATGGTGACTAACATAATATAATAAAAAATATTAAAAAATAATAAAAAATAAATATATCATGTCACCAAATGTAAAAATAAATAAATAAATTTTTTTTTAAAAGGCAAAAAAAAAAAAAGAAAGAAAAGTGAAGGTGCTTCATTTTCCCACCACATTCCCAACACGTTTGCTTTGAGAACGAAGGCCTGGGAAGACGGGTGTGCGCTGAGCAGATGATCCCACCGAGGATCCTGTGCTCACGTGTCTGCGCACTGAATGGTGGCCAGTCCTTTCCACCCTCTGTGCCACTGGTGCTCCAAAGCCATGTGGGTCCAGGACGGAGGGGTCCTGCACTGCTCTTCCCGCCGTGTGGCCCTTCAGTTGCCAGCTATCCCAAGGAAAGCTGGCAAGGCACGGCATATCCGGGAGAGGCTCAGGTGGGGACTTTGGAGATGAGAGTGCATTTGCTCTTGGTAACAACCACCATGAATGGGGGACCTGGGGATTTTGGAGGTTCACCTGAGCAGATGACACCTGCGTCCTCCGAGTGCCTGCAGTTGTGCAAGTTCCAGCCATTGTGGGGGCAACGCCACAGGTAGGACTCATGCCCAGAACAGCGCACTTCATCCAGGACAATCGGCCCTGAGCCCTGACCAAACCGGGCATTTCCTGGGGCCGAGATGGCCCAGCCACAGCCCAGTTGCCTGCAGACCACATTGGCATCGTTGGTGTCCCAGCTGTCATCACACACGGTGCCCCAGGAGCCTTGATACAGGACCTCCACGCGGCCCTGACACCGGTCACCGCCGCTCACCAGCCTCAGCGCCAAACCTGTTTCATTCCCTAGCAGGACAAAGAACAAGAACTTAAGGCATGTTCCAGACTCAGGGGCTTCCTCCTGGCCAACGACCCCTGGGCAGGTGGTCACCTTTGACCATGCTCAGAGGTTAATCTTCATCACGGGGAAAGGAGTAGAGACATCCTCAGCAGCCCAGGCCTAAGAATGCGCCAGGGCAGGGAAGCACCCTACGACCCATGGAGGTGAGGAGAAGACAAACCCAGCCCACACTGGGCGCACTGAGGATGGAGCCCCAGAGCTCCAAGGCAGGCCAAGACCACTGCCCTGCTGGGCAGCTTACTGGCCTCTGGGGGATCCTGGCTCGGTTGCGGCAAGGTCCCAGACATGACGGCACCTTGGCAAGAAGGGTTCTGTACCAACACATTGCCCCTGTCTTCCCGGGGCTGTACCCCGTGGCCTGGGAGGCACAACCAGGTCCCAGAAGCACTTGAGAGGCCTCCACTGAGCTTCTGGAGGAGGATCTTCACTGAACAACATCAGCCCAGAATCCCACTGGAATCAGGTGGCCACCCCCTAAGATCAGACCTCAGAGCTGGTATTCAGAACCCCTCTCTCCACCACCCACCTTTCACACACACACACACACACACACACACACACACACACACACACACACACACACACACGGGACAAGCATAAGTAAGGGAAAACCCTGAGATTCCTCCTGTCACCTCCAAACCCAAACTTTATGCTGAAGGAGAAAATGAGCCAGGGAGGATGGATGGGAATAAGTACCTGTTGTCGGTCGTACAGGTGTGGATGTGGTGGGCCAGGTGCCTGGAAGAGGCAACAAAGGCAAAGGCAGCCTTAGACATCATGGAAAACGATCTTTGAAAAGAGATTTTGGCGGGCATCGTGACAATTGCACATCTGCTTCCTGGCACCTTACACGCCTCTGTGCTACAGAAGCCTCAAGATCAGCCAGCTCCCCTGGGATGAAGTCCCTGCGGGAGGACACCCTGGACCCTCCACAGCCATCTCAAAGCCTGGCATGTCCTTTCGCCTTTAGAAAACATTGCCACCTCCCTACTCAAGACACATATGTCTGAGGGGTCTGCCACACTCTGAAGCTTGGCCAGAAAGAGTCAGGGTCATGGTGGGCCCACCTGAAACCAATCAAGTATCCCGGCACCCAGAACACACCACAATTATTACACTCCGATCCCTGGGCTCTGTCCCTGCCACTTTGGATATACGCTTTGGACCCTGATGAATCTGAGGCTTGGAAGCACTGGGCAAGGGAGAGGATCCAGCCTATGCTGATGGCCCTTCAATACGAGGTCAGTGCTCATCAGTGTCCACTCTCCAATTCAAATTCTCAGCCCACATTGCATTCCAGCTGAAATTGATGGTACACTTGGTCAGTTGTCTGTACCTACACGCAGCTATCTTTTGGGACACTCTGAAAGGACCAGGTGAAAACTCATGGACCGATGGAAAGGTGGGACTCTCTGAGTCCCAAAGCTAACTCAGAGCAGCCTGCTCGAGACCTCTGGGACGGGAGCTGCGGGGGAGAAAAGGTGCCCACAGGTTTGCTCTAAGGAGCAGTGGCTCGTCCAGACTGGTGGGAACAGGGATGGATGGGACAGAAGCAAAGAGACATTCCAACTAGGGTGGCTGAGGACTCACCTGGATAGACTGTAGATGAGGACTGAGCAGCTGTGAGAAAGAAACACGAGTCAGACACAAAGAACACAGGTGTCCCAACCAGATCAAAGAGTCAAGAAACTCAGCTTATCCCTCCTGAGCTCATGCTTCCATGTGCCCTCGGGCAGACAGAGCCAGGGCCCTTCATGTATCTCTAGGTCCTCTGGGAGCCCCACCTGATGTCCCACCGCCATTGCCTGCCTTGCTGGGCCTCAGGGCTGACTTTCCAGGAGGTAGAATACCTCTCCAGGCCCGGAACAGGCCACCGAAGCCACTGGGTTCACTCCTCATGGGAACAGCAAGAATGGTTCTGGGCAGTTAGTCTACAGAGACCCCAATTCCACCAGCTCAGGTGCAATGCTCTCTGTCTTTACAAGGTTTCTCGGCCTTTGTGCAGTGGGTCAGGATCAGACACCAAAGTCACATCTGGCTCACTAGCTTTCCATGTACCACCAACCTGCCCCTCCCTACACATCAGCCCACGTCCCAGCTGCTCTTCACCACCCTCTCAGATTCACAATGGAGACTGCAATCCTGTTCTCTGAGTCGGCCTCGTAGAGGACCCAGAAGAATACAACATCGCGACTGGAGGAGATAATGCTAAGCGAAATAAGTCAAGCAGAGAAAGACAATTATCATATGGTTTCACTCATTTATGGATCATAAGTAGTAGGAAGATTGGTAGTAGAAGAAAGTGATGAAGAAAGGGGGGGTGAACAGAAGTGGAATGAACCATGAGAGACTATGGACTCTGGGAAACAAACTGAGTGCATCAGAGGAGAGGGGGGTGGGGGAATGGGATAGGCCGGTGATGGGTATTAAGGAGGGCACGTATGGCATGGTGCACGGGGTGTTATACGCAAGTAATGAATCATGGAACTTTACATCAAAAACTAGGTGTGTACTGTACAGTGACTAACATAATAAAAAATATTATTTAAAAAATAATAAAAAAATAAATATATCAGGTCACCAAACGTAAAAAATAAACAAATAAATAAAAATTTAAAAAAATAGGGGTGCCTCGGTGGCTCAGTCGTTAAGCGTCTGCCTTCAGCTCAGGGCATGATCCTGGCGTTCTGGGATCGAGCCCCACATCAGGCTCCTCTGCTGGAAGCCTGCTTCTTCCTCTCCACTCCCCCTGCTTGTGTTCCCTCCCTCGCTGGCTGTCTCTATCTGTGTCAAATAAAAAAATAAAATCTTTAAAAAAAAATTAAAAAAAATAAAAGGGAAAAAAAAGAAAGCGTGAAGGTGCCGCATTATCCCACCACATTCCCAGAACGAGTGCTTTGAGAACGAAGGCCTGGGAAGATGGGTGCGCACTGAACAGATGATCCCGCTAAGGATCAGGGGCTAATTGTGTCTGCGCACTGAATGGTGGCCAGTCCTTTCCACCCTCTGTGGCACTGGTGCTCCAAAGCCATGTGGGTCCAGGACGGAGGGGTCCTGCACTGCTCTTCCCACCGTGTGGCCCTTCAGTTGCCAGCTATCCCAAGGAAAGCTGGCAAGGCACGGCATATCCGGGAGAGGCTCAGGTGGGGACTTTGGAGATGAGAGTGCATTTGCTCTTGGTAACAACCACCATGAATGGGGGACCTGGGGATTTTGGAGGTTCACCTGAGCAGATGACACCTGCATCCTCCGAGTGCCTGCAGTTGTGCAAGTTCCAGCCATTGTGGGGGCAACGCCACAGGTAGGACTCATGCCCAGAACAGCGCACTTCATCCAGGACAATCGGCCCTGAGCCCTGACCAAACCGGGCATTTCCTGGGGCCGAGATGGCCCAGCCACAGCCCAGTTGCCTGCAGACCACATTGGCATCATTGGTGTCCCAGCTGTCATCACACACAGTGCCCCAGGAGCCTTGATACAGGACCTCCACGCGGCCCTGACACCGGTCACCGCCGCTCACCAGCCTCAGCGCCAAACCTGTTTCATTCCCTAGCAGGACAAAGAACAAGAACTTAAGGCATGTTCCAGACTCAGGGGCTTCCTCCTGGCCAACGACCCCTGGGCAGGTGGTCACCTTTGACCATGCTCAGAGGTTAATCTTCATCACGGGGAAAGGAGTAGAGACATCCTCAGCAGCCCAGGCCTAAGAATGCTCCAGGGCAGGGAAGCACCCTACGACCCATGGAGGTGAGGAGAAGACAAACCCAGCCCACACTGGGCGCACTGAGGATGGAGCCCCAGAGCTCCAAGGCAGGCCAAGACCACTGCCCTGCTGGGCAGCTTACTGGCCTCTGGGGGATCCTGGCTCGGTTGCGGCAAGGTCCCAGACATGACGGCACCTTGGCAAGAAGGGTTCTGTACCAACACATTGCCCCTGTCTTCCCGGGGCTGTACCCCGTGGCCTGGGAGGCACAACCAGGTCCCAGAAGCACTTGAGAGGCCTCCACTGAGCTCCTGGAGGAGGATCTTCACTGAACAACATCAGCCCAGAATCCCACTGGAATCAGGTGGCCACCCCCTAAGATCAGACCTCAGAGCTGGTATTCAGAACCCCTCTCTCCACCACCCACCGTTCACTCACACACACACACACACACACACACACACACACACACACACACACGGGACAAGCATAAGTAAGAGAACACCCTGAGATTCCTCCTGTCACCTCCAAACCCAAACTTTATGCTGAAGGAGAAAATGAGCCAGGGAGGATGGATGGGAATAAGTACCTGTTGTCGGTCGTACAGGTGTGGATGTGGTGGGCCAGGTGCCTGGAAGAGGCAACAAAGGCAAAGACAGCCTTAGACATCATGGAAAACGATCTTTGAAAAGAGATTTTGGCGGGCATCGTGACAATTGCACATCTGCTTCCTGGCACCTTACACGCCTCTGTGCTACAGAAGCCTCAAGATCAGCCAGCTCCCCTGGGATGAAGTCCCTGCGGGAGGACACCCTGGACCCTCCACAGCCATCTCAAAGCCTGGCATGTCCTTTCGCCTTTAGAAAACATTGCCACCTCCCTACTCAAGACACATATGTCTGAGGGGTCTGCCACACTCTGAAGCTTGGCCAGAAAGAGTCAGGGTCATGGTGGGCCCACCTGAAACCAATCAAGTATCCCGGCACCCAGAACACACCACAATTATTACACTCCGATCCCTGGGCTCTGTCCCTGCCACTTTGGATATACGCGTTGGAACCTGATGAATCTGAGGCTTGGAAGCACTGGGCAAGGGAGAGGATCCAGCCTATGCTGATGGCCCTTCAATACGAGGTCAGTGCTCATCAGTGTCCACTCTCCAATTCAACTTCTCAGCCCACATTGCATTCCAGCTGAAATTGATGGTACACTTGGTCAGTTGTCTGTACCTACATGCAGCTGTCTTTTCAGACACTCTGAAAGGACCAGGTGAAAACTCATGGACCGGGGCGCCTGGGTGGCACAGTGGTTAAGCGTCTGCCTTCGGCTCAGGGCGTGATCCCGGGGTTATGGGATCGAGCCCCACATCAGGCTCCTCGGCTATGAGCCTGCTTCTTCCTCTCCCACTCCCCCTGCTTGTGTTCCCTCTCTCGCTGGCTGTCTCTATCTCTGTCGAATAAATAAATAAAATCTTTAAAAAAAAAAAAAAGAAAGAAAAGAAAACTCATGGACTGATGGAAAGGTGGGACTCTCTGAGTCCCAAAGCTAACTCAGAGCAGCCTGCTCGAGACCTCTGGGACGGGAGCTGCGGGGGAGAAAAGGTGCCCACAGGTTTGCTCTAAGGAGCAGTGGTTCGTCCAGACTGGTGGGAACAGGGATGGATGGGACAGAAGCAAAGAGACATTCCAACTAGGGTGGCTGAGGACTCACCTGGATAGACTGTAGATGAGAACTGAGCATCTGTGAGAAAGAAACACGAGTCAGACACAAAGAACACAGGTGTCCCAACCAGATCAAAGAGTCAAGAAACTCAGCCTATCCCTCCTGAGCTCATGCTTCCATGTGCCCTCGGGCAGACAGAGCCAGGGCCCTTCGTGTATCTCTAGGTCCTCTGGGAGCCCCACCTGATGTCCCACCGCCATTGCCTGCCTTGCTGGGCCTCAGGGCTGACTTTCCAGGAGGTAGAATACCTCTCCAGGCCCGGAACAGGCCACCGAAGCCACTGGGTTCACTCCTCATGGGAACAGCAAGAATGGTTCTGGGCAGTTAGTCTACAGAGACCCCAATTCCACCAGCTCAGGTGCAATGCTCTCTGTCTTTACAAGGTTTCTCGGCCTTTGTGCAGTGGGTCAGGATCAGACACCAAAGTCACATCTGGCTCACTAGCTTTCCATGTACCACCGACCTGCCCCTCCCTACACATCAGCCCACGTCCCAGCTGCTCTTCACCACCCTCTCAGATTCACAATGGAGACTGCAATCCTGTTCTCTGAGTCGGCCTCGTAGAGGACCCAGAAGAATACAACATCGCGACTGGAGGAGATAATGCTAAGCGAAATAAGTCAAGCAGAGAAAGACAATTATCATATGGTTTCACTCATTTATGGAACAGAAGAAGTAGGAAGATCGGTAGGAGAAGAAAAAGAAGAAGAAACGGGGGAGGGGGGTAAATAGAAGTAGAATGAACCATGAGAGACTATGGACTCTGGGAAGCAAACTGAGTGCGTCAGAGGGGAGGGGCATGGGGGAATGGGATAGGCCGGCGATGGGTATTAAGGAGGGCACGTATGGCATGGTGCACGGGGTGTTATACGCAAGTAATGAATCATGGAACTTTACATCAAAAACTAGGTGTGTACGGTATGGTGACTAACATAATAAAAAATATTATTAAAAAATAATAAAAAATAAATATATCATGTCACCAAATGTAAAAATAAATAAATAAATTTTTTTTAAAAGGCAAAAAAAAAAAAAGAAAGAAAAGTGAAGGTGCTTCATTTTCCCACCACATTCCCAACACGTTTGCTTTGAGAACGAAGGCCTGGGAAGACGGGTGTGCGCTGAGCAGATGATCCCACCGAGGATCCTGTGCTCACGTGTCTGCGCACTGAATGGTGGCCAGTCCTTTCCACCCTCTGTGCCGCTGGTGCTCCAAAGCCATGTGGGTCCAGGACGGAGGGGTCCTGCACTGCTCTTCCCACCGTGTGGCCCTTCAGTTGCCAGCTATCCCAAGGAAAGCTGGCAAGGCACGGCATATCCGGGAGAGGCTCAGGTGGGGACTTTGGAGATGAGAGTGCATTTGCTCTTGGTAACAACCACCATGAATGGGGGACCTGGGGATTTTGGAGGTTCACCTGAGCAGATGACACCTGCGTCCTCCGAGTGCCTGCAGTTGTGCAAGTTCCAGCCATTGTGGGGGCAACGCCACAGGTAGGACTCATGCCCAGAACAGCGCACTTCATCCAGGACAATCGGCCCTGAGCCCTGACCAAACCGGGCATTTCCTGGGGCCGAGATGGCCCAGCCACAGCCCAGTTGCCTGCAGACCACATTGGCATCGTTGGTGTCCCAGCTGTCATCACACACGGTGCCCCAGGAGCCTTGATACAGGACCTCCACGCGGCCCTGACACCGGTCACCGCCGCTCACCAGCCTCAGCGCCAAACCTGTTTCATTCCCTAGCAGGACAAAGAACAAGAACTTAAGGCATGTTCCAGACTCAGGGGCTTCCTCCTGGCCAACGACCCCTGGGCAGGTGGTCACCTTTGACCATGCTCAGAGGTTAATCTTCATCACGGGGAAAGGAGTAGAGACATCCTCAGCAGCCCAGGCCTAAGAATGCGCCAGGGCAGGGAAGCACCCTACGACCCATGGAGGTGAGGAGAAGACAAACCCAGCCCACACTGGGCGCACTGAGGATGGAGCCCCAGAGCTCCAAGGCAGGCCAAGACCACTGCCCTGCTGGGCAGCTTACTGGCCTCTGGGGGATCCTGGCTGGGTTGTGGCAAGGTCCCAGACATGACGGCACCTTGGCAAGAAGGGTTCTGTACCAACACATTGCCCCTGTCTTCCCGGGGCTGTACCCCGTGGCCTGGGAGGCACAACCAGGTCCCAGAAGCACTTGAGAGGCCTCCACTGAGCTCCTGGAGGAGGATCTTCACTGAACAACATCAGCCCAGAATCCCACTGGAATCAGGTGGCCACCCCCTAAGATCAGACCTCAGAGCTGGTATTCAGAACCCCTCTCTCCACCACCCACCGTTCACTCACACACACACACACACACACACACACACACACACACACACACACACACACGGGACAAGCATAAGTAAGGGAACACCCTGAGATTCCTCCTGTCACCTCCAAACCCAAACTTTATGCTGAAGGAGAAAATGACCCAGGGAGGATGGATGGGAATAAGTACCTGTTGTCGGTCGTACAGGTGTGGATGTGGTGGGCCAGGTGCCTGGAAGAGGCAACAAAGGCAAAGAGAGCCTTAGACATCACGGAAAACGATCTTTGAAAAGAGATTTTGGCGGGCATCGTGACAATTGCACATCTGCTTCCTGGCACCTTACACGCCTCTGTGCTACAGAAGCCTCAAGATCAGCCAGCTCCCCTGGGATGAAGTCCCTGCGGGAGGACACCCTGGACCCTCCACAGCCATCTCAAAGCCTGGCATGTCCTTTCGCCTTTAGAAAACATTGCCACCTCCCTACTCAAGACACATATGTCTGAGGGGTCTGCCACACTCTGAAGCTTGGCCAGAAAGAGTCAGGGTCATGGTGGGCCCACCTGAAACCAATCAAGTATCCCGGCACCCAGAACACACCACAATTATTACACTCCGATCCCTGGGCTCTGTCCCTGCCACTTTGGATATACGCTTTGGACCCTGATGAATCTGAGGCTTGGAAGCACTGGGCAAGGGAGAAGATCCAGCCTATGCTGATGGCCCTTCAATACGAGGTCAGTGCTCATCAGTGTCCACTCTCCAATTCAAATTCTCAGCCCACATTGCATTCCAGCTGAAATTGATGGTACACTTGGTCAGTTGTCTGTACCTACACGCAGCTATCTTTTGGGACACTCTGAAAGGACCAGGTGAAAACTCATGGACCGATGGAAAGGTGGGACTCTCTGAGTCCCAAGGCTAGCTCAGAACAACCTGCTCGAGACCTCTGGGACGGGAGCTGCGGGGGAGAAAAGGTGCCCACAGGTTTGCTCTAAGGAGCAGTGGTTCGTCCAGACTGGTGGGAACAGGGATGGACGGGACAGAAGCAAAGAGACATTCCAACTAGGGTGGCTGAGGACTCACCTGGATAGACTGTAGATGAGGACTGAGCAGCTGTGAGAAAGAAACACGAGTCAGACACAAAGAACACGGGTGTCCCAACCAGATCAAAGAGTCAAGAAACTCAGCCTATCCCTCCTGAGCTCATGCTTCCTTGTGCCATCGGGCGTACAGAGTCAAGGCCCATGATGAATTTCTAGGTCCTCTGGGAGCCCCACCTGATGTCCCACCGCCATTGCCTGCCTTGCTGGGCCTCAGGGCTGACTTTCCAGGAGGTAGAATACCTCTCCAGGCCTGGAACAGGCCACCGAAGCCACTGGGTTCACTCCTCATGGGAACAGCAAGAATGGTTCTGGGCAGATAGTTTGCAGAGACACAATTCCACCAGCCCAGGAGCAATGTTCTCTGTCTTTACAAGGTTTCTCGGCCTTTGTGCAGTGGATCAGGATCAGGCACCAAAGTCACATCTGGCTCACTAGCTTTCCATGTACCACCGATGTGCCCTTCCCTACACGTCAGCCCACGTCCAGCTGCTCTTCAGCACCCTCCCAGATTCACAATGCAGACTGCAATCCTGTTCTCTGAATGACCTCAGGGAGGACCCAGAAGAATAGAAGGCTGAAAGAATGAAGGTGCTTCATTATTCCACCACATTCCCAAAGGATGTGCTCTGAGAACGAAGGCCTGGGAAGACGGTGTGCGCTGAGCACATTATCCCGCTAAGCATCAGGGGCTCGTTGTGTCTGCGCACTGAATGGTGGCCAGTCCTTCCACCCCCTGTGCCACTGGTGCCCAAAGCCGTATGGGTCCAGGACGGAGGGGTCCTGCCCCTGCTCGTCCCCCTGTGCGGCCCTTGAGGAGCCTGCCGCCCGCAGGTAAGGCTGGGGGGCACAGCATATCCGGGAGAGGCTCAGGTGAGGACTTTGGAGCCGGGAGTGCATTTGCTCACAGGAACAAGCACCATGAATGGGGGACCTGGGGATTTTGGAGGTTCACCTGAGCAGATGACACCTGCGTCCTCTGAGTGGCCACAGTTGTGGGAGTTCCAGCCATTGTGAGGGCAGCTCCACAGGTAGGACTCATGCCCGGAGCAGCGCACGTTGTCCAGCACAATCGGCCCTGAGCCCTGACCAAACCGGGCATTTCCCGGGGCCGACGTGGCCCAGCCACAGCCCAGTTGCCTGCAGACCACGTTGGCGTCGTTGGTGTCCCAGTCGTCGTCACACACGGTGCCCCAGGAGCCTCCGTACAGGACCTCCACGCGGCCCTGACACCGGTCACCGCCGCTCACCAGCCTCAGGGCCAAACCTGACGGAGTCCCTGAGGGAGAAAGAACAGAAAGTCCCCTCCGGGTGTATCTTAAGGTCATAAGCTTCACACATTTGTAAGACCCAGGGACTTCTTCCTGGCCTAAGTCCCCTGGGCAGGGAATTACCACTGACCATGTCCAGAGGTTAATTTCAGCACAGGTAAAAGAGCAGAGACATCCCAATCCGCTCATGCCTAAGGACACTCCAATATAAAGAAGGAGCCCCATGACCTGGATGGAGGGGAGGTGGTGGACAAGCCTCACCCCCACTGGGCACGCCCAGGATGGAGCTCCAAAGCTCCTGGTGCATGCCAAGACATGGGCCGTGATGGGCGACTTCTGGGCTTCCGTGGCAAAGTCGCTTCTGCCAAAATCCCAGAACATCATGCCCCTGGGCAAGAAAGGTGCAGTACCAGCACACGGCCCTCTTCCTCTCTGGGCTGTGCCCCATCGATGGGAGCCACAAGCAAGGTCCCAGCAGCACTGGAAAGCCCACCAAGGCTTCCACTGAGCCCTTAGGGGAGGATCATTGCCAAACAGACACTTAGGATCCCAATGCAGTCACCTGTCCACCCTCGAAGATCAGACCCAGGATCTGATCTTCAGAGACCTCATGTCTCTCTATCTGCCAGTTCTACACACACACACACACACACACACACACACACACACACACAGACCCGAGGAACAAGGCTAAGAAAGAATTCCCCATGAGAATCGCCACCTCCTTCCAAACCCAAACTTCATCTAGAACCTGAGAACGATCCTAGGAGGGTAGAGTGAAATATTTACCTGTTTCTGCTGGTGAAGTTGCATAGCTGGGGATCCAGGTGGTGTCTGGACAGGGCAAGAAGGGCAGAGACCAGAGTTAGACATCATGGAAAGCAGTCTCTGAAAACTGTTGTTGGCAGGCATCCTGACAGTTGCATGTCTGCATCCTGCCACGTCCCACTGGGTGTTTTGGGCAGGTTTCCTGCTCTGCCAGCTCTTCTGGGACAAAAGCCTTGTGTAGGTCAGCCAGGTACCTGCACGTCTCGAAGCCTGCTATGTTCTTTGGCCTGAGAAAGCTTTTGCCAACTATCTATCCTGCCTCATGCAGATCTGAGGGTTGTCCCATATCCTAAAGTCGGAAAAAAGAGTCAGGGCCATTGAGGGTCAACATGGAGCCAACTAGGTGTCCCAGTACCGAGAGCACCTCCATCCCCTAGTACACCCCCATCCCCTCAAATATTGTCCCAGCCCCATTGGATGCAGCTATGACTCCAAAGAATTGAGGCGGTTGCAAGCACTGAGCAAGCCAGAGGAAGCAGCCTGCCCTGATGGCTCTCGTACAGGAAGTCGGTGGTCATCAGCGACCATTCTCCCCCTCAGCCTGTCAGCCCGGAGTGTAAGACAGCTGAGAGTCATGGCACATGTGGCCAGTTCTCTGACACTGCAGGCAGCCATCTCTCGGGACTGGCTGACACCTCATGGACTGATGGGAAGTTGAGACTCTTGTGAATCCCATGTCTGGGGAAGAACCACGTGCCAGCATCTCAGTGACAGTGGGGACAATTTACCTTTGAACGTGCCCCGAGGTTAATCTTCAGCACAGGTAAAAGAGCAGAGACATCCCAATGAGCGTAAGCCTAAGGTCGCTCCAATGTAACAAAGCGCCCCCGATCTGGGTGGCGGTGAGGAGGTGGACAACCCTCACCCTCACGGGCCACACCCAGGATGGAGCTCCAAAGCTACTGGTGCATGCCAAGACACGGGCCGTGATGGGCCACTTATGGGCTTCCGTGGCAGCATGACACCCTTCTGCCAAAACCCAAGAACATGATGCCCCTCTTCAGGAAAGTTGCAGTACCAGCACACGGCCCTCCTCTGTTCTGGGCTGTGCCCCATCCCTGGGAGCCACAAAAAGGTCCAGTATCACTGCAGAGGCCTCCAGGGCTTACACTGAGCACTTGTGGGAGGATCTTTGCCAAAAGAAGCCAAGGATCCCAATGAAGACACCTCTCCATGCTCTAAGTTCAGAACCAGGATTGGATCTTCAGAGACCTCATCTCTCTGTATCTGCCAGTTCTACACACACACACACACACACAGACACACACACACACAGACACACACACACACACACACACACGCACACAGAGACACAGACACACAAGGGGCAAGGCTAAGGAAAAACACACCATGAGAACCTCCACTTCCTTCCAAACCCAAACTTTCTCTACAACCTGAGTCCAATCCTGGAGGGTGCACTGACATATTTACCTGTTGTTCCTTGTGAAGTTGCATAGCTGGGGATCCATGTGGTGTCTGCATATGGTAACAAAGACAGAGACCAGAGTTAGACATCATGGAAAGCAGTCTCTGAAAACTGTTTTTTCAGGCATCGTGACAGTTGCACATCTATCCGGCCACCTCCCACCTGGGTGTGCTGGGTAACTCTCTTGCTCTGCTATCTTGTCAAAAACAAAGCTCTTGTGTAAGCCAGCCAGGTCCCCGCACATATCAAAGCCTGACATGTTCTTTTGTGCCTGAAAAACTTTGCCACCTGTCTTATCTTGACTCATATAGATGTGACAGTTCTCCCATATCCTAAGCTTGGTAAAAAGAGTCAGGGGCATTGACGGTCAACATGGAGCCAACTAGGTGTCCCAGTACCGAGAGCACCTCCATCCCCTAGTACACCCCCATCCCCTCAAATATTGTCCCAGCCCCATTGGATGCAGCTATGACTCCAAAGAATTGAGGCGGTTGCAAGCACTGAGCAAGGCAGAGGAAGCAGCCTGCCCTGATGGCTCTCGTACAGGAAGTCGGTGGTCATCAGCGACCATTCTCCCCCTCAGCCTGTCAGCCCAGAGTGTATGACAGCTGAGATTCATGGCACATGTGGCCAGTTCTCTGACACTGCAGGCAGACAGCTCTTGGAACAGTGTCCACATACTGGATGAAACCTCATGGACTGATGGGAAGTTGAGACTCTTGTGAATCCCATGTCTGGTCAGAACCCCGAGCCAGCATGTCAGTGACAGTGGGAAATTTAAGGTGCCCAGAGATTTCACAAAAAGCAGTGGTTGGACCACCCTGGGGGGAAGAGGGATGGGATGGCAGAGAGAAAAGCCTGGGTAGGGTGTCCCAGGACTCACCTGGCTGGAACGTGGTCTGAGGCCGAGCAGCTGTGAGAAAGAAACACGAGTCAGACACACAGCACACAGGCGCCCCAACTGGACCAAAGGATGAAGAAACTCAGCCAATACACCTGAGATCATGATTCCACACGTCCTCGGGTGGACGACGCCAGGGCCCACCATGATTCTCCCAGTCCTCTGGGAGCCCCACCCTATGTCCTGCCACCATTACCCCCCTGGCTGTGTCTGAGGGCTGACGTTCAGCAGGTCGAATGTTCCTGCCAGGCCTAGGACAGGCCACCAAAGCCATTGCGTTCCTTCTGCATAGGCACAGCAAGAATGCATCTGGGCAGTCAGTCTAGAAAGACCCCAACTTCACCAGTCCAGGTGCAACGCTCCCAGTCCTTCCAAGATTTCTCAGCCTTTCTGTAGGGGGTCAGACTCAGGCCCCACATTTACATCTGGCTCATTAGCTTTCCATGTACCACCGACCTGCCCTTTCCTACACTTCAGCCCACGTCCCAGCTGCTCTTCAGCACCCTCCCAGATTCACAATGCAGACTGCAATCCTGTTCTCTGAGTCGGCCTCGTGGAGGACCCAGAAGAATACAATGATGAAAGAGTGAGGTGCTTTTTTTTCCCACCACATTCCCAAAGGATGTGCTCTGAGAACGAAGGCCTGGGAAGACGGGTGTGCGCTGAGCACATGATCCCACCGAGCATCAGGGGCTCGTTGTGTCTGCGCACTGAATGGTGGCCAGTCCTTCCACCCCTTGTGCCACTGGTGCCCAAAGCCGTATGGGTCCAGGACAGAGGGGTCCTGCCCCTGCTCGTCCCCCTGTGTGGCCCTTGAGGAGCCTGCCGCCCGCAGGTAAGGCTGGGGGGCACAGCATATCCGGGAGAGGCTCAGGTGGGGACTTTGGAGCCGGGAGTGCATTTGCTCACAGGAACAAGCACCATGAACGGGGGACCTGGGGATTTTGGAGGTTCACCTGAGCAGATGACACCTGCGTCCTCTGAGTGGCCACAGTTGTGGGAGTTCCAGCCATTGTGAGGGCAGCTCCACAGGTAGGACTCATGCCCGGAGCAGCGCACGTTGTCCAGCACAATCGGCCCTGAGCCCTGACCAAACCGGGCATTTCCCGGGGCCGACGTGGCCCAGCCACAGCCCAGTTGCCTGCAGACCACGTTGGCGTCGTTGGTGTCCCAGTCGTCGTCACACACGGTGCCCCAGGAGCCTCCGTACAGGACCTCCACGCGGCCCTGACACCGGTCACCGCCGCTCACCAGCCTCAGGGCCAAACCTGATGGAGTCCCTGAGGGAGAAAGAACAGAAAGTCCCCTCCGGGTGTATCTTAAGGTCATAAGCTTCACACATGTGTAAGACCCAGGGACTTCTTCCTGGCCTAAGTCCCCTGGGCAGGGAATTACCACTGACCATGTCCAGAGGTTAATTTCAGCACAGGTAAAAGAGCAGAGACATCCCAATCCGCTCATGCCTAAGGATGCTCCAATATAAAGAAGGAGCCCCATGACCTGGATGGAGGGGAGGTGGTGGACAAGCCTCACCCCCACTGGGCACGCCCAGGATGGAGCTCCAAAGCTAGTGGTGCATGCCAAGACCCCTCCCTTGATGGGCACCTTCGGGGCTTCCGTGGCAAAGTTGCTTCTGCCAAAATCCCAGAACATGATGCCCCTGGGCAAGAAAGGTGCAGTACCAGACCACGGCCCTCCCCTTCTCTGGGCTGTGCCCCATCGATGGGAGCCACAAGCAAGGTCCCAGCAGCACTGGAAAGCCCACCAGGGCTTACACTAAGCACTTAGGGGAGGTTCATTGCCAAACAGATGCTTAGGATCCCAATGCAGTCACCTGGCCCAGGATCTGATCTTCAGAGACCTCATCTCTCTCTATCTGCCAGTGCTACACACACACACACACACGCATGCACACGCATGCACACACAAACACACACAGACCCGAGGAACAAGGCTAAGGAAGAACACCCCATGAGACTCGCCACCTCCTTCCAAAACCAAACTTCATCTAGAACCTGAGAACGATCCTAGGAGGATAGAGTGAAATGTTTACCTGTTTCTGCTGGTGAAGTTGCATAGCTGGAGATCCAGGTGGTGTCTGGACAGGGCAAGAAGGGCAGAGACCAGAGTTAGACATCATGGAAAGCAGTCTCTGAAAACTGTTGTTGGCAGGCATCCTAACAGTTGCACGTCTGCATCCTGCCACGTCCCACCTGGGTGTTTTGGGCAGGTCCCAGCAGCACTGGAAAGCCCACCAGGGCTTCCACTGAGCACTTAGGGGAGGATCATTGCCAAACAGACGCTTGGGATCCCAATGCAGTCACCTGGCCACCCTCGAAGATCAGACCCAGGATCTGATCTTCAGAGACCTCATCCCTCTCTATCTGCCAGTTCTACACACACACACACACACACACACACACACACACACACACAGACCCGAGGAACAAGGCTAAGAAAGAATTCCCCATGAGAATCGCCACCTCCTTCCAAACCCAAACTTCATCTAGAACCTGAGAACGATCCTAGGAGGGTAGAGTGAAATATTTACCTGTTTCTGCTGGTGAAGTTGCATAGCTGGGGATCCAGGTGGTGTCTGGACAGGGCAAGAAGGGCAGAGACCAGAGTTAGACATCATGGAAAGCAGTCTCTGAAAACTGTTGTTGGCAGGCATCCTAACAGTTGCACGTCTGCATCCTGCCACGTCCCACCTGGGTGTTTTGGGCAGGTTTCCTGCTCTGCCAGCTCTTCTGGGACAAAGGCCTTGTGTAGGTCAGCCAGGTACCTGCACGTCTCGAAGCCTGCCATGTTCTTTGTGCCTGAGAAAACTTTTGCCACCTAATATCCTGCCTCATGCAGATCTGAGGGCTGTCCCATATCCTAACGTTGGTAAAAAAAGAGTCAGGGCCATTGAGGGTCAACATGGAGCCAACTAGGTGTCCCAGTACCGAGAGCACCTCCATCCCCTAGTACACCCCCATCCCTTCAAATATTGTCCCAGCCCCATTGGATGCAGCTATGACTCCAAGGAATTGAGGCGGTTGCAAGCACTGAGCAAGCCAGAGGAAGCAGCCTGCCCTGATGGCTCTCGCACAGGAAGTCGGTGGTCTTCAGCGACCATTCTCCCCCTCAGCCTGTCAGCCCGGAGTGTAAGACAGCTGAGAGTCATGGCACATGTGGCCAGTTCTCTGACACTGCAGGCAGCCATCTCTCGGGACTGGCTGACACCTCATGGACTGATGGGAAGTTGAGACTCTTGTGAATCCCATGTCTGGGGAAGAACCACGTGCCAGCATCTCAGTGACAGTGGGGACAATTTACCTTTGAACATGCCCCGAGGTTAATCTTCAGCACAGGTAAAAGAGCAGAGACATTCCAATGAGCGTAAGCCTAAGGTCGCTCCAATGTAACAAAGCGCCCCCGATCTGGGTGGCGGTGAGGAGGTGGACAACCCTCACCCTCACGGGCCACACCCAGGATGGAGCTCCAAAGCTACTGGTGCATGCCAAGACACGGGCCGTGATGGGCCACTTATGGGCTTCCGTGGCAGCATGACACCCTTCTGCCAAAACCCAAGAACATGATGCCCCTCTTCAGGAAAGCTGCAGTACCAGCACACAGCCCTCCTCTGCTCTGGGCTGTGCCCCATCCCTGGGAGCCACAAAAAGGTCCAGTATCACTGCAGAGGCCTCCAGGGCTTACACTGAGCACTTGAGGGAGGATCTTTGCCAAAAGAACCAAGGATCCCAATGAAGACACCTCTCCACGCTCTAAGTTCAGAACCAGGATTGGATCTTCAGAGACCTCATCTCTTTGTATCTGCAAGTTCTACACACACACACACACACACACACACACACACACACACACACAGAGAGAGAGACACACACAAGGGGCAAGGCTAAGGAAGAACACACCTGAGATTCTTCCACTTCCTTCCAAACCCAAACTTTCTCTACAACCTGAGTCCGATCCTGGAGGGTGCACTGACATATTTACCTGTTGTTCCTGGTGAAGTTGCATAGCTGGGGATCCAGGTGGTGTCTGCATATGGTAACAAAGACAGAGACCAGAGTTAGACATCATGGAAAGCAGTCTCTGAAAACTGTTTTTTCAGGCATCGTGACAGTTGCACATCTATCCGGCCACCTCCCACCTGGGTGTGCTGGGTAACTCTCTTCCTCTGCTATCTTTTCAAGAACAAAGGTCCTGTAAAGCCAGCCAGGTCCCTGCACATCTCGAAGCCTGCCATGTTCTTTTGTGCCTGAAAAACTTTGCCACCTGTCTTATCTTGACTCATATAGATGTGACAGTTCTCCCATATCCTAAGCTTGGTAAAAAGAGTCAGGGGCATTGACGGTCAACATGGAGCCAACTAGGTGTCCCAGTACCGAGAGCACCTCCATCCCCTAGTACACCCCCATCCCCTCAAATTTTGTCCCAGCCCCATGGTATGCAGCTATGACTCCAAGGAATTGAGGCGGTTGCAAGCACTGAGCAAGGCAGAGGAAGCAGCCTGCCCTGATGGCTCTCGTACAGGAAGTCGGTGGTCTTCAGCGACCATTCTCCCGCTCAGCCTGTCAGCCCAGAGTGTATGACAGCTGAGATTCATGGCACATGTGGCCAGTTCCCTGACACTGCAGGCAGCCAGCTCTCGGAACAGTGTCCACATACTGGATGAAACCTCATGGACTGATGGGAAGTTGAGACTCTTGTGAATCCCATGTCTGGTCAGAACCCCGAGCCAGCATGTCAGTGACAGTGGGAAATTTAAGGTGCCCAGAGATTCCACAAAAAGCAGTGGTTCGACCACCCTGGGGGGAAGAGGGATGGGATGGCAGAGAGAAAAGCCTGGGTAGGGTGTCCCAGGACTCACCTGGCTGGAACGTGGTCTGAGGCCGAGCAGCTGTGAGAAAGAAACACGAGTCAGACACACAGCACACAGGCTCCCCAACTGGACCAAAGGATGAAGAAACTCAGTCAATACACCTGAGATCATGATTCCACACGTCCTCGGGTGGACGGAGCCAGGGCCCACCATGATTCTCCCACTCCTCTGGGACCACCACCCTATGTCCTCCCACCATTGCCCCCCTGGCTGTGTCTGAGGGCTGACGTTCAGCAGGTCGAATGTTCCTGCCAGGCCTAGGACAGGCCACCAAAGCCATTGCTTTCCCTCTGCATAGGCACAGCAAGAATGCATCTGGGCAGTCAGTCTAGAAGGACCCCAACTTCACCAGTCCAGGTGCAACGCTCCCAGTCTTTCCAAGATTTCTCAGCCTTTCTGTAGGGGGTCAGGCTCAGGCCCCACATTTACATCTGGCTCATTAGCTTTCCATGTACCACCGACCTGCCCTTCCCTACACATCAGCCCACGTCCCAGCTCTTCTTCAGCACCCTCCCAGATTCACAATGCAGACTGCAATCCTGTTCTCTGAGTTGGCCTCGTGGAGGACCCAGAAGAATACAATGATGAAAGAGTGAAGGTGCTTCTTGTTCCCACCGCATGCCCAGCAGATGTGCTCTGAGAACGAAGGCCTGGGAAGACGGTGTGCGCTGAGCACATGATCCCACCGAGCATCAGGGGCTCGTTGTGTCTGCGCACTGAATGGTGGCCAGTCCTTCCACCCCCTGTGCCACTGGTGCCCAAAGCCGTATGGGTCCAGGACGGAGGGGTCCTGCCCCTGCTCGTCCCCCTGTGTGGCCCTTGAGGAGCCTGCCGCCCGCAGGTAAGGCTGGGGGGCACAGCATATCCGGGAGAGGCTCAGGTGGGGACTTTGGAGCCGGGAGTGCATTTGCTCACAGGAACAAGCACCATGAACGGGGGACCTGGGGATTTTGGAGGTTCACCTGAGCAGATGACACCTGCGTCCTCTGAGTGGCCACAGTTGTGGGAGTTCCAGCCATTGTGAGGGCAGCTCCACAGGTAGGACTCATGCCCGGAGCAGCGCACGTTGTCCAGCACAATCGGCCCTGAGCCCCGACCAAACCGGGCATTTCCCGGGGCCGACGTGGCCCAGCCACAGCCCAGTTGCCTGCAGACCACGTTGGCGTCGTTGGTGTCCCAGTCGTCGTCACACACGGTGCCCCAGGAGCCTCCGTACAGGACCTCCACGCGGCCCTGACACCGGTCACCGCCGCTCACCAGCCTCAGGGCCAAATCTGACGGAGTCCCTGAGGGAGAAAGAACAGAAAGTCCCCTCCGGGTGTATCTTAAGGTCATAAGCTTCACACATGTGTAAGACCCAGGGACTTCTTCCTGGCCTAAGTCCCCTGGGCAGGGAATTACCACTGACCATGTCCAGAGGTTAATGTTCAGCACAGGTAAAAGAGCAGAGACATCCCAATCCGCTCATGCCTAAGGATGCTCCAATATAAAGAAGGAGCCCCATGACCTGGATGGAGGGGAGGTGGTGGACAAGCCTCACCCCCACTGGGCATGCCCAGGATGGAGCTCCAAAGCTAGTGGTGCATGTCAAGACCCCTCCCTTGATGGGCGACTTCTGGGCTTCCGTGGCAAAGTTGCTTCTGCCAAAATCCCAGAACATGATGCCCCTGGGCAAGAAAGGTGCAGTACCAGCACAGAGCCCTCCTCTTCTCTGGGCTGTGCCCCATCGATGGGAGCCACAAGCAAGGTCCCAGCAGCACTGGAAAGCCCACCAGGGCTTACACTAAGCACTTAGGGGAGGTTCATTGCCAAACAGATGCTTAGGATCCCAATGCAGTCACCTGGCCCAGGATCTGATCTTCAGAGACCTCATCTCTCTCTATCTGCCAGTGCTACACACACACACACACACACACACACGCACACGCATGCACACACACACACACACACACACACACACAGACCCGAGGAACAAGGCTAAGGAAGAACACCCCATGAGACTCACCACCTCCTTCCAAACCCAAACTTCATCTAGAACCTGAGAACGATCCTAGGAGGGTAGAGTGAAATGTTTACCTGTTTCTGCTGGTGAAGTTGCATAGCTGGAGATCCAGGTGGTGTCTGGACATTTCAACAAAGGCAAAGACCAGAGTTAGACATCATGGAAAGCAGTCTCTGAAAACTGTTGTTGGCAGGCATCCTAACAGTTGCACGTCTGCATCCTGCCACGTCCCACTGGGTGTTCTGGGCAGGTTTCCTGCTCTGCCAGCTGTTCTGGGACAAAGCCCTTGTGTAGGTCAGCCAGGTCCCTGCACATCTCGAAGCCTGCCATGTTCTTTGTGCCTGAGAAAACTTTTGCCAACTATCTATCCTGCCTCATGCAGATCTGAGGGTTGTCCCATATCCTAAAGTCGGAAAAAAGAGTCAGGGCCATTGAGGGTCAACATGGAGCCAACTAGGTGTCCCAGTACCGAGAGCACCTCCATCCCCTAGTACACCCCCATCCCCTCAAATATTGTCCCAGCCCCATTGGATGCAGCTATGACTCCAAGGAATTGAGGCGGTTGCAAGCACTGAGCAAGGCAGAGGAAGCAGCCTGCCCTGATGGCTCTCGTACAGGAAGTCGGTGGTCTTCAGCGACCATTCTCCCCCTCAGCCTGTCAGCCCGGAGTGTATGACAGCTGAGATTCATGGCACATGTGGCCAGTTCTCTGACACTGCAGGCAGCCAGCTCTCAGGACAGTGTCCACATACTGGATGAAACCTCATGGACTGATGGGAAGTTGAGACTCTTGTGAATCCCATGTCTGGTCAGAACCCCGAGCCAGCATGTCAGTGACAGTGGGAAATTTAAGGTGCCCAGAGATTCCACAAAAAGCAGTGGTTGGACCACCCTGGGGGGAAGAGGGATGGGATGGCAGAGAGAAAAGCCTGGGTAGGGTGTCCCAGGACTCACCTGGCTGGAACGTGGTCTGAGGCCAAGCAGCTGTAAGAAAGAAACACGAGTCAGACACACAGCACACAGGCTCCCCAACTGGACCAAAGGATGAAGAAACTCAGCCAATACACCTGAGATCATGCTTCCACACGTCCTCGGGTGGACGACGCCAGGGCCCACCATGATTCTCCCACTCCTCTGGGAGCCCCACCCTATGTCCTCCCACCATTACCCCCTGGCTGTGCCTGAGAGCTGACATTCAGCAGGTTGAATGTTCCTGCCAGGCCTAGGACAGGCCAGCAACGCCATTGCATTCCCTCTGCATAGGCACAGCAAGAATGCATCTGGGCAGTCAGTCTAGAAGGACCCCAACTTCACCAGTCCAGGTGCAACGCTCCCAGTCCTTCCAAGATTTCTCAGCCTTTCTGTAGGGGGTCAGACTCAGGCCCCACATTTACATCTGGCTCATTAGCTTTCCATGTACCACCGACCTGCCCTTCCCTACACATCAGCCCACGTCCCAGATGCTCTTCAGCACCCTCCCAGATTCACAATGCAGACTGCAATCCTGTTCTCTGAGTCGGCCTCGTGGAGGACCCAGAAGAATACAATGATGAAAGAGTGAAGGTGCTTCTTGTTCCCACCGCATGCCCAACAGATGTGCTCTGAGAACGAAGGCCTGGGAAGATGGTGTGCGCTGAGCACATTATCCCGCTAAGCATCAGGGGCTCGTTGTGTCTGCGCACTGAATGGTGGCCAGTCCTTCCACCCCCTGTGCCACTGGTGCCCAAAGCCGTATGGGTCCAGGACAGAGGGGTCCTGCCCCTGCTCGTCCCCCTGTGCGGCCCTTGAGGAGCCTGCTGCCCGCAGGTAAGGCTGGGGGGCACAGCATATCCGGGAGAGGCTCAGGTGGGGACTTTGGAGCCGGGAGTGCATTTGCTCACAGGAACAAGCACCATGAACGGGGGACCTGGGGATTTTGGAGGTTCACCTGAGCAGATGACACCTGCGTCCTCTGAGTGGCCACAGTTGTGGGAGTTCCAGCCATTGTGAGGGCAGCTCCACAGGTAGGACTCATGCCCGGAGCAGCGCACGTTGTCCAGCACAATCGGCCCTGAGCCCCGACCAAACCGGGCATTTCCCGGGGCCGACGTGGCCCAGCCACAGCCCAGTTGCCTGCAGACCACGTTGGCATCGTTGGTGTCCCAGTCGTCGTCACACACGGTGCCCCAGGAGCCTCCGTACAGGACCTCCACGCGGCCCTGACACCGGTCACCGCCGCTCACCAGCCTCAGGGCCAAACCTGACGGAGTCCCTGAGGGAGAAAGAACAGAAAGTCCCCTCCGGGTGTATCTTAAGGTCATAAGCTTCACACATGTGTAAGACCCAGGGACTTCTTCCTGGCCTAAGTCCCCTGGGCAGGGAATTACCACTGACCATGTCCAGAGGTTAATTTCAGCACAGGTAAAAGAGCAGAGACATCCCAATCCTCTCATGCCTAAGGACGCTCCAATATAGAGAAGGAGCCCCATGACCTGGATGGAGGGGAGGTGGTGGACAAGCCTCACCCCCACTGGACACACCCAGGATGGAGCTCCAAAGCTCCTGGTGCATGCCAAGACCCCTGATGGGCAACTTCTGGGCTTCCATGGCAGCTTGACTTGGTTCTGCCAAAATCCTAGGACACCATGTACCTGGTCAGGAAAGCTGCAGTACCAGCACATGGCCCTCCTCTTCTCTGGGCTGTTCCCCGTGGCCTGGGAGCCGCAAGCAAGGTCCCAGCAGCACTGCAGAGGCCTCCAGGGCCTACACTGAGCACCTGGGTGAGGACCTTTGCCGAAGAGAAGCCCAGGATCCCAATGCAGTCAGCCCACCACCCTCAAGATCAGACCCAGGATCTGATCTTCAGAGACCTTATCTCTCTCTATCGCCCTGCTCTACACACACACACACACACACACACATACACACACACACACACACGGACAAGGCTAAGGAAGGATGCACCCTGAGACTCCTCCTGTCCCTTCCAAACCGAAACTTTATCAGAAGCTGAGAACGATCCTAGGAGGGTAGAGTGAAATACTTACCTGTTCCTGTCGGTGAAATTGCATAGTCGGTGGTCCAGGTGGTGTCTGGATAAGACAACAAAGGCAGAGACCAGAGTTAGACACCATGGAAGGCAGCTTTTGAAAACTGTTTTTGGCAGGATCACATGGGATCTTCCTTTGTGCTGTGTGCATACAACACTCTCTCAACCCATCCTCTACAATTCTTTCTGAATTCATGTGAAACCCATGTATACAGTTGTTGTCATTATCAACAGAGAGAGAACCAAATAAAAATATTCGTTATCTATTGTACCAGTAGCCACAGAATTCTCTGTAGTGCTATCTGCATAGACAGATTGTGGGGGGGGGGGGACAGAAAATGTAAAGTTAGGTCCCCTCTGAGGACAATCAAGGACTGAAATTTAAAAAGAATCTGCTAAGGAGATGCCATTTCTGACCTGGATTTTATCTTGCTATGTAACTTTGGAAAAGGGAACAAACCTGTTTAGCCTCAAATTCTTTCATTCTACAAGACTATTTGGGGGGAAATATCTCTTTACCAACCTACTGACCTTGATTCTGACCATCCCACATGTGACCTATGCAGAGCTCCACGAACAGATGCAAAAATAACTTTTCTAATCCTTATGCTCCCGATGGATTTCTCTTGTCTAACTGTATTGGCTAATATCTCTAGTACACTGTTAAATGACAGGGGGCTGCAGGCCATTCTTTCCTTTTTACTTTAATGAAAATGCTTC
Source organism: Ursus americanus (assembly GCF_024610735.1). Taxonomy (NCBI): domain Eukaryota; kingdom Metazoa; phylum Chordata; class Mammalia; order Carnivora; family Ursidae; genus Ursus; species Ursus americanus. The sequence continues at coordinate 9,261,876 of NC_142132.1, forward strand.
CAATCTTTACCCATTAAGTAAGATTGTGGCGTTAAACCTATGATTTTCAAATTGCTTCAAGAAACTGTGGTGCTTGCCCCAGGCCCCAGCAAGAGCCTACTGGGTGCTGGGGCTTGAAGAGGAGATGACCTGAGAGCTCCTCTTAGTCTGCTGCCACGAAAGCATTCATTGCACTTCTGAATTCCCTACTGGGCTTCTCCATGAGGTCTTTTGGGGTCTACAGAAGTGTGACTTCCACCTCCACCGCACAGTCAAGGTTCTGACAAGCATCTCAGTGACAGTCCTAGCTGCAGTCCTGTGTCATAGTCAAATAGCCAAGCACCTGAGCCCCTTGTTTGCACCCTGGATGGACTAGTTGTACCAAAGAACTTGTTAGGCCCAGCTCTTATTCCTAATACATAGCAGGGCTCTCAAGGGAAACCGTTATAGAGAGGAGCAGATTCTCCTCTTAGAGCTGCTGCAAATAAGAATCTTAGGAAGAGCCATGGCTAAATTATAATAAAGCCAGTCTCATCCTCAGCTCTAGTGACATTTGTGTCCTTAATCATAGGAAAGAGAAAGAGGTAAAGTCAGACCTCACCCCACGGGCTTTAGAGACAGGAAAGCATAACGTCTGAGGAACAGAAATGCCTGACATGCGTACCATTAAGAGTCCCAACTGATCCATGCTGACTTCTGGTCAGGGGCCTTCACGGGGAGGCTATCCTTCTCTTGTCCTAGGGTCAAAGTTTCCCATGGGATATACGCAGTGACTTTCCTTCCCAAAGCCCAGGTTGCCAAAAACTCAAGCTGTATTGACTATCTCCCAGCTGTCTCATAGGACATGCCCCTGGGGGGAGCATGGGACCTTTGATGCCCATAAGCTGAAGGACCATGGCTCCTCGTGTTGAGAAGGAACCAAGGTGGCCTGATATGGGCTCAGGAAAGGGCAAAGGCAGGAAGGATGTTGCCCCATCAGGTTTGGACCTGCCTTTCCAGGCCCTGCAGCCAGAGACCCAGCACCTCAGCCTGGCCAGGCCTCAGCATGCAGTGGTGAGCACCACAGGGTAGGCACTGCATGTGAGCAACAGGACCCCCCTGGAGACTGGACACCAAGCTCCACCTTGGATCTCCTTGGAAGTGCCTGAGCAGGTCGATCCCTCCCCAATCTCAGGGACATAGTCCATGGAAGGGTTACCCATTTAGGCCTGGGGACTTATTCAGAGGTTCCCTCTTGGGAACTGAGCACCTTTTGCACCTCTTCTGGATCAGAGATGACCTTATGGGTGCAGGTAATGAGCCCATAGGGATCCCACATAAAAATATGTTACCTTCTGCCTCAGTTGTTGCCAGGGATGCCTCAGTGGAAGACAAAGAAGCTATGGAGTGGAGAAAAAAAGAGGTCATTCGATGTTGGCCCTCATTGGAGAAGAACTGGCCTTCTAATTCCTCAGCTCTGAAACAAGGGCTGGATGCAGAGACCCAGAAACCCTACCCACTGCTAAAAGCTGTATTTCTTACTTATGAGACAGAATTCATCTCTCTGTCATTTTGCCAGCCATTATTCAATGCTGGAATGCCAGAGATGTTCTTTGCTCCTGCCATCAACTCCCACCCCTCTGCTTCCACTGTCTCCAACCAAAAAATCACCCCATGTGATTTACAAGATCACATTTCAAATACCAACTGCCTATTTCTATAGCTTACCCACACCCTCAAATGACAAACATCTACCATCACTGAGATATCCCTGAGAAGGTGGCCCCAACTGAGTAGAAAGGCAGTTTCCAAAGATGCGTCCCCAAATGCTAAAATAAACCCACTCCAAAGCGATTACTTGGAGGGCCATACTCTCTGGGGAAGCCATTCTCATGTGCTAGTTGGATTATCGGGATCCTATCCCATGCATGGTGGCGTGTGCACACACCCAATTCACATAGCAAATGCCAGAGGTCACTCTAAAGATGGACAATTTATCTAGGAAACCCCCTTTGGGGGACACAATGATTGCTATCCTCAGAGCTTCTTTGTGGATTAAAAGACCTCTTGGTACTTGAACACCTACCAGCCCTCTGTGAACAAAGGAGAAACTCAGCGTTGGGTTTTGCTAGGATGAGTCAGGGAGAATTTCTCTATTCCACTGTGGGTGTGAATGTCTTTAGCTGGTCATTTAATCCCCAATAAAGAGAACATACTGGTTATTTCTCTGTTTGATTTTGGTATAGATTTAAGTTTTAAGGACCAGAAGTCTCTGATCCTTCTCTCCTGACTGTAAAAGGAGGAGAAAATGCCACGTAGGGAGGTATTTTTTCACCCCAGGGCGGGGATCATCAGAACAATCCCACGGGCTGACTGCATTGGCGAACTCTGGAGGAGGCTAAGATTGGAACCCACCTCCACCACTTCCCAGCTTTAGGACTCCAGGCAAGCTACTTGCCTTCTCTCAGCCTCCATTTATCTGGAAAGGGACCTGCCCTCTAACATCAAATAAGACATGACCTAGAGTAAAGCAGGTAAACTGAAAGTGATGTAAAGGTCAGCAGGAGCCCCTCTCATCCAAGCGGCACAGGCGAGGTGAGGTCAGCTGTACCTGAGCACACAGCTCCGGCGTCTTCCCTGTGGCCACATTCGTGGTTGTACCACCCACTGTGGGAGCAGCTTGACAGGTAGGGCTCCCATCCTGAGCAGTATACAAAGCCCAAGAGGATGTTCCCCGAGCCCTGACCAAAGTGGGCCCCACCCGGCGCCGACACTGCAAGGCCACAGCCGAGCTGCCGACAGACAACATCTGCATCCTGGATGTCCCAGTTGTCGTCACACACGGTGCCCCAGTAGCCTTGGTACAGGACCTCCACACGACCCTGACACCGGTCACTTCCATTCACCAGCCTCAGAGGCAAACCTGCATTGACACGGTGGAAAGCCCTTGTCCACTCTCTCTGCGTCCCTGGCTTTCACTCACCAACATCCTCTGTTCTCCTCCTTCCTTTGACCACTGCCCCATCTCCTTCACCTTTTTTCTCCTCTCCCACACCTTACGTGTCACTGCTCTGCCAAGCACTGTCTTAGCTCTCTTCTCACACTGTCTTCCCCCTGGAAGAACTCATGTACTCTGGCAGCTTTCTAGGAGGAAGGCCCCAAAATCGACCTCTCCAGTGCTGATCAGCCCTTACATCCCCAACCAAGCTCTAGACCAACATTCCCAGTGGCCTCCTGGACATCCACCCCACCGTCCCAAACCCAACACAGTCTCTTTCTTCCACTTGAATCAACAGGGTCACCGTACTCCGTAAGAACTGTGTTGGAAATCTGGTTGTTATATTGGATTCCTCCCCTTCTGTACCTCTTATATCCAACTTATCCACAAGCTTATCTTTCCCTTTATCCTCACTGCCATTTTGCTAGGTTAGATCTTCCTTCTCTTGAACCTGGCCTACTCCAGAGGCCTGCCCGTGGATCTCCCTGCCCCGTCCCTCCCTCTCTAATCCATCCACATTGATGGATTCTACAAGCATTTATGGAGTGCTTACTCTGTGCCCACTCCTATGTTAACAGGATTTATCTGTCTCCCCTAGAATGTCCCAAGTTTTATCTTTATAAAATGTGGATATGTTCAACCCACTTCCCTGTTCAAAATGCCTCAGTGCACTCTCCACTGCTATCAGGGTCAAGTCTCAGATGGCATTCATCCAAGAGTGGGCCTCGACTCACATTTCAAGCCTCCTATGAGGGCTGACAGAGCCTGAGTGCCACCATAACGGGCACCATGTTCCTGCCTGACATGATCCTGCTAAACCACCCACACTGATTATGCAAGGAAAACAGGGAGCGGGTCCCGAGAGATCCAGCCCAACATCATGACAGCAGGAGCTGAGTCCTAGGTATGGCTTCTCAGTGGTTAGTTTGAGTTTATGAGAAATCTGTAGCCAGGGAGTGACCAGAGAGGTTGGAATGGGCTGTAAGATGAGGGGCAGGTGGTTTCTGCGGTTGTTGTAAGGGAAGGGATCAGGGTAAGAGTGAGGAAAAGCCAATTGGGCTGTTTCTAGGGCATTCCCAAGGTGCACTGCAGGCCTCATCAGGCCTTCCTGCTGCCCCCTTTGGTCACTCCAGTGAATGTCCCTGCAGAAGAGCTCTCAGTCTCCCTGCCTCAGCCTGCCCTTTGCTGGGTGTCAATCACCAGAAAGCTCTGCTAAAGCCCCTCCCAGGCCACTGCTGGACGCTCAGGGCATGCTCTGAAAGGGCAGGGATTGGGGCGCCTGGGTAGCGCAGTCGTTAAAGCGTCTGCCTTCGGCTCAGGGCGTGATCCTGGTGATCCGGGATCGAGTCCCACATCAGGCTCTTCCGCTATGAGCCTGCTTCTTCCTCTCCCACTCCCCCTGCTGTGTTCCCTCTCTCGCTGGCTGTCTCTCTGTCACATAAATAAATAAAATCTTTAAAAAAAAAAAAAAAAAAAGGGCAGGGATTGGCCTCAACAGAGCCAAAAACTCCATGGCAGGGTCCGCTGTCCTAAGTGAGCACATCAAGGACTCTGACATATCAAATTCAGTGCAAAGCGTGCACACTCACTCAGAAGTTGAGGAGAGATGGATAGATTTAGTAAGAATAGTGGAGAGAGGCAAAGTTATCTGTTCTGGGTTCAAATCTCTGCCCAGACACTTAGCCATGATGTCACCTGGGACATATAACTGTTGACAAATGACCTAACTATGCCACAGTTTCCCCATCTGCAACTTGGGGGTAATACTACCACTTATCTCAAAATGTTGGAAAGATTTCATGATAATAGCGCTTATTATGTGCCTTAGTTGAGCACTTATTAGGCACCTAGCAGTAATTTAAAAGATTTTTTATACATTAACTCATTTGGTATACGAAAATAATTTTGTGCAGGGTACATAGCAAGTGCTTGTGGGATGTTAGCTATCTTCAAGATAACTGTCACTAGTGGTAAGAAGACGCACTGGATTTTTTTCACCCATCTCTCCCAACACCAAGCTGAAGCTAATTCCATGCAACAAATGGTTGAGAGGCAGAGAAAAGAAGGAAGGAGAATGACAGATGAGACTGGCTGAGTGTGCATCTGGGACATGGCTAGGGTCTCAGCATTCCCTGACCCCTTCCTTCCCATCCCTGCATTCCAAAAGGCAGACACTTGTTCTGTGGCCAAAACTGCTCAGACTCAACAAGTCAACAGCAGCAGCAGAACTGGCTGGCCCAACCAGTAAGCAAAACTCTAGGAAGACAAGTAAAGAAAAAAGGTCTTACCATAGCCTGTAGTCAGGGTGCTTGCCAGACCTAGGAAGAGAGCAAATTCATCTTGGAATGGAAGTTCCACTGTTGGTAAACGATCTAGTCACAGATTGGCTTGAGCATCACCTTACGATCGTGCCAGGGGGCGCTGTGGCTCACTCTTGGGTCTGTGTGCCTCCAGCGTTCTCGCAAAGTGTTCTGGATTTTCTAATAGTAGATTACAAGTGGGTTGGACGTGGGTGTTGAATAATTTTGGATGCAATAAAGTACATATCTCTTTACCCTGCCCCCTACCGCTACCGTTTATAGTTACAGGATATAATCTGTGCTCAGGAAGAAGGGCTGGAAAAGAAGAGACTGCTCAGAGTAGGCGAGGGCTCTGGATGCCACTTGAATCCTCCCTCCCGTTTGAAATTTGAGTGGAGTTAGCACTGGGAATAGCCACTCAGAGGCCCCATAAATAAGTACATATTTTGTTGTCAGATATCCTGTGCCTTCTGACCATACCCTGAGAAAATTTTAATCTATTTTGAACAAAACCAACATCTAGAGGACCCTGGGTCTTTATCATCAGTGAGGCCACTCTAAAGCTCTCTAAGCCACTCCACTTCAAGTTAACCCTTAGGACACCTTCAAGGTCCATCAGACTCAACTTTAGTTCTTGAGTTTCTTTTTTCAGCAGGCTTCACTCTATTTGTGAGGGTTGATATTTTATGACTTCTACAGGTTTTAAGAGGTCGTCCAAAGAACAAAAAGAATATTCATTCATGAAAAGAAAATAGAATAAAAGTCATTCTATCTTATAGTCACTATATGGATTCATTGTATCCTTCTATAAATCCAAAATACATTACGGGCTCTTCATGATCTCATTTTTCCTATAGCTTGGAACATTTTACTATTTCATCATTCAACGAATTGGGTCGTCATTACTCGTTAATTATTAACTATCAGAAAAAAGAGTTATATAATAAGACAATGAGAGAATGGTGGCATTATCTAGAAGAAAGATGAAGTGGTAAGATAGGTCATCATTCTCCAGTGCCCCAAATACTGCATTACCTTTCAACAAGGTATTTTTTAAAAAGACTGGAGGCACTGTCTTTGTAAGATGCTTTTAGCTTTCATTGAATGCAGTTAAGAATTCAGAAGTTTTCATTGTCTATTACCAATGGCAAAGAGGAAAAAAAGGACATTGAAGATGTTTCACAATAACTAGAAGAATCAGAAGAGGGATGTGAGGAGATAGAGAGTAGCCCCCTGGATGTTAAGAATAATGGCGGAATTGCTTGTACAACTGAAATCTCAGACTCTGGGCTTTCAAATGATGATATCCCAGATGAATTTCCTCAAATTCAAAAATCAGGGAGTCAGGAATATAATTCTAAGTACAAAAATAAAATATGGTGCTCTCAGGTGCCTGGGTGGCTTAGTTGATTAAGCATCTGACTCTCGATTTCAGCTCAGGTCATGATCTCAGGGTTGTGAGTTTGAGCCCCACATCAGGCTCCAAGCTGGGCATGGAGCCCACTTAAGATTCTCCCTCTCCCTCTCCCTCTGCCCATCCTCTCTCTCTTTTTCTCTTCCCCCTCTCTAAAAAAATAAACAAGTAAAATATAGTGCTCTCACCTGCTTCAATGGAAAAGATTTCACTCCTTTTGCTAAAAGGACATATGATGGTATACTTTTATTTTTTCTAGTGCTTATATACCAAAATCTACTTGATAAAAGGAGATGTGCTATGTTTAAATTCTTATTAAAAATTCCAATGCTGTTGCTTTCATGATCCCTTTTTTCTTACTTCCTGGTGTAAGGAAAGTTAAGGCATTTGATAAACTTCTTAGATTCCTTGTAAATGTTGAGTCCTGCCAGGAGCAGCAGTCAGGGGTTCAGAGATTAGATTCTCTCTAGCAAAACCAACTGGCCAGTGAGGGGACTTGATGCCAGAGAACTACCCCATTTGTCTCAACACCTTGAATGTGGGGTCCACAATGGACTTCTCCAGCTGCCCTGCTTCATGTTGTTGATGGCCCAGTAAGAGGGCAGGTGAAGCACATGCCTGAGGATGAAGAAGCAACTTGAAATAGAAACAGGCAGCTAGAACATTCTTTCAACACAGGTCACAAACCTTGGAAATATCTGCACCAGAACATCCCCACCTCATTTCTGACATACCATCCCTGCTCCCTGCTCCCACACTCAAGAACATGCTGAGAGACATGCCTGAGAGTCCTTCATTCAAAACTCGGACATTTAAGCACAGTACGACACCACACAATTCCCATTGTCTGGTTCCAGGTATCTTGCTTAGTCACAAAGCGGTCAATGTCAGAGTCTACATCTAACCCAGAAGCTCTGAGCTCCAAGGTCCCAACAATACTCAGGCATAAAACCCAAAAGAACGCTGAAGTTGTCTGTGGTTGTGTGTGTTCACACAGTTTGAACAGACTCTTTTGCACAAATTTATTGGGACCAACTTGCTTTCAAATTCCATCAACCACATAGTTGTAGATGATGTCAGCTGCCATTTTGGGAATGATGGTAAATCACCTGAAAAGAATAGCTTCCACTTGTTTGTGTTCCAGGAAATGGAAATAGGCTGTTCTCTGTCTCATCTCTTGATGTCTCAAGACAGTTGAGACATCAGAATGGACCAACCGAGGAAAAGTCACAAAGAGATCTCTCAAGATATTTCCCCAAAGACCTGGTCCCTTTCCAAGGGAGCTGGTCCCCTCCCATCTAGACTCAGCCATTGCCCCAAACCTCCGAGAGAACTTATTGTATACATTTGCACATTGTATACATTATTGCTTTAGTGGGGAGAAAACTGAAGAGCTTGAGTATAAAAACAAACAAGACATCATCAAACCAGCCATATCTACTGGGTAGGCCACTCCAGTTATTCTAGAAGAAAAGCCTAAGGAGATTGTGTGTTGACTCTAATGGCACTTGGAAAGTGCCCTGGACCTTAAACGAACATTTACTAAAGAATTATTACATTTTCATGGCTGATGACAATACCATGCTTAACTATTTATATGCACTATCTCAGTTCATCTTTACCCCAACCCAGTCATCCCCACTTATAGACAAGGACACCGAGGCACAGATATTGAACAAGTCAGTCCAAGGACATGCAGACTCCGCCTCTGCTGTCAATGCTTTCAGCTATCATCCTGCTCTGCCTTCTGTCATAGTCACTGCCTGCCACCAACCCTCTCCTTGTGGTTTTTGAAAGGAAAGCGGTCCATGCTAACTTACTTCCCATAAACCCACCAAAATGGGGTTTTCAGTACGAAGTCACCCAGTAGCCTTGACTGAGTTCAACATTGTTTTTGTGCATGTAGTGTGACTGACTCCAGGATAAGAATGCTTTTGATTACTGTGGTTTTTATTTTTAGGGTTTTTATCTTACATCTGTCACAAGCACCCAGATTATTTCATCCTCTTAGGTACCATCTTCTCTGCCATATAGTCTGCATTTGTCTCAGTGGAGTTAAGGATGATGTGATGGGAGCCCTAGATGAGCTCTCTTCATGGAGTCTCACTGTTGTCAAGCAAATGGCTATCCTAAGGGGTTGGTATGGAGGGACAGGATGCCACAAAGCAGAGATCAGGCTAGATTGTTCATTGTTTAATGTGTTAGTTCAAGATATAACCAAATGATGAGCTTCCCAGAGATTTGCTCTTGGACACGTCTCTGGATTTACCTCCACCAACTCCATCCAGATTTAGACAAGAATTTAGAAGGCAAATAAGAACCAGGTCCAGCTGTAGCTCTTCACCCATTTGCCCCAAAAGACAAATGACATTCTACCACCAACAGCAGGCAACACTTCAAAAACTCCATTAATCAGAAGTCCTTTTTTTTCCCCCTAGAGCTTTGGAAAATGTGTCAAGGGCACAGTTTGGAAACTAGCACCTAGAGATAACCTCCCATCAGGGCACTACCCTGGCCGGATAAAGTATTTGCATGGCTAAGCATGGAGGAGCGGAGTATCTGAAGGCTGGGGCTGGGTAGCTATAGTCAACGTGAGTCTGTATCTGTTCCCTCCCATTCCTGACAGCAGTGCCGGTGAAGAGCAGAACACTCTTCCTTTTTGCTCTGTCTGGCTAATTCCTGCACCAGCTCCAGACCTCAGCTCACCTATGACTTTCTTGGGGCTGCTCTCTCCCATATCTTGGTCACATCTCTCTTGCCATGCTCCTCTTGCTCCAGCACTTACCACAGCTGTAATTGTGACTATGTATTAGTTGATTACTGCCTATCTTGCCATTAGGCCATAAGTCCCTGAAAGCAGGGAACACATTCCCCTGAAACAATACAGAGAGAGCCCACACTTAGTCTCTCCTGCACAGAAGGGTCCTGGTAGGGCTGGTTCTTGTCAAGTGAGGTATCAAGGACATTGAGGCCATTTTGCAAGGTGTGGGAAAGTTCAGTGTCAGCAATGCACTCATGGAAAAGCCTTTACATCTACAAGTCAGACTTATGTAGCCATGAACCATTTGGGAAAATGTTACAAACCTAAATTCACTTGACATTAAGAAAACATAGACATTAAGAAAAAATAAGTAAAAATAGATAGCACTTCAAATATATAGACATATCTCTGTCACTTTCTTTGGAAATTCTTAGCAAAGTTGTGCTTCCATAATTACATTATAAACACAAAAAACTTAATTCAGTACTGGGCCATGCAGCATGGTTGCTCAAAGTGGGGTCTACAGACCATCCTCCTTTTCAGTTATATAAAAATTCAGATTCCTGACCCTCAACCCACACCCTCTAAATCAGGCTCTCCGAATGAGAGGAAGGTAAATCCCAAGGACCTGCATTCAAAAAAATACCCTCATTGATTCTGATGTACATGGAAGTTTGAGGCAAAGGCAAAATACAACTGAAGAGGAACATAACGATATAACTACAAGGTCCATTTATTCTATAACTGAAAGAAGTTTCTACTGCCTTTGTATTTCTATAAAGGACACAAATCATGCTTTCGTGCAGACTTCATACCATTCACTAAAGGCAGTGTTTATGCTTAAAATATAAATAACTGTATAGGATAATAAATAAATTTTAAATCAAATTCAGGATATTGTTTTAAAAGTACTCACCACTTGTTGTGGTAGGATATGATTGGGTAGCTATAAAGGAATAAAAGAAAAATCAGACACGTGTGTGTTTCATCCGCAGGGATCCTGAACAACAAACCCACCTTTGAGCCATTGCTTTTTTTCTGGTTGACTTTGAAGTAGAGATACCACAACGGCACACGGATCGACATCAACAGATCCGTAAGCTGTCTTTGAAACTTAATGCAAATGGATAAAGAGTTCTTGTGTCCCGGGTACGTGGAAAACAAATTACTAAACTAGTCCCAAGAAACATGGTGAGGCTGGTGATGGGTAGTAAGGAGGGCACGTATTGCATGGTGCACTGGGTGTTATACGCAACGAATGAATCATCAAACTTTACATCAGAAACCAGGGACGTACTGTATGGTGACTAACATAATTTATAATAAAAAATGTAAATCAGAAAAAAAAATAACAGAGGGAAACAGGTGGGGTGGGAACCCTGGGGTAAGGGAGTATATGGTAACTCTGTATTTTCTGCTCATTTTTTCTATAAACCTAAATAAACTGCTCTAAAAACTTAAAAAAATTAAAAATAAAAAGTGGCTTTTTATATCTTAAGAATACATTCAATGAAATGCTCTTAAATAATTGGTGCATTTGTTTCTGCGTATTTCCTGCTGCAGATATGTCTTTATTTCATTACAATAGAAATTGACATTTCAGCACTGTAGAAAACCAAATTAGGCTTGTACCTAATTTGGTACAAATGGGGACCCATTACTTTTCTTATTTCTTTGTGAAAATTTAGCCATACTGGTTTATATGAATGGGCGTGAGGAGTTGAGATTGAGATTGACTTCTCAGTTCCCAACTAACTGAAATCACCAAAAGCATGGATTGGCAACTATTTGGTCCAAAAAAACAGTCAAGTGACTTTGTGTTGACAAAGGCAGTGGGAGATAAAAAATGTCTTTCCTTCTCATAAAATGACAGAGGTGGTCATTTACTGAGACTTACTGACCCTGAAAGGGCTATTGGGAGAAGTCAATGAGAAATGTAAATCAAATGTGTATCAGACTGACCGGCGCGTTGTCAGCACACAACACGTGTTAGCTATCGAAGCAATAAGAATTACGGTGATCACCATGATTGTACAATTTCCAACACTCACTGTCTTAAGTGCTTCACCCACATTGTCCCCTTTGGTCCTCCTGGCAACCCACAACAGCAGGGTTCCCTCCTCTTACAGAGAAGTAAACTGAAGCACTTAGAGGTAAAATAAGTTGGCCAAGGTACTACTATTATTTTCATTTTCTAGATGGAGAAATCAGTTTGGAGAACAGGGGTCACTGCTATTACTACTCTGCCCTGAACCATGTAATACGCATTATCTCCTGGAGCCCCCACCCCCACCCCCGATGAGCAGATGACGCCGGTATCTTCCCCATGGCCATAGGTAGGATTCATTTCCTGAGCAGCGCACGTCATCCAGGACAATCAGTCCTGAGCCCTGACCAAACTGTGACTTCCTCAGATGGTATTTAAGAGCTTTCCATGTATCATCCTAATTAATCCTCAAAATAACCCACGGGAAAACAGAGGCTCGGGAAGGTGACCCAAGAGCAACCGACTGGTAAGAGATAAGGGGCAGGACTTTGTACTCAGGCAGTTGCTCTTAACCATTTCACAGTTCTGCTTTTCAGTATATATAGATTTAACATTTGAACTATATGGCCCAAATCATAAGGTCTGCACTCTTGCACAAGCAAGCATACTCATGCACACACAGGAGTATAATAAGATCAAGAAATGGCAGAAGAAGTTACTGCTTAAAGCATCGACAGAGGTAGAGGTTTCCACTGTTTTCCCAACACCTGATGAAAATTCTAGAAAAGAAGAGGAATAGTAACTGATTATATCCAGAGAGCCTTAGGTAGACGCTCCTGTTTCCGCCTGCTTCTGCTGCCCTGCTGAGTGGCTGCAGCCCCCAAGGGGACACCCTGGGGGGCAGAGATCTTAGGAAAGAGGTGTGGCTGGGTACAGACTGGCATGGAGACTCAAGGCCTGTCTTCTGGTCAGTGTGAAACCTTGCGACAAAGAGCCTGGGGCCCAGGTGGACCCGATCAGAATAGGGCCTTCCCTGTCCTACACCTAAAACCCAGCAAGATTCTCTACAGCAGTCCCTCCTAGGCCCTTGGGGGTATGGAGGGTTAGCTGGCCTCGTTCATTAAATAATTCACTCAGCAAGTCTGGACTAATTTCTGACTGCCCAGAGGCACTGCACTGAAAGTCAGGGCGGAGGGAAGGATCCATCAGAGAGGGCAAGGCTCAGTCCTCTGGAGCTCAGAGGCAACTCAGCAGCCAGACTTGGTAGCCAGTAATCCGGTCTTTCCCTGGGAAGAACACAGAGTGCAGGGGAGTGGGAAACTCAAAGGGAGGGATTCATGGGCTTGGAAGAAAAGCAGGAGGATTCCAGACAGGGGCAGATATTTCCTCTAGGCTTGAAAGAAGGCATAAACACATGTCAAGAAAAAATGGAGCAAAAGGACCGCCAAATAAAATACAGGATGCCCAGTTAAATTGGGATTTCAAATAAACAAGGATATTTCTTAATACAAGTATATCCCAAGTATTATATGGGACACATTATACTAAAAAAAAATTGTGTTTTTATTTGAATTTCAGATAAACAATGAATACTTCTTTAGTATAAGTATATCCCAAATATATTTGCATGGAACACACTTACACACACGCACACACAAAACATTTTTTTACAAATCAAATGGAACTGGATACCCTGTATTTTTATTTGCGGTACCTGAACACTCCAGCAGAAAGGCATTCGGTAGGTGGCAATAAACTGGAGGTTCTCTTCGCTGACCTTTGTTTAACACCCTCGCCAGGTCAACCGATGCCCTCCATCCTCCCTGTAAACTTACTGATCACTAGGGCTGGTACGCTGTTTCCTAGCATACCTGGCAACTTCCATTCCAACCAACTTAGTTGTACGATCAACGAGAGGCAGGTATGAGCCCTGAACTTGCTTATGACAGTTGTCCTTGGCCTTAAGTTCAGTTAAATACAAAGTAAATCAAAGAAATGTGGGTAAACACGAAAGACGGCTTTCTATAAAAATAAGGCTGAATGCCTTGGAAATAAAATCAAGTTGCTAAAAAAGAAACCAGGCAGGTGGGAGAGCGAAGAGTACCAGAAAGATGTACAACAACCGAATTTCGGTGCTCACAGCACTCTGCACGTGCCTTTCATTTCACACCCCCCTTTGGAGAAACGAAAACTAGAAATTACGGATATGCCTCTCCCCAACTCCCCCCCCCCAGCTCACACTCTCTCTCTCTCAAATAAATAAACAAGATCTTTAAAATAAAAAAAGAAGAATATAGCCAAAGGAAATAATCATAATTTCTACAATGTAGACAAAGATGTGTGGGCATTCACAGTAAAACCCATTACAAGAAGAATCTGAAAGGGGTGCGGGAAAAAGGGAGAGGTTGGTAAAAGGGCACAAACTTTCTGCTATGAGTAAGGTGTGAAAATCTAATGTAAAACATAGCGGCGATAGTTGATCAACTGTATTGTACAACTGAAATTTACTAAGGGACTAGAACTTAAATGTTTTCACCAAAAAAAAAAAAAAAAGAAGAAGAAAGAAAAGAAAAGAAAATGGAGAGAGATAAGCATGTGGGGTAATGCATGTGTTAACAAATGGGGAACCCCTTTACAATGGGTACTTCTATCTCATCACCACAGGGTAGACTTCAAATATCCTATAATTTTATTGATAATTATACCTCAATCAAGCTGAAATTTTTAAAAAATAGTTTATTTATTCATCTGAGAGAGAGAAAGAGCACAAGCAGGGGGAGAGGCAGAGGAAGCGGGAGAAGCAGTTTCCCTGCCGAGCTGGGTGCCTGATGAGGGGCTTGATCCCAGGACCTGGAGATCATGTCTTGAGCCAAAGGCAGACACCCAACCGAATGAGTCAACCCGGCACCCCTAAAGCTGACATTTTTAAAAAAGAAGAAAATCTAAAATAACCCCAATGTCCAAAAACTGTGAATGGCGTGTTAAAATGTTCAGAATATAAATTATAGAAAAACTGTATGTTAAATTATATCACTTACAGGTAACTTGAAAGAAATAGGTATTTTAACAACGGCCATCTTGGGTGGTGGATTTGGGGTGTTTTTACTTTTTCTCTCATTGTTCTCCAGGTCCTACATTTTCTGCACTAACCGCGCATTAGGAACTGTGGTTTGAAGCTGAAGATGGAGCTGGGGTGGCAGGTTACGTGGGAGGCAGAGTCTTTTAGGTGCAGAAGGAATTGGAGGTGCCGGCTGAAGGACGAGAACAAGGGTGAAAGGGAAATTGAAGACAAAGAAAGGTAAGGAAGCGAATGGTAGAGAGAAGCAGAGAAGGAGGAAGGACAAAGGTAAGAAGCAGAAGAGGAAATGCTCACATTTTTTAGCAATTTCCACACTCCTGGCATTGAGCTGAGGGCTGGACATGTAGTACCCCACTTTACAAAATCCGTCATGGCAGAAGTACTGTGCACATCTCTTTTAGCGGTGAAAATCCAAGACTTACAAGGCAAAACAACTTGTCCAAAGTCACACAGCTACCAAGTAGGGAAACTCATGTCTGAAGTCAAGCACCCGGAGCCCAGAGCAAGGGTGCCCCGCAACTCTGCTGTGTGCCTCCCCCAATTCAAATTAAAATGATGACATTCCATTGCAATTTGTCAAAAAAGCAAAACATTTTGAAGTAATAATACATAGTAATGTGGGTAATACCGCTGCTGACATAGCATGTAGCTCCCCATAAAATATATATAAGGAAACAGAAATCCTGCTCAGGACCTGGCATGAGGATGCCTTTGGAGATGGCTCATGGGCACACCTTCTCTCGGGCCACGCTGGCCCCGCACAGGGGCATCCAGGCTGTTCCCTTACATTCAGCCTGAGCCACGCACTCTGTGGGCTTTTGGCAACGCAAGGTGTTGTGCTGGGTCCTAAATGAACAAGACACAGTCCTTGCCCTCCATGGACTCCCAGCATAGAAGGATCCCTAGAAAAATCCACAGGTAATTTGGTGCAAGAGTTAAGATGCCATGGGAGAATGAGAGTGATAACCATAGGGTGACACAATCCGTGTGTGCAGTGTGTGTGTCTATATATGTGTCCGTGTTTTTGTGTGTGTCAGAGTGTGTGTGTGTGTATGTGTTGAGAGTATATGTCAGGGAGAGAGAGATTCTTGGATGGCATAGTGTCCGCGGCATTTAAAAATAGCAGCTAGATTTAGCCAGGTGAAGGCAAGGAAGAAGGTGAAGAAGACTGTTCCAGGTAAAGGGAACAGCATGAGTGCAGTCAACATGGCAAAGAGGCAGCATTACTGGAGTGTGGGAGGTAAGAAGTACAGGTTGTTTTGCACTGAGCTGCAAGATATCCTAAAGAACAAGTAAAATCACGGGGGAGAAAACAGCGTGGACCGCATGGGGAACAGCAACACAGGTGGATGATGCCCGGCAAAGTGTGGAGACCCATGAGGCTGGAGAAGACAACTGAGTGGGACTGCGGGGTCCTGGATGCCAGGCAGCCCCACCTGGACTCAGTCTGACACACCGCCATGGACTTTTTCCTCATTCCAGAACATTCAGCAGACTGAGCTCAGGCTGAGTCACATGAGGCCCAGTGGTGAGTTTGCACAATGAATGTGCACTGAAGAAAGGAGAACTGCTCGGGAGGGTAATTCGCGTGGCCTGTTATTTAAGTGATTCAGAAGTGCCTCCCCCCGGTCTAAATGTCACCCACATGAAACACATTCTCACAACGTCCGAACGTCCCTTCATTCGATTTTCTTTCTTAAGGCATTAATCATTGCCAAAACCCCTGCTAAGCTGTGGAAAGGGTACATACAAAGATGAACAATCTGATAGGAATTCATTTGTAAGCAATCACTGCTTCCTCGTTTTGCAAAACATTGGCCTTCAAGAAACAGGACCCAAAGAAGGGATGTTAAACTTTTTCTCAGAGGGGCGCCTGGGTGGCTCAGTTGTTAAGTACCTGCCTTTGGCTCAGGGCGTGATCCCAGAGTTCTGGGATCGAGCCCCACATCAGGCTCCTCCACTGGGAGCCTGCTTCTTCCTCTCCCACTCCCCTGCTGTGTTTCCTCTCTTGCTGGCTGTCTTTCTCTGTCAAATAAATAAATAAAATCTTTAACAAAACAAAAACCAAAAAAAACTTTTTCTCAGAATAACTTTGGAGTTAGAGACAAGTTGCAGAGCTAACACCAAGACAGAGATCCCATCCACCCTGACCCCGTTCCCGAGGTTATCCAGCGTTACCGTGGTGCATTTGTCATGGGAGGGGGACCAACGCTGGCACATTCCCCACCGAACTCCAGCCTTTACGTGGATTTTACCAGCTTTTCCTTTTTCTGTTCCAGGATCCAATCCAAGACACCACCCTGCACTTAGGAAGTGAGGCGTGGATACAACATTAGGACCTAGAGCAGTAACAGTGAGTGGATCCCAGGTGCCCTCTCCGTGCCAGCCACGGCTTGCTGACTTCACGTCCACACCACCCCGGGAGGTTGAAACACAGTCCCAGATTACAGATGAGTAAACGGAGGCTTGCAGAGGCCGCAAAGCTGGTAAGTGGCAGTGCCAAAGATGTGGCTAGGAGAGGCAGGGGTTTCACGGCCCCTCCGGCCCAGCACCACCCCGGGGGCAACGGGTTTTTTCTCGAGAGCATGTGCAAGGACCAGAGCTAAGGACGGCACCTGCTGCCATGGCCCTTCCGGCACCCAGCTCCACCACGGGGCTGCAGTGGGAGCCAAACGCCGAGGGTCATCTCCTCGGCTCTCTGGGCTAAAACTGCTACCTGAATGCCGGGGTAGGTTCAACTAGGTTCATCTAGGTTCAACTCCTGGCCCAGCCGCTCACCCGCTGCTGACCTGAGACAAGCCGCGTACCCTTCCTGCAGCTGTTGCCTCATGTGCCCCGTGGAAGGGGTGATCCCTCACTCTGGGTGGTTAGCAGATTTAGACAAGAGAACGTAGGCACACTGTTCGGCAGAGCACTCCGTACAGAAGAAGCACTTCGCAGAGGTCAGCTCCCGTCTCTGAACTGCAAGCGGAGGCACGCATGCGTGGGGGGAGGGGGCGCACGCACGCATCTGCGCAGGCGCATGCCCAGAACGTCATGGGAAAACGCAAGTTCCCTCAATCCAGGAGCGTGCTGCTTTAAGCCCCTCGTAGGTAAGAACAGGGTAACTCGCACCCTGTCCCTCAGGGGCTGACTTAAACCCCAGGTCACATCGCAGAGCCAGTGCAAGCCCAGCGATTCATGTTCTAGAGGTGAAAGCTACAGCTAACAATGCTACCCCCCATTTTCAAGTATTTTGATGGAGACCAGATTTCCAGCCCCCAAACTGCCCAGAGCCAGGACCCACTGACGTCCTCCTGACAAGAAAAGAAGGTGGGCATCCTCTGTCAGCTGGCCCACCTGTGTCACCATGCCTGCCTCCCACATCACGTGGTACAGTCCTGCTGCCCATCACCAGTGTGGTGAGGGCTTCCTTTTGGGGTGCTGCTTTCATGACGGCAGTTTCCCACATGAACCTGCATTCCAGAGATTCCCCGACAAAGCCTGGGGGTAGGAGTGAGAGTTCTGGAAGTTCTCCAGAAATTAGGGCACTGTTGCCCTGTCTTCTGAAATTCATGACTCTAGCAAAAGGTGACACCAAAGAAAGCAGGAAGGAGGTAGAAGAGAAGAAGGAGGGAAGAAAGGGAGGGAAGGAGGGCGAGAGGGAGAGAAGGACGGAGAAGAGGGAAGGAAGGAAGGAAGGAAGGAAGGAAGGAAGGAAGGAAGGAAGGAAAAACAGAATGGAGGATCCGAGGCAGAGACAGAAGGGGAGAGAGGCAGATAGTTCATAGGCAGACTGGCTAACTGGCCAGCTCAAGTAGTATCTCCATACATTGACATTGAGATTCCACATCCACACTGACTTGCTAATGGCTCTTTTGTGCACATTTGATCCCTTCACACTCTAAGAACACAAAGGTACTCGTGAGTTATCGAGCTCAAATCATTTATCTAAAGCAGAGAGTGACAGGCACAAAGTTGGAGTCTTAATGATCTTGTCTATGTTCAGCTCCTTGACCTGAGTTTCCTTGGTAACTATTATCAAGCCACATACACCTGCAGAAAGAAGTCATGTAATGAGCATTTTCAGGGGCAATCTTACTGCCCATTTTTAGAGCACACAAACCATGTCCTTAACCAACGATGTCAAAGTTTTAGAGCCTCTTAATAGTACATATGCACTTTTCCTTAACTTCAGGAATTTTTCTAAGGCCAATCGATCATTTCCTTAGTTGAGCTACTCACTGAAAACATTGACATGATTGACTTTTTCTAACTACAACCATTGTATTTCTCAGCCAGCAACAAAACCAGAAAGAAAGAAAGAAAGAAAGAAAGAAAGAAAGAAAGAAAGAAGCCATTCCTTCTCAGTATTTGCAATGACAATTATGAGCAAAGAATTGCCTCCTCCTTGATACAAAACTCCCCTTGAGATGGAAAGTCTAGCACCAGGGAATAAGTAGATATAATTCGCCATGACTTGGATTTGCAAGAGTGAAATTAACGAATATAATAATTAGACATATACCTGAAGATAGAACTGGAACCAGTAAAAGACATGTTTCAAGGATGACTATGGAGATCCCCATTTTGCTGGGCTCTTCTCATTTAGAATAAGAATACCTTGACATTTATAGGTTCTCAGCCGAAAGGAGGTGTGTCCTCTGGGGTGGTATATTTCTATTGCTGCCATAAATCAGTGTGAAGGAAGTGAGGACTTTAGCCAACAGTTGATGGCTAATCAGTGGGAACAACTTAGGTGTGTTTGATTGATTGCTGTATAAATGATTTGGCAATTCTCCAGCGGCAAACACATGGACAGTGATACAGTTCCCCACTTCCTCTTAGGTGAAACTCAAAGACTCTCAGGTACTCTCTGAATATAGGCTCAATTTTAATCTTGGAGAATTTGAATTAACTTGTGGGAAGTCAGAAGATTCAGGGCAGAGCAGGATGTGGGCTGCTGGGCAAACACAGGGCATGGTGCCAAGGGGAAAGCATCTCCTTGGGATGATTTGTCCTGGCAGCGCATTCTCTTATTGGCCCCTTGCCTCAGAGAAACAACATGACTGGAGAGGAGAAGGTATGAGGAGGGGTGAGTCCATAGATTCTGTGGGCTTGAATTAACTTCCACCATTTTCTGGATCTCACACTAATCCCGTAGCACAGGAGCTGAGAAACATGTGACCTCAAACTGAACCACCTCCAGCCATTTCACAAACTTTGATTTCTTGGCCCTTGACATTCATGTTGTATGACTCTTGGAGCTTGGAAAACCCACAAGCCTTGACCTCCTCCTACCTCACACACCATCCCTCTCCTTGGGTTTGTTATGTAGGTATCGTTTTGCCCTTTATCATCAGGCTCTGGTAAACCCCCTACCATCTCCAAGAAGGTTTGCTGTCATTTATTTTTATCAAAATGCTCTCGGGGGTTGGTAACCCTGGGTAGAAGCATATGGCTTTGCAGCACTGGCCTCTTATCCTGACCTGGAGGAGCAGTGCCCTGTCTCTCCGCTGACACACCGAGGCTATCAGACGATACTTCGGCTTCCTTGACATGAGCTGCTAACCTATCCTCTCCTGGTGCTTCACTCTGGAAGGATACCAGGAACCCGTGCCAATCAGGACTTAGGGCTGGGCATCTATACTTGGCTTCATCCAGATGAAAGATACATTCACACTGGGGATTTCATTTTTAATCCTGCAGCTCTTCCCGTTGGTCCCAAGTTCCACTTCTCCCCTTGATGAAAACAGGCACATTTCTGGAAGACAGCCTCATTGTTTGTCATTCTCTGGCTGTCAGTCCAACAATTGGTAGGTATCAGGTGGCAAGAGAGCAAGGATACACAGCTGCTAGGATACACAGCTGCTAGGGATGCCTAAGACAAGACAACACTTTGGATCCCTCTGCTGGAGGTTATGAGAGTTTGGCTCCTGATGGGCTGGGCTGAAAATGATCATGAAGCTGAGTCTGGGATCATCAAAACAAAGGATCTGTGATAGCTTAGTAATGTCTGCCTTGAGCACAGCCGAGAAAAGTGGTGGTAGGAGTATGAAATATCTATGAGGGAGAAGAGGGTAAATATGTCTTTCCCTTACTTGAAGCACATTGCCTGGTCTTAGAGACAGACCCACATGGTGACAATTACAACAGGGGCCAGTAAGTATTCATGCAAGTTGCACTGGGAACACACAGAAAAAGTATCTGAATCAGATGGCAGAGGCACTTTCTCAGAGAGGGGGATGCCTAAACATAGTCTCGATATATAAACAGGAGTCATCTGGCGACTACCAGTGGGAAGACTGGGTGAGGAACAGGCATGACCCTCTGGACTGTGTGAGAAGGGAAGCAGGAGGGTATACTGCCAGGAGACCAGGGAGCAATCCCATTGATAACTCAGCTCAGACCGGGAACATCCTTCTTGGCAACTTGGTATGATTTTCCCAATAGCACAGCTCCCCCATTTTTGTTATTTTGGTACCCCATTCTTCCTCCTCTTCAGTCAGCAGTAAAGAGTCTAAGACAACAAGGGCTTGTGAGCTTTTTGTTCAAAAGACTCCAGGGAGAGAGAAGTGGAGGGAACCTACCTGTCATTTCAAAGGCACGTGAGGGTGTGTCCCAGGTGGAAAAATGGGTGACGTCAATGGAGCAGGAGGAAGGTGGACGTCCTGAACAAGCAGGAAGAACACAATGGGGCTGAGGGCACCTGCTGCCATCATGGAGGTCTTGCATCACCAGGAACCCACCTTGTCCCAAGGCCCTTTGTGGGTGATAAGAGCCTATTCAGACAGGTCTTCCTGTGTGGAAAGGAGGCCTTGGGGAGGACACCCCCTCCAGCAGCATCTGCTCCCTCTCCAAGGGCCTGCCCTTCCCCTGCCCACTGGCTCAGAAGCACCTGTGTCCACAGCATGTCTGGGTGGAAGACCAGAGCGACAGAGCTGCCAGTAAGAGCAACAGGATGGAGAAGCTCACCAATGCTCCAAGGCTCAGCACCCAGGCCCCATGTGTGAAGGACCTTCCCCAAGCAAATATGATCCTCATGGCCACCTGTTTGCAGACTCCGGAGGTGGAACCCAGCTTCCCCCCTCAATCCCGGAGGTGTGGCCACACTGGAACCCTATAGGTTTGCACATGGCTTTTACTTTTCCAGCAGCAGAAACCTTTCCTAAATTGAAATTCATGGGAAGCCCCCAAAGATAAAACAGGTCAGTAAAGCCCTTCAGATTGTGGTAGGAGGAGTCCCCTGATGGTTCAGCCAGCTCTTCCTCCTTTCTGTCCTCACCACCCTCTTGCTTACTGCCCCCCTCCATTGCCTCTATAGGGCAGCCTGTGGGAATTCCTTGAGGGAGTTCTAGCCCTTCTTTTATAGGATGGGGAACTGGACACCCAGTGAGGCTCCGGGGATTGCCAGAAGGCACTGCCCCAATGCTGATCTGGGGTCCCAGGCAGACTCCCCAGAACAGGCAACTGTCCTCAACTTAGGTGGCCTAGGCCCCATTTTCGGGAGATTGGCTCTACCCACAGACAAGCGCCTGGCCGGCCACATGGGGGTGGGGGGCTGGAGGCAATGTAGTTTCCCCTTCACCTCCACAGGGTCTCTGATCTCTGAGCCAAGGAGCCCTGTGACCTGGGACAGACCAGGGACATTGAGCTGGTGCAAGAGGGAGGCCCAGGAGCCTGGATGGGAAGGGGTGGGCTGCCACAACTTCAGGACTGCTGTGTGCTTCTGGCCACTGGGTCCCGGAAGTCTGTGTGACCGTGGCTCCCCTTCAGGTGTCAGGTTGACCTCCAAAATCTGATTTTACTGCAGCTGAAAAGCACACCAGAACGGTTAGCCATTGTTACCATTGTAACAACCCTTGGGGCACTGTGTCTATGATGCTTACAGTGCCACTCAGCTTTGTTCTCAGAGAGCCCGTCTTCCCCACCAGGCTACAAGGGACCCCCTGCCCCGGGCAACCCTGCCATGATCTGAAGACCAAGCTGTCTCACCATCCCTGCTGCTCCTCTGAAATCAGAGTGCCTCAAGCAGAGCAGGGGCTCGACAGGTGTTGGCTGTGGAAGGTGGGTCTCAGGAGCAGCCCCTGCTCCTGCCTTCCAGGGTCACCAACATGTAGCCTCGAGGTGGGGACACTGAGATCGGGGGGGTGGGTGACACAGAGCCAGGCCAGTGTCCAGGACAATTCCCGGCAGAGACTGCCTCCCATCAGAAAGTTGGAGAGTAAGAGGATTGATATCATTTGCTGTCCATCAGGATACAATCCAACTGCAGAATCTTCCAGAAACAAACTCTCTAATGACCTTTGAAAAGTAGAAGTCTGGTCATGTTCCTCCCATCTGTGTCAGGCTAATGCTGAAAGCCCTGGCGTGGTTTACAGGCCCCACGGAGCCAGCTCACTCCAGTGACAGTTCAGCCTCAGGGACTTTGCATCTGCTGTCCCCTGTGCCTGCAACACTTTTCCCCCAGAAATCTGTGAGTTCACCCCCTTCCCTCCTTCAGGTTTTTTCTGATGTATGTCTCCTCCTTGCAGACTTTCCTAACCACCCCTCTTTAGCACTCCCTAACCCCTTCCTGGCTTACCATGCCCGACCGTGCTCCTCCCCAGCTGGCCTCATTATAGTTTATGTCTTTACTCTTTTGCCTGTCTGCTCTCACTACAATATAGGCTCTACAAGGCAGGGATTTGTGTCTGTTTTGTTCACTGCTGTATCCGCAGAATCAAGAACAATGCTTAGCACGTAGTAGGTGCCCAAGAAATATTTGCAGGTAGAATTGACTGAATGGGTGTGAGGAGATCTGGAAGAAGGAGACCAGGACTGTTCACACAGAGTGAGTTCTCCATTGACTGGGTACTGACCACATGTTAAAGATTATGCCATTTATTCATCTCTTCATTCAGCAAATATGTGCTAAGCACCTACGATGTGCTGTAGGCACTGCTCTGGGTAATGGGGCTAAAGTCCAAAGCCAGGTAGACATGGTACCTACCCTCACTAGGGCAGCACAGAGAACAGACGAGAAATAAACAAGTAGGGAGAAGCGTTTCAGATTGTGGGAAGAATTATGAAAGAAGTGAACAAGGTGATGAATGGAGTATTGGTGGCAAGAACCACTTTGGATGAAGTGCCCCAAATATCACATTAGCTCAATAACTGCTTTGGAGGAAGCTGAGGCTCAGAGAAGGTAAGTAACTTACTCAAAATCACACAGCTACAAAGTGGCAGAGCCAGAGCTTGAACCAAAAGTCTGACTCCAACGCCTGGTATTTTTCCACTAAGGCCCAACACCTTCCCCATCCCACCCCTAGGAGACTATATTTCCAATCCAATGGTGGGCCTTGGGTTTGAGTCCCATCTACCAAAGGACATCTTGATATTCGGAAACATTCAAAGGAACGAGTAGAGAAAGAGAACAGTCTCTGAGTCTTCAGAACAGGTGCCGAATTTTTTGACCTATGTCCTATGAAAGATGCTAGGTCCTCAAAGGAGTGAAGGATGAGTATTTTTAAGGACAACACTAGCTCTAGACCAACACAACTGGAAGCCACATAGGCAGCTGCAGTCCAGAGCTGGCTTACAACAAAATGGAAAAATAAAAGGCAATCAGAACTATGGCTCCCAATCTCTCTTTGCTGCCTGTCTTACCCTTTCTCGCCCTACCCTTAGACACCCGGAATCCATTTCTCCTTCACCAACCATCACCATTCTCAAAAGAGTTATTTACAACTCTTTCCCACAGAGGCACAGAAGATCAGTGAAGCCCGGTGCACTGCCTCTCCAAGGAGGTTCTTATAACTTAGCAGGGAGCCCCCGAGGGCAAAGGTCCAATGATGAAATGAAGGAAGCTGGCGGAAGGAGCCTGGGGGACGGTGGGAGCACCCTCATGTGGGACGGCAGCATCATGGAGTGTTAGCCTTTTCAAGTTCAATTCACCCCAGGGTGATCAGGTTCTAGGAAATCCAGTTACACTAATTATACTCACCAGACACTAATTGGTAAGCCAGGGGGCCAATTCATTCATCTACAATAGCCATATACTTTGGCTCCAGAATTAGTCTGTTTGAAAGACCAAATTATATGCCAATAGTTTGGTGAGCAAAGAATAAGAACAAGGAAACTGGATGGTATCCAAAAGAAACTCTCATCAAGATAATGGAGCCTGTCATTGTCCTTTCTTGGAAGTCTCTGCATAAGGAACTATTGTGGGCACCTCTAAATGCTTGTGGTCATGACTGTGCTCCCAATTCCCAGACATATGGCCCCTGCTACCGAAGAGACACGGGAGACTCTTAGGTAGGCCACCTCCTGCCAGAGCACGGGTGAACTTGGGCCCCAGCCAATGTGGTTCACTTCATAATTATTTGTGTTCCAGTTGTTTCGGAAGGATAATATTTGCTGGTCGTTTTGCTACATGAAGAGACTGAAGTTTTAGTTATTTCAGGAGAAGTCTTGTGACCCACAGGGGCTGATGATTAGTCAATGTCTACCCAGAGGGCATCCTGAACCGTTAGACGGTCCCTCATCCTCATCCCCTACCACACCTTTCCCCGTGACTGGGAAAAGACATAGAAGGATGAACAGAGACCAAAGATACCACCAGGATGCACAACATTCTAAAAAGACTAAATGTGCTGGCTGAACCAAACGTGACTAGATGCACCCCAAATCAGACTTGTCCTTGAGTCAAAAAATCAACTGCACCAGTCTTGGATGATGGGATTTTCACCAAGCATCTGTAAAAACAACTACAGGGTTAGAATCGACTGGAAAGGTGGTACGAGTCCAGTGGAATAAGGTGTCACTGAAAGCAAATGCATCCAAGTGTGTCCTCATTGCTGCACGAGGCCTTGAAGGAGGGAGCACTCAGTTCCCTCCGGATGGACCAGAACATACCTTGAATACTCACTTAGGTTCATCCAGATATTTGATGCACTGAACCACTGGTTCTCAAAGTGAGGTTCCTGAACCCCCAGCATCAGCATCCCCGGAGAACTTGTCAGAACTGGCACATCTTGGGCTGCAGAGCAGGCCCCAGCAATCCGTGCTTTAACAAGCCCTCCAGGTAATCCCAAGGCTTGCTCACAGGACAGCGACACTAAACAAACCAAAAGGAGCACCCCTATGTGTTTGGCTCGCATCCCCATCCAGGGGCATGCAGTCCAGTAAAGCGCAGCCCTGCACTGCAGGAATGTGGCGGGGCCAGTGGCAGTGGGGACTATTTGGGGAGGATGGGGGTAGATAATAACTGAAGTCAGGGCCATAAGCTGGGGTCCAACTGGATGCCAGTGGAGCAAGGCAAAGGAGATGGGGGAGTCCAGAATGTCCAGCTCTACTTTGAGTCATTGGGCCACCAACTAAAGGAGCCACCACCTGAGACAAGGAACTCAGGAGGAAGAGGGGGGCACTGGGGACAATGGATGCTTTCCTGGGCTCTGCCCCAAGCCCTTTTTCTTTCTCCTCCCCTGGACTCCATCTGCCCCCAAGACTTTGCACCTTTGACCCTGATCTCTACCCGGCCCCTGCTCCCCTGTCTCTGGCTACCTGCCAGCCATCTCTACCTGCCTAAAAGCCTAACCTGCACATTCAGTTGATTTAAGCCTGGAGGGGATGGGAAAGGGGCCCTCAGAAAGATGAACTGAAGGTCTAACAGGCATCCAGGGTGGCTGAGATTGGGCCACAAATCAGAGGGTCCAAGGTCCAGGGTAAGTTAGAGAAAACTGACGGTGGTTCCAGGGGTCTGGAAGGTGAAGGTCATGGGTGTGCTGAAAGGCTGGGGGTGGGGTGGCTGATGAACTAGGTGGGGGGGACAGAGGAGCTGTCACCATCTGTATGCAGGCACTAAGGACAGGACAGGGTAGGGGCTCTGTGCCAGGACTGGGGTCTGGCGGCATCAGGCTGAGGTTCCAGAAGTTGCAAAGACCTGGGGCATGGCCATGGGGGGTAAAGGAAGGTCACTGGGAAGAGTGTCCAAGAACTGCAAGGCTCTGGGGTGCCACACTCCAGGCAGGCAGTGGGCCTGTTGTTTCTAAACATTTGTTGTTACGGAGCCATTGACTTTCAAACAAATTTTATTTTGGGGCTAACACAATGCTGCCATCTTTTATTTGGTAAACGAAAATGTTTTCATTGTTTTTATTTTTTTTTAAGATTAATTTTTTTATTTGGGGGGGAGAGAGAGTGGGGGAAGGAGCAGAAGGAGAAAGAGAGAGAGAGAATCTCCAGCAGACTCCCCACTGAGCATGGAGCCTGACATGGGGCTTCATCCCACAACCCATGATCATGACCTGAGCCAAAACCAAGAGTCAGACACTCAACCGACTGAGCCACCCAGGTGTCCCGAAAATGTGTTTAAAGCCCGATTTTCATCACCACCATTTCATTACTAATGGCCCTTAAACCACAGAGACAGGAGTGACATTTCAGAATCACGTGGCTGGCGAGGGCTACTCCCCCTACTGCACAGCCCCAGGGCCAACTGCCCACTTCAAGCCTGGCCTAGTCCTACAGCCCCTTTGCCCCCTTCCAATCTTGACTCCATCCAGCAGCTACAGTGAACTTTAAAAAATACAGGATGGATCCCATTGCTCTGCTAAAGCCTTCAGGGGCAATCTTAGTACATTCACATAAGGACCAAGCTCCATAGCTGAGCCTCTGAGTAGGGACCGCATGTCCAGTTGTCCTGAGACAGTCCTGCTTCTTACTCCTTATTTCCGGGCCTTGACTGCTGAAACCCACTTCCACTCCCACCAGTGTCCTGGTTGGGATGATGTGATGTAGGCATCTCCCCTTGGAATATGGAACACTCTGTCCATCTCCCTCTCACCTTTAACAAGGAGTATGAGCCTTTCAAGCCAGTGAAGCACCACCAGGGGCAGAGGAGGGAAAGGGAACAAGGAAGAAAGCAGAGTTGGCTCACTGGAGGGGGTGACGCTGGTGGTAAACAATCCAGATTCAAACCCAGCCTGACCATCCCCAGTGCTACAGATCTTCACACTTCTCTGTGCCCCGGGGATTGGAGGTCAACATGAGGGGAGTCCAGTGGGGCACCCATCCGGTCTACACTACCCGCTCTCCAGGCTCCGAGATGCTGCCTCTGTCTTGCTCTCATTCTGACTCTGAGGAAGGAAGCAGTGGCTCTAAACTCCCAGCAAAGCAGGCCAAGAAGAGCAGCCCAAAGGACACCCATCACCCAGAACGAAAAGTTTTTCATCTAAAAAGGGGATCATCTGTTGCCCACATTGGCTGTAGTCCTAAGTGAGCTCGGGTGGCAAGCGTGGCCCTGGAGACAAGGAAGCCATCACCATGGCCCTTCCACACTGGAGAACTGGTTCACCTTGGGTGTAAGGCAATGGTTCAAGTCCATTGCTTTATTCGTCAACAACCACTGCGCAGTCTTTGTCATGGCCTTGACAGGTGGTGTTGAAAACCACAACAAATGCTATAACTCCAAGGAAATTCGAACAAAGGGAGAATTTTAAATGCGCATGGGGTAATGACAAGCACGCAACACTCAGCCAAACCAAAGAAACAAACGTGCCACGGGTGTCACCAGAGCTTAAGAGCAGCCCAGCCATAATGGACTTCTTATGTGCATCCAGTGAAGAAGAAAACCACGATTGATGGCCTCCACAAAGCTGTCTCTGACTCTCAAGCTAGTTCCTTGAGTGAGAAATGTTTCATTCATATTTCCTTCTTCCTTATTACAACACAAAGCCCAGAGAGCCAGTGCAAGTGTGTGTGTGCGAGTGTGTGTGCGCACATGTGCACCCACGCAGTAACCCCCCAGGAGATGCCTGACCCACCATTTCGTTGGATGTAATTGGGTGAACACATTTTTTTCCATGACCTTAAAGGGTGGTTCTGATCAGGCTGAGAGATTAGCACCCTGCAGGGAGCTGGCCCTGGGCCAGAGAGCACGAGCCCTTCACCCAATGCTGGGGTGGAGCAGCTGAGGCCTCCATCACCTCTGGGGTCACTCCCAGAGTGGCTTGGGCTCAGTGGACGGGGTCCAGACTGGGAAGCATGCCAGGGTTCAACCCTTTCCTCATGCCAAAAGTGCCAGGGCCTGGGAAGGGCTTTAACGCTTTCTCATTCAACCAGGAGAGACTTAATCAAAGTCTCTTTCCTTCTCTATCGTTGCCTGACCATGTTTCAGAAACCTGGATTAATCTGTCTTGCTTCCTTCCATGAAGACTTCTCTTTGTGATGGCCACCAGGGTTCCCCCTCACCCTGGGTCTCCTCACGCTCACACGCCATGTGGGGCTGGGCCCTTGCTGCAGAACAATTTCATGCAATTTTCAAAACCAAGTACAAAGCGACAGCAAAGAAAGAAATGTTTAAGACCATGTATATGGAAACCTAGTGGCGGGCTAGGAAAACAACCAGGGTAAAATTACAAACCAAACCGGAAATACCATAAGGCCCTCCACTAGAGGCCCATAGTTGCTAGAGATCAACTGGAATTGTGGCTCTCTGCTTCCTAGCGCCCAAGCAAAGAAGGAAACAAGATTAGCTAAGATTTAACCCATCTGTTGTTCTTAGAGGTGTTACTTTTCTTGCTCCCCAGGCCTGAAGAAAGCATCTCCCAAGTGGCCTCATGGACAGATTACCCAGGTGAAGGACAGTGACTTTCAAACCATATTCCCCCCTCCCAGAGGCGACGAAGAGGATGAGGGTTTGGTTGTGCTCCTGCCTCGCCCTCCTCCCCACCAGCATCAGCTCCAGCAGAGCAGTGCCTCTCTCTGGGTGGCCCCTGGAACGCTGAGGGCCACCCAGTGTGTGGCCTCTGCAGCCCAGAGATAGGTACCTGCTGCCTTTCAGTTCTTGCCTGACAGGAATTTTGACTTTGACTTGATTAAAATCTTCCATCCTATCCTATCCCATCCCATCCCACCCCAAACTCCCGGAACACTTCCACTTTTCTATGCAGACAGATGTGCAAGAATCTCAGTGCCATACACGAGGCCCACATGTGGATCCCCTCCCCCTCCCCCCACTGCTAGCAGCCTGCGTGATGTGTTTGAGCCCTACTTGGGCTAACAAGCCTCCAGGAAAGGTGGTTTCTCTTCTAACATCGTTATTCAAGAATTCTATAGAATTCTTGAATATAGAAACCAAGAAGGGGGGAAAAAGCCACACACTCAACAAAGAGAGAAAGGCTGCATCCCGCACATAAAATACGCAGAATGTCCTCGATCACAGCATGTCATGGGTTATATATGTCTTGCCATTGGATCAAGTAACCATGTTGAGGGAGGAAGAAGGATGAGACACATTAAAAGTGTGCCTCGACGAAATCAGAGAGGGAGACAAACCATAAAAGACTCTTAACTCTAGGAAACAAACTGAGGGCTGCTGGAGGGGAGGTGGGGGGCAGGGATGGGATGACTGGGGGATGGGCATTCAGGAGGGCACATAATGGAATGAGAATTTGGCGTTGCATGCAACTGATGAATCACTAAACGCTACCTCTGAAACTAATAATACACTATATGTTAATTCACTGAATTTAAATTTTTAAATAAGTATCTCTTGAATGGAGATGATTCCCTATCTGAGGAATGTTAAAGACAGAACAAAACACATTATATGTTAGAATCAATAAAACAGACTGGTTAGAAAAGACCGTTTTCTGAGATATCTTCCCAATATAAAAAGAGAATTTAGAGGTCACCTAATCAATGCCCCTTATTTTCCGAGGAGGAAATGGAGCCCCAGAAGGTGGTATGTCTTGCCCAGCCTTCCCGAGTCTGGAACCCAGTCTCCTGACCCCCTAGCCAAGGGTCTTCCCAGTCCATCTGCGGCCTCCTTGCAGATTTCTCGCGGCCTGTCCCTTTGCCACTCTTCAATAATGCCCCGCCAGTCATAGCAAGCTGTAAAGAAAGCTGCCAGGTAAAAAGTAGAGATAAGAGGGCCAGATGTCTCCAAGTGGCTTCCTGGTTGAACCAGAAACCACCTTGCCTCCCATGGCCCTGGGGCCCAAAGGTGAGGAGGGCCCTCCCTGGCGTTGGAGAAACCACAAGCTGCTTTCTCTAGGTCCTACTAGAAATTATCCTCATTGACTATACAAACTAAACAGGGGAGGGGCTGGCTGGATTTCTGCTTTGTTTTCAGTAGCTCCTCGGCAATGGCAGGCAGCTGGGGTTCCTCGGGACTCATTCTAAGCTGGGGTCACAGAGCCGTGCTGGGTCCTGGAGAAGAATCATCCGGAGAACCACTTCAACATACAGATGCAGGGGCCCCACAGCGGGAGATTCTGATACACTGACTGACTTTGGTCTTGGGCCTGGAGATTTTTCTGTTCAAACTTCCCAGATGGTTTTGTGGCATCCCCAGAGAAACGTTCTGTGCATGGCTGGGAGGAAATTCAGAATGGGGCAGCAGCGGGTTCATATGAGAAGAGCAGAAAAGTGGTTTGGGCTGCTGGTCTTAAATAGCTCCTAGAGGAGACTATGGACTCTGGGAAACAAACTGAGGGCTTCGGTGGCGGGGGGGGGGGGGGAATGGGATAGGCTGATGATGGGTATTCAGGAGGGCACGTATTGCATGGTGCACTGGGTGTTACACGCAAGTAATGAATCATGGAACACTACATCAAAAACTAGGGATGTACTGTATGGTGACATAATATAATTAATATAATATAATATAATATAATATAATATAATATAATATAATATAATATAATATAATATAATAAATAGCTCCTAAAGGACTCTGTATATAATTCAGTGGGACATGGGGAACCCTGGCAGGGTTTTGAGGAGGAGAGTGGCGAGAGATGAGTTTTATAAAGACAGACGGCAGAACAAGAAATGACAGCGTGTGTGTATTGGGACGCATGGAGGCACAGACATATTTCAAGAACATGGTCCTACCCAACACACTGTGCCAGGGGTCTGGAAAGCTACTAGGAAGAAGAAAACGATCCCAGACTGAAGGAACTTACAATCCAACTGGAGAGAAAGGTCACTGGCACATCAGAAAATAACCCATGAAAATCCTTTGGCCCCTTAGAGACCTCTGAATCAGGACTGGCACTAGAGACGTGTGCTGGAGACCTCAGGAGGCAAATGGTTAAGAAAACAGACTCAGCGAAATCAAAGACCTTTCTAAGCTTGGCTCTGGGGCACAGATAAGAGTTAGATCCATAAGAGGAAAAGATTTATGAGGTGGTACCTGGCAGTGCCTAGACATTAACAAATTCATATCTTCATCTACATTACCTATCAGCTTTTTGTAAATAAAAAATCACTGGTTGTTTTGAACTATTATCTATACAAATGTTTTTTGTTTCAAAGGTAAAAATGAAATCACAAACAGTACCCAGATTGCCCACACTGGGGCTGGTGGGTGGTCTGTACCAGGGGGCTCTGTGAAGCCAGTTCCGTGGATTGGAGGGATCGACCCAGGCTTCACAGAGTAGC
This sequence comes from Ursus americanus, assembly GCF_024610735.1. NCBI lineage: Eukaryota > Metazoa > Chordata > Mammalia > Carnivora > Ursidae > Ursus > Ursus americanus. Next base: position 9,293,782 of record NC_142132.1, read on the forward strand.
TGAGGGCTTCAGCTGGGCCCCGTGGATGCCGGGAAGAAGATCCTTGACATTTCTGGGACAGAGAGCCCCCGATCTCCTAAGTGTCTGATCACAAACCACTTCAGAAAATTCTAATGTACTGACAGGATAGCGGCCAGAGGGAGTTAAAATGAGGTTTGACTCCTGGTTATCATTTATGCCCAGATTCGTTAACAGTCTCCTCAAAAACAGACACAAAAACGACAAACCAAAAAAAACAAAAACAGTCCCGTCAACAAATTGCTGCAATAAGTGCCGGAAATTTAACCCCATATCCTTTGTCATTTCAGAACGGAGGAAAAAGTCCAACTTTCTTAAAAAGAGAAAATGTTTTAGTTTATTTTAAAGAGCAAAATATATCCCAGTCTTTCACTTTACATTTGTGTAAAATACACCTCCCAAATAAAGGATTTTAAGAAGGATAATACAGTTTTAGAGGCACCTGGGTGGCTCAGTCGGTTAAGCATCTGACTTTTGACTCTGGCTCAGGGCATGATTTTGGGGTGGTGGGACTGAGCCCCATGTTGGGCTCCGTGCTCAGCACGGAGTCTGCTTGAGATTCTCTCTCCCTCTCCCTCTACCCCTCCCCCTGCTGGTGCACGCACCTGCGCACATGCCGTCTCTAAAAGAAATCAATAAATATTTTTAAAAAAAGAAAGGCGAACGCATTTGTATCTTCAGCACACCCAGTGGTGTGTTAAATTGCCCCAAAATATTCAGATGGAAGAAATTCCACAGTAATTTTTCCTAATCATCTCCTGCCACAAGCCTCTCGTTCACCAGTGCTGATGAGAAGGCCCACACCCACCATCCTTCAGGGGTCCTCCCGCCTCCTCCGATGATCCTCGGCCCTCCCCGAGCGGTTAACCGAGACCCTGCTAAACCTGGTCTTGCTGGTAGAGGCAGGTCGCTGGACCTGCTTCCTGCCCAGGCCAGCCGGCTCACGAAGTGGTGGGTGACCCTTGTGTCTGAGCCCCTAAGCTTAGTGCCCAGGCCTTTGCTGAGCTAGGCCACCAGCCCAAAAACTGCTTTGTGATTCAAAGGACCATAGCACTCTATTTCTGAAGAAGGTCCAGCCCAAGTTTTCTTACTATAATAGGGTAAGAGAGCCCCCCTGAATACATTTTTAAGGGAGAAAAACAAAAAATAAACTTGTGTTTTGATGACATCATGGATTACCCTTATTTAATGGATCATTTATGTGAGCAAATTTCTAAAGATGAATACAATTTTTAAGTAAATTATAAAATAATGAAATGAATGGCTTCCGTCACACACAGGCTCCTACTTATTCTTAAAGAATTTATGAGTCACAAAGCAGCCCCGAAAAGAATCTTAATTCCGTTTTTCTTTACCCAACAGACCTGCCCTTCGAACTTCATGAGAAACATTGCGTGAAGGGGACCCTATTTGTACGGCGACTGGGGAAGTTGGTTATTTAACGGAATCCCTCAGGACCCCTCTAATAGATTAAAATATCATTTCCTAGTGATTTGGGGGTGGGGGAATCAGACTTTTTTTCCAGGCTGATTGAGACATCAGGCATACGACACCTGTAAGTGAAAGGACTGTAGCATGACGACGTGAGTTACGGATCGCGTGGAATGACGCCTACAGTAAGTTTAGTTACTATCCAGCCTCTCACATAGGTGCAAAAACAGAAGGAAGAAGAAGGAATGTGTTTTTTTCCTTGTGATGAGAACTCTTAGGATCTATTCTCTGATCAGCCATGGTGACTGTTGTGGTCGTGCTGGGCCTCCCAGCCCTGCTCCTTGTTTATCTCATAACTGGACCTGGGCTCCTTGCGCATCAGGTTGCTCAGAGGTTTAGTTTACTTCTCTTTACTTTTAGCTTACATTTTTCTTTCATGTTGGCTGAGAAAGGGAAATTAAAGGGGCCAATGGATTGGCCTCGTAACCGAAGAGCGGGAGCATGCAAGTTTCCAGGGCCTTTCACTTCTCCACTTGGAAACTCCCACACCTGCAGCGGAGTTGCCCCGGAGTCCCGGGATCCGAGACCTAGCAAGGCCCCCGGCCAGCGTCCATGCCCAGTCCTCTCTCTCCTTCCCTCCATTTCACAGACGAGACACCAGAGCCTCAATGGAGGTCAATGGAGGAGACCCGACCCCTCCTCCTCCCACCGGTCCCTCTGCCTCTGAAAAGGCGTCCTGTGCTGCTGCGGGCAGGGGTCGAGAGCTGCTGCTCCTCCGGACAGTTCAGCAGGGGGACGCGTGTGATGGCGAGGCCATCGTGGGGGAAGGGGCCGCTCACCCAGCTTCTTCTCCGCGCAGGTGCCCTTGGCAGTTAGTATGTTCCGGAAGAAAGACTGAGAAAACTGTCTATTAATGAGTACCCACCACAGCCCCCCCCCGCCGGTGCCCCAAATCTCTGGTACAAGGGGCGGATTATCTCAACGCCCTTTGTGTGGCAATGCCTATGGCAGAGGCTCCCGAGGAATCAGGGGGCAGCTTCCTGTTCGTGCTGCCAACACGGATTGCCCAACTGCCCTCTATCACTCCGCTCGGTCACCTTGCGTCTGTTGTTCCAACCTCTTCCTGGTCAGTTTGCCTCTTTCTTTTCGATGTTCTCTTCTGGAACCACAGCAGGAGATGTCCTAGCTTCCCCCTTGGCTTGCTGGCTTTCAGCACCTTCTTCCGCACCCTCTCTCCAGCCCGCTCCGTGTCTGGGCAGCCCCATCTCAGGACTCACACTTGGTCCTGCTAGAGAGCCCGGGGCTTCTTGTTCCTGGCCTGGCTGCCAGGCCTGAGACTGTCGCGCTGCACTGGTATCTGCCCCTCTCCCTCCTAATTCCTTTCCTGTTGGCATGTGCCCGGAACAGGTATCCCTCCCAGGCGTCTCTTTCACAGCCTTACTCTGCCAGTTGCTCTCTGTTTTCCTTTGCCTCAGGATGTGTCCAGAGAGTTGCAGCCATCTGTCATCATGAGCTTGTGAGCTAACACTCCAAGCGTCAGCGTGTGCATTTAGGTGTCCTCCGTCAGGCATCTGGCCGGGGCTTGCTGGCTACACCGTGTTCACAGAACACACAGATGTACTGTCTGGAGATCTCTGGGCAAGAAGGGACTCGCTAAGAAGCCAATGTATCCACCGTCTTCTCTTTGAACCAGCCCCCGATGGTGAAAACTGCACATTGGGCAAAGTGTTCAAAAGCCGAGGCCTCACTACTCTCCATCACTCTTTCTCATGGAAAAAAGCACAAAAGCCATGAGAATAAAAGTTGTTAAATATGGTCCAAAATAAGGAAGAGAAAACACCCAGTTCCTTTATCCCAGTGCTGCTGGCACAATGATATTCCCCCTCTGTCTTCCTGGGAGACCTGCCGAAACAGGGATGGGCTGGACTGGCCCTTGTTCGTGCCTGCCTACCTCCTACCTGGCTGGCGCGCTTCCTCCGCCCTCCATAAGCAGGTGCACACGTGTGCGTGTATGCAAACTTGCACGGAGAACAAAAAAGATGCAGGTAGAAGTGGGATATTAAACCAAGCCTGTCATTCAGAATTTCTTCAAAATTCATTTTGAATGTTCTGCTTTGGACAGCGTCATCTCTCGGGTTCACAGGGTGTATGGATTCACCTTCAAGCAGATAACATAGTTCATCGTCCCTTCCCTTATATTGAATGGATCATTTCCATGGACTTCAAAGAGTAACTCCGTTTTATCATTTCATCCTCCCTGATTCCATAAACTTCTCTCCAATCCCACTCCAGCTTCCTCTTTCTATTCCAAAGCTCCTTCCTTCGTCTTTCTTCAGGTGGTGGCGTATCCGTGTGACTGAACATCTTAGTTTCTTCCCACTATTCCCTGAAGGGTAATGATTACAATTCTGAAAGTCCTTCTTTTTTTTCTTAGATCTTCACAGAAAAGTCAAAAACATTTGTACTTTAGTCATAAAGGGGCTTTTCCGCCCTAAATGTAGGTGCTCCATTTGACCATCTCGGTCCTTCTGTATGCTGACAGCCTCCTGACAGTTCATGCACTTTTTCTCCTATTTCTTTTCCTGAGGAGTCAAGTACTGTTCAGTCGTGTGCCTTTTGGACGGGTTTTTTGTTTCTTCATTCTCTTCCACTGAGGGTTGGAAGAAGAGTGCTCACAGTACTCACAGTACTCATGCCACACATGAGCCATCCCAGTGTCTATGGCTAGAGAGGACAAGCCCTCTTTTTTTCTGTTCCCATTCAAAAAGATCAGGAAAGGACTCTGATCGGCCTACTTGAGGTCAGATGCTCACCCCTCATCCAATCATCGAAGGACAGTTGCTGAGATCTCAAGAACATGGCAACTCCCACTCAAATGGATGAAGCAGTTTTCAAAAGCAAAAGGAAGACGAAATACTCAACACTCTAAAAACCTGCAATAAAGTATTTGTAAGCCTGCATGTAGGTGTAATGAGTTATGATGACATCACTGCCTGCAGACATGATTGCACACAGTAAATGCATTGAACAGATGTTATCAAAGTGCCAATAGCTATTGCAAGATAGCAAACCACTGGTACGAATAACTTTACATTTTGAAATTTAGTGGCAAGAATTAAAATAAGAAGCGCAAAATTCAGGGCACCTGGGTAGCTCAGTCAGTTGGGTGTCTACCTTCAGCTCAGGTCATGATCTCAGGGTCCTGGGATGGAGCCCTGCATTGGGCTCCTGGCTCAGCAAGAAGCCTGCTTCTCCCTCTTCCTCTGACTGCTTCCCCCTGCTTGTGCTCCAATACAATCTTAAAAAAAAAAAAAAAGAAATGCAAAATTTATGCAGCAAAAGAGGAAAATGAGAATATAACAAAATGTCATCAGTCTAAGTAAAGGCAGGAAGGAAAGGAAAAAAGAGGCAAACAGAAAGGATGGTAAGCACAAAATATAAGAGAAGATCTTTAAAATCAGTTCAAATATAAGAGATATCACAATAAATGTAAATAGGTTATGCTCACTGCTTAAAAAAAACAGACTATCCATTTGTATTTTTTTTTAATCAAGCTACATCCTGTTTATAAAGTTATGCCTAAAACAAGATGACATAGAAAATATTGGGAAAAGCTGTACATCCCATGTAAGTACGAAATCAAAATTGGCATGGTGACATTAATTTATAGCAAAATTTGATATAACTTATAGTAAAAATCACTGACAGAAATAAAGAGGAATGCCACATAGTAATAAAAGACACTTTCCACCAAACTTTGGTCACATCTGCCAAAGTAATCTTGAAACACATCAAGCAAAAACTGACACAATTGCAATGAGAAATTCATAGACCACAACCATGGTTCAGGTTTTAGCATGTTCTTCTCAGACACTTATGGATCAAGCAGGCATAACATCATTAAGCATATAGAAGAGATACATATGGAAGAGACACATTAGTCACCGTCCATGATGAAGAGCCAACCACTAACACAATTTCAGGAAAATCGTAAAAGGTGTAAGTTTCCACACGGTGATTGTGAATGGCCTTTCTCCTAGCCTGAAAATCATCTGCCCATGAATAGCCTGACTGAAAAATAATTGCTACGGGGAAATGGTTACATAACCAGGAATACAAGACCCATTTGTAGAACTTGCCAAAGGGAGACAATTTTATAAAACAAGAGCAAAGCAGTCCTTGACTTTTTATCATTTCATCAGTTTGAAAAAAATGGCATCAGGCTTAGAGAACAAGAAGGCCACTAACATCTCCCATGGTCTCCACCCCAAGACCTGTGACCTACTGACGGGGGGCCTAGTCACCACTGGGGAACACTTTCTAGGGCAGTGGTTCCCACCCAGAATATTGGCAGAATATTTTGAAGAGTATAAGATGCAAACAACACTAAAGATTACAGCAGAATTCCCATGCTGTCTCTAAAAGCAGCCACTGTGAGCAAAATAATCACTCAATCGCCCTTTACCACCATATTTCTGTTTGAGCAGGAACGTTTATTGCCGACTGTATTCTCTCACATCCTCACGTCCATGTCTGTCTCTGACCCAATTTCATACTAAGCCTCCTCGAAGTAAGATCAGGGAAAGAACTCCTTCACTTCAAAGGCCCCGCTTAGTCCAGTGAGCCTACAATCAGCACCATGATAACCAGATAAAACAACAATGTATTTTAAGTGTTTACCCACCTCCACTGACCCTTCTTGAGAAGAGTTCGTAATACGTTGAGGGGCCACAGCCCAACACTCGAGAACCATAGTCCAAGGTCTCACTTTCCTTACATCCTAGAAGTTTTCCCTTCATAATGTCTTGCTTTAGTTCAAGTTGGTTCCTGGGAGGAGAAAGTGAATAGTTCATCTGCATCATGCACTCAATAAGAGTGTATAGAACGATCGTTCCATGTCAAGTCCTGGGCCAGGTATTGGGATTCAAAATGAGTAAAAGATGGGAAGACCTGTAAAAGCTGGTGAAACAATACAGCATGATATGGTAACAAAGGAGGCTATGCGGCCACCTAGGAAATGCTCCCTGCTGGAGGGAGGGACACAGAGCAAGAGCATTAGTCATAAAGGGGACGCTTGAGCCAAGTCATGAAAGAAGAGGAGGCAGTGGGGAGGCAGAGGGAGGCATGGCAGGTGGGGAGGGCTCTCAGGGCAGGGGGATTAGTATGTACAGGGCCATGAAGAAAAAACGAAGCACAGACACGCTGGGAGAATTGCGAGTGAAGCGTAGCATCCATGTAGGCTTGTGGTGAGAGCTGGGGCTTCAGAAGCACGGAGGAGCCAGATCATGGTGGACCTTGTATGTGCACATGATCCAGGAGCGATGGTGCACCTGTGGCTGTAGAACGAGGCTCAGCTTTGTCTCTACAGAAATTTTGAATGTCTCTAGAGGCCTATAATATCCACCTCTATGCTTTGGGCTTTTTCTTTGGACTTTGAATCAATTCTTTAGCCTTTTGACCTGTTTCCAGCTGCTATCAGACAATATTCTAGAAGCCTTCAGTGCCCGTTGTCTACAAGACAGACTTCCAAATTTGACACTCAAGGCGCCCCACTATCTCCATTCCGTCTACCGGCGTCTGCGCAAGCTTTTCTCCTGGCCGACCCATGTCCCAGAAACAGACCTATCCTGCTTCAACTCATCTCATTTGCTTACAACAGCTCAGCTCCTTTTGCAGCCTTATTCACCCCCCAAGACCCACTTTGAGCTGTTGCCTTTGATGGAGCATGAGAAAACGTCTGCCCACTGATCTGGCATTTCATATATGCATCTAGCGCTATCAAACTGCTTACACGTCTACTTCTCTTCTCCTGAGCTAAACTGTGAGCTCCTGGAGGTAAGCAATGTGCTCATAAGGACACACTCTGCTTTTCAACATATGGATTGGGTTAAAGGGATCAGAACCTGAGTTTTGTTCTATCATCGTGTAAAGAGAGATCCGTGGTTGTGAAGGGAATGCTAAAGCCTAGTACCAACCTTAAGACGTCTTGACTTAACAGACTGCAAAAGACCAGAGAAGGACCCATATTTTCACTATGAGATTTCAGACCATTTCATACTGGTTCCTGCATTGCCAAAGTCATCTCCTGGTCCTCGAGTCATATCAGTAAACGCCAACTCCATAAAGGTCTGGATCCCTAAACATCTAGATGTGAAAAATATTGCCTCTGAAAGTGGCAATGTAAATCTACGAGGGGACTTCCCCTTCCACTATGTAAACTCTGACATTGTTTTCATCTATTACACAAACATAAAATGCATCCATAATAAAACCATCTACCAAAGTTGTAATGCAAAATGACCAAAAAGCTTATCAAAACAATATCACATTTAGATGTTTTGTCCCTTGCCAAAAATTCAACAAATTAGTCACAGATTCAACAAATGTTCCTAAAGCAAAGATGACCATGACAACCAGGAAGGAAACATTTTAATTAGCATAAGCGGTGTCAGCCTCGTTCAAATTTATAACCACTTCGGGAAAGATGTATTGGATGGCTCAGTGCTCTGTGTGAGCCCGTGATTTTTCTCTTAATATATCTTTCTACCACAAATAGAGAAGCCAAAACCATCCCATGGATCCTTAAAACACCCATGGACCACTTATGCTGGGTGATGGTGCTTCTGCCACAGAACAGCAGTTTGAGAATCAGAGATGATCCCTTACTCCACGAATGCTTATTGGGTCTACTATGTGCCAGACCCGCACTGTGCAGTAAGCCAAGAACACAGGGGCCCTGCCAACCTGGGGCTTCTAGACCAGAAGAGGAACAATAAACAAGCAAACATGTAGGTAAAGAGGGACTGAACCAACATTTCTCCCCTTTATCCACTCCTTGTTTATTTTAGTCACCCAAGTAACTTATTCGGTAACTTAATTAATGACCCCAGAAAAGAACCACGTGATTTGTTCAAGATTTGCTTCATCCCTCACCATAAGGAGTTTACTGGGACAGCTTGCTCGAACTGGACCATAAAAATACTTCTAACTCAAGTTAGAGCCATAAAGGCAATTCTCAATTGGTATGGGTACTCTAATCTGAGCATCTAGACCTTTCCCTGGGAAAGACATCTCCTCCATGGAGACCCAGATTCTGACTTTGGCCAAATTTGTGATTCAAGGAAGAAGACTGGGGTCAGCCCACTGAACAGTCAACTTCGAAAAGAGGAAAGGGCTGGTGAAAATTAGTAAATGCCATTGCCATTTTGCATCCTGCGAACTTCAAGGATAGTTCACTGCAAGTGCTCCATGCTTTTACTGGTAATTTCCTTTGAGCCACATGTTCCAAAACCCAGTCCCACAGACTTATGGAATTGAGGGCCCCATGGACTCTGGGTGAACAAGGTGTGTGTGCATTTTCCAGACATGGGTAGAGTTCATGGCTTTCCTCCGATTCTCAGGAGAGTCTGAGCTGTACAGACTGATGCCCAAAGTGCGGGAATCCATGGTCTCAGTCCTGGTCACCCACAGGAGGGCACGCAGCCTGCCCCGGAAGACCAGACGACATGACAGCAGTAAGCTCTACCAGGTTTTGCGTGTCATGCTGAGAAGCGTAGCAACATTTATCTCATGTATCCTCACATAGTTTATAAGACAAGTTCTAATATGATCACACCAGTTTACAGAATAATTAAGTGGTTCCAGGACTTCATGCTTGGCCCCTACCTTATATTTGCTCTTCCTATGGTCAGAAACACTTGCCATCTCCCATGGGAGCCAAGGAGCACAGCGATTACAACGAGCCTCTAGCTTATTCCCTTTGCTGTTAAAATTGGATCCAGAGCCAGTTGCCAAAATGCCCCAAAGTTGTCTCTGGCAGAATCTGACATAGAAAAAAAGGAAATCCAGACAGGTTCCCAAGATCTCAGGGTGCTAGGAGCTGTGACGCCCAGTGCACACCTATTTCAAAGAACCATTGTGCATCTTGATTACAGGTAAATAGATGGACATAATAGTCTCTGTTGACTCTTTTCAGGTCTAGCCATTTAATTATGGTCTGCTCACCAGGTGGAAAACCCAAGTTCCCCACCCCCTGTCAAGGCTGCTTTGCCAAAGCTTGTAATTCAACTCAACTCAACCATCGTCTATGTAGCCTGTACCACTTAACGAGGCAATAAGCGCCAGGTGACTGTGGGGGGAAGGCGGTCACGAAGATGAATAAACATTTCATATATCCCTCTTGGCAAAAAATAATGATGCAGGATACATTTTCTATAATTAATACGGTTCTAAAAATTAGGCACAAATCATTGCTTTCCGTGCATTAAGGGGTCAGACTGAAGAGTGATAACGGGGATGAAGATCACCACTGTCACCCCCATTTAACAAGGACCGACCTCAGGGCTGCCGTGTTATGTGAAGTATCTCAAAACCCCACCCAATTCTATAAGGTAGATTTTATCGGCCCATTTTAGAGATGAAATAAAGTCAAGAAGAATGCCCAGTGACACCGAGCTAATCACTAAGTGTGGGGCAACAGCTGAACCCCAACTCTATGCCCCTCCAGAGCCCTGCTTGCTTCCCACCAGCTCCTGCTACAAAACCTTTGCTATAATGTGAATATTTCTCTGGTTCACCTGTTTTATATATTTGATTTTCCAAGAAGCATATTCAAAATAGCAATTTAAAAAATACAGTGTAGGGGTGCCTGGGAGGCTCTGTCATCGAAGCATCTGACTCCTGATTTCAGCTCAGGTCATAATCTCAGGGTCATGAGTCCAAGCCCCGCTTTGGGCTCCATGCTGGGCGTGGAGCCTGCTTAAGAGTCTCTCTCTCCCTCTCCTTCCGCTCCTCCCCCCACCCCCCCTTAAAAAAATGCAGTGTAATTCTAGACTTGAGCACCATGCAACACGGATCCATGAGCTAGGAAGAGTTAAAGCCTTTGTGCTGACCTTCCTTTTCAATGCCGTTTTTAAGAAATCTATTATTCACCATTCTCCATTCATTTTATCATGATTAACTCACATTTCAACCACAAGCCCAGGGCTAGCGTCCAGAAGCCCAGCTGCTGGGGAGCTGCCTGACCTTAGCCGATCAAGCTGGTTTCTTGTGCATGAAAATGAGCCCGAGGAATCGTACCTGCCTCCTAGCATTTGATGCAGGGACATTATCCCGGGCGTCCATCTCTACATGGCCGTTAATCATTTACAGTATTTCTTTACAGCTTAGATAATGCCGGTAATGAACAATCATGAAGTAGTCTTCCAGAAAGATTGATTTTCATTGCTCCATCATGTCATAAAACAACCAGATTGCTGACATTCAGGTTATCAAACGCTTGAAGTGTGGGAATACACTTTTTCCCCGACAGCTGCTTTATCATTATGGATAACTCTGATTCCCAAAAGCTTCCTAGGCAAAGTCCACCACCCTCTATTTTTCAAGCATCAGGCTTCTAAGAGCCACATATCATACTATTGAGTAGTATACTGATCTGATGTGACGTGCATCAAACGGGTAGAATAATAAATTTTTATTTCGTGCAACTGGCATATGCTGGAAATGGCCATAAAGTGTCTACTGTTGTTACTCCTAATAATGGTTTAATAGAGGGCAATTATGAGATATGGTTTATCCAACTGTCCAGTTCTCTAGAGACTAAAAGGAAAATCAATCACAAAAATCAGTTGGTCCAGTCCCAGTGTACTAAGGCCCCAAACTTCATGCTAATGGAGCTCATGAAGTTGCTGAGATTGCTAATATTTTGAAAAGTTGCACTGTTCTCAAATCTTAGGTAACATCGGAATCAAGAGGTCTGGGGGGTGTCTCGGTGGCTCAATTGGTTAAGCATCCAACTCTTGGTTTAGGCTCAGGACATGAAATGATGGGTACTGAGATGGAGCCCCAGGTCCGGCTCTGTGCTCAGCAGGGAGTCTACTTAATTAAGGATTCTATCCGTCAGCCCCTTCCCCACTTTCTCTCTCTCTTTAAAATAAATAAATAAAACCTTAAAAAAAAAGAAGAAGAATCAAGGGGTCTGGAAAGGGTTTAGGAACCCTAATATGAATCAGGTAATTCTGATACAGGTGAGTTTTGAGAATTGCACATTGAAGCCGTTAACCTATCTGGGTACAGGGCAGTCCCCCTGGCAGGATGCCCATCAGCGACGTTGGGGTCAAGGCCCGCCTGGTGCAGGGAGCAGAAGCTAACACTTTGCAGTTCTTGCTGCATTATTCTTTTCAGAGGTAAGGGCTAAGGTGTAAGGATAAAAGCCACTTTAACCTTGGGCAAGAGGGCTAATTTGTTTAGTTAGCAATTCAAAGGCAGGGATAAGCTGTTATAAGTTGTTATAAGTCGTTATAAGTCGGAGAGGCAGACTTAGAGGAGTTTACCAAGCCCCTCCTGCTTCCAGAACCTCCCAGCCCCTTGACCTTCACAGCCTTCAGCTAATTCCCGCCAGCCTCTCACCAATCCCCCTTCTCCTTCACATCGCCTAGGTTCCAGCCGCCTCCCCTTCTCCTTGTTCTTCATCATTTGGAATTAAATTAAGCTTAAAGACATTTTTATTTTCAGGGCTGTTAACTTAAAAATCAGAGGACCCCTATTTCTAGTTTCATTTATAAAAGCTTACTGAATATATTTGTGCTTTCTTTTGTATTATCAAAAATGTTTTCTTTGTATGATGGGGAACCTCAGTCATTAGCTAATTACTGCTCATCTCTTTTGTGCAAGGTTTTGAGTGGGACCTCTAAAAATGCAAAGTTTGTATTCTTACAAACTCTCTCTCTCGAGGACAGAGACCTGTATCGCTCGCTCACGTCTGCCTTGCTTTCCAGTATGCTCAAAAACGGAGTGATTGCTCAAAATACAGCTACGGAATTAAGCGGTTCCTGCCTTCAGAAACTTACATCCCGACCGGGAGGTGGATATAAGCGCAGGGAAAAGAAATCCCAACACAGACTGTATTCACTTCTGATTGTTCCCATAACGAAGCACCACAAACCGGGGAGTTTAAAACAACACAAAGTTATTGATCTTATCGTTTGGGAGGGCAGAAGAACGAAACAAGTTTCACAGTTTAAGAGCAAGGTGTCCGCTGGGCTGTATTCCTTCCGGAGGCGCTGGGGGGGTCCATTTCCTTGCCTTTCCCAGTCTCTGAAGGTGCTCAGACTCCTTGGCCCGTGGCCCCTCCTCCACCCCCAAAGGGCATCCCTCTAACCTTGGCTTCCATAGTGACATCTCCTTTCTTTCCTGCTGACCCTCCTGCCTCCCTCTAATGAGGACCCTTGTGATCACACGGGGCCCACCCTGATAGTCCAGAATAATCCTCACATCTCAAGATCCTTAATCACACCTGCAAAATCCCTTTTGCCATCGAGGGTAGCATATTGACAGGATTCGGGGATTGGAATGAGGACATCGGGGTGGTGTGCAGTAGGGGTGCTCAGCCGACATCAGACAGGCACAGATCTCGGAATCCAGGAAACAGGGTTGGGGCAGGGGGAGCCCCCCAGGTGGGAGTGGTAGGGATCGGCTTTCTAGAACAAAAGGCTTTCCAGCCGAGCCAGGAAGGATAGGTCAATTTGGGGGACAAGGGCAGAATTTTGGAGTCAGGCAAACCTGAACCTTCAGTTTCCTTCTATGTAGACTCAAATAATACCTATTTCATTTATGGTAAGATTAAATAAGCCACGTATGTGAGGGCCTGGCTAGCCATGTAACTAATCTGCAGAACATTCACGAACATCAGAGACGACATCCACCTTCGCTCATTACGGACCAGTCCCCCTCGAGGCTGAAAGGACACAACAAAAGAGAAATTGTCAGTGAAAAACGTAGCACCCTCAGAGTCACCACGTAAACTTCATATGGAGCGACTCTCTTTCCCAGAAGTTACGAGTCCCACATCCAGTGGTCAAGGTCTCCTGCCAAATTACTTGGCTATTTTCATCCAAAATAAAAAGAAGCTGAGGGTGTGGTCAAGCCAAAGGAAATGCCCTTGGCTCCAGTCAGGAAACCATTTCCATAACAACCCAGCACCACACAGCAGCTGGGCAGCGCCATCTTGGGCTGGGCCCCCGTGCTGGCTATTGTCTGCAGCCACGGAGGGAAATGCTCCCTCCTCAGCTTTCCTCAGGCAAGGTTTTCTTTAAAAGCATTGGGTTGGGTTTGTGAGCAAACAGATAAGTCTGATGGGGACTACTGCCCTGCTGCTTGTGGACCCCTAAATGTGCAGAGCCAGTGAGTTTGGGGTTTGGCACTCACCATGCAGAGCATGGGAAGCTCACATTCTTCCTCCCTGCACGCCAGGACCCTAGCTCAGGGAGGGAATAAAATCACAGGAACAAGAAAGTCACAGACACCCAGTATCCTCTGGATGTGCTATGGAGGTGACATCAGAACACGGGAGGGGAAGTAGAAAACGGAGGTGACACCTTAGGAAGGGGTTGGGTGCCCATGACTCTTCAAGTCCTTCTGCTTTATAGTTGCCCAGGTCTGTAAGATTTATGTATAAAGGGCTCCCATGCCTCCGCCACCAGTTGAGGGCATCAGCACAATGCCCGTGATTTCTGTAGCTCATACTCAAAGTCACTGAAGGCTCCAGCTTCCTGTGCCCCCTGAGCTCCACAGCTGGTCTCCCGATGCTATTACCACCTCTCTCATGCGTTCCTCCCTGCCAAGCGCTGACCTAAAGTTTCGCGAGCAAATCTGCACTGAAGTTTGGGAGTAATGAAGGGAGTTTACAGAAGAGCAAGAACATCGAGGAGAAATACTTCCTTCGCTTCTTACACCTTCCAGAATTTCCCATTGGCTTCCTACCATGTTTGGCGCCTCTTTCCCCCTCTGCCCTTGGTTTTTCTGAGCCTGTTGACCTCTCTTTCAGGGCGGCCCAGGAAAAATCCAAATGCATCTCGTCTTCTTCGACAAAGCAGTGCAGCCATCTTCTCCTTCTTCTCCTTTTAGACCAGGAGTTTTGCCTTTCGAACCCCAGCAGCCTGCAAAGTCTACCCCCAAACAAAGAGCCACCTGCCGTAGCACAGAGCGGCTCCAAACAGCTCTCGGTTCCAACAGCAGCGTCCTCTGCTCCTGCCGGAGCTGTGAAAACCACACCTGCTCTGAGCCTCGGGTGTCATGGTAAAGAGCAGGCCCGCACCCCGGCGAGCCAGCGCGAGGCCGCCCTCTGGCTGACAGTGCCTCCGGGAAGATGAGAAGTGTGTGTCTCCTAGACCCTCAAGTCAGAAAAGGCCTGGAGTCGACTCCCGGCTCTTCGTAGCAGAACACGCTGGGCCAAGCCAGTTGGTATATCGGAGCCTCACTGTGCTCATCTCTGAAATGGGGAGAACAACCCCTACACTGCATAAGGATGAAATACGAGCATCGACACACTTCTGTGTTCAGTAGATACGGTGGCCATTCCCGCCAGGATTATCACTGCTCGGCAAAAACTCTTCCACTCATTACTCTTACCATTTCATCCTGTCAAAACTCTACGAAATAGGTGGACCCAGGATTCATTAGACCCATTAAAAAACCCACAGAAGTGAAGGTTCCCCTGGCCAAGGTGGCCCAGCAGAGTGGCTGAGCTCACACCAGAACCCAGCCCCCCATCCCCACCCCACTCCCAGCAGAGCCGCCCTGCCACTGGAAGCCTCCGAGCTGCCACACGGGGTGGCTGAGCGTGGGCCAGGGAGGGGAGCGGACTTTCTCCTTAGGTAATGCAATTTTTCTAGCAACTTGGTGTGACTGATGTTGAACCAGACCCAGACAGCAGCGTGTTTTCTGCAGCCTCGGGCAGGACGGTTCTGCTTGCATAAACTGAAAGATCGGTTCTGAGCACAGGTGTTTTCCATCTGGGAGCTGTTTTCCTCTCTCTAGGCCAGAAGAAGTGGGGGAACGGGTTCCCTAACAAAGTCCGGATTGACCCTTTTAACAAGGAGTTTCCTCTTGTGTTCCCACGTTTTATTAATTCCAGGGCTGTGTCCTTCCACCATCCAAGGCAATAGGCACGGCTTAGGATAAAAACACATTGCAAAAGTGGATATGGGAGGATAGCAGCCTAGAAGCCACGGGGACGGGGCAGGGAGGGGGCAGGTGTGGCTCTGGAGTGGGTCAGATGGCCAGTTTGGGGAAGAAAGTTGTCTCAGCTTCATGTTTGCATAAATCATGGCTCACACGGTTGCAAGAACCAGACGCTAAACAGGTTCGGAACTGGCTCCTGCCAAAGGAAGATTTATTTTGAGCACCCCGGGTGTCTGGGGGGCCACAGGAGTGGGTGGGAACCAGGAATTGGACTCACCAGGACCCCCTCCTTCACTCTGCCCCGTCCATGCCCTTGTCTCTCTTGTTATTGCTGCCCTTCCCCCCACTCTTGCTGCATTTTCTCTGCCGATCAAGAAAATCTCAGGCTGCCAACAGCTCTCTCGTTTAAGGGTGCTCCTTCCACGAGACCCACAACCTGGAGCCTAGAATCTCTTAGTTCTGAGTGAAAAGGCCAACAAGTGAAAAGGCAGCACTCGACACTGCTTTTAAGTGCAAGTTACCCAAGGTTGAGTATCAGTTGTCTCCATCAACAAATGGGTGCCCATGGGAGTGGGTTCAGAGGCCCTGGAAAGAGGGGTCTGGACTTGCAGAGCTGCCAGCCCCCTGGTGCCAGGAGACAGGCCACTCTGATTAAGAGGCTACCCGGATGCCCATCGCAGTTTCCATGTGAATTGGGTGAAGGGACAGTTCCAAGCAAAGTGGTGAAAGGGAAGAAGACGTGAAGGCAGAAATGCCATTTGTACAAAGGCAAAAAGCAGCCACAGAGGGCACCTCACACCGTTTCTGGTGTATTCTGCAGGCCCAAACATTTCAGCTGGTGCTCAACTCAGCCAGAAATTTACCACCTAAGACTGGGAACAGGAACACATTCAGAGGATGACCAGGAGCCAAGGGGGTGAGAGAACATGTCCTAGGAGACCGCGTTTCCTTTCTGAAGTGTGACGTTAGCCTAGAGAATGAAAGACCAGAGGAGGGGGTGGGCACACCAGCCACTGTTAAATACGTAACATGCTGTGGACCCCAGCAAAAAAAGTGGAACTCACCAGGACACAGATTTTTGACCCAATGCAAGACTGAGCTGCCTTTAGGGCTGGAGGTTCCCCATTCCTGGAGGGGTGCACACAGGGGTGGACAGCCCATGGTGGTCACTAGTGGAGGAAATTGGGTTAGATGACTCCTGACATTTCTTCCAGTGTCACATGGAGCCCAGTGTTGACCTTATTCACTGGGTCACAAGCCCACCTTTTATGGGGCCAACCTGCTAGGCTGCCATCGCTGGACTTTGGAGAAGACACCGGACCTAGCGTGTCCTGCCCCAGCACTTACCCTGGGGGTTGGAAAGCCACTCCCTCTGGTAGGTCTTGAGAAGGTTCTGTGGCCAATCGCCATGCAAGGTACTGTCACCTGTGCCCCCTTGCACAGGCTCCACAGTGTGTGACCAAGGTGTAACAATTCCTACTTTAGGGATCAAGAGGAGGAACCCCGTTGCCATAAAGGTCCATCGCTCAAATTAATTAGGACATATTCATATGATGGAATATTAACATGGAGCGAAATAGAAATGTGTTGTTCGTATATATACTTATTATATATATATATATATATATACATTTTACATATATATGTAAATGTGTATATGCACACACACACACACACAGGATAGATCTCAAAAGACAAAGTTGAGTAAAAAACCCCGAAGTTGCAGAATGCTACGCCCTAGATATCATTAATGAAATTCCTGAAGCCCACATAAACCCATACACACTGCCCACAGACACAGATGTAATATACAAATGTATGGGGAAAATGACACACCAAATTAGTAACAAGGGGGTGAGGAGGCAGAAAGAGTGGGATTAGGCAAAAGCAAAGCTCAGATATGTGAGCAGGGTGTTTCTTTTTTTATTTATCAAAAGGAAATGCGGCCAAGTGTAAACAATCGTTAAACTTGGTTGGATGGAGGGTGTGTTTATTTACCGAGAGTCAGAGACAGGAAGAAACCAGGAAGAAACCGAGGCCCAAGGCCCGCGTGGACTGAAGAACGTTTCCGACGTGGCCTGAGATGCTGGTTAAAATGCATTCCCAGCCGCAGGTGAGTTCTGACCCAGGTCTGCTCAGCTCCTGCCTCTGCCTCACCCCGAGCTGGACCCATCGTGCTTGCTGGCTCCTCCTCCTTACTTGTCCCTCTCCCCCGCATCCCCCACTGCCTGGAACCCCAGCAGCCTTAACCGGTAATACCAGTGAGGGCTCAAGAGGCCCAGGGAGGGGGAACTGCTTGCTCAGGCTCCCAGAAAGAGGCAAATGACTGACATCAGAGCCTGAGAAAGCCTCCAAACATGGCAGGGGCCCAGGGGCCCTGGGGGGTGCGGGGGTGGGGACAGAGGAAGGCAGAAATGACAGTAAATAAACATTCCTGGCCTGACAATTTGCCACCCTGGAGAGGACCCACTTGTCACCTTGGTTCCCAGCGTTTCTCTCCCAGTGTGAGAAGGAGACAGGCCTGGTTCCCCGCACCCCCCCCCCAGGCAGGTGTTCACAGTGGCAGTGCCTGTTAGCATGCACGTGCCGCGGCCCGTCCGCAGCGCGCAGCCGCAGCACCCTTGATTAGTCGACTGGGGAGAAGGACGAGGCACAGACAAGGTAGCTTGCGAAAGAGAGCCCCGGGGGAGGGGACGACCGCCACGAGGGATCGCCCCAAACAGCTGCAACCTCGCGTATTTATTGGCAACAATAAAATGCAATTACAATCACAATCTATCAAGGGAGTGATCCGTCTTACATTCTAGTGAATGGTAGTGCATCACGGGGAGGGTCACAGGATAGTGGTGCATGATCACGGGGAAGGTCAGGGGATCAGGTGATGTAACGTTTAGCAAGTGGGGCCTATTCTTAAACACGTTTCTAGGGGCCCTGCGGGCCATCGCCAAGCCAAGGGCAATCAGGTTTCAGCAGTGTTCTGCCCCAAAACAGCTGGGCGTTCCCAACTGGCGGGCAGGCCGGGCGTTCCCTGTTGCTGGGCGAGCCGAGCGTTCCCGGCTGTTTGCGAACAGGCCTTCGCGACCGCTTGACCCGTGGCTCAACAATGAAGCCCGCAAGGTCACCAGAAACATGCCTTCCTATTGTATCCCTAACATAAGTCTTCGGCCAGTGGCTGGTGCATGCACATTTCCAGGCTCTGCTCTGGGTGGGTGTGTGGGGTCAGGCCATCGTGGAGGGGGTCCTCAGGCCAGGTGTGTCTCCGTGAGCAAATGCACAGTGGCTTAAACCAGATCAGAGCCCAGTGCCGTGGGGGAAACTAAATCCCGCTGACCTTCGAAAATGGGAGAAATGCTCAGCAATAAAGGGACGATAAATACAGCAGGAGAGGAAAGAAGCCACTCAAATGGAAGATCAAGGAGGTGCTCCCAGGGCTAAGCAGTGCTCCCCTGCCCCTTAGGTCCTAAACTAGTCCCGGATTTCAAAGTGCTGGATGCCAGAGGCCGCAGGATGCTTCCCATAGACCAGATAGGACGCTGTCGACGTTTCTCTCCGGCTCTCCTCTTCATCCACTCCTCCATCCACTCCTTGCCGACGACACTGTCCTCCTTGTATGGGGCTGTGGAGTCAGCGCGTTAGGTCCCTGCCCTCACAGGGGCTTAGGTTTTAGCAGAGAAGCAAGCAATAAATAAGTAAAGGCGGTCCATGCATAGCACACAAGAGAAGGGGCTGGGGTGCCGGGCCGCAGAAGGGAGCAGAGAGGCGGTGGGCTCAGATCCCCCCACCCCCAGGCCTGACCATGCCGTCCACAGGCAGGGCTGGAGGAAGCCGGCAACTTCGAGCTCTCTTGGCCGCTTCCTCCAGGCACCCTTCCCCTTCGCCTCCTGGTCTCCTGACACCTCCCTGGAGTTTCATGAGGCCAGTTCACCCCCTAGTGGACACACCTTTGCCATCATCTCAGCCAAGGTGTGAATGGAAATTTTGTGGCTCTGCTAGCCTAGTAATAAATAACTTGGGTGTTCTGGGGCTTAGACGCACTATGCCTACTTCCCAGATAAAGAGGGGGTTATAAGAACAACCCGTGGGAGGAGAGGGGCCCTGTCTGAGCAGAGAGCGGGTAATCCCAAATCGAGGAGCGCCGCACAGCTTGGGGTTTGGCAGGGGAGATGCGTGAAGGGAAGAGGGCACGTCGGCCTGGCAGGTGCACAACTCAAGGGGTGGACGGCATGACCCAAGAGCCCAAGAGGGATGTGATGGTGGCTTCGTGGAGTAGAGGCAGCTCTGGTCATCAAAAGCCTCCTCGTCCTTTCTGGGCTAGAAGGAATTTTGTCACGAGGACAGAGCACCGCTACAGGAGAAGGGTCTGCACCCAGGGCGGAGAAACTCATGCAGTGGCGGCCCTTACCTGGAACACATCACAGCGCCCCCCAGCCCAAGGCACAGCAGCCCCCCCAGCCCAAGGCACAGCACCCCCCCAGCCCAAGGCACAGCGCCCCCCCCCCAAGGCACAGCGCCCCCAGGCCTCATGGGTCAAGAACAGATGTTTTTTTCCATCAGAACACATGTTTCCGTCATGGGAAAACGATGGATCGAGAAGCTGGGGCTGGTCATCTTGCGAAGAACGGGGTTTGGAACCATGTGGGAGCCATGGAGGAGCCAGTGGCCACACTCCCAGCATTCACACCTGTGTTTTTCCTTTTTATTTTAGGGTCAACTCTGCAGGCTTGACCCTGCTGGGAGAGACTTGCTTTGAGAAGTTCTCTAAAGGACACTCCCCTCTCACCTTTGCCTGGAACACCTGTCTTGAATCTGCAAGGGAAGCAGAAGAGGGCGGCTGCTGGAGGCCAGTGGGTGTGAGCGGAATCTGAGGCATGTTTCTGAATCAGACAGGTCCTTAGTCTGCTCCAGGGTTTGATCTCGAACCTTACAGTGTGCAGAAGTCTGCTCTTTAGTTTTAGTTAATAGACCTTTTTTTTTTTAAGAGCAGTTTTAGGCTCACAGCAAAATTAAACAAAAGGTACAGCGTTCCTAGGTACCTCTCCCCTACTAACCCCCAGCCCCCCAGTATCAATATCCCTCGCTGGAGTGGTACATTTGTCACAACCTACACTGACACATTGTTACCACCCAGAATCCATAGTTTATGTTCGAGTTCACTCTCTCTGTTGTAGACTCTATGAGTTTGGACAGATGTGTGTGTCTCTTATTCGTTGCCCTAAAAATCACTCATCCCTCTCTCCCCACTTACTCTTGGCAGCCACTGCTTATTTTTCCTGTCTGCACAGTTTTGCCCTTCCAGAATGTCATATAGTTGGAATCCTATAGTATGTAGCCTTTACAAATTGGCTTCTTTCACTCGGAAATACGCATTTAAAGTTCCTCCGTGTCTTTTCACTGTTCGATCGCTCATTTCTTTTAGGCGCAGAATAAAATTGTATTGTCTGGGTGTATCACGGTTTATTTATTCCTTCGACTACCGACAGACCATCTTGGCTGCTTCCAAGTTTTGGCAATTATGAACAAAGCTGCTATGAACATCTGTGTGCAAGATTTTGTGTCGACATGTTTTCTTTTCAGATGCTTTTCAATGTTTTTACTCTTTGTGGGTTTTCAGAGTCACACATTTTAAGTAATTTTTGCTGATGAGAAAACTGTGGCTGACAAATGTTTGCCCCCTTCCCCACCTAAATCCAGCGCAGGGACCAGGCTCAGGGCTCAGACCGCTGAGGCAGCAGGACAAGACTTTCCGGATGTCTCTGTGGCCTCCACAGTGGGAACCAGCTAAGGGGCTCTCCAGGCAGAATCCTGGTTTCCACCCTCTGCTCTGACTTTTGTTACTGTGTGTCATTCAACAGGGAAAGCTCCCTCTCTGAGCTTTGTTCTCCTCCTCTGAAAAGAGGGGCAGCAACAGTCACTCATTCAGAATTCCCCCGGATGAGGGCTGCAAAGCCTTCTTCACACAGCCCCAGGCACAAAACCAGGGCTGGATAAAAGGTCACGGGGACAGGCACCTGGCCAAGATCAAAGTCTGTGTCGATAAGCCCCTAACTCAGTTGTCATAACTCAACAGAACATTCTCTGGAAACTTCCATTCACCTCGATCTACTTTCATTGACGCCAGAGAGCAGCTCGGGGGCTTTCCACGTCGACTCCAACTTTCTTGATTCCAGTCATTAAACATCAGCGCAATTAATTTATGAAGGAAACAGGATTACAAGCCAGCAAATTGCTTTAAAAGTTGAGACTTCTTGATGGTTGGGATGTCTGAGGAGGTTTGAGTCCTACAGAAATGACGTATTAACCTTTTCTTCCTGGAGGTTTCTAGGATGCGCTCTTTGTGCTCCGTTTTAGTGCAGGGCCTTCGACAGGGAAGCACATTTGTACTGGGAACAGTCTCGGCCCTTGTGTTCCAGCTCTCGGGGCTCGTTGGAGGAGAGCACGGTGCGAAGGGCAGCGAGACAGGCAGGCCAGGGGGGAGTCTCGGGTCTGGGGAATCTGCGGGTGAATAGAGACGGGGCCCCACTGACTCTCTTCCTCGTCACTGCGTTTTATGACCTTTTCCTGAGGGTGATGTCCATGAATGCGAGCGCGAGCTTTCTCGTTTTGCAAAGTCATGCTCACAAACCAGCCACCAAGCCCGTGTCGGGCTGGCTTTCCTCTCCCGCTTCAGAGATGGTCCAATGGAAAATTCTGTTACAGAGGTTACCGGGCATCGTCAGGGAAAGTGTCTAAAGGCCTAGAAGAGAGGACTCCAGAGCCAGATACCCGAGTTCCGGTTCACCAGCTTCGCCTTCCTCCCTGCCGTGTGACTCCCGGCCGGGTACCTGATGCTGTGTGCCTCAGTGTCCTCATCTGTAAAATGGGGATTCGAACAATCTTGCCTCATCGGGTGGCTGTGAGGCCAGGCGTATGCAGCACACTCCTGTGGTGGGTGGCGGTGATGGCAGTGACGGTGACCACCGTGGGGATGCATGAGGAGGAGGAGGAGACGGAGGGGGAGGGGGAGGAGGGGCTGGCCTGAGAGGGGATCAGACAGTGTGTGCACAAGAGCTTACCCGACTCAGTGACAGAAACCCATTTCCATCAAGAGTCCAAGCTGCTTTTTATTTGTTTTTAACTCAAAATGCTGCTGTTAGTGCTTACTTCATCTGCTCTTAGCGGCTTCTTGGTGGTCCCCGCATAGGCCACCACTTTCAAAAGTGCTAAATAAAACCACGGCCTAACGGCAGGAAGGCCACCACCATGTGCGTGCTCCGCCCACATGGTGATGGAAGTGCCATGGCCACGGCCAGCCCCCCTTGGGACCTACACAGACAGCCATGAGTCAGCCCAACTGGGCCCCGGACGCAGGACACAGGCAGGGTCGGCGGCCCATGGGGCTCCTGCGGAACCGGGCCTCACACCCTGCAAAGGTCTGGGCCCTCTAGTCGGTGCTTCCCACACGCAGGCATTATCGGGTTCCAAGCACTGGCCTTCTGCTTCGCAGCCAGACTCCCCTCTGGGAGCTGTGGCTGAGCGCATGGGGGGGCGGGGGGAGGGGTGGAGTGGGGGATGGGGGGCTCTGAAATGTAGCCCACAACATGTGTTTTAAAACGGGCGCCTGGCTCTCCAAGCCAGCATCCTGAGAGTTCTCTCAGATCCCTGGTGGCAGTCACATCTCGTGAGTCGGTCCCAGCAAGAATGTTTTAGAGCTGTGTGGGGTCCGGTCCCTGCAGGAGGGCTGGGGAGGGGCGCGCGGCCAACAGTGGCCTTGGGAGCCAGCTGTGGAGGTGAGCGGGTGAGGCCGGGCAGTCTCGGGGCGAGGAGAAACTGCCTGGAGCTGAGGGGCATGAGGCAGAGAGCCGCTGTGACAGCAGGCTCCCCTTCCAGCCATTCATCGGGATGGCTTACGGTGACACCCAGACGACGGTTCGCTTTTAAAACACTGTTGCACTGAGTCTTACCCCCCGCTCAGCCCCGTGCTGCAGGCAGCTCCTACCCATTGACCCACGTAGCCGGAACGCAGTAGAAACTTCTGTGCCATCCCGGTGCTGTCCTACCTCTGACCTCACCTGGAACAACCTTCAGAGGAGAAGCCAGCTCTCCTGTAGTAACTTTGAACCTGCCCTGGGCCATTCACCCAGAGAGACGCCCCCTTTCGCACAACCTCAGGCTGGCCTCCCTTTAGTGGCGTTTGCTGAAATGGGCAGAATGCTCTTGCTAGCCAGTCAACACACCGCTGTCCAAGTCTCAGGCCTGTCGGAGGTGTTAACCAGGTGATGACAAGCATCGGGCAAGTTCTAATAAAACACACGCCGCTCTAGGAGTTCTAGTAATTTGGGGGTGCAGCCTTCGCAGCAATGTCTACAATAGCCAAACTGTGGAAGGAGCCGAGATGCCCTTCAGCAGACGAACGGATGAAGAAGATGTGGTCCATATATACAGTGGGATATTACTCAGCCATCAGAAAGGATTACCCACCACTTGCATCAACATGGATGGAACTGGAGGGGATTATGTGAGTGAAGTAAGGCAAGCAGGGAAAGACAATTATCATATGGTTTCACTCGTATGTGGGACATAAGAAATAGCATGGAGAACCAGGGGGCAAGGGAGGGAAATATGAAGGGGGAGAAATCAGAGAGGGAGAAGAACGATGAGACTATGGACTCCGGGAAACAAACTGAGGGTTTCAGAGGGGAGGGCGTAACAGGGTGATGGGTACTCAGGAGGGCATGTGTTGCAATGAGCAATGGGTGTTATACGTACTAACGAATCATTGAACACATCCAAAACTAATCACGTGCTACATGTTGGCTAATTGAACATAAAACACGCACGCACGCACACACACACTGCTCTTTATCACACCCACCAGCCGTGAGCATTCTTTAAAGTTTGCAGATGAAGAAATGGAGCCAGGAAAGACTGGGACCCTGGACAGATTCCGGGCACAGCACCCACTCAGCTGGGCCCCAGAAGATATGGCGAGGAGCCCTCTTCGTGCCGTGGCCTCTCTCCTGGCCCACACATCTTGAGAAGCATCTGGTAGGGCTGGATGGAGACCCGTCGAGCCACGCAAATGTGCCGACTGGTGCCACTCAAGGTTTCACGAAAGCTGGAAGCAGGGACTGGAGCCACGGAGCCAGGACCGGGAGAGGTGTGGGCGAGCAGGAGCTCTGCAGGAGACCGAGAAGGGGGAGCTGCCCCCCCACCAGCCAGCGGGGCTGTTAAGGGACCATGGAGGCATCTGGAAAGGGCCCGGAGGAACCACACACCAAGCAGGCTGCAGGCCCCCATAACCACCTTCTCGAAGTGGGGATGGACCGAGACTGGCACAGAGGTGGAGGGGCTGGGAGTCCTCGTCCTGCGAAGGGGAAGATGGGCTGCCAGCGCCACACACAGGCCAGGGGCTCCGGCCCCCGGGGCTGAAGTCCCAACCCCCGCTTATTAGCTCCGGGACTTGAGCAAGATGCTTCATTTCTGCGCATCAATATCTTCACCTGTCAGAGGCGATAAATACAGCATCCAGCTCAGGGCTGACCCGAGAAAGGAACAGCTAATAAATGTAAAACGCTCAGTGAGACGTCTGACGTGCGGCAAGAGCCCCACAGATGTTCGCTGTCGAGGTTGTCAGTTGAGGAACAAGGGCAGGCTGATAACAACAGAAACAGTAGCACGTGCCCTCATGGTTAACCTTCACAGCTCCAGGGCCAGCAGGGACCTTTCTCATTCCCTCCTTTACCTAGGGGGAAACTGAGGCTCAGAGACATCAGTGACTATTCATGTTACTAATACATGTTACTAACATTTATCAAGTGCTCACGTTACTAATATTTATCAAGTGTATTAACTCATTTACTCCCACAACAGCCATAGGAAGTAGTATGAATGGAAAACAGGCACAGAGAGGTTAAGTAACTTGTTCAAAGGCCACACAGCCAATGAGATGCTGACCATGGTTTGGTGTTTTGTTTGTTTGTGTGTTTGGGGACAGGAGTGGCAGAGGGAGAGAGAGAATCCCAAGCAGGTTCCACACACGCACCTCGGAGCCTGACATGGGGCTCAATCTCACAACCCTGAGACCGTGACCTGAGCCAAAATCAAGAGTCAGACGCTTAACCTACTGAGTCACCCAGGCGCCCACAGACCATAGATTGGAACCCAAGTGTATCTAGCTCCAAAAATCATGCTCCTTCAACTCTAGTCCGCCTCCCAGGCTGTCAGGCTCAATTATGTTGCAAAAATCTCCATCAGAAGCAAGAAGAGGAAACCAGTGTCCTAAGAGGGCCTGTGAGCGCCTACAGTGCGCGCGTGCGATGCTGGGGGCAGCAGCCCCCACAGGACCCCGGTGCCACAGGTCAGGGCAGCCACGGCACCAAACACAGTGTGTCAGCAGCGTGCCAAGCTGCCATCCTTGTATGCGACCCCATATGCCGGCAAAACTCCAACCCCACCAGAGCCCTGCGGCCCCGCAGGAGAGGCTGCCGAGTGTTTACAGAGGGCTGAGCCTGCGGTCTCCAGGCTGACGGCTTCCAGCAGAACCTTCTGTGATCTCCCCAGTGGATGACAGCTGGAGCCAGATGGGCTCTGGCCAGGGCCGTCTCTGACCTCAACGCCACCCGGTGCACCCTCCCCACCTGGGGCAGCACCTCAGCCCTGGGGACCACCCAGAGCTCCAGGCCCACCGGGAAAACTTCTGAGGATGGAAACGTTCTCTGAGTCATCACCTTCGGTGGAGAGGGAAGCCATGCAAATCCCGCCCCAGGAGTGAAAGGACTGGCTTCTTCCGCCTTTCGAGGTCGTGTAAGCACAGAGCACAGGGACGCACCAGACTTGCCAGGCCCGCCGGGTGCTGTGGGGGCCTCGCTCAACTGGATTTCCCCTACACTGAACTTGGGAGTTTGTCCACGGCCTCTAGTTACAAACTGGACCTTGGAGACCTACTGGTTGAGGAAGGATTAAGCTCTCAGTCCAAAAAAACTGAACCTCCCCCCTGTCCAGAGCCCCCCTTTTTCCTGGAACAAGTGGAAAGCCTTACCCTCTGCTCCTGGTATAGGGCCTCCTCTCTGGTGTGCGCTCCCCACAGGGACGCAGCGCCCGGGCTAACTCCAAGCTAAGTTTCTGCAACAGTCTACACGGGTCCAGCCTCCACTCCTGCAAGCTTTCAGAGAGACCAAGGCCCCTCCAGCTGCTTAAAGCTGCACCTGATTGAGGGCAGGTGGAGGGGAGCCCTGCCCTGACCCCGCCCCCAAGACTTAAGGTCCAGTTCTTATGTCAGAACCCAGGACAACTGGAATCCACTTCAGCCTGTGCTTTCTGGGGACTCAGGACAGGAGAGTTCTTGGGTCACAGAGGGCCTGGGTCCGTCCTGCTCTGCACTGACCCCTCTCTACTTAGCACCGTGTCTGGGACAGAGCAGAGGCTCAGGAAATCTTTGTTGACTGACTGCATGATGTCTGGGTCAGCAAATTCTCTTTAGTCTGAAAAGCTTCCGACGCAAGGGCAACTGTCCTCACACCCCGTGTCTGAAGCCAGCGTGGCCGAGCACGGTTCGGAACACCGGTAGAACCCCACATGATGATTTTGACATAACTGGTGAAGTCTTCAGGCTCGGCACTGCATGGACATTGTGATTTAATGAGGAGCTGCTGCTGACCTTGTAATCATCTCCAAGAGACTGCAACCAGCTGTTCACAGGGAAAGGGCAAAGAAGCACGCCAGGAAGCAGAGTATGAATACTTTAATAGCTCAAACTCAAAGTCATTGTGCTCCCAGTTCTGAAAAGCTTCCTAAGAGGCGACTCTGGCCATTTTGGAAGCCAACGTTCACCCACCCGTGGTCTCCGGCATCGACCTCCTCTGGGTGCTGACTGGGAGGAAAGCATAAACGTGCCCAGAACCATCTTGGCTCCCGTGGGACCTTCCTCCATCTATGCGTTACATCAACTGTCTTAGTCGGACTAAGATGACGACTCGGTAAAAGGAAGAGACAAACGTTGACTGTCTAAGCGGGAACAGCCCAAGCTGGCAAGGAAAAGCACACTGCGTACATAGGATACAGAAGGGCGAGCTTCTGCCTGCGGGTCTACGACATTACATTTGTTTTGCCTGCAAACTATCAAGAAGGATTCTGTTGGCCAGGTGTTTCCACTGGACAAGCAACATGGTGGTCCCGTTCCTGGGCGTCCCGTGCCACCAGCCCAGTCATCGTGCATCGTCCACGGGAGAGTCTTTGAGGGAAACATGAAATCCGGCTCATGCCTCTACCTACGGGTCGATTTCTTCGGGAATCACTGTGATCATAATATCTTCATTGCCCCTGCGGACAACCATGTTCAGGGTGTTCTCCTTTTTAATGACGTCGCTGACGTCATTGGCAGAGACCACAGACTGTCCGTTGATGCTGATGATGACATCATTTTCCTTGAGCCCACCACTGTAACACAAAGGGGAACACAGGCTTAATGCTTCCATTACTCCTGGTCTATCTGCCATGGAGGGTGCTCGACCGGACATTGACAGGGGCACAGCTTAGAACCTAGAAGCCCAGAGCAAATCAGGTGAGGCAGGGGTTAACTTATGTGAGAAGGCTTAAAATACCAATGGGGTCCACGATTTCCTTTTGACAGTTTTAGGCCAAGTCATCGATCATGTCCAGTCGGAGATACTTCCCAGAACCGGTATGACTGGATGACAGACTGACCCCAAAGGAGGCAAGGATGTGTCATATACCACCTACCATGTTCCATGACCGTGGCCAACTTGCTTGTAATGGGTGTCACAACTCAGAAGGCAGTTCCCAGGGGAGCAGGTGGAATGGTTCTATTATGAGGCCTTCCTTTGATTTATTGCTGAAACTTTCACTCTTACGTACGACAGTGTCAAATAAGCTATTATGGCCCTTAATGGTCTAGCACAGCGCCCGCAAACTTTTCCCCTAAAGGGCCAGATAGGAAATATTTTGGGCTTTGCAGGCCATCTGGCGTCCATCACCACTCACTCTACTGTTGGAGCCCTAAAGCCACTGCGGGCTGAGTACGACTACTGAGTATGGCCCAGGTTACTGGCTGTACTCCAGTCGACTTCACTTACGGACCCCGAAATGTCAATTTCATATAATTTTTATGTATCATAAAAAACTACTCTTACTTGAAGTGTTTTTCAACCTTTTAAAAATGAAAGGCTATTCTTAGCCCACGGTCATATAAAATTATAGCGGGCAGTGGGCCAGATCCAGCCTCCAGAGAACAGGCTGTGGGCCCCTGGTCTAGCTCTTCTCTCTGCACGTTTTGTCAGGAGAGGTAACAAACACGGACTGCTGGTTGAGCTCCTTTTTTTCGTGCTACTTGGATGTTACCTGTGTTATTTCCTGGAGGTGTGGACAGGTATGGCCTGACTGGTAACAGACAGAGAAGCCTTCTTTGCGGGGAGAGGTGTCCATCTGGGGGCCTACGATGAGACCACTGCCCAAGATCTCAGGGACACCACCCCTTAAACCCTCTTTCCCCAGCCAGGCCTGCTCCGGAGACTCAGGAAGAGTTCGATACTGCTCTTTCCAACCTGAATGACCCCTCATGAAGCGAGGATTTTTGAAGACAGGAAGCACCCTTTTGCTGATGGATATTGAGCTGAATCAGGGCAGAAGGTCTGGCTGGAGAGACTGACCAAGGATGTCCAACCATGTCTTCAGGGATATCCTCACAACCACCTGAGCCGGTACGCAAAGAACATAACCTCCTCCCCACTGCCCCCCGGGAACCACAAGGTCATCAGGCAAAGGGAAGATAATTCTAACTCACGCTTCTGCTGGGGTATCAGGAATGACTTCGATGATATACGCTCCCGAAAGCACGTCCGGGAAGTCTCGATGGCGGTCCTTCAGCTCTTTGGCTTTGCTGCTCAGGAGGAAAAGCACCGACGTTCACAGTCAGTAACGAGGGGTCTCGCTCGCCTGAGACTCGGCTCTCACCCTGCTTCTCCTCCTGTCCCTGATTTCCAACATAAAATGCCTCCAGGAGCTTTGATTCTGCTTGAAATCGCCTATCTACTAGGGTCAAAGATTTACTGCCTGACAGGAAGGGCAGTGCTTTATCATTACTATGACTAAGTTTACTCATTAGTTAATGTAGCTACCAGAACTTAAGGAGTGAGTGTAATACAGCGGTGGACCTGGTTTGGAGCCCCAGCTCTGCCACTTGCTGTGTGTTCCCGGGCAGTGCTTAACCTCTCTGTGCCTTAGTTGGCT
The DNA here is from genome assembly GCF_024610735.1 of Ursus americanus. NCBI lineage: Eukaryota > Metazoa > Chordata > Mammalia > Carnivora > Ursidae > Ursus > Ursus americanus. The sequence goes on from NC_142132.1 coordinate 9,323,413, forward strand.
CGCCTACAAAATACGAATAATGACGATACTCTATGACATAGGGCTGTTTTGAGGATTAGGTGAGATCGTCTGGATGCAGGACCCGGCCCAGTGCCTGGTGCACAGCAAGCGCGTGATAAATAGTGGCTAGTGTCACTGTGGCCAATGACCACTGTCACCGCCCACCGATCCGAGCCTTGACACACATTCAGTCACTCGGTCCTCACCGCACACCCAAATGCCTGCACTGTTATCCTTGTCTCAGAGAGGAGGAAACTGAGGCACAGAGGTCAAGTCGTTCCCAAGGTCCTAAGCCAGGAAGTAGCAGAGCTGGGACAAGCACGCAGGAAGCCAGATGCCAGGGCCGAGATTCCGTCCCCATACCCCTGTCTCCCACGGTTCCAAGACAAGTAACTGATTCACATTTTAGTCTTGGCAACTCAGTCCCTACCCGGGGGTGCCAAAAATGGTGCCACCATTCATAATACGCATCTGAACTATAGTAATATAGTCACGATTAATTAATAATAAGGTAATTACGAGAATTAATGTAGTAATGCCTATATTAATATGTTCTGCTCTTTGCTGACTTTACCTACAAGCGTTTCAACCATGCCTTTTGTTACCAGGACTCAAGTGATGATACCAGACTTTTTCATCAAGATTAAAACAGCGGTATGTTATGAGGCTGGCAGCCGCATGCCGCACCTTCCACCAGCTTGGGGAAAACAAGCCCATCCGTCATCGGGGCCTGACCCAGCATTCCGGCAGCCACAGCCCACGTGCGGCAGGGCTCAGGAGCGGCGGGGCGCTCTGGGCTGAGGGAGGCACTTGGGGCACTCCTGGAATGTGGGTTTCAACAGAACAAGTGGTGAAAGGAAGGCATGAGGGAGAGTGACCAACATACCGCCCTGTTCAGGGCTGCCTTCAAAGAGGAGGGCAGAATCTTCTAGAAGGAGGGACCTGCTCCAAACACAACACACACACACACAGAAGGATAAAACCAGAGGCCTAGGCTCAGGGCCCTTCCTCTCTCTCCTGATGTTTCTCAAATTTTTTAAATTATTCTTTAAAGACTCTATTTATTTGAGAGAGAGCAAAAGAGCATGAGAGCAGGGGGGAGGTGGAGGGGAAAGAGGCAGAGGGAGAAGCAGACTCCCTCTGAGCAAAGAGCCCAATGTGGGGATTGATCCCAGGACCCCGGGATCATGACCTGAGCCGAAGGCAAATGCTTAACTGACCGAGCCACCCAGGTGCCCCGATGTTTCTCAATTTTAACCAGAAACTGGGATGCTTAGGGCAGCATAAGGTTTCTCTTTCACAGTGCGTGAGAGCCTTCTGAGGTTCAGGTTTATTTAAATCTAAGACACAGACACCGAAGTCCTGCTTACCCACCTGGAGGTGAGTGACATCATTCGGATGCCGATATACTTCTTCTTGGTAATGGCTTTGCCTGGTGTGACAACAAAAGGACAAGAGGTCAGCCCAGGTGGCAGTTGTCCTGGGGACACCAGGAGCTATGAGGGTCAATCCCTCGGTCGGCAGTGTAAAGTCAGGCCCATTGGGGTACACTGAGGCTGTGGTTCGGATCCCGTTCAGAACCCCTACCTGCCCTGGGACCTGGGAAAGTCCCGTCGTTTCAGTTAAGGGCCAAAAACCTAGAATGATACTTACACCTCTTTGCCTTATCCTGACATCTGATGAAGGTTCTATCCCTCCTATAAATCCAGAATATGACCCCTTCGTCCCACCCTGGTGTGGGTGACTGGGAGAGCCTCTTACCCAGGCCCACGGCTTCTACCCAGCCCCTCTAGCAGTCTCCACCCACCATGAGAAAGACTTCTCAAAGACATCCCCCAGATCATGAGATTCCCTGTTTCCTGTTGCACATGTGGACATGTGCCCTAAGGCCTTCACCTTGGCCACTGTGACCCTGGCTGACCTCTTTCCACATCCATCTGTGCGACTCCACACGTTCACCGCACTCCAGCCACAAGACCCACTCGCTATGCTCTGCCCCCAGTGGAGGCCTTGAGTCTGCTATTCCTGGGTCTGGAATGCCACCCCCCACAACCCCGCCACTCCCCAGCTCGCCACACGGCTTCGTTTGCAGGGAAGCATCACTGGTATCTGAAATCTTGCCTGTCTACGGTCATCCTTCCTTCTCCCCCAGGCAGAAGGTAAATATCACACATGCCCCCGCGGAGCCGTGCAACCCCCGGCCTCACCCCAAGCAGAAGGATCAATAACCGTTTGTGGAATGAATGATGTCCCTGAATCTCAGTTTTCTCAGCAGTGAAATGGGACCAATACTTCCCACCGAATAGGGCAAAGGAACTTAATGAAGTAAAACGATGTCTAGAAACCACTTACGATCATGCCTGGTATATACAAGACTAAACCATATGAAACATGCATGGTCAAGGGTCCAACACCTGTGACCTAATCCCAGGGGCCTAACAACGTGCAACCCATCTCCTTTCTGGATCTGAAAGGCTTGGCTTCTGTCCAGGTGTGTGGTCTTCCTACCGGAACCTCCCGAGGCTGTGAGGGCGGCACTTTACCTTTGGCCTGTCGGTCATGGGACTCGGTGAGGAACTTCTTAATCTTATCAGATGGGATTGCAAAGGAGATTCCAGCTGTGACCTTCAGGGTGTTAATCCCGATCACTTCGCCGTCCTGCAAAGCGAGATGGAAACAGCCTGCTGAATCCATGAAGGCTTGCCAGAAGACACGCACCGAAAGTGAACGGATCATTTGTGTGAAGGAAGTCTTTGAGCTGCTGAGTGGGGTGGGGGAGCTGGAGGGAGGACCGCCGTGGGGAGGCATCGCTCGGGCAGCCGGAGCCATGCTTAGCAAGGGGAGCTGGGACACACAGCAGGCTCGGTCCTCAGGGACCACCATGCCATAGGAACGGCCTGAAGCAGGGAGCTTCCAGGTGCTTCTTTGCTCCTTTCCCAGGGGATAGTCTCAGAGCCCTTTAGGTGGCTGTCCACACCCGCCGGCTTCTTCCGTTTCCAGGGATCTTCAGATGCCTCTGCCCAGACCAGGGAGGACCACCTCCGCGCTTGGGGTTCCCCGGAAAATGCAGCGCTGTCTGGGCAGCCCTGGAGGCTGCAGGGGCCGCGGGGTACCGCCCCCTCACATCCTCCGCGTGTCACAGACCGGCTTTCAACCACAAAGGAAGCCAGTCTGCAGGACGTGCTTCGGTTCGAGACAGGCTCACCGTTCAGTGAGCACTAGTCAGGAAGGGCAGGCTCGCCTCACGTCACTCGGCCGTCGTCCTAACGCTACTGTTCACGGCTTGTGCAGTCCAGGCTGAGAAGGGGAAACTGCCTAGCGAGCCTCCATCACTCCTGGTACTTCCCGCAGCACTGGGAATTCGGTCCCTGGCACCGAGAACCTTCCAGGAGGCACGCCCGCCCTGGGCCCTGCTAAAGATGGCCTCAGTTTCATAGAGGGACGTGAGAATAGAGCTGGGGGACCCCTGCACTGTGTGGGCCTCACTCTGACAGATTCTCAGGCTTCCCTTTTCGTGCGTTTACATATTTAAATACAGACGGAAGTGACATCTCTGTGAGCGGGGGCAACTCCTCATTCCAGGCAGGTCTTAAGGGAGGGCTCCCGGCCAAGACAAAGACTGTGGACGGGCCAAGCCAGCTCCTGCAGCGGCCTGGAGACCTCATTTGAAGGCCGGGCCTTTCTGTAACAGGCTGGAACTGCTGACACCTTCAAAATAAAGGCCTGCTCCTCTGGCTCCTCCTGGATCGGACCTGAATTCCACTGCATTGACTTGGAACTCTGAAACACAAGCGTGTCTGCTGGTATAACACTTCCAACCCCGACTCCAGCAGGCCTTACTCTTTCCAGAAAAGATAAGAAGGGTAATTTGCAAGGATACAGTACATTCAGAGATTTCACTTTAAAAGAATTAGATACTGTGCTTTGGCAAGTTCATGTCTGAAAAGAAAGCAAAAAAAAAAAAAAAAGAAAGCATATACATAGATTTAAAAAAAAAAAAAAGGCCTTACCAGGTTTACTAATGGGCCTCCCGAGTTTCCATACTGAAATTAAGCAAAAATGAAAAGGTTATGAGTTCATGTCTTTACATGCCCCGAAGTACTTCCCTGCCTGGCACGTCCCCCCCGCCCCCCCCGCCCCCCCCCCACTACAGATTCTTTTCTCGGATTTGTTCCTGTCGACCTAATATTTTGCTGGAAAAAGGGACCTTAAAATTTTTCAGAAAGTCTTGGATATGCCATAAATGGGATTTTTTTTTTTTTTTTTTTTTTGGCTCCAAAGCCCAGAGGCCAGCTATGACCTCCTGACAACACCCAACACTACTTCCTTCTCCTGACAACAGCCTGGCTGCCAGCTGGCTCGGGTGTTCCAAATCTGCGCCGCCCTCCCCCCACCCGTGATCCCTGCTTCGCTGCTGGGGCTGGAAATCCACATGGTTTGTTCTTTTTCCATTACTTCATGCAGATCACAAGAAAGTTTGGGAATAAAACCTACTAGAGGCAGCAAGTGCATAGAACACACTTTTTCTTATTTATTAAACAGATGTACGTGGGGGGGAGGGGGCAACACTGCTCTTTAGAAATGTCAATCCTGTAAAAAGACAGCTGAAGGGGAAAAAATGTGATTTAAAAAAGATTCCATTGATGAAATGGTGGGGAGCAATGCCTGGCCTCCTTAGACATCGGACGGTATGGGCCTAACGCTCAGACTGTGCCCCAAGGCAGAGTGAACACCTGGGGGCAGGGGGCGGGGAGGGGGGGCAACAGTGTCTGTACCAGGCCAGGGGGAGCATCCCTTCTGCACAAAGCCTCAAAGGCAGGTCCACCGAGGGGCCTGGAAGCAGAGGAGCCATCATGGCCCCTCGGGTGGGATGGGGAGCTCCTCTGGGCTGCAGACCTTGGCGTATCTGAAGTCCCCTTCGCAAGAGTCCCTGGAGCCCTGGACATTGTTAAGGATGAGGACCACCCCTCAGCCTCATCTGCTCTAGGGGTACAAAGGGCAACTCCTTGGCCGGCACCTCGAGGGTCCTGACTCCACCCCTGGCTCCTAAGCCCGGCTTTCCGCACACCCGGGCCGACCCCGCGGGGCTCACGTTGATGATGGCGTCTGTCTGGATGTAGTCCATGTCCGAGTTCCGGAGCCCCAGCTCTTTGCCACCGCGCTGGGTGGTGCTGACGATCCCGGTGGTGACGGTGTTTTGCAGGGAAAACGGGCTTCCGATGGCGACCACAAACTCCCCCGGCCTCAGCTCTGAGGAGCGGCCAAGCAGCAGGACAGGCAGCCTTCCCTGGAAGCACAAGGGTGGCATTGCTGCATTTGGTTAACAGAACGGACAGACGCACAGACGTCGGGGAGTGCCACGCAGTGACAGGCCTTGTGGGAAAGTGAGGTCAGGCCCGTCACCCCTTCCCAGGCGGAGGCCACGCGGCCCCTTCCACCCACTATCATCGGCATGTTGCAAGCTGTCGTGGGGCCAGGGACCACTGAAGCCACTGGCCAAGGAAAACACAGAAGGTCACGGGAGGCCATCTCGGGGTCACACATCTTGAAGCTATCAGCACAGACTTAATGAAACCTTGAGGCCAGGACACAAAGTCTGGATTTAGGGCAAGGCTGCCTAAGGCCGTCTGAGAGAGTGAAGAGGCCTGGAAGGTTCCTGAGCCCACATACCCCAGCGTGGAAGGAAGGTTGGATCGGCCCCCACTTATCAGAGGTACACCCGTCCGGAGCCCTGGGGAGTCGGGAGCCCCGAGGGCTGGAACTGCACGGGACCCACTGGGTGAGTCTCCGTGCTAAGGACAGGGCAATTCTCGTGAGGGGCAGGGAGGCGACTGGGGCGGCAAGGCATCCAGCGCCCCCCACCCCTCCACCAACACCAAGACCCAAGAAGTAGGCTCTCTCCTCACCTGGAAAGACCCTCCATCAACCACCTCTGCTCCCCCGCCCAGGTGAACTGACTAACCCGACAAGCCCTGTCCCCGATGCCCTCGGAGGGCTGGGCACAGTCAGAAGCTGCAAACGAGTCTTCAAACTAAAACAGGACGAAATCAAGCCAGCTGGAGTGGCCAGGGCTGAGGAGAGCCGGGCTTCCATCGGGAAGGCCTGAGGCCCTCCCCCTCCCTTCCTTCCTGAGCCAGGCAAACCTCCTGAGTTCCTCTTGCCTTTGTTCCCCAACAAGACAAGCAGCTGCCCCAAGGGGACCAGGCCCAGGAAGCCAAGACCCCGCCCCCGCCTCAAGTGAATTGCACTTCCAGCACCTTTCTGTTTGTCCACCTCAAAAAAGAAAGGAAGAGGTGGGGGGGGGGCAGGAAGGTGGGGTGAGTAGGACCCAGCGGTTACTTTCACATCTGCTTGGACAGGGATAGTGCAGACACCAGCGGATGGGGTGAGGGGGTGATCCCTGGGCTATTTCACAGGCGGAGAAATGAAGGCTCCACGAGACTAGGTGACTTGAGACAGAGCAGAGACTCACCCCCGGGACTGCGACCCCGAACCTAGACTCTCTCATCAGCTCCACAGCACTATGCCATGAAGGCCCCCGCCCACCCCAAATAAGGAAGAGCTGGGCCACAAAGTTCAAGGAGGAAGGAATGTTGAAGACAGGATCTAAGATGGCCTGAGAAGGAATGCCCCTGAGGGCACAGCCAGTGAGAGGCCCAGGAGAGCTGTCAAGAGCACAGACTCCTGGCCAGGCCTGATTAGATCAGGCCCGAGGTCTTTCATCCATTTGGAGTTTATGTTTGTGTATGGTGTGAGAGAGTGGTCAAGTTGCGTTCTTTTGCATGTAGCTGCCCAATTTTCCCAGCACCATTGATTGAAGAGACTGTCTTTTTCCCACCAGATGCTTTTTCCTGCTTTATCAAAGATTAGTTGCCCATAGAGCCGAGGGTCCATTTCTGGGTTCTCTATTCTGTTCCATTGGTCTATGTGTCTGTTTTTGTGCCAGTACCATGCTGTCTTTGTGATCACAGCTTTGCAGTACAGCTCGAAATCTGACATTGTGATGCCCCCAGCTTTGTTTTTCCTTTTCAACAGTTCCTTGGCGATTCGGGGCCTTTTCTGGTTCCATACAAATTGAAGGACTATTTGTACCAGTTCTTTGAAAAATGTCATCGGTATTTTGATTGGGATAGCATTGAAAGTGTAGATTGCTCTGGGTAGCATGGACATTTTAACTATGTTAATTCTTCCGATCCATGAGCATGGAATATTTTTCCATCTTTTTGTGTCCTCCTCAATGTTTTTCAAGAGTGATTTATAGTTTCTAGAATATAGGTCCTTTATGTCTCTGGTTAAGTTAATTCCAAGGTAATGTATGGTTTTTGGTGCTATTGTAAATGGGATGGATTCCCTAATTTCTCTTTCTTCAGTCTCATTATTCGTGTATAGAAATGCAACTGATTTCTGAGCATTGATTTTGTATCCCGCCACATTACTGAATTGCTCTGTAACTTCTGATAGTTTGGGAGTGGATTCTTTTGGGTTTTCCATATAGAGTATCATGTCATCTGCGAAGAGAGACAGTTTGACTTCTTCTTTGCCGATTTGGATACCTTTTACCCCTTTTTGTTGTCTGATTGCTGTTGCAAGGACTTCTAGTACTATGTTGAATAATAGTGGCGAGAGTGGGCATCCTTGTCGTGTTCCTGATCTTAAGGGAAAGGCTTCCAGCTTTTCCCCATTGAGAATAATATCTGCTGTAGACCTCGATGTGAGACAGGAATCCATCAAAATCCTAGAGGAGAACATAGGCAGCAACCTCTACGACATCGGCCACAGCAAACTTTTTCATGACACATCTCCAAAGGCAAGAGAAACAAAAGATAAAATGAACACGTGGGACTTCATCAAGATAAAAAGCTTCTGCACAGCCAAGAAAACAGTCAAAAAAACGAAGAGGCAGCCCACGGAATGGGAGAATATATTTGCAAATGATGCTACAGATAAAAGACTGGTATCCAAGATCTACAAAGAACTTCTCAAACTCAATACGTGAGAAACAAATAAACAAATCATAAAATGGGCAGAAGATATGAACAGACACTTTTCCAATGATGACATACAAATGGCTAACAGACACATGAAAAAATGTTCAAAATCAATAGCCATCAGGGAAATTCAAATCAAAACCACACTGAGACACCACCTTACGCCAGTTAGAATGGCAAAAATTGACAAGGCAAGAAACAATTGTTGGAGAGGATGTGGAGAAAGGGGATCCCTCCTACATTGTTGGTGGGAATGCAAGTTGGTACAGCCACTCTGGAAAACAGTGTGGAGGTCCCTTAAAAAGTTAAAAATTGAGCTACCCTATGATGCAGCCATTGCACTACTGGGTATTTACCCCAAAGATACAGACGTAGTGAAGAGAAGGGCCATATGCACCCCAATGTTCATAGCAGCATTGTCCACAATAGCCAAAGCGTGGAAGGAACCGAGATGCCCTTCAACAGATGACTGGATTAAGAAGCTGTGGTCCATAGATACAATGGAATATTACTCAGCTATCAGAAAGAACGAGTTCTCAACATTTGCTGCAACATGAACGGCACTGGAGGACATAATGCTAAGTGAAATAAGTCAAGCAGAGAAAGATAATTATATGATTTCTCTCATCTATGGAACATAAGAACTAGGAAGATGGGTAGGGGAAGAAAGGGATAAAGAAAGGGGGGGTAATCAGAAGGGGGAATGAAGCATGAGAGACTATGGACTATGAGAAACAAACTGAGGGCCTCAGAGGGGAGGGGGGTGGGGGAATGGGATAGACTGGTGATGGGTAGTAAGGAGGGCACGTATTGCATGGTGCACTCGGTGTTATACGCAACTAAGGAATCATCGAACTTTACATCAGAAACCAGCGATGTACTGTATGGTGACTAACATAATGTAATTTTAAAAAAACATTAAAAAAAAAAAAAGATCTGGCCCGAGTTTACAACCACTCCGGTCCTCAGTATTCTCACCTGGAAAATGGGAATACCATGGAACACCTCTCTCATGAGCCGGTCGTAAGAATGAGGTGCCAAGACCCGAACAACTCTTAACTATCGCCTGGCTCGTTGAAGCGCCATGTTAGTGGGACAGGTAAGCGTCACTTACGTGCTGGTAATTGTTGCCGGCATGGGGGTCTGTGCAGACCCCACCATCTAAACTCCCACAAGCTAGTCCATGTCACCCAGCCTTCCACCCAGGAAAAGGCTGGTGGCTCGGGGCTACCCTAACAGGGACCCCTGGGGTCACCTGAGGCCAGAGTGTCCGGTGCTGCTCTGGAAGGGGCAGGCCTTCCGCCCTGCACTCCCCGAGCTCCTCAGCGTCCAGCGGCACGCCAGCGAGCTCAGCTCGGCCTGTTTACCCTGGGCCCATGCCAGCCACCCCTGCCAGCAATGATTTCATCCGACAGCCACAGTGGGTGAGCGAGCGGGGCCGGTGATGTGCACCGGGCCACTCTGGAGGAGGCCCACTGGGGACACTGCTGCTCCTTCAGGGCTGGGCAAGGGGAAACATGGCAGCGAAGGCTCCTGGGGCTGGGTATGTCTGGCTGCCCGAGATCACCGTTGCTTTTCACCAACTTCAAGGCAAAGAGATCAAGTTCAAACAGAGAGGTGGGCCCAAGCCACATCAGCTCAGCCACAAACTGGGATTCACATCAGAAAGTTCCGTGGGGCATGACCGTGGAGATCCTAATTAGCCCTTAGGTACCCTCTATCCCTGCCCTCCACCTCCATCCCCTCGGAAGGGGTCAGACGCAGGCTCCCAGTTCTTGGGGTTCAGAAGCAGAGGGGCCTAAAGACGACACCCCCTGAGCTCTTCTTTTCCGAGTCTGAGCTCAGGCCCAGAGGACGAGACAGGGAGGCAAACACTTCTGGGGCAGTGGAAGCTGTGAGGACAGAGGAGGGACACCCCGCTGAGGGGAGAGCCCCCAGGGCCTGTGTGCTGCCGGCTGCCGTGCCGCGCTCACTGGGGAGGGCCCGGACCTCCAGCACACTGTGAAGTTGTCACACTCAAGGGACCACAGGGGCTTGGACAAGTGGACACCAGGGATACTAGCCCAGAGTCTCCCCAAGAACCAGTCCTCACTTGAACAAAACAGGGGGACATCTGACCCCAAGTGGCCAGTCAAACCTGTACTGTTGGTACCCATAGGCAACATCAGCTCTGCCTTGTATAAGCTTTTATTCCCTCCAGCATCTTCTAGGTCATGAAGGACAATCGTAGACCACAATAAGCAAGCGGACACATCCCAAGGGGGCGGGGCTTTTAATAGGTGGCCTTGATTGACGTTAAAAGAATGCACCTTCTATCTCCCAGCGGACAAAGCCTTTCATGGCCACCAGGGGCGTTGGCGGGTGTCCCCCCATTTTACAGAGGTGGAACTGAGCCTCAGACGTGGGGTGGCTCCTCCCAGCGAATGAGCAGCCCAGCTAAAGAAGAGAACAGGCTTCCTAACTCTCGCGTTAACCTGGAATCTCACTGTAGGCAGAATCTTTGCAAGGGGGTGACAGGGGATGGACACGTGGGTCAGGCCAGACTTACAGCTCTCCAGGAAGCTGACATGCCTTTTTGGGGCCATGTGGTCCCCCGCTCCCCACAGGTGCTGCTGCCCCACGAGCATCAGGCTCTCCGGCTGTTCCAGATCCAAGTGGGGCTCCTCGGAGCTAGTCCTCCCTGCGGGTCTGTCTGCTCAACGCAGCTATACCCGTGGCTGGCCAAACTCGCACTCGGTAACTACTGAGCGTTTTTACTCCATAGCTGTCTAGACATACGTTCCACGGAGGGCCTGGGGGAGATGAAATGCAGACCCGGCTGCGAGCGCCAAGCCACCCCCCCGGCTTGACCTGCAGATGGGAAGCACCGGTCCGCTCACTCCTGGCTTCACCCCGCAGTGCCATCTGAAGGCTGGTTCCCAAGCCACCCACATCAAAGGTGCCCCAAGGCTCCCGGAGCAGACACTCGGCCTGAGTCTCCTTCTGAAGTGGCCCCCCGCCACAGGCCCTGTCGGAGAAGCCAGCCCCTCTCCTGACAGCCACTTCCCACAGCTCACCCCTCCGTGGAGCCTGGCTCGCAGCACGCCTTTGAAGCAAAACACAGACATCTCTCCTCCGCTTGGCAGGAAGTAAGGGGGCGAGCGGCTCCCATTCCCGTGTCAGACTCTCTAACCACCGGGGGGATGAAATGGTAAATCGGGAGTGCACACCACAGCAGCGGGGCGGGACAGCTCGTACATGACCAAAGCAAAATCCCCAGGCTCCGTAGCGGAGCCGAGAAGGAAGCCTTGGGGGCCCTACCCGGAGAGCATGGGGCTCGCATCTGGCCCAAGTCCTTCGAGGTGTGTCCATCGTGCTGCCAGTTCTCAAGGTCACGCTCATGCCCATGAGAGGCGGGGAGGCTTTCTGCAAGGTGACTCACTAATGCTCAAGGACGTCCTCACCCCACCACCACGAAGAGCGACTTTAAGAAAACGTGAATCCCCCTAACACCCGGGTGTTCAGCCCACTACCACCTAGGCCAATGGAGAAGCAGCGCAGGTGAGGGTATCCGAAGTCCTGGGTGTGGACTCCAGACTCACCACGTCTGTGTTAAATTACTGAATACTGGCCATAGGCAGGATACTACTTGTGTGGCAGATTTAATGCTAAAACTTGGAAGAGGTTGGTGCATAGCATCATCAAGGAAGGCTCACCCATTCATTTAATTACAACAAACAAACAACCCGCAGGCCTGGCAGCACTGCTCCCGTGAAACACCACCAACATGAAAGAGAACTTTCTCAACAAGCGTCCACTGGGCGTCTCCGACGGGCTGGGCACAGCGAACACGGAAGATCAATCAATCCATCCGCGCCTCCCAGGCCTACTGGCTGATGGGTTGGAGTCACGTGGCAGTAAAAAAAGACAAAGTCCAAATCTCCCTTGCCGTGGTCAGCTCAGTCCAGAATGTTCCGTAAGGGCTAAGCACTTCAAAGACTCCCGGCTATGCTTCCTTCTGCCTGATCCACTTGAGCCACCTCCATGCCAGCCGCAGGTAAAGACACGACTATGCCCAGGGGAAGTGAAAGGATCTTTTCTTCCCTGTGTGTCTCTTTCAAAGAGCAAAGAATTTGGGGCCTAGCTCCTTCTTCCTCCTGGGTCATCGGCCAGCAATTAGTCATAATGGCAGACCCTCAACCACTCTTCGGCAAGGGGAACACGGCCCCCACGACTGCCTTAGCCTCCCCAGGATTTGCCTGTGTTAGGAGGTAGGTCACGGGAGGAGGGACCAGGGCTGTACCAGCAGGAGGAAGGCTGTCTGCTGTGGACGCTGTGGAGGAAGGCCACAGGGAGGCGGCCGTCAGCATCCACCCAGGCTTAGGGGAAAACGGGTCATTTTAGAGCAGCAATCCTAATACTGAACTCTGTTTGGGAAGGGCTCTAATATGCTCCTTCATGCAGGTTTTTGGGGGGTGGGGATGGGAGCAAGAGGAGAAATCTGCTTTGAAAAACAGTAATGGTCATGAGGGCCCCTGGCTGGCACAGTCGGTTGGCTGTCCCACGCTCAGGTCATGATCTCAGGGTCGTGGGATCAAGCCCCACCGCGGGCTCTGTGCGCAGTGTGGAGTCTGCTTAGGACCCTCACTCCCTCTCCCTCAATCTCTCTCTAAAATAAATAAATCTTTAAAAAAAGGGGGGGATGCCTGGGTGGCTCCATCGGTGAAGTGTCTGCCTTCGGCTCAGGTCATGATCGCAGGGTCCTGGAATGGGGTCCCACATCGGGCTCCTTGCTTGTCGGGGAGCCTGCTTCTTCCTCTGCCTGCCGCTTCCCTGTTTGTTTTTGCTCTCTCTGTCTAATAAATAAAATCCTTAAATAAATAAATAAATAAATAAATAAATAAATAAATAAATAAATAAAGTAATGGTCACTAAGTATCTGTGTTGGTCAGTGCCCGACACAAGGGATCTAAGCAGAGCCTGGCCAAACCCACCCCTCGTACACATGCCCTACGTGCCTCCTGCTCCGTCGTTCCCTCAGCCTTTACAGACAGCCACTCGGTGGGACAGATCGTCCTGCCTGTTCTGCTGCCCACGTCCCCACAGCTAGGTGGTGGCAGTACCAGGACTGGAGTCCTCCCCGTGCCTCCAATCCAGGTGTTCTCTCCAGCCTACCCAGCCTGCTGCCCAAACATTCAGAGCACAGGACCTTTGCACAGCGGCGGGTGAGGGCAGCAGAAATGACACCCAACAAGGCAGCTGGGGAGTTGAAGGACAAGCAGCACAGAAACCAGCCAGAGGAGGCCTAGTGCACGAGTCCTCCAGTGGAGGGCCTGGGCCGTGCTGTCTCTCCGATGCCGGGAGCCTGAATGGTCCTCAGACAAGCCCGGGCTGGGGCCTGAAGGCAGGCCTGTGTAGTGCCCCCATCCTACCCCCGCCCCCCGGTTCGAAGACTCTCCCTGGGGCCTGGACTCATGCTGAAGGTGAATCACAACCCCCTGGAGCCCCCAGGAAGAAAATCTGGGTGTGTGCTGGGTAAGGTCCCTGGGGGATGGCTTGCTTCGGGCTGCTTCTCCAGCAGCAGCCAAGGGTGCTGCAGAAGCAAAGACTCAGACAAAACTCACAGACACACCATATGCACACACACACACACGCACACAGGCACACACACAGATGCCACCTCAGCCTCCGCAGATCCCAGGAGCACCCTGTCCCGGGCAGCAGGACAGCTGGGCTTGGACCTGGTCCTGTAGTAACTCACTCTGTGACCTTGGGCCACTTGATGGACTTCTCTGAGTCCCAGTTTTATCACTTCTAAAATAAGGTTGTTGAGGCTGGTAATGTCCAAGGTCATCCCAGCTCTGACGATTAGGGTCCTTTCCAAAAGACCTGGCTGATTTCCAAAAAACCTATTAGCAGACGATGGTTCAATCGGTGAGGTCAAAACAGGCACCACAGTCCTTAATAAATCTCTTTTCATACAACCCCCGGCAACGGGCTCAGATGAGCCCACAAGCTCGGGCCAGAAGCGGAGAAGGGACTACTGGAATTCTCCAGATGCTGGCTCAGCCAGAAGTCAGCTAGAGAGGCTCTGACGGCAATGGCCTATCAGTCTTGCAGCTTTGGGCCACACTGGGTTTGGCCTAATGGGCCTCGAGTGCCCACTCCAGTGCTCTCTCCTTTCCTAAAGCTTGCAGGGAAGGGCAATAAAATAAACCAATAAAGCTAAAAGGGAAAAAAAACATTTTTTTTTAGCCTAATGAGGCAAGTGGACTACTTCTTTTTCTTCCTTGGAAAGTATAAAGTACTTCTGTTACAAAAATATTTTCTGTTGCCGAATCCGCAGGAGCCACGGCCTCCGCCAGCCACCCAGCACGCTCGTTTTCAAGGGGCTGGGGCTTCCAGGCTGGTCCTGGGTGTCGGCTGAAGCTTGCTTCAAAGGCTAATGTTGCAGCGGCTGGCTGGGACTCAACGGAGTGATTCAACGTGCTTTCTGGAAACAGTTATGCTAACCTTTCATTTTCTTTTAAAAATATGTGATGGAGAAAATAGCACGTCCCCCATACCCAGCAAGAAGCAGAGCCCTAGAACTTGCCTGCTTCCCGCGGAAAAGCAAAAGAGGCTGCTGACGTATCAGCATCTAAGACTGTTCCACCGCTCAGGTGGGGGGGACAGGAGAAGCGGGGGGTCGGGGGAGAGAGAAAGAGGAACGGAGCACGATCATGCACAAGAAAGAGAAAGAGCAAACACAACCACTTTCGTCCTCCCTGTTTACGAACCCCACCATAATATTTAGTCTCCTTCAAGCTGGATCAAGAAACATGGGCATTTTGAAAATTCCCTTACTCTTGTTGTTTAAACCACAAAATGTCAACGGTTCTATACGGGAGCCCAGCGGCCAGTAACTACAAAATTTGTGGCACCCAGGCAAATCACTGTCTCCACCAAGCGTAACTCTGGTCTTTGCATACGCCAGTCCCTTTGGTCCCTCCGCTTCCATCCAGTGACTTCAACTTCACGGACGTTGCTCCAAGAGTTTTTGGCCAATAAATGTTGATTAAAACAAATCGATGCATACGAAAGTGAAAAATGAAAGAATGAACAAACCAGACTTTAAAAGATCCTTCCCAAAGGGACGGGGGGTGGTCTCTCTCCGGTCCATTCAATGCACAACGTACAGCAACCACCCCATGTCTGTTGAACTGAACTGGCTCCTCGCTCCCCGTGACCACTTAGAGCCCCTGCTGTCCTGTATGCAGAGAAGCCCAGGATATACCTTTCCTTTCAGATTTATGCTTAAAATTTTTTACAGATGTATAATGTACCACCTCCTCAACATAAAAATAATCTGAGATGGTCAGTGGCACAGGGCCTATTATAATACATTAATTAACATATATTCATGGCATAAAACGGGGTCATAGAGAATATTCTAACCACAAAACCAATGGTTTCTATGAGCTGCCCGGTAGCCAAAGCAAAGAGGGAAATACCATGAGTCACACACTCTCCTTTTCAGATTCTGGTGCCTTAAAGAACAAAAGTGACTCATTAATTAGCATGCATATTAAATAATCAGTCCTCGA
Source organism: Ursus americanus (assembly GCF_024610735.1). NCBI lineage: Eukaryota > Metazoa > Chordata > Mammalia > Carnivora > Ursidae > Ursus > Ursus americanus. The sequence goes on from NC_142132.1 coordinate 9,338,966, forward strand.
TTCACCAGAATGTCTTATTTCTTCCTCACCATAGAAGGTGGTCATGATGACTTTAGGAAACCAGCTTTGGGAAATTGCATCTAAACTGTTATGGAAAGAGGTAACCAGTTTATTACAAAGCCTTTGCACCTTCAGACTCTCAGGAGACTGACTACATAAAAAACCAGAGCTTTCCAGAGTATATGACTAAGAATCCCCAAGAACAAGGCCAATAAGAAATGTAGACAAGATGCAGAGACGCCAGCTAACCAGAAACGTCGGCTTGGGTTCTGAAGGGCTCTAATAAACTCACTGAGAAATAAGTTTGCACTTGGTCCAAGGTCCAGGTCCTCCAGGCTTGCGCCCTAATCTTCCCCTCGGTTGGCTCTACCTGTCCTTCCTGTCCTTCCTGTCACCCCAAACGTAAGCTTCCCTGCCTACACTAACTGCAGAGGCCTCCCCAGCCCCCGGTGCTTTCTACCTCCTCTGTTCGTTCCTTTTCTGCACTTGTTACCGTATTTATCCCACTTTTCCTGTTTCCCATCCTAGACTCTCATCGCGGGGTCCCATGGCTCTCGTGCACGGCTCATACACGCTCAGCACCTAACACTGTGTTGGGCCAACAGAGACGCTCAGGAAATACAGAATCCAGGAACGAATAAAGAGCCATCAAAGAGAATGAACAAAGCAGACCTTAAAAGATCTTTCAGATTTGAAAGTGGATAATCATTTTCAAAACATCTTGGAATTCTACTGATAATGCAGAGAAATGAGCAAACATAAGGTTTCTCTGCTTAATCCAGCAAAAGCAAAGCAGCGGCAGCAGCAAAGAAACACAATTTGAGCACACGTGTGCACGCGCACACACATACACACCCGCCCCGAGAAAAAGAGAAAATGAAATCAGCCTCTCTGTGCTCTCCCCTTCGGTCACCAGGCGCTTGGGTCTTACGAGCGTCCTTGGCCTCCAGCGCGCTCAGCTTCTCTAGGACAAGGTGTTAATTGTCTTGCACTGGGGTTGGCCAACATGGTCTGGGAAAGGCCAAAGAGTAAGTACTTTCGGCTTCATGGGCCATGTGGTCTCCATCCTAACGACTCAGCTCTGCTGATACAGGGCAAAAGCAGCCACAGACTCTAAATCATGGGCATGGCTGTGTTGCAATAAAACTTTATTTACAAAAGCAGACGGAGGGCCGGATTTGGCCTGCAAGCCGCAGCTGGCCAGCCCTGGACTCTCACACATTGTTACATACTCAGTAAACTGTCAAATGCAAGCAGCGTGTGTCTGTAAGTCCCCTCCCCCCTCAGCAAAGGAGACAGGAGACAGTCCGGATGGGGCACCTACCAATTCAGTCCCAACAACCTGGGAACTGCTTTGTCAGAACCATAAATAAGAGTCTTAATCCAATTCCCTGAAGACAGAGCGCCAACGTGAAAAAAGGCATTACCATATTAAGAGAAAAACATAGCCAAAGAATTTCCTTAACAATCAACTAAGTTCTTGAACGGGGGCCAGAGAACACACAAGGGCTCCGGTTTTGATAGTTGGGGGAACTGAAACATTTTCACATTCCAAACGGAGCTGCAATCAGAGTGGAAGGAGCCACGTCCCCATCGGCCTCTGGACAAAGGCGGTGCAGAGGAATGAGGGCCGGCCTCCACTTCGCTGCCTGGGTTTATATTACCTAATGAAATATAGATTCCCACCCCCTCCGAATGGTAAGAATCAATACAGTAACAGAAGCCTTGTAACATCAACAGGGGCCGTGGCGTCCTCAGCAAAGGCAACGGCAGGCAGCCCTCTAAGCTCTGCGACAGAGGCAGCGAGACCACAAAATGATCCGTACAGAGGGACTGGGGAAAAGAATCCAAAATGGAAAAACACAGAAACAAAATAAGAGGGTAACTATGGCAGTGCGATCCACTGCCCGGGCTCCCAGTTGCTTTACGAGGATGAGTGACAGACTCCAGAAGATGCGAGGCCATTCCAGCACCGGCTCTGCGTTATCTGATTCACTCTTGGACAGCTCACGCGGCTGAGTCAGCGCCTTCCGACAATCAGGTTGCCTAAGGAGAACTGGCCGGCGGGCTGCTATGAGTCACGCCGAGCACCGCACCACCCCCGGCCCTCGCCACCGTCCCGGGCCACCTGGACCCTCCTCTCGGAGGACCCGGGGCAGAGTCACCCCGCACCGGGCCAGAGCTTGAGACACAGGCCTGGAGAAGACAGACGCTGTTGAGCAGCGGCTGGGACCCGTGCTTGGAAGGCCCAGGGCTCCCCCACACCAACACCCCCTCCCCCGGCCCAGAGTGACCCCTGTCCTGAGCTTCACGGATCAGAGCTGGCGCCTCTTCCTGCCCCAGTGGCCACTCAGCAGTAAAAGGACCCTCTGTAAACAAAGCAGCCCCCCGCCCGGGAGTCTTCCTCTTCAGCCACTTCAAACGGGTCTGGCCTGTAGGTGGCAAGGGGCCCGAAGGTGGCCGGGGATGGACACAGGCCTGGGGGCGAGGGAATAAAAACACCTCACAGGCCTCAAGCTGGCGGCCTGCACACATTTCCCCGGTGGCTGGCGTCAGGGGGCAGGGCCCACAGGAAACCTCACTGCCTGGGCCGCGTCTGAGTTTCCCGAGACCACAGAGCTCCCGGAGCCCCCGCGAAGCCAGGTGGCCGTCCAAACCGGGTGAGCCCTGGCTGGGGGGTGCGGGGAGGAGGTAGAGTGGTGGCCCGCCCGCAGTGCCATCACGTCCTCAGCAGACAACGGGTCCCGGGCCAGCCCGCTCTGCCAGGCCTCGGAGCAGCGAGCAGAGGGCACTTGGACTCGTCCTGGGACCCTGCTGTCCCGCGCCGACCCCCTGACAAGTGCCTAAGACCGGCGTGTCCTTCACACCCCCGCAGGGCCAACTGAGAGCAACAAATAAGACGACGGTCAACGATGCTAACTAAGGACATGAGCAGAGTGAAATGTGACCGTCTGGGGCTGGGATGTGGGGAGCCGCCTTGGGTAGCGGGCTGGGGAAGGGCTGTCTAGGGCAGAATTTAGTGGGGGGCCCGAAGGATGGGAAGGCCAGCTCTGGAGACACCGTGGGGAGCCATGGCCAAGACCCCCAGGAAAGAAGCCCTGGGTGGGAGGCAAGAAAGGAGGGGTGGCCAGGCAGAGTGGGGGAGGGGCGGAAGGAGGAGGTAAGGCTGGAGTGGGGGAGGCGCCCCATCAGGCCAGGCCCCCGAGGCCCTGGGGAAGGAGCTAAGCTCTCTGTGTGAGAACAGCGGGAACTGTGTGAAGGGTAGACAGCACATGGTCCGAACTCGGTGCTTCCTCACCAACCGCTGGAAAACCGCGGTAACAAGAGTACTTTTCCCCCCTCTTACCTTCTTCAACATCCCCCCCGTATTTCTGCCCTGGAGTCGGGCCTAGAGAGACCAAATTGCTCTCCCTGTACCTCTCCCTCGATAGCCACCCTCTCTCCTTCTCTGCCCCTCTCCCTTGCCCTCTCTTTCCGAACTTCTCAGGGAAAAACTGCACAGACAAAAAGTGCTGCCTCTGGATAAAATTGTTAAATGTTCTGCAAACACGGCCCGTGTCATGTTGAACACATTTGGAAACAGTTTGTATCTGAGGCTGAACTAGTCTGCCCTCAAAGCTGCTTTCTATTAAAATGTTTGCATACACACTGTCCCTCCTGCCTGCAGCTGGCAGTCCCAGATGCGAAGCAAGCCCCAGGAAAGAGGAGGTGCAAATCCTAGGACAGAAGCAGAGAACGGGCTGTGGTTGGAGGGGACAGGCCTGCAGGGGGGGCACCTTCTTCCCCCAGCTTCGGGGGTGGGAGACAGGGGGACAGACCAGGCCGCTCTGCTGGCCAGCCTTCTTCTGAACACTCTCCAGTCTCAAAACTCAGCAGGGAAAGTGAGTGCACATGTGTCTTCTCAGCAGCTAGAAGCAAAAACAGAGTTCTTTGGTCGCAAGCCCAGACATGTCGCTGGCAATCTCAAGCCAAGGGGGGTTCACTGGAGATGCGAGGGGAGTTCCAAGAATGGAAAGAAAAGTAGACAGAGCTGGTCAGAAAGGGTGGGAACTCAGCGTCCCGGGGGGGCGGGGGGGGGGGAGCTCAGCAGCAGGGGCTCTACCAGCATTGCCCACCAGTGTTTGTGAGGGTGACCCCCACCCAGCTGCTCCTCCGAGGGGAGGGTCTGCTTGATCTACGGGTCTTGTGTCCATCCCCTGGCCCCGGAGGGTGGGGCACCGTTGACTGCCGGTCCCACCAAGACTGTCCCATGGGGGACACGTAGCCCCCAAAGGAAATGCTAGCTGTTGTTCCCAGGAGATGGGGGAGGATTCGCTGGATGACAATGGGACAGTACAACAGGTGTCCATGGTAATTTCTATTCCTTAACAGTGTTGAAAGGTGCCTGGGTGGCTCGGTTGGTTAAGCATCCAACTCCTGTGCAGGTCAGTGCAGGTCACCATCTCAGGGACCTGGGATCGAGCCCCGAGTCAGACTGTGTGCTCAGTGGGGAATCTGCTTCTCTCTCTGTGTCCTTCTCCCATGTCCCTCCCCCCACTTGCATGCACGCTCTCTCTCTCTTTCTAAAGTAAATAAATTTTTTAAAAAAGAATCCTTTTTTAAAGAAGTGTTAAGAACACCACACTCGGGAAGGACAACAGCTGTTGAAGTAACGCAGAGCCTCCAAACGAAATCCTGATGGTGGGGGAGGAAACGGGCCCAGGCTGGGAGCCACCAAGTTAGCCACTGAGCTCATGGACACGGCGGGCGGTCCCATCAATTTCCTTGGGTTATTAGAAAACAGTCCCGGGAGCCTGGGCCACAGCCTCACGTGGAAAGGCACCGTTTGGAATGATTTTCGATCCTCAGGCCCAATTTGTGTCGGTTCTGTTCTGCCTGCTCTGAGTTCTCCCCCACGGTTTCTCGCCTTTCGCTGTTCCTGAGAGTGACCCAACGCAAGGCCAGCTCACAGCCCGTCCACAGCCTGCAGTTTATTAAACCGTGTGCTCGGCGGATTTGGATTTGCTGGGAGGAGAGGCTCTTCCCAAACCGAGCCTCATTCCAAGCCCGTCTCCGCCCCCTCCTAAATAATCAATCATCAAACTAAGGGAACAAAAGGGAAAGAGCTGGAAGAGATGGTTTTACTCTCCCCACTTCCAACTACTATCAGCAAAAAAAAGCAGTTTAGTCAGTGGAAACCCGTCCCTTGTGTGGGTGTCTGCAATTTAATATCCATTCATTTCCGATTCCTTTTTGAAAAGCCACATTTAGTTCAACTTTTAAACGTTAAGCATCTTTTTCTTGAGCTAGAAACACCCCTCAAATACGGTCCTGCCGGCACTGGGCTGGACTCCTGGGGACAGCAAGGGCCGGGTCAGGAACACGGCGAAGCAGGTCCGTTGAGATTTTTCACATCCTGCCTGGACATGTCGGGGATGACACAAGGATACAGTCTCCACCTTGGCTCAAAATCTGAAAAGAATCTCCCCCTGGCCAGAGGCATATTACGTGCCCACGCATTCCAAACACAGAATTACTCAGTGGCAGCGGCTCACGCAGCATCCGGGCCAGCACCCTGCCTGCAGAGAGCCCCGCTGCTGGCTGCCTTCCAGGGCCCGGGGGGGAGCTGAAAAGTCCTGCATGTGGCCACAGGATGTGCTATTCTGGCTAGCCTCCTTCCGGTGAGACTACCACATCCTGGACACCTTTCTAGCGGCATGTTCCTAAACAGGCAAGCACCAGCCCTCCCGGGGGCTATTTAAAGTCCAGCCATCCCATCCCACCAGAAGGCCAGGTTCCATCCCTCCAGCGACGGCCCTGGCCTGGGGTACTTGGAGTCAGCAGCCTGGCTTGGCTTGGAAGGTTAGTTTCCCTGGAGCGCGGCTGTGTGACTTCGGGCAGGTTACTTAAGCTCTCTGAGCCCCTGTTTCGTCCTCCGTAAAATACGGATGATACAGCTATGTTGCTGATTAGGTGGGAGTTACAAGTGAACACAGAAGCTGGATCAGCGTTGGAGCTCATCAAGCAGAAGTCCTTATGATTATGTCGTGACCAATAAACACATTTTCGAAGATAGCTGTTGCCAGAAATTCCACAGTTACCTAACAGAAATGATATCCGATTGAGACCTCACTAAAGGCCAGTTTCCTACACCCACTGCGGAGCCTGTTTCTGTCCTGATGCACAATACACAGACAGAAAACAGCCCGTGGGATACTACACTGGTCTGCCCGCACAGCCCACATCCAGGCAAGAGTGTACGCGGAGAGCTGCGTCAGAAGACCCCGGGTGGCTCTCAGTCTAGGATCTTTCCCTGCGCCAACAAGAAGACTCCAGCCTACCGGGAGTCTTCCTTCCTTGCAGAGGAAGGAATGACAAGGGCATGAAGAAACCAAAAAATGCAATCTCACTGCAGACCAAACCTCCTCCATCCACATATACCAACAAGTGGAAATTGCGGATGGTCGAGTAAGAATTGGATTTCATTTCAGATACGAAGCCTTCACTAAACAAACCCAACAGAGCCAAAATGACTGCAAGGAGAATATTTAAATAGAAAGCAAACCATTTTCAAACACAGCATTTCCCAGATTGAACTCACTATGTCTCAGTTTTGCCAAAAAAAAAAAAAAAAAAGTTCTAAGCTCAGACGATTATCATTTGGAGTGCACACCCTTTGTGGGAGACCCCTGTGTGCATCTGCATATGAAAAGTTTTGAGAAGTTCTGTAAGAAAGAAATCCATTAGCTTTGCTTTAATTCAAGCTTTCCAAAACATTTTTAAGAATGGAGGATTGTTTTAAAACACATCTAGAGGGGCCCCTGGGTGGCTCAGCTGGTTAAGCGTCCAACTCGTGGTTTCAGCTCGGGTCATGATCGGGTCGTGGGATCGAGCCCTGTGAGTGGCTCTCTGCTCAGTGGGGGGTCTGCTTGGGCTTCTTTCTTTCCCTCTCCCTCTGCCTCCCCCGCCTCTCTCAAATGATAAATAAATCTTAAAAAAAAAAACCACACGCATACATCCAGTAACCCTGCAAAAACCCAATTTGGAAGACCTGGTTTGTTTTTGAACCCATGAAATGCACAAATGAACAAAAACGAACACAAATGAACAAGAGTTGCGTCAGAAATGGGAGACTCAATGTTCACTGCTTACCTACTAATTTCTTTATAAACCTATTGCTTTCTTTTATAAAAATGTAAGCTTCTGTTTTTAAAACTCTGATCTTATAGTCTGCTTATTAAAGAAGCTTCCATGAGCTCCCCCCACTTTCCCCCACCGCAGGCCACACTCAGTATCTCTTAAATGCTCTGCTGGGGTCCAGGCTCGACTGGTTCTCAGGAAATCGGGGTGCTCTGGGGCCCCTGACTTCTCCGGGTTTTGCCACCTGGGAACTCAGGTCTTCCGGAGGGAGCACGCGTACCTCGTGGTCAATTTTGATAAGGGCGATGTCTGCCTTCTCGTCCACGTCCTTGATTTTGGCTTCGTAGGTGGCACCGTTCTTCAGCTCGACCTTGACCCGATGCTTGTTGGTCACCACGTGGGCGTTCGTCACAATCAGTCCATCTTCGGACACGATAAAGCCAGACCCACTGGCCACCGGCACCTCCCTTTTAGAGAAAGGAAGCCTAGAACCCAGAGAAGAACCCAGTTAAGCCCACAGTACCTTCAGATCAACTCTTCCACACACCGATTCACTGGCTTTGTAACAGAAACATGCATCTAGGCGTTTACTTGACACGGCGGGTCTATTTCACACTAAAACAATGGAAGGCTACCGATCTTAGCAAGCATCGAAAAATTCCACTTACAAAATATTCTTAGGGACTCTCTTCAGAGCTAGAGGTTCTGAAATCATCTAGAAGGGTCAAGAATGTATGTTCCAACAGTCTAAAGGGAAAGCGTCCTAAGGGGGAAGAGTTATCTTCCCGTAGGGACATATTCAGTGGCTCTTGGACACTTCCAAGTGCCCCAGAGACAGCCCCACAGGGGCCGTGGGGAAACAAGGAGGCCGTCCTTACTTGCGAAACAGCTCGATGTGGACCACGGCAGGAGCGATCTTCTCCACCACGTCGGCGATGAAATTGTATTTGTGGCGCAAACTGTTGGGGTCTTCCTGCCCTGAGAACAGAGAGAAGACAGGACACGTCAAGACATTATGCTCTGTGCTCTGGTCTCCTGAGACAGGCACGGGTGAGAAGAAGCCAAAATACACACCCAGACCTCTGGAACCCCGGACAAGTGAGGACAAGACCCCAGACCTGTGCCCCGCAGCAAAGGTCCTCAGGGCTCTCAAGGGAACACCCACTCAGGTAAGAGGTGACACCATGCTCTGTTTCTTTCCTTCCAATGGTTTCGCTGCAAAAATACTGGGCCGGAGGCACCAGCTGATACCTGACCTCCTAGCGGGTCCTCTGCAAAGGGGGTGGGGCAAGGGGTCACGGTCACAGCCACGGCACCACCCTCCACCACGCCCCTGCCAGTTCCCACAGCGCCACAGAGAAGCAGCCGCTCCCAACATGCCGCCGCCGCCGCCACCACCACCACCACCACCACCACCACCACAACCAAGGGGAGGGCTGGGGTTGCTTTTGAGGAGATGCCCCCTAGACGGTACAGACGGCAGAGGCATTAAGGCAAAGAAAGGGATCCCATCTTCCCGCTGATCCCACAAGGTGAACAGAGGCCACCGTCTGTCCCCAGAGCAGTTTTCCACTACGACTTGTTTATTCCAATCCCCGGGGACATTCCAGGCCAGAAGGCACAAGAGGTGCCTTGATACCATTGGGGGGGGGGGGAGAGAAAGAGAAATCAAATGACCATAATTTCTATACAAACATATACACACATAATTAGCGAACCCCCATTTCAAAGCTACTTTCAGACAAAGTCACCCCACATCCCAATGGAGGGCTCTCACCCAGCAAGGCCAAAAATTGGTTTCCACCAAGCAGATGCACACACCGTGGCATCTGGTTCAGAAATGAGCTACTGGAGACTCAGGTCCCAGGACACCCATTCTGTTGGCACAGGTGGTGGCAGGGGCCACTGTGGCCCCAGGAAGTGCAACCCGAGCCTGCCGCCCTGGCCCCAAATCCGTGCCACCTGCTGATATCCCTCAACACATCTGTCTCTGCCCTCACAGGCTAGAGAGGTTCTAGCCTAGTCTGCAGCAAGGAACCCACACACCCCTTCCTTTCGCTCTCCTTGTCTCCCTTGGACCAGTCACCGCCCTTGGGCCAGCCGCCTAGCCTTATGCTACACAAAGCAGGCTCCAGGGACCAGAGGCTCTGCCAGCTACCCCTTGGTCCTCTGCAGACACAGGCAGACAGCTTTCAGAAACCTTTAGAGCAATTTGAGAGAGTAATCTTCTATCCATTGCATCGAAAAAATTTAAATTGGGGCTTATATTTTGTGTCTTTCTTATGACATTTCGGTAGGCATTCATTTTTGGCATATTTTAATTGGTCCATAATGGATAGGAAATACAGGAAAAGAGGTCTGTTCCTTCACCACAGATGGTCTAAGGAGCCCTGATCTGTCCCCCACACCTGTCACTCCCTGTCACAGCTCACTCAGAGGGATTCACAACATGACTTTGCAGTTTAAAAAGAAACCACTGGCCTGCGACACTGCCCCTTAATTCACCTAAGGGCCTGTGTTCCCCACCCTGAACACACATGCACAAACACACACTCGCAGGAGCACAAACCCACACCCACACTTACACTCTCAGCCGTGAGCATGCACACTCACACTGACCCACTCACACATACAGCCTCCGTCTCACATACACGTGCATATATATACTCTCACACTCACCGGCTCACATACACACTCATGCACACGCATGTGCACACACACACATATGCAGACTCACATATGCATACTCTTACACACACGTACATGCACTCACACCCAACCACAGCGGCACACACCCACACTCATACACACACCTACACACACGCACACGCACACAGAGACTCACACCCCTATTGAGGGAGGGCTGCAGCCACTGCCCGGGCTCGGGGCCGGCCGTCAAAGCTGGGACCCTTTCAAGTCCTGGGTGGCCCTCAGAGCTGCATATCCACAGGCTTCCCTGGCGGCCCCACAGCACCTGTCCGGACTGTTTCCTCGGTCCCTGCCACGGCTGTGTGTCCCCACCAGAGACATCGGCCATGCGAGCCATACCACTGGGCCCCAGGACATCTAGGGGACGAGCCTGCCTCTCCCAAGCCTTCCCTCTGGGAAGTGAGAGACCATGGACAAGCACAGGGCCCCTCCCGGCCCTGGCTACCGGGCTCTGAACTGCTCTGCTTCAGGGGTGGAACTGCATTGCAGAGCATTGCAGAGCATGCTTTTCCAAGGTCGGAAAAAGATCTGCACCTATTAGGCAAGGAAAACTCATTCAACAAGTTCACGGTAGCATCATTTTGTTGTTTTTGCTTTCAAAGCCCTTTCATACGGCACCTATTTTTATTTCCCCCCTCCCTAAGGATGAGGAAAATCAGATATTGGGCTCGTATTATATTTAGGGAAACTGAGGCTCACAGACCCTCAAGGACTTCTCATAGACCCTAAATTTTCTTAATAGAGGGAAGAGATGACGGGAAAATCTGGGCAGATCTACAACTTTTCCTCTTAATCTTGGCCCCACACTATCTGCCGCCCTCCCAGGTTTCTAGGTGGTTGCTATTGGTCTGTCTCCCCAAGTGCTCCGAAGGGAGCTATAAAGAAGGGGATAGAAACATTCCTTCTGGCCACAGAACCTGGCGAACATCACCCAGAGACAGCTGTAAACACACGCATCTGGGCTTCCTCAGACCAGCTTCCCGGGAAAGACCAAAAGGAGGTTTAACACCCAAAGGCCAGCACCCCACAGGGCAGCGTGGAGTTGCAGAGGCCCTCCCAAGTAGGGCAGTCACCAGGGTCTTGCCACTGGGGCCCGTTAACTCACTTCCTCTTTCCGACTTGCCAAAGCAGGCATGGGAGAATTTGCCCACAGCAGGAGTAAAAAGGAACATGGGTTTTTCCAGCTAATGTGAGAACCACTTGCTTTCTCACACAAACTAGCGAGAGAGGCTCCAGGAACTGTGCTCCCGGGAAAAGCAATATGGAGAGCAGGGAGGACACCGGCCTGGGCACCAGAAGGCCCAGGTCCTGTCCTGTCTGCTGGGTGGCCTCCATTTCCCCATCTGTAAAATGGGGCCAGGTGCCTCTAGAATGAGCTGCAAAGTCCAACCTGTCCAGCTCCAGCATTCTATGATCTAATCCCCTCTCTCCCCCTCACCCCAACAAGCTGCAGCAAGATAAAGAGCTTGTGGAATTTGAGACTGGGCACAGGACTCTCCAAACTCTGCAGATGAGTAAACAGAAAGGAGAAGTGGGAGGACAGACCATAATGCAAAGCCCAACTGACAAGCCTTAATTGTGTGGCTTAGATGAAAAAGCAACCAGTGACCTCCATTACCATCACTGAGTGGACCAGCAGCGACGGGAAAATGAAATAGAGCAGAAACAATGAACATAAGGAACACCAACTAATTGTTCAAACATGGGCAAGATGTCAAACCAAAGAAGAAGTGTTTGGCTTCTCAAAATGCTATTTCAGAACGAGCAATAAATGTGTCTCTAAGAGCAGCATGGCTCCGTGTCAGAGTCCCGCTCCATGTGAAAGGTTGTCCATCAAACGAGAGGAGGCTGCCACTGCCCCCTGGTCTTCACAATCCCTGGCTGCCTCCATTTGCTCTGATCTCAACTGCCAGCCAACTGTCTTCCTTCCAGAGGGGTCAACCGAGGTGGAGAATCCCCAGAGGTGGACCCAGGCTGGCTCTGCCACGACCCGGTGTCTAAGTGATGCAGACGGATGGAGGGTTGGAGTGTCCAGGCCACTGAGTATGGGGCAAATGGCTAAGAGCACAGGAGTGGTCTCAGACAGATCAGAGTGTGACATTCCGCACAACACTTATCTGCTGTGTGACTTAAGTATGTCACCTCAGTCCTCCAAGAGTTATCCCCTTGTCCATAAAATGTGATGACAGTAACATCTTCCTCAAAGTGGTTTTGATGCTGATTTTATGAGTTACTCTAGATAACGTGCTTGGCCAAGTCATGGCATACAGTTTAAAATTAAAAATAAAAAGAGAACAGATAAAGGTGCTTCTCAGTAGGCAGCTCTGGACAGGTGTGAGCGTGACACACCCCAGTGGTACAGCAGGGAGGGAACTCCTCTCCCTACTTTGGCAAATTTGTGTAGGTCCTGGAAACTCCTCCTGACAGGACCATCATGGGCACCCCTGCAGAGGCAGAGACCAAGGGGAAGCAGGGTGGCAGGCCAATTTTTCTGGCTTTGATGTTTACCTGTGCTCCCCTGTGTACAAGGCTAACCCACAGCCACTGCAGAAGGGAAAGAGGGAGCTGGGTCAACAGGATAATCTAACCTGAACTGCAGCCCATCTGTACTCTAAAACTCACAAGGAGCCACCGAACTGCCTCAGAAGACAAATATAACTCCCTCTATAAAGTGAGGGCCTCGTAGGCCAAAGCAATGTGGCAGAAGGTAATGAAAATGAAAAGCCTCACACAGGGTCAAGGCTGGCCCTTCTAACAGTTCTAATCGCTCCATTATTGTACAGAAAGCTGGAACTGACTGAAGTTCAGTAATAGCCCACCATTTACAGAAAGCTGGTGATTCCGAATTCAGAAAGGCGGAGGGAAGGTGTTTTTTACATTCCTGATTAATGAAAAAAACAGAAGAGATAAAATGACCAACATCTTGAATCAAAGAGGAAGCATCACTATAGAGCCTACAGACATTAAAAGTATGATACGGAAATATTCTGGACAAATTTCTGCACATAAATTCTACAGCTTAGATGAAATGGACAGACTTCTTTAAAAGTCATAATTTACCAAAGCTCATTCAAGAAGACATAGATAACCCGAATAAGAAATTGTCTTTGCAGTTAAAAACCTTTCCACAAAGAAAGTTTCAGGCTCGTGACTTCATGGGTGAATTCTACCAAACACTTAAGAAAGAAAAAGTTCTAATACTTCACAAACTCTTCCCAAAAATAGAATAGGGAAAACACTACCCAACTTATTTTATGAACCCAGCATTACTCTAACATAAAAGCCAGACAAAAGACATTATAAGAAAACTACAGACAAATATCCAACATGAACACACATCAAATGTCCTTAAAATGTTTAGCAAACAGAACTCAGCAATTTAGGGGAAAAATAAAAGAACTCAACAATTTAACAAAAAGAATAATATATCGTGACCAGGTGGGGTTTATTCCAGGAAAGGATAAATAAGGTTTAACATTGGGCGCCTGGGTGGCTCAGTCAGTTGAGTGTCCACGCCTGGTTTTGGCTCAGGTCCTGAACTCATGGGTTGTGGGTCAACCCCTGCATCAGGCTTTGCGCTCAGCAGGAGTCTGCTTGGATATTCTCTCTCTCCCCCTCCCCCGCGCACGCGGGCACACTCTCTCTCTCAAATAAATAAATCTTTAAAATAAATAAATAGATAAGGTTTAACATTAGAATACTAAGAAAACCCAAATGATTATCCCATAGAAGCAAAAAGATGTGACAAAAATTGAACACCTATTCACAATAAAAACACTCAGCGAACTAGAAAGAGAACTTCCTCAACCTGATAAAAGGGATCAATAAAAAACCTAAAACTAATATCATACTTCATAGTGAAAGACTGAATACTTTCTCTCTAAAAACGAGAACAAGACCAGGACATTCCACTCTTACCACTTCTATTCAGTGTTTTACCGATGTCCTGGTTGGAATAATTAAGGTAGAAGAAGAAATCAAAGGCATAAAGATTAGAAAGGAGAACATAAAACTGCTAGTATTTGAAGATGACACAACAGCGCATGTGGAAGTTGCTTAGGAATCTGTAAATATACTGGTGGAATAAGTGAGTTTGTCAATGTCACGGGCGAACAGGTCAACATACACAACTGTATTTCTATGTATTAATAATAAACCATTGGAAATCGAAAATTTTAAAATACCAATTATAATAGCGTCAAAAATACTTAATAGGTAGGTAAATATTTAATGAAGTATGTGCAAAACACGACTGAAATAAGTTTTATTTTATTATTTTTTAATTTAAATTTTAGGTAGTTAACATACAGTCCAACATTGGTTTCTGGAGTAGAATTCAGTGATTCATCACTTACATATAGCATCCGGTGCTCATCACAGCAAGTGCCCGCTGTAATACCCATCACCCATCTAGCCCATCCCCTGCCTACCTCCCTCCATCAGCCCTCAGTTTGTTTTCCATCATTAAGCGTCTCTTATGGTTTGTTTCCTCTCTCCTTTTTGCTGAAATAAATTTTAAAAGACCTAGGTAAATCAAAAGATACACCATACTCATGAGTCAGAAGACTCACTATGTCAAGCCATCAATTCTCCCAAAATTGACCTACAGATTCAGCATACTCCCCATGCAAATCCCGGCAGGTGTTTGTGTAGAAATTGATAAGCTATTTCGGAAGGTTATATGGAAAGCAAAAAAACCTAGGATATTCTAAATAATTCTCAAAAAGAGAAAATCAAATGACTTATGCTACGTGATTTTATTTTAAACTGAAAAATTCTGAATAACTAGGATTAGTAGCTTGATGAGTCACAACATTTTACGGGACAGGCCTTTCCAGTCATCTAATAAATATTTATCATTACCGATTTTTAACACAACAAATGACCCATTAAGAGTAGCCAACATTTCCTATAATTTAATGAGTTTTAAAATTGCCAGGATTTCATCCAAAAATAATAAATGATTCCTGTCTCCTCTTTATAAACTACTAGGAAAGCACACGACTCCATAAATGTTACTTCCTTGGAGCCCATGTCCCCCGGAGTTTTACAGATACAACTTCTTAACTCCTTTCAACAACTTCCTTACAGGAGGAAAGAGAGATACACACAGCGTTGCTGAGTTTCATTAATCAGTATCAGAATTAGCATAACAGACACTTCCATTATTAAGTGTTTGCCAAAAAGAGCCAGGCACTAAGTTAAGTATTTGACATACATTATCACAGTGCCGAAAATGTGTGGCAGTGAAAATGAAAATCACAATGTGGGGACTAGGAACCAACAGACAGACTTTTATTTGTGTTTCCAGGCAAAGATTAAACACAAAATCGGGTATGTGCTTTAAAAACATCAAAGGGTGTGCTTTTTTAAATATTTAAGGTAAAAATGTCAGGCAAAGATTAGATGTGGGGCAGGGAGAAGAAAGAAGTAAGTGTTTACGGTCCTAATGCCGTGGTTCTCAAACTCTGCCCCAAGGCACCCTGGAGCGCCACGGCAAACGCACAGGATAGTTCAAGTTTTCTGCGGAAACACAGTGATACTTGATATCTGCTGGACATCAGTTTCAAGATCAGATTGCACTATAATCCTTCAGATGATTTCCTTTGTCACTTTGGATTCTGGTGGTCACGGTGATTCAAAGCAAGAACTGTACAAAAATCAATGTTGAACTTGGAAATGGGGGTGACAGTGTCCAATCTGATTCCAAGCCTGAAGAGGCTCTATGGCACCCAGCAGTACACCTAGCCCATTAATAAACAGGTGCGGTTATTGAATAACAAAATTACAATACCATTTTTCCTTGATTTTCTTTTCAAGTGACGATTATACTGTAAAGGCACAAACATTTATTCAGGTGTTGGGACCTAATTACTTGATGAATAGAACCATTAGGTATTTCTTCTGGCCTAGGGGGTACCACGAAAAAATTCCTGGGACACTAAGCGTGTCACAAGCCATGAAAATCCTCTGCCTGATGTCCCCTGGGCTCCCTTCACCAGAGGACCCTGAATCCCCACACAGTGGCAGTAATTCAGAGCAAAGGTAGGTTTACAGTGAAGGCTGAAAGGAAACACTGGCCCTGTGAGGGGCCCTAGCAAAGTGTTCAGTTGTCGGACACTTTTTGGAAAATAGTTAATAAATAACACCAAAAATATTTATAAAAATATTTGAACGGCAGTTGGCTGAGGCCACTGTCTCCTTCCCTCTGCCACACATCTCCAGTCCTATCAGAGCAGCTGTAGCATTTGGGGATGTGGCTCAAAGTCAAACTGTAGAATCGTTTTGCTTGGGTTTCATTAGATACACTTATGTGCTTTGAAGTCACTTCTGCATTTCTATCCCGGTACAGAAGTGGTTTCCAGGGACACTCCCACTCTCCCATCCTGCCAGCTCCCTAGTGCAAGCCCGAGGTTGTATGGGATATGGTGATCTGGCCTGGAAGTATATGGTAGTGGAGAAATATGCCCAGAGGAAAGACTAAATAACAACAACAACAACAATAATAATAATAATTCATTCTATTCTCTCCACAGGAAACATTACAAACTCACTGTCATATGAAAACGTGATCAGAGAGTCTATAGCTAAAAAATATAGAGGGGAGGGAAGGTATTTTAAAGGTGAAGGTGTATTTGGCAGTTAATGACAACATCATGATATTTGTCTGGGTTTTGGGGTCTGTAGTGTTTTCTCACTTTAAAAAACCATGCAATTTGTGGCGGTTTGCTTTTTCAATCTAAATAAAGATCATGTCCATGCCTAATGTTGTATTTATAATTTTGAATTCTTTTTCTTAAAGAGGTTCCCCCAAATTGTACAAGTTTCAGATCCCGTAAAACCCGGACCTGCCAGCAGGGAGGCGGGAGTGCCAATCCTACCCAAGTAGCAGGCCCGAGTCCCACGCATTCCCGGCTCCCAGGCCCCTCTGGAGTTTGTGACCGGCTCTCAGTGTAAGGGGTGGGGGTGGGGGCACCTCGGAGCTGCACCTATAGGATTCACGGTCCCAGCTGCCAGGACTCTCAGTCCCCGAGCAGAGAGCATGGCCGGCATGGGAGGCATCTGCTGTAGAAGGACCCAGGGAGCCCTGCAGGGCCTCCAGGGCAGTCCCAGGAAAGCCCCAGGGCCGCACCAGTGGGGGCAGCTGCCTCAGACCTGGCTCCAGAATCCTAACAATGGGTCCTGGATACCCTGCCCCTGTCCTCGGCTCCACACTTGTGCCTCCTCCAGGCAGACCTGCCCCCCCCCCCATCTGACGCTCGGAGTGTCAGGGATGGACGGAGGGCCGCGCTGACCTCCAACTCCAGTAGGTTCCTAGCAGGGTCAGCAAGGCTGGGAAAGGTCCCAAGGCTCCCACTAGTGCCAGGATGACTCCCGAGCCAGACTTGGCCTCAAATCCTGATTCTGCCCCTTTACAGCCGTGTGACTTCGGGCAGCGACCCTGTCTGAGCCTCAGTCTCCCGTTCTGCAGCAGGAAGATAACACCACCTCCTCCAGGCGGTTGTGAGTCCTAAGGGAGAGAACGCGCACAACGCCTGCGCTCACACCATCACCTCCCAGCTCGCAGCAGGTGCGCCACTGCCCGGGTGTATTTCAGCGCCTCCGAGTGCCTCTTCCCACAATTCCAAGCCTTCTCAGAATCCCATTTCTGCATTCTAATTCAGGCACACCTGGTCCACTTTCAGGTGTCTCCCCCGAAATGACAGTTACCCCCTGGGGCACATGAACTTACTGCAGGACCCCCCTGCTGGTCTCCATCTCCTGAGCACAGCTCCCTCCCCCAGAGTCCCCAACTCTCTATCCCAGGACTTCTTGATGTGTACTCTCCCCCGCGACAAACCTCTCACTGCCTCCAAAACCACCACGCGCCAGCCCACCTCCTTGCACTCGCGCTGTTTGTCTTCCTGCCTGGAATTCTTACTCTCCCAGACAGCTAGTCAAGTCCCACCCAATCCGCAATGTCGGCGATCAAGTAATAACACCGCACTCGTACTCATTTATTTAGCATCTACTCTGTGTCAAGCACAACGCCAGGCACTCAGGAAGCACCGCCTCTCATTATTCCTGCAAGCCTGTAAGGTGGATCTTAGGCCCAGTCTATGGAATGATGGAGAAATGAAGGGTCTGAGAAGTAAGGCAGAGAAGTGGAGCATGTGACTCGTGCCCCCAGAGCTGGCAGGTGGCACAGGTGCGAGGCTAGCCCCTCTGCTCTGCAGCTCTAGCCTCCCTTCCAGGTCCTTTACTCAGCCTCCAGCCCCCTGTAGCCCCCACGGTTGTAGGAAAATGCTTCCCACTTCCGTGCCTGAGAGCTCAGGGCCAGAGCTCAGGATTCACAGTCCAACCTTGGCTTCCAACGAGAACAATCGCGCCTTCCAATTTCCCAACAGAATCGAGAAGTAGAGCTAATTTGGAAAACAGAACACAGTGTATTCGAGGGAAAAGAAATGAATCCCCCTTTATTCACAGGGAACAGCATGTTCCCGAAATTCAAATCAGTTGCAAGAGCAGACTGATCAAATCACTGGCATTTTAATGCACTGTCCTACATTCAGGACAGGACAGATGATTTGCGGGGCCCCGTGTAAAACAAAAATGCAGGGGCTCCTTGTTCCAAAAGTATTAAGAAACCCAAGAGGGTGACAGCAGAGCGTGAACCCAGGTATGGGGTTCTTCCGAGCATGGACCGCCCAGGCTGCACACCCACGAAGCCGGCCCTGCCTGCATTTCCATTTCATTTGATTTAAAACCCAAAGAGCAGACGAAGTACTGAGAAGCAACTCCTGGGGGCTCACGGAGATGCTGAATCAGGCCGAGCCCAAGAGCCCACAGGCAGTCTTCGGGGGCGGAGGGACAGCCCACGTGCTGGGAGGCAGTCACCCCCCTTCCATTGCCCAAGGTGTGGGCACCGCTCCCACACGGGGGAGGCAAGTGTGTGATCTCAGGCAAGCCCCTTGGGGCTGAAGGTTCCTCAACTTTAAAATAAGGAGGCTCGATTGGGTGGCTTCCAAGGACCCTCCCGGCTCTCGAGGAGAAAGGGAAGGTATCACTTGACATTTCACCTACTTGCTGCAGCCTTAAGCGCCACTAGAGGTATTGGTCCTTTCAAGCCTACAAATCACAGCACAGCCCGGTTCCAACGATTGGCAGGATGCAGGGAGAAGGACAAGAAATGTGAAGAAAGGAACTCAGCCAAAAAGGCCAGAGTCGGCCAGGGCCTGCTGGCCAAGGGACCGCGGGAGGGCGGTCGGGGACAGCTCGCCCTCCTCCGCTGGCCCGGGCCCCCTCGAGCTCCCATTCCAGCCTTTCTCTTCCTTCTGTCACAAGGGTCTGGACACAAGTGACAAAAGAAATGAAGTCCCTTCAAAGGCAAAGGCACAAAATGTTAGAGAAGAAGGCCAACGGAAAACACGTTCCCATTTTCACCTGAGGGGCAGAAGCCCCTCTTCCGCACCACCATGTGATGACCAGGAGAAGAAATCACCCCTGAGGGGCGCCTGGGTGGCTCAGTCGTTAAGCCTCTGCCTTCGGCTCAGGGCGTGATCCCAGAGTTCTGGGACCGAGCCCCACATCAGGCTCCTCCGCTGGGAGCCTGCTTCTTCCTCTCCCACTCCCCCTGCTTGTGTTCCCCCTCTCACTGGCTGTTTCTCTCTCTCTCAGATAAATAAATAAAATCTTTAAAAAAAAAAAAAAAAGAAATCACCCCTGAGATGCCAGCTCAGACCCACCACTGCTCTAGACTCAAGGTCCAGCCCCAAAACCTTGGGACATTTCCCCTGGCCACCAGCAGAAGCACAGCCAGCCAGGCTCCCACTGGTTCAGAAATTGTAAATAGAGAAACCACCACAGCAGGTCCCGAGTGGGGTGTCCTGAAATATTTAGTCTTTCGGAAGGGCTCAGTTGCTTAAGGGGTCTGGGACACACTCCTCAGCTGTCATCAGCCACCTTCCCACGGCCCCAAACCCCCGAGCTTGAGCCCCCCATATGAGGTCCTGCCTCTGGAGCTCCATCCTCCAAGTGCCAGCCTCAGCTCAGGCCCACAATCCACGGACACCCCAGAACGTATTGCCACGGGAGTGCGTGCTGGGGGCCGTCCTCCGTTTCATCTTTCGATGGTCCGAGGGGCACGTCTGAACATTTCTTTGTCCCTAGCTTGGCCAAATTAAAAATAACTACCAACAAGCTACTTGCTGGGTAAATAAATCTGGGCCCAAATCCAGAGGGGACCTCCAGGGGGAAATTACACCCCTGGCACATCACCTGCTCTCCCCCGCCCAGTCCTGCTCTGTTCTGCTCAGCCTGGAACCTTCAGAGAGGGGCCAGTGGAGCCTGGCGGGGTGGAGGGTGGGCGGAAAGGCAGTCAGAGCTGGATCCAAAGCTTGGCCCTCCGATGCGCCTATTTCCCCAGCACTGCCCTGAGCCCAAGGTCCCTACACTTCTGATGGGGTGGGGGCGGGGGGTGCAACAGCAGAGAGACAAAACAAAGCAGAGACAGGAGGGCTGCAGGCCAAGGCCGACTGATAGGGAGCGCCTGCCATGGCCCGTCGCTGTGATGGCAAGAACACCGTGGCTTTCGCTCAGTGACGGGCCCCGCCACGCTGCTGGCCCCAGCGGGCCTTTTGATGTCATAGTTGGAACTGGGCTCCTTACTCTGCCGGGCACAGGCGCCTGAGGCCGCAGCAGGTCACCTGTCCCACTTGTGTAGGTGTGCGGAGACCGGGGCCGAAGCAGGCGGGTCACTAACCTGACACCGCGCCGCTGGGAGGGGTGCTGGTCCACATTCAGGGAGGGCGAGGGGGATGCTTTTTCACTAAGAAAAGCTCTCTTTGTGAGGTTGAATGATGAATTCGAGAATGACCTCGAGAGGCGGGCAGGCTGCATTACAGGAGCCAGACGGCGGCGGAGAAACGGAAAGCTTCCTCCTCTTACAGTGAACGTTCACGACTTTCTCCCTGAGGGTCCGCAGAGAAATCAGTTTAAGCAGGTTCCTAATGGGTAATAGTCATGAAGTGCAAAGGGGCTGGGGCCTCCCGTTGGCAAGAGTGGTTGCCTGGGGGGGGGGGCAGGTGTGAGCAGCAAAGACGCCTCGCAAGACTCATTTACTCCAGTTTGAGTGACTGCATTCTGTCTGTCCCACTCGATTCCATTCCAAGGACACTTGTCAGCCACGGCTCCAGCCCAGAGGCTGGCCCAGCGCTGGTCTGGGGTGTGGAGGCAGCAGAAACAGAAGCGAGACTTTGCACATTCCAGGAAACCAGACCCCCATTCTAATCAGTGCTGCGGCTGCAAATTCCAGGGCGCTGGGGGCCCCGCGCAGTGAGGTTTCCCTGAACCTGGCGGAGAAAAGGCACAGGAGGGAGAAGAGGGGCATCACCGGGCTGTGGCGAAGGCAGCAGGCTGAGGTCTAAAATAAACCTGCAAATCTCGTGCCTCGCCAGGAGCGCCCTGCTGCAGATTGAAGGAAGAACGAAACGGAAGACACGGTTTTGGAGTCAGACTTCCCAAGGCCAAAGGCTCTTGGACCTCTTCTTGTTAAAATAAACTGAATTCACAAGTAGCAACTGCTCCTTTTTTTTCTTTTTAAAGATTCGAAATTGAATGAGGGACTCCCATACCCTCTGTCTTCTGTACAGAAATAAAGAAATAAAATTCGGGAGGGTTCTGTGTGACCTATTTCTCCCCTCATCACGAATAAAGGAGGAAGAGGAGGCGGAGCCCGGGAGCCTGGCCTCGATTTGCAGCCCACACTGGCACTTCCAAGCGCTGGCAGCCCCTCTCTTTCCGGAGCAGTCTCCCAGACGGCTGAGAGTGGGAAAAGCTCTCCTGACGCCAGACTTCAGGCTGCGAATCCATCCCCCAATGCCCACGGTGCCCTGAGCGCGGAGCCGTCTCCAGAGGCTGGGCCAAGGCTGCCGCAGATGTTTCTGGAAAAGAACAGGGCAGGTGAAGTGAAGGAGCGCAAACCCTGACTCTGACCCAAACAAGTCTGAGACGGTCTCTCCCGACCCCCAGCAGGCTTTCGGGGGCACCTGGCCAGTTGGCTGCAAACCCCTACACATGCTGTCAGTCACAAGCGTGGCTCAGCATCAACGTAGCTGGTAAAAGGTGCCTTTTCCAGAACAATGTGTCTATGTTTAATGGTGCCTGTCATTGCTAATCACTTTGCGGTTTCATTGGTCCAATAAAAAAAAAAAAAAAAAAAAGGTCCTTCCTTGCACACCATGGTGAATGCTTGGATTTGGTCAGTCTTGTTGCCTTTGACAGTCTTTCCTGACCTATTGTCTGTATTAGGGGAAAAAGTTTCCAATCAATTCCCCCACAGTTTTTCTTTTTCCCGAAGTCTCCTGAATGCCCAGCATGATGTGTCTTTTATTACTATCAGGGAACCGACTGACTGCTTGGTTCACAAAAACACTACTGACGTCCCCCTTGATAAGCATCTGGCTCCGGTCTTGACCTTCCCAGATTTCTCATTTGGGTTCTCTTCCTGCTCGGACTGCTCCTAGTTGTTATGTCTGGAGTGGCGGGGAAGGTTCAGGCTCCGTAAGCAGCAGGCTGGGAGGAGATGGCTGAGTTGCTCAAGGGGCCTGGGAGACACCCTCCTCAACCGTCCTGGGCCCCCTCCCACAGCCCCCTGGTGGAGGGGGTGGGCCTGGGGTTCGGGCTGGGGAACAAGAAGGTACAGGGAGGGACATGACCAGCAAACCAAGGCCCTCCGTCCAGGAAGGGGACAGTTCCTCGTGAGAAGTGCCCCATACCCATTCGTAATGAGCACGGACCTCCAGATCCAAGGAAGAGAATGAGGGTAATTTGTAAAACTGACAGAAGCCAGAAGGAATCTTTGGCTCGAGTAAGAAGTGAAAAGTGGGCCCTGAGACCCCAGACAAGCCACTTCCTGTCTCTGGGCCTCAGTTACCTCAGCAGTAAGATGATGAGGGGCTAGGCGACACCATTTCCGACATCCTTTCCAGCTCCCAAAAAAAGGTATATGATCTAATAAACCTGAAAAGTACATTTCCTGATCTTTTCCTTTTGGCCTATAATTCCCATCCATATAGAATATTCCTGTTTTCAAGGCTGGTTTCCTGTGTCCCGCGCTCGGGTTTCTTCCGACAGAACCAGCCAGGGCTGCCTCACCAGTTTAGACTTTCAAAGTGACCTTCCCAGCTGGGATTAGGATCCCCGGTCAGGAAGAGCAGATAGAATTAAAAGTCTGGCCTTCCTATAGCCACACAACAGAAGACGGTGCGGTCGTAAAATGGAATGTTCCAGAACCTAACAACATGAATGAACCCTGAAAACATGACGCTAAGTGAAACAAACCAGCCATCAAAAACCACACATTGTGTGATTCCATTAATATGAAATGTCCAGAAGAGGCAAACCTACAGGGACAGAAAGCAGATTCGTGGTCGCCCAGGGCTGAGCAGAGGGGAAGTACGGGGTGCGCGCTAACGGGTCCTGGGTTTCTTTGGGGCATGATGAAAACGTCCTAGAATTAGATCGTGGTGACAGCTGCACCCCTGTGAATATAGGGGAACAGTGAACCATACACTTGAAGAGGGTGAATTTTACGGTATGTGAATTATGTCTCAATAGAACTGTGATAAAAAAGGAAAAAAATGTCATTTTTTCCTTTTTACTCTTTTAATGTGGCTACTAGAATGTTGGATTTTATCTATGTGGTTCATGTTATATTTCTGTTCATGTGTACGAGAAACATTTGAATACACATATTCGTCAGTTTTCAAAACAAACAAAAACATTCTGGTCTCCTCCTGCATCCTGGGCAGCCTTCGCATCCAGGAGGCTCAGTGTGGAGACGCCTGGGCTGGGTGTCCAGGACTCACGGTCTCGGTCATAGTCTGACTTGTGACCTCGGACCTTCACATCCCCCCGCCTGTCCTGGCTCCTCACAGAAGACGCTAGTGAGTCTGCTTCTCTCTCCCTCTCCCTCTGCCCCTCCCCACTGCTCGTTCTTTCTCTCTCTCTCCCTCTCTCTCAAATAAACAAATAAAATCTTAAAAACAAAAGAAAAAAGCATCCACCTGAGAATAAAAAGAATTTAGAGATCAACCAGGTCGTTAACTCACTGAGCAGGATGACTCGTTTGGTACCTTCCAATTCTATTTATCTTGAAGGATTTCTTTCGGGGGACTTTCTTTTTGCCTGCCTCGACCATCAGTGACTTAAGAGGTTGATAATTTTATAGCTGATGGCAACAAACCTGGGTATAATCCTCTTGGGTAACAACTTGGCAACATACACCAAAGGGCATAAAAAATCCGTATCATTCCATCCAGTCGTTGTACCTGTTAACATCTTCCCAAGGGAATAACCCCAGATATAGAAATAATGATGAGCACGAGAATGTTCATTTCAGTATCGCTCACAACAGCAACCACAGCTCAAATGGACACAGAGAGGGGACTGGTCAACCAGACGCTGGTGATGCTTGGGACAGAGACGATGAAGCTGCCAGAATTGTGGCTCTTTTTCTGTTTTTCTTTATCTGTGACGTAATTAAACCATATTTATAACTTTAAAAAACTGGTAACAGTAAAATATGTCATCAAAAGTATGAACGCGTTTCCCAAGATATCTATACAGTATGGTAAAGAAATTAACAAGAGCCTTTATGCCACGAGAAGGGAAGCTTGGTACATTCTTCTCAAAGAAAATCTAACCACAGCTTAAAAGGCACAGAAGCATCTCAGCCCTGATTTATCTGGCATGTCCACCATGATATTTGTACTGTTTTGTTTTTTTTTTTCCCTTCAGCAAGAGCACTGTAATTACGATTCAAGGGCATTAATAGTATGTGCTTAGAACTCTTGAGAGGAGAAATCAGTCATTACATGGACAGTTTTGGGGTCATCTTCCAACCAAAGGACACTGCTGGGGGGGGCATGTTTTATTTAGCATCATTTTGGGAGACTAAGCAAAAGTACCCACCATTTCTCAGCCTCATAGGAAAATCATCTGCATGGACCCTGTCCCCTCCCAAACACCCACCTGCTCCCGCAGGAAGATATGGCTGAGGTGGGAAGGGCTCAACGGCTCTTCCTTGGGCCCCAGCACAGAGTCTACAGTGCCCCACCACCACTGATGAGCAGGTAAGCTTGTGAGAAGCATGCTCCCTGCGGGTGACTCAGTTTCCCCATCTGTAAAGCGAAGGGTTGGGCTACAGGACCTGCAAGGACCTTCCACACTCAGGTTTCAGGTTCTGGGATTCGGTCCTCTACAAGTCCTAGTGAGTACGGCCAGCCCCCAGTGTCTCGGCAGGGAAGGAGTTGTCCTTGTCCACAAGACCCCAGAAAACAAGCAAATGGGGAGTTACCCTAGTCCGAGACGGGCTGTGGAAGCGCAGTGATGTTTCTCAGAGGATGAAGGATTATCTGGCTGGGCAGTGAGGGGTCCCAAGGGAACAGGCAGCTTATAAGAATACTATACAACCCCACAGGCAGAAAGGAATCAGCGTACATGGGTCTTTTCTAGATGGCCTCAAATTCTTGCCCTTCCTCCTGTACCTTCTGTTATCAGATTTTTCCTACTGGGGTTCCCCAGTGAGGGCTGAACCATACTGGGCCATATTTTTCAGAGCCAAAAAGGTCAAACTGGTGAAGAAATTTCAAGCTGGGACCCAAGGAACCTCAACTCAGGCCATTCCTTGACCAGCAAATGTTCCACAGAAACTCAGCCTGAGGAACTCAGAATGCAGGCCACGGGTTCCCTTACACGAACAAGAGATGATGCTGTGCTCTACATAATAATTGGGGTGCTGGTGTTTTGAACCCAAGTGCTCTTCCCTTGGAGCTGATGGTAGTGGTCTCTGCCTTTGGCTTTCTGAAACAGAAGATCGGTGCTTGCAAACAATTCAGTGACCTTGCCAAGAGCTATGGTGTCTCGGTGGGACAAGGGAACATGCCCTGAGGAGACCCATGTCATTTTTTTTTTTTTAAGATCTTATTTACTTATTTGAGAGACTGATTGATATGGGGGGTGCGGGTAGAGCGTGCATGAGCCAGGGCAAAGGGAGAGGGAGAAGCAGACTCCCCGCTGAGCAGGGAGCTCAACAAAGGGCTCGATCCCAGGACCCTGGGATCATGACCTGAGCCGAAGGCAGACGCTTAACCGACTGAGCCACCCAGGCGCCCCAAGACCTATGACTTTTCCTATCCTTCTGGCGCCCCTGCTTGGTGCTGGTTCTACCAGGAGTCCCGAAGAATCTGGAATTGCCAATTAGAGGTCCTAATTCCTTGCAGCTGTGACGCTCCAGGACTCCCAGGTGACAAAGCACCTTCCCAGCCTGACCCTCCCAGTGTCCTTCCGAGGTCTCCGAGGCAGCAGCCTTCGCCCCATGTCATAGATAAGGAAACTGAGGCTGGAGGGAGTTAGTAACTTACCCAAAAGGTCCGAGGGGGGCTAGAACCCATGTTTCCCAGGACACGAGTAGGTCATAGAGGAGACCGCGGCTCAGGGTTTCGGAACAGACTCAGGAGACTTCAGTGCCCCTCTTTCAGGAACCGACGGCCTGAGCCGGCAGAAGGTCAGTAAGGCCAGAGTTGACCTGAGCAATATTATCAATCTGCCAAACCTAACTAGCATTCATAGAACACTCCACCCAACAACGGCAGAATATTCTGCTGTTCACATGAACACTCACCAAGACAGACCACATTCCAGACCAGAACACACACCTGAACAAACTTAAAAGAACACAGATCATACAAAGTATGTTCTCAGACCACAATGGAACTGAACTAGAAATCAATAACAGAAAGATAGCTGGAAACCCCCCAAATATTTGGAGATTAAGTAACACGCTTCTAGATAACACTTGAAGCAGAGAAGTCTCAAGCCGGGGTTTGGGAGCACGGCAGACCTGCGTCCCAATCCCAGCTCTGCCTCAGCCCTACTGGCTAGCCTTGGGCGATTACAGTCCACCGCTTGGAAGTGGACTGCCACGCAGCCAGGGAGCGAGGACGGTGCCACTCCCTCCCCGGATGCGTCCAGCAAGCGCCCTGAGTAGGGGCGGTCACCCGGACAGGCCCCTAACTCAGGCAGCACAGCGCCCCCTCCCAGAGAGCACCCAGTGGCCGTAGCTCTTCGGGTCACTGTTTTGCCCACTGTTCCCCACCACCTGGCCGTCCTGGAGAATACTGCCCTCCGGGCCCCCCAGCCAGCTCACTCTGCCAGAGAAAAGCAGATGTGCCCGCAAGACGCTGAGCCTTCTCTTCTCTACATCCATTTGGCGGCCACCTGCCTGGGCACCCCCGCCGGGCAGAACTCTCTGTGTCCATCCATCCCCACCAAGTGGCGACTGCCACTTGGAATACCGGCTCCAAAGACAGGGTTCTCCTAGCCACGGAGCGCGATGACTCAAGTGCCAGATGAGCCAGGGAAATCTCACCCGAAACTGTGTGAAAGGGAACTCTACTGCGAATCTCGCCAGGCCCTGAGAAGAATAAAAAAACAGCTCATCACACACACACACACGCAGACCTACCGTCTTCTCAAGATCTGATTGCACAACTCACGAAAAAGATTTCCTGAGGCCTGAAAATCTTGCACAAGGCTCTGACTCATTTAGACAAGGCTTATTCAAGTTTGAAAATTATCAAAAATTCCAGCCACGACAACATGCCCTCCGAAACCATCATGTGCCGAAGGGGATGGGCTCAGCCCCTGGTGAGGGACCAGCTGTGGTCACACGAGGCTGTGCAGGACTGTTTTCGAAATGTGCTTACTTGACAATCTGTCCCGGGAAGCTCAAATCATAGGGTACCCGCAGGCTCCCAACTCTTTTTCCCCCTTAAGATGTGACAATTCTTTCCATGGGAGGAGTTCCGAAAACATGGAAAGCAACCCAAGGATTATTCAAGAAGGTCTCCGGGCTTCAGGGCTACCCACTGCTACTTCCTGAGCGTCACAGACCCCAGGGAGGGGTAACGAGATGCCACCTGTCAAATCCCAGGTGTTCCAGCTCTTCGTTCTAGAGAAGTCACACAGTTGTCAAATGGTATCCAAGCAAGGACCAGGGGGTTCCGAGGGGGACGGGCAAGGCGGTGCCTGAGTCCCTCTGCCCGGAGAAACTTTCTGAACATACTTATTGGCAGATTTCAAGTCGGTCCGCAGGACACACATCCCTTACCTAACCTTCCTTCTCTGCGAAGCCTTCTCTAACCCACCCACCCGCTTATCCCCAGAAGACATGATGGTTATAGCGTCCCCCCCCCGCCCCCGCACTGAGCTGACTCCTTGTCAGATGCCGCAGTCAGGATGGCAGCTAGAGCCTGACAGCTAATACTGACGGGGTTCTAGTAATGTATCACCTACACCCCCAAGCGCTTCATCTAAGTAGGTGTTTCCACCCTCCAGCAACACCAGGACATTTGCATGCCAGTCCTCGTGTTTTTATAATGATTTCACTGATGGGGAAACGGAGGCTTATGGAGATTAAGTCACACCCAAGAAGTTCCACGTTTAGAAAGTGGTGATCTGACTCCTTCAGCCAGGTATTATGTGACCTACTACGAGCTCCTGAAGACCACGGGCTGCCTGGCCTTACTCCCTTTGACTCCCTACATCTGGCCCTTCTGCGTACACAGTAGGTGTTCCATAAACGCTCTGAACAAACTTAGAACTCATGTCACTAATTCCAAGAGCTAAACTCTGGGCCCTGACAGCAGCGAGGGACATGCGTCTTCGCTGCCACTCACCTCTGTCCTGTGTTGTGTTGTACTAGCTGGTGTCCATCGGTGGCTCTGGACACACGTCACCCAGCAGCACCGGATCACCCATCCTCCCTACGACTCCTGGGAGCCTTGCCAAAAGCATCTGGATTAGCTACACTTCTCAGTTTCTCTGCTAATATTAATTTTCTTTTTCTTTCTTTCTTTTCTTCTTCCCTCCCTCCCTCCTTTCTTTCTTCCTACCTTCCTTCCCTCCTCTTTTCTTTTCTTCCTTCCTTTCTTTCTCCCTTCCTTCTTTCCTTCCTTCCTCCCCCTCCCTCCCTCTCTCTTTCTCTCTTCCTTTCTCTCTCTTTTTTATGGCAGAGAAGGTGGGAAGGAAAGATGAAATGACTCAGGAGGGATCTCACTCCAGGGACCCATGCGGCCCAGCCTCGGAGCCCCTGTAAAGCAGCAAGAGGCACCAGGTTCGCCGGGGCTCCTGTCTTGGGGGGTGGGCATGTCACCACGGTGGTCACCCAGGGATTTTCCACAGCCAGCGAAAGCTGAAGTACTAGGAAACCAAGCCCAAGAGGGGCCACATGCAAGATGGGCCAACGCCAACCCAGGCTTTATCCATCAATAACTTAAGAAAAGAAATAACTCATCCCAGCCTTGAAAATAGGGATGAAGCGACCACAATTTTTCAGACTAGTTTTCTTACAGGAATCACTAACCAGTCCAGCTAGAAGGGACCTCAGAGATCATCTGGTCCAATCCCCTCATTGCTGAGTCTCTGAGAGGTTGGGGGCAGGTCACCTGGTCAGGTAACAGCCTGGGAAGTGACCAGCCTGCCGGTCCCTCCACACCAGCTGGCCTTCCAAGGAACCCTCAGCCTCCAGCCAAACTTGATTTCTTCTTCAAACTAAGCCTCACCAGAGCTATTTATTCACTTGAAATACAAGCTCACGGAAAGTCTGATTTCTCAACCAAGGCACGAAACTGTGTCCAGTATCGCACAGCTCCAAGTGGACTCAGAATCCAGCCTTGCTGTCCGGAGGCTGTCGGACGTCTGACCACAGTTAGCTCACGGTCCCCACCATAATCGCTTACCGAATGCAGTTATTTTAAGCTCTAATGCAACCTATTTACAGCTCTTCTGGACGGAATGAAGTTACTCAAATGCTTGGCTTTCGATATTGTTAACTTACAAATTTTATGAAACCTCATTACTTTAACTCTTCAGCAAAACCGACAGAGAATAAAAGCAAATAACCAACCAGAGAGAGCAGAGCCTCATAGACTGTGGCAAAGACAGTTCTTCTAAACCGGTGGTTCTTAACCGGGAATGCACAGCCAGGCTCCACTTTCAGAGGCCGTCCCTCCTCAGGCCTGGGGGGGGCAGGGGTACCGGGATGAGGATGGGGAGAGCTCCAGGCTTGTCTGGGCGGCGTTTCGGGTGGGGTGGGGTGGGCTGTCCTGTCGGGGGTACTAGGAGCAGAAATGGAAGTGGCTGCTGCTTTGGGAAGTCTCTTTCAGCCTCTTTCCTGGCTGCTTGTCCATTTTCTGGCAGAGGTCTGCAGCACCAGACACCCTGGCCCGTCTTTTGCAATATCTGGGAATCCAGACAGGCCTTTCTCTCCCGAGGGAGAGAGGCCTGGAGCTCTGCTTTGGAAACATCTTTACTCCAGCCCCTTCTGCTCCTTTGGCTTTTCTGCAGCAAGAGCTGCCCTGATGGCAACTGGGGGCAACCATGTCCTCCAACTCCCGTGCCTGTGGAATGAGAGCTGGGAGGTGTCCTACATTTCATCCCAAGGCCATGGCCATCTGGAGCACTGTTTACTCCAGCTATTAGCTGCGGCTTAGCTGAAGTTGGCGTATAATCTTAGTTTCTCTGTCAACAGCACGGCATGGTGATTATGAATGGGCCCTGGACCAGATGCATGAGTTCAAGTCCTGGACAAGGAACTTGTCTGTGACTCTGTCTCCCAGCTGTGACACAGGGAAGATTACAGCACACCCTTCCTACAATTCTAGGAGGGTCAAATGAGTTAACATACGCCTGGCACAGAATAAGCTCTAAATATATGTTAGCCTTTATTATTATACTGTTATATTAACTGCAATTCCTTTCTTTGTTATAATTTCCTGACAGTACAGAGTTTTTGCTTTAAACTAATCCAAACCGCTAATGGTGGAAGAGGAGAGAGGTCTTTGTTCTCTAGCATAATTGGACACTTTCCCATCCAAACCCTGACAGCAGCACTGATTTCTGAAATAGAAGAGTTGACTTCATTTCCAGAGTCATTGTCAGGAGACATTGTCTGAAGTTTTCATGAAACAGTGTACAGATAAAAGTACTCTCTTTTCTTTAATTTTTAAAAAAGATTTTACTTATTTATGGGAGAGAGAGAGCGCATGAGCAGTGGGAAGGGGCAGAGGGAGAGGGAGAAGCAGACGCCCCACGGAGCACAGAGCCCAACGCAGAGCTCGGTCCCAGGACCCTGAGATCACGACCTGAGCCGACGTCAGATGCTCAACCTTTCCGAGCCACCCAGGCGCCCCCAAAGTGCTTTCTTTTAAATGGCGACACGTTCCGCCATCCAAAGATCCACCACGACTGTGAAGAGCCGCTCAGCTGCCCAGGGCCTCGGGTCTGCGGGCATTTCCCGCTCCCGTCCCCTCGCTCTCGGCTCCGGGCACACCCTCCCTAGGATCTTGGAAATCATGGGGCCCACTCATGTCTCCGGAGCTCCTTCCCCACATCCTTGCATGGCTCCCTCCAACCTCAGGCCTCCTGCGTCCACCCCAGTGAAAACAGCATCCCTGCCAACCCTCTCCGCCAGAGCCGGCAGCCAATTCACCTCATTTAACAATGACGTCAAGCGACCTGCTCATGGGCAGGGCTTTGACTGAATGAAGTCTTGGCTCCCAGGCTCCGGGCCTCAGAGGAGCCTCTGGGCAGTCAAGGGTGGAGTGCGAGATGAGGGAGGGGCGGGGGGCAGGGGGCGGGGGGCGGAGGGCAGGGGGCAAAAGCAAAGCCTTCCATGAAGGGCAGCCTGGATGGCCCCGTGTCTCTGGGTTCTCGATGTGTTCACTCATCCTCTACCCACACGCCGGTCAGGTGCCCCCTGGGTGCCAGGCAGACAGAGAAACACACAGTGTCTGACCCCCGCCGCGCTCGGTAAATATTTGCAGAGAGAGGAAAGGGTGAGAACAGCCTTGCCCCCTCTGTCTCTCTCTCCTCCCAAGGCTGCCACGCTCATCGTCCTGTGGCTGTCCCGTCGCTGGCTCTCCGGGAGCCTGCTGTGGGCCCGATGGCCAAAGGGCAAGGACCCGTTTCTCTCCCCACGGCGACTAGGAATGCGTCTGCCAAGCGCGGAGCTCGCTAAGGGATGCCACCTCATGGGCCATAAACGAGGTGCTGACCCGGTACAGCGAGACTACACACAGTAACAGCTGGCTTGTTTTTGACACACATACGCAATGTGCTTTCTTAATGTTGTCACCTGACACCCAGACGACGGCGGTGGCCCTAACGCGCACGTGGTGCGTGCCGCACTCCGCCGCTAGGTTAGTCCTACACTGGGGTTTCTCTAAGCAGCACCGGTCCAAGAACCTCCCAGTACGTAGCCCAGCTGGCCTCTTCCGGTCGGGGCCTCTGCACCACCAGCCTGGGTCACTCTCACTGCCCTCCCCCAAGGTCCCCAGCCACACTAACCTGTTCGCCAGCTCCCAAGCCAGTCTCAGGCTTTGCCCAGGCTGTTCCCGGCCCTCTGGAAACTGGAAACTTCCTTCACCCTGCCTGACCTCTCTTCCTCAGCCTTGGGGCTGAGCACGAGACTCGCTGGGAGGAAGGCTATCTGGGTTCGAATTCCAGCTGAGTGGCCTTGGGCCAGTAACTGAACCTCAGTTCCTCCATCTGTAAGGGGGATAATAGCAGATGTCCCCGCCTCATGAGGCTGTGAAGCCGAGTGAAGTCACACGGGTAACATGCCTGGCGCACAGGCTGGGGCACAGAGTGCACACGCACACCTGTGCATTGTCACACCCGTACCTCAGTCCCCGCTGGATCCTTTCTCTCCAAGATAAGTCTCCTGCACCCGCAGCTGGCTCCTTCCTGAGGGCAGAGGCCCGGCTCCCTGCTCCTGCGTCACGGGAATCCTCCAATCTCTCCTGGACAGCTCTGGCACCTTGCTCTCCGCGTGAGCCAACCTGTGCCAGGCCCTAGCTGGTCATGTTGGACCCTATTCCGACAAAGAACATCTAGACCAGCCCCTGGCGCTGGGCTTCCCGCCCTCCCTCTCCATGCACTGCCGGCGGCAGGAGGCGGCTGCCAAGTGCACTGCCAAGCGCGGCTGGCCCGGCCCTACACCGCTGGATTGGCCGCAGCTGAACTCCGTACTGTTTTTCTACATGGTCTCTCCGACTGGAGACCAGAAGCATCCCTCTGGAAGGTCCCGCGAGAGAAACCATTTCTCCACCCGTCGCCCCATCCCCGCCGCCTCCCCCACCAAGACGGGTCCTGCTGATACAGAAAAGATGCAAAAGGAAGAAGGGGTTCAAGTGTTCATCCCGAACCCGCCTCCCACCCTCTGCCTCCGATTCCGCCATCCAAAGTCCCGTTCAGCTTATTCCAAAAAACCACTTTCATTTTTTGTAGGATTGGCTCAGAACACGGGAAGCAGGCAGGAGGGGACGGCGCTGATCTACCGGCGCCAGCCCAGGGGGATCATCATCGCGGAAACCGCGGAGCCGGCGGGCAACACCGTTCCTTTCAAATACAAAGTTACGTAGGAAAGTTTTCGCCTGCAGGATCCATTAATGAACGCACGGTTAACTCTACAGGCGCGGGGAGGGAGCAGGGGGGGAACCCAGGGAAGCAGGGGGACGACAAAGCGACAGAAATGAGTCCTAGCAGTCCCAACGCCTCTGGCACAAGGCACCTCTCCCAGTCCCAGTCAACTCTGCGCGCACACTCCTGTCTTGTTTGTCCCTGCTCCCTGGCGCGCTGTGGTGCCCCGCGGGGCACCCAGCAGCCGGCCACCGGGCCGGACGCCCCGTCAGTCCGACCGGGGGCTGCGGGACTGAGCGCGCGGGGCACCCGCCGGGCGCGGAACCGGCCCCGGGCTGGGCGCAAAGCTGGGTTCCCAGGGGGCCCGCGGAATGCTCCTCCCCGGGGGCCGGTGCCCACCTTTCCCAGCAAGCGGGAGCCCTGAACACCCCGCGACGGTTCGCCGCCCCTCCGCTCGCCCGGGCCGCCCGTGGGGAGCGGTCGGAGCCGGGATGGCGGGACCGGGGAGCTCGGGGCGCGCGGGTACCTTGGCCGCAGGCGCCGCGCTGCAGGACGATGACCGGCGGCTGGTGCAACCTCTCGGAGCGGCGGCTGGCTGCGCGCAGCTGGCACAGGTTGGCGTAGGTGTTGGCGTCGCTGCCGCACACCGGCTCGCTGCTGGCGCACACGCAGAGGCCGGCCTGCGCGCGCCGCCGCACGGTGGCCGAGGCCGGCACCCCGAAGGGCACCACGCACTGCAGCCCCTCGCCGCACGGACCCTCCTGCAGGCCGCACGCCGCCCCCTCGGGCGCGCCGCACACCTCGCAGCAGCCGCACGCGTCGCGGACGCGGCCGCCTTCGCAGTGTCCCGGCGGCGGCTGGCAGCGCGCGGGCTCGCAGCGTTCCGGGCACCCGGCGGCCGCAGGCGCCGAGCGTCCGGCCCGGGACGGCTGCGCCTGGGCGGGCGCCGCGAGGAGCAGCAGCAGGAGCGGGAGGCACGAGGAGCGCGGGGGCTGCATGGCGGCTCCGACGGCAGCGGCGGCGGGCTGGGCGAGGACCGGAGAGCTGCGCCGGGAAGAGCGCGGGAGGGACTAGGGCGAGCGGGTGCGAGTGCGCGCGACCGCGCGGCCCAGCCCATTGGCCTCGCGGCGGTGACGAGCCGCCTTGGGGACGGGCACGGCGGCCGCGGTGGGGAGGGCGGGGGGGCCGGCCGGATGGCGGGCGGGCGGGCGGCTGGAGCGGGGACCGCCCGCGGCGGGGGCAGGGCGGGCGCGCCCGGGCACGGCGCGGCTGGTGGGGCGCGGGCGGGGCGGCGCGCGGGTCCGCCCTCTCGTGGGGCCGGGGCTCCAGGTCTACGCGTCTCTCTTCTCCGCCGTTCGCGGGTTCTCTCACGCCCCTCGCGAGCCAAAAACTAAAAGGCTCTGCGAAGGGGAACCTGCAGTGGCCCCGCGCGTGCGGGCCCGAGAAAGTTCCCCAAATTGCCCTACTGGGGACCCGCTCCGGCAGCGGGAGGGGCCGCTGCCGGGACCCCGGGCGGCGCTGGCGCTGCTGGCTCTGGTCACGCGCTCCAGAGGAGGGGGACGGGCACCTCTCTGGCATTGACCCCCGTGTCCGGCACGCGCGACCGTGACCGTGGTCCCTGTGCATCCGTACGAAGAAGGTGGCGCCCGCGGGGGCTGGCGGAAAGCCAACGCCCAGACCCACGATTACATGAAAAAAGCAAAGAGCAGAAGTAATTAGAATAGAATCATTCGTGTCAGATTCCTTTAAAAAGTTAAGGGTGGGATGCGTGCTTGTACACGCACAGAATAGCTCGGGAGCGAGACGCCAGAGGCTGGTAACGCGCGGGGGCGGGGGCAATGGGAGTCCTGCGTGAGAGAGGGGCTTCGTACCGCCTCAATTTTTCACCACGTGCATGATTAGCCGAAAATATTATTAAATAAAAGAGTTCATCTTTGATCTTCCATTTGAGTCTTCGCTGCATCCTTTGGGACAGACGCAAGTCAAGGCATCACCTGGAGGGGTGGGGGCGACTCCGGAGGCGGATCTCGGTGCCCCCGTGGCGCCAGGCCCGCAGGCGGCGGCCTCCAGGCCAGTGCTGAGCAGATGGACAAAGCTTGTGCCTGAGGACCCAGGGGCAGACGGGTTCACACACGCCCTGCCCCGGGAGAGACGCCCACGGGCGGTGGGCTGGGAACACTGACCTTGGGGTGGAGTAGGTGTGGGAGGGTGCATGGGAGGCTTAGGGTTTTGCACTATTTTTTTGTATGTGGGTGGTTCCCTTGTGCACAAGATTTTTTTCCAATAAAAGTAGTTTTAAAAAGTAAAATCCAAATATTTATAACCACCCTTGCCCAAAGCACCTCCCAAATGTGAACCATGCTACCGTCCAGGGTCCAGAGGGGTGCCTGGGACCAAGGGTTGGGAAACAGGAGGCTCAGCAGCGGGGAGCTTGGGAAAGACTTTAGGGAAGTGTTTCCTAAAGCCAGAACCTCGTCCTTGTGGAAAGGGAGACCTTGACCCAGAATTCATTCAGCCCTGGATACTGGAGAGGGCATAGCTCTGCTGACTGGGGGCGCTGTGTGCCTGGCTAGCTGTGATCACCCCAAAAGGGGGATGCGTAGGGGTGAGGGAAGTAATTAACAAAGTTGATCAGCCAGTAATGAGTTTCCCCCACCGCAGCCCAGCGGGCAGATCAATTAAGCAGGGCCTGTGGTGGCAAGTAAATTGGTGAAAACTTCTTTTTGTCCAGTACTTTTATTTTACAGAGGAGAAAACTGAGGACCAGAAAGGATAAGTGACTCCCCCAGGGTCACACTACCAGTTAAGAGTGATGCAGCCAGGGGGCGCCTGGGTGGCACAGCGGTTAAGCCTTAAGCTCTGCCGTGGGCTCAGGGCGTGATCTCAGCGTTATGGGATCGAGCCCCACATCAGGCTCCTCCGCTGGGAGCCTGCTTCTTCCTCTCCCACTCCTCCTGCTTGTGTTCCCTCTCTCGCTGGCTGTCTCTATCTCTGTCAAATAAATAAATAAAATCTTTAAAAAAAAAATAAAAAAAGAGTGATGCAGCCAGGACCCCAGCCTCCAGCCTCCAGCCGAGCTGCTGGAGTGAAATAGGTTAAAAATAAAACTATATGCTGGGTGGGTCTCCTGGCTTTTTCCCTAACAGAGGACAAGTCCCTGCCGGTTTCACTGAGTCCCCCTCCGGCCTCCCCCTCACTCCATTCTCCATTTCATCTCCCCACCACACACACTTTACTCCCCCAGTGCTGAATAACTTGCGTTTTCTGGTACATACCTTCTCCTGTCTAAAGCCTTTATGCTTCTGCTCGTGCTCTTCCCTCCTCCTGAAATGCCCTTCCTCCTCCCCAGGGTGAGTTAGTCTGACGTAGTGAAGCTGCCAGGAGCCATGTCATCTGATGGGCTTGGGAGTGGAAATCCCACTTCTGTCCTTTCATTCTGTGACTTTGGGTAAGTTGTTCAAGAGCCTCGGGCACCTTCACCAGGAACATGGTGGTGACTGCGCATCTAGTGACTAAAAAAAGGTGTTCGTGGCCACAAAACCACCCCTATGATGGTTCACAACCCGGAAGGGATGTTCGCAATGGCGACGACCAGGAAAAGCAAGCCACAGAAGCCACGTGGCTCTTCTCCCAGGGAAGGAAGATGGCACCACCCCGCCACTGGAACCCAGGCTGGTGGTGGCATCAAGGAGTCGGCAGAGGGAGGAGTGGGAGACGGAGCCGTTCCCGACAAGCAGAGTTCACAATGCCCAAGGTTTTAGAAAGACCATGATCACATCACAGCATCTCCCAGGACTGACTGCAGCTCACCCCCTGCTTTTACGTTAACACCAGCTCACCAGAGGGCCCCCCCCTCACCCCCCAAGACCTTCAACTCAGAGATGGAGAAATTAAAGTCCCACCAGGAGGGTTAGGGAGATCCTGAACAGTCACTCAGGAGGGTGGTGTGTGTGTGTGTGTGTGTGTGTGTGTGTGTGTGTGTGCGCGCGTGCCTGCCTGTGTCCATGTGCGTGCCTCCATGGAAAGATACAGAATAATTCAATTGGAACCTGGCATCAAGAGCCCATCATTGATTGCTCGTCCCTTAATCCTAGCGTTCCCATTTCTAGAAGTAATGCTTTGGGTCTGAAAAAGCTACTGTTTCTCTTCTTTCTTCCCCCTCTATTGCCATTTAGAAAGACAGTTTCTTATGAGACACATATTTTTGATACATCATGAAAACTCATTTCTCACCAGGTCTTGGCACAGATTCCCAGAGAACATTTTTCCAGAGAAAAGGGGGTAGTTCTGAAACCACAAGAGTTCCCTGCCATTTTCTCTGCCGCCCAAATTTACAGCATTTAAACTTTAAGTTTGGACAAAGTCAAGCCTATTCATGAATAATAAACAAGAAAACACCACGGCTGACAAACCCTTGTTAGGAAATGAGGTTTCTGGACTGGCACTGAGCAACCGTGTCTGTGCTGCCCCCAAAGAGAAAGATCTCCCACTCGGGGCCTCTAACCTCCCAAAAGCAAGAAGGACCCAGACTGGCTGGGTCACATTGCCTTTCCTAATCCACAGGCTCTAAAACCTAAGGAGCTAGAGTAATAATTTTGACACTTCCTACAATCTTATAATTGCCCTACTCAGTAATGTTGGGGGGTTGACAATCCCGGTAAAAGGAAGTCCAGACTTCTTAACCTGACATCCAGAATGCTCCATGAATGATGTCACCTAAACTGCCCTTCAAGCCAGATTGTCCTCTGTTCCAGGGTGGCAGACATCCATCCCCTAGTTGTCCCTAGCATCCATTCCCACCCTCTCCATAGTAACAGAACCTTGGCTGGGACAGGCTGCCCAGGTAAAAGGTGACTACTGAGCCAGTTTTGATTGCTTCGGAGAACTAGGCACACTCCCGTTACTCCCGTCAGAAAGTCATGATCTCCTTTGACAAAAGGCGCACCCTGCTCCTGCGTCTCTGAAGACAGTCCCATGTCGGTTCAGTTTGGTTTAATTGGAGAGAAACTTCTCGAGCATCTGCCGTATGCTGGACACTCTGCTAGACACTGAGATGTGGCATTAAATAACAGAACCCCTGCCCCCAAGGAGCTCAAAGTCTAGAAATTTTCTGCAACAATGGAAATGGCCTCTACCTGTCCATGGTGGCAGCCAGTAACTATGGGTAACTAACTACTGAGCATTAGAAATGTGCCAAGTGCAGCTAAGAAACTGAATTTTTATTTGCATTTCATTTTAATTCATTTAAGTGCAACAGAGTGCACCTCGTTAGCCGTATGAAACGAGTGTCTATCACACTGGAGACAGGGATAAGGAAACAAGTGCAGGGTGACCGGAAGGAGCTCCGTGAGAGGGAGGAACTGGGACTCTAAGGGTGCCAACTGAGCCGCATCTTAAGGGATGGGGAGGAAGTCACCAGGGGCACAGGAGCGGGTGGCATGCGGGGGGGGGGGGGGAGTCGACTCTATGAGTCCCCTCGGTTGGGGAAGTGACCAGCTGTGCAGTGTGGTTGGCAGCAGGGAAGGGGTCCCCGTGGGCAGGAGAGGAGCTGGAGGGGAGCACCGGCTTGTGAAGGGCTCCCGCTGACCTCCTGAGGAATTTGGGCTTTACCCTGGTGCTGATGAGGGCTTCCACTGCACTTTGAAGGAGATGTGTTTTGGTCGAATCACGTTGCTGCAGCGTGGATTCAGCCACAGGCATTTTTAAATAGAGCTACATGACGGGATTTGGATTATGAAGCACCTTGAATTAAATTGAAGAAGCAGCTGATGTAACCTAATCGGTAAGAAGTGAAGAGATTCCAATAGCTTTGTAACAAATTATTAACTCATTTCCGCATGACCTCTTCCATGCAAGGCCCTCCTCCAAAGACACTGCAAAGGGCGAGGATGCTTAAAATATTTTTGGGGAACTTTAGAGGCACTTTGGAAATATTAGCATTTCCAATATCAAATCACAACATGTTCATGTCCCTTAATTAAAGGAGGACATGTGGGACCCAATCCCGACCTGGCTGCTGTTCCATGTTTGCTGTCGAGCCTTCAAGATGTATAATTCTGATCCTTGATTAATTTAGACTAACCTGTCCCCTAAATTAATTGCAGAAGACCAACGGTCTGGTCTGTGTTTGTATTAATCGGCTCTTTCTAATATATTTGCTCTAGAAAATTAAAAGGGTATGCCATATGACCAAATTTTTCCACTCTCCTTGACCGGCTTGATCAGACAGACACAAGTTCAAATAGAACCACAGGCAGCCACCAAAGTGTCATGAATGACAGCTTGTCAATTTTCTGTTACTCGGGAGCAGCATAAAAAGCTGAACGAGGTCACGCACAGAACAGGCTTCCTTGCAGGCAGGAATGTTTGAGTGCAGGTCAAAGAAGTGATGAGCCGGAATTTTAAATGTGCTTGTAAAGAGAAATTTTAAAAAATGGGGAAGGGTGTTCAATCTTTGAGTTATTTCCTCATCTAGTTACATAGGCACTAAAATACCCACAAAAGGCCAAGGCTTATAGGTATTAAAAAGCACTTACTGAGTTTATCAGGAGGATCTCGGAGGTGCTGGGATGTCAGCATTTGAAACCAACTTGACCTAGAAGGCCCAGATTCTTTCTCTACAAACTTGCATTGATTATTTTCCATAGACATTGTTACCTATACAGCCAAATGTTTATCTTTGTTTAATCCCTATACTAATAGGACCATGAGAATGTGAAACTGTGAGAATATAAAGATGGCGTCCCTTTCCTGATGGCTACTCTAAAAGCCTTGGCCGAGGTCTCTGCTTCCATCATTGTAACCCCAAACCCAGCCCAGCAGCTGGGGGCGGGGGGGTGCACCCAAGTGGCCGTCTACGGGCTTTGGGTTTCCTCTACCTGCCCCCACTCTCCCACCCGTGCAGCTTCCTGTTTCCTTTGTCTGGTGCATACTAGGGGCGCTGGAAATATTTGTTGATATTCCTGACCTCCCAGCTATAGAGAATGCCTACCTTGGTCAACTGCTTGACCCAGAGAAGGGCAGAATTCACCCCGATTCTAGCTGTGAGACCGATGGTTCTCGAACCTGAGCTTGCCTAGAAGCCCCTAGAGGGCCGGCTGAGGCGCACGTGGCGGACTGATTCAGCAGGTCTGGGGTGGGGCCTGAGGATTTGCATTTCTAGTAACTTTCAGGTGATGTTGATGCTGTTGGCCTGAGACCCCACTTTGGGTACCAAATAATCCCCCCCCCCACCCCTGTCCCCGTCTACCTCCCATTCCTGCTCTGCTGGTACATCTCCATATACACACACTGGGTGGTATCATGTGGGAGAAGCATGGCTTCATTTAGGGGAACAGATAGCCAGCCTGAGGGGCTTCTGCAGAGGGACCCCAGAGCCAGTCTTAGGAGTGAGCAAGAGTTAGAAGCCAGTGGGCGGGGAAGGACAGAACAGAGACAGCCACTGTTCCCATTTATTGAATATGAACTCTGGCTTCACCTAGCGGTTTTAATCAGGAAAGGGATGTGGTCAGATTTGTGGGTTGGAAAGACCACCAGGACCAGGGTGAGAACTGGTCTGAGGGATGGGGGTGTGGAAGGAGGGGGAGTCTGGAGTCAGGTTCTAGCAGGAGAGAAGAGTCCGGATTTTAGCAGCTGGGATCAGGGAGTACGACGAAGAACGAGTTTGCCGCTCTGCCTATAATCAGCTCCTCTCCTTCCCACCCAGTACGGACCACAGACTCTCTAGGGCAGACGTGAAGGGCACATGTCCCACTGAGCAGAGCAGACTGATGGTCCCAGGCCCTCCGGAGCCCTGCCTTTCCCCTCCCCCTCCTCAGCTGTAGTCAGTCCTGGATAGAGAATGTGCCTCGTGCTCCGAGGCAGGGGCGTGATGCAATGACAAAGGTGCTGCCCCTCGCCAAGCCCATTCCCCATCTGGTTCAGCTCCAGGAGAGGCATCTTTTCCTAAGCCATGCAAAGATGCCTCAGGGGTTGGGCCCCCTGAAAACTCTGCCCTAAATGGCTGGTGACCTTGGGGAGGGCGTTCTCCTTTCTACGGTCCTCCTCTACGGGAGGAGGTGACAGAGACCCCTGGTGTCCATTACAGCCCCCCATGGAGCTTTTTCAAAATGCTGACATTCTGGAATTGGGCAAAATTTGATTAAATTCGGTAAATAATAGTAGTGAGTCAGTGTCAATTTTCTGATTTTGATGACTTTACTGTAGTGACAGAAGAGAAAGTTGAGTTTTATTTTTGTCCTTTAAAGAAAATACACACTGAAGCATTTAGAGGCAAAGGGCCTTCATGTCTGCAACTCAGTCTTAAAACGGTTCAGAGGTGGAGAAAGAGCAAGTGTGGTTGACCTGTGGGGAAGCTGGGGGGGGGTGGTAAATGAGCGTTTTATGCTATTTTTATGACTTTTCTCTAATCTCAAAATTATTTTAAAATAAAAAACTTCTTAAAAAATAAATACCCCAAATCGATTGAATCTAGAGGCACCAATAAGCACATGAAAAGATGCTCAACATCATTAGTGATCAACAGATCCAAACCACACTGAGACAGCACTTCACACCCCCTAGGACGCTTGTATAAAACGTCAGGTTGGGGGATGGGGTGACTGGGGGATGGGCATTCAGGGGGGCATGTGATGGAATGAGCACTGGGTGTTGTATGCAACTGATGAATCACTAAACTCTCCCTCTGAAACTAATGATACACTATATGTTAATTCATTGATCTGAAATCAAAGACAAAAACTTAAGTCAGATGGTAACGGGAGATGGCAGAAATGTCGAGACATGGGAACCCTCCCACCCTGCTGGTGGGAATGGAACACGGTGTAGCCACTTTGACAACCAGTCTGTCTGTTCCTCTGATCACCACCGGGTCACCGTGTGGTCCAGCACTCGCACTCCCCATGGACACCGAAGCACGTGTCTGCACAGAAACTTGCCCACGAATGTTCACAACGGCATTATTCGTCAGCGCCAAAAAGTGGAAATAACCCAAATGTCCCGTCGATGTGCCGTACCCATGCAGTGGAAGATTGCTCAGCCACAGAAAAGAACGAAATACGCCTGGGACAGAATCGATGAACTTGAAGACAGGACGCTGAATGAAAGATGCCAGTCACAAAAGGCCGCACACTATAGGATTCCGTTCACGATATGTCCACCACCGGGAAATCCCCGGAGATCGAAAATAGGGCTGCAGAGAGGGCGGTGGGATAGAGAGGTAATGGATAAAGGGGAGGGGGTGGCTTTCGAGGTGACTGAAATGTTTTTAAAATTGTGGTGTTGGTTGCACATCTGTGAACATACTAAAACCCACTGAATTGTACCCTTTTAAGTGGTGCGTTGTATGGGATTTGAATTGTATCTCGATAGCACTGTTTTAAAAAACGCACTGGGGGTTGTGACAGAGCATCCCTGATGACTAGTGTTCCGAGCCCCCTGCCCCCGGGGACTCCAGCGAGCCGTCAGGCTGAGAACCACAGCCCGGCCGTTTCTATGTGTTACACCACGGCAACACGTGTTTCAACCATCCTGTTCTTCCACAGCCAGAGTCCTTCCAAAATTCCGTGGCTCTGGGAATTCTATTTGTCTGCTTCACAGGATGTATTTGAATCAGCCAGGCTGCGTTCGGATGGGCCACCACCTTGCCCTCCCCCCGCAGGCTGGGAGATGTCTGGAACGGGGCGCCTGCCCTGCCCACGGTGCCCACTGGTGCCAGCCCCCCGGGGGCTCATGTTGTGGGGTTAGACCGATGCTTGCAGCAGATGCCAGGTACAGCCGTGAAGTCGGACATTTTATCTTGATTTTCATGTACTTTCTTCCCTTAAATTGATTCCTTTTTTTTCCTTTGGTACCTCTGAATCCTCTTCACCCATTTCGCCCAAACTTGGTTCTATTTTTGATGCGTCCTCCAGCCATCGGCTGTCAGCACTCCTGGACGGCGTGGCACCCGCGGAGCCTTATCCCCGATGAATCATGGCCAAGGTACTTTTCCACTGGCCCCTCTCCATCCTTTCTTAAAGCCCTGTCACCTCACATGACAGAGACTCGGATGTCCCTCTTTCCCGATGGACTTTACTTCTTGTAGGCAGTTTCTGGCTGCTCAAGCCTAGCCCAGTGTCTGGCACCTGGTCATTCAATGACTTCATTGCTCTTTAAAAAGAAGAGTCACCACTTTAGAAATCGGGCCTGAAATT
This sequence comes from Ursus americanus, assembly GCF_024610735.1. Lineage (NCBI taxonomy): Eukaryota > Metazoa > Chordata > Mammalia > Carnivora > Ursidae > Ursus > Ursus americanus. The sequence continues at coordinate 9,382,450 of NC_142132.1, forward strand.
CTCACCGGCCTTCCTGTCCCAAAGACCTGCAGTTTGAGGGAGGGGAAGGAGAAATTACCGGGCCCTCAAGGGCAGGAAGACCAAGCCCAACCACTGTGATGATTCAAAGGGGAGTCAGGAAATCCTCACTAATGGCCCAACTTCCCTAGTCTGAGATCCCAGAAGAAGCCCAGTAACGACCCCCCGGAGCGTGCTATTACACTAAGCAAGAAATGCAGGATATAAAACTGTGCCTGCTGTTTGCTCCTGATTGTTCAGAAACCGATGGCCAGACTCAAACATGAGCAGAACCAAGCCTGAGGTTAATTCTGGGTGGAGGGCTGAAGGGTGAGGGATGGTATTTTCTGTACTAACCAGTAACACTGGGAGAGAGAGACAATTAAAAGTGGAGGAAGAGAAGGTAAGAAAGCCAAAGCCCTGTCCATCAGTGGGAGCCAAGCTCCTGGGCATGCTCTCCCTGCAGCAGGGACTCCCCGTCTGAGGACCCCCCAACACTGGACCACGCTTCTACCTGCAGTCACTCCTTGTCCCTCACACCCTTCGAACCCACCCCGTCCCACTGCTGAGCTCAGCATCTGCTCCTGATCCTTTGTAGACTCCACTGGTGACTGCCTTTGACATATCCGGGGCATAGCTGAGTGTGTACCAAGTGCTTAGCCTGAATAAATCCAAAGACTTTATAGATTGTTCCAAATCTGCATTTTCTGACATTTTAAAGCGAGGATGCTTTTCCATGCTTTTTAGTCCACCAAGACTTTCACACACCTTTTTGACGTCTTCCGCAAAGCTCTATCTCTGGACATGGCTTATTCACTCCCTTATTTCCCAGTTTCTGTGTCCCCATCCCTAGTGGCCTGTGCCCCAATCCCTGGCACAAGGAAACAGCTGTGTCAACGCTATAGAGGTGATGACTCCCAGGATACCTTTAAAGATGGTGTTCAGATATCACAACATAATTTTTAAATAATCAGGACAGTTCGGTACTGGCATAAAGATAAACATATAGGTCCCTGGAGTAGGTGGGAGCCCCAATCAGACTCAGATATCAAGCAGTAACCTGATTTCACAAAGGCATAACTGTAATTAAGTAGGGTCTTTTCAGTCAATGGCACTGAATCAGCCATTCTTATGGGGGGGGGGATGAATGTAGGCCCCATGTCAAATATAAAAATTAATTCAAAGTGGATCATAGACCTAAACTGGAAAATTAAAAACAATGCAGAGCTCAGGAGAAAGGTTCCAGATAGGAAAATATCTTTATGATCCTGGGGTAGGCAGAGATTTCACAAATAGGACACAGAAATCACTATTGAAAAAACTGATAAATATGACTTAATTAAAATAAAGAATTTCTGCTCATCAAAAATGAAAACTCATCAACTGAGAAAAGATACTTACAGCACCTGTCTCTAAACAAGGAATTCACAATATACAACTCAACAATAAAAAGGCAAACAAATAGAAAAAAAATCTGAGCCAAAGATTTCACGAAAGAAGATCTACAAATGGCCCTTGCTGTCAGGAAAACTGATTGAAAACAATGACGCATGCCCACAAGAATTCTAAAATAAAAGAGTCTAACAACCCCAATGCAGGCAGAATGCTAGGCCCACCTCCAAGCTCCCCCCCCCCCCCCGCCCCGTATACACACCCTGTAAAATCCCGTCCCCTCGAATGCGGGTAGGACTGTGGCTAGGAGGCCACAAGTCATCCACACCAGGCACCAGACAGTGGGGCAGGAACTAGCATGTCAGCTCCCTGGGGACAGGTGCTTCTCTCACTGCTCTATCCTAGCATCTCTCACAGAGCCCGGCACATTGCAAGAGCTAGCAGATTTTAAATTAATTGATTGAGACATGGAAGGGTTGGTTGAATGTGTCTAACTCAAGTGAAATACAGGATTTTTTAATTTTAATTTTTTGTCTATCCTCCTCTGAATTTAAAAGACAATCCTTTCTTCTATAGATATTTTGCAATTTTGCTGGTACCTCTGGGGTAGATTCAAATAGTCGTCGCCCCCTGCTATAGAAGGATAATAGTAGGTTGAACCATATACAATTGCTGATGTTTGGTCATTTTCGACTTAATAAAATGGCAATCATATATGGTTCAACCTCGTACTTCCCTGCCCTTTTGATGGCAGGCTTTGACCATGTCATTTTCTCTGGCCAGTGAAAGGTGAGCTTTAATGGCATGTGTCACTTTACTTTTAGGAGTGGTTACATGACTGGCAAGCATCACTTTCCCCTCTTCCAAGACCACCATTTTCCAGACAGAGGTTGCTCAATTCACTTACGCCCCAGGGTAACAATGAAGAGCACAGAGCTACAGTCAAGCCATGCTGGACAGATAGCATAGCTGATCAATCAGCCTGTAGGGTTATAGACCTCTGAGATTTTTGTTACAGCAGCAAAACCCGGTCTATTCTGTCAGATAGTCTTTAGTCTGCCATGTAATAGAGGGAACTTCTGTGTGTCTCCCCACCTATTTCCTATACTCCAGAGTTCAGCAAAATTTCTTGTCCCTAGGAAGCCCTTGGAAAATAATTGAATTTAATCAAGCAAAGTTTTTCTTCTGCTGGAAAAAAGCTGGCTGAGCACAACCAAAGACATTTTGTAACATTTATTAATGCCTATTCTGCCTTTAAGCCTCAGGACAAGAATCAGTCATGAGCCAAGCTCTGTCAGCAAAAATCCCAGGACAATTAAGGCTCCTTTAAGGCTGAAATGAAACTATTTCCAGAACCAGAATGAAACCCAGTTGTCAGCATGTGTCTGCTAGCTCTTCTTCCTGGGGACCCGCCCCCCCCCCCCCACCGCCGTGACTCTAGGCAGGAGGATGAGAGGTCTCTTATAACACTGACACCAGACCCAAGGCAGGAGGAAGGTGGGAGCCAGGACTAGACCCTGGCATATGGCTGTTGTTTTAAGAACAATGGAAAAGTATCAAAGGTTTTTTACCCAATGAGTAAACAATCCGATGTTTTACATGTTGTGAGACTAGATTGTAGAGAAACAGTGGGAACAGGGTGGAACAGAAATTTTCTCAGAAATCATAAATTAGGGGCACCTGGCTGGCTCAGTCAGTGGAGCATGTGATCCCGGGGATGTGAGTTCGAGCGCCACGCTGGGTGTAGAGATTACCAAAAATCTTTTTTAAAAATGCAATAAACATTAAAAAATAAAAATAAAGAAGTCATAAATAATAATATCGACAAAATTTTAAAAAACTTAAATAAACCGGTATCTATGGAGAAAAAGAAATATTTGTCAAAACAAACAAATAAAAGTCACCTCTGAAAAAATTCTTGAGGCCAGTAGGTTTCATGGTTGAATTCCTTGAAACTTTAAGTGAACAGTTTCACGTTGTTTAAACTGAGAACATGGGAAAAAAGATGAAAAACTTCCCAATTCACCTTTACAAAGCAGACACATGCCGATATTAAAACATAAAAGAGCATTCCTTCTCCCCACCCTCACAAAAAATATACAAGTCAATATTATAAAAAGGTACAGGTATGGAACGACTAATCATAAGCAAATCAATCTGCATTATATTAAAGAATGGAATAAGAATGATAATGATATGTTATTCAGAATTGAATTAATATAATTTTTCATATCATCCCAAATCCCAAAAAGTATCTAATGAAATTCCATATCCATTCCTGAATTTTTTTTTTTTTTTGTGAACCAAAAATATAAGGAACTTCTTTAACATGATAAAAAATATCTTGGGGCACCTAAGTGGCTCAGTTGGTTAAGCATCCAGCTCTTGATTTTGGCTCAGGTCATGATCTCAGGGTCATAGGAGCATCAGGGAGCCTGCTTGAGATTCTCTCTCCTTCTCCCTCTGCCCCTCCCTACTCATGCTCTCTCTCTCTCTTTAAAGAATAGAATAGAATAGAATAGAATAGAATAGAATAGAATAGAATAGAATAGAATAGAAATCTCAAGTCAACAGCCAGCATCATATATAATAATATAACACCAGAGACAATTCTATTACTATCTGGACTAAAACAAGCGTGCCAAGCACTAAAAGTTCAGGCTAATTCAATATTAACCACCAGTTCTCTGGGGGGAGAAAAGTTTATTATAAATTTTACTGATATGAGAGATATGTAGCATATGATTTACCAATACTAATAAAATATACAATACTTTTTATTGTGAATTCCATACTGACAATTGATTTTCAAAGAATGCTTTCTTAATTATAGACCAGGGGTTAGCAAACTTGGCTTGCAGGCCAAATCAGTCCATCTCCTGTTTTTGTACAACCTGTGAACTAAGCATATTTTTAACCTTTTTGAATGGCTGAAAAAAAATCAAAAGAATTGCATTTAGTGACACAACAAAATTATATGAAATTCAACTTGCGGTATCCACAAATAAAGTTCTATTGGAATCAGCCCTACTCGTTTGTGTGTTGTCCACGGCTGCTTTCCCTCTGCAATGGCAGAATTAGTCGTTGCGACAGAGGCCTACGGCCTGCGAAGCCGAAAACATCTACTATCTTGCCCTTTACAGGAAGAGGTGCCAACCCCTCGTCTAGACGATCAACAGGAGAATAAATCAAGCCCTAATTTGTAGCATTTGCCAATTTCCAGGGTAAACACTCCCCTGTGGCCAGCTACCAACGCAGCGTTGCTGAATTTCCGAGCTGGGAGGAAAGCCACAGGACACCGCGCTATGTCGTCTTTGGCCTTCCAGGTACAGTGCATGTGAATAGCAGCAAGAGCACAGGTAATGATAACGTGCAGCAAAATAACTAAGACACGAGGAGCTGTATTTGTTACCTTTCTTCCCAATGTAACTTACTTCATTGTGAATTCAGTCTAATCTCACCACTGGCTGTGTGTGGAAACAACAGGTGTTGGCGAGGATGTGGGGAAAGGGAAAGCCTCCTGCACTGTTGGTGGGAATGCAAGCTGGTGCAGCCACTCTGGAAAACAGTATGGAGGTCCCTCAAAAAGTTAAACATAGAGCTACCCTAGGACCCAGCAATTGCACAACTAAGGATTTATCCAAAGGATATAAACATAGTGATCCAAAGGGGCACCTGCACCTCAATGCTTATAGCAGCAATGTCCACAACAGCCAAACCACGGAAAGAGCTGAGACGTCCATCAACAGATGAATGGATAAAGAAGATGTGGTCTATATAGATAAGGGAATATTACTCCAAACGAATTCATCCAAAAGAATGAAATCTTGCCGTTTGCAGCGACGCGGATGGAACTAGAGGCTATTATCCTACGTGAAATAAGTCAGAGAAAGACGATTATCATATGGTTTCACTCAAATGTGGAATTTAAGAAAGAAAACAGATGAACCTAGGGGAAGAGAGGGAAAAATAAAATAAGATGAAAACGGAGAGGGAAGCAAACCTTAAGGACTATTAAGGACTCTTAACTATAGGAAACAAACTGAGGGTTGCTGGAGGGGAGATGGGGTAACTGGATGATGGGCAAGAAGGAGGGCGCTTGAAGTAATGAGCATGGGGTGTTGTATGCAACTGATGAACCACTAAATTCTACCTCGGAAACTAAAAATAAAAAATGGCTGTAACAACAAGCTTGCAGAATCCCCCCAAATTCAGCAATGGACTTACAAGTCAGTCCCAATACTACCATCTGTTTGGAGTGACCAACGGTATGGCAGAGATGGCAGCCCTCTGGCCTGTGCCCACACCCCATTCCACAGAAATGGGAAGAATCACCTGTCCACAGAGCCACGAAATACAGCAAGACTCAGAGTTTCATCCCAGGTTTTACAGGAACAAGAACGCTGACAACATTATCAATTTAGTGTAATTACCGTTTTTAAAAAGTGGGATTTTTTTTTTGGAGCTCAAAAATAAGGATTTGAAGGTTCAAAAATAGAACAGAAAAACATGTCTTTGATATTAAAAGGCATTACAAACTACAATTACTAATATGGTATGATACTGGCAGAGAAATAGTCGTAATATAGAAAGCTCAGAAATGGACTCCAATGTAAACAGTCACTGAAGACTGAAGGTTCGTGTCCCCCCTCAAATTAATGTGTTGAACCTAACCTCCAAGGTGCTGGTACCAGGAGGGGGGCCTTTGGGAGGTGAGAGACCATGAGGGCACTACTCTCACCCTTGTAAGAGACTCCCGAGAGCTGCCCTGCCCCCTCCGCCATGTGAGGACCCAGGGGGAAGATGATCCTCTATGAACCAGGAACAGGAGCCCTCGTCAGACACCAGAGCTGCTGCTGCCTGCATCGGAGACTTCCAGCCTCCAGCACTGGGAGGAAGAAATTTCTGTTGTTTGTAAGCCCCCCAATCTATGGGATTCTGTTACAGCAGCCCACATTGGCTAAGACACTGACATACGTGATATTTCACATCAGCAGGAAGAAATCGATTTTTAAAACTAATGGCACAAAGAAACTGCTGAACTTGGGCATTGGGGTCCGGTGGTGGAGTATATTAGATTTTTACTTATTACCACTTGCCAAAATTATTTCCAGTTGTAATTGACTTTTTTTTTTTTTTAAAGATTTTATTTATTTATTTGACAGAGATAGAGACAGCCAGCGAGAGAGGGAACACAAGCAGGGGGAGTGGGAGAGGAAGAAGCAGGCTCCTAGCGGAGGAGCCTGATGTGGGGCTCGATCCCATAACGCCGGGATCACGCCCTGAGCCAAAGGCAGACGCTTAACCGCTGTGCCACCCAGGCGCCCCTGTAATTGACTTTTAAGAGTAAAAAGTTACAATAAATGTATTGAGAGATTTATAAGTATACATATCAGCATTTGTGTGGGAAATTACTTTCTAAGCATGACAGCAAAGGCAAAATCCATAAAAAAAAAAAGATACCCATAAACAGAAGGACCTAAATGAGAGACAAGTGATAAACAAGGATAAAATTTAAATATAGAAGACGAACAGAGGACAAAGATTAATAGTTCATACACATACGATTCTTGGAAACAAGAAAAAGTCTAGCAGCAATAAGAAACATAGATAAGGACAAACACGGGCAGTCCACAAAAAGCACAAAGGGAAATGGCCAATTAACATTTGAAAAACCTGGACTTCCCATAGTTTTCAAAGAAGCATAATATTGAAATCCCAACAAGATATCCTTTTTTCCAATCAGACTGCCAGGAATGATGGAATTCAGCCCTGTCCGGGGCACGAGGAAACGGGCGGTCTCATGCACCACCAGCGGGAGCAGAAATGACACACATCCTTCCTAGAAGACTGGCGGGATTGCGGTGGAGCTGCGTGTCAGGAGGTCCCACCCCTGGAGGCAAAGACTCGGCTTGCAGCCTTGTAAGAATGGCAATAAGCTAGAAACAATCGAATGTTCCAGTAAAGGAGTGGGTAGAGAATTTCCACAGAGATACACAAGACTAACAAGGTTTAAGCCTCTACACATAGTGATGTTGGTCCATATTCACTGACACGCAAAGGTGTCCGTGATATTTTGTGGTGTGGAAAGAAAGCTACAAAAACGCTTGTGATCACATGAGCCCAAACTCGTAAACGTGTCCGTGCACGCACATAAATAAACACGAAGGCACGTCCAGCAAAGTCAAGTGTGGGAACGTCAGGCGCTTTCTACATTATTTTGTCTGGGCTGTGTCCCATGGAATGTAAAATGGACCGTGCATGGGTGTGGAAGGGGCCTGCGGCCCTCCAACAGCTGTGAGCAGCTGCCCAATCCTCCGTGTGCGTGACGGCCTTTCCCGGAGTGGCCCTTCCTTGCAGCGGGTCTGAATCCCGCGCCCTGTCTCAGGGGCAGCTCTCTTGGGTCAATCTAATCAACCAAGAACTAGATTTGGGCTGTTTCCACTTTCTAATCTCTTCCGAATCTTGAAGTCATTGGTTTTTCAATGGAACCCTAGGGGAGAGAGAAAAGCTCTTTAGTCAGCCCAGAGTTTGAGTGCAGAAGCTTCAACTGAATTCCAGCTCCGAGTAACTGAGTTGGATGTTGGCATGGGGAGGGAGAGGGAATCAGGTATTTTGGGGTCATCACGGCTTATGTTGTGGGAAAGCTGAGAAAGCAATTCCAACGCCTCAAGGAGAAAGTTGCATCCTCGCGAGAACTGAAGGACGGGTGGAATTACAAAGCAAAGGCGACCAGGACAGTGGCCTTCTGTAAAGGGCAGTGAGAATTATGGCAGAGAGGTGGGGAAACCAGCAAACAAAGAATGGTTCAGTTGAACTGGAACGTGGGGTATACAAGCAGCACTGTGTGAGAAGGTGGAAGGGCTGTGAGATTAAGCTGTTGAGAAATTAACAGTTTAAATAATGTTCATACAAGTGTTTTGCAAACGGAGAACTCAGACTTGTTTTCCAGGGAGCACAGGTGCTTTAGAAGAAATTTTACATCTCCCACTTGAATTTTAATTTAATTTTTAAAAAACTCACAAGGGGGCGCTTGGGTGGCTCAGTCGGTTAAGCGTGGGACTCGATTTCAGCTCAGGTCAGGATCTCAGGGGTGTGAGAGGGAGGCCCATGTCCCGCTCCGTGCTGGGCATGGGAACTTCGCTTACGATTCTCTTTTCTGCCCCTCCTTCCACACTCATGCACTCTCTCTCTCTCAAATAAATACACCTTAAAAACAAAAAAACAACTCATAAGATTGATACAGATGGCCCGAATACCACTTCATGTTGGTGTCCACATTCGTTTGTAATCACCATGGTGCCAGGTAACACACAGAGCCATTTGCCATACAAACCAAGTCTTCCCATTTCTTCATACATTTTGAGTTGAAGACAAAGTGAGTTCTTGCACTATAGCCTTTGCTCAACTCCAAGCAAATACATTTGAACCTTAGAATGTATAATTGTCTAGGAATGTAATTTCTCAGAACGGATTCTAGATAAGACAGAAAACCTGAGCCACCCATTTTCATAGAGGAAATGGGGAAGTCGTCAGATACACCCTCCCAAAAGAGGTGCAGAGGGGATCCAAGGAAAGCACCAGCTCTGCAGAGTAATAACCCCGACGTTTTGAGACAGGCCGAAGCGGAGGAGAAGAAAGGCCAACATGAATGATAACATCAATCAAGAGGTCTTGTCAAAGTCACAAAGGAACACATGTCACTGGGACCAACGGCCCCTATTTGGAAACAGTAAGAAAGATTCCACAGGGAATAGATTTTCACATTACGAAGGTACCAGAGCCAGGCAAAAATGGGCTTTGATGTGTCAACTTTCTAAATCATGGAACGTTCCTCACATTTCCCACCCACTCATTCCCTCGGCGCCCCCAGGCTCTCACACATGCTGAAGAAAACTAGTGTGGCTGGTACAAGTATCATAGTTTGGGAGGGAGAAAGCGGCAACCATGATTAGGAGAATATTTACGTTTCAGCACCAGTTCGGACCCTTCAAATCCCAGATCAACATTTGCAAAGGTACTGTTATGTCCCACCGTTTTTACTCAAAGTACCTTCTTGTCTTCTGGGACCTTTTGGAGGCCCTTCCGGTACAATGCTTCTGTCACCCACTGCATCACTCACCGGCCACCTCGGTCTCTGCACGTGTGGATTTCCATGCTGCTGCAGCTTCCCCCACTGGACTTGATTACATCCGCACTTTGTGGACGTCCTCATCTTCTTAGGTCTCCTGGGCACTGCATACCATACACTGGAAACACAGATTAGACCCAAGCCCTTACATTAGAAGGTCAAAAGCTTCCCAGCCTACAGGTGATTAGAACCAATCCCTGCAACTATTTCCAATGCAAGAATTTGGCATCCTAAAATGATTTTATTTTATGGTCCTTATTCTGGTCATCTTATTAAATTTATACAACATCAAATGTCAGGGCTTAAAACCTCTCAGGGAGGTTATGATCAGGATCCTTATGGACTATTCTCAAGTGTTAAATTTAAATGTATCTATAAGGAAATTATTATTTTCAAATTTCTATCCTTTGAAATACTATGGTTCGGGGAATGTTAAAAATAGATTGAATGAAAATTAAACTTATTTAATAACCTGGAGATAGGATAATGTAAACGAAGAATAGTTTCTGAGACTTCTACCGAGGCGATTAATACCATAGTAGCTGAGAGCCTAAACTCTGGTATCAAAAGAATTGCGAACTTTTTAAAGATTTTACTTATTTGACAGAAAGAGAGAGAGAGTGAGAGAGTGCACAAGCAGGGGGAGCAGCGGAGGGAGAGGGAGAGGCAGGCTTCCCACGAGGAACGGGGAGCCCAACTCGAGGCTCATCCCAGGACCCTGGGACCATGGCCTGAGCCAAAGCAGATGCTTAACCGACTAAGCCACCCAGGGGCCCCAAAAGAATTGGATTTTGAACCTGATGTTACTAAGTTTATTACCAAACCTGTAAAATGGGATGCGGGTGTGGCTATAAAGGTATCCTTAAGAGGTCCTGGTGATGACGCAATTGTTCTGTATCTTGACTGTATTTGTATCAATATCCTGATTAGAATATTTTACTACTAAAATTCACTAATTTTCAGTATATTATCACTGGGAAAAGCTGAATAAAAGATGTACAAGAACTCTTAAAACTACATGTTAATCTATAATTCTCGCCAAATAGCTTAAAGAAGTCATTTGCAAATGTTGATTTAAATTTTATATTAATTTCAAAACTATCCTATGCAATTACGTATCTTCCTTAATTTCTATGATGAGTGAAATAAACGAAGCGAACTAGACTACAAATTACTTTAAATTTAGCAATGACATAACCAGAAGGTGGCACTGTTACCACATGACTGTACCATAGTAAGGCACTATTCACTTTCCCTCCGGAAAACAGAATACTAATTTTATCAATCAAAATTATAAATGCTAACCCCAATTCAGTAAGATTTTCAGTAAGTCTTAGGTTTTAAAAAATGTAATTTTCATAAATCATTAAAAAATAAAAATAATTAATTTTGGGTCGGCATAACATGAGCAAAGTTGCAAATGTAAAATACAAACCCCTCTAAGTGTATTATCATCAGAGTCTGATGTAGACTGTCAAACCCGTAGAAAGAAAAGGAAAATTCTTACCAAATCTGGTATTAAGCTGTTATGTCACTGCACTTTTTAATACAAGTATTTCCTGCCTCACCTACTGTTATGTTTTGATAAAGGTATGAGAAACACTTAAAGAAAATTCCTGAAATGCAGCTAGAAGGAAAAAAAAGGCTGTGAAAGGGATCTCTTTTTTTGTGAAAGCAACGGAGTTTAGAGCTTTCTTATTTTGGGTTTTTAAAAAATAAAAACATTTAAAATACTTTTCAGGGAAATAAAATTAGGTTGCATCAGTTAATAAAGATTGCTAAGTCAGATAGCCTTTACCCAATTCCATCATTATTAGATGCTGGCTATACAGCAGGCATGGACTCTGTGTTACCAACAGTGGGTGTGAAAAAAAAACAACCTCTAACACTGACAAGCACACGTCAGTGGCCCATCTGGGAATCAAAATGCCCTCAGCACCCAGCCTCGCTCATGCCATGTCCAGTCTAACCAATAACCAAGAACGGCGAAAGCAGCCTGGACAATTCAAAGTACGCTCTGAAGCTGACATATGTCATAGTGCTTTTGAGGACATGGTTTTGTTTTAGTGAAGCAAAATAAGCAAGCCCTTTTTTCCAAAACCAATCATCTTTCCTTGTGTAATTTTATATCAAACTGTAACTTTCAAAGGTTACCAAATAATTAGTCTGCCCTTAAACATGTAACTTCCAGTCAATGACCCATGTTTTGTACCAGTTCTGTTACTCGTTCACACCACAGTGGAACCAAACCAAATGAGAAGTTAGAATTTTGAGTTTATTCTCAAGTCATTACAGTGTTCAACCAGTTTGACATTATAAAGATAACAGAGGTAAAAGTAAACACTGGGAAGCACACATACATCCCCATTCTGAAAGACATGTTATATATACAGAAAAAAAATGCAGCAAATATTAAGGTATTCAAAGTAATTTTTTGACAATTCAGATGTGACCTATTTACAAGAAAAGTATACGTTTTAAAATAATTAAATAATTTTCATAGAATTATAAAAGTATTGAGATAAATATTAGGAGACCCTGACAATCACAAGAACATTTTCCTATGCTACTAAATACAAGGGTAGTTCTATAAAAAGTCCCAAAATAGAGCTAGTATTTTGCCACTATGAAATATATCAAATTACCAATACCAAAATATGCTAAAATGAACATGCAATGTAGAAGCTGTACCAAAGAAAAAAAGCATAAGGCTCCTGAATATTGCCAACTGTCTACACAAGATTTCTTAGGTGTGTTCACGAAAAAGTCACTTTCTAAAGAGCCATTAGAATGGATATACCAGCAGAAAAAGTGATATCTACTTAAAACCTTTCCATTCTACCATTTTCCAATACAGCTGCAAAAAAGAAAAAAATCAAAATATAACTTTTCAAAATATTAGCTTATGAATAAAAAAGTTGAGTGGTGCACTTTATGCATTTGGATTTTTAAACGGATTCCATGATAATTCCACTATAACAGATAGTAACCTCAGGACCCCACCACTGCAGCAGGAAATCTCTCCCCCTCTTTCTCAAACAAGACGTCATCTTAGAAAACACAAAGGAGAAACAGTGACACATACGAATTCAAAACAAAACAGCACAGTAAGATGGTAAAATATCATAAAAATAGCAGCATGTGAAATTCAAGACTATTTTCTTAAAGCAAATGTTTAAGACTCAACCATAAAAATGGTACTTCAAGCTGGTCTATTATTCAACACTTGAAACTAAGGGGTTTTTGGAGCGGTGCTGACATTTACGATAACCCTATGATTAAACGTATACTCAAATTTGTGTTTTACAACATACATATTGCACAGGTAGTAGAATAAAAGCATTCTGGCATCTCGACCGTAAGAGGATATCTTATTTAGCACATTAACTATGCTACTGAAAATTAATTTTATCCCAATGTTTACAACCGATCACGTAGGACTTTTGAGCACATTATTCCGACAACGTTCTCCAACAAGATGAGAAGACACAGGCGCTTGAATAGAGGTTAATCAGTGACAAAAAGGAGAGGCTGCAATCGCACGGCTAAGGGCAGTATGTCTTTACATATAAACTTGAGGTCTTTCACTGATCCAAATATAGAAAGAACTATTTATAAAACCTCGATGTGAAAATCAGATCTCCCAGAAATTTCATACCAAATCATTTTCACCTTTTCATAAAGCAGAGACCGTCGCAAGTCCGAAGTTTTCTCAAATCCATGTCCATGACACAGTTGTGTGAGTTTTCATTTCCACCCCATGCAACCTACAACCCTCACTAACTGGTCCAATGACACCCTCTATGCAACACGTGCCAGTCACCTCAAGATCCAGAGCATCGGAGATGGTTATCATTTCCAAACTGTCCACATTGTAGTACAAATTTCACAGCACCACAGACATCATGATTTTAGGTATCTTAGTCTGACAATATTTCATTCAATAATATTAACCAGTAAGAATATGTAAATATCAAGCATCTAATAGGAAATCTAAGTAGCATTTTAAAAACAACCAAAATAATTAATAAGCATTTTTAATGTTTTAAGTTGTTAAACATTTAAATTGTCAAATTCACTAGGAAAAAATACCACACACGCATTTTCATCACCCAAAAGAGAGCACACGAAGCTTCAGACAATTGATACTGAAACACTTAGGTTTTCTCTTGCGTTCGTTCATTTTTTTGTGTTTTGTTTTTTTTTAAAGAAATTACATTTCGTTTGGCCACTCCCTAGATTCTTGGTTTACCAGCTTATAAAGAGTACATCAAAGAGGCAGTATAACAGACGTATTAAAAACCGTTTCATCCTTTATCATCTTTGGCTAGAAGGGCTGAGGAGGCAGGCGAGGCTCCACGCACTTCCATCTCACACGTCACTGACCGGAAGGCTCGCGTCATCCAAGTCCACTGGGTCACAGTCTTTCTCCTGAGGGCCATTTTTACTTTGAGGTTTTAGCAGAGCTTGTTCAGTCACTTTGGAAGCTGGTTCTCTTGGAGAGACAGTCTGGACCTTGAAGTTCCCTGGCTTGACCTTGGCAAGAGATTCGTAAAATCCTCGCTTCTCCACGGTAGAGCTTGAGACCAGAGAGTTGCTGCGAGAGGCTGTGGAATGTGAGGCGGCGGCTGCGCTGGCAGAGCGGAAAGCGGGCTTGGGTTCTGCAGGACAGCTGGAATGCTCCTGCAAAGAGCAGTGCTGGTCAGACACGGTCAAACAGTAACGACCAAGTTAGTAACTCAGTGTGAGACTTTCTTCTCTGAAAAACAAACAAAACACACACACACACACACACACACACACACACACACACACAGAGCAGAAGCATGAGCCATGCAGCATACATGTGCAAGTTCCTTCCCAAAGCAATGCATTTTTAGGAGTGAGGTTAAAGCCATGACAGTCAACAACCATTTCCACTAAGAAACCAGGTCTGTCACCAAAGCTTTGCCACTTGAAGACTCAGTCAGCCTATCCTGGAGCGCAGTGCTCCAGCTGCGACCGAACTGTGTTTGAAGGGCCTACCCGCTTTGCCGTCCTATTTAAGAGCACCTTCTCAATCAACACTAGGAATCCTCCCACATAGTTTAGGAAGATAAAAAGATAAAAATGCAGAAATATAAAAAGGAAAGGCCATATTTCTTTAATAAGTAGAACTCACTATTTTTCAAACCTGCAATTTTGTCTGGAGGTCTGACAAACTTAGTTTTTTGTCCCTGAATTTAGCTGCAACCAATAAAAGCGCAGTCTTCTGTTTCTTTCACTGCATTTATTTAGTTTTGAATACGTCATACATTCATATGGCTAAAGATTTTAAAGGTAGCAAAGGGTATATATTTAATCATTTATTAAAACTGTGATGAAATAACTACCAGTTGTGAATCTTAATTTCAATTTGCTTCTAACTAAAGATATCCTTAATATGACCATTCCAAATGCATTGCCATAGAGTTCCTAGTATACTGCGTTCATGTATGATACTAGCGGCTTTGAAAACAAAGTGCTACAAATTGACAAAATACTAGAGATTCCCAGGAGCTGGCTATATTTCACCTGAGATTTAAAATGCCATGCAAACTATAGTAATGTGGAGTTTATCCAGTGTATATGCATGCATGAGTCTGCATATATTATTAGAACAAGGGTGCAGTTAAGTGGTGTAGTATAAAAAATTTCAAAATACATAAACTATAGAGGTTGAAACTTGTGGCAATTCAGTAAATTAATTTTTAGAAGACAGCTTAATGTGACTTTTTCAATTAGCAAGGTTCCATTTTTTTCATGATTTATCTTTTTTGTTGTTGTTTAAATATACATATCCAACCGGATGACTGTAGTGAAATAGTTTGCGTTAGTGTTGACAAAGTCAGTTACGGTAACTGCAAAAGGCAGTTTGGTTAACTCAACTTTCTATGATCAGTTGTAAGTAGTGAGTGAGTCCGGGCCCTCTAGTAAGAAGGCACGTTTGCGTGAGAGCCCACATACGTGCTGCATTCACCAGTTCTTGATGTATACCTCTGTATACAAGGGTTCGACAGCCTTCTGGCCTGCCGCATCTGGAACACAGTGCAAAGCTAAGATTAGAGTTAACCTATACTGGGGAGAGGGAGGAAAAGAGAAAGTTCTGCTGACAGTTACAGCTAGAGAGTCCACCTTGCCCCCACCACAAAGCACAAAACACAAATGCCCTTCTCCAATTTTCCTCTTCCCAACAGACATTGTTTTTGCAGAGAGTCTCATACTTGGCTGCTGAAAAGGTCACATAAAACACAGGCAGTTACAAAATTAATACCTATGAAAGTGACTTCTAAGACAGTCCAAAAAGGATATAAGGAGAGTAATTTAAGAAATGAGAAACGTGGATTTGTATTTACTGATCTGTAGTTCTCACTACCAGGAAACTATTAAAAGACAGAATTACTACCAGAAAAACACCAAAAGTGCAGAATATCTGGCATTAACAACAAATCTGTAGAAGGTAATAAAGGCTTTCATAACGACATGTCAGACCACATTCGGCAGACAGAAGTGTTATATTTCAAGACACTTAATATTTTTTTTTCTCGGGACGCCTGGGTGGCTCAGTTGGTTAAGCGTCTGCCTTCAGCTCATGTCATGATCCCAGGGTCCTGGGATGGAGTCCCGCATCAGGTTCCTTGCTCATAGGGGAGCCTGCTTCTCTCTATCCCTGCCACTCCCCCTGCTTGCGCTCCCTCCCTCTCTCTCTGGCAAATAAATACAATCTTAAAAAAAAAAATTTTTTTTTCTATTCCTCAGTAGAATTTGTATTTTCGGATGAGAGACCAGTGACCAAGGTATTCTAAAGCCAAATCTTATTCCTATGATGTTCTTGAACATGATAAATTAAAAACATTTTTATTACTTCTGAAAATGTTTAACATTTCAATTTTATATATTACCACAAAGACAATTATGATAGTGAAAAGCAGTGGGTTTTTAAATTACCCTACCAGAAAATGAAAATGAGAACATGCAATGGAAAATAGTGGCTGAGAACAGGAAATCGTATTAAATCAGGGTCCAGCTGCTCAAAGGTCTTAGGGCACTAGTAAGTCAAAAAAATCCTTAACCGAAATTAGACGGAGTAAAGAGGAAATTGAGGCTTTCGGCAAACTGTGTAATGCTACAACTTCAGGTGCTTTACAGATTAGGCCACAGCCCATACTAAGAATTTGTCAAGTTGTAACAAATCTAGACCTAGTGACAAGTAAGAACTCCTAAAACAAAGCAAGGAAACGTTCATTCTTTAGTTGCCCTGCTTGTGCATTTAAGACAATACAATGCACAGAAAGTTATGTATACAGAACACTACAAGGAAGCATTAAATTAGAAATGCATTATTTTTTGCAAGTCCAATTGGTATGAAAGTCAACATGCAAATAAATCTCAATACAGAAAGAAACCAGAAGGATTAGGGGGAGAGGAAGGAAAATAACTGGACAGGATGGGGGGGGGCACCCTAGGGAGTACCACCCCAGAGAGCAGGAAACATACAGAAGATGCTGATCGGCCAGGCCCCCGCTGTGCTACAATGGCACCCGAGACTGCTTTAATCCAACTGTGCATCTCCTCAGGGCTATCAGCCTAAGGGAGAGAAAGGACCCACTCAGTCAGTTTGTCCTCAAAATCAGCTCCTACGTCTATAAATCCAATGTATTCATTTTGGTAAATTACAGGGTCAACAACAAAATCATTCCAAGGCAATGGTTTTCAAAAAATTTTAGAAATCACTTTTTAAAGCCAGGTTTTGCATGGTAAGTTATCACAGAGACAAAAGTTGGACACCTAATATTTTAAGATCAGACACATCAAAAAGTGTCAATATGAATACTTCTGGAGCGAAAATGAGAGGAAGAAGTCAAAGACAAACCTCATTTTGCTCTATCTACTGCTATATTATCTGAATCTATTACAGGAGTATTTATGTAATTGTGTAGTTAAACATTTTGACATCATTATATATCTTATTTTTCTAGAAATATTTTCTAGTACTACACTAAATACTGAAAGAAATACTGGTAGTCATATTCCAAAGTATCATATTCCTTGGTAGGACCTTGTGTTCCAATGTGAATTTAAAACTTTACTATGACTTTAAATCCAGTTAAACAGGACCTAAGAGAGGTGCAGAGATACTGCCCTTTACTTGTGTTCAACGATTGTTAAGTTACAGCATGCTCTTTTGAACCAATGATTGTAACAAGGACTTTTAAAAGGAAAAACTCAAAGCAGGCAAAGGCAAAGCATAAATCTAGAAATCCATTTGGCAAAAAAGGAGGTTGAAAAAGGTTTATGCTCTGATAGTTATTCTTGATCTAGAAACTTACCCTAAAGAAGAAATTCAGGCAAACTTGAGCACAAAAATGTTCACCACCACATTGTTTATCATAGTAAATGTACAAAACTATGTAAATAGTGACAGAAGAGCAGAGAAACAGTTTACTGTGGAGCATTCATATATGGAGTACGGTGCAGTTGTAAAAAGTTGTTACAGAACTTTAAATGATGTGGAAAAAAGACTATAATATATTCAACAGAATATATCACTGTGTACTTCATATGATCCCACTTATAAAAATATATGCCTTTAAAAAGGCACTACAATAAGAATGGTTTCCTGAATGTGGGATTTTGTGTGTTTTATACCCTTTTCTTCATATTTTTCTATATTTTCTAAATTTTATGCAATAATCATAAGTAACTTTTATAAAACAAAAACAAAAGTTCTTTAAAAAAACTCTCAATCTAACTATTTCGCTGTGTAAGTAAAAGGTAAATACAGGATACCTATCTACCACCAGTGTGATCTACTGTCTGTTTTTATTGTGGGTATTTTAGACCCCATTTCTAAAATTACCAAAAACGATACAATCAAAACTCCAAAATATGTGCAAAAATAATCCAAATTGAAAGTTAGCATCTCAGTTAAAACAGCATTTGCCTTTCCACAAATACTACTTAATTCTATCCTGCCAATTCAGAACAAAGAGTACACTCCCTATTTGCTGAACATATGACCTACCAATAATTTTATATATAACATTTTTTAAGTTGTGAATTACAGTTGTCATGTTTTCCTTTTCTTATTCACATAAGCAACAAGTTTATTTATATCTATTTCACCTCTAAAATTATCAATCTCTTGGTAGGAGGATCTATAATCTCCAAAGAAGTATCTCACCTGCACATAGAAAGTTCGAGACGATGTTACAATTTCAAAGAGATTGTCCCTCATCATTATGTCACTGTCAACAAAAACAAACATCCAATTGCACGTAAATAGCAGTTGTTGGATAGTGTTTCTTTCACTTGTTTATCTAGTACCAAATATATGTCAATAAGAAAATAAATAGAGGGGCGCCTAGGTGACACAGCGGTTAAGCGTCTGCCTTCGGCTCAGGGCGTGATCCTGGCGTTATGGGATCGAGCCCCACATCAGGCTCCTATGCTATGGGCCTGCTTCTTCCTCTCCCACTCCCCCTGCTTGTGTTCCCTCTCTCGCTGGCTGTCTCTATTTCTGTCATATAAATAAATAAAATCTTTAAAAAAAAAAAAAAGAAAAGAAATAGAGATAAAATACTGATGTAATTTAGCAAAACCAAATTAGCATCTTTTTCAATTTATTCTTGCATTAAATTTTACATATTTTATATAGTTACATATATTTTTTAAAAGATTCATAAAAGAAGTTTAAAATTCAAAGTTTTCAACTGCTAAGAAACACAGTTAACACATTTTCTTATAAAGCCCTATTCTGTAGCAACTTCCAAATACTAAAATAAATAATACATCAATCTGTCAAATATGATAGAAGTTGTTCATATTAAATTTTTTCCTTCCCATTAATAAGCCTACGGGTTGTTTCTTAACTTTTAGTTTTCAAATGAAACAAAAAATATCTCAGTACTTTAATCTGAGGATTCTGTAAGCTCGAGCATATCCCAACTACAACACTAGAAGTGACGCTAGATGGAATAACATCATCCGGACACGTCAATCCAACTGAGGCATGTGGAGTATCAGTAAGTTGTGCCAGGCACTACGTGAGAGCTGGTGCTTACCTCTGCTTACATTCCTGCACTTTATGAACCTCTTTAAGTGGTATTACACGGAGGGGTTCCTTTTCCTGGCAAAAAAGCAAACAGATACATGAGGTATATTCTTAAAATCCTTTTTCTTAAAAGGATTAGTTGTCTTACTTGGAGATCTATATTAAAACTGTGCTTCTTTCTTGAAGCATAAATCTAACTTCCTGAACCATCCAGCATCAGAACAGCTCAAATACTAGAACCTTATACACACTGTAGTTTGAAACAAGGACCCTGGCATATAACCCTTATTCACATTATTTCTGGTCTTAATGACAGTGTAGCTTACTAAAAGCCAGTAAACCATCAGACATTCCCCGATGGAGTCGTATGTACCCTGGAAGTGAAACGCTTCCTCGCCTGGAATGTTTTTGTGATACAGAAGGCACCAGAGTAGCGAATACCCAGCTTCTTTGAATTACATTACTCATTTAAAGAATATCACTTTTATATGAATACATTATTTTAACCAGCACAATTTACTGAACATTTACTAAGTGCCAGGACATCTGCTGGTTTTCAAACACATTACCTCGCTTAAACTTTCCACAACCCCACAATGCATGCAGTACTATTCACCTGAGGAAACGGAGCCTCACACACTGAGTACCCTCATCTAAGGTTACAAAACTAATACAAGACACAACTAGTGCCTAATAGCATCTTTATACTATACATTCCATGAAATATTACATGCCGTATTTCACTATCACACCATAAGATTAAGACATACCATTATTTGATGCAACGCTAAGAAAAAACTAAACCACGCCAGGACACTTTAAAAAGTCACAAATCTTTTTTAAGTTTTACAAAATAGTTCATTTTAAAATTTCAGACTATAAAAGGCTTACAAAAATAGTACAAAGAATTTCTGTATACGTTGTACCCCATTTTCCACGATGTTAAAATTTTACGTTTGCTAAATCATTGTTTGTGTTCATATACGGGACTATGGTGTGTGTGTGTGTGTGTGTGTGTGTGTGTACCTTTCCTGAAATGTCCGAAGGCAAGTCATAGATAGGATGCACTTTACTACTAAATACTTTAGTGCCTATTTCCTAAACAAAAACGTTCTCTTACATAACCGCGGTACAATTATGAGAACCAGAAACTCCGCACTGCTGCAATACTGTTATCTAATCTACAGACCATCGTCAGAGCTCATTAACTGCCCAGCAGTATCCTCGACAGAAACAGGAAAACTATGGCTTTTCTGCTCCAGGGTTCAATCTGGAATCAGACCTTGTATTTAGCAGTCCTGTCTCTTCGTGTCCTTGACCATGGAAGAGTTCTGCTGTCTTTTTATCTCTTTCACACCCTTTAGAGTTTTCAAGAGTCCAGGCCAGTTATTTTGCAGAATGACCCTTGATTTGGGCTTGTCTAATGTTAACCAGGCTTGGATTCAAGCTGTACAGTTTTGGTGGGAAACCACAGATGAGCTTTGCTCTTCTCATCCCGTCATTCTCAGGGAGTGCATGAGAGTGGTGTGTCCCATTATGAAGACGTTAACCCTCATCTCTTATGGTCACGTTTGCCAGTAACTAGAAAGTTACCTTCTTTTCTTTTGTCATTATTATCTTGTGGGAAGATACTTGGAGCCTATGAAATACCCAGTTTCCCTTCACTGTCTTGCCCACTAGTTTTATCAAACTTAGAGGATTCTTGCCTGAAACCATTACTGTAGGTGATGCCGAATGGGGATTCTTTTTCTAACCCCATTAATTCATCTACATGTACTAGCTGGACTTTTGCTCCAAGGAAATGCTTTTCCTTCCATTTACTTCTTTGACTTGTTTTATTCTCTCGGTTATAATCCATTGCTATTTATTTAGGTGCTCAAATTGTATGAGTTTTTGTGGAGGCCCTGCAAGCTGGGTTTGCATCCTTTTGTCATGCCCCCATCATTCTCTGAGCCACTTCCGTATTTTCTGTCACAACTAGCTCTTCCGCGTCCAGCTTGTCCTATGCCTGCCCCACCTCTGAAATGTGCCATCTCTCCAAGATTCCATGTTCTTTTTGTTAGAGAACAGCATTTATACTTACCTGTTTTGGGGGGAGAGGATTGCCCATCTCTTCACTCAACCATGGCTTTTTCACGATAGATGAGAAGTAATATTTCCGTGAGGGTTCAACTTGTGCTTCTCTAATTATGAGTGATGCTGAATATCTCATATATATTTAAAGGCCATTTAAATTTCTTTGTAAATGAATTGTCTATTCATGTCTTTTACTCCTTTTTCTACCAGATATTTCCCCCCTTGGTTTTCTCTCTGTAAACTTTGAACCAACCCACAAACTTAGACAAAGGCTGAAAAGACAGCACAAAGACCTGACTTTCCTGAACCCTTTCAGAGCGAGTTGCTGACCTGGTCCCCACTGCTCTTCACGTCAGTGTGTATCTCCCACAAAGACACCCTCTTATCACAATACAACCATCGAAATCAGGGAAGTATCCCCTGAATGTCCTTATTAAAACAAAAGAATTCAGTTCAGAATCTCAGGCTACATTTACTCGTCGTGTCTTTCTTTTCCTCAGTCGTTCTGTCCTTGACTCCCATAATCTGGACTCTGCTGGAGGCTCCAGGGCAGTTATTCTGGAGAACATCCCTGATCTGGGTGTGTCTGATCCTTCCCGAAGATTAGATTCAGGTTAGGCATCTTGGGCAGGAACATCACAGAAATGAGGCAACAACCTTGTCAAGCTATCCTGTCAGGTGGTAAATAATTTTGATTCCTCTCACCCCTGATGAAGTCCACTCTAATCATCTGATCACCTGATTAGAGTGGTATCTGCCAGTGGTAATTCTATCACCGTAAGTTACTATTTCCCTTTTTGTACTTAATGTGTATTTTGTAGACAGGGACTTTGCACTTTGTTCCTCATCGTACACACGTATGTATGTATACTCATGGATTCACTCATTTATATCTATGTGGGTTCATGGATTCCTACTTTATTCAAAGGGCAATATTCTGTTACCATCATTACTTATTTTTTTAATGATTTTTTATTATATTATGTTGGTCACCATACAGTACATCTCCGGTTTCCGATGTAAAGTTCGATGATTCATTAGTTGCGTATAACACCCAGTGCACCATGCAATACGTGCCCTCCTTACTACCCATCACCAGTCTATCCCATTCCCCCAGCCCCCTCCCCTCTGAGGCCCTCAGTTTGTTTCTCATAGTCCATAGTCTCTCATGTTTCATTCCCCCTTCTGATTACCCCCCCTTTCTTTATCCCTTTCTTCCCCTACCGATTATCCTAGTTCTTATGTTCCATAGATGAGAGAAATCATATGATATTTGTCTTTCTCTGCTTGACTTATTTCACTTAGCATTATCTCCTCCAGTGCCATCCATGTTGCAGCAAATGTTGAGAACTCGTTCTTTCTGATAGCTGAGTAATATTCCATTGTATCTATGGACCACATCTTCTTAATTCAGTCATCTGTTGAAGGGCATCTCGGCTTCTTCCACGCTTTGGCTATTGTGGACAATGCTGCTATGAACATTGGGGTGCATATGGCCCTTCTCTTCACTACGTCTGTATCTTTGGGGTAAACACTCAGTAGTGCAATGGCTGGGTCATAGGGTAGCTCAATTTTTAACTTTTTAAGGGACCTCCACACTGTTTTCCAGAGTGTCTGTACCAACTTGCATTCCCACCAACAATGTAGGAGGGATCCCCTTTCTCCACATCCTCTCCAACAATTGTTTCTTGCCTTGTCTATTTTTGCCATTCTAACTGGCGTAAGGTGGTATCTTAGTGTGGTTTTGATTTGAATTTCCCTGATGGCTAATGATTTTGAACATTTTTTCATGTGTCTGTTAGCCATTTGTATGTCTTCATTGGAAAAGTGTCTGCTCATATCTTCTGCCCATTTTTTGATTTGTTTATTTGTTTCTCGTGTATTGAGTTTGAGAAGTTCTTTGTAGATCTTGGATACCAGTCTTTTATCTGTAGTGTCATCTGCAAATATATTCTCCCATTCCGTGGGCTGCCTCTTAGTTTTTTTGACTGTTTCCTTGGCTGTGCAGAAGCTTTTTATCTTGATGAAGTCCCATAAGTTCATTTTATCTTTTGTTTCTCTTGCCTTTGGAGATGTGTCATGAAAAAGGTTGCTTTGGCCGATGTCGTAGAGGTTGCTGCCTATGTTCTCCTCTAGAATTTTGATGGATTCCTGTCTCACCACGAGATCTTTCATCCATTTGGAGTTTATTTTTGTGTATGGTGTGAGAGAGTGGTCAAGTTTCATTCTTTTGCATGTAGCTGTCCAATTTCCCCAGCACCATTTATTGAAGAGACTGTCTTTTTTCCCCCGGATGTTTTTTCCTGCTTTATCAAAGATTAGTTGCCCAAAGAGCCGAGGGTCCATTTCTGGGTTCTCTATTCTGTTCCATTGGTCTATGTGTCTGTTTTTGTGCCAGTACCATGCTGTCTTTGTGATCACAGCTTTGTAGTACAGCTCGAAATCCGGCATTGTGATGCCCCCAGCTTTGTTTTTCCTTTTCAACAGTTCCTTGGTGATTCAGGGCCTTTTCTGGTTCCATACCAATTTAAGGACTATTTGTTCCAGTCTTTACACTTACTTTTATCTCAAAATGCCCCCAATTTGGTAAGGCGGAATGTTTTCAAGTTGGATTCTGGGTCCTTTGGACATGTCCCTAGCATTCTATGAGCACTTGTTTTCTGATACAAGACATCCCAGGATTAGTTTCTGTTCATTTCTCCTGTCTCAGCTTCAGAATCTTGCCGTTTCTCCACAAACCTAGGTTTCTTTCAGTGGAAAATGGTGGGTTTTTTTCAGTTGCACAGAGTTACAAAGCATATTAGATGCACATATAAGTGCATGAATACATTTACATCTATATTTAATTCTACATCTAGCTGTATATGTTAAATGTTCACATCAATTCCAATCTAATATAAAAGTGTTCTCCTTTTCATATTTATTATTCCCTTTTTTGACAGAAACTTGGTTTTTAATATATTTCCTTATTTTATCAACAGTACATATGTCAACATTCTCCCATCTCTGCTACCACCCTCTTCCCAATGTGGATGTGCTCTTCTCCCTACCCCATGTTGGGCTAACCCCCCAAGAGGATGGCCTCCTCATCCTCCGTGGGGTCTGACTGCTCACACCAAGCTACTCTGGTTCCTTCTGCCCCTGGCCCACCACACAAACACCTACACTGATCTGCCTCAGCTAAAAACTGTAGGTCTGAATTGTTTGGCATTGATGGGAGGAAAAGAGGGCAGAGGGTAAGAAAGGACCCCCTCAATTTTTAAGATTCTTTAGGGATCTTAATGTTTTCTCCCTGATATATACTACAAATATTTTCTCCAGCTTTTCAGTTGTGCACTTAAATCCCTCACACCTACTAAAAAAGCTTGTAACTCATCTTTTAGAAATACATACTAAAATAATTACAGAGAAAACGGTACGTCTAGGATTTACTTCAAAATATGAAGGGGGGGAGTGGGTGGTGGTACCTAAGAAACGAAACTAGCCGTGTGTTAATAATGACAAATTCTGGGTGAAGAATATATACAGGTTCAGAATACTATTCTATCTACTTTTTTTTTTTTTAAGATTTTATTTATTTATTTGACAGAGAGAGAGATAGCCAGCAAGAGAGGGAACACAAGCGGGGGGAGTGGGAGAGGAAGAAGCAGGCTCCCAGCGGAGGAGCCTGATGTGGGGCTCGATCCCATAACGCCCGAATCACGCCCTGAGCCAAAGGCAGACGCTTAAGGACTGAGCCACCCAGGCGCTTCCTATTCTATCTACTTTTTGTTTAAACTTTTAGATGATCAAAGGTTTTGTAAAAGAGCCCTTTTCACGATCAACACCAGTTTTTATCATCCATCATTCTTGAGCCTATGCAGGGACATAAGCACAATTAACTGGCTAAGGATGCTTAAAACCTCACATTCAGATTCCAGCTCTTCTGAATCACTTTTTGACTCAGCGCCATCGGTGTCAACATTTCTCACTCCATACCATTCTCTGTGTCAAACAGAGTGTTGGGATGCAGCATTTCTTAAGACACCCCACTGTATCCCTGAGATTTTCTTAAGAGCTGCCAGCACCCTCTCTGCGGGTTCTGGTGCTGGTGTTTTCCAGTTCTTACCCAAGGGGCTGTGCGCACACGACCGATGCCAACTACCGCACCGCTGCTGCCCAACTGCCCCTCCCCTACAGCAACTCTAAGACACCCCGAGTTTTCAGAAATGTTAAATGGGGGCGCCTGGGTGGCACAGCGGTTAAGCGCCTGCCTTCGGCTCAGGGCGTGATCCGGCGTTATGGGATCGAGCCCCACATCAGGCTCTTCCGCTATGAGCCTGCTTCTTCCTCTCCCACTCTCCCTGCTTGTGTTCCCTCTCTCGCTGGCTGTCTCTATCTCTGTCGAATAAATAAATAAAATCTTAAAAAAAAAAAAGAAATGTTAAATGTGGGGGAAATGCACACCTTAGTTATTGATACAGGTAAAAAATTATAAATATATTTACAGATTCCAGCTTTATCTGTTCTCTAAATGCTTAACACATTCCTGCGTATGCATGGCATCGTTTCCCTCCCTTCTCTGGTTAGTTCAGTATTCTTTCATCTCAAATTTTATAGCATCATGTCTACATGCAGGTTTTCAAAATTTAGTTAATGCTTCCATAATAGTTCTTGTCTCACTATAATTACTGTGGGTGACAGCAGTACGTGTCAATTTCTCTGGCACAGCTGAACTCCGGAAAGGCCAGAACATCACTGACTGTTCTCTTTATTCCCAGGTCTCAGAACAGGGCACCAGAGCCATGGAGGGCTCAATGAATGAATGTCTCATTAATGACTCTTCCCAAGAGTACTGCCATTAATTAAAAGCCATGAATCAACCTATTAACCAAGCACACGTGTAGCCTTCTGAGACACCAAGTCTGATACTTTTTGAGCCAAGTAACTACTATTTCCAGTTGAGGCTCTTCGATTTGACATCTGAGAAAGGCTAAATACCCATGTTAAAATGGCTATTCTTGCTATGCTATGCCAATTTTCATTTATTCAAAAACACTTATTGTCTACCAAGTACCAGGTGCCGTGTTCATAAAAAGGGTATGAAAGAGATCTTCGCTCTCAAGAAGATCACTTACGTAACTGGTAAAGCCAAGCATGCATACAACTACAAAACACAGCGGGAGGTATCATGATAGAAGTGGGCACTGGGCACCACGGTGTGTAAGGAGAAGGCACTTAATCCAGAGTCTGAAAGCTTCCCAGAAGAACAGACACTGAGATGAACCTCAAAATACTCCTTTCCTATTTAAGTACTCTCCTGTCCAATACAGTACCACCAACTATGTGCAACTGTTTAAATTAAAAAATATTAAAAACAATCAGTTTTAATTTTAGAATTAAATAAAGTCAGGTTCCTCAGTCACCCTAGCCATATTTTCAGCATTCATCAGCCACATGTAACCAGTAAGCCTGGCCAATGCAGATATAGACCATTTCCATCAGTGTAGAAAGTTCTACTGGATAGTGCTGCTCTGCTGCCTTCATTCAAATAAAGTATATGGTCTCCACTCAAAGGTCCCATGAAACAGGAAGAGCCAGGACAGACATGTAAGGTATTAAAAAGCATCCAAATTATCCAACATTCTGTTGCAGAACTCAGGCTACATGAGAGGAACATTTTAAATAAGGATGTTACTCAAACAAGAGAGATTTCAATCTCTGATTCCACCTTCAGATAGGAGAAACAGGTCTTATATGAGGAAACTTAAAAAGTCAAACTGAAACAGGAAAAAAAATATTGAGAGGACAGAGGAAAAAAAGTAGAAATACAGAGTTAAAATGTTGACCTTTAGAGACTTAATTCATCCTACAATCTCCTCCAGCTCCCCTTTAGAGGAAATCTGTAGACTAAAGAGTTCTGGTATTTTTAATTCTTTCAAGGTAAATGCCTTTGAAGATATGAGCTTTTTATTTAAGCTGTATTTACAAAATTACCATTAAAACATCACAACCAAATAAACTGAACTGTATGTACCTTTCAAAACCAGAATTATTTTAAAAATAGAAAACAGGACAAGAAACACACACACACACACACACACACTTAAAATCACCACAGTGTTAACACTCTTCTCAGACATTTTAAGGCAATATTGATGACAGAACAACATACCAGTTCAGATTTGAAGTAGCCTATTGTGTTTTCATCCAACTGAAAATATCTTCTCTTCCAGTTTTTCATCTACCAGAGATGAACACAGACATAAGACTTCTGTTTCTAAGAATGTCAAATGTTAACAGCCACTTAAATATTCTGATACGAGCCCACAATCAGAAATGTCAAGCACTGAAAAACCTCTCACTACCCTCCCTTGATGAGGAGATACATGAAACTTCATCTCTTTCGCTACGCAGGACTTGAACTCCTAGGTCAAGTTTGGTGGCTTGCGTTCAGCTTGTATCATGTAACTTCATAATATGGTTTCATATTTTTAATGCTCTAAAAGTTAAAAAAAAGAAAAAAGCACTTCCCCATCCCCCAACCCCACAAAGTAAATGACATCAAGAATTCAAGTTCAAGGACAGGAAATGTTACTAAACCACATTAAGCTCTGTAAGATCTGTAAAACACAAGAACCTTTCTTCAAGTACTTTATACTTAGTAGTAAAGCATCGAACATTTAACAAAGTGAACCTACTTTGTACAAATATTTTTTTTGTCACTGAAATACAGTTATTGTGAAAGCACTTCAGTAGCTCTAACAGTTGTTATTTTAGACCTGGGAATACAACAAAAAGAAAGAAATGTCTCCCTAAAAACCCTAATTAACACAAGTGAGTCACTGCCTGATGAGACTTATGACTTTACCTGTAGACCTGCTACAGTGAGAGACTCTCAGCCTTTCCCTTCATTTCCCTTGGCTTAAAGGTCAGTAGATTAGGGATGAAAGAACTTGTCCAAGGCTGACCTAAGCTAATTAGAGTTGCCAGAAAGTGATGTGAAGTCAAACAGAACTGCCAGTAGAGTTTAAAGTATTTCTTTACTCACAGAATTTTTTTTTTAATTTTCAGGACTTTAAAGTTTATTTTCCCATGAAATTCTAATGATTTGGTTCACATACAGAGTGACAAACTTTGGAAAAGTACTTTGGAATCTTAGAAATACTGGTAAATTTACTTGCTTTTCCTACAATGCCCCACCATGGGTCTGGCTGGATGAGAGGATCTGGCTAACCCTTAACAGCTCTTACTAAGGACCAGGTGCTGTGCTAATACTATCTTAATTTACATCTTTCAAAAAAAAAAAATCTCCAGATGGTAGGTTTTATAAACTAATTTTCCTTAAAAAGAAACTGAGAGACTGAGAGGTTAAGTAAGAAGTTCAAAGTCACAGAATTCAACTGAGGTCAGCCCAACACCAAATGGAGTGAGTGAACCTTCCCCCACGCCTGGGCCCCTCTTTTCCTGACAACTCCCTGCTAGAGCTCTCTTTCTCTTTCTTCCAACGGAGGAAAAATTAATAGGAAAGCCTTCTGGGATAAACTGTTAGGAAAGCTCATTTAAAACTAAAGGTCAGTGGTAATAAGCATTAACTTATCCAGCCACTCACAGACCAAGAAAATAACAGCACTGAATTATGAACATAGAGTCACCCTATTCTATCTCCTGACTCCCCAGCACCCTGGTCTCTCACTTCGGGTCTTTCAAAAAACAAAGCAAATGACTTGTATGTTGAGAGTTTGCTACCAGAGACTCACTTTTCATTATTTCCGTACATAACGTGTTAAGGTACTCACCACGGCGCCTTGCTTTACACAATAGCCAGCTTTGATGACTGCACTGTCTGGGGGCGGCTTAGGAGTAAAATAGGGAAGATGGCTTTGCGACCGTTTCAAATTATTTCTGTCAATACTTTCACCACATTCATTTACTTCTTCTTTCTAAAATGAAGCAAATAAAGAAATTCTTTTCTTGCTTGTTTAGCTTCAAAGCACAGTTGTATTTCATGTTATTCTAATAGAAAATCATAAAATCTTAGTTCAGTTAGGAACACAAATTTTGAAGTTTTCTAAATAATTTGAGATAATCTTAACGCATCAATGATAATACCATAGATTTCTATTTCTCTTGTTTTGTCCCCAGTGCTTTTTGGGCGGCAGGTGGAGGGTGAAGGGGGTGAACTTCTGATTTTGAAATAATTATACAGATTCACTAATATACGAAGTTGTTAAAAAAAAGAAAAGAAACGTACAGGAGGTCGTATGTCCCCTTCAACTAGTTCCCCCGACAGGGAAACTGTACAACTACAGTACATTACCAAAACTGACAGTGGAACATCCCACAAACTTTACCCAGATTTCACCAGTTTTACACGCACTCATTGGTCTCTGTGTCTGGATCATTCTAGGCAATTCTGTCACATGCAGCTTTGTTTAAAACCACCACAACAACATACAGAAGTGTTCATCATTAAAAGGCTCCCTTGGGCTACCCCTTTAAAGTCCCTATGCCCAATTCCCTGGCAACCTCTAATTTGTTTTCCATCTTGATTGTGCTGACATTCAGGCAATGTGATATAAATGGGTCGTACAGTACATGACCTTTTCAGCTCAGCATCATTCTCGGGAGGCTCATCCAGGCTGCTCCCTGTATCACTAGTCTGTCCCTTCTTCCTGCTGAGTAGCACTGATGGTCTGGACATACCATGCGCTGTTTAACTCTTTGCCTGTTAAAGGGCATTTGAGTTGTTTCCAGTTTTGGACCATTAAGAATAAAAAGTGCTATGAACATTCGTGTACAGACTGATGCAAACATAAGTCTCCATTTCTCTGGGAGCAACGCCTAGGAGTATATATGCTGGGTTGTATAGTAATCACAAGTTTACTTTAAGAAAAAAGTGCCGCATTGTTTTTCAGAGTGGCCATACTATTATACGTTCCCACCAGCAATGTATGAGTGATGCAGTTTCTCCTCGTCCTTGTCAGCAGTCAGCATTTGTGTTATTAATTATCTGAGTCATTCTGAGAGGTGTGCAGTAATATCTCACTGTGGTCTTAATTTGCATTTCCCTACTGACTAATGACAGTGAGCGCCCTTTCTAGAGCTTCTTTGCCACATATGTATCTTTTATCTTTTGGTGAAATCTCTGTTCATGAATTCTGCCCATTTCCTAATTGGATTATTTTTTCACTGCTGAGTTTTGATAGTTCCTTATATGTTCTAGACACAAGTGCCTTGTTGTATATGTGGTGTGCAAATATTTCCTCTTAGGGTGTAGCTTTGCCTTTCATCCTCTTACTGGGGTCTTTCACAGAGCAAACATTTTCAGTTTTGATGAGGTCCAATTTATCAATTTTTTCTTTTATGGACTATGGTTTTGATGTCAAGTCTATAAAAACTCTTTGCCAGCAGATTTTCTTCTTGCTCCTAGAATCTAAAAGTTCTGCAGGTTTGTTTGCCTGTTTTTTACATGCCAAGTCCAGTGCTTTTAAAAAAAGATCTAATACACTCATGTTTTCGTGATCCCCAAAGCACTGGCTTCTGTTTATTTATAACATGCAACATGTTATAATCTACAATCCCACAAATCAACCAAACATGTAAGAACTCCTAAATTTCAAGAGAAAAACTGACACTCAAGTCTCATTTTGAGGAATTTTCAACTTGTACATTTAGACAGGTCAACAGCATGAATTATGTTCTTAAAATTTTGTAATCCCAGCACGTAACTGCTACTAACCCAACAGTCACAGAATAAATTAATCAAGCAAATGATATTTGTCATTTTCTTGATAATATAGCAATTAAATGCTTTTACAATGAGTACATACTTCTTTACAAATTTAAAAAGCTACATTACAAAAAGACAAAGTAAAATTCTTTGGGATCTTTTTAATATGGCAGCTGCTATGGAATCTTAGAACCTACTGAATAATCTACAGCAAAATTAAAACACAACAAAACCTTAATTCTGTATACAATTAAAACAGCCAGAGATACAAACTACCATCTTAATACAACGACAGACAAGTTGTCTTACTGCTTATATCAGCATAAGACATAAGACAGGTGAAAGCAGCTTAGTCTAGTTCTATCTTAACCAGAAGTCTTGCAGGTTAAAATCATTACTTTTTTAAAGAGTACACACACTCACACAGACACACACAATACTAGCTTATACTTTTATACAACTCTGGTGAAAAATATAAGCTCCCACTAGAGCATGGATTTTTTTGTTCATTAATATACCCTTTATTTAGAATAAAGAAAGCACTAATTAGTTAATTAATGTGTTAAGATTCTCCACTATCACCCTTCCCTGACAGAAGACCTGAAAAATATGGTGCATAAAGTAATTTAAAAGGTTTATAAAGTGCCAAAATCCTAGCAGTCCAAACAGGCACACAGACAAGCGCCCGATGCTGGCAACAGCATTCTATTACCTCAGGACCCGCAGTTTCTCAACAGCTGGTAATTCAATTTGCATTACAAACTCATTCACTCAACAGCAACACAAGAAATTTAACTCATTCAAAAGTTTTAATTTCATTCAAATTTTTTTTATAAATTTATATTTTTCATAGCACTCAAATAAGATATGACTTAGCAGATTAGCACTTTTATGATAGAACGGAGTCAAAATTCCAGTTCTCTGATGGCTGATCTAGGTCAGCTTGTAGAAAAACAGGTTTAAAAAATTACATGTATTTGCAAACTCTTTGATTCAGCATTTTATTCTAGGACTTTATCCTTTAAAAAACTATTCTCCATGTCTCTAAAGTTTATGCTACAAGAATCTTCATCACAGTATTTATGGATAACTGAAAATAGATACCTACTGGTCTCTGCCCCTGGTTCCAGGCACACAGCTCCTAAAACCTTCGTAAATTCCTAAATAATAAGCACTAAGGGCATCTCTTGTTCTAACGCAGTGACTCTGCGTTGGGCTCCTGGATGGCAGCTGGTCATCAGAAAGACCAAGTCATGACTAGAAGCTTGAGACTTTCAGCCCCACCTGCCATTCTCCAGAGAGAGGGGAGGGGCGGGAAACAAGAGTTGATCATGCCTGTATGATGAAGCCTCTATAAAAATCCCAAAAGTATAGGGTTCAGAGAGCTTCTGGGTTAGTGAACACTTGGGAGGTGCTGGGAGAGTCCCAGAAAGGGCCCAGAAGCTTCACGCCCTTCCCATCTCTTCTATCTGGATGTTCACGTGCATCCTTTATCATATCCTTTGGTAACAAACCAGTAAACAGCAAATAAACTGTTTTCTTCTGTTCTGGGAGCCACTCTAGCAAATTAATCAAGTCTGGTGAGGTCGCGGGAACCTCTAATTTCTAGGTCAGAAGCACAGGTAACCTGGACATCTGAAGGGATGTAGGGGCAGTCTTGGAGGACTGAGCCCTTAACCCATGGGATCCAGGCTGACTGTCAGAATTGACTTAAACTGTAGGACATCCAGCCAGTGTAGCAGAATCCCACACCTCCAGTGTCAGTGTGTGGTAGTGTGGGGGAGGAAGAGTGGGTTGTTCCTACTCATATTGTTTACAAAAGGAAAAGGAACTCTGTCCAACAACAGAGGATTTGTAAACTATGGTAAATTCATGGCAAAATGACTAGTCATTAAAAATGATTCTACATCATTTTTAATGACTTGGAAAATGTTTGAGATATAAGGGAAAAAAGTTATTTACAAAGTATCTCCATTTCTGGGGACAAAAACATAAAGAAGAAAGGCTCAGAGAAAGCATAAAAAGTGTTACGTTGGTGTATCTGTGATTTCCAAATGTTTCACAATAAACACATACTTTTGAATATGAAGTTTTTAAAATTAATTAACTACCATATTAATTCAGTAAAGATGTTCTAGTTTATAACATAAAAATCACTACCCAGTAGGTAAACCGTCATGCAGAATAACCAATGTATTACCTGAGTTGGGGTAATGATAGGCACGCCCCCAACAATGTCAGTTCTGTAAGACACTTGCTTCTTCCCACATTCATTCTGGCGACTTAGGTTATCAGAATGAGGCTGTGAGTCTGACTGCTTTGGTACCTAAAATAATACATAAATGAATCATTTTGCAACCAGCATTATTTAAGAGACTCTCTTTTATCACAGAATATCCAACTAATCATCCACTTATAAATAACTGACATATATAAAAATTATGTATAATGTACATGTGTGTACCCCTGTACGTTCTCACACTAATGTTTCTGTTTCAGTAATACTTCACAATACAGCCACCATTTACTGAGTGTTTCCTTGGGCAGGTACTATTTCATACCTTCTCCCACTTAATCCTTTGATCAGGCCTATGCGTGCGGCGAGTATGTCCACTCTCGCAGAAACAGAGAAAACAGAGGCTCGGAGGCATGAAGAAACGTAGGTTTTAGATCCTGGCTGTACCATGTCCTATTTAAGCTCATGTAACTCTCTTCTACACTAAACCACTATACTATACCTCTTATTTATTAGAGAACGTGACATTGGATTATAGCTCTATGATGTTCTCTCTCCCTGTCCTCCATTCCTGCCCAGGATTCTGCAGCACCCCTGTGGACAGGGATCATGGCAAATCCATCGTTACTGGTGTCAGAACAGCCTACTACCGAAAACATAATAAGTATTCAATAAATGCTGAAAGACTGACTCAGTGGATGAATCCAAAATCAGCAGGAAAAAAAGAATAAGATACTTAAACTAGAAGTCAAAATGTTCAAAATAACTTAAAGCTTATTGGAAATTTTTAAAAGAAATTCCAATACTTGTATCAATGATAAATCACTCACAAGAACCTCGCTAAAGTGGAATCAAAGATTCAAAGGCATCACAAATGTTTAACTACATTTTAGCTTTTCTTATGTGGCCTAATCCAGAAACAAGGGACTTGACAAAGCAATATTTCTATCAACTGACTGTTGCATGCTGTCTATCTCTGAACTATAGACTTTCTGGCTATGAATAAAATGTAATAAACTACGCTTGGCACTGATGTGATGTTGAGCATGATAGTTAATCTCTCGCCACTGATTTGAAGGGCATTTGAGGATCTTACAGTGTTTCAGAAACATTATGCCAACTACTTCCAATAAGCACTGTAGTCGTGATGTAAAAACATTTAAAATTAAATAACCTGTCTGACATACAGTTAATCCCTGTTAACGGGGCACTGGCACAGCTCAAGGGGACACTATTCACATTGCAGTCAAAGACCCAAACCATTTATTAATATGATTCCAAAGCAGTGTGGCTTTGCAAGCTTTAACATTCATGAAGTATCAGCCAGGAACATTATTAAAACCTTCAGATTCCCAGGTTGCATACCCAGAAATAACGACTCGGTCAAGCCACGGTGGTGTGCACAAGGCTGCACGTTCAGCAGGAACTCCAGAGGTTTCTGAGGTATGTGCTTTATAACCCAGCCTGAGAAACGCTACTGCCAGGCCTGCGCGCTCCCACCAGGTCTGGGGAAAAGCAGGTGTACAGTGGTGTCGGCAGACAAAGATTTATGAAATATTGGGCAAACATGCTCTCTGTGTGTCTAAGCTGATCTCAATCCACATAAATATAATTTATGTATATACACAACTTGTCCTTGGGTGACTTCTGCAACTCCTCTCTCTCCCCAGCTTCTCTCCCCTGGTGATGCTTCCCCACAAGGCTTTCTCCCCAGGCCTCGAGCCATACTTACACTACAAGGCAGGTCACTGGCAGAAACAAAAGTGAGGGAAACGGGAAGAGAAATGAACCCTGCCAGGGAATGCCTCCAGAATTCTTCTAAGAGGCTGCACATGTTGGAGCTTTTTAAAGGCAACAGATAATGGCTAGAATTTTACTTGACAAGATTTACATAATGACATGACAGTGAAGGGCCTACAATGGACACTACACACCCAGAAACAATCTAAGGTAGCCCATAATGTTTTGAATGGAGAGCATCACGTATTTCAGTTATGACAGAGAAAACAGGGCCAAGCTATCCCATTAAGAACAGAAAACAGCATTAGAAGAATTTTAAACCAGAGAGCTCAACTCACATCTCAACTGTTAGCTGAAATGTGCTAAGAAGTGACCCGTATGAAGTTAGTCTTTCTTTTAAGAAGTTGAGAGTTTAGTCATTTATGGGCATTTCCTAAGAAAAACCTTTAATACCAGCCTAAAAATACATTGAAATTTATACTGATTTTTCTATTTTTCTTCCAGAAATGATGGTATATTAAAAATCCTTCTCTATGCTGTTAAGCCCACTGCTTCTAATTTGTCCTGATAATAAAATAAAATGCTAAGTATGGCATAATTCCAATGCTAGAGCTCAATAATTAACTTAGAACTGTACTTCACAATAAAAATTATCTAAACTGTGTGGTGAGCATTGAGTAATGTGTGGAAGTTTTGAATCGATATGTTGTACACCTGAAACTAATATAACATTTCATATCAATTAAAAAAATAAACTGTAAACATTCTCCCAAAACAAGAAAAATATAAGCAAAATACCTACAAATAATACTCTTAAAAATTCTGAATATTAGTCTAAATTCAGCCATTAAAATAAACATATTTTCAGGACCCCCCCAAAAAAACACCCAACTTTTGAATGAGAATCAGAAAAATGACCTGTCCAGGCAGATGGCACGAGTCAAAGACACTGGTTGTGCGTGCCCTCGTTGCCCCTGACTTTCCCCCCCTCTTGCTTTCTGTCTGTACTGTAACTGCTTTCTGTGAGAAATCTGCATGTATTTTTAGGAGGCATTTGCTTGTGATCCTAACAGTAGAAAAAGAAAAGGTAGTCAGAGAATGAAGAGATGAACAAATTGGAGGAAAATGACAGGGCTTACACACTAAAACCTCAAATGTTCTAATGTGAACTGAGAGCCTTCTGAGGGCTCTACGCAGGAGCTACCCGCTGAAAAGCACATGCACAGAGTAGAAGGCCTGGCATTTGTGGCAGGTTTACCGTTCCGTTAGGACCAAAGTCCCATATCCAGCGGACTCTACTTGTTCCCAGCTGCCAATTAAAAAAAAAAAAAATTGTGGAATTTTGGCCACAATTTCAAAAACACTGATTTCTAGATTAAAATCTAATATTGATTTTTAAATTAAAATCTGTGGTGGGGAAAAGGCACTATTTTTAAACACAGTGGGTTTCTGCTTAGGAATATACCATATACATCTTGGACATTCCTCAATCAATAAGGGACCGGAGGCCACCATATTTATACTGCTATTACTATAAATGAATAGCTAGTTGAATGTATACTTTAAAATTTGATTTTCCCAACTCTAGTCACTGATACTCCCTTCAGGGTTGGTTCCTCCACTACTGACTCTCTTTTCAAACAAGGGGAAAAACTTTTTTAAATGGCAGCCACCAATAAACATTCACATAGAGTTAGGAAAGTAAGGAAAGCCACAGACCGGGTGTCAAAGGACAGTCCATTAAGATGACAGGTACTATAATTAGGAAGTAGTTTAATAATCACCATGCCCTTACCACTACCCCCAGCCATCTCTATTCTGAAACCACATACTTCTAAACCTAATTATGAATTTGTTAAAGTTTTAAGTTTATGTATCACATTGTACTCAGCAGACCACTGTATTACATAGTTGGACAAAATGTTATTTGGAGTGATTCCACAGAAACATAAACTACACATACACTAAAATATAAACTTTATTTTCCAAAGAAATCTACATGTAAATCACTGGCAATTTCCATAGGAAAGTATGACAAATTAGAGAGTCCACACCCTACTACATTTACATGTGTATTTATACACATGATATTAAAACTGGCAAGACTCTTTAAATAAAGATTATTTATTTGAGAGAGAGAGTGTGTGTGTGTGAGCAGAGGGAGGGGCAGAGGGAGAGAATCTCTGGCCGACTACCCACTGAGCGTGATGGAGGAGGGCTCAATCTCAGGACCCTGAGATCAAGACCTGAGCCAAAATCAAGAGTCAGATGCTTGACAGAATGAGCCACCCAGGCGCCCCCCCCCCGGCAAGATTCTTTAGAGAAAAAAATTAAATGTACCTTATGTAAGCATGGGAAATTCTCTCATTGCTATCCTGTAAGTTAAATGTTTTATTTAAGATTGATCTTTAGTAAATGCTATCAATTCTATATTCACTTTAACTCACTTTAATAGCACTACATTCACTTTGTTGACTAAGGATTTCTGTATCTTTTATGTATTCCTATTTTCTAAACATGAATTACAAAAGCATAAAATATATAAGCATGAATATCAACTGATTTAGCTTAAACATATAAAAATTTCAACTGTAAAATAAAGCTGTAAAACCACAAAAGCTGATATTCAAAAGTCTTTATACTTTGGAACATTACCCAACCTCAGTTTCTCTTGCATTTGAATAAGCTTAACAGTGTCACCTGTAGAAGATGGTTTCACACTATTAATAAATTAGAGACAGCAATGCAAGAACCTCCAAAATGGCAAAAAGCCTGAGAATATTCACTACTTTTTCTCTTGAAGCACTAAGAAACCAGTGCTGCTTATTATTTTAAATTGTAATAAATGAATTAATTCAGTAAAGTCACTACTGTCTTTTTAAAGAAAATTTCACATTAAAAGTATATATATTGAGTTAAGAACAATTAAAAACAATTTGTTAAGACCTTTTAAGAATATGTACTCGTGAATCAGCTCAAAAATTGCTTTCCTGAAACTGCACAAACCTAAAATAACTTCTGCTTCATGCACAGATCAGACATACTGCGTGGGTGTTCTCTGCCATGTGGTAACAAGCTGTGCTGGGGCAAGACAAAAACTCCGACTTCACTCTGTGAACAGCTTTAGTTACATTAACTCTTTATTGTGTTGTGATATAAATATGGAATCATTCATTTCAGATGGCAACTATCAAGTAACTAACATATGGTGACTTCCAGAGCATATGTCTTTCGAGGGTTGAGTTGTTCAGGGTCAGTAAACCACTGCATTTTAGTAGAAACACACTTCAATTTACACAAACCTCACACAGGAACTCCTTCCAGATCCTCTCCATGCAGGCCTCTATGTGTTTCTCTACAAGTGTGTAATGAGGGAAAAAGCAAGGAGAGGTAGGATCAGGGCACAGAACCTATCCACTTACCTATCATCATCAGTAGTAAATGCTCTCAGAAAAGTCTGGTTTTTGCTTTAGGAACAAAAGAGTAGGAAAGTGCTCTTTTTTTCGGGAAGCAGTAAGGTGCTGCGCTTCAGGGTCGGGCTCCAGAGTCAAACGGCTGGGTTTGGCTCATGGCTCCACCACTTACCAGCTATGAAACCGGTAAAAGTTACTCAATTCTTCTAAGCTTGCTTTTCCAGATAATTTGGGTAAAACCTGCAGGGCAGGGTCTGGCACACTGCAGATAATCAATACACATTCCTGTTCATCAGAAAACCAAAAGGAGAAATGCAGGTGGCAAGCAGGAAGCTGGGGCACAGAAAAGGTGTGCAAAAACAGCAAACCCTGAAATCAAGGAGGAGGAGGGGGCCAGGCAGGTTTTAGAGCCCGAGACAGACTCCCGGGACCATGTGGGCAGGACCCTCTGGCCGCCACAGCTCTCCAGATCCACTCCCTATCCCTGTGCCTCAGTCCCACTGCCTCACCTCCGCTTCCTGCTCTTCTCTTCAAATTCTACCCTATCCGACAGCAATCCTGGCCATGGCCTGGAAGACAGGAAGGCCGACGCCCAGTAGCTGGGTCGGTGGCAGGAAGCCCCTTATCCTACTCAGGAAGAAAAAACATCCTCAACATGCATTTTCCCCTAGAAACATTACTGTATGCAATGGTTAAAATCTACACTAATATGTATCTTATTAGGTACATAATGGGTTCAAAAGGCATTTATGTATGGGCTGTTTTTAAGGGCTGATAGTCACCTTGTAGAAGGAAATATATTCACATTATAAACAACTGCCTTTTAAACAAACTTGGAGTATGCAACCTGTTGGTAAACTGGAAACACTCAGTAGGTATATTTTCAAAATGTAAAGATTATTTCCAGACTTTAAAAAAAAACAAAAACATATACTTACTGTAATTTTTATAGCTTTGTTCAACACATTTACCCATTCTACTAGGTCCTGCTGATCATTAGCTTGTAGGAAATATTTCCTCATCCCTGCATTCATAACTGTTGAGAGAAAAAATAAACTACAACACACGAAATTTTGCACTTGTTACATCTAAATTTATGTTTGCAGCTACTTTCTGAAAAACCATGCTAGTTCAATACTGTGACTCTCTTGGATTTCACAAGATCATATGTAATAATCTGTTTATCACTCAATAACATACTTTTAATGGCCATGCTTTTCATGAAATGGAAATACAATATATTTAGCCTATTCCCAAATGATGGACATTTAGGCTATTTTCAATTTTTGAAATCATATAAATTATCCCAATGAAACATCATGTACATGTATCTTTCTGTACTTAGGTTATCAGTTCTAAAGGATAAATTTAACACAGAAATGTTGGATCAAAGGGAATTCACCCTTAAAATGTTTACAGATATTGGCAACTTGTCTTTCCAAAAGGTTGAACCCATTTACACTCCTAACAAGAGTGTATGCAAAGGCCTGTTTTGTCCAGTGCTCCACACCAGTCCTGATTATTAGCACCTATGCTAGTTAGGGACCTTGTATTCAGCCCCAAGACTCTGTGATCCTGGAGCTGGGGTCTGCAAACAGTATCTCCTAGGACCCCTTGCCAGCTCGGGCCATGTTCTGCTAATGGGAGATACTGATAGATTAGGTGTGAGGGAGGTGGGGAGAGGACACTCTCTCATAGGTTCCTGATACCACTGCCCTCCCTCCACCAGCAGCAACATATACGAGCTACTGCTCCAGGCACCCCTCACTAGCTCCATCCTGGCCCCCTTCCAAAGTCTTAGGTTCTGGTGATACCACCTCTTCCCCTTTGGTCTCTCCAGCCATGTGGGTGATAGCAGCCTTAACCAAGTCCCTGTAACAAATACCCCAGGGCTTGAAATACCTAGTACAGAGTGTTTTCCTGACCGGACCCTGACAGACACAGCAATCTCTGAATACCTAATCGGTGAATAATCATAGCTTGCTTAAATGTGAATTTCTTTGATTAATGAGACAAATTACTTTTATATGTTTCTTGGTCATAAGAATTCGTTTTGTGAGCTTTTCTTTTTTTTACCCATAGTTCTCCTGAGTATTCATTTATTTTGTATTGACTTGGAAGAGCTTTTATATCAATCATTTCTGTTTTATTTCAAGCTCTTTTCCCAGTCTGTCATTTGCCTTTTCACTTTGCTCAGGGTATCTTTTATCAAACAGAAATATTCTATCAATCTTTTTTTTTCCTGTGATGATCTGAGCTTTCACATATTTAGAAAATCTCCCCAACTCAAAATTATAATAAAGACCTTGATATGTTCAGCACTATGTCCTTCATGTCTTTACATCTAAAATCTTAATGCATTTGGAACTTCCTGTGCCATTTAACTGATACACAACCTATTTAGTGACTATCTACTTATATAAGGCAAAGCATACCAGCATGCACAGTTGTCTACAAACTACCACAGTCAACTCTTGAATTAAAGCTTATTAATTATACTTCATGTGCATTTACTTTTAAAAACATACATCTCATTCTAGGAGCTAATGCACCTGCAGAGCTACACTCTTGCAATTCTGAACTATAAAAATAACTTCCAAAGTCTCCATCAGAATATTAAACGACATACAAGCACTCAGTTGAATATGACTAAGGAAAGGAGGAAATGAAAACCCTCAAGGAAAAAAAGTTATTTCTCAAATGCACAGGACTTTGACATTGGAACTGAGACCAAGACACTAAACCAGAGTGTCCTTGAACTGATATGAGGATCTGAGCAAGGAAGTCAAATAGTCCCTTGGGAAGTGCTGTACGACAACTAGTCTGGAATCTAAAGAAATTTAAAACACTGTAAATCAGTTCTTTTATATCTTACTAGAGACTGGAAAATTATAAATGCCATAAGCATAAATTAAGATAAATGAGTAGCACTGTAGGATGTATGCTAACACACCGCTTTCATTTTTAATTCCTATCAATTGGCAAAGCACCCTCTCACAATCTTGTTCCAACTCAGGCTGAGGCTGAGCTCCCCACCCCCCGTGGCTTCTTCCCCTCACACTGTTCCGAGCATCTGCCTGGATCATCCGTGGAGTCTGAAAATCTAAGCACTTGGTACAACACTACCTGCTACAAAGCAAGTGCTCCATACATCTGTTTTTGAATGAATAACATTTATATATATAAGGACTTCTTTTAACGGAAGAGAGGCAAATACACCTCTCAAAAAGATTCTTAGCACACCTTGCAGTCCAAACAAAAATTCAGGTGCTTATTATTGTATCTAGTGCCTGGCAGAAAGAGGCATAATGATATGACGGGAGGGGGGAAAAAAGGGCCTGGAGTCCCTCAGACCTGACCAGCTCATGTACTTAACTAGCAATGCCATCCTGCAAAACCCGTGTAATCTCTCTGAGCCCCATTTTCTTCATGAATGAAATGGATGCAACCCATCCGTTCCTTGAGGGGTGGAGGTGAGAGATGTAAAGAAACTAAGGACAGTGCTTGGGCAGAACGGAGATCATCATCTTCATCACCATCATCTGGAGATTTCCAAGTAAGAAAGCATTATGGAAAATGTAAAGCAAATTACTGAGAAGTGGCATATTAACAACGCTGGGAGGGCGGCGGGGACACAGAAAGAAAACACACTGGAATAAAACAAAATTATATAAAACCTGTAAGTTGCCATGCTTTTAAATCAAGGTGTTTTTTTTTTTTTAAGATTTTATTTATTTATGTGACAGAGAGACAGCCAGCAAGAGAGGGAACACAGCAGGGGGAGTGGAAGAGGAAGAAGCAGGCTCCCAGCGGAGGAGCCCGATGTGGGACTCAATCCCGGAATGCCGGGATCACGCCCTGAGCTGAAGGCAGACGCTTAACGACTGCGCTACACAGGCGCCCCTAAATCAGGGCTTGTATAGGGTATGATGACTCCATCCCAGAGGCTTGTGTTCCTACTACCTTTTCACTAGAGTACTTCGTTTCAAACCTTCACCATCAGAGTGAACATATCAGATGGGCAAAGGCCGAAGCGCAAACATGAGTCTGACTGCAAACAGGTACTGTCTCACAACCCAGAAGCAACGTAGGTGATGGTTCCAATGTGGTTACGGAACGCATGGTTATGCGACCCTGTCACATGACTTCTTTTGTCCGTTCTCTCTCTTCCCTCCATTCCTTCTCTGTCCTCTCCTCTTAGTCAGATGGCGGACTTTCTTAAGGGAACCTCTATTTTTCTCATTTCTCTCCTCTCATCTTTGTCTCTGTTCTACTTTTAGATTTTGACTTTTTCTTCTGAGTTTTGCATTGTCTTATGTCCCTTTTCCTACTTGACAGTTCTCTCTCCTCAAATGTCATATAATCTTGGGCTGTCTATTCATATTTAAAAACAAAGTACTAAAAAACTGATTGGAAGCTCTCCTGAAGATATACTGGGTTGCTAACTGCTGGACTTCACTACACGGCAAACTCCTCCAGTAGAAACGCCCAGATGTCAGCACCTATGGCTCTCTTCTCTAGGGTATGCAGACTCCCAT
This sequence comes from Ursus americanus, assembly GCF_024610735.1. Taxonomy (NCBI): domain Eukaryota; kingdom Metazoa; phylum Chordata; class Mammalia; order Carnivora; family Ursidae; genus Ursus; species Ursus americanus. Next base: position 9,425,757 of record NC_142132.1, read on the forward strand.
CCCATTACACCTGGCTGCCTAGTGCTCCAGGACTGGACACAGGAAAAGGGTGCATTCAATGTGCAGATTTCCACTTAGTCCTCCTATTTTCAGCTTCATGCCTCATCCCTCCCCTTCTCCCCAAGCACAGAGCCTCACTGACTCTATTTCTTTTCTTTTTTTTTTAAGTTTTTATTTAAGTAATCCCTATATCCATCATGGGACTCAAACTCATGACCCCAAGATCAAGAATCATGTGCTCCTCCAACGGAGCCAGCCAGGCTCCCCGCTGATTCTATTTCTAAAGATACTACACATGCCATTTCTTGCTGGGACGGTGGAAAGGCAGCTGACACAGACATCCAAACAAAGTCCCTGTTTTCAGTCCCTCCTCTTGCTGCATCCCCAGACAGCACCCGGAACCTAGTTCTCTCTGGAGTTGGGATGGGGGGCAGGACCCTGACAGGCCAGTTCTTCATGGCCTCTGCTAGGTTATTTTACATTCCTCTGTGCACTTCCCATCCGTACACACTGTGGGTTACAGATGTCTGCCAGATTCATCAAAGACGATTTGAGTGTTTCTTGTTCTCACTTGTTCTTGAGCAATCGGAGATGAAATAAAGGCAGAAGAGTCTTCATGCTGCCATTCTGAATGGAACTTAGCGGTTCCATTTTAGGGGCCTCTACCTCCCTCCCTGAAGGCAAGCATTTTATGAATCTCTTTTCTATCCCCTCTAGTAGTAAAGACTAAAAAACTACTGGCAAACCAAAACTCTTAACCTTTGATGCCAAGTTAAATCACCCATTCTAAATACTCCGATAACTGAATGTCACATCTATCACCACACAATCCTATTCCTTCAAACCACAGGTCTGAGATTTAAAGACTTGTCAAGAGTATATACTTTACACATTCTAAAACAAAGTTCTGTTACTTGACTTACCCCCACTAGCTTGTCATTCACAAGGCTCTGAGGAATTTTCCTATTCAGTAACCAAAATTATAAATTTGTAATAAATACATAAATTTTTCTTAGTTTCTTAGTGGTGGTAAAAGCCTTACAGAGGAGTCTCTGAACAGCTACTTTATGTCCTGCTCATATCCTGTTCTCTTACTGGATATACGTAACGGCCACCAGATGTTACCCCTAACAAAATGCCTAAGAAACCTGCCCTTTACAAGCAAAAGAGAACACGGAACTTTAACATCAATTCTCCCTCAAGAGGTATCTTACTTTCACTTAAAGCATGCCAGCTGGCCACTCTGAATTTTGTCCTTTCCATCACTAGGGTCCCTAACATACTGAGGGCACATCAATTCTCCCAGCTTTAACTACCACCCACTATCTTCACGGTTCCAAATTTGTCCATTCCTGATCTTCAAGCTCCATCTAGTCCTCGGTTATATCACCACCACATTTCCATTTGGATGTTTCTCTGCCACATCAAACTCCTTACCATTTTACCCAACCCAGCTCTCCTTGACTCCTCATTTCTTTACTGAAAGGGAACCTACCTGAAACCTCTCTCTTCCCACATATCCAGTCACCAAGTCCCTTCATGTTCCCTGCTAGTGTTTTCTCTCTCCCCCCCTCTGCCACTACCCAGATTCAGGCTCTTAGGTGAGGATAGTAGTTCGGGAGCCACTGAACTAATCTACCTGCATCAAAACTCTATCCAGGCAAAAAACTCCTTTCACCTTATGTCAGCTTTCTAGATGCTCTCTTATTTCTCACCTCTTGTTTACACACACACACACACACACACACACACACACACACACACACACACACACAATCACTTCTCAACATGTTACACCTGGACTCCTACCTGCCCTTTTACTTTCTGGTCTGTCGCCGTTTGTCCCCAGCAGCTTCACGGAGTGGCCAGGTGCCAGGCACTCCACGCTCTTCTCCCCTGCATGCCTCTGTCTCTGTCATCCCACCCCTTGTCTTCCCAGTGGGGGAGGGATGATCAAGGGCACCTGGACACCGACTCCAGTATCTCCTCACCCAGTGTGGCTTCCCCCGACTCCCCAGTGAGGATCTGAAGCTCATACTCTGTGGTTCTTCAATGGACTGTACACTCCTTTATCTACTGACTGTAATAAAGGCAATGATACTGCCACTGGGTCTGTCTGTGAGACAAGCAGCCTGTGACACTCTGAAGGGCAACGACTGCTTCTTGTTACTCTCGCAGCTCCAGGGACCAGCAGAGTGTGCACATACTAGACATTCACTAAGTGTTTGCTGAACAAGTGGATCAGACACCCTCAACTACCTCTACCCCCAAACTGTAAACTTCTCACTACCCACAAGCTGAAAACCAAATCCTTTCCATTATTTATATATTTATTACAGAATAATACAAGGTAGAAAGTTAAAAAATTACTGGAACTCTCGCTGGCAGTGATCGCTATACATGGCAGATAAGGACTACATCTGAGGCGGCTATGACCGGGATGGACACAGGAAAGAGGCGTCAGGGGTAGCGGAGTTTCGTTTCTTCACCTGGATGGTGGTTTCAAGGGAACTTCCCTTAGAATAATCCATTAACCCATAGGTTTGTGTTGTGTGGTTTTCAGGAACTGTTTTCTTTCACGGTATAATGTAATTGTGTTAGCCAAACTTAAATTAACAAACGTATAAAATATGGCTACTTACCAAAACAGAACTCAGCCTTTGGCCTTAGCTTAGTTGCATCACTAACCTAACAAAAAGGAGAAACGAGTCACTCACTTCTTCATATGCTACTATAACCAACTTCAAATGCTGCATGAATGTCCACATGTATGATTTCCCAATAATAACATGCATTCACACACAGATCTAATATTAAACTTGAAAAGCTACTGAAAAAGAACTGCAAATCAAACAGAATATGGCTCCCAACTGTAAGATGTTTGAAACAAATAATACTTCCATGTTCTTTTTGCATAAACTTGTATTTATTCAAAGGAAATGTGAAGAAGTTGAAAGTAAACCATTAAGTTTTTATGTAACACACAGAAGAAATTTTAGTTTAACTTAATTTTCAAAATACCCTCAGAATACTCTACAGAAACTATGAATTCTTCTCAAATTGCACATTTCTAAATGAGCTGTGAACCTTAAGAGAAAATGATGGTGGGCCAGGAGGAGATTGTGTATTTAATCAAGTCCAAAAACCCAGAAGGCATTAATCTGCAATGACAAGGCACTGGATCCTCTTGTATATTACAATACCTTGGGGACAATGGGGCCACTTCACTAAATGCGACACACGGCTCCTTTCAGAAGGTGAAACAACTAGCTGCACTGGGCTGCTGTTACCCCTTTAAAGAAAGCAGCGTTCTTGGAAGCCCATTCATGACTATTACCACCCTGCTGCCCAGTGTGAGAACATGTCATTGTAGCATGTGTTTTGTACCTTCAAAAGGAATTCTTAAGTCTGGGGTTCCTGACTGATCCCAACTACAAATTCACAGCTCTGAGTCACACTGGAATTTGTTCCAGGAATAAATTCTGGAAAAAAAGTGGCATGTCTAAAGTAGAGTACAAACTGTACAATTCAAACTTCGGAAAGCTGTGGGACAGAGATGAAAGTCAACAGAAGTGCACAGAGAAAGTTATATTTTAAAAGGGGAGCAAAGGAGTTGGGAATCAGATAGCCAGTCAGGCCTACTTCCTTAGTTAATACTTTATTTTTAAAAAGAGCTCCCATTTTTAAAAAGACCAGGCAACAAACAACTGAAAAGATATGAGCATATGGGCAACCTCTCCCTCAACTGCCTATTCCTCGCCATTGCACTGAGAGTCAAAAATGCCTAGCAGCGTATTTACATTACAGTACACATATACTGCAGGCAATCAAGAAGACGAAGAGTCTACAGTTTATTTTACAGTGGAATTCTATGCTTCCTAATAATAATCGCTATAGAATTTAAGCTGCAAGTTACCCTAAAGCATTTATTAAATATCTTAATTTATAGGAACACCTGAGGTATACTTACACCATATTTGTCTTTTGCAAATTAAATAATACGGTTTTAATTAATTAAACAATAATGAAATGTTGCCCTTCAAATATGTAATCTTTGTTGTGGAAGGGCTGATTCTTTTTGTTGCTGTCAATGAGAACGATACAGAGAACAAAGTACTTTGTCTATAAAACTGTCCTTTAAACAGAGGTACACTTGTAAACCAGTCTTCTGTTGAAGACCTTTGCTAACCAATTCTAATATATGCATAATAGTATGCGCATGCATATGACTTAATGCTACTTTTCACATCTCATAACTTAAGTCATCTACAAATATTACTTTGTGTATGAAACCCACAGGTCTAGCTCCTCAACATCTCTATCTCAGTTCCCAAAACACCAGTAAAATAAAGGGGGGAAAAATACCTGAAAATACCAAACCTAAATTTTTGAAAAGAAAAACAGTACTGCAAGAATTCCAGAAATATCAACAAATAAGAAAACAGAAATTAGTAGAAACAAAGTGAAATAAGGGAAAAACCATTGTTTCGTCATAAAAATGGTTCTTATTTTCTTCAAAATAAAACATAAACAAAAAGTCAAAGTAATGGGATTAAAAGTTGGAAACAGTTTAAATAAATTCAGACTTAGAAAAAAAATATTCTCCAGATTTCCCAAAGATAAAACCTGTTAACTGATCTTTGTCCTTCTGATGTCCTTCCTATGTCCTTCTGATGTCCTTCCTATGTCCTTCTGATGTCCCAATCATAAAAGTTAATGCTAACTTTTGCAATTTGCCACATCATACAAGTTAACCCCATATTCTTCCTAACTTTATCAAAGACCTTCCTACACATAGTGACCAGGTACTATTTTCAGCATGATATGACCCTGAACATCATCACTAAACAACACAGAAAGGAAACTGCTCCTTTTATTCACACTCTCATTCCAAGGAATTTTAATTCATGCATGAATGTGAAACAATATAGAAAGACTACCTTTGAAATGTAGGTAAGTTTAATGGCTCCCACACGTGATGATCCAGAAGGTAAGTTCTGGAAACAAATTATTAATACGTAATTAAAATCCAACATTATTTTATATTATAATGTTCTAAATCTACTACAAAAAGTTAAGAAATTAGATGTTTTAATATCACATTTTACAAATCAACTTTTTCAATTCAAGTATTTACAAATCAAGTTGACAATGTAGATAACAAAACCAAACTCTATTCTGTTCCACCATAATGCGTTCTATAACTAAAAGGCTATTTTTATCATTGTGGCTCAACTTTTCTTTAAAAGCCATAAATGTATGGTTGTGGTACAGGATTATATAGGGTTGTAGCAGAAAACGGTGGTTTGGAAACTTGAACTAAGAACCTTACTACACAGGACCTAAATAAAAAAGTAGCAAAGAATTTATACTGTTAAGAATTTGAACCATTAACGAAGGTTTGTGAGCATCCTGTAATCAAAATGATACTTTAATATATCCTGTAATATAATAAACTGGATGGATTATAGAGGGGGAAATGGAGGCAGGAACACCAGATAAAAGAGTCTGGAAAAAAATAATAAAGAATTTAAAGGAAAACTCCGATAGAAGATTTTAACAGCAAACTTAACTTTGAAAGTTTCCTCCACTGTAGATTAACCAAGATAAACTTTTTTTTTTTTTAAGATTTTATTTATTTATTCGACAGAGAGAGACAGCCAGCGAGAGAGGGAACACAAGCAGGGGGAGTGGGAGAGGAAGAAGCAGGCTCATAGCGGAGGAGCCTGATGTGGGGCTCGATCCCATAACGCCGGGATCACGCCCTGAGCCGAAGGCAGATGCTTAACCGCTGTGCCACCCAGGCGCCCCTAACCAAGATAAACTTTTTAACTAACTTTATAATAATGTACATTAAAAAGAAAACCTTTGGCTTTGTTTTATATGAATGATTAGGAAGTACCTTTCTTGGACCTCTCTATAAGCTTACTGGAAACAATTAATTATGTGAAAGCCAAAACATTTCAAAGACTTAAGATTCCCAAACATAAACTGTTATGGCTGACAGGGCCAGGTCTTTTCAAAATTTTCACTCCTATGTAAACTGCATTGTATTTTGCTTTAAACTATATACTATGTTCAAGCTTCTAAATATAAACCATAAATACGTATATAAAATAAAATTATAATTTTTAAGGTATACTGTTAAATGGTTGTGTTCTTATAGAAAATGTTTTACGTTTAGAGTTTGCTTTGTTGTTGTTCTTTTAAATTTTGCATAAGGAAATGAATGTTAAAATGTCTTCAAGACCTCCTAACTACTATCAAAGTGATTTTTTTCAAACACTGCTACCCTTCCATTCAAAATTGTAATTTTTCTCTTAAGGCCTCCAAAAATTTATTATTTTAACTAGCTGAATACAGTTCTAAGCCTTGTATGAGGAAAAGAAATGAGACCTATGTCATGGCCGCATGACATGAAGGGTCACAGATTAAATGGTGGCACAGTACAGGGAAATATAAGTAGATGAGAGATAAAGAATATGCAAAATACCTAGTTTCTGTGGATCAGTATGATTACTGCCAAGTTCAACTACAAAGAAATAGGTTTCAAAATCTGTTCCCTGATGTTGAACAAGAAATAATCAAATAGTGACATTTAAGATAAAAAGGAAAATGAGCCATTTGTTCTTATGAGTTCCTACACTCCTTTTGCCAAAATACTTTTTTCAAGTTTCTTCAAAGTCACTTCCTGATACAGATACTCAATTATTTAATTCTCCACCATTAACCACACCCTCAACAAAATACAGAAAGCTCCAAATGGATCCCTAGTAATACACTAGAATGGATTTTTTAACCAATGGTTAGTGGTAAAGAAAGGAAAATGGAGGAACAATGGCTCCCTATGGAAAGGTGAGCCAAACTGATTTTCTTTTCATTATCAGGATTACGATCAGCATAAGCGTGTTACAGCATCATAACATAAGCAACTAGACTGAAGCAGATGAAACTGTCATTTTTTAGTAGATAAAATGGTGGTAATGTGGTTCAACCTAACATAATAATCTTAGCAGGACATTTTACTAAAGTTTTCATGAGGAGATATAAGTCTTAATACATGTAAAAATGACACAAAGCTGGTATACTGATGACTAATCCACTGGCAGCAGAGTCAAGATTGTAAAAGATTCTTATCAGTTAGAATGAAGAGTTAAAATTATTAAGAACTAAATAAAAAGACAGATTTAAAATTCTGTACTACATTCATAAAAACCAAGGTGCACCATGGAAATCTGGCTCTTAAAGAGTTGGTGTTGGGGCACCTGGCTGGTTCAGTCAGAAGAGCACGTGACTCTTGACCTCGGGGTCATGAGCTCGAGCCCCACGCTGGGTGTAGCGTTTACTTAAATAAATAAAACGCTTTTTTAAAAAATTGCAACTCTTAAAAACAAAAAACAAAAAACTCAGTTCATGTGAGAAAGATCTAGCTGAGTGCAAACTTTAACACGAACTCTCCCTGCTGTAAGCCACAGTGACCTGTGCTCCACAGAGGCCACGGGCTTCCTTGCTTAGACTTCTTTGCCCACACTATTCTTTGAGCACTGGAATACCCACTTCTCCATCTCTTGGCCAAAATCGTATCCACCCTGTGGGTCAATTTTGAATGCTACTACCTCCATGAAGACTGTAACTCTGATTCCAAATTCATGTTTCCCTCAGTGTAATAAACGTAGTCCATTTTGTGCTCACCTCCTAACTCTAAGTGGGAAGTGCTGATAGAAGGAGGAATTCTGAGGGGAGAATCATTATTATGAAGAAAGAAAAACAACCAAGGAGCTTTAAATACAATTAGGGAGAATCCCTATGTATCAGTCCACGAGGTTTTGTGAAGAAAGACGAACCAGGAAGAGCACAGGCCAGAACTGTGCAATGGCTTGTGCAGGTCAGGAGAACCAGAAACCGGGATCTAGTAACTAGCAGGGAGAGGCAGTCAAGGGGAATTAAGTTACTTTCTTTTTTTTTTTAAGATTTTATTTATTTATTTGACAGAGACAGCCAGAGAGAGAGGGAACACAAGCAGGGGGAATAGGAGAGGAAGAAGCAGGCTCCCAGCGGAGGAGCCTGATGCGGGGCTCGATCCCATAACGCTGGGATCACGCCTTGAGCTGAAGGCAGACGCTTAACAACTGAGCCACCCAGGCGCCCCAAGGGGAATTAAGTTACTTCCCACTTTGGGAAAGAGTCTGGGAGGGGATTGTGCCACAGATAAAACAATGGGGTCATTAAGGGGAATACATCTGATTTCTATAAAAAATATAATAATAGAGAAACATGAACTCTTGATTTCTGTTGACCTGTTCCTTCTTTCACTGACTCTGGCCAAGTAAATAAAGATATTAATCATGTAGTTGCATAGCCAGGTTACTACCACCCAAGAAAGGTGGTTACACCTAGAGATAAGGGAGTAAAGCAGTGTCAATAAGCTCTATAAGGAGAAGGAGAGAGAGTAGACAGTTCCTAGGAAAAAAAGAATCAATGTCAGCACTCAAATAATCTACACTGAATTAAAATACACATTATCCTCCAAAATTTGAAAGGCCATGTCTGGATAAAGGACTAAACTTACTTTATGGAGAATCAGAGGACAGGGCAGGATAAATGGGGAGCAGATACAAGGAAACGGATTCTGGCTCACAGAGAAAATAATAATTAAAGCGTCTCAAATATTATAAGTACTTTTTCATAATGTGTAATTCAAACAACAGCTAAAGTGAAGACCAGGGACACAGAGGTTTCCTGCATTGAGGAGGAGGTGAAATTTGTACTAAGGTCCCTTACAACTTGAATTCTATATAAAAAAATATAAATGCATTAGTACATAATTATTTTGTCTAACCTGAAATAAGTACAGGGTGGTAAAGAATACATGACTGGTTGTCAGGGGATCTAGTTCCTTCTCCATGAGACAGAATGGAACCTCCCACCAGTCTCCACTTCTTCCTTGACTCTAAGCTCCTCACCCACAAGACAGGATCAGCTTAGAGGTTTGCTAGGGACTCATCCTTGTAACATTCATCCCAATTTGAATGAAGAGATTCACAGGGAGAGAAAACTTAGAACTACTCAACAGATGATCACTAATCCAACGTCTTTCACAGATCTTAAAACAGGGATTCTAATTTTTAATTTATGACATATCCCCAATGATCTGAAAGCCGACAATAAAATCAAAGTGCATTTCAATTCGTGAATGGCATTACACGACTGACACTCCAATCTGCTACTACACAAGATGAAAGGACTACACGTGTGTGCAAGAGTGTCAACTAGATCAGGTAGTTTCCTTACCAAAAGACAGCAGTTTCTATCCTAGAGACCGTATCTTAAATTTAAATGATTTCAGAATTTTCTACCAGAGACAGCATTTCTCTCCCATAGGGAGGGGGTGTCGGGGGGTGTCGGGGTGGGGACACATAGGCACACACAAATTTTTATTAAATAAACTTAGTTTCATCTTCTGAAATTCAAGTAAGACAGCAGGAGTTGAGCATGCAGGACAGGAAGAATGCAGACAGTAGAAATAAATCTAAACACAGATTGCTTGGGAAAACAAATCTTAACAGCCATATAGTATGTTAAATATTTTAATAATTAAAATTCTTGTGTGTTTTTGAAAAAAGGAAACCATCTGGATTTTACAAACCTGTGGATTATCCATGTACCATACAAAACTATCTTCTCTGGTATCCAGTATGAAGTACCTTCGAAGAAATTTCCCACTGTTTTCATTTTCCTCAATGTCTAGAAAACCACAAATGCGATTCTGACGATCCACATAAGGCATTTCTGAGCCTGAACATTACACTGTAAAATAAAAACATTTGACAGTATTTCTCAGTGGACTTCATGCATAAAATGTGCTATATACAATTTATTTAACAAACAGCTTACTTCCCAACATGAGATGGGGGCTGGTTGATGTGAATACGTACAAAGCATGAGCAAAAACCATTTTTGAAATTAAGCTTATTATGAGTGGTTACTAAATACAACTGTACACATTGACTGGAACAAAGGAGAGCCAGTCACCTCAGCTGAATAACTGACCTACTTTTTTCCCCTAAACATACCTGGATGAGCCAAAAAATTAGCTATCCAAACTTTAATTTCCTCACTTATAAACCAAGATAATCTACCTCTCAGATTATTGCAGAATATTTTTAAATTCGCGGAACAACAATAGCTAACACTTACTGGCCACTGACTATCTGCTAGGCTCTGTGCAAGGCTCTTTTCCACACATTTTCTTACTGAACCCTCAAAACGACCCCATGAATAGGAATCATCATTCCCATTTCACAGATAAGAGACTTAACACTCATAAGGGAAAGCAACTCTCTAAGATTAGAGAACTAGTAGATAATAAATCAAAACATGAACCCAGATTCTTGGGCTCTAGAGCTTATATCTTAACATCTATACCACATTCTCTCTCTAAAACTCTTCAAATTGCTAAAGTTAAAATGAATCAAAGTAAAGTTAATTAACATCATGAAAAAGAGAGATAAGCAGGTATTATGTGCCTCCTGATGGAAGGCACAAACGTCACCTGTGAAGTGAACATGTAACAAAAAAAGTTTTTATCTGAATCTGATCCAGTCTCTAGACCTCCCTATGTCAAACCACCAATTTACAGGAAATAAAGATCGCAGAGGAACATGGTAAACTGCGCCACAGGGGTTCAATCAGCCAAAGCCAGACTGTGGGAAACAGCAGGACAAACAGCCAAGTTTCTTCAGTATAATAATTATGGGGGGAAAAAGAGGAGAAGAGAGACATTATAGATTAAAAGAGACTTCAGAAGCATATCATATTCTGATTCTTAAAGTACTAAAATTTTTGTTGTACTGATTAAAGTTAAAAACCATGACTTGAGTAAAAAGCAGAGTTCCCAGCCATTTTTTCTCTAGAATCTATAGATATGTAACTCCTTCCTGACAGATGCAAATCTGCAGACTGTTCCTATTCCAATTCTTCTATAGACAGCACCAACATCTTTTGGCAGGCTGAATTCATATATGTAACTAGCTCTTCATTTAAAGACCCAAGATTGTTTCACCCACAGTGAAAATTCAATTAGAACATATCCTGATATGCTGCATCTCTAAATACCATTCTGTATGCATCCAGAGAAATAGTAAGACACACCAAAAATTTTTTAAAATTTTCCACTAAGGTCATGTATGTGTGTTGTTATAAATCTGGCACTTTGAGGAGATAATTTCCTTAATGAACTTACTCAACAGTTTAAAAATTTCTAAAAATGATCAAAACCTGAAAAACTAATACACTATACTAACGTACAGGCATACCTCATTTTATTGTGCTTCACAGATACTGTGTTGTTTACAAACTGAAGGTTTGTGCCAAACCTTACGTGGAGCCAAGTCTACTGGCACCATTTTTCCACCAGCATCTGTTCACTTGGTGTCTCTGTGTCACGTCTGGGTAATTCTTACAATATTTCTAACCTTTTCATTATTATTACATTTGTCAGGGTGATCTGTGATCAGTGATTATGACTCACTGAAAGCTCAAATGATGGTTAGCATTTTCTTAGCAAGAAAAGCTTTTTAATTAAGATATGTACATTGTTTTCTTTAGATGTAATACCATTGCACACTTTACAGACTACAGCATAGTGTGAACGTAACTTTTACATGCACTGGAAGACAAAAAAATTCATTTGACTTGCTTTACAGCGACATTTGCTTTATTGTGGTAGTCTGGAGTCTAACCCCCAGTATCTTCCAGGTGTACCTGTAACCCACAGTAAAAACTATCCACTTGAGTGGTGCCATGAGGATAGATACACACCAAAGGAATAATACTGAGACCCGAGACAAACCCATTCATCTATGGCCAACTGATTTTCAACAAAGGTACCAACATCATACAATGGGGAAGATATGGCCTCTTCAAAATATGGTGCTGGGACAACTGGAGATCCACATGCTAAACAATGAAACTGAATCCTTCTTCACACTCTGTATGAAAATTAACTCAAAATGGATTAACAATCTGAATATAAGATAGCTAAACCCATAACAGTTTAAGAAAACATGAAGGCTGATATTCATGGTCTTGGATTTGGCAATGAAAACATGAACAACAGAAGAAAAAATAGGCTAAATTGGACTTCATAAAAACTAAATGCTTTTTTTTTTTTTTTTAAGCGAGAGAGAGTATATAAGCAGGGTAGGGAAGGGGAGAGAGGAACTTAAGCAGACTCCACAAAGAGCTAGAGCCCAACGCAGGGCTCAATCGCAGGACCCCAAGATCACAACATGAGCCAAAACCAGGAGTCAGACGCTTAACCCGCTGTGCCGCCCAGGTGCCCCAAAACTGAAAGCTTTTTTGCATCAAACAACATCAAGAAGATGAAAAGAGAACTTACAGAATGGGAGTAAATATTCACAAATTACGTATCTGACAAGGGTCTAGTATCCAGAATATACAAATAGCTCTTAAAATTCAACAACAGGGGCGCCTGGGTGGCGCAGCCGTTAAGCGTCTGCCTTCGGCTCAGGGCGTGATCCCGGCGTTCTGGGATCGAGTCCCACGTCAGGCTCCTCCGCTGTGAGCCTGCTTCTTCCTCTCCCACTCCCCCTGCTTGTGTTCCCTCTCTCGCTGGCTGTCTCTGTCAAATAAATAAAATCTTTAAAAAAAAAATAAAATAAAATAAAATTCAACAACAAACAATCTAAATAAAAAACAGGCAAGGACTTGAAAAGACATTTTTCCCAAAGAAGATATACAAATGGCCAAACAGAACACCAAAAAGGTGCTCGGTATCACTGGTAATTAGGGAAATGTAAATCAAAACCACAGTGAGATACCACTTTATACCCACTAGGATGGTGATAATTAAAAGAAAGGAAAATAACAAGTGTTGGCAAAGATGTGGAAAAATTGGAACCCCCACACTGTAAAATGGTACAACAGCTGTGTAAAACAGTTCAGTAGTTCTTCTAAAGTTGAACACAGAATCACCATACAACTCAGCATTTCCACTCCTAGATATACACCCAAAAGAAGTGAAAACAGGTACTCATAAATATTAATAGCAGCACTATTCACAAGAGCCAAAGAGTGGAAACAACCCAGATGTTCATCAACAGGTGAACAGTTAAACATGTGATCTATCCAACACAATGGAATATTATGCAGACACAGAAAAGAATGAAGTACTGATATAATAATCCAATAAAAAGTCCAGAATATTTTATAAAAATTGAGAATATGACATGTATTTTATGATATATATTGAAATGCAAATGACCTAGAAAAGCCAAATCTATTTTCCAAAGAATAGAGTAGGATGACTTACACTACTTGACTTTAAGACTTACAAAATAGCTACAGCAATAAAAACAGTGTAGGATTAAAAAAAAAAAAAGATAGATAGATAGATATAATAAATCAGTGGAACAAAGAAAGCATCTAGAAACAGACTCTTACATATATATTGTCAGTTGATTTTCAACAAAGATGCCAAGGCAATTCCCCAGGGAAAGGATAGTCTTTTCAAGAATGGTGCTAGAGGGGCGCCTGGGTGGCGCAGTCGTTAAGCGGCTGCCTTTGGCTCAGGGCGTGATCCCAGCGTTCTGGGATCGAGCCCCACATCAGGCTCTTCCACTGGGAGCCTGCTTCTTCCTCTCCCATTCCCCCTGCTTGTGTTCCCTCTTGTGTTCCCTCTCTCGCTGGCTGTCTCTGTCAAATAAATAAATAAAATCTTAAAAAAAATAATAAAAAAGGATGGTGCTAGAACAATCAGGTATTCTTGTGGGGGAAAATGTAACACAATTAATCACAGACTTAATATAAAAGTTACAACGATAAAGCTTCTAAAAAAAAAAATAGGAGAAAGTGGTCATGACCTTGGGAGTACACAAAGATTTCTTAATTAAGACATAAAGAGCATAAGCCATATACTAGTTGTTATATTGGACTTAAAAAAAATTAAAAACTGCTCTTTGAAAGACACTGTTAAGAAATCAAAAGACAAGCCACAGAATGAGAAAAATATTCAGTACATATATGTCTATTGAATAACTAATATCCAAGAACAGGCAAGAAAATACTACAGTTCAGTAGTAAGAGAAGCAACCAAACAGGAAGATGGCCCAAAAATCTGAAGAGACAAGTCAATGAAGATAAAAATAGTAAACAAGCACATGAAAAGATGTTCAAGATAATTATTTAGGTAAGTACTGCAAATAAAAACCATGAGATACCACAACATACCTAATAGAATGGCTAAAACAAAAACAACCCAAAAAGCAACAACAAAACCTGACAATAGCAAATGCTGACAAGAATGTGGGACAAGTGAACTCCCTCTCATACACTGCTGATGGGAATGCAAAGTGGTACAGCAACTTGGAAGAACAGTTTTGCAGTTTCTCATGAAGTTAAACATACCATTACAATATGACCCAGCAATCCTACTGTGAACTGAAAGCTGTACTTGCACAAAAATCTGTACAAATGTCTACAGCAACATACTGGCAAAAAGCAGAAACAACCCAAATGTCCTTTGACCAATAACTGAATAACTGTGGTACAACCAATACCATGGAATACTCCTTAGCAATATAAAGGAACAAACCATTGATACATACAGCATGGCTAAATCTCAAATCTATTCTGTTAAGTGAAAAGAAGCCAGAGCAAAAAGGCTACTGGGACAAAGAACAAATGAGCAGGTGGAGGGAGGGGTTGGCTTCAAAGGGCAATTTTTGTAGTGATGGAACTATTCTGCATCTTAATTGTGGTGGGATATACCACTATGCAACGCATTCATCAAAACTCAGGCCCATATACCACGGAGTAAACTTCACTGCATGCAAGTTAAAAAAAGACAAAACAAAACAAACTACAATGATAAAAAACAGATCAGAATTGCTAGGGTTTGAGCAGCGCCTGGGTGGCTCAGTCAGTTAAGTGTATGACTCTGGGTTTAGGCTCCAGTCATGATCTCAGGGTTGGGAGATCGAGCACTGTACAGGGCTAGCCTCCTCACTTAGCAGGGAGTGTGCTGGAGATTCTCTCCCTTTGCCCCTCCCCCTACTCTCTCTCTCTCTAATAAATCAATCAATCTTAAAAAAAAAAAGGAGAAGAATTGCTAGGGCTTGGGATAAGGAAAAGGACTAAAAGGAACATAAGTCAAATTTTTTTGATGATGTAACTGTTGTGTATCTTAATTGTGGTACAGCTTACACAATTATATGCAGATGTCAAAACTTATAGAACTGTGCCCTAAAATGAGTAAAATTTACTGTACATAAATTATACATCAATAATCCTGAATTTAAAAAGATACCATACATACTCACCAGATGGCTAAAATTAAGCAAAATGACAATCGTGTTGTCACATCCAGAATTTCTGTAACGTTGATGGGAATGTAAAATGACACAACCACTCTGGGAAAAGTTCTGGCAATAAAACCAGAATAATACACTGAACCTCTGACCCAGGCATTCCATTCCTAGGTATTTATGCAAGAGAAATGAAAGCATATATTTATGCAAAGACTAATTTACAAATATTTATAGCAGTTTTATTCCTAATAGTCTCAAACTAGAAACAACCCAAATGTCCATCAACACATGAAGAGATAAATAAAATGTAATTTGTCTATACAATTACAATGAAATACCATTCTACTGTGTGAGGGAATTATAGCCACATGCCACAATATAGTCAAAACTCATCAAACTGTAAACTTTAAACAGATACAGTTATTGTATGTAACTTAAAGCTCTAAAAAGTTAATTTAAAAAATCCAGTAGCAATAAAAAAGTCACTGATAAAATTGACCACACATAACTTTTTTAGAAAAGCTTTTGCATGGTAAAACCCCGAGAAGCAAAGTCAAAGCCAGTAGAAAATATTTACAACTGATATCATCATAAAAAAAAAAAAAAATCTCCCTAACATTTAAAGAGCTTGCAAAAAAAATGCCAAGGGAAATATATCAAAAGTTCAATAGAAAAATGGGCGAAACACATGAAAAGATATTCTGCAGAAAAAGATATAAAAATGGCCCTTAAACATAAAAAGATGCTCGACTTCACTCATAATAAGAAAAATCTCAAAATAACAGAGATACAGTACGCACTACCACGGACACCATAAAAAATGCAAGCAGACTTCATGTGCCTAAGAACATGACAGCACCATGAAAACACCTCTGGAAAAAGAATGCTTGAATCTGACCAAACCTCTAGATTTAACTACCAACTGATAGGAAACACAGAAAACAGGGGGAGAACATGTTAAACCATACCACAGGGATTCAATAGCAAAAATCCAAACTATAAGAAATTTCTCAGGACAAATAACATGGTTTCTTCAAAAGTAAATTCCAAGGGAGCAGGGGAAAAGAACAGGAGGAAGAACCTATACGTTAAGACTAAGGGGCGCCTGGAATGGCTCAGTCGGTTAAGTGACTGACTCTTGGTTTTGGCTCAGGTCATGATCTCAGATCCTGAGATCCAGCCCCCGCACCCCCCCACCCCGGCTCAGCTGGGGAGTCTGCTTGAGATTCTCTCCTTCTCCCTCTGCCCCTCTCTCTGCTCCCAGGTGCACTCGCTCTCTCTCTCTCAAATAAATAAATAAAATCTTTAAAAAATAAAAAATAAGTAATAAAGACTTAAAAACACACACACACAACATATGAACCTTATATAAATCCTGTTTTTAAAAAAAACACTGACAGGCACACTTGGGTGGCTTAGTCCGTTGAGCGTCTGTCTGCCTTTGGCTCAGGTCATGATCTCAGGGTCCTGAGATCAAGCCCCTGTATCGGGCTCCCTGCTCCTCAAGGAGTCTGCTTCTCCCTCTCCCTCCCTCTGCTGCTCCCCCTGCCTGTGCTCTCTCTCTCACTCTCTCTCAAATAAATATTTTTTTTAAATTAAAATAAATTTAAAACCGCTGATATATTTAAGAAATTAGATATCATGACACTGCCTAATGGTACTAAGGAAATGGATCTTTATTTTCAGTGTGATAATGTTATTGTGGTTATGTCACCAAGAAAATGAATCCTTATCAGTGAGAGGTATTTACTGATACAGACATAAAATATTACCTGCGTAATCTGGGGGGAGGGAACGAAGGAGGCATGGCCTGGGATGACAGTTGATGGAGCTGCATGGTGGGTACTATAGTTATACAATTCTGTCTACTTTTGTGGATGTTCACAACCCTTCATAATAGAAAAAAAACTGCATTACAGAGAAATACTATTTCTCACTTATCACACTGGCAAAAAGGCAAAAGCTTGCCAATACACTACATTGGTAAGGCTATTAGAGAACAGGGTCTCTTTTACACTGCTCGTGAAAACAAAATGGTGCAATCCTACTGAATGAATACAGCACTATTTAACAAAATCACATATACATTTAGCCCATAATCCAGTAATCCCACTTGGTATTATAATTATGAAACTATTTTATATATATGATAGCATTTTATGTGCATTATAAGATAATGAAAACATATTAATGCTATGATTACCTTAAATAACATAACACTAATATACAGAATATACAATATAATATATAAAATATGATATCATAAATATATATAAGGTAATACAATATTTGTTATTAGGAACCAAGATTTTCATGGTAACAGAAAAGACGTATAAATAAAAAAGGCAAAACTCTACATAATACATCTGAATTATAGATAGTATGAACTCAGTCTTCGAATATGATAGTAATAGAAAATCATCACTTTGCAACATAATCACTGATTTAAGTAAGGATGTTCAATGAACACTAAAACCACTATATAATAGGTTGTTAGAGAACAGAATATTCACAGTCTCAAAATATCTATCCCACAGTTTTCTTACTAATTACAAAGAGGAAAATGTATCTGTACAATGAGAGATCTTAGAGCCCGCACCTTTACCAAATGACGAATTATCTAATGACTCTAGATGCCAGGTACTAATGAATACTACCTCTTCCTAAACAGACCACATATATGATTCCAATGATATGAACTCCATATGGGCAAAGCCGTAAAGACAGAAGTAGATTAGCACTTGCCTAGGGATAGAAGGGATGAGGGGAATGAGGAGTTGCCTAGGGATGGGAGGGTACGGGGTTTCTTCCTAGGGTAATAAAAATATTCTAAAATTGATTGTGGTAACAGTTGCACAATTCTGTGAATGTACTAAAAACCACTGAATTGTACACCTTAAATCGGTAAATTGTATCTTAATAAAGCTGTTTTTCTGAAAAAAAAAGGAAGGAAGGAAGGAAGGAAGGAAGGAAGGAAGGAAGGAAGGAAGGAAGGAAGAAAAAGAAAGAAAGAAAATGAATGAATGAATTACAACTGTTTTTCACTCCGGGTCACATCAGAAACTCTAAGAAACACTTCATCTCCCAGACCTCTGAATGTTAGAGTGTCCCAGGCGGTGGCCCATGGATCTCTTCTCTGTATATACGCAGTCCCTCGGTGAGCTCACTTATTTACACAGGTCTACATACAGATGGCTTCCAACAGCTATCTCCAGCCCTGGAAATCCAGCTGAACTGCAGACTCATGTATACAACTGTCTACATATCTACTAACTTATCTAACAGACATCTCAAACTTCACAAACAGCATGAGATATTCCCCTTAGAAACCTGTTGTCTCAGTCCTCCTCATTTCAATAACGACCACTCCCTTCTTCCAGCTGTTAAGGCAAAATATCTTAGAGTCAGACTTGAATGAATCTTCTTTCTCTCTCATTACACATCCAATATGCATCAGCAAATCCTGTTGGCTCTGTCTTGTAAATATATCCAGAATCCCACTACTTCTCATCACCTGCATTGCTGCCACTCTGGTCCAAGCCACCATCACCTCTCAACGGGATGACTCTTCCTTGCTTCTGC
The DNA here is from genome assembly GCF_024610735.1 of Ursus americanus. Classification (NCBI taxonomy): domain Eukaryota; kingdom Metazoa; phylum Chordata; class Mammalia; order Carnivora; family Ursidae; genus Ursus; species Ursus americanus. Next base: position 9,444,668 of record NC_142132.1, read on the forward strand.
TCTTGCCCCCTTCACTTTATTCTCAACACAGCAGAGTAATCCCATTAAGACATATATTCAAGTGTTTATTCAATAAACACGTATTACTACTGGCCAAGCACTGTTCTAAATATTTAAATATTAATTTATATAATCCTTATAACAACTTTACAGATGAAAAAACAAAGCACAGGGAATTTTAAAAATAACTTGTCCAAGGTCACAAGTTTAGGAAGTGACACAGCTCAGATTCAAACCAGAGAAATCTAGCTCTGGAGCCCAGGCTCTTCCATACTAGGTAATGTCACTCTGCTCAAAACACTTCAACTTAGGCTACTTATTAGAATTACCTAGAAGTTCTTAAAAATCCTGATGCCAGGGCTGGACACCCCCAGACCAATTAAGTCAGAACCTCTGGAAACTGTGGGTACCTGGCTGGCTCAGCCACAAACACATGTGACTGCTGATCTGGAGGGGTGTAAGTTTGAGCCTCAATTTGAATGTAGAGATTACTTAAATAAATAAAACTTAAAAAAAAAAGAAAAGAAAAGAAAAGAAAACAAACTCTGAAGATGGGATCCAAACATTAGTACATGTTTAAACCTCCCCAGACAATGCCAGTGTTCAGCAAAGGTTAAGAACCATTGTTTCAATGTGATCTCATCTCATTCAAGTAAAAACCAAAGCCCTTACAAAGACATACAGGCCTCACCTACACGCCCCACATCTTACCCCACTCCCCCCTCAGTCACTCATCTGGCCACTGGACTCCCTACTATGTCAGACAAGCTCCCCACTCAGGGCCTTTGAACTCAACATCACTTTCTCAGAGAAAGAGCGGCACCTTATCTTGGCACTATCTAAAACTGCAAATGTGAACTGTACTGCCACTTCCTATCTATCTCCCTTTCCTGCTTTATTCTCCTTAGCATTTGCTGCTAACAAACATCATCATTTACTTATTTACCTGTTTCTTGTCTGTTTCCCCACACTGGAATGCAGGCTCCACAACAGCAATGATTTTTTTTTTTGGTATTTACTATTGTGTCTTCAATGCTTAAAACACTGCCTCATACATGGAAGGCGCTCAATAACTATTTGTTGAATGAAGTACTAAGGAGCCCATAATAATTGCAACAAATATTTTCTTCCTCCGTAATTGTTTTATCCAAGTATAATTAACATAGAGTGTTATATTAGTTTCAGGTATACAATATGGTGATTCAACAATTCCACACATTACTCAGTGTTCATTGCAGTAGTGTACTCTTGATGCCCTTCACCTATTTTACCCACCCCTCACCCACCTCCCCACTAGCAACCACCAGTTTATTCTCTGTATTTAAGAGCCTGGGGGGTTTTTTTTGTTTGTCACTTTTTATTTCGTTCATTTATTTTGTATCTTAAATTCCACATGAGTGGAATCATACAGTATTTGTCTTCACCAGACTGACTTATTTCACTTAGCATTATACCCTCTAGATCCATCCAAGTTTTTGCAATGAATTTAATACTTTAGATAGAATACTTAGATAGAAAGCTTCTTCCTCATTAGACAAGAAATCATTTAGCAGATTTAACTGACTGGTTTGCTTAGCTGATGGAAGGAAAAAGGTTCAAAGACTGTATTTCTATTTGTATTTATATTTTTAGTAAAGCTAATGAGGCAAGAATAGATAAGATTATTAAAACCTTCCCCCAAATGTATCTTCCAGTCTAAGCTATAGTTAGATCATACAATCAGTCATCAATTAACATATTCACAGTTAATACTTCATCAGTCAGGACCCAGGAAGTAAGCCAAAAAATAAAAACAAAACAAAAATCACCGAGACATAGACAAAAAATAAAAGGAAAAATTAAATTCTGCACAGTGAGACGTCATTAGGCCCACAGGGCTTCACTATTATTTGTTAACCAGTGTTGAGTGGGACTAGCCTTGTTGTCCCAAATTTGCTAACAAACACAAAGCTGAGGATATACAGACATCAAGGATCAAACATATGAGAAGCCCAGCACTGACACTTCTTCCCTCACACACCCCTCAGGGCTCTGGCACCCTAATCAACAGTTTACCATCACTTGATATAAGCATTTAACAGAAGAGAGGGAAAAGATTCGAAGTCTTCCAAGTCCTCAGGGAGAACACATGGAAAGAAAGGAGGCATTCACCCCAAAACAGTGGCAGGGGCCCTCTATGAGAATCATTCACCAAGAAGTGTCTACAAGGAGAGACTGGCATCCCATTCTCCAGTTCAATACCTACTTATGAAGTAGACTGAGCGGCTGCTAATCAGAAGAGGGCTTTAACAGCACCCAGAAAGATAGACTTGTCTTTTTCCATTTTTCTTCTTACAAGTCCCTGACCAAGTAGATCCCAGAAGAGGAAAGAGAAAGAGGAATGCTGGGAGCATACCACAATTCCTCCCCACTCCAAGTATTTCAAGTAATTAAGTGGCCTGACATTGGGGTAGGGGAGGAGAGGAACTTTAAATTGAATAGGAGATTGAAAGTTTAAACTGAAAGAGACAGACTGGAGCTTTTAATAGCTGTAAATGATGGAGAAGCTATCATTTGTCCATGAGGTGATAAGGTGGGGAGAGAGGAGAAAAAGGAAGACCCTACAAATCATAGTTGAGAGCAGTGAATGGTGAAAAATAAAACTGTCCTCTGTTTGTTTTCACCAAGCTCAGAGTACTCAATAACCTGATGATATACGGAACACCATCACTGCCCTTCATAATGAGAGGAAACACCAGACATGAAAATTCCCACGGGGGATTTACTGTACTGGGTAAGATGCTACATTAGAAGTCCTCCAAGACTGCTTCTAGTTCTAAGTGCCTGAGAGCGTCCCTTCTTCAAGAAGAGAGAGGGTAAACTGAACACAGAACCCAGAGTTCAATGGTTAAACTACAAGAGGCTAGACTATGTAAAGGGGTAAAACCACAACTTTTTGGAAAATAAACCTATCAGACTGACAATAATAAGGTCTCCATGTAGGAAAAAATATTTAAGACTCTAAGGCTTATTTAAATGCTAAAAAATATCCCAAATGACACTGATTTTCTTTTACAGTCAAAAGACATTCTAATTCTAACTCTGATATAAAATCCCCAAAACACTATTTCCCTGAATCAAAGCAATTCGACTAATCAAAAGGCCTATCAAAATAAACAGCAAATATGCTTGCTTAAATATCTTCCAGGAATTAATTATAAGCTCACATAGTCTTTATTACACAGCGGCTACTAAGAAAAAATACTACTCGAGAGTTCAGCGGTTTAATGTTACTCATTAAGCATAACTGAGTCCTACTACTATAACAAGTATCAACAGGAATTTTTATTTTTAAATAAAAACATCCCATAGTTTTATGTTTCTAAAAATAATTAAGCATTACAGACAAGCAGCTAAAACCACCAGAAGTTTCTGCCCTAAGAACTCTTCTGATACTACATTAATATTTTTATAAATGCTGTGTACCTACAATGGTCAAAACAATTAAAACTCGGTTTTATTATTTATTTCCTACTGAAACCATTTTATTATTGCACATCAGAAATATGAGAATCATCTTAAAATTTAAAATTAAAATTTAATATTAACAAAAGTAAAATGCTCAAGCATGTGCAGAAGTAGTATTTGTATATTACTTCGGCTCAAAGCTGAGGCAGTTACTACTCTAGTACTTGAAGTTTTCGATCTCATAAAAGCAGAGTGTTAACTACTGTCACATCTGAATAATTACTATATTACTGTATGCAGAAAACGATCTCTCTCCCATTCTTAAATGACAGAATTACTTAAACAAGAACAACAATTTAACATCCAGCAATATTTCAATATCAAAGTCTAACTTAAATTATGCTAATAAATTATGTCATTGATTTCACTCTGGGTTACAAATTATCATACAGTCAAAATAACAGTAACTTTTGCAGTAGGACTAGAAGAACTCTGAGGCTTGAGTAAAAGTCTTTGTTTTGTTTTTGCGCTGCATTAGACATTTCTAGAGGAAAAGCCTCTACAAAAATATAAAATGTTTCCATCTTTCCTAAATATCTTCCCAGGAGTCCTCAATACTGTCACATCCTATACGTTAACAACAAACACGGGAAGACTGCCCACAGTGGCTTTTTAAAGAAAATATCCCAAATGCTATTCTTAATGTCCTTAAACATTTCCAAAAAGGTCCTTCCGCCTTATGAACTCATAGCAGTTTCCTAACAATTGTATACTTTTCCTGTTTTACTGTCTCTCCTGGTCTATGACAAACTCAAATCGACACACCACCTTTCTTTCCTATTTTGCTACACTGCTAAAACTGGAGAATAAAAAGATACAAACCTGCTACTTCCCTCCTCCCCAAAGCAACCATAAAACTACTAACTAGCGAGATAAAGTGCCATATGAAGCAGTTTCATTACATATAAATCACTTCTTCTCAGATCACAAAAGTTACCTACTTACCACAAAGAGCAAATTCAAAGCTATATATCCCTTGATATTCCTTGATATGGCTCTCTCTTCAAGAGAAACCCATCAATGGATATTCTGTAGGGTTTATAGCACTATAAAATAAATTAACCATTAACTCAAATTCTCCTAAGCTCAGACATTCTTGTTTAAATATATAAATATTCTAAAATGTAATTTTCCTTGGGAAGATTTGGTCAAGATGAGGAATATTTAAACAAACTCTATTTGGGGAAGTATTTTTTTGCCACAAGTTTATTAATATGAAAATTAGGAATATGAAAAGTAACAGGCATTTTAGTCAGAATGAATCTTACTATTTTTGAAATAACAGTTCAAGTCCTTCACATTGTGAAGAAAAATGTAGCCTTACAAAATGATTTTCTGCAAGTTTTTCTCCGATTCATATAAAACTTAGCTAAATTTTGCTGTAAAGTGTTTCAATGGCATTAAACTTACGTAGAAAGTATGTAAGCTGAGTCCTTGGGGGGGTAATAAAACAGACTGATCAGTAGTTTTAAGATAAAAGACAATAGTTATAAACCTCATTGCGCTACTTGTTCCAGTCATTAAACACACAGGAAATAAGATTTTCTAGCTAGAAAACTAATTCACAAAGGCAATAATTTCATTAAAGCAAAGTCCTGCTGAAACAGAAAATCTAACGTAAAATAAAAAGCAAGTATTAGAGGACTGGAAGGTGAAAAGGGGGAAGAAAACGGCACAAATTACGTGCGTATTTTTTCCTTAAACCTCCTCTTGGATCTGCCCCCAAAGAGAACAATCGAGTGCCCCGCGGAGGGCAAATGCTCTGCTTTGGGACTCAGCATATCTAGAATTCAACAAAGGCAATAAACGCTATAAATAACAAGACCGTTTTCACTCTGACAACACTTTCCTCTCTGATGATCTATCCAGGAGGGTCAATAGAAAGCATCTAAAATAAACCACAAACCACTCAGGACCTCCCCAAGGCGCTGCGGCTGGCAGCTGGCCTCGAGACTAAAGGACCAGGGTTCTTTCTGGTCGCCTCCCTGGTCCTACCTGCGTGACCTTGGGCAAGTCACTTTCAACTCTTGCACTGGTCATCTGCACCATTAAGGTGCGAAGGTAAAGCATGATTCTATGGCACAGGGCGGAGTCGACTGCTGACTCGGCGAGTCCTAAAGTGAAAGCGCATTAAGACATTAGAAAACGATGCCCACGGCAGTTGAGCCCCCGGGGACACAGCCCTGGAGTCGAGCCACTCCGACAGGCGTCGCCCGCCGGGAATCCCCGGACAGCTGGCCGGCGCAGGGAGCCCGGGAGCAGCGCGCGACCGTCCTTTCTAGCAGAGCCCCCAGCCAGCTCAGCGGCGACCGCGACCGCCGCTGGCCTCCCCGCCCTCCCCCGCCGGACGCCGCCGAAGGCTGAGGTCAGGAAAACAATAAAGGAGTCGCGGGAAGAGGACGCCGCCCCCTCCCGCCGCCCGAGAGCCCGCGCGCAGGTGAGCCGGCGCCGCGGCCTCGCCCAGGTGCAGCCGCGCGCGGCGGACACACCGAGAGAGGGCCCGCGGGGCAGCCCGGGACCCTGCGCCGCCCGCCGCCCCGCACTCACCAGCGCCTGCCGGCCCGTCGGCGGACGCGCGGCCGCCTCCCTGCTCGCCTCAGCCGGCGCGGCGCTCCCGGAGCCCGGCCCCGCCCACCCCGCCCCGGTGCGGCCGCGCTCCTCACGCCCAACTTCACGTCGGCCCTCCGCCCGCAGCACCCGCGCAGCCGCGGCCCCGGCTTCCACAGGCACAGAACTGCAGAAGCAGCGCCCACGACGGCCCCTCCACACACTGCGCACGCGTGCCCGCGCCGCCTCAGCCCCCAGACGGCGGCCGAGATTCCGGAGCCGGCACTCCCAGCCCGCAGAGACTACAAGTCCCGGCAGGCCCCGCGCGGGTCCCGGCGGCGTGGCGGGCCGAGCATCGGGCGTCTTCCTGGTTCCAGAGGAGGTGGCCTCCGCGCGACGGGGCGGGCTGCGCGCGGAGCTCTGGGCCCCTGCGCTGCGGTGCCTCCTGGGATTGGTAGTCTTCGAGGACCGAGGGGCTTGGCTCGGAGTGGGCGGGGGGGAAACTCGGGGTTCTCTGATGTCATCGCTTAGAGCTCAGGGATCTTTAAAAATAGGCTTCGTTCGTTTGCGGATAATTTGTTTGCAAGCTGTTCCATAATCGGTCCGGGAAGCATAAATTCACAGGCTGCTGTGTGACCTGAAGGAAAACTCTTTACAGCTCTGCGCGCCAGCTCTTCGCTCAGAACCGTTTCTCCCCAGAACAATTAGCTCAGCCTCCTACTTTATAGGACACGGAGCTTAAAGAAGCTTAAAGAAGGATGAATTCAAATTCTTTCAGGAAAGATGCAGCATAAATATGTATTCTCATGACTTCATAAATATTTAACATGTTTGTTGAGCACCTACTATGTGCCAAATCCCATGATAGGCACTGAGTGTCCATCTGAGAACAAGACAGACACCATCCTGCCTTCGTGGAGCCTGCAATCTGTGAGGGGAGCTAGTCCTTAAACAAGCAAGATAATTTTAGATTTTAATGCAATGGAGAAACGGCTCAAGTTAAAGAAATGGAGGGGTACTCTAGAGAAGATAATCAGGGAAGGCTCTCCAAGGACGTGATAGTTGAGCCGAAACCCGAAAAATGAGAATTATTCAAACATGCAAAGAGCTGGGAAAGAATTATATGCCACACCCTCCACAATCCATGGCACACACTAGGCTCTCAATAAATATTTGTTCCGTCTTGTGTCCTTCTTTTCCTTCCCCATGCACAGCTTTAGATCACACCCTTCCCTCTTCAAAATCTTTTATCAACACCTGTCAGAACATAGTTCCTATGTGAAGATGTAGAGGAGACAAGTCAATGTCCAGTGTTAGGACAGGCTATACAGCTGCTGAGACAGAAAACGCAAAGTAAATGCTGATGACGTGGTTACATGGCAGAATCCTGATTACTTATCTTTATTTGTGAACTGGGTTAAAGGTCTGGGCACTTAGTCTGGCCTCCCGACTCCATTCTGGTTATGAGGCAGAAAATTGGATTTGGAGTTTGTCTTTACTAGAATCCTAAAGATATTATCTCATCTCAGAGATGAGAAGGAGAAGTGGAAAACAGCCCTACACTTACCTGTGGAGACGTACCTGTGTGACCTTAGGCAGAGGGTGACACTTCGTCTTTCTTGACTCTCAGTGATTTCCACTGCTGAACTTGAAGAAGTCCCATAAGCTGATGGAGGTGAATACACCTTCCATGGGATGCTCCCGTCCTGGCTCTTTCAGGCTGCTCATCTTCAACATTTCCAAGATGATGGTTCTGTTATCTTTTGAGATACCTTAGCTGTGTAGCCTTGCTGACACCTGCCTTCTAGAAGCTTCGTTTCTTCATCCATATAATGCTTGAAAGTGTTTGGCCTGATCATAGTTTCTAAACTGGTCAGAGCACTGTTTCCTTCGGTTCAAACAGTTGGTTTGGGTTTTTTTTTTTTTTTTAACTGTGTGGCTAATATTTAAAAATAGAAAGATTTGGGGGAGACTGGGTGGCTCAGTCAGTTGAGTGTCTGCCTTCAGCTTCCGTCATGATCTCAGGGTTCTGGGATCTAGCTCCGCATAGGGCTCCCCTCTCAGCTGGGGGAGGAGGGCGATAATCTGCTTCTCCTTTTGCCCCCCACCCCCCCGCCATGTGCTTGCATGTGCACCTCTCTCTCTCTCTCCAATAAATAAATAAAATCTTTAAAATAAATAAAAATAGTAAGATTTCACATAAAAATCCAGATATCACCTTTCTGATTCCTGTAGACATTTGAGCTTGCCCTTCCCTGACTAGAGGGTCTGGAGGGAGTCTCGAGCTCCGGAATCCTAGAAGATTCTAAGTGGGATATTTGGGACATACTTAAACCAAAAACAAACAAACAAATAAAAACTCCTGTTTGTCTGAAATGCAAATTCAAATTTAGCATGTATTTGATCTGGAAACCCTAGCCCAGAGATCAGACCTCTGAAGCAGAGAGCCTCTCATTCACTCTGGACAGGACATTATTGACTGAGTGATTTTAAATTATTCCTTTGTGGTTTGGGTCTAACAATCCCCAAAGGTTGTTTGATATTGAGAGCCACATGTACAGACAATGAGGAGAGCCAGAAAAGTGATTCAGACTGCCCAAAGCCAGGTAATCCCAGGGCTCCTTTGAGGTTCCAGTATAAACGGAATCTGTTCACACCCTTCTGGATGGAAAGCTCAGGATCAGCCAATAAATGCAGTGACCAAAATAATAATAATAATAATAATAATAATAATAATAATAATAATAATTAATAACAATAATAACAACCATAATGATACTCCTCTCTCTCCTTTTCCTCCAGCCTTTTTTTGGATGGAGAGATGATTACATAACAGTGCTCTTGGTGTTTTGTTTTGTTTTTTTTTTAAGAAGAAGTATGTGGAATATTCCCTTTTTGAAATTACAGTCTGAGAACAAACCCAGAACATTCAGGACCCACAGACAGCACTGAGGAATGCTGGAATATTCCATGGCTACTTGTCATCTGAAGAAAAGGGAGAGGAGGAGTCTGAGTTCAAGAATCTGCAATTTACCTTTCAAACAGCACTCTCCTCTTCCTCATCACACCTTGAGCATGTAAAGCACTTCGATGTTGCATTCAAAAATATTTATCGGGTCCCTTCCATATGCTTACATGCAGGACCCTGGATCCTCCACGTAGAATTAACCCTTTTGACAATGTGAAGTAGAGCAGTGTAGACAAGTCACATGACTGATCAAAAGCACACAGAAAGTTACTGAGCACGTGTCACCTCTGAAATGTTTGACCTCCCCTCACGGACACTTCATGTCTTCCTTCCTTGCTTTGTATTTTTCTCCTTAGCGATGATTGCTTTCTCACTCATTATATATCTTCCTTATTTGTTTATTTTCTGCATGTCACTCTAGGGTGAAACCTGTAGGGTTTTTTTTTTTTTTTATCTGTTTTGTTCATTGCTCGATCCTCAGTGCCTAGGACAGAAATATTTGTTCAATGAAGGCAGCCACAAGCCTGCTTCATGGACAGTCAGAATCAAAAGTCAACAGAAAAAACAACTCCAGAAGTAAACCCCTGTTTTCGCTAGAAATCAGAACCAAGACAGAATAAAAATTAAACATGAACCAAACACTCTGCAAACCCAGCTTTGTTTCTGTCAAGTCCCTTCCAGAAACTGGGTGGCAGAGAGTGAAAAACAACTCTTCCCTGTTTTTCAGTGTAAAAATGAAACCCACAGCACTGGATAGGGTTGCTGTTCTCGTTGAGTCAGAAAGCTGGCCCTCCTGTCCTTCCCACGCACTGGGCTTCAGCCAAGTGATAGGAACGATGAGTCTCCGTAATTACCCAGGGTGGGGCTGGATTGAGTGACCTGCCCAGAATACAGATCAGGTGACCGGATGCTCCTCCTGGAGCTCATTCTTGTGTCCCAAGGCTGGGACACAATCCTTCTGGGAGGAACTATGAGGAACTGTCCACAAGTCATGTTCATAGAGGTGTGAGGACAGGATTTCGGAACAGATCAGCAACCAACCTGAACTCCAGGCTCAACAAGAAGAAAAAATGGGGATCAAGGGAGTTAATTGCCTCCAAGGTTTTTGGGGAGCAGAACCAGGTATGTCCTGCCTTAGGACCCCTATTCCATAGACCCTAAAATTCCTCAGCACCCCCTGTGATCTCTGGGGTCTGGTGAGGTTCCAGCCCCATCCACACCCCAGTAAGGTCATGCTTTAATTATCCCGACCACATGTGGCAGCTCTGGGATGCTGGTAAGCCCTAAAGTTGTGGAGCACAGAATGCCTATCACTCAAACATGTGGACTCTTACTCCAGTGTGGCATGAAAACAGGAAAAGGAAGATTTTCTGAAGCCAAGGTGCTTGTCCAGGGCCACAGCTGGGTAGTTTAGTAGAGGAACATTCTAGAAGGTAAAGGGCTCTTTCTTCCAGGCAGAGCTGGGAGAGAATCTGGGAATGAGTCCTTCTTGGGCTTCACACATTCCTTGGCGTATGGGAATTCCTCCTCAGACCACTACAACTCACCTGTCGCACTCTAGCCAAGCTCCTCCTTGAGTTAAAGGCCACTGGTTTCTCCCATCCATCTTGCCCTTTATCCGAAGACTATATTTGCCTTCACCAACAAGAACCAATGCCTCAAGCGTTTGGGGGGGCTGCCATGCTCTGACCCCCAGAGGAAGAGAAGCAGAAGTCACAGCTCCCACCACAAACCCTGTGGACATCGTGGGTCCCACCCCGGGAAAGGCTAGAAAGAAGCTAGGGCTCTGAAGTCCACCTGCACTGACCAGCTGTAACCTTGGGCTCCTTACCTTATTTCTGCGAGCCTCAACATTCCCTCATCTGTAAAATGGAGTTGATAATAATTCCTACTTTACAGCTCATCACGAGTCTTAAATGAAATAACACATATTAGCAAATATGCACTCTTAGCAAGGTGTCTGGCACACATTAATGGCTCCACCAATCTCCATGACTGTATTATTCAGTTTAGTCCAATTCCTGAGCTTGCCTGACCGAGATGGATGATACGTTTAGAATCTCTCACCTGGGCAGCAGGTAGGTTCTTGAACTACTTTGATCGCTGTGAACCTCACACATATCTAGGGTGACTGGAATGGAAGTTTCATCATGGTCTAGGATCTTGGGGAGTTTGGTACAGCTGGAGAACAGTATCATGTGGATATGGTACTGGGGAAGGAGGAGGGGCTCCTTCAGAAGGACCAGTCATGCCTGTGTAAGGGGGATGCGATGGTTAATTACATGTGGCAGCTTGACAGATGCTCAGATAACTGGTAAGACATTATTTCTGCATGTATCCATGACAGTGTCTCTGGAAGAGATTAGCATTTGAATGGGTAGACTGAGTAAAGAAGGTCTGCCTCCCCAGTGTGGGTGGGCATCATGCGATCCATGTAGGGCTGGAATAGAAAAAAAGGTGGAGGTAGGCAAATTCATGGCTGCCTGAGCTGAGGAGATATCCATCTTCTCCTGCCCTCAGACATCAGTGCTCCCGGACTCAAACTAAAAGACACCACCAGCAGCTTTTCCAGCTCTCCAGCTTGCAGGGAACAGATCGGGGGACTTCTCGGCCTCCATAGCCACGTGAGACAATTCCTATAATAAGTTTCCTTTCTCATATACCTATATATTTATGTCTAACTATCTATATCCTTCTATATCCAGCTCTATTTGTCCTAATTTGTCTGTTTCTCTGGAAAACCTTGACTAATAATACAGGGGGACTTCAGTTTGCTTTTCCAAGTGTACCCCACACCCCTTCTGGCCACAAAAGTCAATAAGTATAAATATATTGACTTAGACTAAGATCAGGACGGCGATGGCTTCTTCAACATTTTCAATCCTGACCGCCTCCCTCGGAAACATTTCGCTTTCACCTAAAAGCTGGCAGCTTCCCCCCCCCGCCCCTCCCCCATCAGAAACTAACAGCAGGGGTAGCTCTAAAAATAGCGTGGCTTCACCGCCCCCCTGGCGTGTAAATACATCTTTGTTCCGGCCAGCATTTAATAACTGTACTTTATGGCGAAACAAAAGCTGTAATTAGAGCCCAACAATGGAAGGCGCAGTCAGCGCTGAACAATACTCCGAATTCCCATGGTGGTCCCCCCCCCCCGCCCCTCCCGCAGCTGTGAGAACCAGAAGTCTCCAGCACGAATTCCATTCACAATTATTCACCTAGTCCCACCGCGGCTTATTCCAATCACGGCTTTCCTGCCTCCTCAGCGGGGCTACGGAGAGGCTGAAAAGAGATGCTAAGCCTGGGTCCTTGCCAAAAGCAGCCCGTGCAGGTGTGCGCGCAGCGGCTGGCGCGGGAAGCCTGCGCAGTGGCACCGGGACCAGCCAGACTGTCCCGGGGCTGGGGGCCTCGACAGCCACCTCTGCAGCAGCCCTTCATGCACGACTTCCTTCAAATAAAAGAGAGCTTTGCACTGATTTCCTTATCCGGTACTGCAGTCTGAGCATTCCAGGATCAGCTCAGCCGCTGGCTCCCCCTGCCAGGTTCAAGTCCTAGAAAGGTGGAGAGAAGAGGTCTACCGTCTCGAGTGGAGCCCAGGGGGGCATGGTAGGATCATTGGGAGTGCCTTAAGAAAATCTTTGGCAGGGGCGCCTGGGTAGCGCAGTCGTTAAGCGTCTGCCTTCGGCTCTGGGCGTGATCCCGGCGTTGTGGGATCGAGTCCCACATCAGGCTCCTCAGCTAGGAGCCTGCTTCTTCCTCTCCCACTCCCCCTGCTTGTGTTCCCTCTCTCGCTAGCTGTCTCTCTCTGTCAAATTAATAAATAAAATCTTAAAACACACACACACACACACACTGGGCCGCCTGGGTAGCGCAGTCGTTGAGCCTCTGCCTTCGGCTCAGGGCGTGATCCCAGAGCAGTCGGATCGAGTACCCCATCAGGCTCCTCCGCTGGGAGCCTGCTTCTTCCTCTCCCACTCCCCCTGCTTGTGTTCCCTCTCTCAGCTGGCTGTCTCTCTGTCATATAAATAAATAAAAAAATCTTAAAAAAAAAAAAAATCTTTGGCACAAGATCCCACTCCCAGACCAATTGAATTAGAATCTCTGGCAATGAGCAACTGACATTGGTATTATTTTTTTTCTCTGTTTTTGTTTTGTTTTGAGGTATAACTTAAATATGGTGTTATGGACTGAATTGTGTTCCCCACCCCCACCCCAAGTTAATATGTTGAAGCCCCAGATCCTCAATGTGACTGTATTTGGAGATAGGGCCTTTATGGAGGTTATTAAAATTAAAGGAGGTCATAAGGAGGGGGGAGGGGCTGACCCAATAGGATTAGTGTCCCGGTAAGAAGAGACCCTGGAGCTCACTGTCCCCACTCCTCCCATCCATGTGAAGACTCAGGGACTGGCAGCCATCTGCAAGCCAGCAAAACCCTCACCAGGGACTGAATCACGTTTCCTTGTCAATAAGATTGGACTTCCTAGCCTCCAAAACTGTGAGAAATGCAGTTAAAAATATTAAAAATATTTAAAATATAAAAAAAGAAATGTAAGCCACCTATTCTGTGGTATTTCGTTATAGCAGCTCACGCTGACCGATACATGTAGCAAAATCTGCAACTCTTAAGTTTAAAGCCCAGTAAACTGTAACCACCACTCAGATCAAGATACGTTTCATTTTCTTAAAAGATTTTATTTAGTAATCTCTACATTGTGGGGCTTGAACCCACAACCCCGAGATCAAGAGTCATATGCCTTACCAACTAAGCCAACCAGCTGCCCCAAGATACATTTCTAACACCCCAAAAGGCCTCTTATGCCGGCCAGAGATCACCACTGTTCTGATTTCTTTTTTTTTTTTTTAAAGATTTTATTTATTTATGCGACAGAGAGAGAGACAGCCAGCGAGAGAGGGAACACAAGCAGGGAGAGTGGGAGAGGAAGAAGCAGGCTCATAGCAGAGGAGCCTGAGGCGGGGCTCGATCCCGGAACGCCGGGATCACGCCCTGAGTGGAAAGGCAGACGCTTAACCGCTGTGCCACCCAGGCGCCCCCACTGTTCTGATTTCTATCACCATAGGTTAGTTTGACCTGTTCTTGAACTTCACGTAATTGTAATTACACACTATGTCATGTACTCTTTGGCGTCTAACTTCTCTTGCTGGGCATTGCGTCTGTGAGATTTATCTATGCTCCTTGAGTGCTGTAATAGGTCTGGTTCTTTTTTTATCACACTGTTATATTTCATTTTATGAATAAAGCACAATTTATCTATTCTCCTGTTGATGGACATTTTGATTATTTCCCCTTCTGTTTGTTTTTTCATGATACTTACTCTGTCCAGAATGGCTTTTCCTTCTAGCCCCATCCCACTCCCTAATCTCCCACAAATAAAACCCACCTGCCCTGAGGCAAGCTTTAATACCCCAGTCAAAACTCATCATCTCTTGGAATCTTTCTGGACTTTCAGAGAGAAGTGACTCTCTCTCCTCTGTGACCCCACTACTGCCATTTTTAAATTATAGGGGTGCCTGTAGCAGGAGACCATGATTTCTTCAGGGCAGGGACCATGTCTTAATTATCTCTGTAGTCCCAGCACCTAGAGAAAGGAGGGTCAAGAAACAGTGACAAGTTTCTGGGAGGCGGGTCCCCTCCCAGGGAGAGCAGTTATGCCTGGGGGCTTTGGGAAAGGAGGGCAGCAGAAAGTAGGCAGGTCCCAGCCCTAGAAAGGGTCTTGAGACTGAAGGACGGCCTGACAGGAAGTCGGTGGGACACACCTGGCGTGCAGCTACCCAGGACTTAATCCCAAGCCCCCAGGCTTACCTCCAGACGCTAAGCCCCACATAGCACCTTTGGACATGGGCTCGGGAGCCTGGGACAATGGAGCCCTTGGGCAGGCCACCGGTGGGCCCAGCTCTGAGAGACTAGGAACTGCCGTGTCCCAGTGTGGCCTGGAGCACCATCCTTAACACAGCCACGTGGCCCTGGTCCCGCATGGCTGCCGCCCCCTTTCCAGTGTGGCACTTGGATCTGCCCAGGAAGCTGGTCAGAGGAGGCCAGCAGTTTTCATCGTATTTCCTGCCATAGGATTCCTTTCCTCTGATTTCTTTCTTGTCTTTCACGTAAGTTAATCAAATGTCAACCAATATAGTTCGGCATCCAATTCGGCAAACCACCGGCACTGCTCAGAAACCAAAGTCTCTGCAGGAACAGCTTTTTATCAATTCGGCCTCTTGGTTGCAGAGAGATGATTAGCCTTCGTTAGAAAAGCTATTCTCCCAAGTGCCTAAATGATCACATCTCTGTGATTTAAGCCTTTTGACCCATGATGCTGTAGCAAGGGGATGCTGTGGGTGCCAGACAGATCTGAGTTCAGATCTCCTGCTTGCCGGCTGGGTGACTTCGAGCCACCCACTCCAGTGTTCTGAGCTTCAGTTTCCTCACTGGCCGAGTGATCCCTGTGCTGCACAGAGATTGTGAGGATGGGGCTCAGTACACAGCAGGCACTCCATAGTAGCTCTCACAATAGTGTCTACTGGACCATTGGAGAAGGTACCTGCCCCCCTCGCCCCAGCCCAATTCCAGGATTCATCATCTTTATTTTCTAACAACAAACAGGCTTTTCTCTGGAAGCTCTCTTGGTTATCCTGAAATGCCCTCCCTCACTTCGTTCTGGTGCCCACATGCTGCCCGCCAGACTGTTTGTTTTGGATGCAGGAGGCCAGCCAGGGAGTGGCGGGCCTGCCCATGCGGTTCCTTGAAACAAAAGTTGCTCCCTGAGTCATTGCTGGGACAAGCTAGCGTATCCAAGCAAGCACCCACACAGGCATGTCAGAGGTAGGATGCCCTGTGAGCAGGACTGTTGGTGGGTAGAGTGGGTGCACAGGCAGAGTGACGGGGGGCAGAGGGCTGGTCAGTCAGGCACAAAGTGTAAGATTGATCATGGGAGAAACAGAAAGGGAGCATTGAAGGCTTTCAAATAGGAGAGGGCACAGATTTTTGGGTTAGAAAAGTCTTTCTGGACTTTCTGGAAGGGAAGGCATCTCCCCTCCCCGCATTCCAGCCTCATCTCCCTCCTTTGCCTATCACAAATTTTCTGCTCTAACCAAACTCCTAGACAGATTTTCTGCACCTCTACCCCACTGAAGTGCTCTCCACCTGGTGACATTTTCCTGTCCCTCGAGGCCTGGCTTGATTATTCCTCCTCCAGAACTCCTTCTCTGCCCCCTCAACACATGTTCTTTGCTCCCTTCCCAGAGCCCAGGGTCTCTCCTAAATACCCAGTGGCCAGAGCCACTCAGAACTTGCTGCCCTATGTGGCTAATTCTCAGAGCACACCTGCTGTAGAAAGAACAGAAGTTTTGCAGTGAGAGAACCCGAGTTCAAGTTCAGATCCTGTCCTTAGCAACTTGTGGTCTTCAGCATCTCACTCAACCTCTCCGAGCCACCCTTTGCTCATTTGCACGATGGAGCAATGTGGCGCATCTCCCAGGCCTGTGGTAAGTAAGAAGGGAATGTAAAAACACTCTGTAAATAGTGACATCAAACCAAAGCTGGGAAAGGTAGGGGCTGCAGAGACTGGAAGACCTGGGGTGGGACCCAAGCTCCGTCTCCTACTTTTTGACAGTCTCTAGACAGATCACCCAGTCCTTCTGTGCTCGCTCTCCTTTTCTGTATATGGGGAGCTTAGTACCTGCCTCTGGGATTAATGTGAAGATCAAGTACGTTAAAGAGATCGGCACTGTGCCCAACACATAGTAGCCTGGCACCGGGTGTTAACGCCCTGGCAAAGTACGACAATAGTTTGGACGGGGGAATACATATGTGTCTGTTGATTGCCTGGCTAATTTAATTCCTGACCCACCAAATAAAAGGGTGGATGGGTAGGTAGGTGGACGAGTGGAGGGATAGAGGAATGGAGGGGTGGACAGTTGAATGTTTGAGTAAATGAGTGAATCAATGAGTAAACCACCAATCTGATGAAAGAATAAAATCAAATGAATGCCTGAGTGAATGAAAAATGAATGGAGTAGGGGCGCCTGGGTGGCTCAGTCGTTAAGCGTCTGCCTTCGGCTCAGGGCGTGATCCCGGCGTTCTGGGATCGAGCCCCACATCAGGCTCCTCTGCTGGGAGACTGCTTCTTCCTCTCCCACTCCCCCTGCTTGTGTTCCCTCTCTCGCTGGCTGTCTCTGTCAAATAAATAAATAAAATCTTTAAAAAAAAAAAAAAGAAAAGAAAGAAAAATGAATGGAGTAAGCAAATCACCAGTGAATGGTGAGGAATATGGTAGTAAATGACTGTTCTCCTTGGGCCTAGAGGCCCACCTCTTTCCCCTGGCCTCTGTGGTATGAGTACAGTGCTTGTTACTTTGAAGACCCTCCCTTAGCGGCAGACAGTTGCCCCTGCCAGGTAACCAGGGTAACCAGGTTCCTGGAGAGAAGCAGCATTGGGCTAGGCTCCTGGGAAGGAGCATCTAGGCCTATCTTGGTGACAAGGATGAATGCATCTGGGACTCCATGGATGAGGGATAGTCCCCACTCTGAGCCACTAGTGGGCACGCTCAGGCCAGGCGTTCTCCCAGCCTGGTGTGGGGCTGTATCCCCAGCAGTCCCCGACCTCCTGCCTCGGAAAGGCTGCATTGTTTGCCTCACTTGAGAAGATGCAACTGACATGGGCAAACTAGGGGAGTGGGTTAGAATCCCAGAAAGAGGGGCTCTGGAGAGACGTGGGGGCACGGCCCCTACCCCGCTGGTCATGAGCCTGTGGGTCAGGAGATGGCTCCGTCAGTCCCAGCATCACCCCCATGGGGCAAGGAACAAAGAAGCATCTGCCAAGGGCCCCTGACTGAGGAACCATTCACAGTCAGGCCTCTTTCTTACAACCAGGCTCAGCTCGGGACGCAGCCAGGCGGTGCCCGCCTCTGTCAACCCATTTGCAGATCAAGAGGCCCAGATAAGCAAAGGGAATTGCCCAGGGTATGAGAGTGAAGCAGCAGAGCGTGAAAAAGCCCAAAGTCTCTCAATACTCCCCACCCTCTCCTATAGGGCTCTCAGTATAAAGCAGAGACCTGCTTTCAGTTAAATTAAAAGCCTCATTAACATCTTGCAAAAATCAGTCAGGTCTGCCAGCTGGCCGGTTACCTACTACTGCCTGATTCCCCACTCAAGACCTTTCGGTGTCTAGCCTCTTACCACTTCTTTCAGTCAATGAAAAAGCCGTAGACTTCTAATCCCCTCTTTTGCTAATGGACACACAGGTAAGTGGGCCACAGTGAACAACCACGGGCCAGACCCTGTTTTAGGTCTAGTTGTAGACCCTGTTCTATGCGTGTTGTCTCACTTAGAGCTGACCACAGCCCGGTCAGGTATTTCTCCCATTTTACAGATGAGGATACTCGAGTTCACGCAGGAAGTAGAAGAGCCAGTCCCTGCATTTCCAGCCACACGGACTATGTCTGTTTTAATAGACATATGAGAGCGCTAAGCTTCATGGAAACACACACACCAGTTCTTTTTCCTATCATAATCCTGCGTGCACAAATTCCTGAATGGGAAGACCAAAACAGATCCTTGCTCATCAAAACTAGGAAAAAAGGCCATTGGATCTAGCTTCTAGCTATCTGAATTACTTACATAAAAGGGGCCCTCTAGGGTAGGTTAACAGTTGGTGATATCGTTCTTTAGTACCCGGGAACTCAAAAAATTATTATTGTTGTTACCGGGTGGGATATTTAATATGCACCAGTCTACAGAAACACATGATCTCTATGATTTGTCTTCTACTTGGAGTTAAAATGAAATTTAGAAATTTAGAAATTCCGATTTAAGTGGGAATTTGAAATACACGGAGTTAAGAGCACTCTCAAGGGCCTGGCGGAGAGGGGTGCGAGGGTGAGGTAGGGTGATTGCCCAGGCGTCCGATTTGTGATCAGAGAGGCAATTGCTATGTATTGAGCTCCTCCGAGGCGCTGTCACCACAAGGGAGGTGGCAAGTATCCTTCCCGTAGCTACAGCCTTGAACCACACATCCATCCAGTGAGCCGCCATACACGCTACCACCACCACCCATTGCCAAGGCCAAATGGATGTCTTTTCAGAGCCCTTTTATTTCTTTTAGATTTTAAATAAAAAACAACTCACGGTATATAGAGAACATAAAGAAGAAAGTGAAAATCACTCCCAGATGCTACCTTCCAAGTAATAATCACTTAAAAATTTGGTGAACATCCTTCCAGACACCTTCCTACACAGATACTTCCTCTATTGATAAAGCCAAACAATTTTTTAAAATGATATGATGCTCTACATACCTTTTTTTCAAAAAAGCTTTGTATTTTGGCATACTCATAGGTTCTTGGGGAGCTGCAAGGGTGGTTCAAGGAGGCTCCCGATACCCTTCGCCTAGTTTACCCCAATGGGTACGTCTCGCACGATTAAGCACAGTATCAAAAACAACTGACACCAATACAACGGATGTGTCCAGTCCCAGCATCCACTGAGTTCTGACTTTGGTTATAGTATTTTTCAGGCCTCAAATTCCCCTCGGACTCTTCTGTAATCTTCAATGCATTTGGTGAGCCTTCTATGTTCTTACTGACCATTTCCATTTTTCCTTTGTTTCAAGCATGCTCATAATTGCCTCTGGAAGCCCTTGTATGATGGCTGCCCTAAAATCTTTGCCAGATCATTCTAGATCTGTGTCATCTCAGCGTTGGGGTCTGCTGGTCATCTTTTTTCTCTCAAAGTGAGATTTCCTGGTTCTCAGTATGAGGAGCGATTCTTAAAACCTGGACATTTGGGTGTGCTGAGATATTCCGGAGCACGTTTCCCTCTGGTGTTTTAGTAGGTCATCTGTGGCACCACCCCGGCAGGTGGCAAGAGGCCACCTTGTGACTTCCGGGTAGGGACGACATTCCAGGCTCTCTACTCAGTCTCACTGACGCCAGGGGGGAGGTGTTCCTGTTACTGCCCGGCAGGGTTGGAAGTTCTAGCTCTCGCCTAGGCCTCAGCGAACACCACCCTGGCTGTGAGGGGCAGGGATGCTCGTTTTCTCCCCACGTTACTTCCACTGATACTGAGGTAGGGGGGTGGTCTTGTCAGTACTGAGCAGCAGTAAGAGTCTTAGCTTCCCACTCTGCCTCCTCGGACACCACCCCTGCGAAGATAGGGCTAGAGGTACCTGTAATCTCCGGATGGCAGACAAGTCCAGGCTCCCTGGGTGTTCTGCACCAACACCGGGAGGACAGACTTGTTACTACAGGTCCCATCTTTCCACCTGGCCTGTTCCGACAAACCCCCCCCCCCCCCGCCCCCGGGAGTGAGGGGTTCCAGCATCTCATTACAGTCAGGTGGTGGAGAAAGTCGAGCTCTCCACTTAGCCTTTGCGGGCTCAAGCGGAGGGGGGGCTCAGTTTTTTCCGTGATGTTTGGTTAGAGTGGAGCGGTCATTGTTCAAGAGGTTTCTGTGTTGCTAGGCTGGCTCCCTCGCCTGGCTCTTTGGCTAGACAGCACAGGCCTCTCTCAGGCCTTTTTCAGTCTGTGCCCGTTGGGGTTTCTAGTTGCCAGCATCTCCGATACACAGTCTAGACTATGTGAGGCAGAAAACAAAAACAAAAAACGGAAGCCCCTGGCTGCCTCAGTCGGTAGAGCATGCAACTCTCAAGCTTGGGGTTACAAGTTCGAGCCCCCCAGTGGGTGTAGAGATTAAGTAAAAATAAAATCTTTTAAAAAATAAATAAGGAGTACCTGGGTGGCTCAGTCGGTTAAGGGTCTGCCTTCAGCTCTGGTCGGTCTTGATCCGGGATCCGGATCCAGTCCCATATCCGGCTCCTTGCTCAGCGGGGAGCCTGCTTCTTCCTCCCTCTGTCTGCTGCTCCCCTGCTTGTGCTCTTGCTCTCTCACTCTCTGTCAAATAAATAAATAAAATCTTTAAAAAAATAATAAATTCTCTTTTGGCTGTGACTTCCACTGTTTGTCCCCATTCTCTGCTGATCCACAGCAGAAGGAAGCATAGTCCTGCCTCTGAGAGCCCTCTTTCTGGCCTTTAAACTCCAAGAAGCCTGTGGGTCCTGAGTAGAAATGGAAGACAGCTGATTCTCAAAGCGAACACCTCTCACGTGCTAAAACAGTCTGGTATTGACAAGCACTCGCCCAGGTTTGCCCCTTCCCCAGATTGAAAATCCCTTCCCCGTTTAACTTTGACTCACAGATTTGAGTGGCCCAGTCCGCTTTACAGGGCTCCTCAGAACCCTTGAGCGGTGGAACCCCAGAGCAGAGCACAAAGCTCTGTTCTGCAATCCTCGAGGGACTTGGGGAGATGATGCCGGCATTTTGTCTGACAGGTGCACGTTGGAGCATCAAGGTCCCTCATTGATCAAATGAGATGCTGGTCATCCTCTTGGACATTTTTTTAAAAGATTGTATTTATTTGAGAGAGAGAGAGAGAAAGAAAGAAAGAGAGCTCACAAGCAGGGGAGTGGCAGGCAGAGGGAGAAGCAGGCTCCCCACTGAGCAAGGATCCTGATGTGGGACTCAATCCCAGGACCCTGGACGTTTTTATAGATTTTGGTAATATACGTAGTCAAGCAAGGAGCGTGCAGAGATAGGAAGAAGATGCAGCTCCCCTGCCTTGTCCTGCAGGGGAGCTCCCTCCATCCCTCACTCCCTGCAGGCCGAACCAGCCACCAGTGGCAACCCCTGGCCGTCTCTGGGCACCGGCAGAGGTCCTGCCACGTCTGGTGTCAACGGTTCTGGCAGCCTCTGGGCACCTCGTGATGGAGGAGGCAGGTGGGTCCGTCCACAGCCATGGGATCTGGCTGTCACTCTGGCAAACAAACTCGTAGAAGGATTCCTGGAAGGTGTCCCATCTGCCCTTGACCTTGGGCTCTAAGACATGTTCCATCAAATCTGCAGGTGCCAGATTTCTGAGGGATTCTTCGCATATGCAAATCCTCCGGACCTCTGTCCTGGGCACAGGGCCTGGGTTTGGGTCCAGGTCGCCGCCCCTGACTAGCAGAGGCTCCCTCCTTTTTTTTTTTTTTTTTTTTAAGATTTTATTTATTTATTCGACAGAGATAGAGACAGCCAGCGAGAGAGGGAGCACAAGCAGGGGAGTAGGAGAGGAAGAAGCAGGCTCATAGCAGAGGAGCCTGATGTGGGGCTCGATCCCATAACGCCGGGATCACGCCCTGAGCCGAAGGCAGACGCTTAACCACTGTGCCACCCAGGCGCCCCGAGGCTCCCTCCTCTTGCCTGTGTTCTCTTCTTGAAACTTCTCCGCAGTCTCTTTGACTCATTCTCATCCTCCCTCCCTCTCCCAGCTCTGCCTCCAGAGCTAGCTTGGGTCACTTTCCACTCCACTGGATTCTGGGGAGCGGGGCATGAGGGGGAGGGGCCCTCACAAAGACCAACACTAGGGGCGGTAAACCAAAGGGTCAGGCCTTTCCAGCACTGGAGGTGAAGCTGTGCAAACAGATCTCCTAGGCATTATTATGCAAAAGAAGTTCTTGGCTCGGGCTTGTCTTCAGGCCCTTATACAGAAAGCCCCTACTTGATGATCTTGACCTCTAGCGACATCTGTTGCATACTTTCATTCCGCAAATATTTATTGTGTGCCAGTCACTCTTCTAGATCCTGGGGATATATCAGTGAAAAAACAAAGATACTGTTCTAGTTATTTCAAAGTTTATGTCCCACCTAGGTGGGGTAGGTGGGGGTGGGGTGGGAGGGACAGATAATGAACAATGGACATCACAAATGAGTAAATGATATGGTACGTGGAAAATGACAAAGTCACCCCAAGCAAAAGGATTAGTGATGCCGAGGAGGGGAGGGTGTGGTCAGGGTTGGCCTCCTAGAGCAGGTGACGTGTGCACCCACCTAGGGAAGGTGAATGAGTGAGCCGGGCAGATATTCGCAGGAGAGGCCCCCTTGCTGGTGGGAAATGCCTCCCAAGAACTTGTGAGATGGCATATTTGAAACTTTAGGTGCTAAAAAGACAGCTTTGGAAAACAATTAAAACCAGGAAAAAAATCTATTAGCTCTAAAATAAGAAATCGACAATATTGTTATTAATAAATGTTTAATCAAATGTCCACATACAATGTAACGTGTTGTCAGCTTACTTGGTTGTGAAATTGAGAGGTTGAATTTCATGACATAGAAAAACAACAGACTAGTTTTCTTTCACTTCACGAAAAGTTTCCAGATAAACATGATTGTTAAGAAATTATAGACAAATATTATACATTAAATAATTTGCATAACCAAATAATTTTAAAGGCAAAATTATAAGAGTCCTTTAGAAATTTATAGGAAAATTGATTCTCTTTAACGCGGAATGGGCTGAGTTTTCATGTTTGATGGGACGGGGAGTGGAACTTCTGAAAGCGAGACTGAGCCCAAGATGATCTTAAAATAGTCCTGCCCGTCTGCCTCGCATGTTAGCACCAGCCCAAAAAAGCAGGTCATGTTTCAGGCTCGCCCGAGTTAGTTGTGGGACAAAACGCAGTGCCCACCCACTCTGGGCAGAACTGACTGGTTCCAGTGCACTGACAGCCTCTTTGAGCTGAAGGGGTGTTGAACTGATTTCCCGATTTTCTGGCATAAAGCTCTCATTCCCATTTGGAATCTCATTTTCTGATCCCCTTCCATTGTTACTTCTGGGCTCGGTCAATGCATCTCCAATCCTGAAGATACTTAAGCAAGATGATGGGGGAGGAAGAAAAGTATCACCGGCTCTTCCTCCCACCTGGGCAACATACAAGAATTTGGGGGATTTGTCAGCTGGGGAGAATCTTCCTGGGCATATAGCAAACTGGGCGAGGCACCATAGTCTAGGGAGATAGGAGACCACCTGCTCTTGAGCCCTGATGCTCCCAAGTTCACTGCCAGGACTGGGCTTGATTAGAATATCTGGTGCTTTAGAATAAAATGCAAGTCCTCAAGAAGAAAGGGGTGGTGGGAAGCCCCTGGAGTGGACAGCAGAGATATCACTGGCCTCCCACCGCCCCAGTCCAGCTCACCCAGGGAGAAAATCCCGGATTCAGAGAACATTTCAGAGCTCAGTCTTACCTGTTTCTCCAACCGGGAGCCTCAGCATCACCTGCCGCTTGTTAGAAATGCAAATTCTCTGTTCTCAGCTCACTCTCGTGGAGTCCCACTGATGGGGTGGGAGCCCAGCAATCTGTGTTACAAGTGGCCCTCTGGCTGAGTCTGGCGCGGGCACACTGGAGTTTGAGAACCACTGCTCAAAATGAGGTCATCTGTGTAACTCCGTTCTTGCTCTATCATCACAGTGTCACGCACAGACGTTACCTTGGACACTGGGGAGCCCTGCGCCAGGGGATCTTTCCCACAAAAGTCGTAATTAACCCCTTTAATGGATCTGGGAGGTGACATGATGCAGCAGGTAAAGGGGCTCTGAAACCAGATGGTCTGGGTTCAAATCCCAGCTCTGCCACTCACCAGCTGCACGTCCTGGGCAGGACAGTCTGGCTCCTTCAAGCCAGATCCTTGGTCTGTAAAGTGACCATCATAACAATGGAAGGAGCCTCATAGGATGACGGGGATAAGCCCTTGATCGCTCTCAGCACTGCACCTGCGCAGTTAACACTTGCGTCATCCTAACGACCAGTAACTATTTTGTGAATTAAGGTTTACCCCCACTGGGTCTTATAAGAGTGGTCACGACTTCGAAGCATCATCCCAACGGCATCTTAGAGCAAACATGGCTTGAAGACTCTTTATTTGAGCCAGCTTCCCCGCAGGGCAGGGGAGTAGACAGGGCCCAGCCTCACAGTCTCGGAAACAAACCCTCAAAGTGTAAGTGGCTGCTTCCCCCCTTTCTTAGCAGTCCTGGACAAGCAAACCAGATGAAGCCACCCCTGTCTCCTGCCAGAGAGATGGTGACTTGGGGATCCTCTGGTTGTTGGAGGAAGTCCCCTTTCCCCTTTAACCAGGCCTGAGTGAATAATTAACCATCGGGGCTGCTTTCCTATTGCCTTTGTCTACCAAGAAAGTCTCTGGCTGTAGATTCATATACTAAAGAATAAAGAAGGGGCGCCTGCATGGCTCAGTCCGTGAAGTGTCTGCCTCCAGCTCAGGTCATGATTTCTGGGTCCTGGGATCGAGCCCCACATTGGTCTCCTTGCTCAGTGGGGAGCCTGCTTCTCCCTCTGCCTGATGCTCCCCCTGCTTGTGCTCTCTCCCTCTCTCCCTCTCCCTCCGACAAATAAATAAACAAATCTTAAAAAAAAAAAAATAAAGAACACTTTCAGGATTCTTACCTTAACCAAGCTGATCATTAATCTGTACCACGCACTCTAAGCGTGCTCGGTGGCCTGGTACAGCGCACACACATTTATTTTCCACCTTCAATGGGATATGTGCAGAAAGCGGGAGTCAACATTTAGAAGTGTGTATAGCATCGTGATGTCGCAACATACAAATGTGTAGTTGTGGAGGTTGTATTTTTTAAGTCTTTGGTTTTCTACTCATTCATTTTTTATCTTATTTGCTGGAAGTGTCAGTCTGAGGTGGACTGGGGGGACAAAAATACAAAGGTTCCCACCCCGGGCCGGCATTGCCTCTGAAGGCCTGGGAGAGACGCAGGGATCAAGAACATTCGGGATTTTGAGGTCTGGCTGTTGACTTCCAGAAGGAGATGACCCCGCTTAAACAAAGAGTGTCTCTGGCTCCCCACCCCCCTCACGCACGGTACTACAAATTTTGAAATTCTCGAATGACTCAGGACATCCTGCTCTGAGAAAGGTGTCCAGGGGGTAGGCTTACCATAAGGCTAAGATACTTCTGGGAGATTTTCCTAAACACCAGGGGACCGGGAGGAACTTTCCAAAGTCTCCTTGACAGTTGGCCAGAGGAGCCAGGCTTAAGAAGGGAGCACAGGCGGCGCAGAGGTGAGGGCAGAAGGATGCAAGGTGTTAATGACGCTACAAAACAGGGCCAGGAGGGCGAAGGGAGGAGGAGGAAGACCGGAGGAGCAGTAGCTCTTAATTCTTCCTCGCTCTTCCACCCCTGTCTCTCCAGCACCCTCAGAGGAGAGGAAACAGAAATGTGGCAGGAGAATCAGGTCCACTTCCAGAACTTTCCACTGACCCTCACTCAGGCCATCCTGATGGAAATTCACTTCATGGGCTTCCTGTGCCGTTTCACTTGGCTAGCTCCTGAGATTTTCCAGACCAGTGAGCAGTAAACTTCGGTATACAGCAGGAAGAAAACAGGCAGCAGAGAGCACCTGGATGAGTTCAGGGGAGCCCCCCCCCCCCGCAGGGGCTGACTGTTTGCTGAGACCCGAGTGAGGATCTGGGGAACACTGTTCCAGGCAGAGGAACAGAACGTGCAATGGCTCAGAGTAGGGAAAGTCTTCACTGGGTTTAAGCAATGGTCAGAAGCCTAATGTAATGGGGCATGTGGAGAAAGTGAGGGCATAATATGAGGTCCCCAAGGTAGGCAAAAGTGGGGCCCCCAGCATCCTGTCCATCAAGGTGAAGAGTCAAGATTGCATTCATTGTATTCAATTAGGGCTGCCACAGAAAATACAGCATGCCTAGTTCAATGTGAATTTCAGATTCGTCTGGGGACATGCTTATACAAAAAAAAATATGCATGGTTTATCGGGATTTCAGATTTAACAGGACACCTTGCATATTTGTTGCTCAATCTTTTTCCAAGTCCTATTTGGGATGCAGGTGAGGCCTTTAAAGCAATGATGGGATGATCTGGTCTGATTTGTACTCTGTTGGGGTCGTTGGCCTGCCGTGCAGGCTGTGGGCCGTGTGAGGTGGGAGGAGAGGTAGGATTGCAGCTCAGGGGAGAAAAGAGGTGCGTGCCCAGGCTGGTCCTCTGAGGAGCACAGCCAAGCCGGTGAGCGGCTCTCTAGATGAGGCAGAAGGAATCCCACTGGTCGGTCCAGCCCCCAGGTCACAGTGCCCTGGACTAACAAAGCTCTCTGAGATACCCAGAGCATGAGAAAGCCCGTGACACCCAGCCTCCTGCCTGGTCGTCACACCGATCCTCTCCAGGTAGACTCAGAAGAATCCATGCGACAGAGAGGAGGAGGAATTCCCAGACAGTCATACTTGAGTTCCAGTGAACTCACCACATTGCCAATCGTGAGGTGTGGTCACCCCTGGGACAGGAGTGGAGGGGCGCTCTGAAATAGGTCAGTGTGCTATCCAGGGAAAAGCTGTCCTGGAGAGAAACTTCGATGGGTGCCCACAGGCAGGCCTGGCAGGGGCCCGAGGGTCCAAGTCCTCATCAGTGGGTGGGCACCACACCCAGGAGTCCCAGAGCCAGTGGTCCCAACGCCCAATCCCCCACAACAGCTCACTGCGTTATTTCTTTGGGGGAAGTTTCAGGGGAAACTTGAGGTCTTTGGCTTGAATCTCTTAGGGACACCAGCTGCCTGCAAAGTCCGAAGAGTGGCATTTCTCCACCGTCCAGGTCAAGTCTGGGGTGGGCCAGTGGTGCTGAGATGCAGCCTTCGGGGCCAGAACATGCCAGGCGGCATCTTGGACTACAGCCAAGCCATGCTGCGTGTAGAAATGGGCTAAAAGCAGCCTATTCCCCCGCCGTGTCCTGCCTTGGCACCGGACCCCGAAGCAGCTCAGTTTCCACTCCTGACACTGTCAGAGTCTCTGGGGAAACAGGTCCTTCAGCTCTGTCCAGAGTCTCTCCCCACTGGACCGGGGCTTAATCTGGGTGACCAGGCAGGGTTAGGCCACAGACATCACTCCCGCCACATAGTCACTCACCGCCCTCGCAGAGGCACTGTCCCTCCCTGCAGATAGACGCCTGCAGGCTGACACCTCGCTGGCTCACCCGGCACACCCTCCGTGTGTGGCCTCACCTGGTTCTGGCTACACGACAGCCAATCTGGCCACGTGTGCAGGATTTTAGATTTACAGGTCATCCCGTATAAGTTTCCCGTGGCTGCTGCAACACGTGGCCACGAACTGAGTGGCCTAAAACACACGTTTATTCTCTTACAGTTCTGGAAGCCGGGAGTCTGAAATCGGTCTCGCTGGGCTCGCGTCAAGGTGTTGGCGTGCTGATTCCTTCTGGGGGCCTTGGA
Organism: Ursus americanus; assembly: GCF_024610735.1. NCBI lineage: Eukaryota > Metazoa > Chordata > Mammalia > Carnivora > Ursidae > Ursus > Ursus americanus. The sequence goes on from NC_142132.1 coordinate 9,472,777, forward strand.
GGACAATCTGTCCCTTGCCTCCTGTAGCTTCCAGAGACCACTGGCATTCCACGGCTTGTGGTCACATGACTCCAGTCTCTGCTTATATAGTCTCATCCCCTCTGCCTTTCCGACCTGCTGCCTCCCTCTTATAAGGCCCTCTGTGATTATCCTGGGCCCACTCAGAGAATCCAGGATAATCCCCCCAACTCAAAATATTTAACTTAATCATACCCACAACCACACGCTTTTGCCACATAAGGGAACATTCACAGCTTCTGCGGCGTGGGACATGGGTGTGTCTGGGGAATCATTATTCTGCCTCCCACCCGTCCCCATTCCTGACCTCATTTCATGGTCACAATGGCTCTGTGAGGATGAGAAATAGAGGCTCAGAGAGGTTCAGTGATTTGCTGAAAGTCACACAGCTAGAAAGCTGTAGGGAAGGGGAGGGGGAATCCAGGTCTCCGTGATTCTAATTGAATGTAACAGATTGTATAATAAATTCAGAGGAGTACAAGGCATCTGCAATGTGAAAAAGGTTCTGCTTTTCTCTCCCTGATTCCTGTGCCCCAACATGCCCAAGCAGGCCTTTGTTCCTACTGCTTTCTTTCCAGGGCTAAGAGTTGAGTGTCTGAGCACAAAGGGACACCTGCAGACTGTCCTAGTTCAAGGAGTGACCCACATTAGAAGAAAGAGCTAAGCAGGCCACAGCTGGGTCCCAGGCTTGATGGCAGTTCAAGGGTTGTTAGCACAGCATCCCACATATGGTTTGGTAAATGATTTTCTCAATTAACCCATGAGTCAATAAACTTCCTATTACTTAAGGAGATGCCCCACATCCCAGGGACCTTCAGCCTTGATTCAACAGCCAGGAAAAAAAGAAAAGAATTGGAGCAGAAAAAAGACTCTAGAGAATATTATTTTGTTTTAAATAAGGCATTGTAGATTCAACATTGAGTTGGTGTCGGGGGGGAACAGCAGGCATTATTCCCTCCCTGGGTACTCAAGGGCACACAAAGGAACAGCCACACCTGCCTGAAATGAATGTGCGCAGGGCACAGTGGGACAGCTCCAGTAAGACATTGGTGACTCACGCAGAGCTTGTCAGGGAAGCCAAGCATTTGGCCGTGAAGCTCGGTGATGCAGAGTTTAAAGAGAAGTTAATCACCGTGTTCGAGACTCACTGAGCCTTTTCTGGTGTGCTGGGTCGACACCTGACAAGTCCCCTGCTGCCAGCCACAGTCCCTTCCTGCTGGTAGGACGACTGGCTTCCTGCTGGCTTTTCGTGACGCCCTGAATGTTCCTTCTCTGTAAGGCAGTCCAGGAGTAAATCAGGCCCCTTTGTTTGGGTGAGAAATGGCTCGGGGGAAAGTGTCTCTGGGTGGCCAAAAACCAGGAAATCCTGCTCAGGGAAATACAGGTTAAAGCTACCTTTGCTTCAAGTCACACGGGCTCTGAGGTGGACTGACCCGCCTTTCAAAGGTGTCAGCAGGTGGCTGGGGACGTGACTGGGACAGAGAGGAGCAGAAAGGCTCATCACTGCTGGTGGGAAGATGTGTTGTGACATCCGCCGTAGAGAGCATTTAACATCAGAGTGAAGTTGCACATGCCTTTGGACCCATCAATTTCATCTCAAAATATAAGTAAAATATGCATATTTTGATGGGATCATAGATACTTTTAGAAACTGTTTTGTTTTTCTAATTAATAGTAATTCTGGAAATCTTGCCAGTAGCATGCCTCAATAATAACTTTTTAAAAGATTTATTTATTTGAGAGAAAGAGAGAGAGAGAGCGCGCGTGAGCAGTGGGGAGGGGCAGAGGGAGAGGGGGAGAGAGAATCCTTAAGCAGACTCCCTGCTGAGCGCAGAGACTGATGTGGGGCTCAATCCCACCCCTGAGATCATGACCAGAGCCAAAATCAAGAGTTGGACAGTTAATCAACTGAGCCATCCAGGTGCCCCTCGATAATATCTTTTTGATGACTGTATAGTATACATGTGTTCCATATTCTATCGAATTCCAGCTGTTGGATGTTCTAAGGTCATGCCAATGTTTTAGATCATAAACAATGTTCAAGGAACACCTTTGTAACTAAACCATTGGTTATTTTTTTATTTTTGTTTTTACTGGTATAAATACCCACAGTGGATTTGTTTCGTTGAAAGGGGATGTATTTCAGTATCTTTTGTGGGGTGATAAAGTGCCCCCAAAACTTAGTGGCTTAAGACAACGATTAATTATTTCTTGTGATTCTGTGGATTGGCTGGAGAAATCCTTGGCAGTGTGATCCCCATCTGGGGTCACTCATTGGAGGGTCCACTGGGCTGGAAGCTTCTAGACGGCCTCATTCACATGTCTGGCAATTGGGGCAGTGGGCCGAGGCCCTCGGTTCTCTTCCATTTGGTCTCTGAGCCTCCAGCAGGCTGCTACACGGCCTGGTCTCAGGGTTCCCACAGGGCAAGAGTGGGAGCTGCAAGGCCCCTTGCGTCTCGACTTCCGAACACACACAGTGATCCTTCTGCCACATTCTATTGGTCAAAGCCAGCCCCGGGGCCAGCCCAGATCGAAGAGGGTGAAGAAATAGACACCGTCTCTCGATGGATGGAGCGGCAAGGCCAAGAGGCACGAACACGGAGAGGTGGGATTTCCTGGGGCCACTATGGCAATGACCTCCCACAGCGGTTTACATCCTAGGCCTTTTCTTTTCTTTTCTTTTCTTTTCTTTTTTTTTTAAAGATTTTTATTTATTTATTCGACAGAGATAGAGACAGCCAGCGAGAGAGGGAACACAAGCAGGGGAGTGGGAGAGGAAGAAGCAGGCTTATAGCGGAGAAGCCTGATGTGGGGCTCGATCCCAGAATGCCGGGATCACGCCCTGAGCCGAAGGCAGACGCTTAACCGCTGTGCCACCCAGGCGCCCCCATCCTAGGCCTTTTCTAATACGTTGTCAAATTGTCCTCAGGAAGGCAGTGCCAATTTATACTGCCGCCCTCCGGTGTCCTTTGGGGATAGTTATTTTCAGACAAACTAGTGCACCTGTGCACCCACTTGTAAAAGCGTGCACACAATACGTGATAGCAGAAGCGCTTTCTGTCCCCCGAGTGGCCTGGGTGGTGCCAGGGGCCTGACACACAGCGCCATTCACGTGGGCAGTGAAGGGATGGTCACTCCCTTTGGAGAGAGCAGCGGTGAGCTGCACCTCTCCCTGGCTGTCACCCACGCCCCCTCCCCTCTCCTCAGGGGTCACCACCAAAGCCTCTTACGTGTGCTCGGTCCTGCTCTGCGCCCACCCCCACTCCTTTTGCCATATATCATCCGGAATGATTTTTTTCACAATGCCAATGTCATCAGGTCAGGCCCAGGCTGAACAACTCTTCAGTGCTCCCGGCTGCTATGCGGAAAAAGACCAAAATCCCTGCCGCAGCTTCCAGGTCCCTCTGAGGTCCGACTCACCCTCCGCTCCAGCCGTTTCTTCTGCTTACTCCACTGGCTCTGGACACTTGGCCTCCTTCTCTGTCTTCTAGACATGGTTGCACATGCTGTCATTGGGGCTTGAGGCTTTTCCCCACCTCCTCCTTTTTTCATTTTTAACGGCTTTATTGAGATAGATCGTGTTTCGCACGATTCACCCAGTTACATGCGGTGTTCCATGGTTTTTAGCACGTTCGGAGCTGTGCAGCCAACACACTCAGTCCACAGTAGAACATTCTCATTGCCCGAACAGAAATCCTGTGCCCCTTAGCTGTCGCCCCCCTTCTTCCCAGCCTCCTCCTCCCCCAGCCCTAAGCACCCTCTTATCTACTTTGTCTCTGCTCGGATTGATTTCTCTGCCCAATCTGCTTTCACTCTGCTCCTACTTCCTCACTCGGCCTAAGCGTCACCTCCCTGGGGAGGGTCCTTCCTGGGCCTCACCACCCCCCCCACCCGCCTGGGGTCTCGGTCAGCTTTCTCCGTTTTATTCTTTGAAAGAACTGGGCTCCCCCCCCCCCCAGGGCTCTCAGGCACCCATCAACACCTGCGTCTCCTACTCTGTGGGCTCCGTGAGGGGAGGGCCTGTGCTGTTCACCTTTGAAACCTTAACCCAAAGCAGTGGCCACTAGAAGTCTGTGGAATGAAAGAATGAGTCAGCGAATGAAAGCACATAGGCCACATGACTCATTCAAAGTCACGAAGTAGAGCCAGGGAAGTCTTTTGTCCTCTATCCCTCGGGCCCATACGGTAGCTCCCAGCCATGTGTGGCCACTGAGCACTTGAAATTCGTTGGAGAAATTCCATTGTTAATTTTATTTCATTTTAACTTATTAAAATTTAAATAACGACACGTGCTGGTAGAAGAAGCAGGGTACCAATGGCACCCCACCATACAGAGCTGAGTTTGCTGTCCTGGCATTAGAACCTTTCTTTCTCCCAGCACGCCTTCTCTCTGCCCTCGGAGGTGGCCTTCAGCCAGCAGTCCGCCAGTGTTTGGGGGCCCTGGGGGTGACTGAGAGCCTCCGTACCTGGAGGGGTTCCAGAATCAGGAAGGACCCGGTCCTCGCCCCGTGCTGGGTCCTGCTGTCATTCCGCTCCTACTTGCACTTACAGCCATTTAAATGTAAATACATTAAAAGGAAATAAAATTAAAAATCATTTTCTCAGTCCACTGGCCACATGTCAAGTACTCAGCAGCCGCACATGACGAGTGGTTACCATATTGGACCGGGTGGATATAGGACGTTACCATGATTGCGGAAAGTTCAGTGGATGGCCCTGCCCCCGAGGATTCTCTCACAGAGGTTTCTCCCTCTCTGCCTCCTTCAGGGCGGGCTGCCCTCCCTGCCCCAGCTCTCCAGGCCTCAGGGTCTGTGGACCAGCCTCTATCAGAACTTACACCAGCACCCTGGATGGCAGGTGGAGCTCCAGAGCCCCCCCCCGGGGTCCCTGGGGAGCCCACCCACACCCCAGCCGCTGGGCAGCCCCCAGCACTCCCCTTCCCAGCCTAGGCTTGTAAGAGCAAAAACTTCCTCTCTCCTCTCTGGCCCCACAGACACACCAGCCTCCAGGATGCAAAACCCTCTAAAGAGGAGAGAGGAAAGAAGTACCTCTTACTCTTTCTAATCCCTTCTCATTCCAATGAGCCTATGGAAAAGTAAGACAGTTCATTTCTTCCCCAGGCCCTCCTTCTCCTGCTCCACAGGCTCGGCCATTCATTTCCGTTCTCCTCCACTCACGGAATCAGAAGACTCAAAGATTGCAGCTGGAAAGGTCCACCAAGAGCACCTGGTTTAACCTTTTCATTTTGTGTCAGGGAAAGCGGGCCCAGAGAAGGAAAGAAACTAGCCCAAGATCATGGTGTCCATCTTAACCTTCACCAAGCACTAAATGACTCCAAGCCATGAGGGGAGAACAGGGATAAATTGTATTAAGCTCCTACTATGCGTTCGGTGCTTTATAAATCACACATCAACTTATTTAATACTTAACTACAGGGTTTCCCGGGGCGCCTGGGTGGCTCAGTCGGTGAATTGTCTGCCTTTGGCTCAAGTCATGATCCCAGGGTCCTGGGATCGAGTCCCGCACTGGGTTCCTTATTCAGCAGGGAGCCTGCTTCTCCCTCTGCCTGCTGCTCCCCCTGCTTGTGCGCTCTCTCTCTGTTTCTGACAAATACATAAATAAAATCTTAAAAAAAAGAAAAAAGAAACCCCACAGGATTTCTTGACAACTTCAGATTAGGCTCTGAGGCTCCGAGAGGTTAGGCGACTTGCCTGAGGCTACGCAGCAAGGGCAGAGCTGGGACTCAAATTCTTGTCTGTTTGACTTCAAGACCTCAAGGAGTTGCTGCGCACAGAGGGACTCCTGTCCGGCCCTCCGGAGGGGAGGGGAGGGGAGGGGAGGGTCGGGTCGGGTCTGGGGAGGACAGCCAGATGGTGGGTGATGAGAGGAGCAGAGAGAGAGGTGGTCATGGGCGCGGCACACAACAGGTTATGCTGACCAGCACTCACGGTCACTGCTTCGGGCATCGTGACTGTGGGGTTTAAAATTCTAGTCGAAGAAGTTCTCACAAAGGGAAGAGCTTGTAAGACCATCTTAAGAATTTTGTCTCAAGACTCACGCTTCCCGAGTTCAGAGACGTTATGATGTGAGCACCTCGGTTGTTCAAAGGACCAGCGCCTCACCCAGGACATACAAGGTTCACTTTCAACTACAAAGCAAGGAAGACCCTGTGATATAAAGGTTTTGGTTGCCCCTTTCTGCCACGGAAAGTCTGGTTCCCGTTTTTTGAGGCAGACCTCGCCCCCTAGTGGAAAGGGGTGGGCTCTGGATGACCAGAGTGGGTCAGCCCAGCTAGGGTGCCTCCCTAAGGTTGTTCTTTCCTATTGCAGGAAATTGGCTGTAAAAACAAAATCAGCCGGTGTGGTGAAATAGATTCACAGGTTTGTCGGTGGGGTCGGATTTCTCTCGCCGGGTAGGGGAGGCCGTCGGACGTGTGTTACAGAGTGGGGATCCCGCGGTGGGATCGACATCTGCAGATTGGAGTCTCCGGGTGCAGAGGCAGACAGAAGACATCAGGGTCTTCCAAGAAGCCTGTCAAAGCGCAGGTCCCTGGGGGGCCCCTAGACCACAACATCAGGCTCTCCCAGCCGGGGCCCTGGCACCCGCTCTTGCACCGGCTCCCAGGGGATCCGGGGGAGGATTCAGTCCAAGAGCCTCGGACCTGGAGACCTGCCTGCTCCTAGCTGCTTGAGCTCCACCCAGGTGCTGCTTCCTACCTGTCCTCCCCCTGCAAGGACGCTGCCCACCCTCCAAGGCCCACTGCTGGGCTACCTGCTCAATGAGACCGCCCTCACCCCGTCCCAACGCCTCTGTCAGAATCACAGAATCACACGGCATTTCCGATGCAACAGCACCCTACGTGGTATGGCCCAGCGTTCTGTTGAAAGGACGGTAGATGTTCAAAAATTCTTGAATTAAGCACCCTAAAACATGTCACCTCTTTCCAGTGGGTCATGGAGGGAGATGGAAATACATCGGCCCTGTGGCCTGGCCCGAGGGCATCGCAGCCCTGCCACTCTGAGGAGCCTGGGACCCAGAAATGCATCACTCTCTGCGGGCTCAGCTTCTACTCTCACCGGATGTGGAAAATACACCTGATTCATGAAGGGCTGCAAGAAGTCATCGCGAAGGTGGGTGTCAAGGGCCTCATGGGTCAGAGGGGCTTAGTAAGCGTCTTCCAACCAGAACGGTCACTCCAGCTCGCTGGGCCTCAGTTTCCCCCATTGACAAAGAGCGGGTAGAAATGATGTCAAAGGGCCCCTCTCACTGACACCTCAGGGGTTTCTTCCTCTGGCCCTTCTGTTGCTGGTTCTGGAGGCAGGAGATGGAGCCCTACCCATCGGACCCTGACCCTATCATTTTGCGGGTTACCTTTGTCCTACCCCCCTGGCTTTTGCACCCCTCGCAGCTTTGCTACTCACCTCAGGGAGGCATTTTTGGCATTGCTGTATTGCAAGTTTCTCCCACTCCTGCCAACCCCAGGATCATGAGTTTGCATATTCCAGAAGGCTAAGCTAGAACTGCTGCTTCGCTCGGAAGGTGGGCCATCATTCCTGTCTCCGCGCCTCCAAACAGCTTCTTCTCTCCTGGACAATGACAGACTTGCTTTTCCGAGGTTCTAATTTTTATCTTCTCCATCATCCCATAGGACGATGGAAAAATGCCCCGAGGCTGCTCTTTCTCTAGAGCCAGCCATGTGTCGGCCGGCGGCCTGTACAGGGGCTGTCCCCGCACAGCAGCGGCGCTGGCTCACGGTCCCAAGAGGGACACTTTTTATAGACAAGCAATGTTCACTGAGGGTTAAGTGACAAGTGTCTTTTCTGACTTAACAAAATTAGTTTGGAGGCGAGGCAAATAACATCATGGTCTTCTTTCCAAAATACTGTGCTCCTCTGTTAAAGAAACCAATCTGCTTCATTCTCGAGAAAGAAAAAAAAAAGGTTCTAGGGAAGATGAGCTGAATCATCCCACTTTGCCTGGCAGAAAACCTGAGTGCCCCTGAAAAGAATTCCAAGAGGCTGCCTACCAGACGTCTGAGTGATGGGAGTTGCCAGGCTTTTATTTTCCTCGTGTTTTCTTATTTTCGTCTTTGACAAGCCAATATTATTAGAAATAACATTGTGTGTTTTAAAAAATGAAAAAGGAAACTACCATGCTTATTTGGAAAGAAACCATAGCTCCCTATGGAAACAAAAACGAATCTCTTAAAAAGACATTGAACATAAGAACGCAGGCATGGAAGAGTACGTGCTGTAAGATACTGTCTATTCAATATTCAAACTAAATGGCCAATTTCATTCATGGTGAGAATCAGGATAGGGTTTACTTTCGAGGGGTAGTGGCTGGGAGCATAGTGACGGGGAGCGGGGCGTCTAGGGTGTGGACCATGCTCTTTCCGTTTTTGATCTGGGAGCTGGTTATACATGTGTGTTCACCTTCTGGTAATCCATCAACCCGCATCATAGATTTTTAGTGTTTTTTAAAAATTTATTTAAATATTATTTATCTGAATTCCTGAGTATTTTGATGCAAGGTGCGTGCCTCACTTGCCCCACCCTTGCCCCAGCCCTGCAGGGACAGGAAGAATAATCAAGGCTGTGCTAACAATCTACCCCACTGGGCCACACTGACCAGCTTATCAAAACCCTTTATATCAGGGATTTGTCTGGAAGGCACACAGGACTCCAGGGATTTCAGACAGTATAAATAGGATACCGAGAACTGATTATGGGGATGAAGGACGAACTAAGAAGGCAAACAGGAGAATGGGGAAACCCAGAGACCAGCAGCAGAAGGAATCCCGCACTGCCTCTTGGGCCGAAGTGACACAGACCCAGAAGCAGGGCCATTTGGTGGCACTGGGACCGTGGCAGGAGGCTGCCAGGCAGAAGCCATAGAGAAAACACAGCCATTGCTGAAAATGTCTGACTTCCCCCAGTCTCTTGTCCTTTAAGCGCCTGCCACCACTTCCTATGGGATGGACCTGGCCAGAAGCAAGCTAGTGAGGGAGACGGGACAGGACTTGCAGAAGAGACGTGGGGATGCCCCAGGAACGAATGCACCAGTTCCTCTCCTCCAAATCCTCCACTGGGCTGCCTTCCCATCTTCCCACCAGCCTCTCTCTCTCCCAGGCCACCCTGCACAGAGCATCAATCCTCTGATGGGAAGGATTTCCTTCAGCCCATGTCTGATTCTAAGGCGATCAATAGACTAAATTTACCCACCTTGTTGTCTGCATGGCATCAAGGATGCTCCAGCACTTTTCCAAAGACACTGGATAACCCACTGCGGTGGACCTCGAGATGACCGCTTGTATAATTCTCTTCCCTTGAGTGTGGATGGAACATGTGACTCACTTCTAGTCTAGAGAATATGGCTAAGGAGATGGGATGTCACTCCCAAGGTTACCCTACATCATACAAGACAGTCTCAGCAGACTAGCACGAGAGAGACTCTCCTGCTGGCCTTGAAGGACAAACGGCCATGCTTTGAAAGGTCTATAGAGAGAGATGCCCAGCAGGGGACTGTGGGGACTGCTGGGGCCTGGACGGCCTTCTCCCAACAGCCAGTAAGCAGCCAGGCCCTCAGTTATGCAGCTGCAAGAAAATGAATCTGCCAACCTCATGAGCTTGGACATGGGTTCTCCCCAGTCATGCCTTCAGATGAGAACACAGCCCTGCTGCCCCTAGACTGTAGACTTGCGAGACCCTGAACAGGGGACCCAGCAAAGCTACCTGGACTCCTGACCCGCAACCACTGTGAAATAATAAATGTGTTTTGTTTTAAGCCACTGAATTTATGGTACTTTGTTACACTGCAGTAGAACACTGATCCACAAAGTGGGAAGAAAGGCTCTCTACCTCATTTTCTCCAAACGACTGAGCTCCATTTAAAAAGGCAGATGGTCAATAAGTCACCCAGTACCTTGTAATTGCTCCCTTCCCTCCCGCCTCTTGTTCTGGCTGCACCAAAACTGTAGGGACGGAAGTCAGGTGTGTCCTGTGCTGATGCTCCTGTCACAGTGCTCCTGCACAGGCAACAAGTTAGGGCTGGCCTCCGAGTGCTCTGAGGTCAAGGATGGTGAGTGGACTCAGGTCTGGTATTTTCCATCCTCAAATGATACAAATATGGTGCTCTGGTTTGAATGTCTCCCCAGAACACCTGTGTTCAATCTTAACCCCCAAAAGTATTAGGAGGTGGGGCTCTGGGAACTGATTAGTCTGATTCTAAGGCGATCATTAGACTAAATTTACCCACCTCGTTGTCTGCATGGCATCAAGGATGTTCCAGCACTTCTCCAAAGACACTGGATAACATGGTCACATGGGCACCACGCTAACCCTTCCAGTGGCCCCAGAGAGCCCCCTTGTCCCTTCCACCATGGAAGGACCCAGCGAGAAGACGGCCGTCTATGAACCAGGAAGCAAGTCCTCTCCAGGCCTATCCTGAATGGGCCAGCATCTTGATCTTGGATGCCTGGCCTCCAGAATTATGAGCAATAAATGTCTGTTGCTTGTAAGCTCCCCAGCATGTGGTACTCTGTGACAGCAGCCCGACTGAGACAATGGGCAAAAGTTCTACTAAGACCATGGCCAACTAGGAAAGTCAGCTGAACGCTTGAGCGGTCCTTTCGATGTCATTTTATTTTCTTTAATGTAGACCAGTAGAATAAAGAAAAATCCCATAGATTCTTCTGGAAATTGTCAAGATATTGGGAAGATGAATGAAAAACTTGCATAGATTGGGATGCCCACGGTTTGGACTTTCAGGGCCTAAAAGATGAAACAAAACAAAACAAATGGGGCTTTTAGGATAAACACAATTGCCCTCTTGAGGAGGGGAGAGGGAGGTCCTCACAGTTGTGTAAGGCAGTCATTCCCAACTCTGGCTGCACATTAGAACCACCTGGGGAAGGTCTTTAAAACAAACTCTAAACAATTTAAGTATAACATAAATACAATAAAGCACACTTCTTAAGGGTCCGGCCTGGTGGATTTTCACAAGTGAGTCCTCCTGGGGGACCACAATAAAGAACATTTCAGACACCTCAGAAATCCTCTTCATATTCTCTCCTGGCCAATATCCTGGCCTCCCTGCTCCCAGCTCCACAAGGGAAACTGCTATTCTGATATCTGACATCACAGAGAATAGCTTGGGAAACTTTCAACACCACCGATGCCTGGGCCCCACCGCGGGTCTCAGGTGCTGGGTGGCACTCAGGCCTGCAGACCACGCAAAGGGCCAAGTGTTCGGATGTGCAGTCAGGACTGGGAACGACTCCCTGGCTTCAAGCTGAGTCCCATTCCCCACAGGGCAGCAAGGGAGGCCCCCAGACATCCTGGAATTCACAGGTTCCTTCTAGGACGACAGACGGGCTCTCGGGCAGTCTTTGGATTTCTCCTGTCAGGAGCCAGGCCAGGTAGGGAATCCACTGGATGCTGGTGTGGCCACTGAGGCAGGCGGGCCAGGCCACGGAGCTTGGTGCATGTGACAGGTGATCTGCAGGCCACAGCAGACCGGTGGTGGCAGGTACACTCCACCAAATCTCCCCTCCTCCGATACGGTACCTTTTGACATTTATAAATCAGATCTGGCATTATAATGAGAGTTTTCAATGTCTTCAGGTTTCTTTCAAGGTCTGTCTTTAGCGTGGTGTGGAGCTGTGATTATCTTTTAGAAAGTGAGCAAGCATCCCCTGGAGATCACTGGAGGTGTGAAGCCAGGGACCCCCAACAAGGGGTGGAGGAGAGAAAGAGCACAAAGGACATTAAGGAGAAAAGTCAAAGACCCACACTCACATGGCTTTTGCAGGATGGTTTGACGAACCCAAACTTCTGGGTGATCTGGTTGGTCCTGAACTCCTGCCACTTGCCGTCCACCAGGGTCTGGGCTCTGATCTCGTACTTCACCAAGCGCTCTGCTCTCAGGCTGATGGGGCCGTGCTCACAGAGCGAGGACGGGAACCCCAGGTCGGTGTGCCTTACTCTCTGCAAAGAGGGTGATCCATCTTAGGTGGAACTGAAACCGGGGTGACCCAGAGTTAGCGAAGCGTGGTTCATTGACTCTCCTGTATAATGTGTGTGCAGAGCAAGGGGGTATTTACCCAGGGCCCCATTTCCTGAGAGCCCCTGCTGCTGAGTCAGCGGGTGGCAGAGCCCTCACCGAACAAAACCACTGGCTCACAGACAGGGGTTTGGTGAACCCAGAAAAATGCCTTTAAGTCAACAAAAATGTGTTGAATTGGAAGGTCTTCACTATTGCTTGGCCCGAATTTAAAAACCAACATCGTATTCACATGAGCATTTCAACGGGCGCTGTTACAGAATTCACCTCTTCCATCCAGTAAAATCCATTATGGAGGGAAGTGCCTGAGTCACTGAAGACCAAGAACTGACGCAAGGAAGAGATGTGACTCACTCAAGGGCACGTAATGAGGTAATGGCAAAGCTGGGGCTGAAACTCCGTTCTCTTCACTCATGCATTTACCCACTTATCCACTCACGACGCAAACCTCCGTCCCCTGCGTGCCGGGTACTATGATTAGTGGTGATGAGAAAAAGTTGAATGAGATAGGGTTTCTCAAGGAGCTTGATGTCTTAGAGACTTATAAAGCAAATCCTAAGTGGAACGCAGTGGTTCCTGGTCATACTTGTCATGGTCAATGTCATCATCATCACAGAGCGCTTTTTATGTCAGGCCCCGTGCCACGGCCTTTGCACAAATTAACAGAGTAATACTGCCCACAATGAAGTGTGGTAGGTCCTATTACCTTCTCCATCTTAAAGCTCAGGACGCTGGACATAGGGAGGTTCATGGGCTTGCCAAGGTCACCCAGCTCACCAGGCAGCTTGACTTCGACTCTCTGCTCTTAAACATGGCGCTCTTCCAGAAGTCTAGCAAGAGCACTGAGGCGAAGCCCTCTGCCCTCCTGACTTCCCCAGTGTCCCGTCCGCCGCCCTGCTCAACAAGACTGCTCCCTCTTCCCTTGTGGGCACTACGTGTTACCTCCATTGAAGAGGGGCCATCTGTAAAGGATCCCCCACCATGTATGAACTGAAGAGGAACTGAGCCCCAAATGTGGAGTCCAAGTCTAGAATTTAACCCCAGCTTTGTCAGTAGAGGCCATAGGAACATGAAGACGTTCAGTGTGGAGAGCTCCATCTGTTAGCAGCACCCCAAGGTTGTATAAATCAAATGACATCATGTTGGAGGACCATGATTAGTACCGGGCTTACAACATGTTCCATGGTCATTATTAACAAATGATTCATCGGTTATGATTGATTTAGTATGCATTGACTCTGTATCTAAAAGACCACTTCAGAGACACACCTTTCCCGGGCTCTGTCCTTCTTACCTGCATGTAAAAACTATAAGAGGTAGTATCATGTTTGATTCCTTTTATCTCAAAGAAGAATCCGTATATGGCAATAGTTTCTGAATGAGTTGTATACTCCTAAATTGGGAAGGATAAACAACAAAGTGACAGGAAAAAATCTTCAGTGTTCAATGGCAAGAGGACACAGTAAAACAAATTCTAGCTAAAACAAAAGTGCCTAATTTGACAGCTGATTTAAAACCCAACAGCAATTTTAGCCCAGGAAGCCCCAAACTGTAGTGACTTCACAAATCACTGAGGTTGGCTCTCAGTGACATATTAACAGCTCTGTGCATCGTCTAGTGAGGAGAAGAATGAGTTAGGCATGTTCTTAGATGTTCGGGGTCCTGCAGACCTTGGGAACAAAGCACTTGCTCTAATTTGATGGGCCTAGAAGACACCCCCATAATCATGGTATTGCAAGGTATCCTAATCCCTGTGGTCAGTAGTCTGTCCGCTTAGGCAGGTCTCTGCAAGCAAGGGGGGAGACCCAGCCCATCCAGGCCTGACCCAGAGGGGAGTCTCTGATGATAGATCCAGAGCCCCGAGTCCCTGAAACACAAATTCTTTTGAGATCACTACTGGGGTGGCTTTAACAACTCGGAGAGCAGCAATTTCTTAGGGAACTGTGCCTATCGCAATAACCCAAGATAGAATGCTGGCACTGACCCTGCATACTCCCCTGGTGACTGAGTGCCCAGAAGCCTTGCGGCCAAGCTCCCTGACTGCTTGGATTTGGGGGACTCATCAAAATACCCACCCAGAAGAGGTTCTCCCTTGTAACCGTAAAGACAGGCTTGGAGTGGAATCTCTCACTGAGCAGTTGGAAAGTCTTGATGTTTGTGGCGAAGAGAATGACCAATTTATCCCAGTTTTCCTAAGCCTTTCCTGGTTTTAGAACAGAAAGCCCTACATCCCAGGGAAACTCCTCCATCCCTGGAAAACTAGGACAGTGGGTCCCCCCTAAGGGGAAATTTTGGATGTGTACACCATGTCATTGAATGGCCTGTCCCTGGCCCCTGCCTTGTGAATTTTCTCTCCTAGGGTGTGGCGAGCATGCAGAAGGAGACACGACAATTTCCTTTTCTGCCCTGGCCTCCCTAAGAGAGGTAAGAAGCGATTATACAAAAGTCCTTAACCAAGTGTGGAAGGGGACGGTCCTCCCCCTCGCTTGGGCCCAGTGGTCTGTACCTGGTTAAAGAGCAGCCCGAATCTCATAGCCTGGGTGGTGAGATCTTTCACGTGGGCCATGTCGCCCCCACTCTCCAGCTGAAAGAGAAGCACACAGGTTCACCTGGACACCGGCATCTCTCACCATCTGCACGTCGGTTCGCTGATCCCACAACCCCGGCCATGCCTGAAAAAGAGTTCTGTCTCTGGAGCTCACAGTCGGCCACTAGTCTAGGCTGCAGTGTTCGTTGAAGCCTACTATGTGCCAGGTATTGTGCTCAGTGCTTTGAGAGGGATTCTCATCCATGCAAGATGAGAGCAAGAAACCCGCCTGAGAACGGGGAGATAAAATGTGTACGTGAATAGTCTGATCACGACGCAGAGAATGATGATGGCCATGGAGTCACAAGCATGATCCCACGTGGCCAGCTTCATGACACCGGCAGCAAGGGGCGAAAGGAAGGAGGTAGGCTGGGTCAGAAGAACAGAAGGGGTCGGGGAGGGGACTTCCTGAGGTTTCCAGCCCCAAGGATGGTCTCCCACCTCAACTCCGCTGTTAGAGCACAGATCTGAGTTACGTCTCGGAGAGACTCGGTTCCATGGAGTCATTATCTGCTGTGCAGGGGCACTGGGCACTGTGGTTTGCCCATTACAATAGGTATTTGTTGGGCTGAACTGAATTTTAACCAGTGACTCATAAATCTTCAGAACTCAAACACTGCCCTATTTCATCCCTAAAAATGCACGATTAGAAACACAAGAAGTACAACAGTTCGCAGAGACAATTCACAAAGGGGGAAATGCCACATGCAAAAAATACTCATATGTACTCGTAATAAAAGAAATGCATATTGAAAAGCGAGATTCCATTGTTCACTTCTCAATGAACAAAAGTGATCTGAAATAAAAACGCCCCACGTGGCTGAGCGTGTATAAAGTGAGGTGAGCTCACTCAT
This sequence comes from Ursus americanus, assembly GCF_024610735.1. NCBI lineage: Eukaryota > Metazoa > Chordata > Mammalia > Carnivora > Ursidae > Ursus > Ursus americanus. The sequence goes on from NC_142132.1 coordinate 9,488,299, forward strand.
TACCGGGGGAAGAGTAATTTGGTCCTAAATTTTTAATGTGTACAAGAACAAAAATGAATGTTCCTTTTTGGGCCAGTATTTTCTATCCTTGAGAATCGTCTATAAGAAAATAATTCTAAGTAGAGTAAAATAAACTGTCACATGCAAATATGTTTATCATACAGGCAATTATAATAGCTAACAGTTAGGAACTTCGCAAAGTTTCTGCACTAAAGAAAAGGCCAAGTGGTATTGTTCATAGCTGACGCTCTTGGCGGAAGAGTTTGCAGCCAATAAAACACAACGAGATCTTAGCAGTGGCTGTCTCTGGGTGATGGGTCTGAGGGTATGTCTTTTCTTTCTTTCAATTTCTCTGCATTTTAACAATTCCCAATAAAAGGCACATGTTACATGGGTGTCTTGGGGGCTTCTTGGTCAGGAGGGCGGTGGGGCCAGTGCTCTGGGACCCCATCTCAGGCTCCGGGTCAATAGTACACACACGCACGACATCTGGGCTCCCATCCTGGGCCTCCTCCCTCTGCCCCTCCGGGCTTGGCTTCCCTACTGCCCTGGAGGAGGAGCCAGACACATCCCGACCTCAAGGGCCCAGAGGTCTCAACTGTAAAACACGTCTCCAGAAAAAGCCAAGTCAGAAAAGCAATAAATTTCGATAATTGCTTCCTTGCTGAGCTGGTAACTCACTGCATGGTAATGGTTGGCCGTAACCCGCAGCAGCCAGGACTCCGGGAAGAAATTAACGTGCCTTAACTCCTCCAGAGTTTTGCCTTGGAAGAAACACAAAGAGAACATTTTTACAGATGTATTCATCACAGACCGGCAGAAGTCTAATTTACAGAGAGAGAAAGGAAGTTGAGGGTTGAGGATGGGAAGGTCTAACCAGGGCCCCCAGGGATCATAAGGTGTGTGGAGCCCAAATGGGACGGCACCGAGCACTTTCCCCCCAAGTGTTCCCAGCCCCCTGGCCGAAATCCTGTCCTAGAAGGGTGGGGTGGGTTCTGATCATTGGTGTCTTTGGGGTGTCTAGAAGCAACTTGGACAAAACTACCTGGGGTCCATCAACGATCCCTGGGTTTTAGAGTTACGCATTATACCTGGATAACTGGAAATGGCTTTGAAAAATTTTCCAAATGTCCTTTCATTGACAAAGGTCTCTCTGGGGGGCCACGTGGGCAGCCCCAAACACATTCCCCAGTAGCTTCCTCCTCTTTCCAAGTCACAGAGGCCTCTGCCAGGCCCAGCACATGAGGCTGAGAAAGCCAGGTCTGGAGCACAGACCCACAGGCTTCTCCCCGACTGCTGAGTGCTTGACCCGGAGGGGGTGCTGCTCGAAGAGGCAGGGCACGTGGCTCCATGACACTCACGCTTTCAGCTGCACACGCTTTCACAATCCACAGGGCCCTTCATCCACTATCATACTTCACAGAAGCTCTGACTATCCCCCACTTTACAGACAGGGACACGGACCAGACAGGCACGTGACTGTCCCAAAGTCACATGACTTGGAAGTGACAGTGCCATCGTTCAGTGTATTCCTTTAAAAACGCCCGCTGGGTCTTTCCCGGGAGTTCCTGGGAGGGGGTGGGGGGCAGGTCCCCAAAAGCCTTCCTAGGAGGCCCTCGCTCAGGGCGGGGCTTACCTTTGATGATGCCGTGCAGACGCAGGCAAAGGAAGAGAGGCACCAAGCTCTGTCCCGTGTCCTGATCCAGAAAGGAATACTTCTTGGGGAAGCTTAGCAGAAGGGCAAAGAGGAACAAGAGACTCATAAAACTGCTTTCTGGAATTGGCGAGGGGTCGTGAAAGGCATGTCAAAGAGACTCGTGGTTTCACCAGCCAGGGGTAGTGGGGCTTGGCTCTCTCGACGGGTGAGGGGTATGGAAGCAGCGGGCAGCTGGGCCAGCCTGAGTGAGGGCTGATCCCAGAGGTTATAGTGAGACACTGGTTCTCGTCCCCTTGCCATTGGCCACTGAGCCGCGCACACGGCAGGTGCACAGCGCATACTTAGGAAGTGACTGACGGTAATGATTTACTTTATAGAGGATTTTGAGATACATGTTCTCACTTGGGTCTCACAAACTTCTTGTGGGCCAGACAGGGCAGGTGTCATCGGCTCCATTTCACAGATGAAAAACAAAGGCTCAGGAGGCCTTGAACCCGGGACTTCGGACTCCTCCTCTACACAAGCTACCCTTTCAATAGTGGCCAATGTGGGCCCTTCAAAAGTGCTTTCTGGTAGGATTAAAAAAAAAGGAATGTGGGTAACAAGTTCTAATAGCTGTTTCCCAATCAGTCCTGCAGCAGTTACTGCCCATATTAAACTCCAGTTAATTTCCACACGTGGCTGAGGTCAGGGCTGGGTTGAGATCAGATTCCCTTTGAGAACACGTGTACTTGTAGACACACACCCACCACTCTTGTTTTGAAACAACTTGTTTCCTTAAAGGGTCACTTTTCACCATTGGGGACCACGGGGGTAATTTTTCCAAGTCCCTTTGGAAACGCAAAGTCATTCCCTGAAGGCAAATCCGTATGAGACCAGCCAAGGGCTCTTGTAGATTATTTTTCCATGAATCAAGAGTGATGTCCAAATCACACCCTGTCTCAGCCAGACTGAATGCACCATTGGCCCCGTGTCCTGCCTCTGCTGGGGGTGCCCGCCAGCCTGCCGAGGACCATTTGCTTTCAAACGGGATTCTTGGGACTCTCCGTGTGAGTGGTCCCAGGAGATAGTTTAGGGATGCTGAGGCATTGTGGGCGGGGAGAGGGGCACAACAACAAATGAATTGATTCAATCCAATGATTATTAATTAGAATCCACTGGGTGCCAGTCTCTGGAAGTGGACAGATCAGGCATAAATAAGGGAAGGCTGATACTTTTCCTGAAAATGCAGTGCTATTGATCTCGGAACCGGCCCTCCATTACCCAGGGTAGGTGGAGCTGGGCTAATGTGGGCCAGGCCAGGGCCCCAAGAACACGATATCCCAGCTGGACACTAACACTCGCTTGCCTCCTTCCCTGCCTCTCTCTCACCAACGGAGGAACAAGCTAGGTACCATCACGTGGGGTGCAGGTGTCAAGGAAGGAAGAAGGGCCGAGCTGGCACAGTTCGCCCTCACCCCCGCCAAGCTGAGCGCTCTGGGGAATGAGACTGCACCCTTGGCAAAGGCCCCCACAGCCCGGCACTGCCCCGAGAAGTGAGTGCCGGCCGAGCTGTAGGTTAAAAACAGTTTCAGCCCAGAAGGGAAAGGACGGTAAGAGGACAGCACTTCTCCTGCAACTCGGAAGCCCCCAGGCACCAACTCTGAAGCTTTGTGGGAAGGCTGCCAGGCGGGGAGCCCAAGGTCCCTGAGTCTCCCTGGTAGAGGTGCTCAGACCCGATAGCCCATCAGCCAGGAGCTCTCTGGACAGACCTCCTCTCTCTAAGGATTCGGGAAAGAGCTCCGTTGAGACATGTGATTGGACTTTAAGATCCCTTTGGGTCACAGGGACGTGGCCCTGGTGGCGGCTGACTTGCGAGGTCATGAATCTGCTCATCCGTTGTCCAGCCACGTTTCAGAGAGCTTAGCCCTGGAGCCGAGACAGACCAGGTTCCAGTCCCAGGCCAGCTGGCCATCAGTCACGTGACTGAGCCTCCCTGAGCTCTAATCTCCTTCTCCATCACATGGGGACAACAGCCACGTGTGCCTCTGTGGGTAGCTGGGAAGGGTAAAGGTGACGGTGCTGGGCACAGTACACCAGCAAGGACTCCCCACCTCGTGATGACCACCACCGTCCTCTCGTCCCTGGGAAAGGGACCTGGACTCAAGCTGGCTAAGTGCATGGCGTTTGTGATCACTGCCACCCTCTAAATGGCCCAAGCCAGGGGCCACCTTAGAGGAAGAAAGTGGTGGCCTCTGCAGCTGATTTTCTACAATCGGAAAGCATCAGAGGGCTGTGGTCTGACACCTTGAACCAGCCGGTATAGCCCCGCCCCTGGAGCCCGCTGACGTCAACTGTCGCAGAGCCAGGACTCTCCCCAGGCCTCCTGAGGACGGCCCGGTGCGTTTTCCCCCTCACCTGGCTCCTCTCAACTGTCTGGAGGGACTCTCGGGCTCAACGAGGAGGGCATTCACCCCACTTCACACAAAGGGAGAGGAAGCGGACCCTGAGTAGGGTCGTCCTCGCATGGCTCTGCCGGCGGGATGGAAAGCCGGCACGGCTTCCCCTGGCACTCGGTGCTGTCTGCGCCAAGATCGCTCTGGGTTTAGCACCGACTGTTCTGCGGCAAACTTCAGGCCATGGTGTCTGCCTCCTCAAGTTCTTCAAGAAACCCTTGGGTCGTGACCCCTTCGGGAAGGACAGTTCATAGACCTTGAGACTGAAAGACACACCCAGGTTGGCTCCAGGTCCTGCTTTCAAGGGCCCGGGGACACATCCCCCACAGACTTCCTGAAAGGCAGTGCCCGGGACAAGTGTCCCTCTGACTGGCATTGGTTGTAATTTTAGAGCTGCTTTCCACCACAGCCTTCTCACTTCCCCGATCCTGTCATGGGCCGGCCATTTACCCTTCCTGTGAGCGGCTGACTCAGGGCCCCTGACCCCAGCCCTTCAGATTAAGCCTTAAAATACACACTTCAGAATTCTGACACAGGATACTCCATGCACGAGCCTTGAGGACTTTATGCGAAGAGAAATAAGCCCAACACAAAGAGCAGATACTATGCGATCCCACGTACACGAGGTCCCTAGAGTAGTGGGATCCGAGAGACAGAAGCAGAGCGGCGGCGGCCCGGGCCGGGGGGTGGCTAGCTGGTAGCTGTTGAGTGGCTACAGAGTTCCCGTTTGCAAAGATGAAAACATTCTGGAGATGGAAGGAGGTGACGGCTGCACAACAGTGTGAATGTATTTATTTACTGTCACTGAACGGAACACATAAAAGTGGTTACAATGGTCAATGTTATGTTCTGTATATTTCACCATAATAAAAAAGAATGAGGATGAAAACATCATTTCTATGAACAATACATGAAATAATAGTTTACATGTTAAGGTGAAGTTTGAAAAAAAAGTTGCACATTTTGGGGCAATAACTCACCATAAGAAAGGAATATGCCTTTTTTAAAAACGTTAACTCAGTAGAGACCTGGACGCCTTCCACCAGCCGGGAGCCAGGACCCGGGCCTCTAGGTTCCTAACCCCCAGCACAACACGTGAAAATGCTTGTCTGCTGCCACGACCGCCACCACCTACTAGACGTTCCTGTCCTTCAGAAGCTCCCACCAGGGGTCTGTTCTTCGAGTCCCTGTGAACTTGCATCTGTCCTGATATGCTAACGTCCATGCAGGAAGGGTAGGTCCTCATCCAGAGTCTTCCAGCCAGTCCGAGGCAGGGGCGGGAGCCAGACCCAGGGCCGCCGTATGCTAGCCTATGTCTTATTTACTGACCGTATTGTCTGTCTCTGCTTCCCAGGCGGTAAATGCACGGGGACAGGGCTTGCCATCTGTTTGCTCTGCTCTCCTACTCTCGGCGCCTCTTGCTCAGCGGGCGTGCGGTTTGTTGACTGAATGAAATGGATGAGGAGCTGGTCCCACCCTCCCTCTACTCGCGCACAGCGTCTCTTCGAGGCACGCCAGCTGTCCCCGTCCCCAGCGCACACGTGCACACACACACACGCACTTGTGCACATGGATCAGGCTACTGTATGCTGATTTTCCTGTACTTGTAGGATCCTGCTGTGGTTGCCTGCTTATTCACCAGGCTAAGTCCTGTGAGACATTCACTGAGACCCCATCTAATGGCATCTGGACAATGAAGTCGGTCCTGACTTTTGCCCAAAGGCAGAACTGGGTCTCGAAATCCTGTGTAATGTCATCTTCTCTGCCCTTTGTAAGGACCTCCTGCATCAGACACTTTACACCCCTTAGGCTCCTGCCACGTCTCTACGCTTACTGAAGACGACACGCTGGGGCTTCCCAGTTTGGGTGGAAAGCCAAGAAGCCACAGAAGAGAAGTGAAAACTTAGCGAGGCGTAGGGATCAATACTATTTAGGGACTTTGAAAACAAGGGAGATTCAGCTTCCAGAAAGCCAAACTCTAGGGGAACAGGGGCAGCGCGGTCAGAGCAAGAGAAGAAATAAAAAAGTCAAGCGACACCAAAGTCCAGTGATGAGAAGCCCTGTTGCCCCCGAATATACCCACCTCCCCGCACAGGGCTTGGCTATCTGAGACAGAGCCATTGAATGGCTCACGTCTGTGACTCATGGGACGTTTCAAAATGAATGTTCTGGTTAAGAGATCAGAGTTGTCACACCGGGGGTGCCCAGTTTCATGATGACTCTGTGGCCACATCTGCAAATGCCACTCATTAATCACAGCAGACATATGGCTGCTGGCTGCCCTGTCCCACAGCATCACAAATCATGTTCTTGCAGACATCGGCGGGCGCAGGTGTCAGGGATGTGAGGTGAGGTGGGGTGGCTCTCCTCCAAGGCTCCCCTCACAGGGCATGTGGGGAGCATAGTGTTGGGTTTGTCAGGCCGGTGCCCACTCACACGGGTCAGCATGTCTCTTGTTCTCTCTTCAAAGAGAGAAGCTCAGAGGAGGAATCTGTCCAGTGGGCAGGTGAAATCTGGAAAGGCTTCCTGGAGGAGTCCTTGGCCAATGCTGTAAAGATTGGGTCAGACTGGGATAGGGCCGAGGAAGGAGGGGAGACTCAGCTGCAGGGCTCATGGAAATCTAAGAGTTGGGATCATGGAGAAATTGGCTTTACTGGCGGCATTCAATGACCTCCTTCTGGAGAGCTCGTTAAGTCCACTGCTGGGACCCATCCTTGCGTTGGAGAGGGGGCCCATTTACTGATTAATCAATCAGTTAAGGATTAGAATTACAGGTCTATTCATGACTTTCCCTCCACCCAGAGAATCTCAAAATAAAAGATCAGGGAGACCTAAGTTACTCCACCACCGCGTTGCTGTCGGATCCTGAGCACGCCCCCTGCCCTCGCCGGCCACCTGTCCCTGCATGGAGTTTACAGATAGTCCGCTGCGTGAAAGGGAAGGCGGACGTTAAGAAGTGTATACTGTAAGTTTCTATTTATACAAAGTTCAAAAGCAGCCAAGACATCTTGAAAGGAAAGGAAGCCAGGATGTTGTTTGCCTTTCTCTGGGAAAGGTGGGGACTGAGATAAGACACTTTAGGTGGCTGGCCAAGTCTGTCTCCAGGGCTGGGGGCTGCTTACACAGGTGTGTGCACTTGGTCGAAATCCACTTCGGATTTGCACACTTTCCAGTATGTATTTTATACTTTGATTAAAAATGTGCTTTTAAAAATGTGAAACGTTTGCCTGCCTCTGGCTCTGCTCCCCGCGAGGAGATTTTACAGCCCTCCCGGACTTCTCAAACGGCTAACTGGAAAGAAATGATGACTTTTCCTCTGCGGACAGAGGCAACAGCTTTGCTTACATTTTTTGTTTTTCCTACAAGGAAATGTTAAATTTAATTCTGGCCAGCCTATTTGTTTTTCTAAATTAACCATTGCCAGAAAACAGACTGCGGGTGCTGAGGGGTATGTGTGTGTGTGTGTGGGTGTGTGCGCGCGCGCCCGCGCACACGAGTGTTCCCTTCTTATACTACCATACTTCGTAATGAAAATAAGTTGGGGGGCGCCTGGGTGGCACAGCGGTTAAGCGTCTGCCTGCAGCTCAGGGCGTGATCCCAGCGTTATGGGATCGAGCCCCACATCAGGCTCCTCTGCTATGAGCCTGCTTCTTCCTCTCCCACTCCCCCTGCTTGTGTTCCCTCTCTTGCTGGCTGTCTCTATCTCTGTCGAATAAATGAATAAAATCTTTAAAAAAAAAAAAAAGAAAAAGAAAATAAGTTGGAAGATGTACAGACACATCTAGCTAGGCAGACAAACTTCCCCTTCACCTTTCCGTCGGTGTCCCTACCACAGAGTGCAAGTTCAATAACTATGTGTTGAATGAATAAAAAATTGAAAAAAAAATCGATGAATAAAAGAAAATGGGAGAATAAGAAAGGCTTGGACCTGTGTCTTTACTTGCATGCACTGTTGGCCCTGGAAGAGTCAACATTTCAAATACTTCCCTCCTGGCTTGTTTTCCGGACATTGCTAAGACAGATCAGAAAAGGGGCATCTGGTCTATTTTTACACAACTACTGCTCCAAGCCTTCTGACTTGGACCCTGGGCTAGCCACGACCACACCCAGGGCTGCAGTGTGGCCTTGCTCCCCAGGGCTCATAGGACCTTGCTAGCTCAGATTCAGGCAGCTTGGCCCACTGCCACACGTTATCAAGTACAGTCCCTTTGGGGAAGTCCCCAGCTTGTGATGGCCTCAAAATGTCCACTCTGGGCATTGGGAGATCCCTTATAATCACTCTGTCACTTACATCATATCACGGATAGTTGCAACTTTAAAAATTGGGCCAAAGGGTCAACTTCCTTGATTCTCATTCCTTTTTTTTTTTTAAGATTTTATTTATTTATTTGAGAGAGAGAGATACACAGCGAGAGAGGGAACACAAGCAGGGGGAGTGGGAGAGGAAGAAGCAGGCTCCCAGCAGAGGAGCCTGATGCGGGGCTCGATCCCAGGACCCCGGGATCACGCCCCGAGCCGAAGGCAGACGCTTAACCACTGAGCCACCCAGGCGCCCCTTGATTCTCATTCCTAAGCCTACACACTGTCTCCCAGATGCGGCTGCCCCTCTGTCCTACCTTTTAATTCCCCTGGCATGTCCCTGTTGGTGGCCACAGAAACCTGACTAGCTGTCCCCCTTGGCCTCATTGAACTGTGCAGCTCCGCTCCCCTGGTGACCCGGCTCTGGCCCAAGATGGCTGTGACCACTAAGAGCAGAGAGGCCTTCTCGTAGCCCGAGCCTTCAGGCCACCAGCCCCACTGGGCCAGCAGCCCCGAGGCTCTGCCCTGCTGCGGTCAGCCCCGAGGATCCTCAGGACGGGGTGGCCGATATGGGAGCACAGGCACCACCACCGCCCACTGCCGTGTCTGGGGTAGACCCACCAAGACGTGATTTCTCCCTGAGCCTAGAGAAAGCCTTGGAACCCTTCCTTGTCTAGAACACCAAATGGGTACCCGCCACCAGTCATCTGCCCGTGAGCCCTGTTACTTCTAGTTACCGCAGACAAGACATTCTCTGAATTCAGCATGTGAAGACCCGCTTCTGTGAGGGTTCGGAACTAAGCTACACAAAAGTGACTGATGGGAACTCATCATTCAGGAAGCCCTTCCGTGCACAGCACAATGCCAGGTAAGCTAAGGGTGAGATAAGGGCCCCCGAACCCTTCTTCAAGCTGCTCATGATGTTCCTGGAAAGGCAGGCTGTAGGTACACGCCACGTGGTCACAGAGGCTCTCCGGGGAGGCCCCGCCATGGATAGACTGGCAGAGGGGGCGGAGCAGGCTGGGGTCAGGTAAGCAGGAGCGGTTAAGTGCTGATAACCTAGGTGAAGGAGTCTGGGGACTCTGGAGACATGCATTTGGGAGGTGGAGGCCGTTGACAAGGGAGCACCTTCAAGGTGCTGCTGTTCTGGGGCAGAAGACCTGGGAAGGGAGGAGAACCGCCCATGGGCTCCACATGGACACTCACAAGTGGCTTCCAAACAGGAACAAGGTGGCGTCGGGGGCTTGGGAAACGCTGCAGAGAAGAGGTTCAAAATGGAACCAGTGTAGATTCGAGAGAAACGGAAAAGCTAATGATGGCGGGGAGGGGCCTCAGGCCCCAGCTCAGGAAAACCGAGGACACCCCACTCTCAGCAGAAGGAGCTACACACCTGAGAGCCTCATTCCCGCTGTTTCTCCCACATTAAAAACCCAGTTTCCACATCCCAGCCCATTTCCTACCTCCCGGTTCTAAGACGTTTCCAGTACGAATGCTAACTTGGAGCCAAATAGCCAGTTTTCCTGGCGCGTGTGACTCATAGGAAAAAGTGTCTGTTGGGCTATTAAAAGAGTGGAAGGAGGTGGTTTAAGCATCTGAGTTCAAAGCAAATTATATAGAAACTAAGCAAAGTGCATGTCATTCTGGCACTGAATACTGCTTTCCCCAAATAATGAGGCAGGAAAAATGAGCTCTGCAGTTAACATGGTGTGCAGATGTTCCAGAAAAGGACTAAATGCTTCAGAACAATGCAAATGACACTTGGCTGAAACAGGTCGAGCCGCTGGTGACTATGGAGAAGGTGTGTTTATCTGCGAAACTCACATGTGCACAAGACATGGAGCCTCTTGGCTTCCTTGGACACACCTTATCGTGTCTGGAAGCCCCATTCCACCTGACAGCGAAGGTAACGGCATCCCTGAATTCCTCCAGGCAGACCCTCTGAGGACCTCCTGGGACTGTCTCTGGCGACAGGGCCACCAACTCCACAGCCAGCCCGCGTGATGTGAGCATATTCCGTCTTAATGGAGGCTAGAGAGACACGAAAGGGAGCCCGTAAACTGCCAATCTCACCCTCCCCCGACCCTGCTCCCTGCCCCCAAGCTGCCACAGCTCTCTCTACTAACAGGGCGCTCTTGAATGAACAGATAGAAAACTCTCACAGCGGAGGGCGGACCAGAGAAGGGAGGAGGCGCAGCAAGTCCTCGGCTAACAGTAACACTGAACCTAGAGGCAGCCTCGGAATCTTTCTAACACGGTGCCCAGGATGCTGTTACTGAACCAGCTGGAGCAGATGCGCGAGAGGAGTCCTATCGGCCGTTCCAGGAACGGGCAGCAAAGTGTCTCGGGATTCAGCAGGCCTGAGTTCAAGTCAGACCCTGTCACTTGCATCATCTCTGACAAGAGAGTTCCCTTCCACCTTGAGTCTCTTCATCTGTAAAATGGGAATGAAACCAGCCCCAAAGTCTTGGGAGATTCCAAGTAGAAAGTACTTATCAGAATTATTGCACTTAACAAGCATAATTTAATGGCGTCCGTTAAACTGAAATTATTATCTGTCACTGAACTTTTGAGATCCAGAACTTCTAGAATTTGTAAGTTTACAGAGTATAAGAAACGGAGCCAATTCTATGAAACCTTGGTGCATTCAAATGCTTTTCTAGGAAACCTTTTTCTAGCAATCTTTCTTTGTCTAGAAAATTCAGAATGTCATGGGCTATCGCGAAACGTCCGTGAGGATGACCTGGTCTCATTTAGATACATTTTAAACATGAGGTTTTTAAGGTCGGTGTGGTTTGGTGATACGTTTTCCTGAATGAAAGGAGTACCTTGGGCTTCATGTCTTTCACCGGACAGAACAAGTATTCAGAAGCACATGGTTATCTCAAGTTGTAACACCTACCCGTTCTTCACATGTTTAAGTAATCAGTGGCTCCAAGGTGTCCCATACTCTTAAATCCCATAAAGAAAATTGCATTCCGTGCGCTCTGGACGGTGCTATGAAAAATCATTCCACTGCAGCTCTTCCTCCAGGTATTCTGAGTAAAACACCATGTGCGTGCATTTCATCAATTCACGCTAAGTCACGTTACCTGTTAAAAAATGCCAGCACCGTTTCATGCACCGGCACCGTCTGAATTCTGTGGTTCAGTTGCAAGAAGACCCACAAAAGTAGCGTTTTCAGAAGATGATACTCATTAAAAGTAAACAACCTGGACAAAATAAAAGAGAAGAAATTTTAGGAGTAGAAACCGCTCACGCCATTTGTAAGAAAACAAAAAGTTGATCGTGAGTTTAGGAAGGAGGCAACACCAGCCCTGAGTCTGTAGGTCACTTCGGACAAAGTGATGTTGAATGACGTTCTCAAGGTCAGGGGACCCGGTGAACAGCGGAGCTGGGAGGGGACCCTCCGCAGCCTGACCCCCACCCTCTGTGCTGCCAAAGCAACGGCCAGTGTGGAGACAGGTGCGTCTGAGATGTTTCCATCTGTTCTTTCATTTAATTCCGTACAACGATCCTGCAAAGTTGGCATATATTCCTTATTTTTTGTTCATCGTGGTTTTTTGGATCAATGTTCATTTTAAAATATTGCACCGCAATATATGTATCTTGACAACTGAGGTCTTTTGGTGTCCCCTTAAATTTTGCCCCTGAGGTATATGCCTCAATCATCGCCTCCTAGTCCCAGCCGGGTCTGAGGGCAAAATAACTTTGTCAAGTTTGCAGGATTCTAGGGTCAGACCTGGGGGTGGGTCAGTCCAGCCCCAAGCTGGCTGTGGAGCCCCCTGCAGGCTGCTTGGTGGCCCCGCGGCCCCAGCTCCCTCATCCGTAGATAGTGGTGATAGAAGCTGCTAGAGGCTACGTGGGCGGCACACTGCTTCCTGTCACTACTATAACAAACTGCCATGAATCAAGTGGCTTAAAACAACACACATTTATTATATTATAGTTCTGGAGGTCAGAAGAACAAAACAGATCTCACTGGGCTAGGATCCAGGTATGGACCACATTCTTTCTGGAAGCTCTACGGAGAATCATTTCCTTGCTTTTCCAGCTTCTAGAGGGTACTCACATCCCATGGCTTGTGGCCCCTTCCTCCATCCTCAGGCCAGCAGCACAGCACCTTCCTATCTCCTTCCGGCTCTGACTTTCCTGCCTCTGTCTTCCACGTGCAAGGATCTTTGTGATTATTATTGGGTCCAGCTGGGTGATCCAGGACACCCTCCCCAGCTCAAGGTCACCCATCTGCAACCTTCTTTCCCCTTTGCCATGCAACTGAACACATTCCCAGGCTCTGGTTGGGGTGTCGACATTATGGCGCTGACAACACACACACAGATCAGTAGTGTGGCGCCTGGCACGTAGGACCGTGCTAGCGAACGGCAGCTCTGACTCCTAAGTGGCAGGCTGGGCCCTGGCTGCAGGGCATAAGACTTCTTAACTAGAAACAAGTGGTGAGAAGGAGCGTCACTCCCCACAATATCAACTCTGTAAAGTAAGGGGGTCTCCCAAAGAGCGTCTCTAAAGCCTCCAACAACTTGATTATCTAAGAAGTCATTGCAACGTGTCTTAAACCCCTTGATATTTCCCATCTTGACCACAGGGCTGGCGCACTGGCTTCAAAACCTATCCTAGCCTCTGCACCCACACTTTGAGTGGTCTTGGTGGGTGGAACCCAGGCTAAGTGGAGACTCTAAAGGGAAGTGGAAATGTCACCCACCCACCTTTCACACTATTTCTGGCCCCTGGAGAACGTCTTTTTGCTTTTATTTGCTTTCAGGCCACCTACAGATACATGGGCTTTGACGCTGGCTAGACAGGACCAAATTGGTCACTGTCTGGGCAACGATGGTGAGAAGGGACGGGGGATGTCACAAAGCCACTTAGTATATGATGTGCCCACACAGAACTCCACCAGCCCACCAACCACCTCTGGCTGGGGAGCTACATGACTCCTGGTGCAGAATTGAAGCCCGAGGTCCCCAAGCCCAGAGGTTCTTTGGGACCTCGCCAGAGAGGAGCAGACAGCAACGTGGGAGGAGTCATTGGGGCTCCATGAATCAGGGTCCTGGTTTCACTTTCATTATGAAGGGTAACTCTTCAAATAAAGCCCTCTGTCTTTATTTATTTATTTGAGAAAAAGAGAGAGAGAGAGAGAGCGCGTGTGCACCTGGGGGGAGGGAAGGGCAGAGGGAGAAGAAGAGAGAATCTCAAGCCGACTCCCCACTGAGCATGGAGCCTGACGCGGGGCTCGATCTCAGGACCCTGAGATCACGACCTGAGCCGAAACCAAGAGTTGGACGCCTAACTGACTGCACCACCCAGGCAGCCCCAGCCCTCCGTCTTTAGGCTAAGTACCAGTACTCTAAAGTACTGGTTCCTGCTGAGGACAGTCAAACATAGTTTCATTTACTTAGGAGCTCTGATGGCCTCCCAGAACCCCCAAACTTCCCTCCGACACAGGTGAGCATCTGGGCTGTCCTACCTGTTTCCTGGTGCTCACCAGTAGCCACAGGGAGGTAACCGGTATTTGTTCCTTAAGAGGAAAATGTTGTTAACAAGACACTGTTTGTCTTTTTTTTTTTAGAAAATTATACATAAATAATAAAGGCTCCCCTTTGAGTACAGACTATAGAGAAGGCCGCATCGGTGCAAACAAGAAAGCGTGAACAAGGGTGCCTAGGGCAGCATCGATGGCAGCAAATGAAGCAAAATGAAACAAAAGGCCATTAGGTAGGGAATGAAAAGTTGCTATCTATTCATTCGCTGGAACCCTGTACAACATCAAATTTAAAATGCTAATTAGATACGTAAGTATCGACATGGAGAGAACACATCACATTATGTTAGTAAATAATGTCAGCGACAGGACATTACAGTCACTACGAGAGCACTGCTTTGAAGTTTAAGCTTTTATGAAACAATATTACGAATTATTTATAGACACGCATGTATGTAGTAAGAATATAATCACATAGATTGGGTTCATGCAGGCCCACGGCAACGATCTGATTGTCTTCAGGGAGGGAGGGAGGCCAAGAGGACGCTGGGGAGGGAGCATGGTTGACTTCTGCTTTATTGGTAATGTTTTCTTTCTTATGACAAAATGTCACTGTTCGTTTCGGGAGGCGGGTCCAATTGTGTTTTCTATTATTCTCCTACCTTTAAAATTTTTTTACAATAAACACTAATCGTCAATATCCTTATTGATCTTGGTTATCAATAGGGAAAAATGAGTCCCCGTGCAGAGCAGAGCAGTGGGCTGGGCTGGTGAAGACCTAGGGCTTTGAGGCCACTCAGATCTGTGTTCAAATCCCAACTCTCCTGCTGCACACAGGGAACCCGGACCAGTCCTTCCATTTCCCATAACCTCCCTTCCATAGGTGAAGACGCAGGTAACAGTACCGAGCTCACTGGTGGCTGGACAAGTTAGGCTGATAACCCAAAGTGTCCTGTATACCACAAGTGCTCAATAGTTGGTAGATATCATTGCCATTAGCCAGAGAAGAGCCATGCCCCATGGTGGTCCAGATATTGTGGGACAGGCTCGCCGTGGAGGACAGGGGTGGCTTCTCCTGGGAATTCCTGAGCCCTCAAGACGGATGGTATCATGGGCAGGAAGCCAGGGAGAAGTGGGCAGAGCCCGGGTTGTAGGGCAGCTTTCCGCGCAGATAGGAACTGGATAGCTGGCAGAGTTTTCCACTTCTCCTGTCTACCAGGAGCTTGGCTTCCAGAAAAGCATAACTTGGAATGAAGCTTTCATAGTATTAGAGTTCACGGAACAGGGTAACCCAGCGGTGACCTCCAAAGAGAAACTTAACCAGCAACCCAAGGCCCAGGCAAAGAAATGAAAAACCGGACGCCCCGGAGGTCAGGAAAACTGTGTGTATTTTATGCAAGGCTGTTTACGAAACCCAAAGGAAGATGGGGTCAAAGGGAATGCAGAAAGGGAAGGCGAACGGCCCAGACGCTGAAGCATCTGCTGAGAGGGACGTTGTTCCCACGACGCTTAGAGACCCAAACACCACGACCGCAAGCCAGGGGACAGGCCGCCGTCTACATTAAGTGGGCCCGGGGCATGTGCCATCGCTGACCCCTCGTGGGCTGGCATTTCCACACAGCGGCTCCAGGGCCATGTGACTGGCCAGGACAAGCCAGTCCTACCTGAGTTCCGGCTGCTGGGCAGCGTGGCCTCGGGAACAAATAAAGAGGCCGTGCAGCATGGAGGGTGGGAGCCTGGACCTTGGAGCCCGAGCCCTGGGCTTGGCCCAGGCCTGCCTTTTATTGTCCCTCTTATCTTAGGGACATTAACTGTACCTATCAGACATGGCTGCAGGGGGTCGGAAGGGACAGTGTACAGAGCAGGGCACATACTCCACAGTGCTCGGTAAACGTGAACTCATCCAAAGGTTTCTTCTTCATCAGCTGTGGTCCAAGGTGCCCGACCCACCAGCCAACTGGCGTGCCCAGGTGAGGAGCCCGAGCCTGGCTAAATGTCTCACAGCCCCGCCAGGCACCGGGTGTGGCTGGGCCCCGTCTCCCAGCACCTTCTGTTCCCCACCACCATCCAGGTTCAAAGCAGGCAGCCGCTGGACCTCAGCAGGGCAGCCAGGAGAATCTGCCTTGGGCAAAGCGAACACGAGGTCTGGGGCTGCCAGCCAGGTGCCTCCAAGGCCCAAGGACTGATGACGTGCTCGAGGCCATGCAGGGCTCTTCCCTCCTGCTGCTGGGATGACTCTGGACTGTGTGCAGACAGCTCCTGGGGAGGGGCCAGAGGAGCAGGACCCCGTTCCCACATCAGTCATGTCTCCCCAAGCTTGTGCGTCTAGACACTCGACGCGGAATGTGCTTGACCTCTTTTCCTGACTCGTGTACGTTTGTAAGGCCCACGCCATCACCAGGGTTCTGGCTGTGGTCAGACAATTTTTTCCCTTTTCTTGGTTAAATGCTACCAGGGTGCGACAGCTCAGTGTTTCCAAGGGAGGGAGAGTGTTAGGCAAAGTCTAACGGATGCTTTGTTTACCTCTCCTTCACCGGTTGTGTAACCTCTGCTCTACTGGAGAGTGGGGGAGGGCACATGTGCGGAAAAGCAGCAGGGAGTGGGGAGAATGACACCAGGAGCCCACCCAGGGCCCCCGGCGGTGCTCCCGGGCTGGGGTTCCCGAGGTCCTCCTGATAATACGGTCTCCCTCAACACCAGAACTCTGTTCTAGCAACCTCCTTTCTCTTTAAGTGTGAGGGCATCGCAAGCCACGCAGTAAATTCAAACCAACAGTGAAATGAAACTGTCCAGATCTAACTTCTGAAATCAGAATGCTTTCCATCCCATAAGCATGAGTAAGCATTTCATTTCTAATACATGGCTAAAGCGTTTAGTAGAATTTACTCCTCGCTTTTGAAATTTGCCCTAAGGGGATACAATCTTGGTATCTTGCCATGGGTATGAAGAGCCTTTTAAAGAGGCCCAAAGAGTCCTGACAAGTAAATGATCTGTCACCCTACACCAGGCCCTGCATTGGAAGAAAGAATGTTCTAGAAGAGAGTACCAGGCCAATGATGTTAGGTCTTGACATCAATGCTACATTGCCTGCAGTTCATAACTGCATTGTGATTACATTAAAAAGTTCTTTTTATCAGCAAATAAACACTGAAGCATTTAGGAGAGACAGCACCTGATGTGTGCACCTTACCCCCAGGGAAACAAGATGTGGGTACGTAACGACACGCAGATGCTGATGACCGAGCAAATAGCAGAGATTGACCAAAACCGGGTAAAGGGTATATAAGTATTCTTTGTACCGTTCTTACCATTTAAACTCAAGGTTGAAATTATTTTTGCATAGACTATTTTTAAAAATACTTTTCACTTGTGACAAAAACAGAAAGTCCTTTCGACTTCATAATGGCACTTCTAGAAATTTAATGTGGGAAAATAATCTGAGATAAAGACATGTACGTTGCAGGAGGTCACCAAGGCGCTATATTTATATTGGTAAAATACTAGAAATCACCTCAAAGGTCAAGCACTGGGGACGTTTCTATGAATGACTCAAAGGACCAGCAGGACTCAGCCAGGAGCCAGGCATTTTAGGCGGGAGGGAGGGCAGACCCGTGGGTGGCAGGTGCTCGGCAGGACTGGAGTCTCAGGTAGCCCCGTGGGTGCCTCGTGGCCGGTGAGACAGAGGGGCAGACGGGCACACCAGCAGCACTTAGGCTAGAGACGCTCTTGGTGGGGGTCAAGAGCAGACACAAGACCCTAGTGAGAGGTCCCTGTAGGGGTCCAGACAACAGTTGATGGAGGTCTGGGCTCCGGCTGGTGCCCGAGAGGAGAAGCCCATCGAGATGGGCTGAGTCTGGAAGTGTGACTGACCCACCCGGGGGTGAGGGCCAAGGGGTGTGCAGAAGGACTCCCAAGGTTCTAGTTTGAGCAGCTGGCGAAGGGACACAGGGCGGGGCCCCAAGAGTTGGGTGTTAGCTTGAGGTCAGGTCAAACAGCTGTCTGGGTCAGAAATGTTCAGGAGAAGAGCAGGGCTAAAGATAGGAACTGATTTAGGATGAGAGGTTTTGTTTTCTGATTTTCTGATTTTTTCTGTTTCCCATTTTCCACAGTGAATGTATATTAATGTGACAGGATGTCTTTTTAATTACGTAGGCAATTACTGAATTAATTCCCGTATGGGTAACGAGACAGCGGGCACCCAGACGGTCCCTACCCCAGTGAAGCAGTGTGAAGGGAGTCATCCCCACCCCCACCCCCAGTGCTCCACGTTTTGGCGCCCACCTGGGGCTGGCTGTGCAGGGTGGTGGGGAGAATGGGATGGAGCAGTGCACACTGGGCCTGGCCCCCTGGAGCACCTCCCTCCGGGACCAGCCCTGCTGCCCCAGGCCCACTCCAGGGACAACTCCTGGTCCCACACACAGCATCCCTGGGGACCAGCTCTGACCTGGGGGACCGCAGCACCTTGTGAAGCAGCTCCTGCGGGATTTTCCGGAGGTGGATCTGTGTCCCCACTAGAGGGACCAAGTTCATTTCCAGCCACTTCTCACAGGCAGTGGTGAGCTGCTCTTCCTTGTACTGAGAAGGGAACGAAAAGCCAATGGATAAAGAGATCCCTGAACTCCCAGCGCCCTCTGCTGGCCTATGATGATGCCACAGGCGGGCTCCCAGGCGTGTCCTGCCGCAGACACGCTCAAATCTTTACTTCAAAACACAGACACAACTAATGAATCATTGAGCCTTACATCGAAAACCGGGGATGTACTGTATGGTGACTAACATAATATAATAAAAAATCATTATTAAAAAAAAACAAAACAAAACAAAACAAAACACAGACACTGCAGCAGGTAACGTTTTTGGAGGGTTTGCTATGCTCCCGGCCCTGCACTAGGTGGATTTCAGTTAATCCTCACCACAATCCTATGTGCCCGTTTCCTTCTTATCCAACTAGCAAGTGGCGGAGCTGGGGGCAGACCCTGGTGATCTGATCACAGGGTTGCACACCGAATTCACTGGGTGTGCAAAGTCAGTCAGTGATCAGGGAAGGGCCTGCAGGGTGCACCCCACGTGGAGGCTGGTAGGGGCACGTACCGTAACATCAAAGTCCAAGAGAAAGTTCTCCCAGGGCCAGGAACCTCAACAGGGTCTTAGTACACCTTGCATGTCCTTGGGGTGACAGTCCTTCCCAGGCCAAAGAGTGGCCAAGAAATGCTGGCCGCAGTGCAAAAATGCTGCCCACAGAGTGACTTTCTAGTCCCTCATGGAGTGAAGGTGAGGGCACTGCACCGTCTTTGACAAAAGAGGCAGTGAGTACCTTCTTAGAGGCCATCACAAGACACTGTGACGTGCTGATTGTACCGCGAACACGTGATGGTCAGATGTGACTGTTTGCAGGTCAATGGTGGCCTCACAGAGGAAGGCTGGGATCAGATGGCCTGGGGTTCGAGCCCAGCACCGCCACTCAGAAGCTGTTACTCTGATCAGAGTAACCCCCTCCTTGGGTCTCAGTGTTCTCCTCTGATAATGTGACCCTTAAGATTACATCATTTATTCCCAATACAGACACAGTGACTGGCCCCGGGCAGGGGGACACACACAATTTCACCTGACTCCAACAAGAATGTCCTGGAAGACTGTTATTTTAGTGAGAAAGGCTATGCTTATATTTGACCCCCTAATTTTAAGTCTGTTCTATTTTTCATTTTTTTTTTCAATTTTTGGTTTTAAAATGTCCTTTTAAATTAAAAAGATTTTTTAAATTGGCAAATTTTCCTTGGCAAAATAAAATATTGGTACCCATAAGTGGGTGCTTTCAGAGAGATTTTTCTTTTAGAGCTGGGCCGGGTGGGTAAAGTCCTAGAGCATGAGGTGCTCCTGAAGGTCCCCAGGTGCGATGCCCTCTGTCCAGGTTATCCTCACCTTGCAGCCGGCCAGGTAGAAGTCCTTGATAGTGCTTGGCGTGAGTCCGTTCACCATCATGGCCACGCACCTGCAGAGAGAGAACTGCGGTTTCGGGAGGGCCCCAGGCTGCTTTCACAGAAGTTAGCAACCCCAGAGGTTTGCATCAACTCCAGGATGGTGGTGGGGGTGGGAACCGAGGTGCAAAAAGGGGGTGTGCGGAAGGTGCTGGTCCCGCTGCCCACCAGGCACTGTGTTCTTCCGGTGCTGGTTTTTGCCAGTGAGACACGCAAGCAGAATTAGCCGGGTCTGGAGCTGGATTACAGAAATTTGTACTCCACGAGGCTGACACGCTCACGTGTGCCCCCTCTTTCTCACTGTGAGACTCATTGGCCAGGCTGCACTGGAATGGTCAGGCTTCCCCAGATCAGGGGACACAAAGCAAGCCTGAAGCACGCACATACATGCACGCAGCACGCATGACCCCAGCTGTGCCAGTGCACACACGCGATGCACGAAACCAAGGAACAGGACCAGCTGGAACCTGCGTGCACACACCGCATCCCCCGAAGACAGGCGGCCTCAGCGGTGTGGGATCCAGACCTAAGCAGCCCTCGGGGTGATTTTGCACTTGGCTGGGAGCTCCGCCAAGATGACTTTTGAGGTCTTGTCCAGCACCTGGATTTGTGATGCTATCAGAGTGATCCAGGGCATTTCTGTTCCACTACACACACACACACACACTCCTACACACACCCTTGTATCCCCCAACCACACACGCGTGTGCGCGCACACACACACACACACTGAGGCTTGTGCCGCCACACCCCTGCCAACTGTACCGTCAGCCTCTCAAAGGCAGGTGAAGCCAGCCCAGCTGTGTGCCAGGCCCCCCTGGATCTGACCTCTAATACCCCCCACAACACCTGGAGAATCTTGAGTAAGCCCCATCGGCCCCCGGCAGGCTGAGGTTTGCTCCCCTGTGCAATGACAGCTCACTATCTCCACAGCCCTTGCTACTCTGACCTTTAAAACGGGTCATGGGGTGGAGGAAGGAAAATGAAGGACGTGTCATGCTTGGCTCAGCCCGAAACAGCCAGGGCTAGGGCTCCAAGAGTAAGCTGGGGCTTCGAATCTGGGCCTGCCGTAGGGCAGCCAGGGCTTAGATGGACGCTGCAGACCCTGCTCCTGGAGGGAGCTGACCTTCCAGCTTTCGGGTCAGAGATATCAGAGCACCAGGAAACAGCTGCTCTGGAACGTCCTGAGCAAGGAAGCTGTGGGGTAGTCGTTACTACTACGGCTGCACGGAGCTGCAGATGGGTGGTGCGTGCAGTGCAACGGCGTGTGGGAAATCTCAGCAAAAGCCAGACCCTCAGCCCCAGTGTAGGGAGCCCCAGACCATCCACCACCACCTGGCTCTGCCTACACCTGCTCCTCTCCCACGTCCCACAGCCACCCGCCCTGCAGGTCAGGCTGAGCTGACGGGCTCGAACACCTTGTCAAGACTCTGGTCCCCTCGGCTGTCACGCCCAGGCCTCGAGAGCCTGCATCCCCGATAAGGCTTCCTGATACTCCCGATCGGGTGTCTGGCCTGAGTCACTTCAGGAGCCCCAAGAATGAGATACGGGCTCACAACTCTCCTCAGGGTTGAATCTGGCTGTGTGGGCTCTACAGAAAGTGAGCTGAAACCAGCACGAGTCTCAGGAGGGGTCCTGCCCTGCCCTCTCCAGAGCAGCCCTTGTCCTCCCTTAACTTGGACGGGAAGTTCGTTCGTTCGTTCGTTCGTTCCTTCCTTCATTTCCTCAAACAAAGTCTTGAGGCGGAGAGTGGAGCAAGCTGCCAGCGGACCATTGCTGCCCCGAGTCCCCTCTCTGTGTGGAATCATGTCAGGTACAAGAAATCAGAGAGCTAGAAGATACCACCTTGGAGCTCGGGATTTGAGTGCAGGAGGCACACATCCCTGGAAAAGCCCAAGGGAAGGGACAAAATATTCTAGAAAAAATGAATCCCATCAACGATTTTCCATTTGGTTCACTTAACCTTTCATAAATGTTACTGGAATGGGGCAATATTACAGGATACAGGAAAAGGGGAGTTCTAAGAACTGTTCTGGTTAATCACAGGGACCTGTTTATTTGAAATTAATCATAACACAAAATGTCCCGTTTGGGATCCCCATCCTTCAGTCCACTTTACTCATTTCCTGTGCCCTGGAGACTGTAGGGCAGGAAGTGCTAGAGAGCAGGGATTCTGTCCCTCTCGTCCTCACTGTTCCCGGTGTCCTGGAGACACCCGAGACATTGTTCTTAAAGGAGCAGATGAGTGACTGAAGGTGGGATGGAATAAACTGGCAGGTGACTGGCCCCAAGCAAACCCAGCTTCACCAAATGCCCCTGAAGGGAGGGGAGCAGGAAGGCTTTGGTCCATGAGCGAGCGGGTGACACCACCACCTCACCCTAGCAAAGCAGAAACGGACAGTGTTAGGGGCCCAGGTTCTGGGGCCCTCGACTTCCTGCAAGTTCTGGCTGCTCTACTGTGGCCTTGAGCAGGTTACTCACCTCATGAGGCCTCAGTTGTCTTGCCTGTGGAGTGGACATAGTCATGCACCACCTGCTAGGGCTGCAGGGAGGAGGAATGAGGTCACCCTCGCCAAGAGCTGAGGGCAGGGTCTGACTACGGCAATGCTCCATCTCAGAGCACATCTCCTCACCCCCAACAAAGTCCTGCGAAGTAGGTCAAATGTAAGGAGCCCCATTTCACAGCTGAGACCACTGAGGCACATTAGAACAAGGAACAGCTAACCACAGGGCTGAGCACAGCCCCTGCTGCTCACACCCTAGGTTGCTTTTGGCTCTGCAGAAAAAGCCTAATGAAAACGGGGAGGCTTGGGGTGCCTGGCTGGCTCGGTCGGTTGAGCATCCGGATCTTGATTTCAGCTCTGGTCATGGTCGTGGTGTTGAGCCCTGTATCAGGCTCTGCACTCAGCATAACATCTGCTTGGGATTCTCTCACTCCCTCTCCCTCTGCCCTCTCTCAATCAAACAAAAACAAAAACAAAAACAAAAACAAAAACAAAAAACCTGGCAGCCTCTGAATCTCAGCGCCCGGAGCTGCATTTCCCCCTCACTCCTTCAGCACGCACACGTTCTCTCAGTGCCCATGGACCCACTTGGCAGGTTGAACTAGCTTTCACATTTGATGCCAATCCACTGTAAACGCCTCCTGATTCCCCCTGTTGTCCCCCCTGATGGGCAGCCCCGGTGGGCCAGCGGGGTCTGAACACCCAGGAGAAAGGTTGTGCCCCCAAATGGGCAGCCGGATTGGCGGGCAATTTGGACTTTGATCGTTGCGTTTTTAACTCTTCTAAAAGATCTACAATTATCATGGGCAATATTTGTAATAATAAAAATATAAAGAAAAACAAGCAGGAAAAGTAAATCCAGACAGTGAAGAGTCAGCCTGTCTTCGAACGGCCAGCTGGGCTGTGTATGCGCTAAACGAGAGGCTTTTTGGCTACAAGTGAATGTGGGTGAAACTGACAAGCAAGCATGGTTCGCGCCCCGCCCCCCGGAAGTCACGCTGCACACCTGTAGACTAGCTCCCAGGCAGAGAGCCCCACCTGCACGGCATGCAGTGAGTCAGGACCGATTGGCTGGAAGGAGCACGTTGCTGGGGCAGTGGCCCCGCTGTGAGCTCATTACGTGTGAATGAGTGCCTCAGGGCCTCAGCAGACTCAGCTGTGCTCTGTGCCGAGAAACCCAGGTGTCCAAGCCCACAGAAGAGGAACGTTCTCTCCACGGGCCAGGAGGGCCCCCTTCTACCTTGCCCTGGGCGGGCCCGGGCCCGCGCCTTGCCACACTTACCTTTGAAACAGGCTGCCGAGCTGGAGAATGTGTGCGGAAGCCAGCACGCCCAGCACATCATCCATGTCCATTTCCACCTCGCCCAAGTAGAGGTTCTTCAGGGCCGTGGCGAAGGCTGGGGAGCAGCAGCCGAGAGAGAAAGCCGTCAGCTTGGGGCTCTGTACCCTGCGTCCCTTACTTGCGGGTGCCCTCCCTGCGGGATGCTCGAGTGTCCCCAGCTGGGCGGGCAAAGATGCCCTTAGAGGAAATGCACCTGCTCGGACCTGGGCACAGCTCCAGCCTGGGCTCCCACCCTCCCCAAAGGAGTCGAGGACGAAGCCCAAGAAAAACCAGCTCCTGCTGAAAGAACGCTACTTGCTCTAAGCCCAGCCTGGGGTCTGTGCCTCAGGGGTCCTGGGAACCTGGGCTCCGTGTGCTGTGCTGGGAGGTGACTGCCCAGATATGTCCAGAATGCTGTGTGCGCCTGGAGAGGACGTTTAGCTTACAGCAGACTTTCCTCGGAGTCTGGGGTCTTCAAAAAGGTTAAGGACTCCTGGCAAGGGCCAGGATGATGTCATGTCGAAGAACTGAGCTCCTGTGACCCGGGAGCAGAGGGACTGGGCTTATTCTAAGTCAGTCTACCTGATCCCCATCAGCACTGCAGCCCGGCCCGGTGCTCTCTGGGGACAACCGGCCTGCCCAGGGCTTCCGCGGATGGTGTCCCGACCTGCAGATCCACAGACCATGACAGCATGTGGCTGCACACGTGCGGCATTAAGACAGAAGTCGGTCTCTGTTTCCAGGGGGCCAGGCTGGGGTGGGGGAGGGTGAGCGGAGCGAGGGAGGGGCATGTCCAGTGCGGCCCTGGGAGGGCGGGCCAGAGGGCTTCCTTATCATCGGTCTGCCCCAATGCCTGCTACGTCCTTCCTCCTCGGCATCCTCCACACCTCTTTTCAGGGGATGAGCACCTCTCTCTAGCACCTTCTCTGCTCCGCTCAGCTATTTCTAATAAGAAAGGACTGAACACCATGTGCAATTTGTTTGTGTTTGCAGATCTGGGAGGGCCGCTGGTGCAAGGGCATTCTTGGCATAAGAAGACTGGTGTACATTACCAACTTTAGTGACCAGGGGGTCATTGATCTTCAAGGAAATGATCATCTTCTTTATGGGGGGTCTTTCCTTGACCTTCCCAGGCAACTGAGCTAGTAAAGGAAACAGAAGGGGGACGTCAGGACCTGATAGTTGCAGTGAGTTGTATAAGATACAGTGTGAGGTCCGACGGCCCTTTGTACAACCTTGACCTTGGCATTCACCACACCATGTTTTGCTTCTGTTGCTTGTTTAGGGGATGCATTTTTGAAATGATTCTTTATTTAGAAATAGCTGAAGATGCCTAAGAAGTTGCAGAAACAGTTCAGAGCTCTCGTGCCCTCCTCGGCCGCCTTCCCCACTCATCTTACTCAGCCACTACGGCTGCCGAAACTGGGAAACGGCTGCTCTCAGTGTATGTGATATTTTTTACTGGCCCCTGCCCCTCTCTCTCCCCGCCTCCTCCCTCTCTCTCTTTAGGCTGTGAGCAGTTTGAGGGCAAGGGGTGGGCCTCTGTTATCTCTGTACCCCCAGCCCCCCACCTGACCTGGCATGAGATGGGACAACAGTGACCACCTGCTGAGGGATGAGTGTGGGATGAAGGCAGCTGCCCAGTGGCTGTTGGGACTTTGCCCCACAGACGTCCAAACAGGGGACCCCCGCCACTAAGGGCTCCCAGGAGGCAGGAAAGGGGTAGCCCGATTCACTGCCAGCCTCCCCCAACCACTGAGACTTATTCTAAAATGTGAGTTATAACACCCACGGCCCTCAGGTTTCCAGTGGCATCTCAAGCCCTTGGCACAAAGCCAAAGGCCCTCCGGGGAACCCAAGACCACTAGTCTCTGGCTCACTGGACCCCAAAACTGCCTCCTTGTGGCTTGTTCCATAGAAGAGTCACGGGGCTCCATCCCTCCCCCATCAGAGATGCACCTGACTCCATATGGAAGGTAGCACCCCACCCCCACCTTCCCCCAAACTGGCTTTATTTTTCCTCCCAGACTCACTATTACCACCACCTGCTACCACGTCATGTCTCTGCTGGGCGGGCACACTGGCTGGCTTCCTTGCCACTCCCTCCCCAGGACCCGACACGGTCTTGCACACATTGGTCCGAGTTAACGGAATGAGGGGATTCTATCAGCAGAATCCAAAGCCTAGTGAGCTCAAGGTTCTAGGTAATGAAAAATGACATGAGTCAGGATCCAAAAAAGGATGTCACACTGCGAACCGCAAAGACCACGGAGAAAAGGGGGCAGAACAAAGATCCACTCTCGGGCACACGGGGCTACCGAGCCCTCTCCCACCACGCTCACGGCACCTGGCTCTGTTCAGGCTCTCGTTTGGCAAATATTTATTGAGCACCTGCGGGTGTCAGGCCCTGTTCTCTGCTCTGGCTCCTTTTCCTCCGGGATTTCAGGACCGCCTCCTTCCCGTACGCGGCACTGTCGCTCACCCGCGCTGGGGACGCAGAGGAGGCACTCCGGAGCTGGTAGCTCGTGTCATGACCGGTCATGCTCTTCCTTGTGCTTTGGCGTCGTTTCAGGTTGGCTTGTCTGTCCCCTAACCCCCGGACACCGAGTTCCTAGCCCAGTGCCTAGGATAAGTTAAGCGCTCGACATTTGTCGAGGGAAGAAAGGAAGATAACCGGGGTGCCTGGGTGGCACAGCGGTTAAGCGTCTGCCTTCAGCTCGGGGCGTGATCCTGGCGTTGTGGGATCGAGCCCCACATCCGGCTCCTCTGCTATGAGCCTGCTTCTTCCTCTCCCACTCCCCCTGCTTGTGTTCCCCCTCTCGCTGGCTGTCTCTATCTCTGTCAAATAGATAAAATCTTTAAAAAAAAAAGAAAAAAAAGAAAGGAAGATAACCTGCTAGGTCAGAGTCAGGGGAAGACAGAACTTCAACATTGCTGTTGTTTTACCGAAAACCTCAATATCGAACAGGAAAGTAATAATTTAATCATGTGCTTCTGAGGTACTCTGAAACCAAGTGGCTCCTTTTCAGTAAAAGTGTACCGTTTCCTTTTGGGGGTTCCTCCTAGAGAATAAACGGGTCCTGCAGAAGTACGGCTCGTCCTGGACTCTTGGTGGAAGGAAAATGAGCAGCTGGGACAGCCGTGCGTGGTCACTGCACGGTGCCCGCCACTCCAGGACAGTAGCTACACAAAGCAGTAGCCGCGAGACTATCCAAACTGTCCTTGTGACGCACGTCCTGCTTTCGCAGGAGCACGAAGGCTGGCCGTGTCCACGGAACATCATGGGCACACGATCCCTAAGACCAGGCGCAGACCCTGAAAGTTGTGACAGTCTGGGCAGGGGGTGTCTCATCTCTGCGCCGACCTGGATGCCCCCCCCCCCTACCAGGCCCAGGCTCCCAGGGGGCTTGGAGCAGAGTGGCTGTCTTAGCAGGGCTCAGTCTTTTCAGTGACACCGTCCTAGAGTGTCAAAGACCACAGCATTAGCAGTAACTCCGTCTTCTCTTTCCAAATTCTCTTGCTTTTCAATACACTCATGTTTGGATCTCCACGGCCTTTCCTTGGGTGCCTGGGGAGTGTTCTGACCTGGGTGCAGGGGACGTGGAAGCTGGAGCTCAGTCCCACTCTCAAAGACACTGGGACAAACGCTTGGAAGGAGCAAAGGAGACTGTTGAGTGAGGGTCGTCCCAGTGCCGGGAATGCCGCAGCCTGCTCTCAGCCCCCAGCACAGCGGGGAAGGACTGAGTCAGAGGCCTTGTGGCCTGGGCTGATTCCGGCTGGCAGCCAGGCCCTTTCTCCAGGCTCAGGGTGGGGCAGCAGCTGGGGGGCTGGCCAGCCTGTCTGGCTCTGGAATAACAGAGCTTTGCCGCCCCATCCTGGAAATGCAGTCCCTCTGACTGGCCGCTGTTTGGCTTTGGAGACCTTGCATTTTCCACGGTACCTGCTTAGAAGTCGTCCTCAAATGATACCCATCTGTCTTACCCAAAGAAGGCAGTGCGTCTGGAGAGGAACTTAGGGAACAGAGAGGGGAGCCTGGGGGTTACTAGAGTTGGAAAGGGAGAGAAGGAAAGAAAGAAGTGACCTGAATACTTTATGGAATGATGTGAAGTTAAGAAAAGAGAAAGCAAAGGAAACGTAACATTGACGTACACATGAAACCTCTAAACAGCACACTGGGCCAGGTGTCCGAACCATGCCTTCCTTCCAGAAAGCCCATCAGAAGACACAACACAACCGTTTGCTCTTCTCAAAGAAGTAGGTAGAGTCTCCATTTCAGCTGGCTGGGCAGGATTGGGTTCTTATGAGAAAAATACATGACATTTACTGAGCGCCCCGTACGTGCCAGACATCGTTCTAGAACCTCACAGTGACTTACCTTCTCTAGGCTTCAAAGCAACCTAGGGAGAACTATTATTGCTACATTATAGCTGCAGACCGACGTTAAATCCCGTGATGAGGTCACACCATGGGCCTTGCTCTTATCTGCCAGGGTCACCTTGATCTCCAAACGGATGACCAAACGCCAAGCTGGGGACCCTCAAACCAGAGAGCATTTGGGGCTCTATGCTGAGTGCCAGTAAGAAAATACCTCGCAGAAGCCTCTCCAGTTCCTTTGTGGGGCTGGTGGTGCCCTGGGCCAGTGCCATCAGGTAGAGCTTGGCCAAGGTCTCAGACTGGAAAAGCTGGGGCTGGTGGAGTTCCCATTTGGAGCCCAGACAAGTGAGAATCACGTCTAAGGAGAGAATGCCGTGATGAGTAGGTGGTTTGATGGCGCCCCTTCCAAGAGACATGTCAACTCCTCCCACCTTCCATTCCATTCCAGCCGCAGAGCAGATGGGCGGGTGGCTTCACTGGGCTGCTCCAGGAACAAAGCAATAAGGTCCGCATGGGCCCCAGGGCACTAACTGGCCCCCGGGGGATACAGTGAGCAGCCTTACAAGGTAACATAGAGATAAGTATCCAAGAGCAGCTGACCCATAGCTGTAGGACTTCAGAGGCACATGAGCTGCCCTCCACTTGGGGAACTGGAAAGGCTTCATGGGGAAGGGACACTGGCTGACACACTCTTGGGGGCCTCACCATGCCCTCCCGTGATAGCGTTTCTCACCCTTGGCACTGTTCGTATCTGGGGCCAGGGAATTCTCTGTCATGGGGCTGCCCTGTGCCTTGTAGGTTACTTACCAACATCCCTGGCCTCTACCCATGGGATGCCAGTAGCACCCTCCCCACTAGGTTGTGATGACCCCAATATCTCCAGGCATCGCCAAATCTCCCCTGGGAAAGGATCTCGCTACCCAGTCCCCTGTTGAAGCTACTGGCATTGGTGTTTAGTTATCGGCCACCGGAAAGGTGACAGTGCAGCTCAAAGACCCATCACGAGCAGGCAGAGTCCTTGTGAGCCTCACTGTCCTCGGGGGAATGCGGGTCCCCAGAAACCCCAGCTCATAGGTGTGAAACAGGATTCCAAAGCAAAGGAGGCTTTTTGCAAGGAGCTTTAGCTCATCCTTGCACAGCTGATTAAAAAGAGAGAGCCTTTGACAGGAGGGCAGATGGAGGAGCCAAAGATGCCGACCAGGTGAGGCGTGAGAGGCTGTGGGAAGGGGGCCCCTGCAGGCTCATCTCCTGTCAGCGCAGAGCTGGGGGAACAGGGTGCTGCTGGGCCATCCCCCAAACCCTCAGCCGCATCATGGGATAGGACCTTAAGCGCCACGAGCCCCATCGACCTGCTAATGGCCTTGCCATTATTTCGGCTGAGTGAGCGTGGGCACCTGTTTCCTCTCCTGACATTAACACTCTGATTCACCAACCGTATGATACTGTTTCATGCTGTGGTTCAGAATGCGGGCTCACGTCTCAAATCTCGGGTCACCTCTGGCTGTGCTGGGCTGGCAAGAACCCCACCCGTGAGGGCGATTTTGGGCAGGGGCATTCTTGTGGAGTAAGCGTGTCCTCTCTTTGGACACCCATGTCTGCTTTCATGGTGGCACATGCATGGGAGACATCATACCCAATCCCCGAAGTCTTCTCCCTGAGCCCGGAGATGGTCTCAGACTACTTTCAGGGTCTCCAGTCAACCAGAACCCACAGACAAGAAGACATCAGTTAGCCTCCCCGGGGAAGGAGGCTGGCTCTGACCTCAGGCAGCTTATCTAAAAAAAAATCTCCTTCAAGGGGGTGCCTGGGTGGCTCAGTCGGTTGAGCGGCTGACTCTTGGTTTCAGCTCAGGTCATGATTTCAGGGTCATGAGAATGAGCCCCATGTCGGGCTCTGTGCTCAGCGGGGAGTCACTTGAGGATTCTCTCTCCCCCTCTGCCCCACCCCCTCCCTCTCTAAAATAAATTAATAAATCTTTTTTTTTTTTTTTTTAGTCTTTAAGGAGCTGAACTGTCCAGGCCCGGTGAGGTTCAATGAGCCTTTTCCCAGCAGGACAGACCTAGCCTGGCTCTTCATTCTAAATCAGAAAAGTCCTCTTGCACAAGTGCAGATGTGATGTCCAACTCATGACTGGTTAGAGCTAAAAGGGACAGAGAAGATCTGCGCATGCTTGACAGGGCTTCTGTTTCGTTTTCCAATCTAAACCCTATTTATTTGCACCAGCACGTCTGTCTTCCCTGTGACCGATTAGCGTATGAAGATGTGTTTGCCAAGCCCGGTTTCATTCACCATCCCGTGGTGTATCTGACAAATATTTACGGGGCCTATTTGATGTCACACAGTGTGCAGTGGGTAGAAACTGGGACTTACAGACCAGTGCCCTGGCCTCACGTCTGGTCTCCTTCTGCAGAAACCACCGCTGGCCTGGGGTGCTGTGGCATTTGACTGAATCCACTGGCGACAAGCACTTACCTGCCTCCCCACTTCGGATGGTCTTTTTCTTCAAGTTCCCCGAGAGAATCTTCTGGATTTGTGAAATACATAACCTTCAGGGAAAATACAAACAGAAAATTCAGGAGTTAACACAGACCTTATTCTCCAACTGCAACACGTGTCATTCCAGCGTAAGTGGCCCTAAGGCATCCGCTTGTCCGGCTTCGCACATCTCGCCCCTTGGGAGTCTCCTTAGGTCACCCTTGGTCGCCAGTCTGATTAACGCTAAGCTTTGTCTGGTGGCTGGCTCGAGACATCAACCCCTGTTTTCGGTTTGTGGGTAGGCTTTAGCAAGCAGGTAGCTGAGGTTATATCAGCTCGCCTGAGTGATTCCTCTCTCGGTGAGTGTCTACAACAACGTCTAGCATATAGTAGA
This sequence comes from Ursus americanus, assembly GCF_024610735.1. NCBI lineage: Eukaryota > Metazoa > Chordata > Mammalia > Carnivora > Ursidae > Ursus > Ursus americanus. Next base: position 9,519,230 of record NC_142132.1, read on the forward strand.
TAGTCCAGAAACATCTGCTAGAGAAAGGAAGAGACGGTTCTGGGCGTTTCTGAGAAGGGGCTCACCCATGCTTCCGTTTAGGGAATATGCATGTCACACTCTCAATGTGCCCAAAAACAAAGCTCAGATTTTTATCCCAAACCAACCCTGCTCTTTCTCCAGCAAATGGCACCACCAGCCTCCAGTTGCCCAGGCCAGCATACTGACTGTTGTCACATCTGATCGCTTGCCTAGATCTGGTAAATATCAGATGTCCTCTCCCCTTACTGCCATGAGCTGCCTCCAAGCCATTATTATCTCCCTGAAATCAGTCTCCGGGCTCCAGGAAGCTCCCCTCGGATCCACATCGGACGCTGCAGCCTGAGAACCACGTGAAACGCACGTCTGCTCTTGCCTCTCTCCTGCTGCAAATCCCTCAGTGTCCCCCCAGCGCTCTTGGCGGAAGCCCCCACTCATCAGCATGGCTCGACCCTCTACACCCCCTGCTCCAGCCCTTCTCGACAGTCTGAACCCACCACCTCTCACTTCCATTCTCTTAGACATGCAGCAGCCTCTGCCCTGAGAACCTTCCTCCTGACCTCTTCACTTGAGGAGCTCCTACACTCAGTCGTTGCTTTCTCTGGGGAGATGGAGCAAGTGGCCCTTCCACTGACCGCCCTGGAATTACCCCCACCGGAACTCCTTCTATTGTGTCTTGTGGCCGCCTGTTTCCTCATGTGTCCTCTCCTCGAGGCTCTGCGTTCCACGAAGACGAATTTGGCATTTATTCATTGCCGGAACCCTAGCATGGGCACCACACAGGTGTTCAACACATATCCATTCAGTGACCGAATGATGACAAAGGGAAGATATCTTCTCATGAACACTACATTCATCCCGTTGAGCAAGGACATGAAACCAAGTTGGAGTCACACAGTCACAGCTTGAAGACAGTCATCCCAAGAAAGCCAACTGGCCAAAGGACACTTGATGACCACATCTGGTCAGTGTCACTTTTGCCATGCTGTTTTCCAAAGGTTCCAAGAACCCTCGTGGCCAGGGTACATAGAGGGGGGCTTGGGTGGGGGAAACCATGTTCAGAATAACATTGACCACATGCTGCCCTTTCCAAGTGGAGAGGGTGGCTAAACAGTGACTCAGCCCCAGGAAGCCAGTGAGAGCTTGAGGTATTTATCCAACAGGAGTAGTGGCCTTGACCCAAGCCCGCCTCAATCCTTCTGGTGGCTTGGGTCACACGTCTAGTAAGAGCTGGCCAAGGTCAGGGGTTCAGACTGTGATCTCAAAATGGAGCAATGAACTTTGGAAACTATGGGCAATGCCCATGAGCTCAACTACCCTCACAAACACCACTGTCATCGGCCGAGCCAGACAACAGAAGGAACCACATTGCCTTCTCCCGGTGTCATGGGTCCTTGCCAAGATATACCATCTATCATGTGGGCTCTGCAGATTCCCAGGGCTAGGTTTATTTTAGGACCATTGGCAAAGTTAATGGAATAAATGGCATCTGTGAGCTGTCCTCTTCACTCTTTGGGACTAGACGGCCTGAGATAAAGTGGCACGTGGGAAAACTGGGGGCATGCTATTAGGCTGGGGACTCAGTCTCCCCGGTGGTGACCCACGACCGAGAAACAAGAGGGGAAAGGCAGAAATTCTCTGTGTCTCATGGATGGAAGGACTTCCTGCAGCAAACCATCCAAAGGGCTTTTGGCTTAATTCTGGCAAAACCCCAATTTGATTTCCTGCCCCCTGACTCTGAGTTTGGCCATGTGGTTTGCCTTGATGTTAGCGGACGTGATGTGACTGAAGGTTTGGAAAGCACCCGTGCCCCTGGGCTTGCCTCTTGTCCTCTGCCATCACCAGCACAAGACCATGCCCAGGTAAGCCCACCATCTCAGGAGGGGGATGAGAAGAGCCCAACTGCCCAGCTGAGCTGAGCGTGGATCAGCTGACCACCAACCTTATGAGTGATCGGCCTTCCCAGAGCGCGTCCTTGCCCCGGGCGGCCTCTGGACCCACAGCTTCCCAGCATCACCGAGGAGAGAGGCCCACTGTGTCACCTGTGTGTTGTAGGCCAGGTGTCTTGCTTTGGGGGAAGGTGGTAAGAGGCACAATGAAAAATGGGGCTGTTGGCTGTCAGAGCACAGGGCTGGCACACCCCAAAATGAAATCACCAGGACCAATAACGAAAACTGTTGCTCAGGCGAATAAAAGCTCCATTTACAGATCATCTACTGTTTGCTAGAAACAGTGCTAAACGTTTTCAAGGTACCAACTGATTTAATCTTCAGGATAACTTCTCCAGAAAGATGCTATTATCACCATTTCACAAGTGAGGAAACTGAGGCTCAGCGACGGTTAGCCACTGGCTAAAGGTCACAGGGCTAGTAAATTGAGGAGAAGGAATTCTAACCCTGTCTGACAGGCTGCTTTCCACAGCCCTGACACCCAGCACAACTGCCATCATCCTCTGGCTTCTCAGGCCTGCCTCCCAGCCCCCCCCCCCCCCCGCCCCGCCAGCTTAGCTCAGCGACTGTACAGACCGAGTCCTGGAGACGTCTGCTCCCACTGCCCAGCCACCGTCACCAGCCTTCCGAATCAGTTTGCTTCTATCCCCAGGCCCCGCTCCAGTGCCTGCCTCCCCAGCCTGGTCCTGCCACTAATGAACAACATGCATTTTAATCCTAAGACTTCTTCAAGGCCCTAACCAAACAAAATACAAAATACATATACAATAGAAAATAATTCAAGATAGTTTAAGGCTAATGCCCCAAACGGCAACTCACAGCACTCAGTTTTCCTAAGCTGGGCTCATCCGAGCATTGAGGCACCTACCACAGATGGATTTCATTTATCCAAGTGGGTGTACTTGAGTCATGGGGGGCGGGGATTGCAGCAGGGCCGGCCAGGGGGTCTAGAAAGGAAAGATGGGGCTACCAGCTAAGCAAACAGGGAGCGAACAGCCCTTCTGTGCCAGGGGCTGTCCAGGGGCACAGGCCACGTAGAGGTGGATTTGACCGCGTGCTCACAAGGCAGGTACCGCCAGCCCAGGGGGGGGCAGTGGCATCAAAAAGGTCCAGAGCACCAGGGAAGTGAATTCTTCCTTCTGCAGTGGGGTCCAGCTCCATGTCCCCGGAGAGGCCAGAAAGAACTGGTCACATGGAGAAGTGACACTCTAAGCCAGCCGCTAGAATTCCTTGGGAATGAGGGAGGAGCTGGTCTCACACACGGGAGCTGAATGACCGGGTGGAAGTATGAATTTGTGAGATAGGGTCGGACTCAAGCCAGGACTAGCTAAGTTTTCTTTGTCAACAAATCAGTTGATAAACATAACGGAATCCTGCTAGGGTCCAAAGTTACCAATATGAAGGAAAAATCTAGGGAAAAAAAAGGTCAGTCTCTCTCTGCACTTTTATCACACAGACACACATCCTCAGTGGAAGTGGTCACACTGAGGCTGTCCATCCCTGAAGCTTGGTCCCAACGGCAGCCCCGATGAGCCCATCCGCCCAGGTAGAGCGGCCCAACCATGGGTCCTTCCCCAGAAATGCGGTTCCCCCATGGGGCATTCCTGGCCGTAGGCCTTTGATCTCCCTACCTGTCTGGGTTCTTCAGAGCTTCTTCAAAGTCCACGTTCAAAGCCTTGCACATCTGGGAAAGTCCCAGGAGGTCCCCGGAGAAAGGCTCTCTGGGAAAACGCCACCGGTTGGTCGAGCCAACCATCCGGCGTTCCAGCCGAGCTCTGTGCTGCTTGGGAAGCAGAGGAAGGGAGATATCCTTTTTTAACCTCACCCAAATGCCAGGTTTTCCAAAGTGTACAACAGAAAGAAAAGCAAGATACATTATAAACGCTGGTTGACTTTCAGACATGGCCAGTATTTCTCAGTAGACAGAGGAGTTGTTCAAGGAACAAAGTAATTTGGAATAGGATCTGGGACAGAAGGTGCCAGAGGCAAAAGGTCAGGGAGAAAGATCGTTTCTTTGCAGGTGGTTCTGGAGAACCCACGAGCAGGGACAGGATGATATTTCAAGAGACTCCGCATTACGTGCTTATCCTCACTTGGGATTCAGAGAGACACCACACTGAGGAGATCCTAGGTAGGGACTGCTTTTCTCTCTTATTGTGGTAAAATACACAAAATGTAACATTCGCCATTTTATCCGTTTCATCGCGTACAATTTAGGGGGCATTTGGTACATTTACAAAGCGGCACAGCGATCACCACTGTCCAGTCCAGTTTTCATTCCCCCAAAAGGAAACCTTAGCCCCATCAGGCCATCATGCCTCCTCCCCTCCCCCAGCTCCTGGCACCCAGCAACCTGCTTCTCTATGAATTTGCTATTCTGGATATTTATGTAAACAGAATCAGACAACATGTGGGCTTTCAGGCTCGGCTTCTCCCCCTCGGCATAATGTTTTCCATGCCCATCCCTGTGTTAGCGGGTATCGGAACTACATTCCCTGTTGTGGCTGAATGACATTCCACTGTGTGCGGAGACCACGTTCTGGTTATCCATTCGTCAGCTGACAGACACTCGTGTCTTTTCCACCTCTTGGCAATCGTGAAAAATGCTGCTGTGAACGCTTGTGTGCCAGTTTCTGTTTGAACACCTGTTTTCAATTCTTTTGGGTCTATACCCAGGAATGGACAGCTGGGTCACTGGCAGGGACTTTTACTTAGATGTTTTCTTGAGGTCCTAGGACTCAGCCGTTTGCTTTAGGGAGCAGAATATTCAGCGTGGAGGTAAGCCTCAGGTATGGTGGCTCAAGGAAAGCTAGCCAGGGAAAGTGTGCCAGCAGGGCGGTGGGGAGACCAGGGGCCAGGGAATGGGGAATTTAAGGTCCAATCTTGTTTTCACCACAAACGGGTTGTACGGCCTTGAGCAAGTCATTTAACCTTTTGAGCCTTTTGGTCCTCATGTGATGATGGCGATGGTGATGATGTTAAAATGATAAGAGGAAGTTTGGGAACTACGCTTTGGTGCTTGGAATACGGCGGGCGATCGAACACCGTGGAATGTGAGTCTAGATGCAGTCCTGTGAGTGGTGGGCTCCGATAGCAGGGTGAGCCACTAAACTGGGGGTCCTGAGTGGTGCACGACCCGCCCCCTGTGCAAACGTGGCGACAGAGCTGTAAGCAGGTGCTTCTGCCGCTCCCTCTGCCCGCCCTCTCTCGAAACCCCTCCACTTACCGGATGCAGCATTTTCATGAACCCTAGCGGTGACTACACCCGGGGGAGGGGGGCAGGGAGAAGAAACACCTGGAAGACAAAAGAGGTACGGTTAACATTTTCAAAAACTCTCCAGAGGAGCTCTTCAAACCAGGAGATTGGCCTGAAGAGTCTGTATTTTGCCACAAAGAGGAATAATGAGTAAACTTCCAGGATGGGCTCTTCATCAAATCAAGAGACTCTCTTCCCTGCTCTTGTGCTGGAAATGGGGCTCAGCAAAAGCCAAACGGGAGATAACCCACCATTCTTCGCCCCTTTACCAAGGGATGGGAACGGAAGGAGGTCTGGAAGTAGGCTGGTCAGATCATTCGCTACTTGTGATGGTCCCTCGGCTTCCAGGCCCACCTGCCTCCCAGCCTGGAGCCCCCGCAGGCCCTCCCTACCCAGTCCAGGCAGCGCAGGTCCCTCTGGATACCCTCCGTCTCTAACGTACTTACGTCTCTGAAGCCCCCTCGCAGCCACGGGTGCGTTTACAGAAGCTTGTGGAACAGAGGCACTCTCGTTGCATTCGTCTCCGAATTACAGGGTCGCTGCGGCCTGCTCACCTTCTGACTCTGAATCCTGAAAGTGCTCATGACATCTGGGGCTCAGCCTTTTCTTCTTAGGGGCCAAGGTGCTTTGGCAGGGGAGCTTGCCGTTGGTCTCCCCGATTGTGCGCACCACGGCAACATCAGGAAAGGTTCTGAGCACTTCCTGTTCCAGGCCTGTCTCAGGCCGGCTGGGAGCTGAGGGCAGGGCGCCATCACACAGGCCTCCCTCCGTAGGGGTGCCGAGCCAGCCCTGTTGCCCTGTGATGCCATGTTTCCTCACAGCACCTGGGGTAACCTGGAAGGTCCGCTCAAAGGGCCTCGGGAGTGCCCAGCCTCAAGTCCTCAGGCCTCCTCTGTCAAATGAGAAGACTGCACTGGAAGGTTCTCAGATCCCTGCCAGGTCTGGCATTCTGGGGTGCTCTATTTCTGGCTCAGGTGTTCAGAAATGTTTTGGCAAAAATATTTAAGTAAGAACTGGAGAGTTTTACGTTATTAAAACTATGTCTGATGATTTATGTTATGGATAGGTGATTTTTAATCAGCTCTCTCCGGGAACGAAGAACTGCCTACAAGTCAAGAGCTTTTCATGCCGGGGGCCACGGTGGAATCTTCCAGGGGCTCGGTGGCCTGGTCTGCAAAGCCCAGGCCCCAACCTAGGAGACGGAGAGTTGCAGCCACAACCATCATGCCCGGAATCTTGGTCCATCAAAGTCTCGGACCTCCACCCCTGCGCTCGCGGGAATCCCAGCCACAGTAAGAACAGCCGGGAGTTGGTGCAGCTCGTAAACCCGGGTCAGTCTCCCCCAGCCTCTTCATGTGCAGCTTTTCCTGAGTCATATAAACTATAAAGTGAAACAGGAGGGTAAGTCTGCCTACTTGTAACTGAGTCCTAGAAACTGTAACGCACTCCACAGATAGGAGGCATCTCTAAATGTCCCTCCCCCCTCACCCTCAGACCTGAGATTCTACCTTTCCTGACACCCTCACTCTGCTGGGAGGAGTCTCAGTGGGGGGCTCTATGGTGGCCTGCCCGCCCTGGCATCTCCATGGGACCGAACCACCACACGCAGCCCTGAGGAAGTGCTCGAAGGACGGCTCTTGTCTTGGGTCATTGGATGTACCAGTCCCTACCCACCTCTCTGCCTTTGCACATAGATAAGCACTGTGTGTGTGTGGGGTGCGCATACACACGTGTTCATGGATGCCTGTATCTGTTTCTTGTGGGTCACAATTGCATCTCAACAGATGGAGAGATTCCTGCTTTGCCGCTCCCTTCCCTTCACCCCAAACTTTTCTCAGCTACCTGTCCCTGGAATGTAGGTCCCCATGGAAGGTTTCAAAGAAAGAGTTTGAAATACCTTGTCCTGGACCATCGGGTCCATCATGGGCAAGCCCAGGAACACCCTCCAGGCACCACGGCCCAGGCACAGCTGAGAGCTGGGCCTTGGGCGCCCTCTAGTGGCCACTCGAGGGAAGCACCCCAGGCTGCGTACCCCCAGGATCCCTAGGTAGGACCTTGGCCTTGGCTGTGTATCACTCACTCCCTATAGGGTCTGACCTCAGGGATCCCGGGTCTTCAGCTCACCCCCAAAGCCCTCTGCACATACATCCCCCATAGAGCTCTGGGGAGCTGAGCTATTAGGCAAAGGTAAAGACAACTAATACAAATAAATGGAAATAGCTCCCGGCATGTTTTCCTAACTGCCTTTTCCTGGTGGTGCCCAGTGTGCCGGGATATATGCCCCATGGGCCCAGACAAGCCAGACGCCATCCCAAGAGCAAAGGCCTTCTTCAGTGGCTCAGACACCAAACTCCATGGAGCCCAGCTCTCAGCCACAACTACCTTGTACCAAAATCTCCCATGCCAGTTACAGGGGGATTCTGGTGGGATGTCCATCTTCTTAAACATTCCAGGGAATGTTGCTTCCCAGCTTCCCAGAGAGCCCACTTCAGCCCACTTCATCTGGTCACCCATATGGGGAGAAAGTGGGGTACATAGGAAAGAACCCCCAATTCCGACCCTGGTTCTGGCACTGACTAGTGGTGTGTGACCCTGGACAGGACCTTCACCTCCCTGAGTGGAAAGTAAACCCAGAGGCCTGGGCTCCTGGCAGGTTGGAGGGTCCTTGCCTCACAACCTGAGTGCTGCTCTAAGACCCTCCTTTTAGGGGCGCCTGGGTGGCACAGCGGTTAAGCGTCTGCCTTCGGCTCAGGGCGTGATCCCGGCATTATGGGTTCAAGCCCCACATCAGGCTCTTCCGCTATGAGCCTGCTTCTTCCTCTCCCACTCCCCTTGCTTGTGTTCCCTCTCTCGCTGGCTGTCTCTATCTCTGTCGAATAAATAAATAAAACCTTTAAAAAAAAAAAAAAAGACCCTCCTTTTAAAGGACTCAGGGCCCAGGACACTGTGTGTATGCAGCCGAGGGTCCCGTGAGTGCCTGAATCAGGACTGCCTGACTCCCTCGGGGTGGGGGGCGGTCTGTGCACCAGGGTCTAGGCTGCTGCTGGGGGTGGGGTGCAACCTATAGACGAGGCCTCTAGCTGAGGTCGTGCATGAGCCCGGAGACCACGAGGGGCGTCCCCCAAGAAGCACAGGGTGGGCCCTGCCCTTGAACTGCGTCCTATGTGGCCAGGAATGGGGTAGTCTCAGTGCTAAGTGAGGAGCCCTGGGTTGGGCTGGACCCTGGGCACTAACTTGCTGTGTGAGCTCGGGGCAGCCCTCTCTGGCTCTGGGCTTAGCTTCTCATCTGTACAAGAGCTCACCCGAAACAAGCTCCTCTGTCCCTGCTCATGCCATCAGCCCCAGACTCCCAGGTTGGTACAGTCAGGACTGGGGGAGGGGTGGGGCAATGACAAACCACACGGGCCTAGAGCTTGTCCCATCCACACATTTAAACAAAGTTTGAGCGTCAAGTTTGTGCTGGCGGTTGGGGATAAAATGGGAGCTCAGGGGGGCATGAGTATCACCTGTGGGCTGTATAGCCTCATCGCACCTGGAATGTTATTTACTTAGCAACTGCTTTAAATTTATTTTGTTGGGGGGCGCCTGGGTGGCTCAATCGTTAAGCGTCTGCCTTTGGCTCAGGGCATCATCCCGGTATTCTGGGATCGAGCCCCACATCAGGCTCCTCCGCTGGGAGCCTGCTTCTTCCTCTCCCACTCCCTCTACCTGTGTTCCCTCTCTCTCTGGCTATCTCTCTCTCTCAAATAAATAAATAAATAAAATCTTTAAAAAAATTTATTTTGTCGATGAAATAACATTTTGGTATGCTGGTTTATTTCTAATACACATTAAATTAACTATATAACTATTTTTAAAAGTCCTTAGTGAGCTGCCCCTAAAAAATCATCTTTTGTGCATACGCACTTTGCTTTTGGAAGTTTCTCTCCGCCCTTAGGAGGCTCGTAGGGTCCAGGGGGATGGACAAGTCAGGAGTCAAGCTCAGTCGGCTGCAGGAATTCACAGGAGGGGCGACCAACTACAGTTAAGTATGCCTTTTTATTCTGCGGCTTTGCCGTCTTGAGGGCTTGCGGACCTGGGAGGGCCGTCTGTCCCACCCCGCGTTAGCCAGTTCCAAGAGCTAGTAAAGCACCTGCCTATTAGTGAGCTTTCATTTGCAAACCAGCCAACCCGAAGCCCATATCCCCATTACTTCTTTTATTGGCTTTCACACTCAGGGCCGCTGTCCCCCAACCTTGATCACCCCAGGGCCAGATAGCAAACAACTACAGGGAGCCCCTACAGCCCAGAGGCTATCGAAATCATGCACCCAAGCTGACCCTAAGTCTATTTACCCCCCTCACCTGTTCCTTCCCTCCAGAACCACAATGAAGGCTCTTAGCCACATCTTCCCCTGCTCCTCTGTCTCCCGACCAACCCTGTGCTTCCCTATGGGATCCTGCGTGGCACGCGTACCCTCTCCTCTGGGGAACTGTAACAAACTGTCTTCAATCCCGCTTGTCTCCTGATCTGTGGACTTTATCGTACCTGAATAATAATAAAACCCACATTTAAAAACACTGACCGAGGCCTGGGGATGCAAGGAGGGCTCCTTGGAGGGAGTGACATCAACAAAGAGCCTTGAGGGAGTGGGCCTTAGCTGGGAGACCAGATGATGGGGCGGGAGTAGGTGTCCCTGGTAGAGGGCTGGGGACCGACGGAAGAAGTGACCATGCATCTCATTGCACAGTAGGGGGGATGGGGGCAGGGGCTTTGTCTAGCCCCACCTCTTTGATCTGCAAGTTGGGTTTCCCAGTTCCTAATAAACCCCCAAAACGTGAATTCTCTGTATTCTGCCATTGCTGTTCTAGCCTAGGGGACTCAGGAGCCCGGCGAGGTGCCACCAGCCTGGGGAGGTGTCACAGGTCCACTGAGGGAAACACGGAAGACCAGACAGAGCGGAGCCCCTCCCTCGCGCCCACCTGACACTGCACCCCGCGGGGAGCCCCACAACCATTGCCAGCTATCAGTCAAATAGCGGGGTTTTCATCATCCGTAAACACAGTAGCAGAACCTGCCTCGAGGCAGGGCTGCCCATCGGTCTAAGGACAGCATGGGTGCGAGGACCACTGCGGCCCGGGGGCGCATTCCCTTCCCTGCACCTGCTCTCCCCACCACTTTCTGATGGGCTTCCCTATAAAGGAAGCTGTCAGCCTGAAGAATGCAAAGGAGCTCACCGTCACCGAAGAGCTGAGGTCCCATCCCGGCTGCCCCATCTGCCGGCTGGGCGGCTCCGTCAAATCCCCAGGTTTTTAATCTCCCAGAGCCTCTGCTTCCTTCTTGTAAAATAGAAATAAAAATAGCTCCTATTCACCAGACTGTTTCAAGGCTAGCGAGTGCAAACCCCAAGGAAGCCCTGTGGGCCTCAAATGTAAACAGCCTTTTCCTCCTGCCACCCCTTCCCTGCCTGTACGCACACCTCCACCCTGCCCTCGTCGGAACACCCACCCCGCCTTGTCCCATTTTTTAAGTGGAATGTCCTGGAAAGCAGAGAGGCTTTGCTAGAAAACCTGAGCATCCTACCAGGGCCGACAATTAAGTGAAAAAAGCACTGTCAGGGAGCCTGAGCCCCAACTCGGGCCTGTCACCTCCATCACCTGTCCCACGCACAGCGCTGATCGCTCCTCTCTGTGCCTGGAATGGGCGGGGGGCAGAGTGCTCCTGGCACGGCCTGGGGCCCCTCAGATCTCACACCTAAGGGACTGGGCCCCAAACTTGAAATAAAAGAGCCTTCCTCCACCAAGCCCCCCATCCCAGGCACAGTGACCACCCCCTCTCTTTTCTATCTCCCTCCCCACCTACTCTGTCTTTGTGGGTAAACTTAGTATCTCAGTCACATCATCTTTAACTCGAGAGCCCTAAGGAAATGCTGAGCCAGGAAAAAAAAAAGGAAGAAGAAGATGATGTTCGAACTTCAGGATTTCAACTGAGTTGGCAAACGAACTTCTAAGAGCTGCCGAGAATTTTAGAGGTGGTCATGCCGGCCGCCAGGGAGTTCTGGATGGGGGATCAGGCGCTCCCTTCTCATGCTCTCCCCACCCACACAGCAAGGCAAAAGAATTGGAACAGTCCGTAGCAGCCATCATGTGGGTGAACACCTGCAAACGTGTGTGACAGTCTACGAAGTGAACACAGGACCCAAAGCCGCCGATCTCAACCCAAAGGGGTTCCCAAGGCCAGGCACTCTGTGGGTAGGTCTGGTGAGGGAGCCTAGCGCGCAGGTGGGCCCGAGGCCAAGGTGGGGCCAGGGCGTCCCAAGCTAGGCCAGGCTGACAGGCAGACAGGGTAGCCCAGAGACAGATTTATGCCTCAAAGTTATATACGGAGTGTGTGTGTGTGTTGAGCGTGTGGCGGGGGAGGCGGTACATTTTAGTACAACCTTAGCAAAGGCCTATTTGGCAATGGGTTTCCCAAACTTTAAAAATGTGTATAACTTCGAGAAGGAGGAAACCCGCTTGTGATATCCAGGAGCTAGCCTGGCACACCTGCGAGGCCTTGATGGACTCCTGTTAAATACCCACAGTTTCACAGAAAATCGGTGTCAGAATAGCCGCGCTGTGATGGATCAAGAGAAGACAAGACCACCCCAGAATCAGTCTGAACACACAAAGACGTGAACATTATCCAAACCACAGAAAGGACCAAATAGCCTTCCAGCCCGGCTAATATGTATGAGCAACTATTGTTTCTTTACCAATTACAGCTTTGCCTTAGTGTAGAGAAGATGTGCTGAGATAGCCAACCTGAGAACTGTCTCTGCCCTGAGAGCATCCAACATGGAACAAAGCCCTGCTTCCTATGTCTTCCCCAGAAGCAGCTGACTCAAGCCCAAATCCTATACCACCTGCCTCCAAACACGCCCTCACTGTGCTGCCCCACAGCTCCCCCTGGCGGCTATCCCCCCTCGCTGCAACGAGCCGCAAAGCCAGCTTGCTCCACGCGGGTGTTCCTGGTGGCCTTTGGCTGGAGTAGTGACAGCATTCACCCAGGTTACCAACTTTAAAAATTCAGCCCAAGGAAAACTCATGTTCGTACATGTATATGCATAAGGAAAGTCAGTGCAAAGTGTGTGCATAATGACAGCAAACCATCAGACACCATGTCTATGTCCATCAAGGGGCAGCTGCTTAAGTACGTTTTGCGACCATGAAACACATGCAGTCATTCGAAATGATGACAAAGAGCTGTATTTATTGATAGAAAAGTTTGCATCACATGACAGTTACATTATAGTATCACATGAAAAAAAGGTTTACAAAACAGTATGCAGGGGCACTGCAGAACTCCAGATAATCCTGCTTTTATAAAGATAAATTAAAAAATATTTCATACACTGAGAAAAAAGTATAGAAAAATAAATATAAAAACATTTACAGTTATTATTTCTTGGTTTGGGGATTATGCGTTTTTTTTCTTACCTGCATCTCTAGACTTTTTAGCAGTGGAAAAAAACATTTTTTTAAAAGATTTATTTATTTGAGAGAGTGTACATATGAGTGGGGTTGGGGGGAGAGGGACAGAGGGAGAGGCAGAGAGAGAGAGAGAATCTCAAGCAGACTCAGTGCTGAGTGTGAAGCCCAATGTGGGGCTCGATCCCACGACCCTGAGATCATGACCTGGGCCAAAATCAAGAGTCAGCTGCTCAACCGACTGCCCCTGGAAATGTTTTACTTAGGTAATAAGAAAAAGAGGAACTTTCAAGAGCTAGGGGCTGGGCTGTTCAGAGACCACAGCTGAGACAAAATCTGGGGTGAGGGTAGAGGAGGGGTTTGGTCTGGACAACTGAGCACTGGGGTGAGGGGACACGGCTGTGCCCCAAGGAGGGGAGACAGGACCCAGCAGGGGTGGCTGGGCAGTGGGAAGAGGCTGACCTCTGGCCTGTCTCAGGGTCCCTGTCAGGTGGAGTTGACCGTGAGACTAGAGGCTGGAACTCTCTTCCAGAGAGGCGGGCTGTGTCTTTCTCTCCTTGTGCTGCCTGGAATCCCTGCTCTGTCAGGCGTCGGGGGGTCCTACATGAGGGGCACAGCCTGCAGCCACAGAGCCTGGGCCCGAGGAGGAGCTGAGGGCCACCAGGGGCTCGGGGCTGCTTTCCAAGCTCACGCTGCACACCATACCCCACAGGCACACTCGGGCCCCCACAAAAATGCCTCTGTAGCTCAACACTGCTAGGTGTGAGCGTGCCCTTACTCGGAAACAGAGTCTTTGTAGATGGAATTGGGAATATGGAGAGGAGATCGTCCTGGATTTGGGGTGGGCCTGAAATCCTAAAAGTGGTGTCCTTACAAGAGCGGGGAGAGGGAGCTGAGCCACAGAGGAGACTGGAGTGACATAGCCACTAGCCATGGGATGCCAGGGACTGCCGGCCACGATCCAGAAGCCGCGAGAGAGGCAAGGAACACTCTGCCTCAGAGCCTCGGCGGGGGGAGCAAACCCCACAGACACTCTGATTTGGGAGTTCTGGCCTCTGGAACTGTGAGAGAAAACATTTCTGTTGTTTTAAGCTGCTGAATATGTGATGTTGTGGCAGTCCTAGGAAACCAAGACACTTTGCCACCTCCGCACTGCCCCCCATACGCCCACCTGTCAGCCTGGGGGCCCCGAGGTCAGGAGAAGTTAAGGATCTAACGGTGGGAATGTCCCGATTTTCTCTCCAAAGTGGCCTCACTACCTGTCCCCCACGGGTAACCGCTCACCCGTGCCTGGTCCTTTAGAGGGAACTGGGCAATGTTTCGGGATTGATGGTCACTAAGGAACACACAGGAAGAGGGACAGCCTGCTACTTCCTCGAGCGAGTAAAGGGAAACAGACTTTCCTGCTGAAACTCAGCGACGCTTTGTAAAAACAAAATCTACGCTAATTCAAAACACCCCCTTAATCATTTAAATAGCAAGTCGCTCCTTCGCATCAGCTTCCATCTGACAAACAGCCGCGAGGATGAAGGAAAGGTTCTTTCAATCTGTGGACAAAGAGGGGAGCCAGAGAAGAGCGGAGGGCCAGATCTGATATAATTTTAACAAAGGCCAGAAAAGGGCTCAACCCTTCCCAGAAAATAAATCATAGCCACACGTATTGCCAAGATCCAAAGAAAAAAATTTATTTACAATAGAGAATTTTATTCGAAACATGCATTTTTTTAAAACAAATCAGCAAATGCAGATCAAGTTCACACCCCTTAAGGCAAGAGTCCCTGTGCGAGCTGTACACGTTCATATTAAATCCAAAAGCCGCTCACCCTGGGAACTCAGGTACAAAGGGCAAGGCCAAGGTCAGCGATTTGTCCTTATTAGAGAATCAGACAATCTCCCTGATACAGGAACTCTGAGGTCAACTTGCTATGAATTTATACTAAGAAAATGCAAACCAATAGCAAGAAATTCTGATAGTCTCCTTAGTACTGCATACAATCAAATCACCGTTCTTTAGAAAGGAAATACAGTAGTGCATACGAAAAAGTGAAAACAAAACCTGTCCACGTAACCGGAAGGACAGCAGTGAGCCGACGTCATATTGCACGCAACGGTCAAGTCCAAACATTTGGTTCAAAGTTAGCTTTTCCCCATTTTGGCAATCAGTTCATCACAAATCTTGGTGAGTTCTTCTATCTCTTTATTCTGAAAGTGAAGACAAAAGAAAAAGTTGCTAAAATCTCCTGGCTGCTGGAAATCAAGCCAATCAGAATGCTCTTTAGGCTTTTCAGGGGCGCGGGGCCCCCCAGGTTTCTGGGTCCCCCTGAAATTATCTAAAGCAGGGAGGGAAACGACGTGGAGACCAGTCATCTAAGCACACATCCAGCTCTAGCTGTGACCTTGAGCAAGTTACACACCTTTCTGAGCCCTGGCGTCCTGGTCTCCACAGTGTGGATGACAGCATCTATCTGTCTGAGAATGGAATGAGGTCAGAACGTAAAGCTCCCCAGCACAGTGAGCAGCGCGGAGTAGAGACCTGACTAGTATGGGTTCGTTTCCTTTTATTTGCCTCTGAAGGATGTGGACACAAACGGATGGTCCAGGGTGAGCTCTTGGGTGGTTTATTTGAGAAATGCCACCAGGAGGGAGGGGTAAGCAATTCTACTTGAATAGGGTCGCTAGCATTATTTAGAGGTGCTGTGGATAAAGGAGTCGAGTTGAGAGGCAGGTGTAGACGCCGGATGGTTTCAGGTGCTCCTCCCACCACGCCCTGCCCATGCCCGGAAGCAAGGGAAGCCAGCCACCTGCTCATCTTGAACCAACGATAAGACAGCACTGCCCGTGCTCTGAGTATGCGGATCCAAAAGGATGAGTCCCTTCGAAGGTGGGTGAGGCTCTGCTCTGACGCTTCTGGTCTCCTTCAACAGCCAATGCGGAGAAACCCTCTCCAAGGGGGTTAGATCTTTCTGGTATCCCAAGAACATACTGCAGCCAGTCTTTCGAGGTCTCCGTGGAAGGTGCATCTTAACCACAAGCCTCTCCCCTGAGACGGTACTGGGGCCCCTCCTTGGAAGCCGTGGAAACCTCCTGAGACACGGTCCTTCCCAGAGCCAAGTGTCCTGTGTTTCCAGGCTGAGCTCCAGCTGCCACGCGTGACTGTGTCCGTATCGGGGAGAGTCAGGAAGAATCGGGAAGTCCTCCGTGGAAGAGAAACGCAGTCCTCACTGCAGTCCAGCCCCCAGCCCCCGCCGGGAGAGGACCCCACCTGGAACAGCACCTCGCCTTACCCCGGTCTAGAGTTTCCAGCTCCGAGAGGCTCGATTCTGGGAGGCGCTGAAATGTCTGTTGGAAGATGATGTTCTGCGGGAACGCAGCTCTAACCGCGAATCCTAGAAGGATTCTTGTCACAACGGCTGAGGCTGGGGCCGTGATGGTGACTTTTCATCTTCCCGTGGGCTGGTCACCACGCTAACCACGCCCCGGCACTGGCCCCGCTAGGTTCTCACAACAGTCCCTTCGTGGAAGCCACTGATGTTTCCACTTTTCAGCAAAAAACCAAGGCTCAGAGAGGTTAAGTTTTGCGCTTAATTTAAGGTCACACAGCCGGTCAGACGCAGCTAGCCCGGAGCACGAATTCAGGCTGGCCTGGCCCCTAGATGGCTTTGCTGTTTTATTCAACATACTGTCCAGCGACTGATGGCTGGGAGCTACTAGCAGACCCACTAGCTGTGGGTTCCTGGAGGTTCTCCAGGCTCCATCTTGGCACTGCCAGCCCAGCGCCTAGCACACGGCCATCGTGCGGCTCAGCTCGCTGGGCTTCCAACGCCCCGACTGGGCAAAATGCCTCCACTTAAGAACTGCCTTGGTCGGGCCGGGGGGATCATGCTTCTGAATCTCTTTAAAACAGAGACCGACCCCTCTGTATCACTGAGCCCTTTAGGGGAGAACGCTGTGTGATGAACCCATTCCTCCTGGCTTTTAGTTTAAGACAGAATTACATTTGCGGATCTGTTTGTATCTTTCCTGTTCTCCAAAACCATGCAAGCACCTTGCCTTCTGTCTTTCAGTTTGCCAGAATACTTAGCACCACCTTCATCTGGCAACTGCGGAGAGTCTGAACAGACCAGGCTGCCTAGAAAACAGCTATCCTGACTCTGGTTTTACCTCTATTATCTTAGCTAACGCCGTGATGCAGTTCCAACACCATCAAATCCCGATGGAAACAGGAGGCAACTGACATGTCGCTCCATTTCTCACCTGGAAACTTCTGAGGCACAGCTGCCTTACTGCCCAAAATGATGGGGGAAAGTGGTCCTGACTCTGAATGAATACTCCACTTCTCAGGAGTCCCCAAATACGCCACACGTGGATTATCAACATTCCAAGAATAAAGATAAACACCCACTCCAGATAGACAATGCCGTGCCACCCTGTAACTACTGGCGGAATGAGCAAACGCTTGTGTCTGGCGGCCCCGGCTCCGGGCTCCCTGCTAGGAACAAGGAGCCTGGAAGATGGAGGCGGTTGAAGAGATCTGGCGTATTGGGCCCAGTCTCGGCTCTTCCCTTCCTTCCCTTCCTTCCCTTTCAAGTGACTCTTCCAAATCGTCAGGTTTCAACCTCTAACATGACAAACTTATACAACCTGAGAGCAAGTGTGAGGCTTGCTCGGGGTCATAATGGATGGTGGGGGGTGGGGGGGGGGAGGACCTGAGGCTCCTGAGTCCTAGGGCTCTGTCCCTGACACCATCTAGGTGAAGCGAGCGGTAGTATGTACCCACTGCTTAACCCAGGCCCACCTCGGGACCACAGCCAGTCCCACTGGACCTGGCTGGGTACCGGCCCAGGAAAGAGGCCCATCAGAGGCCATTGGGTGCTTCTGGGTTAGCAGAGGCCATTTGGGAGACACGCTGGACTTCAGATGTCATTTGCCCACAAAGGACGCCCCCCTACTGTGACTGCCCTTTAAGGCCCAAATGCATGAGAAGTGATGCTACCCCAGGCCACTGGGCTCTCTGATAACCATCCAAGGGACTCCTAAGGCTCAGCAAATCAACCAGAATGGGGATGCTTGTCTGGTAACTCCCTTTCTAGAAACACACTTAGGGAAAGGGGCTGCCTGGCCTGCACTTACACAGATTCAGACTCATGAAGCACTCCTGGGTGGAAGGGCTTCCTCGTCTGGACACCCAGGAAGAGGGTGTGTATGGTGGACTGGGTGCTAGACCGGAAATCGGGACAGGCTAAGGGACGTCAGGAGGGCTCCCCCATCCATGGACACAGGAGGACGTCTGGGGGCCCTTTTGACCCCAACATGGCCTGGTAACCCCATTCCCTCACCAGTAAGCACACTGGATCCGGGGGGTAAAGTACTCTGCCCGCACACTGTAGATACTTAGTAAATGTGTGACAGGTGACTGTTGACGAGGAATGAAAACCAGCAATAAGCATCGAGCAGACAGTAATTCAAGGACAGGCAGGAAAGAGGACAGGCTCGGGGCTGGCATTACATTGGCTCTTCCCGAGGGAGAGAAGCATGTGCTCACGAGGCCTAAACCCGTCCCTGGAGCTGCAGAGGGCACAGGGAAGCCTGGCCTCGGCTTATCTGAGGGTCCGGCCAGCCCCACCCGCCTGGAGGCCCCAGCCTCGGCTGTTACCTTCTGCTCCAGCGTCCTCTCCAAAGCGTCCACGCGAAGCTGCTCCTTCCGCAGACTGGCCTGGTAGGCAGCCTGCTCCTGCTGGGCCTTGCCTCGGACCTGCGCGATCTCGGCGTTGGCCCTGCGGAAACAGGGTCGGGGGGATGCGCGGAAATGATCACCCTTCCCCGTGGACCCCTCCCACCTTCCTCCTCCCAGCTCTGGGCAGCAGGAACCGGCTGGCTCCTGCTCCTACCACCAGGGGCCTAGTTCAGGACCCCATAAGCAGCCCCTGCCCCCAACCCCCATTCCCATGATGCCGAGGTGCTTTGAGTGGGTGCCCTGGAAATTTTACAACATGCGTCCTTCACTTATCAAAACTCTGAGAGTACCCCATTATCACAAGTCACACTGAAAAAACACAAATGGCTTATCTGCCCTTCCCAAGCCAAGGTAAGTGGTGCCGTGGGAGAGGCCCGTGAGCAGGCCCGAGGCCCGTTACCTGTCCAGCTTCTCCTCCGCGTGCACCTTCAGGGCCTGGTACCTCTGCTCCTCTTTCTTGACCCGCGACAGGTACTCCTGTGCACACTTCTTCAACACCTCTTCATTCTGGCGCGACAGAGGACAGAGGTCGTGCCCACAGAAGACATGCCCCGGGGTGCTAGGAACCCCAAGAACTCCCTGATGCCGGTGGAACCCTGGACCGCCAAGTCCAGGTCCCTGTAATCTCTCCCAGCCTGCTCCAGCTTCTCCCCCTGTCCCCGCCCAGCGTCCCGCTCTGCCCCGACACGAACACACCTTCCGGAAACCCTCAAGGACCTCCTTCATCTTCTCGTATCTCCTGAAGAGATCGGCCAGAGATTTCTCCACGGAGTTCAGGTCAGCCAGGGCTTGCTCCTTCTCTAGGACCAGCTGCTGCACGGTCTGGTGGGAGACGGACTTCTCCCTCTGCTCGTCCTCTGGCAAGAGACACAAGGGTCCAGACGATGGGGCCGAGGGACCCCACGCCGGTCTCGGGGGCAGCCGGGGCCTCAGATGCAACTCAGCCCGAGCAGCAGGGCATCCCAGACTCAATCAGACACACCCCCTGAGCCCACCCAGACTCTGTTTCTAAAGGAACACCACCCACGGCCCCGGCATCCCAGCCTGGGGCTCTGCAGTGTGAAATGGGACGGAAACTAGCCCCTGTTCTTGAACCTGATTGATGCAGACCCTTAAAAATCGACATTCGAGGCCCCAGTGATTCTGTTTGGTTGATGATGGCAAACAGATCCACAAGGTGGAGGAAAAAATCACGACTGAATTTCGTGTTGAGCAAGATTTTAAGGTACAATAGGTCTGGGCTTGGAGGAACACGCCTCCTACGTGTGATCGAAATAGAGACGGTTATTGGGAAAGAAAAAAGATTTCTTCGTCCTTAACACGGCCCATGAACCAAAGCCTACATCGCCGTCAGCCCTGAAACTCTGCTTTGCACAGAAACGGACATTTCCTTTGATATAGCAAATGCCTTAACTGAGAAAAATGAAGCTCTTTCTGGCAAAGTGAGTGTCTCAGTTCTGTACAAAAGAATTCATTCTGGCCCAGTTCAGAGTGGCTGATCCTAGTAAAAGGGACTGCTCTGTCCTCGACCCCACCTCTCAGGGCTACCACCTGCTAACACTCTCCCCCGAACAGCTTGCAAACCAGCTTGTATTTATGGGAAAGGCTTTCTCTGACCACGCTGCATAAAAGCCCCTCACCCACATGGCACTATCTTTTGTGTGCTGACCCATCCGTCGCCGGTCTGGGTGGGCGAGGAACCTTTTGTTCCCATCTGTTTGGACCTCTGGTGACCGCAGAGAGGGGGGAGGAGAAGCCCCCACTCCGAGTTCTTGGGGGAAGAAGCTCTGCAGAGCTGTCACCTGGGCGGGGGTCCTGCTGCCCAGGACTGGTCGCCATAGGGTGGATCGCTCTGGAAATGATGACAGAAGAACAACAGGAACCAGCGGGCTGCCAGGTCTTCCATAGGTCAGGCACCCTGCTCACTGTTCTATTCATTTAATGCTCCTAAGCCAGCACCCAGCCACCAAACTAAACTTCTTTTAAGTCCAAACTGGGTTACCCTGCTCCAGCTCAAGAGCCCCCGGGGTCCTCCCTGTGCACTGGGAATGAAATCCAAACTCCAGGGGCACCTGGATGGCTCAGGCTTAAGGTTAAGCGTCTGTCTTTGGCTCAGGTCATGATCTCAGGGTCCTGGGATCGAGCCCCACACTGGGCTCCCTGCTCAGCACGGACTCTGCTTCTCCCTCTCACTCTCCCTCCGTGCTCTCTCTCTCTCTTTCTCAAATAAATAAAATCTTAAAAAAAAATAAGATCCAAACTCCATCCCCACCTGCTCCAGCTACACCGGCCGGCACACCACAGGCGGTCCTATCCCAGGGCTCAGTGGCCCCAGAGCATCCACGGCTCCCCATTCACTCACTCAGGTCCCTGACACCAGGCCACCTCCCCCAGCACACCTTCCTGGGCACCTGCAGAGAACGCCTCCTCCCTACTTTCCAGTCCATTCTCTCCCCAGCAATGGCCAGACAGGCATGTGCACGTGTGTCTGCCGGCTGTCTGTTTGTCCAGAATGCATGCTGCAGAATGCCGTTTTGTCCACTTTTCTATCCCAGGGCCTAGGACGGTGCCTGAGACACAGGGTGCCTCAACACATCCATGCCGTGAATGAACGAGTAGAGGCTGGCCACAGAGCCCGACCCCAACCCAAAGCCGTGCTCGTGACCATGTGTCTCCACCGGCTTCTTAGTAGCAGACCTGGGAGCTCCCTTAAAAGCAGGGGGCGGCTGGGAATCAAGGAGGCACTTGTGATGAGCACCGGGCGTTGTATGCAAGTGTTGAATCACTATCTTGCACACCTGAAACTAACATCACACTGTGTGTTAAGTGACTGGAATTTAAATAAAAACTTAAAAAAAAAAGAAAGCAGAGGGATGCTGGTTTGGGGTCTTTCCCTTTGGTTCCTGGTAGACAGGCATCTTCCCGTGTCCTGAAGTTAGGTCTGTTCTTGCTGTGTGCTGTGCAGGGAAGCACCCAGAATGGGGGCGGGGGGCACATCCTGGGGTTTAGCTCCAGCTGTGAGATAAACTTACTCAAAAGACTCTCAGGGGCCCGGGGCCTCATCTCCAAAATGAAGGGGTTGTCACACGTGAGTGTGCACCCAAATGAGGGGGGCTTGTCTGAGCACAAGCTGCGGTGACCCCACCCAGTGGGTTCTATCTGGCAGATCTGCAGTGGGGCCAAGAAGCTGCATCTGTGACAAGTTCCCTGATGATACTGAGGTGGCAGGTCCAGGGGCCATGCGTGGAGAGCCACGGGCCCGGAAGACACCTGATGTCCCTCCAACCCTGCCTCTCCAGTTCCATCCTGGCTCTGCCACGTCCCAGCCCGGCCACCCTGGGCGGGCTTTTTAACCTCCGTGAGTCTCAGCCTCCGGAGCCGAAAGAGGGGCTCCTGGTATTTATCTCATGGCGTCTGGGGAAAGATTACATGAAAATGTATATAAAGCCTTGGGCACACAGTAAGGGCCCAGGATCAGTGACCCATTATGGACAGCGTCACCGGCTCCCCCATGCATCTCAGTAACTTATAAAGGGGGAGCTTTGTAACATACAGCGGCACACCTAGACTCCCAAAAGAAAAGACGCTTCAAAGGTTCACCAGTAACCGAACGCTGATTTTTACTCTTTGAGTTTTAGCTACTTCCTTAGTCCTCAGCACACAGCACAATGCATATTCCGGGCTGATCGGAGGCCACGTATACACTTCGCTTGGCTTGTAAAGAGCCATTTATCAAATGGAGTCCGTCTGATTTCCTGGATCTGAGCCTTAGCCTGCGTCAGGCTTCCTGTCCTCCCCATAAACGCTTGTAAAAATAGAATTTCCCGGTCCCCAGGAGACCGAGGAGGTGAGAACGCATCGCCAATCTTTTTGTAAATTACAAATGCAGTCAAGTTCTTCAAATCAGGAAATCAGCCCCAAACTCAAAACGCTCTAGCCTCAACCACAGAACAATGCCCCTGGAGAGGTTTCTGGCTTTTTAAGGCAAAACATTATTAAACCATGTTGGTGGGAGGGAGGTGTGGGGGGAGGAGAAATGCAGCAAATACACAATAGCAAAAGTAACAAAAACAGAAACAAACCAACCAACACCGGGTGCGATGGGCAGGTGTTAAATTAGGTGAAAAGCATTTACTTACCAGGCTTGCCTGTTTGTTTTGCAAGCAAAGGGCAAGAAGCAACAGAAAATGGAAGCAAAACAGATAATCAGAGCAGTTGTTAGAAAAGCAGAAAAAAAAAAAATCAATTGCAACAACCTGGAATGCAAAAGGCACAGAGGTCTCTTTTCGTTTGGAATCCTAAATTGTCAATATTTGAACTCGGTTTTAGTAACATGGCACGAGAACGGACGATGATGGCAGGACAGATGTCAGGCTGGCATGGAACATTTGTGAGGGTTACATGGAAGCCAGAGAGCCGGGTGGGAGCCAGGAGGAGGTCATGTCGGTGGGGTGGAACCTGGTTTTCACTTCAAAACACTACTGATGTTCATTCTGTCCCGAACTGCCAAGCTTTTGGGGCCTGAGTTTTCCCTCCCACCGGGATGCTGGTGAGATGGGTGAAAACCAGAAGACAAGGTAGGGGACCCAGATGAGTCATGTGGGTATGCTTCCACATACGGGGACTTACGCCCTGCCCAGAAAGGAGGCAGGTGGCGCCCACAGCGACAGTGAGTCCCAGCTGTGCCCCAGCCCCAAGCCGTCTTTTTACAAGGTGACAAGGACCTCGAAACCCGCAGCAGCCCTCACCCATCCCCCGCAGTAGTGACTGACGGGATGACAGCCACAGATGTGCCACCTGCTGGACAAGGTCTGAGAAGTGGTTGATGCAGAGGACACTGAAGATGCATGAGGATGGGGAACCGGGGGCGGACATGCGCTCTCACCGCCCCCACCCCCATGGAGTGACAGTGCCACTGGATGCTCAGGACACTGGAGGGGGCTCGTGGAGCCGTCAGGAGTGTTCAAACACCCCCGAACAGGAAAAGGCTCGGAGGGGTGAGATCACAGCTCTTGAAGAGATGGATCCTCGGGCCAAACATACCAGGTCTCCCCGGGAGAGGGGGCTGGGGTGCTGGGGGTGGGTGTGCGTAGACATAACCCCTGGAGTCAGGGTTCCACACACTCAGCTTGCCTAGAATTGAAATGTTCTTTTAACTACTCTCACCTGCAAATATGCTGCAAGGAAATCAGTGGAATCGCCTTTTCTGTCCGAAAAGGACAGACCACTTGAGGCAGGCAGATAGAGCCTCTTCTTCAGTGTTCAGGGGGAATGGCTGGGTATATTCAGGCTGTCAGCTGAGGGGTACCAGATGGCTCCGGGCAGCCTTCCCTCAGGGGCAAAGCTCGTGCCCTCTTACCCCCATCTCAATATTGGCTCAAATGTCATCACCGAGAGCAAAAATAACAGCGTAGAACTCTGAGACGCAGAAGGAAATTTCCAGATGAGCCACCGTACGTCTGAGGGGTATTTTCACAACCCAAGACTCCAGGAGGCCAAAAGGCTGTGCTCAGCGTGCCAAACGCTGTATATTGGAAGACATAAATCCTTCTTCCTGACTACTTTTACAGGCAGTTTCAGTGCCAAGAGTTTTGTTTTTTATCTCCTCCATATGTATTCATAAATTCTTATACCAATTTAATAAAGAGGTTTCATTTGATAGAAAGCATATACCATGAGCTGATCCTTAGAAACACCCCCAAATGGGCTTTCCCCGAGATCTGAGAGAAATGGCCCTTATTATAATACATCAAAATGAAAGCTCCTTTGAAGAGAAAGCACTCAGTTGTCGGCCTCTTCGCCATTCCCAAGCCTGCTCTCATATTTATCTTGGGACCAGCCAGAGGTGTGGTGTGACTTGTATCCAAATGTTTGAGAGAGAGGAGTCATCTGTTAACCCAGCGTCCAGCTTCGACACAGAAACTGGTTTGCGGTGAGCCAGGATTTTTTACTCCATATGTCCTTAGGAGTAAAGGTTTTCTTAAAACTGGTATCACGGACTTAAGCAGCAAATTAAATAAATAGATAAAGAAAGATCTCCTCCCTCCCATCCCCCCGCCCCCTGCCAAGTCATGACATCATTTTTGAACAGTGATCATCAGTGTAAAAACAGCCTTAGAACTTCTGCAAGATCTTTTCTCATCATTATTTTTAAAAAAGAGTCAGGTAGGTGTAACTTTTGACTTGAGGCCGTCTTTTACTGCAGGCCAAGGCAGTATCGGTACTGGCTGCCAGGGACTCTGGGCTACGATGGATTCTGAGTCAGTGCCCATCTCCATGAGATCAGGTAAATCGAGGGAGGGAGGAGAGAGGAGGGGCGGGCAGCAGGGCTGCCACGTGTTCCACTATCCTTGCCCAAGAACCCCGCGTGAGGCGGAGGATTTTGTCACCTGAGTCCAAATTAGAGTTTAGGGATTTGATTCTTAATCTCTCCCACGAGCAAAAACTCCCCCAAACATCCTAGGAACCGACCCAAACCTCTTTCCCCATGAGGTGGGCAGTCCTGGCTCAAGGGTGGCCTTGGAGGTGAGCACAGATAATGCTAAGGGACATGCTCGCGTGTGTTTCCAGGAGGCCCCAAGGCTCACATTCTGGGATGCTCTGGTCTCTCCCTGGAGGACTTTGTGGTCTAAGAGGGGCCTAAGACGAACACATGCTGAGAGTCCACCTTCAAAGCCCTCCCCGTGGGTTAGAAGCCTCAGGCAGGCCTGAGCCCAACCCTCATGACACCCACCTATCATCTGAGCGATGGTCTTCTCATACTCCGCCACTATTTTCCTGTAAGAGAAGCAAAAACATGTTGGGACCGTGACAAGAGGACGGTTTCTAATTGATACTAGGGCCCACGGGCTGGACATCAGCAGCCTGACCAAGACACTAGAGGCAAGTCTTGTTTATTTGGCATAGTTGGCTCACCCCTCTAGGTTCACCTCCAACCTCAACCCTCTTCTTGCACACCCAAGTAGGTTCATTTTCCTAGTGCACAACTCTGAACACACGGGTTTCTCACCTCCATGACCTTCCCTGCTCTATTTCTACCTCTCATGTCTTAGCTGCTTCTCAATGTCCAATTCAAATGCTATCTCCTTCAGGAAGCCTTCCCTGATTTCTCCTCTGAACTTCACCACATTTTACCTGAATTTTCTAAAACATCTCACACATCTGGCAGAAGCTCCTCAAGGCCCAGGGGCTACTACTTAGTCGTTGTGTGGGGGGCAGGGAGATGGGGAACAGTAGCCTTCTCGGATAGCTTCAATAAACCGTAGCTACACAAAAGCACTCAGATCCCTTGCTTGTAAGACTGCTTCACTGCTACCCCGGGTGGAAAGACCCAGGACCCTCCAAAGTCAACCTTCTGGAGGGAAACTCTCAAAAAAGACATAAAAGAACCAAGAACTGCTACCACCAACAGAGTCAGGACCCTGATTACAGCTGGTCCCAGACACTGGGGACTCTACTTACTCCCTGGTATGTTGAGGATGACCCGAGACCCTGACTTTCAGGGCCGTGGGGGAGTTAAATGAGGTTAAATGGGCCAGTGGAAGCAGAAGGCACTCTGCAAAGTCTAAAGGCCTCATAGCTGCTGGGTGTCTGTCACTGGCTTCTTGACCTTGGCCCCAAGGACAGTGCCTCACCCAAGGGCCGACCCACAACAAAAAAAAGATACTCACACCATGAGCCCACTTGGGTTCTTTCTGAATCCTACACCATTAATCAATACCTCCTTGTATCCCTGAATCACAAAACAGCGATGGACCTTTGAGGGGGCACCGTCTAAACCCATCACCGCCAAGGACAGAGGTGGGACCCCGGCAGGTAAGGGCCGTGTCCTTCCAGCGGCGTGGGGAGACCTGTGCTCCAAAGCCGCTTCAGTTGTACCATACTGGCATCACATCCTCACAGTGACCCCAAGGAGTGGTGCTCTGACGGTCCCCAGAATTGCTGATGGCAATACTGAGGCCCAGGGTCATCCAGGAACCTTTCTCGGATCTGCAAAGTGGCAGAGCTAGGATTCTAATCCAGACGTGGCCTCTGGAGCCTTTTCTTACCCCATATGCCTTACTGCCCCGAGGCGCTAAGATCCACCCTTTTTCACAGATGAGGCCAGTCAGATAGAGCTAAGGGACAGACCCCAAAGCAGCTAGGAAGCCGAGCCCTATTTTCACGTGGCCTGGTCTGGCTCCAGCGGTGACATGTGGGTCTTCAAACACAAGCGCAGCTGGGCCAGTTGGCGACACCTGAATCCTACCATAGTGGTTAGTAAACAGCACCCCTGGAAGCCCCCCCAGGGGAGCCCCCAGAGATGGAACTTCTAGCCTTCCCAGCATGCCCTGCTTTCATGGTCAGGGCAGGGAAAACATTACAGCCACGCTGCTCCCTCCTCCACTCCCCTACCAAAAAAAAAAAAAAAAAAAAGAGAGAGAGATAAAAGAAATTTTCCAAATGATGCCACCGCAGGGCCTCAGTGTGAATGTGAACAGCACACAGGGATTCACCTTCAGACGTGGTCACAAAAAACATCAGGAGGAAGAAGGAACTACCAGGAGAATTTTCAGGAAGATACTATTTGACCTAGGAAACAGGGGCTATGATTACCTAAATCATCTGTTCGCTACTTAAAACGGTAGCCAGGAAGGCAGCCGATTCTGATAATTAACCAGCAGCTGCCACTGCAATTAAATGCCTAGAAATGTACTAATTCTTCAACCAATTTTTAAAAATTCATCTATTCCCTACTTTCAAATTTTGAGACTTAAAAATGAAGCAAGCCTATTTTCAGCATCACGCCAGGTCTTCTGTCTTGTTAAAAGGATCATGCTCTAACTCCTATCTTCCCCTTCCCCATGTGCCAGTTCAGCCTGGGCTGAAGAAGGGCAGGTGTGTGGGAAAAAATGACCTGTGCCCCCAGGAGTCATTCTCAGACTTGGTGGCGGCAGCAGCTAGAACCCGGGATGGCCAGAGTAAAGGTTTGGGCCAAAGTTTCTGTAAAAATGCCACTTGTGATACCGTTTTTTAAGATCACATCCCAAGGGTAAGTTCTAGCCCCAGAGATGTTTCTGAGCTTCTCAGACGATGATGAATCACGAAAGAAAACAAAGGGCCGAAAGCTGCATCCTATGGGACGAGGGAGGGAGGCCCCCAGGCATCGTGGAAAGAGCTTGCGTTTTGGGATCAGAAAAGTAGATTCAAATTCACATTCTTCTAACTAGAAGCTCCGGGACCTCGGGCAAGTCACCTAACCTCTCTGAGCCTTCCACTGTCAGATGGGGCTGATGATCCCTTCTTGAGGGCCGTGGGGAGCAACAGAGACGGTGTCTCAGCCAAAAGCACAGCACATGGCACAGGGGAGGCACCTACTGGGTAGTGGCTCCTATACTCTTGTTATAAGTGCAGCAAATAGAAATAAACCGTTCGGATAAAATTCCGGGGATAACCTGTTTATCCGTGGAGACTGGTGAAGTTCATCACGTTAGAACTGTATAAGGACTATTAAAACTGTTACACAATGAGGTCACGTTATATAAAAATCTGTCCAGGATTTGCTAAGTTAGGGGCCCCTGGGTGGTGCAGTCGGTTGAGCGTCCGACTCTTGATTTCAGCTCAGGTTGTGATCTCAGAGTCATGAGATCGAGCCCCCCATGGGGCTCCGAGCTCAGCAAGGAGGCGGCTGGAGATTCTCTCTCCCTCTCCCTCTGCCCCTCCCAATTATGCCCGCTCTCTCTCTAAAATAAATAAATCTTAAAAAAAAAAAAGATTTGCTAAGTTAAAAAAAGAGTATAGAATAATGTACATTTCTACTGTGGAATTAAAAAGGCGTCTGCATAGGGACACATTCACACATTTGCAATCAGAAACAGAAAATTCTTGGAAGGATACACCGGAAACGGTGGAGAGCCGCTACCTGAGAGGGGTGGAATTGGGAAGCTGAGTGGGAAGGAGATTTGCTTTTCATTGCAAATGTATTTATTTGTTTGCAATATTTAGCTCTGGTGCATGATATTTTACAATAGTAATATTACTGAAAATACTTCTGTGAAAATATAAACCTTGTCTCACGAAAAACAGGTAAGTCTTGGGAAGACACTGTTCATTGGCCGCACCAGCTGTTACGAGACCACAGGTAGGCACCCACCGCCCCCGCCAGGTACCAGGAAGCATCACAACTGACCTCATTTCCATCACTTCCCGCCTGCTTTCTTCGTATTTGTCCTTCCACTCTGAGACCTCTCTCTCCTTGGTTATGATCTGGCATCAGGGAGAAGAGGAAGGTGAGCCCCAGAGGGGTGAATTCAGATCTGCGCAATTCACAGACCCGAGATAAGGAGACACTGAATAAACGTAGCATTAAAACTTCCTACGCCCAACAGTAATTGTATGGAGAGAATTTCCCGGAGCAGGAGACAGAAATAAACCAGATATCAGACTCTCACAATGCCCCACCGGGGAGCAACTAAAGGCAGATGCTTTCTGCTATAAATCAAACAAGGCCACAGAGGCTCATTAAACAATGGTGTCTAGGAAGATCAAAGACGGTTTGCTACCCGTCTCTGCCCACAGAGGTTGTGGGAGAAAGACTGTGTCCAAAGATGCTGGCTTCGTGGACTGTGGGCATATATATATTTATTTATTTCCATGTGGCAGAACCCGGAGCTTTGCCGGGGCAACTAGAGCCGGCTCCCCGAGCCGCACCCATGTCCCACTACCTCCGCTCTGGCGATCCGGAGGGCGGAGTCCAGGTCGGGCTGCTGGAACAGAAGGCCCGCGGGCTTCTCCACCTCGGCCGTCCCGATGCGGGAGTACAACGCTGTTTTGGAGATGGAGACATCTGCTGGGTGAGCAGTTTCTCTCTGTGGAGTGGTTTTTAATTAAAAAAAAAAAAAAAAAGTTAATAACATTCCTATGACAAAGAGGATGTGCATTCATCCTCTCGCGAATGGGTCAGTTGTATGGTTTCGAAACAAAGAACATCAAAAGTATGAGAAAATGCTTGGACTGATGAGTGGGGAAAGGCCGGATACGATCTATGGAAATCAATCATTTGGCACCTGCACCAGCAGACAAAGAAGCAAACGGCAGCAGCCTCCCCAGCTCCCCTCTTTGGGAGTCAAGCCTGTCTGGGGCCTGCTTATCACGGCCATTTATCAGACGCAGAGGCATTTAGGCACAGTGCTTAAGAACCAAGGCCATTTTCCAGCAGGCTCCACTCCCCAAATAAAAGCCTGATGGTGAACGATGCTGAATTCTAATCTACATTTGCCTAGTTTTAAATAACTGCAGATCTGATCGTTTCTGTAAGACTGTCCACATTTCAGTTTGGTGGGGCATTGGGGGGCCTGTGTTTAGCTCCGTTTGCAAGACTGTGCTCACACAAAGCTTAAGGCCTGCCGTGGCTATCAACCAACGTCACCTTCCAAAGCGAGCTTCTGGATGTCTCAAGGGAAGAGTTACTTTTGCAGCTATGCTGCCTTAAGTCTGCTGCGTGAACAGTAGCATGGAAGTCTGGATCAATGACAGCATCCACATTTGCTGATCAGACCCTCAACGAGTGGTGGGATTCCTGGCCCCCACCCACAAGCGACACTGGTTTGACTGTCCAGGACAGCCACTAGCCTCCTGGGAGGGAGGGAGGGAGGAGAGGACCGTGGTTACTCCTCCTCCGTTTGCACAAAAAGCTCAGCCATTTCCATCACACTTGAAAGGCCACGTTAGGACATCATCAACCAGCACAGCGGGGGCCGGCGGTCTAATTCTACTGCGAGAGACTCCAAACCGAGCACACTCTCAGTCCTATGCATTAACCTCCTGGTGCTGGTGGGGCTGCCAAGGCAAGCCGCCACCCTGATTCCTAGAGTCCAAATCGGTGTGAACTAATGGTGGGCTGCCAGTCTGAGTGTGACTGCAGCTTCCTGGGGAAACGGATGGCAGGTAAGCTGTGAACACAACACCCAGGTCGGGGAGGAGGAGAGATCTGGAGAAAGAACAGTGAGGACTGCTCTTGGAAGTGGAAGCAGACAAGATTAAAGACCCAACGATGAAGGGGAAGGGGCGCCCATGAAGGCACTCTCTCTTCCATCTCAAGCACAGGTGACCTCACCCCACTACAGCATCAGAGAGAATGAACTTGAAGTATCTTAGAAAACTCGGGCAGAAATTTAATGGATAGGACTGGAGATGGCAGAGTTAGGCCCAGTTAGTTGTACACATGCACAGTCAATGTCATGGTTTTGGTTGTCCTAAAAATGGGCTGGGGTTTCACTCACGCTATCTGGCCTTGAGTATGTGGGCTCCCTGTGCAGGGGGACCAGAATGATTACTCCGGTCAGAGAGGGGAGGGAGCACCCAGTCCCCTGTTCTCCCAGACCCTGGAGACACACTGTCCTGTCAAATGGGATGCCAATCTTTCCATCCTCAGGTCCTAAAGAAGCCTCCATTACAGGACATTTGAACATGGCACAGAAGCTGGCACGCTGACCTCTCGGAAGAAAGCATGCCACTGGGCCATGGGTGCGGAGCCTCAACCGTGCATGGGTTAATCTCTGCTGTCTGAAATGTTTTCAAGGCTCTACTTGTCATGTGGGAAACGTCTCAGGAAGTAAATAGAAAATTATACCCAGAGGTCTTGTTTTCGGCTCTGGTCATGATCTCAGGATCATGAGTTCGAGCCCCGCCTCCTTGGTCTCTGGGCTCAGCAGGGGGGAGGATGCTCTCTCCCTCTCTCTCTGCCCCTCCCCCTGCTTGCTCTCTGTCTCTCTCTCTCAAATAAATAAATAAACAAATCTTTTATAAAAATTAAAAGAAAAGAAAAGAAAATTATACCCAGACAATAAGACTCTGTTTGTATTTATGGAGGAAATTCATAGACACAAGATTCTGAAGAGGACCGAAAAAACAAAACAAAACTGTTCCTGTCACTTTTTAAGTAAAATAATGTGTCCTTTAGAAAAAAATTAGAATAAAATTTCAAAATGGAAAGAACACTAGACACCATCTAACGCATCATGGGCCTTTGAAAGATGAAAAAATGGAGGATTTCAGGGATTTGGCCAAAAGGTTTCCCAGAATGAGATTCAGTTCTGACTCGACACAAGCCAGCCCTCTGAAGTGCGAGCGGAAATGAACTAAAACTAACTTTATCATGCTGGGCAGAAGTGAAACCTGACCGATGTAGGAATTGATGACCTTAAAGCTGCCTAAGTCCTTTGTAGGACAAGGAAGGGAATGAAAAATAAATACATTAATGAGCTTTCTAAGTAAACACAATGGTTAACCACCACATAGTGACTCCAGATCACCTTTCACCCCTGCCACCTGGTGTTTTCAATAAAGGAACAGATGACTTCAGAATCTATTTGAATTACAGCCTGGAGTAGCTGGTGTTAACGAAATTCAAGGTACACACCCTGGTTTTCTCTTACAACCAAGGATCATTTCTACGGGAGATAGGTTTGTTTCTCGCTGATATTTTAACATCAGGCTTTGGTTAAGCTTTGTTTTCTCTTGCATAAGGCCCCACTGGCTGCTCTGGAGAAGCCTAAAGCCAAGAGAATCACAAATTAAAATGTGAAATGGCCACAACTCAGAAGGAGAAGGAACTTTGGAACCAACTTCCAACCCCTCCATCCACTCACTCAGATCTGGGTCCCTGAGGGCCAGGGCACCGTCACCCTCAGCCCTGCAGACTGCATGCCTGGGGCCCTTCTGGCCTTGCAGTCCTGCCACTCACCCAGGCTCACAGAGCTCCCTGTGGCGGGTTCCCTGTCGCTAGGCCTCAGGGGAAGCTGACACCTGGGACCAAGGTGGGGTCCCTGGCCGTGAGAGCCATCCGGTGGGCCATGACCACGGCGGGAGAGGTGTGCACGTGGTGTGGACCAGGAGTCTAGATCCGGCTGGGAGACCACAGCAAGCGGGGCCAAGGTCATGGAGAGGGGCTAGGTGGGGCAGGAGAGGGGCCTCTCCTTGGGAAGCTGCCGCATCCAAATTCGACAGCAGCTCAG
Organism: Ursus americanus; assembly: GCF_024610735.1. Classification (NCBI taxonomy): domain Eukaryota; kingdom Metazoa; phylum Chordata; class Mammalia; order Carnivora; family Ursidae; genus Ursus; species Ursus americanus. The sequence goes on from NC_142132.1 coordinate 9,551,629, forward strand.
GATGACAACCACGAGGAAGACATTCAGCATGTACCCTATTCACGCCCACAGGAGGCGCCACCAGCCAACGGACTGGCCACTCCTTCCCAAGAGTCAAGACGCGGCCTCCATCCTTCTCACCACAGGCTGCAGGCGATGACCGCCAATTCCCTGAACTGGCAAACAGAAGCTGAAACCCATGTGCCAGGCCTCTGTCCCTGCTCGAGATGTTCCTGCGGCTTTCAGGCATCGCGTTGTGAAACGCCGGGAGTGGTGGGTGGTTTCCGGACACAGCACTAGAGGAGCCCCTGCTGTCAGGCCACTCACCAATTCAGGCTGTCCCAGACCTAACTCCTTCTCGGCCCCCCTAAAATCCAGGTCTGCCTTTATCAACCAGGACTCCTGGAGAAGGAGAGGAGAGAGATGAGCACCCTTTCCCTCCCAAAGGGGCCTGCTTTCTGGGACTTTCCTCCGGTCCTGAAGCTTGCTGTTTGTAGGATCCTTGTTCCTACATGACCCAGACACATCCTTCATTCTTTATATTTGGGTCCCCTCATCCAGAAAGGCCAGCGGCTTTGGGGATCGCCACCAGTATCTGTTACATACACAAATTAAATCCATCCCCCACGGGCCTTGTACCCTCGCAAAGCCACACAGATAGGACATTTCCGTTCCATCCATCCTGGTTACATTCGGGGCTGCTGTACCACACAGCCGGCCACCCTGGTCCGATGAGCCCCGGGAGGATACCACCGAACTCACTTGAGCAGAAGTGTGTGGAAGCAAAATAGTAAGGAGCTCCAGCCCAATACCCCAGCCCCGTGGAATCTTCCTCCTCTCTTAACATTTTCAGACTAATGAGACAGGAAACCCCACTGCGGTCCTTGGAAGGTCAGCTCAGCTGGCTTTCCATCTACAGGGAGATGTCAAGGGAAACTGCCCATAGGAGCGACCAGGAATCACCGCCGTCGTATTTCAGTCTGCTTTCCGCCCTCCAAGTGATTTCTTTTCATTCCAAGTGATTTCATTTTTGTGTTAGCAACCGTGGAAGACCATGCTGCCAAAAAGACTGGGCTATGTCACCTGCCGCTGAAATTTATGGGCAGAAAAAAGAGCAAATGAGATACACAGCTGCTCTTCCTCTTTCTCTACGTCAGCGATTTCCAGTGCAGCGAGGGGCAATCAAGTGGCGACGTGAGCAAGAAACCCACAGGAACCCAAAAAGTGGTACAAGTTACCATGGCAGGGAAGAATGTTCCTCACACTCCCAGCTAGTTCTACCCCCACCAGTGTTTCTTTTAGCAGATCCGTCTGAAATACAGAGGGAGGTAGCTGGGGCCGTCCCTCTGACCCACACATGGCGGAGTCACGTGACAATATTTTCTATATCAAAAGCGGGACACGGGGTGTGAGAACAGGCTCTCATTGACAGGAAGTCAGTGGGCAGCCAATATCTGCCGACTGTCATCTCTGATGCGTCCCCGGAGGAAGGAGGCAGGGGGGCACCAGCAGGCACTCCAGAACATTCCACACTCAATCCGAACTCTTACTAGAATGTGCTCAATCCTGCCTCAAACTTCCGGACAGGAATATACTGTAGTTACGGTGGCCAGACTCAAAGCAATTCATTCTGTCCTTAAACCATTCCCCAAAGAGATCAAGAAATAATTCTAATGGGGAAACAAATCCTCACTGCTTGATGCTTTTCTTTCTCATGGAAACTAAACCCAAGCTCACCGGTTGACAATGAGAACAAGGACGTCAGCAACGTGTATTAACGTTCTCATCCCTGCCCTGGGTCTCCAGTCTGGACACCCACAGTGCGACTACCTTCTTTCACTGAGAGATGTCTCTGGGAGGGGGCCCCCCACCTTGCGGACAGTTTCCAGGGGAACCACATGTGGGAGGCCCTGAAGGCAGGAGCAGCCCATGAACGCCTGATCATGTACCAAGTGAGCTGTTCCTTGAGATGCGATAGGCAAGGGGCTCCATCTGGAGACTGGAGTCCTCATTCCTGCGGGGTCAGTGAAGCACTGTCAGCCCTCGGACCCGTTTCATGACTCTACTTCCCCATCTATAAAATGGGACCTGGACCCCCCATGGTAGAGATGCTGTGGGTGTCCGATCAGGTAACAAAGGCAAAAGTGAAGGTTAGCTACCAAGAGCAGCTGTCATTTACTGCACGCCGACTGTATGCCAGGCACAGCGCCGTCCTCCACGCACCAGCTGTAGCCCTTACAGCAACCTGCACACGCGCTGTTAGTAGCCGCATCTCACAGCTGGAAAAACGGAGGCCCAGAAAGGTTCACCGACACGTTCAAGGCCACAGAGTGCGCTGGGCTGCCCAACGCAGCAGGTGCGGCATGGGGGTGGGGCGGGGGAATGAAGCAACTCCTCAGAGACCACAGCTCCCCATCAACCCGGAGGGAAGGCCTGACCTCAGAGGGCCACAGTTTTGCACGCCGTCAGCGACTCATTCAAATTGTTAAGAATAATTACTCCAAACTTGGAAGGCAGGCAAAAAGATTTCTGCATGCTCTGTCAGTATCTTACTCGACTCTAGAGGAGGGCTTGGCCAATGATGGTGTGTGCGCCAAATGGCCCAATGTCCTCTTGGGTAAAAAGGGTTTTGCTGGAACATCGCCACACCCGTTCATCTATACATTGTCTGTGGCTGCTTTTGGGTTACAACAGCAGAGCAGAGAAGCTGTGACAGAGACCAGATGGCCCCCAGAGCCTAAAATATGTACCATCTGCCCTTCTGTAATTCTATGGACTCTGGCCTAAGGGGCCATCCGAGGTCTCAGGAAGGTCTCGGTTTCACTATTTACTATTGATTAGGGTCCGATCTCAGTACAGTTAGATATTAACTTGTAGAAAATAGAAAAGTTGCAAACGATTTCTGTTCAGTGGAGAAGGAAATGATTTTCGCAAAACACAAACAAAAAAACCTCCAAGGTTATATTCGATTGTCTTGTTTACAGCCAGAATTAACCAGTTTTATATCAAACTTTGCAGTAAGATTGCAGTAAGGGTCTGGCCTTCTCTGTTCCACTGACTCTATATTGGGTTCTGCCATTTTCCTCCGTTGAACCCGCTTTACCAGCCTGCTGGTTCCTTCATTACCGAGTTAAGCATATCTTAGACATGTGCTCAGCGTCTGTTTACGTGAGAGCTAAGCTTTCAGCTTTTTAGAAAATTTTAGACTACTTTGTAACACCCCCACATTGCCTGCTTGGTCAATGGTTAGCAAAGAAAGTTCTGGACCACACCACATTCTCAGGAGGCAGTGCACGGCAGCAGCAAACCCGTACCTTGGTGTCCTGGCGGCTACGGGAAGCCAGGGCAATCTGCCTGGCTAGCTTCAGGGCTTCTATCCGCATGACGGCAAACTCTAACTCCTCCTGTCCGAGGGGCGGGGGGATGAGCAAATCGCAGGGGAAATGCATCAAGACAGGATGTCAATGCGTCCCACATTCAAGAAATGAATGCGCCACGTGAATGTGTCATGACAGGTACTCAGGAAAAACACACGCTCTGGCTTTCTTGCACAATTAACACCTCAGCAGATCATGAAATAAGTGTTTAATTTCTTTTTTTTTTTTAATTGCCCTTCAGAATGTCTGTCATGAGGGATCGTGTGGTCAAATATGAGAGGATTTTAGAAATAGGATCAACATTTTTACTGCACTGTTTCCTTCCATTTCTTTCCTTTTTGTTTGATTAATGTCAAGATGGTCAACAGCTTCCATGAATGGTTTCGCATTCTCAAACCACTGTTAACAGTCTCTCCAGGTTTGCTCTGAAGGTCTTAGTCTAGAGGGTATCAAATTAAGTTGCCAAGTTTAAGGCAAAGAGTAGATAATTGTTTTGGTTTCATATGTAAGACCGAGTCCAGATGTTAACTCAATGGGAGTCTGAGGTAGCCGCCCCTCCGGTATAGAGAAATACGTGGCTCGATGGTGATCTAATACCCTTGGTTCTGTGAGTAAATCACAGAAACTGCTTTGGGGGCTATCAAATCTTTTGAAAAATGACTTTGGGTCCAATTTCCCAATTGAAATACAAATGGTTTGTCCCATATGCAATCACACAATTTATATCATTTTGGCGTCTTGGGTCAAGAACACCCATACCTCAGTCTTTGAGGGGGAAGATATTTCATTTGGAGCATTTCCAGCAATACCTCGTTAGATCCTGCCTCATTGCATTTGGGGTTTGGCGTTCATTCTCTACTGAGGTTTTCACAAACTCCCAAAAGGTCACACGTGGGCTACAAACCTGAAGTTTCTGGGCAAATACTGGGGGGTTCTTTTCTGCTAAGTCGGGTTCCAGATAGTCAAGCGTGCCACAGAGAGAGGCTGGATGAGCCAGCCTGCTGAGGAGGGCGTCAGCAGAGGCAAAGGAGCCCTCGGGAGCTGTCTGAAGGCCAGCAGAGGAGGACACAGAGGAAAAATAGAGGAGACACAGAGTGACATCGATTCCAAGCAAGGACCACCAACCTATTTGCTGGACATTTCTGACTCAAGGCTAAAGACAGTATTAGGTGCCAATACTTTCCTTTTCATCTGGACTAATTCCCACCTGCTGACGATGGGCATCTTGAGATTGACAGGTCCCACCCCTCCCCCGGAAGCACAGCCTTAGGTGCCGGCCCACCCCCACACCACCCTCACTCCCTAACCAATTGGTGGGAGGAAAGTTACTATTTACTTATTTATTTGAAAATCTTGGTGGGTGAGACCAGGCAGTTGAAGGGTTTTCTAAACATAATAGAACTCATCAAGAAAATACCTCCAAGTATAAGTGTCAAAGGTTTTGGTCAAGGTCATTTTCTAAATAATAGAAAGACGATTTCAAATGAAAAAGTGTCTCTGGGTAGATTAGGAAGACTCCAAAATCAGAAGCCAACTTTGTAGAAGTTGAGTCATGCACGAGTCCTTCCGTAGTGTCTCTCTGAGAGACCGTTTGAGTCACATCTACTTTCTTCTTGCTTACTAATATCTTCCCAGCATCTAACTTCCACACAGTAGGTGCTCAATAAATATTTGATGTATGAGATAAATGAATGGTCTACTAACACAGAACAACAAAAGTAACACTAAAAGTAACTAAGTCAACGGCCTCAAACCCTCTTGGGGACTGTTAAGGAGGTAAAAGAGATAAAAATAAAAATTCACCTAGAAGGATGGCCCATTTTAGATGTTCAGGGGGTCTATTTGCTCTGCAAGCCTCCAGAGCAGCTTGGGGGCGGGGAGGGATATAAACAGGTCTACAAACAGGAGGGATTTCCCATCACCAAGGCCCAGGAAAACCAAGTGTTCCCCAAAAGGAGCGTCCCCTGCCCTACCATTCTCTGCCCTCTGCCCTAGGGTATGGAGAAGCAGGGTACAGACTGAAAACAGCTCCAAAGCAGCAGTCCAGCCCCAGGGGACTAAAGTGGAAAATCAAGAACCCCAAAGGCAAATAAAGCAGTGAGGTACGTGCAAAACCCCGTTGGTGAGAAGGAAGAGCTTTTCTCTCATGGCTATGGCGTGGGGTCTCCTAGGCTGGCTTCTGTGGTCTGGGGGTTGGGCGGCGCCCCAAGCCAGGTGCCTGGTGAGTGTTGCTCTGAAGGGTTGGACCCCTTGGTGATGGGACACAGCCGGCCCAGGCCTCACCCCCAGTGATCTCGGGCCCCTCCGACCCCACTTACAATTTCAATCGCGTCTGAAGCAGTACCCAAGGTCATGGCCTCCAGCTCCTTCTGGGAGGATTTCTCTGGCACCTGCAAGTGTGGCTCCTGGTTGGGAGCCAGTCCTCGTGTGACAGGATGCTGGATCTTTGCCCCAGTGTTTACAAGGGCTTCGGCTTCCTCAAAACTTGACCTGAGGAAGCAGAGAGCATCTTTACTTGTCTCACTGGGAATCTCAGTGAAATTGACCAGGATGCCCCGACTCAGGCACCACCCCAAGGGATCCCGCACTTCAGAGCTGTGCTCCCAGAGGGAAACTGGGGTGGGTGCTGGGGGGGCCAAGGAGCTCGGAGGCTGGAGAGGGTGGTCCAGCCCCACCTCAGGGCCTGAGGGGGAGGGTCAGGAGCACATATGCCACTGGTGGAGTGAAGCAAACGGCCCGTCCCTCGGCGGTGCGCCCTGAGGGAAGTGACTGTTTCTTTTTCTGTAGGACAGGAGACGAGACAGCGCTCAATGAAGGTCAAGGGAGATACTGGCCGCATGTGAAGCACCTGACATGGTGCCCGTCACCATGATTATTGCAGTGACGACATCACCACCATCGTTCTCAATACCCTGGGTGGATTCAAGAGTCAGTTTGGGAAGTCAAAGCAAGAGCTTTCACTCCGGCTCAGAGAAAGGGGCAGGTAAGGGGCTGGGAGGGTGCCAGCCCCAGAGTGGTGCCCCACCCTTACCCTGTCCAGTGCCCCACGGCTCAGAACAGGACTCTAACCAGTGCTAATTCACAGCCATGTTAGCAGGGGTCATCTACCCGGCACGCTCCCTTACAACATCTCCGTTTCATCCTGCCAGTGGCTTTGGAGGACAGGCACCCCCCGCCCCACTGCACAGCTGGGGGGGGTGCCTGGAAGACTGAGAGCCTCAATTAATCCTCATGAAATTCCCACAGCGTCAGTGTTATGACTACCCTCATTTTACACATGAGGAGAAGGCAGCACAGGAGGGTCACGTAACCTGCATCAGGTCACACAGCCAGTAGGGGTGGGAGTGGGACTCCGGGTCTGAATGTGGCGGCATGCTGCCTCCCCATGGGACAAATCACAAGACAAAGTTGTATGTGCACTGGGGGGCGGTCGGAGGGGTCACGCATTCAGCCTCTGAGAGGACAAAGGGCAGTGGGTAACGCCCCCCCACCCTGCATGTATGTCCGTGGGGACACTCAGAGACCCGGATGTGGGCTGCCTGAACACATCACCGCAAATGAAACCATGATCACGCCAGGACAGCAGTGCCACAGGGCTGAGGCCTGGGGACGGCTGGCCTGACCTGAAACTCTCTCCTCACGGAAGTCATACCCTGAACACGGCGTCGGGGACTCGGATGTCCGGACCGGGGGAGACTTGACCGGGCTCTCCTGAGACGTGTCAAACATAAGGTACAGGGCCTGCTTCTTCGGGGGGTCATCGTCCTGCTGCAGGGATCAAAGGCACAAGTCAGCTCGGCTGCAGGTGCTATCGAGACGAAAACCAGAGCTCTCTTCAACAGGACAAATAACTCATCGGGGAAAAGGCTTCTTTCTTCTTGAGCCACCCAGAAGGGAGGAGCAAGCCAGTGCTGGCCAGGGGAGAGGAGAGGAAGGTGGAGGAGGTGTGAGTGTGGGCTGCTGGGTAGTGTCGGGGGGAGAGGGACCGTAATGGTGTCGGGGTGCTGCATGCTGTTCAGTCCTGGCCATCCCCTCTGGATGGGCAACCATGCGGCCACTGGGGATAAATACAGGGGTAGGCAAGACCCCAGCCTGGGCGGTGCCCACATCAGATGGGGGCGGGGGGACGAGTATGATGGCCCAGTGTGGCGAACACCTTCCTCATGGTCTGCTGACTGCAGGTCAGAAGCCGCAAGCCCAGCAGCGATGAACGATGCGAAAAGATACAGATACGAGCAGTATGTCTGGGCCATTAGTGTCACAGCAAGCCCTTCAGGTGCCTCTGGACCTCTGGTGGCCTCACTGGACGACAGCAGGCACGAGAGGTCACGCTCAGAGCCAGGGGCTCTGCAGGCAACAGACAGGAAGCCTGGGGGCACAGCTAACCCACCAAAGCCACTCAAATGAAAACGGTTAGTGGGTGAGGGGGAGAGAGACTTCTTGCAAGGCGAACCAATCTTCAGTTACGTAAAGCAATTCATTTGAAGAAAACAGGTAATAGTACGCTTTAAAAACCGCCAAACCCCTGCTCCACCTTTCTAAGGAAATCTCTGACTAGTTCTTCCTCGGTCTAGGGAAGTGATGCAGGAAGCCTAACTGCATTCTCATTTGCTCCCTGAAAATGCCCTGTGAAGTGGACCGAATACAAACCTCCATCCCCCAGTCCCAGTTCACCCTTACTGTGCACCCAGGACGCTGCGGGCACGGAGGACCCTGGATTTGGGACCTGAGCTCAGGCGGAGGCCGGGCCCTCCATTTTCACAAGACAGGGAGGGAAAGCAAGTCCCCCGCTGGCCTGAGGCAGAACTTACAGGTAAGGAGGAGCCGATTTTCTCCATATATTCAATTTCATAGGAGTTTCTGTATTCCAACTCTGCAAAAGAAACAAAAGGAGAATTAGTGTCAGGGGAAAAAAAAAGAAAAGAAAAAGGAAAAGTTTGGGCCAGGCAGGGTGGGGCCTGAAACCAGACTTTAAACTCCGAGCCTGTCCACTGACTCGAGGTTTCGATCTCCGGCTGGAAGGGGAGGCGCAGCTCAGCCGTTTGCAGACCACTCGTGAACCTCTTGCGGCAAAGGGGCTCCTGCCATCTGGGCGCCTGAGAGGGTCCAGGGGAACTCAGCGTGAGCAGCACAGGTCTGAGCAGGAACAGATCTGAGCACTAGGCACCAGTTTTCACAACTGTCTATTCTGAGGGTTGCTTTTCTGTGTTTCACAGCATGGAGAATGTCCCCACATCCTGACGACATTCTGGAAGTGGCCCCACCGCAGTCCCTGTCTGAGAATGTAGCCCCGGCCACACTCCGAGACAAGGGAAGAGCATGCATTGTTCCTATACTGCTGCTTGTGAAGAGAAGCTTTGCAAGTCACCTGGAACATTCCCCAAAATCCCACCGGTGCCCGCAGGCCTGGTCCAAATCAGGTTTTCAGATGCAAAGACTATCAAAGTCCAATTAAGTGGAGAAATGACCGATTTCAAATTGACTGGAGACCTACGCCTGCAAGGGAAACCTGAGAGGCTTTCACTGGAGTAGAAGCCCTGGGTCCCCCAGGTTCCTGGGGGAGGGGGGTTCCATGAGGACACCCAGCTCGGCCCCTCAGCGAAGCTCCCTGTCCAGTGAACGGACTCCGAGCACGCACGCCAGGCCTCAGACTGTGCTGGGCGCGGTGGATGTGGTGGTGAACACCACCAGAAAGGACTCTATCCTCACAGAAGCCACATCCACAGCTACCAGATGGTTCTTTCCTACTTGAGAAGAAAACCAAGAGGTCACATGTGACCCGCTCAGACAGCAGCTCTGCGAGAGCATACGTAGCGGTCCCTAAGGCCTGCATTCTTCTTTTTAACACAACAGAGAAACAGCAGTTCTGCTTTCAAGTTCCTTCTATTTCTACATATGGTTGAAGTCCTCACTCCAACAATGATGATTCCTTGAGGTGAGCTTTAAAATGACACATTTCCTGAAGACCGTCCCCAAACCTGCAAGGGTTTGGGGCTGTTGGCCGTATGAACTCAAGCACCGAAAACGTGGACAACTCTTCAGGAGTCTCTGAATCTCCCTGGTGAAGCCAACGTCTCCTTCCAGTGGGCTTGGCCTGCCCGGGGAACGATCAGCGGCCAGAAAGCCCTCATGCGTCCCGCAGGCCTCCGCCCGGGTCTGTCCGTCAGTCGGGAAGAGCAGAGACTGGCCAACCCCACACGGCCAGGCTGCAGTTCAACGTCTGGGACGGGAACGGGCCTCCGTTCTTCAGACGCACAAGTATTTGCTTATGAAGACTTACTGTCTTCCTCATCTTGTGAAGGAGAGGTCAGCTCCAGTGACGGTGAAGGACAAGGTGATTTCTAGAGCCTTCTCCAGATCTCTCACTTTCCACATGTAGGACCTCAGGACTATTATTTTATTATCCGATTAAAGGCTGTTTTAAGTTGAGAAGGTAACAGTGCAGCTGCTGCCTCCTTCGCCGAGGTATCATTATTAGTGCCATGGCATTATTTAACTCTAAATTACTGAACAGGAACCCTTCAGCACACCCCACAATGGCACAGAGCACCCAGGATGCACCACTCAGGCTAAGAGCCACCACAGAGATTTTTCCAGGGACTGCGGCCCCGGGTCCGTGCCCAGCTCTGGTGACCAGCTCGGCTCAGTCAAGCGTCCCGCCTGGAACTTTAGCTCGTCCCTTGGCAGCTGATCAGGGTGAGTTTCAGGTCACCGAGCTCGCTTACCTGCCTGCTTCCCCACCTGCCAACGGAGTCTCCCTTCCCACTGCCCAGTGCCCCCCATCCCATCCTTCAGAGGCAGTAGATGACAGTATAACAGTGGCGGACTGTCTGACCCCCACACCCCGAGAAATGTCTGCATCGTACATGGGAGCTTCAATCCCTGGTGACCCCCGGAGGTGTTCCTTCAGCACATGGCCTGAAATTTCCAATCATAGCCATCTGGGGGTCTCATTTATAATTTACAAAATGGCGCCTGGGTGGCTCAGTCAGTTAAGTGTCTGCCTTCGGCTCAGGTCATGATTTCAGGGTCCTGAGATCGAGCTCCATGTTGGGCTCTCTGCTCAGTGAGGAGTCTGCTTCTCCCTCTGCCTCTGCTCCTTCCCCCCAACTTGTGTGCACTCCTCACCATTCTGAATGTCTGTAGCATGACAGCGATGCACCCACCACAGAAGAACAGTTAGGCTCCTGAGAGGGGGCACCTTCCCCTCTGTTGGATGCGGGAAGGTAGGGGCAGATGTCACTGTGTGTTAGGGAGATGGCTGCTGGGTGACCCTCAAAGGCCCGTCCAGACTCATGAATCTAAAACACTGCTCTCCTTGGGTCTCTTGGACCAGACCTGGGAGAGGCTTTGCAGGCTCCTAATCTTTGCATCCCTACGGACCACAGGGACTAGGATTTTTCCCACCATGTTTCCAAAGATTGCACCAGAAGGGGCCATTTACTAAGCAAGCATTCGAAGAAAAACATTTGTAATTGCCAATCTGAGTTTTTAACCAGTGGGAGACGCTCAGTGTTGCCACAGTGAGCCGATGTAATTACCGCCCAGACGCGTCATTTTAATTACCTGGGCATCTTTCTAAACTAGTTCCATCCAGGTTTCTGGAACTATTCGGACAGCGTGAAGCTCTTGTGGACCCAGGTAGGGAAGCACCGCTGAGTTTAACACCCTCTTTCTAGAAACGACGAGAGGAAGCCTGCAGGGTGCTCCCATACAGGAGCGTGGTGGGCAAGAGCAGGACGCTCAGGAGGCAGGCAGCCCTGATCTGCGGGGACGAGCCCCACATCGCTCAGTAAGTCGTAACAGCTCAAAGCTCGCTCCTGGGGGGGAGGAGCAGACATCCACTCTCTAGAACCGAGAGAACGAAATGAAAGCACGTGTCCAAGCGCCTCAGTGGGGCTCAGAGCGCTGCACCAGTGACAGCTCCTGCCTAAATACTGTCACTTAGAGAACTGGCCTTGTAGCTAATACCTGTCCAGGCGGTCATTATTTCTAACCCAAAATTTCGTTTTCCTGGGATTTGTGATTTCCGTGGAACAGAGCCTCAATCACGGCCACAGCTCTGGCCAGCTTCTTTTTGGTGATGCCATCGGCACCCCAGGGGCGTGTCTGGACTTGACCTCAGTACGTTAACAGGAAGGACGATCCGGTAGGGGGGCTGGGCATCCGGTTTCTGCATCCAGCCACTGGAGGGAAGCAGGCTGTATTAGAAAGGTGAATGCAGGGTCAACACCTCCTGAAACTCTAACCCTCCCTTATACGTACAGATGATGGATTTCCGACGGCCCACAGTCGGCACTTCCTGAATCTTCCCAATCATTTTCTAAGGAGGCAGGTTTAATAGAGCTTTGTTTCAAACGTACAGATTTACCTATTTGTTGAATTTTTGCAGAAAACAAGCAATGACCAAATATGTCACTGAGCCACTGAGTTGTCTGTTTTGGTTCATTGTCAAAGATGAACAAACATGTTAGCATGGATTGGGACACCTATTAGCTTAACAGGTACTATTAGGATCTTTATATTTTCTATTAAAAATGCACATATTGGGGCGCCTGGGCCACTCAGTCGCTTAAGCATCTTCCTTCAGCTCAGGTCATGGTCCCAGGGTCCTGGGATGGAGCCCCACATTGGGCTCCCCACTCAGTGGGGAGCCTGCTTCTCCCTCTCCCTCTGCCTGCCACTCCCCCCGCTGTGCTCTGTCAAATAAAGTAAAATCTTAAAAAATTGCACCTACTTGCATCATCGTTACAGTAATAAGTGACCTCAGAGTGGCCTGGACCAAGCGTGAGAGACAGGGTACAGGGAGGCAGCCGGGGCGGGGGGGCATCCGGCAAAGTGGTTCCATCCACTGGGGCTCATGGCCCAGGTGTGTGTGCAGAGGAAAGGCCTGAAGAGGGGTAGAGCCCAGAGCCCCCGGGGTCAGGCTGCAGTGAGGTCACTGCCAAGCGTCCCAAACCCCAACCTGAGGGCCACCCAGACAGCCACCAAAAGGCTCTGCTCTGCAGAACACAGGACGCCAAAACACCCAAGTACACATAACTTAGATGGTCTTTCCATCTTCAAACCACAGACAGGCAGTGTGGTGAGAAGGTAAGCATCCAAAATCCCCGCACCCCAAAAATGAAACGGACCTCACTCATCTCGTTCAGAGACTTGGGCACAAAGCAAGCCACCGAGCGTGGCAGCCGGGTCACGGAAGAGCGTGCAGACGGAGCAATCCAAGCCACCCAAACTACCCGCTCTCGGTGAGTGACAGCACTGCCTGCCCGGAGGGAGCGGAAGGCGTTTAATGGAGCTGCTGTTTCCTTAGCAGCCGCTAAGAAGTGCAGGTAAGGTTTTCATGTGCGACGGTCCTCATATTGATTTCTACTCATTTTTTTTTTGAATGGTTGGATATCAAGATCTTGGAGAAGAAGACTGAGAACCAGCCCAACAGTCCGAGTGCTGGAGGCAAGCTCACAGCGGGGCAGGTGCAGGAAAAAGCACCGTCAGACCGGGAGATAGTTTCTGGCCTCAGCAGCTTTCCTGATGAGAAAGGCAAGTGTGGGAGCCAATAGAGAGATGCAGAAAAATCAGTGTGAGTAGAATACGCAGTTTACAAAAAAAAAAATCTTGATTCACCCAATCATGCTGTGCTGATCAGACAGATGAGTATTTCAAGCCAAAGGATCAGGCAGAAAGCTGAAAGCAAAAATTCATGTAGGAGGAAGAAAGATATTGATGAGAAAAGCAACACGCCTGGGGGCCTGTTCAGGAAAACAGTCCTCTGGCTGGCAAGCCTGGAGCGAACCCTCTGGTTTGGGGGCTTGAGTGGAAAGTGTGGCCCCACCCTGGGACTGATGGGCTGATGCTCAGTGGTGGCACTGGGAGACCCTAGGCCTGGGCAGGGGCTGACCCGCACGGAGCATTCGGCTTGAATGGTGCTGCTCGTAGCTGGGTGTGTGTTTCAGAATCACCCAGGCTCGAAAGCCACAGAGAGTGAGCAAAGCTCGAATGAGCACAGGATGGGAATCGGGAGGGCCCGGAGCTGACTGGCTCTCAGCTGGCATCTCGGGGTTGGGCTACAGCGGGATTCAAGCCTTAGGCTGTCTTAAAATGCAGCCTTAGCCTGGAGTGCCCGGATGGCCAGGCGACCTGGCTTGGAAGTTTCTTTCCTGGCCTTTTGCTCCCCAGGGGCAGTGTTCTCCAAGGCGGGGGTCCAACTGGCCACCAAGTTGCTTACCCTCCGTGGGTGAGTTGAATTTGGTGTCATTGACGAAGGTGGACAGGTCCGAGGGCTGCGGGTAGTCCTGTTTGTCAGCCTCCAGATCCACCGTCACACACGTCCACTTCTGGTTGGTGACCGCCAGCTTTTCCTCATCGGTGGCGTGGACCACTGCGGAGATGACCGGTGTTTCTGGTGTCGCCGCTGGCGTGGAGTCCTGGGAGCAAAAGAGAAGCAGTCTCTCCTCTCACATGGTCTCTGAGTCCCCGACGGCGCCCCCCCCACCCGAGTCTGGGGCCCCTCTAACCAGGACAGAGCCCCACCAAGCTCCTCAGCATGTCCTCGGACTCTGCTCAAAATGGTCCCAAGGAGGCAAATCCTTTCCTCTGTAATTTGTGAATTTCCTTTCCTAGTGGCTTGTTATGGGGGTGGGGGTGGGGAGCATGGGTTTAAAAAAAAATCAGAATTTTGTGTCTGGGTTATTCGAGACATTCCTGCTCATTCACTTTGAGGAAAAAATAAGGAAATTTACTTATTGGCACTTTTATTACTGCAACTCCCGTGTTATGTCCACACAGTGCCTGTGAACCAATCTCAGCAACATGGCTTGATGATCTCATGCCTGTGCAGAGGGGGAGCGGCTGAGCAGGGCAGGGGCAGGGGTGGGGGGGGTGCCTTTCTGTGCAGCCCCGCCCGACCACGGTCCGCTGGCTGGGGCAGTGCTGGCTCAGATGGAGGCCTGACATACACGCCCGAGGCCAGCCTTCCTCGCTCCATCATGGTGTAAATCTCATAGAGGAACTAGTTAGAGGGGGAAGGGCCCAAACCCCACTTCTTTACGGCGTGATTTCCTTTATCTCCCCACTTGGAATTTGGTTACATAATCCAGTGCTCCTGACACTCAGGCTTTCTCCCTATATATTCATTTATCTCCACGACTTTCTCAGCCTGGTATCCACAGAAGTTCTCAGCAGATGAACTGGCCAGAATGGACCGGCGTGTTTCCTGCAGAAGCCCCCAAACACTTCTGCGGAACATCTGTCTACTCTCGGGACACGCTCTGATCTGTCCCAAAGGGAGGGGATCAGAACGGTGTCTTCCAACAGCAAGGGAGCCCCCATGTAGGAGGTAAAAGAGGGTGCTGGAAACGTGCCCGCGATGAGCAGAAAAGCAGCTCTGCTGACTAGCAGGGAATCAGAACGCGTGGGCTTTAGCTGCCTGGGTGAGCGATAAAATCATACAACATATTCAAGGGAACACTGTACCTGAGAAGGTGGATCAGAGAGAGGAGACCGTTTTGGCGATCTTTTCACCCTAAATGTGTCACTGGAAATAAAACGGAAAATGTGAACACAACAAACAGTGGTACAGAACAGTCCAGAGCTACACAGAGCCGACCGAAGCCACGGCCTCCGCTGTCTGGCCCAGACCGCCCTCCGGCCTCCGCCGTTCCACACCGGCTAAGAGACGTCTACACCGACGATTCATCCCGACTTAACAACAGATATTATCGCTGCCCCCGAGGGAAAGAGTCCTCAAGCTGGAGATCTTTTAAAGAGATGCCATTTTGGAGAGCTGGCCCAGAAAATGCAGCTAAATTTAGCCAGATGTTCTTACTTTCAAAAGCAGATTTTGGTGAGATTAATGTATCCAGATTCCTCCAAGAAAGTCTGAACCAAGTGAGGTGTGGGGCAGGGACCTAGGTTCCCGACACCGATTAACAGGACCCAATTTACGGACTGGCAGGCCGACACGGCATATCATGAGGCACGGACAGAGCTGTGCAGAAACACAAAGGAACGTTCTGGGTCTTCGGGGAGAATCCCTTCCCACTCACTGCAACTCTGAGCGTAAAGGATTCCTGCCCCTCGGCACGTCTGGGTGAGATTCCAACCAGAGGCAGGGCCGGGGTGGGAGGATTCTTCTTTAAATTGTAGTGCAATGCCCATAACATACAATTTACCACCTGCAACCTCTAACGTCGGTAGTGCCAAGTACTTTCACATTGTACAAGCGATCTCCAGCACTCCTTCCGGGGTGAGAGATTTCTCTAGTGTCAATTCCTAAACACCGTTAATGACTCTTTTCTCCCTTCCTCTCTCCTTCATGTAAATAATTAGGGGCAGGGGCAGGTCACTCAAGAAAAGGAAACATCAGATCAGACTTGCAAAGGGGTCAGAAGGAGAGCACTGTTAGCACACATGGTTCCACGGAGTCACTGAGTGGTCAGGGGGTCGTTTCCCAGGCAGAACGGAGGCCTCCCCACCTCTGGCCTGACGCCTGGTCTCAGGCCCCTCTGCGGTACGGTCCTGCCCCCAGCAAAGCAATGGCATTTTGGGGTGCGGGCTGCCCCCTGACCTTAGACCCCAATACCTCTCCCTGCTCTGAACATTAACTGGGTGGACAGAGCAATTTGGCACTCAAGTTCCTTCCTTGTGTTCTCTTCAATAAAACGCTCCAACAATGGCATTCAGTCATGAAAAACGACTAGAAATGGTTATTTACAACATTTATAGCATTTGCCATACGAGCAGTGCAGCCCAGCCTGAAGCATATATTTATCCATGCATATAAATATATAACTGTATATTTGAGAGTTGCTAAATGGCTCTAAAAAACTAAAGAAATCCCTCAGGCAGAAGCAAGCCTGAGAGACTCAAGCCTACCCCAGGGGCCGCTGGATGCCTGGGACCGGGCCAGCTTCCCTTGTAAGGACAGGGAGGCAGGTGGGTACCTGTCCTGGGGCCTCTGGGAGCTGCCCACAACGTCCCTCCCATGGTGGCAAAGCAGCACAGGCACAGAGATGGTTTGCTCGGGTTCCGCCGACGCCCAGCAGGGTGAGCCGTGGATGGGGCTCCGATCGATACCCGGCCTGGTCCTGGGAGACCGAGGACGCAGGCCCAGAGCAGGCTGGCGAGGGCTCTCACAGCCATGTGCTCCACTCTGAGCCAACCTGGCATTTTAGGGGGTCTCAGTTAGAACCGGCCCCACAATCCCCGCGTGCACAAGTGACCTCGGGCCACTGCCTCTGGTCGGCCGGATGGTTATTTCGTTGTGAAGTCACAGTGCTTTGAAAGCAATCACTCAATGGTCCAATTAGAAATCAAAGAACGGAATGAGAGCTTTTAAAAAAAATGTATGAGTTTCAGATGAAGACATCCAATATGCAAGGGGGAAAAAAAAGTTCCATTCCTGACAAGCAGGCAGATGTTGGATAATCACATTTTCACAGCCAAGCAGTTTCACTTATGCTAATCACTCTGAAACAGGAACGTAACCTCTGCTACTGGGGAGCCCCGTGCCCCCCACCATCCCCAGGCCCGACACAGAACTACATAGGCAGCAGCCATGGAGAGGAATGAAAAGAGCTTGAAAGCAAAAACAAAAAGAAAAAAGCACAGGTAGGGTGAAAGGCAGATTCCATTAAATTTACTTACAACAGAGAACACACAGACATCACATCTTCAACCATCCTAAGACAAGAAGACAAGAAAAAAGAGAGACAGACAGAAGGAACTGACAAAAAAGATAAATCTGCAGACGACTGGTTATCAGGGGCTTGGGCTACAGGAGTCATCCACAGTGGGTTCTGCTGGTGAGTGTGGCCAACGTCCCAGCTTTCTGGAGAAGGGCTCTCAAAGAGCACCTTCCTCTCTTGGTTCCGATGACCCCATAAGGTGCTGGTGCCCAAAGAGCTTTGTCACACAGTGTAGGATTCCAAGCCATCTGCACTAGAGGTGACACCCAGAGATGGGCTGGCTTCCCTGACCCGTTACTTAGCTCTGATGACAGGACAGAACATAACCAAGCTACCTGTGGGGAAGAAGGAGGTGCGTGGTGGCCACAGGTTGGCTCTCATTCCAAAAATGACAGACTGTGGCTTTGTCATCTGGGCATTTCAGACTTCTGTTCGAGGCTTAAAAAAAAGCTTCCAACACAGCTTTGACAGAGCGTCTAAGGAGGGCCTGGTTGGG
The DNA here is from genome assembly GCF_024610735.1 of Ursus americanus. NCBI lineage: Eukaryota > Metazoa > Chordata > Mammalia > Carnivora > Ursidae > Ursus > Ursus americanus. The sequence goes on from NC_142132.1 coordinate 9,569,166, forward strand.
GACCTGATCTCAGAAAAGTCTTGGGATCCAAGACTAATAACTGCTTAGAGAACTTCCTCTCAGGAAGCCCCAGATTCTTCTCAAATGTTAACTTCTCGGGGAGCCCTGAATGGGAGGTAAAAAGGTCACCCTGTCTCAATTCATACCAGGCAGAGTCAGAGAGGCCAGCGGCTGTGGTCTCTTCTGCCAAGTTGGTGCCAGAAGCCTGGTCTCTGAGGCCTTGTTCAACTATTGACCATACTTCCCATGAGGGCAGGAGAAAGGCTCCAAGCACCGTCCCCACTACGCTGGGACCCACATCCTAAGCAGGGACCCGTAGCCATCCAGGTGACAGCTGGGTCTGGGGACGAACTCCAGAGGCACTGACACGGAATACTGAAGGGTACTCTACTTGGCAAGTGTCTGTGGACAGCGGAACCGATTATGAATGGCCTCCTGAGGACTGTCTTCTCACTGTTCTCTTCTGGACCTACAGGGCCTTGGAGTCTCGTCTGCAAAAGATGGCTAGAAAAAGGAGTGAAGACAAACGAGGTGCTTCTCATGGGCTGGCTGAGGTGCAGGGAGGGGCCCAGGCCAGACCTCTCATTCCTGGGCCATTGATGGGCAGACACAAATCCTATAAATTCTAACAATATTTTAAGGGTAGATCTCCTAGCTTGTAGACCACCCCAAAAAGCAATTCCTGTGCTAACCAGGGAAAAGGCTAAGTCACCAAAAGGAGGTTGACCAGGTCTCTACTGGACGGTTCCCTCTCTATGGGCTCTCCCACACTCCCTTGGAGTCAAATGAGAGGTCTCCAGCTAAAAGTAATGCTTTAACCCACTCTCATAATAAGGCAAGGGATCAAGGTCTGTAGACCCACAGGGATATGTGGCTGGGAAATGCCACCACTGTGGGCACAGAGAGGAAGGGAAACAGGTACTGTGTTGCAAACCTGGCGGCATTATGGCTGATGGGGGGAAGGGTTAGGGCAGCCACGTTCATCCAGACACACGACCCGGGATCACAGCCAATGCACAGGCCCGCGTCTGATCTTACCACCTTGCGCCCCTGAACTTACGTCTTTAGTGGCGTCTTCTTCTTCTTGGCGGGCTTGTTCAGCCCATCGCCATCCACTCCATTGGCTTCGATGGCACTGGCTGGGATCTCAAAGGAGGCTGGCGATTTAGAAGGCGAGCTGGGGGTTTTCGAGGATGTCTTGAAAGGGTCAACGGATTCATCACAGGCGTCTGGGTCAAAGTTGTAGGACTGTTGGGGCAGTCTGGGGGAGTCTTGCATTTTGGAGGTGGAAGAAAAAGGGTTAAAATTGGGGTCATCCCACTTGTCAATATCAAAGGTGTAGGTACCTTTAGCAATAGGGATGTCATTGGGCTCATCGGGGGACCTGGTTGGCGAGGCAGGAGTGTTGTCGAGTTTCTCGGGGTTTTTTTTCATCTTTGGCCTCCTCAGGGGCATTTTGGCAACTGGCTTTTTGCCTAGCTTTTTGGTAGGAGGGGGGTTTTCCTGCTGGGTGTCCCAACTACCCTTGTCCTCAGAATAGTCAAACTCCAGCCTCACCGAGAGCCCTTTGACTGGGGAGTCCTCCTGCCCCCCACTATCTGATGGGGTCACCTCCACCGCCTCCGGAGCCGTGGCAAGAGGCCACGTTTTCCTTCCAACCGGGGGGGAGTTCTGCACTCTGCCACTTCCAGAAGCTGGGGGGATGGCCCCTTCGGCGGCCTCAGGGTCCAGAGGGCAGGCGGCCTTGGGCAGAGCAGTGGCTTCCAGGGGCGCCTCCTCCAAGAGGGCTGGTACAGAACCTTCCGTCTTGGCCAATTCCGGTTTTGTCTCGAATGCGCGACTCTCCTCGGTGGAGACAGGATTCTCTTCCAGTGGCTTCTGCTGTGTCTCTTTCACGGGGGGGGTTTCGGTGGGTTTCTTAGTGGTCTGCTTCTTTTTTAAGGAAGGTGGCCTTGGTTTTTTAGTTCGCTTAAGGGTACTGGAAGCACTGCTTGAACCCGTGCTGTACGTATCTGCAGCCGGAGCCACGGCCTCGGGGTTGCCTGAGCGGGAAGCACCATCAAAGTCACTGGCTTGCAGGCTGAGAGAGCGGGACAGCGTGGACTTGGAGACGGGCACAGAATCCGTGGATTTCCTCCGCGTGTTCACTTTGCATTCCTGACTCTTAGAGTCCGAGCAGCGGGGCTCCAAGGTCTGGAAGTCATCCACCAGCTCGATGCTGTCAAAGTCTAAGTTGTAAGTCCCGCTGCTGGCTATAGGCTTGTCTTCATCGAAGACGGCAGAGAAGGAGTGTGACGGGGGGCGGAAGGGGCTGCCTTCCACCGAGCTGCTGCGTGGGCCATCGGGGACAGAGGCCGGCTCAGCACCGCAGCCTGAGGAAGAGGAGACGAAGCCGTGAGTGAAGGACACGGGACACTGGAGCATGTCTCGTCTTGCGCCAGACTACTGCCCTTGAAGCCGAGGCCCCAGCCCCCTCCCCCAGGCCCTCACTGGGTGGGCGCCATGCTTGGGTACAAAGCCTGCTCTCACCCATCACTGGCTCCAGACCCTGGGTAGGCTTACCCGCCGGTTCCTCATCTGTAAAATGGGAGTGAGGAGGGCTGTTTAGGGAAGAGCTCAAATCATTCAGTCGTTCAAAAAAAACCTTTACCTAATTCCTAAGGCACCATTCTGGGCGTTGGGGATTCAACAATGAACAAAACAGACCAAATCCTTGCCCTCCCGGAAGTTACAGTCTTCAGGGAGAAGACAGTTCAGAAACAAATAAGCAAAATGTACAGACTACCAGATGGTGATAAGCACTAGGGAGAAAAACAGAGCCAGGGTAGGGGCACTGCAATTTGAAAATAAAGTAGTTGGCAAAGCCCTCCAAGGAGGAAACACTTAAGCAAAGATCAGAAACAAGGTAAAGGTGTGAACCAGGAGGATATTGGGGGGGGGGGCATCACAGGCAATAGGAACAGCAAGTGCAAAGGCCCTGGGGTAGAAGCATGCCTAGCGTGTTAAAGAAATAACAGAGTCCAGTATGACTAAAGCAAGGGAGAGGAAGACAGCCATTACCATCATCGAGCCTGTTCTTGACTACGCAGAGCTTATGGTGAGGAACCACGGGGAGACTTTCCGTGGAGGCGCCCAGGCCACTGCAGTAGGACTGAGTATGCCCCGCCTGCCACCTATCCCTACGCCAGGCATCCCCCATAATCTCTCTCTACAACTCTGCCTGCCACGCTCCTCTTTTTGGCCTTTCCTCTGGCCCAATCCCTCTCCTCCCTTTGCTGCTCTTCTTCCCAGCCTCTCCACCCCACAGCCACTGCCGGCCACAGAGGCTGCTCCTTATTTTAAAACACGCCGTGTACGCTCCACACGTTGGCCACGAGATGTTCCATCATCTCATGACCCCAATGCTCCACGGGGATCTGGCCAGCCCGGCCTTGGCTTGGCTACCCTGGGCTCTGCCCGCATCAGCTGGTGCCTTTCACGCATTTCTGGGTTCCCAGCTGTCCTGGGCAGTCAGCACGCCAGAAAACGAACACTATGTCACTGGACAAAGGAGGGCGCAAAGAGGTCTGCAGAAGGGACTGGAGAGTTGGCATAGGCATGGCCCGGGACAGCGTTCCCTAAGTTGTGTTTCACCGATGGGAGTTACACCCCCGACACCCACCCTGTGCCCATCTGGGCCAGAGGCCAGATAAAACACAGGGTGTTCAGTTAACTTTGCATTTCAGATCATTGAAAAAGGGTTTTCATATACATACGTCTTGGGAATGCCTCGCTTATCTGGGATTCAGATTTAACCGGACGCCCTGTATTTGCTGAGTCTGGTAGCCCTACCCTCCACCCCAACAAATGGACGTGGTTTGGGAAATGATCGGCCAACCCTGAACCAGCCTCTCGCTGGACATCTTCTCAGAGCAATGCACGTTCACCCCTGCAAATGCGCAGGGGTGAGTATTGGTGTGCTGCTTCCTGACTTCGCTCATGAGCAGATATTTCTCTTGGAGCACCTGGCAGAGAACCCCCGGCCCAGGAGATGACAATGCGAGGGAAGTCCAAGCCTCCTGAGTTCAGGAATGGGCCTGACTCATCTTTGCTCGCCCTGGACGGGTCACACCTTCTCTTGCAGGCTGGAAGCCGGTCTCTTCATGGCTCTAAACTTTCCCGTCTCTCCTGCACCCAGTGCCCCCCAGGCCCTACTTGCAGTATATGTCCTGGAAGACAGGGGGGGGGGCACTTCCTTAAAGCCTCAGAGCTCTTCCCACCAAATGATTCCTCCCTCACCTCAAAAACACTCCTGCTTCCCTCCCATCTCAAAAGAAGAAGTCTCCTCCCTGCTTCTTTCTAAAACCAACTTCCTCTCAACTTCCTCCAGGACCTGGCACCCTCAAGCACCCCATCCTCCTGCCTGGACATACAGCACAGAGGACTCAGAAGGACCAGAGGACGCAGGGGAACAAGTGCTTTCAAGGGGGCCTTGCGGGAGGGAGAAGGAGCCTCAGCCCATCCCACTGTGTCCAAAGCAAGGCCCACAGCCGCCAGCCTCCTCTCTCTCAAGCTGCACGGGCCTTCCAAGGCCCTTCAGATTGTTAGCAGTTCCCCAGAATCACGCAACATGCAACCATCTGCTCTCTGTCTGACCCAGAAGAAAAGCTCCCTACCTGCTTAACACCCTTTCCTCTTTAGAACTGACATTCCCTAATTAAATCATCATGGACCAGGAAACCCAGTCTTGCTGCAGGGCGTCTCGGCCTTGGCACTGAGGCTGTATCGGGATGGCTACTCCTTTGTAGGGGGGCTGTGCTGTTCGCTCAAGGATGTTAGGCAGTATCTTTGGCCTCTTAACCACTAGATACCACTGGCATCCTAAGCCCCGTTAGGACAACTAAAAATGTTTTAGAGGCGCCTGGGTGGCTCAGGCAGTTTAGCATCTGCCTTCAGCTCAGGTCATGGTCTCGGGGTCCCAGGATCACGCCCCACGTCGGGCTCCCTGCCCAGCAGGGCGTCTGTTTCTCCTTTGCCTCTGCCCATCCCCCCCTTCTTGTGCGCTCTCTCTCTCACATAAATAAATAAAATCTTTAAAAAAAAGTTTCTAAAAATTGTCAAATGTCCCCTTGAGGGGCACCATCGTCCCTGGCTGAGAACAGCTGTCTCATTGTGTGGTCGTTAAGCAGGTCAGTCCACAGGGCCCATTACAGGGCCGGGAGGGCCTGAGTCAATCTGAAGACAATGGCCACGAACTACCATATGGAATCCAACCAGGGTCTCAGCAAAGGCCACACTTCCCATGGGGCAGGGAGGAAAGGTCTAGAGCAGGCAGGGCACGGTGTCTCCAGTCACCTCCAAGGCCCCCACATGGGCCTTCCCAAGCAGTCTCTCAGCGAGGGTAAGAAAACAGGCTTCAGGGGCGCCTGGGTGGCTCAGTCATTAAGCGTCTGCCTTCAGCTCAGGTCATGATCCCAGAGTCCTGGGATCAAGCCCCGCATCGGGCTCCCTGCTCAGTGGGAAGCCTGCTTCTCCCTCTCCCACTCCCCCTGCTTGTGTTCCCTCTCTCGCTGCCTCTCTCTCTCTGTCAAATAAATAAATAAATAATCTTAAAGAAAAGAAAAGAAAAGAAAAGAAAAGAGAAGAAAAGAAAAGAAAACAGGCTTCACCCCATGGGGAAGCAATTGCCAAGGAGGGAGGGCCACCATCGAAGGGGCACACCTGGTTTCCTGACCACCTGCTTGCACCTGACAACTGCTGTGTCCATCCTCTGCCTCAGGGTACTTAAATGCACCAACTTACTCCACCTGCAGAGTGCAGCCTGGTTTCCCAACAGAAGGGAGTCAAGAGGTCTGGGTTCCAATCCCAGAGCCCCTCACGTGCTGCGAGATAGAGGGCGAGGTCTGGAAGCTGCACATCTCACTGGGGAAGCAGGAGATGCCATCTGACACGCACGGATGCTGTAAGCACGGGGGATGATTCTTGGCTGAGTCAGCGATGAAACTCACAAAGAGCCCAGCGCAGGCCTGGCACACGGTGGACACTTACACGGGAGCTACTGTTTAATGATGCAACATTTCCTTCTGTCCCCCATCAGCCAGTTCTGAGCTCTAGGAACACGGCCACCATACAGCAGCCACCCACACTGCGATCTCAGAACCACGGAAGGTCAGAAAGGGAAGGAGGATCTCGGAGGACCGGCAGGCTGCCCTCTTCATGTTATGGGTAAGAAAACCGGGCTCAGACAAGCTGCATCCGGGCCCAGGCCGGCCCAGACGAAGGGTAGATACAGGCAAACCCCCAGCATCCTCCCCATCCTCCTGTCCCGTGGGGCATGACCATGCTGGCAGGACCCAAGGCGAGGCAACCGACTGGTTGTTTTTGACAATGTGGGTTTCCAGGGGAGCAAATCATGTCTTTATTCACAGCCAAGGGTCTAATCTATTATTTCATGTGGCTCTTTCGGCACTTTTACCAATATCCCGGGTGCTTTGCAGATGAAAACCAAACAATAGATACCCCCCCCCCCCCACACACATGCCCTTTCTTTCCTGCGGTTCTCAGAAGGAACCCTTCTTCCCCTCTAGCCACCTCTGAAAGCAGGCACATCCACTGGTCACGCCTCTGCTGTGCCCCATGCTGTCTGCAGAACGGACAGGCAGCCTTTTCAAACAAGGGCTGCGAATCAAATGGATCTTTGTACAGCCCAAGCCCGGGGGGCTTTAAGCAGTCACGATCCCAACCGTAAGAGCCCTTATTGTGTAAGCCACATATATTTAGCTTCACTGGAGTTTTCCAAGAAGGAGAAACACAAAGTCCCTGTTCAAAGACTCCAACCGATGTAATCAAAAGTTCTGTGGGGCTGTGACTCGTGGCGATTACCAGCTCCACCCTCTTCCGGGTGGGGGTTACCTCCTAATCCCCTGCAACGCTCATTCGTTCTGAAGTTGCCCTCTAAGAAAGAGGCGGGAGCTGTGCATGTGTTTGTTTTTAAGAACGGAGACCGTTCTTTGCTTTGTTGAAAAGCAAGTCAGGCAGAAGAAACAAGGACAGGCCACAGAAAAGAACAGAAGCAGCAAACCATCCCCAGACGCTGTCAGGATGCGTGGCTGGGAATCCTAGAGAGCGCACATCAACTCACAGCAATGGCCCTTCCCTGTTTACTCCTTGGTGCGGGCGGATGAATCGCACACCGTAATACACCATCCTTTTCTTCTCAATTCTTTCCTAAAGTATCCCACACGTTTGTGGGCATGAACTTGTATCCACAAAAAAAGATGGTTTATCTCCACTCACGTGTTTGATCTAGGGATGACAATCTATTTGTCATTCATTTTCCATTAAACCTAAGATTTTTTTTCACAGTACTATAGGAAATGAATTTTTATATGCTTCATAATATGAAAGAAAAAATGGGAACGCTAAAAAACTCTCAGCAGTCCTTCCGGCTCCTTCCCCACCTTAAAATCAAATAAACTGCAATAATTTCTCTCTCAGGGCCCAGCCCCTGGATGAGCCATGCAGAATCAGACACTACTAGCTGACGAGCTGTCAGAGATGGGAGAATATGAAAACTGCCTTTGTCAGATACCAGCAAAGACATCTGCCCTCCCCCCAAAATGGTCCTAACCCTTCCTTCCAGGACCGGGGAGCATATCTGCTCAGGAATCAGCCCCAGAGTCTACCCTTTCTAAAATAATAGTCTGTTTGAACCCAGGGCAGGTAGAAAGAATTCTACCCATTTCTTTGTAAAACCAACATCAAGGTCAAAATGTCATTTGACTTTACAGTTCACCTGGCTTCTGGCCAGGGCAAGAGTACAAATGGAGGCCCAGCCATCAACTTGCTCCTTCTCCTCCCACCTAAGCTCCATCCCTTACCTGGGGTGGCCTTAAGCACAGGTATGTGGACACTCCACCTGTAGGTCCCAGTCCCCACCCTGGTTCCTCCCTGGCTGAGAGGTATAAACATGGGTACATTCAGCCCTGGGAAGATGGGCCATGAGAAGGGGACTGGGTGGGCCCAGGAAGTGGCTGCCCCCAGGTATCTAGAGTGTGGTCTAAGAGACTGGCCCTGCGGCCTCACCACAGAGAGAGGACTGTGGCTGGATGAAAGCCAGCGTGGGGCCCTCGAAAATACACGGCCCAAAGCAGGAAGGTAGTCCAGATCTAAGGACAGTCCCACCTGGCCCTCTGACCGGCCTGCAGGGCCATTTCTGGCAGTCCCCACCTCCTTCCTGGTCTCTTGTTAAACTTCCACACTGGAGATGGTCCCACCCCGGCTGGTTTAACTGGAGGACGGACGCACAAAACACCAGCCGGGTGGGCAGGCTGGGGCTGAGGACTGAGACCTGTCCCATTCCCCGTACTTCCAGCAATCCCATCTGAAAGGTATGGAGAGATCTGTGTTTTAAGTCACAATGGGGGAGAAAGGAGGCAGGAAAGTGATATGAAGTCAGGTACCTTGAGGTTAATGAGGAATAAATGAACCATCCATGCGTGGGTTTGGCTATCTATGGCTTTCTCTTCTTTCCCATTTACTACGTATCTCCATTCCCGAGCCTATGGGGGCTACGGTCTTTAATAAAAATGCAGATTCATGTGGGCTGTCAAGCACCAGTGTTCTTATGGGAGCCAAGGGCCACATATTAGCATCCAAGGTAGAAGCCCTAATAGAAACCTCCCAGACCCACTGACCCCTCAAACCCAATTCTGGATGCCAAGTGAAAGGTACCCAGAGCTAAATGCGTGGTTTCCCCACAGGCCTCCCCTAAACATCATCAAAGCAGACAGAATTATCCACTATATCTGCTCACTCTTAGTTTTCACTCACGAAACAGCTCGGAGCAGAGAGGCCCCAGTGCCTGGGTAGTGTCTAAGGAGCTCCAGCAACGGCCCCCGGGAGTGGGTGCCCCACTCCAGCTACCCCAGCCCAGGGCTGCTCCCAAGCTTCCCCGGGTGGGTGGGGGGAGCGCCTGACCTTGGTTACCTGGTTCTTCCAGGGGAGGCTGTGTGCTGATCTCAGGTTCTGGAGTGACTTCGGGGGGCGGCGGGGGTGGGGCTGGTGGAGCTTTGACAGGAGTCGTCGACTCGGGGGTCTCAAATGCTTCTTCAGAGTCAGAACTCCTGATGGAGAGAGGAGGAGAGAAACACGGGGTTAGGCAGGGGCCAGGGGCCAGTGCTGCTGAGGCTGTGTGGCCTCTGACCCCCGCCTGGGACTGCTAGAACCAGGCTTGTTGCCTAATTAAGCTGTTCGAGGACAGATGTGAGGAAAGTCATTTCCCAGCATGATTCCCAAGAGTGAATCTCATTATCACCAGCTTTATTCCCAAATGACATATGCCTTGAACTTAGCCCGAGAAATACATACTTCTGGCCTCAGTGACAAATACAAACACCGGGGAATCTTTTGATCAACTCTGGCACCAATTCGGTCACACTGATATTCCCAGGAACACATTTCGATGCCATGGTTCCAACACATCACAGGGTCCCCATTCCGTGAAACCAAATTGCATATGGCCTCTCCCCATCCATCATTCTCTCCCACTGCCCTTCCTTCCCAGGGCTTCTCGTAACTTATTATAGACGTATTCACCTCCTAATTGTGTTAATTATCTTTCTCATCTACTGGGCTTCAAGGCCATGAGGGCAGCTGGCCTTATTTATTACAGCATTGCGGAGCCTAAGCCAGGAGGCGGTGAATAAACATCTGTTGAATGAATGAGTGAATGAAGGAAGGAAGGAAAGCAAGCTGGCAAGGCAGCTCTCCGGAGGATGTGCCAGACCAAGACATAAAACACAGCCTGCTGACCGCAACGATACGATAATGACCACTGCCGCTCTGCGGGAGGCTCTGCTCTCCGGAAGATTCTTCATCCAGAGAACTGCGCCCAAATTCCACCCAGAGGACACCCGCCCCAGAAATAAGGGGGAGGCTGCTCAGCAAACTAAAGCCTTATCCTGGGCTCCAGAAAACCCAGAGCAGACAGCCCTTCTCCATTACCCTGCTTCTACTGGGCGTTCAATTTTAAGCCAGAAAGAATGAGACCTCCCCAAATCGTGGAGCCAGGCCTGTGTCCTCGGGCCACGGGGCAGCTCCCGCCTTGCACACAATGCCCAGTGGTGCGCGGTCCTAGACTACCCTCACTCTGAGATGCCCGAGCCCCAGCCCCTGGGCTGATTCCCGACTCAGGATAGTATACAGTGACTAAAATGCCGCTTACTCATTCGCAACAAGGAAGGTCTTTATCAAGACAGTGGATACTTAGAGGACTGCGGCTGGCACGAGTGACCCAGCAGGCAAATCTGGGTGAAGATGTTTGTAATCAGAGGGTGACGAGCCAGGTGAGTATGGAGCAGGAAATGCTCCCGCTGCTGAGCTGCTGCAAGGGTCCAAGGACTCGTGACCTCCACAGAGGACAGCCTCTACTTCTAAGACTATCTGTCAGCCGGCAGAGAGAACCAGGAACCAAGCCAATCCCTCCACCGTCAGCCAGCACAGGAAAAAGGAGCCATTTGGGGAGTTCTCCTTCAGAAATATCTACACATTGATGTTTTTACAACTTGTTAGAGACTCATTTTATCAGTGCCAAAGACCCCACCCCCAAGAATCCTGGCTCCTGCAACCAGCCCCAAAGCCCTCCAGGGATCCAAAGAGATGAACAGAAACACCAGAGCTGCTTTTGATGGCATCCAATGAGCCGAAGCTTGCATACTATCAAATTTCGTGAGGAAAGCCTGAAACCCTCCCCACAGGACAGGGGCCATGCTGACCTTTTACAAACACACATGAATATTAAACGCCTTCGCTTTGGTCCAGGGAAGTGAAGATCCACACTTGGCCAACAAGAGATCAAGGTACCTGAGTGTTGCAGAGTCCGTTTACCGGCATGAAAAACACAAGGAAGTTACACGAGGCAGTATCGAAGAGAAACAAGAGTTCGGATCACCCGGGGGGGCCCCAGACGTCACCCTGCCCCCAGCACTGCACGCGTCTGGGGCAACACTGACAAGACGCACGGAGCCAACTTGCCTCTTTCCAGAGTTTCCTTGAAGGGCCATCAGACTGGAGTCCCCACTGCTGGTCACTGCTGTCCACATCCACTGGGCCCATTCCACCAGGGGCCATATCCTCCAGGAGGCAAAAGCCATCTCTGCTGAAGGACAGCCTTGGTCCCCTGAAGTCCCACCCCCGATTCCCCTGCCGTATCTCTGGGATCTAAATCTGTCCACGATGTCAGGAAGGAGTTAGCCACACTGCCGGCCACAGGCGCTGCAAGCTTCTCCAGCGTGCAGGAGAGACGTGGAGTGAGAGGCTGCGTGCTCCTCCCGTGGCTTCTGCAACCCCAGGGCCCTGGCGATGTGCGGCTTTAGAGCACAAAGGACCCCTGCTCTTTCCCAACAGCACAAGCAAGTGACAGGGAGGGCCGGATGCTCTTGGGTCCGAGCTGCTGAATTCCAATGAGGTCTCTCGGACTGCAGCTGCCCAGCCCGGCGCACCTGCTCAGAAGGGGCCACCATTCCCCACTGCCCTGTGCGGGACGGAGAGGGCACATCCAGCCACTTTGTGGTTCCTTGCCTGTTTACCATGAACTGTTTCTGCATCAAAACACCACGGGCGACCGTGGACCCTAAGAATGGCATTCACTTCCGGTGATGCCTGCGTTGTGTTCACATTTCCGCTCCCTCTCCCAGGAGCAGAGAGCAAGTTAATTAGAGGAGGCGGATGGCAGCTTTTTTAATTAGCTCTTTTTCCCCTATTCAGTTTCCCAGAGGGCTCAGAAACATTTCCAAGAGCAAGGATTTCTGTAGTCCACCCACAAAGAGCCTGTACATAAAAATAAAGCAGCACTTTGGAGGCCCAATGCAAAAAAGCAGCTCCCCTTGGCTGTTTGATTTTTTTTTTCTACTAGAAAAAACCGAAGTACAATAAGTGATTCTGTTAAGGCTCCGCACACTTTCAAAATGAAAGAAAAGGAAATTAATTTGCTGCAAAGATGCACCAGAAAGAATGTGCCACTCCGGTCTGCTAAAACATTTCTAAATTAGAGAAAAATGCATTTACTGGGATATGCATACGCTATGTTCACTGGATAAGTAAATATGCAAATGCATGCAAATGAAATGTCTTTCCCTAGTGTAAAAAGATAGCTCCTAATGACCATGCATGAAATATGGGGACTTTAATTCCCAGCATGAAAAGCTTTATAATAGTTATCATATGCTGAACTTTTGTTATCTGTCAGGCACTGGGCGAGGCCCATTTGTACATTTCTCTATCATCTTCAAAAACAGCCTGCCTTCTGGAGAGCAGGTCCACTTTACAGATGGCGTAACTACTATGGCTTAGGGAAGCAAATTATTTTGCCCTTGGCCATCTAGTTAGCAAGCAATGAAAGATGGGCTCAGATCTAGAACTGTCTGCCTATCATTCTCCACAGCAGAACTCTTCTTCCAAATGAATCCTAGGCGTGGAGAAAAGCAGTATTTCATTTATTTTATAAGCTCAATTTAGAAGATACTCTTATGATAAAGTCTGTCATTGGGAACAACAAAGGGATCTTGACAAACTTGAACATTTGACACCAGGGGTTGGGGATGCCAATCGCAGCATCAGACCTGCTAATTGCTCCCCGGTTGCACACGACCAGGCAGAGCCCTGACGCAGACTGATGAGTGATTGCAAACAGCACCTGTTTTTTAACAGCTTGTCCCGCGATCATGGGATATTCTTTAATAAGGCAGACAGGGCCGAAGAGCTACCTAGCAAAACCAAATTCACCCAGCAGCACAGGGCAATACGCTGATGGTACCCAATGCCACACGGTGTGCTGTGCGTGGAAGGGAAGACAGAAACATGTAACCCCAAGTCCCGACAGACGGTGCTAGCCGCCACTGAAACCACACCTGCCAAGCTCCCCAGGTGTGTGTTGGCCAAGTTTTAGAGTATCTTTTCAAATGTGTTCTCAGATTTCAGAGAACCTCTATAATATAGTTCTGAGGTCCCACGGAGCACAGGCTGAAAACCTCTGCTCCACGCACTGCAGGTATTCCCTCCGCAGACGACACACAGTGTTAAAACGGAGCACTTTATGGAAACTGTCCCCAAAGCAAGGCGGCTGGCAAAATGTAGAACCCTAGAGCCTGTTGCCCTATCTTTTTGCTTTACTTTCAATATTTTCATGTTTTACTCCTATGAACTATAACAACAAAATAGTATAAGGTCAGTACCCACAAATACATTAATGTAATAAGTTAGCATAACATATGATAAAGTTAGTATAACATAATCACACATACACACAAAAGTATGTGTGAGTGTGTACGTGTATAAATAAAACATGGGTATCTTTTTCTTTAGTTTACTTACAATCCCTATTTCCAACATGGGGTTCAATGTGGGGTTTGAACTCACGACCCCCCGAGATCAAGAGTCACACACCCTACTGACTGAGCCAGAGAGGTGCCCCAAAACCTGGGTATCTCTTACCAAAGAGGTGCTTTAAATGTTGTTTTTCAGCTTATCATGGAACAGTGACATTTTGCTCAAGTTTTATGGGAGGTAATTCAAGGGCTTGGGAAAAGAAATCTCGAACACCGTAGAATGACTCTTCCAACCCCGAGGATGGAAGAAAATGTCCTATTCCAACACGCTTATCACGTCCTTTTCAACAGGCAAGGAAACTGAGGCCAGGAGAGCTGCAGTGACTTCCCAAGGTAACCAGCCCGTTCTGGCACAGCCTCGGCGGGACCTTCCATAGAACCAACCTGCTTTCATTAAACGCTGACTCTAAGTAAGAGCCCCCCTCCCCATCCTAACTGCAGTGCCCCGCCACCTGGAAATCTAAAGTTACCTATACTTGAGTGCTATCTGATTATCAAGAAATAGTTCATTCTTTTTTTTTTTTTTAAGATTTTAATCTATTTATTTTCGAGCAAGGGAGGGGGAGAGAGAGAAAGAGGGAGAGGGAGAGAGAGGACTCTGTGCTGAGCATGGAGCCCCATGTGGGGCCTGATCCCACGACCCCCAATCATGACCCGAGTCAAAACCAAGAGTCGGCCACTCAACCGACTGAGCCACCCAGACACCAAGAAATACATCATTCTTAAGCATTGCTAAAGGGACGTTATCTATCTAGAAAGTTCTCTGTTTTGTTTTTTTTTTTTAAGATTTTACTTATTTATTTGACAGAGAGAGAGAGAGAGACAGCGAGAGAGGGAACACAAGCAGGGGGAGTGGGAGAGGAAGAAGCAGGCTCCCAGCGGAGGAGCCTGATGTGGGACTCGATCCCAGGACTCTGGGATCAAGCCCTGAGCCGAAGGCAGACGCTTAACAAGTGAGCCACCCAGGTGCCCCTAGAAAGTTCTCTATTTCTACAGCAATTTCTCAGAATTCTAGCGTAAGTCGGCCTGGGGATAGAGGTTTTGCAACCCCCCACCCACCAGGAGTGAAAGGCCACAGTGCAGGCACTCAGGAGGCTGGGGCTCCCGGTGACAGAAGCCCCACCCTCTCAGGTCCTCCTGGAGGGCCCAGCTGGGCAAGAGGGGCAGGTGTCCCTCCGGCCCCCCTCCCTGTGAGACCAAACCCAGGGAGAGGTCATAGTGCTGGCCCAGAGCCCTGCGTCGGGACGAGGCTCACATCCTTCAGGCCTAAAGACCACCTGCCATCCCTGAAGAGAGGGAGACCTTCCAGAAACAAAACGGAGCTCTCGGCAGATCAGACCGGCTTCTTCATCTCCGCAGCTAAGGGTTTGATGGATTTGTACGTGAGAGGGTATTTTTGAAACTGCCTTGCACTAAATTCTATTCATCGAAATATTCTGCTTTAGGCAGCCTTGTCAAGAAATGCTGTCTCTGTCGCCACATGTGTGCACACTCGCGCGCACACCCACACACGCTTCCCTCCTGCCGAAAACAACTTGACCAGACTGGCAATTTTTTGGAGCTGACTGAAAAGAGTCCTTCACTGTCATGTCCCCATCCTGCAGATAGAGAAGCAATCCGCTCTACAAGATCCCTCCTCGACACGTCGGTCAAGGAGGGACATTATTTCAACATGACCCAGCGCACAGACCCTTCTCGGATTGGGAGGTGACCGAGGAGGCCACGGTCAGGTGCTGTCTTCCACAAACACACAGCTAGTTCTGGCGAGCCAGGCTGCTGGAGTTTTCCAGGCTGACGCTCCAGGGGAAAAAAAATCAAAGCACATGACAGCACCCTTAAACCAAGATTCCCAGCACCCAGCATCTGTCGGGTTTCTGAGGCGGGTCCCATTTTCAGATTCCAGCCGCTAGCACTTGGTGGGTACTGTGAGATACCATCAGGGCTCCCGGGGCACGCGCAATCACACACTGGCCGCTTCTAGGTTAGGGGCACCCCCAATGAGGAAAGTGGTGTGGGGAAGACATAAGAGCACACATAAATCCAATGGAATAGGAGAGACAGAATCCCCCCCCCCAAGCAATGAATGTCTCCCATAGAAGTCCTTCCAGCTACGACACTCGCTATATCTGAGTGAATGCAGGCAAGTCACCTGACCATGCGGGCCCTTGGACTGTTTGTCCAATAAGTGGGAAAAACAACTAAAAGGATCATTCCTTCCCCTTATACTGCAGCTGATTCTGCCCTTGGCCTACAGCCCTTAGAAATCTGGGGGAATGTGATTTGCTAGCAAGCTAAGTCTTCCTTTTTATTTACTCACAGCTACTGATTTGGACCTGAAGGAGAATCTGGAGCCTACACACTGTGTGGGATGGCTGTCCTGCCGGGCCGCCTGTGAACAGAAGTGTGTCCTGGAGGACACAGGGACTCTCAGGGTCACGCTGACCTTGACTTCATCCTTCACTCGAGGAGCACATAACCCATACACCCCAGGGTCAGGGGAGGGTTTCCAGAATGGAGGAGGCTCAGTGTGGGTTGTGTGGGGGCATACAAATGTGCCCAACGAAACAGCCCCCCACACACTACATTTTGAAACGGACTTATTTGCAACAACACTAGGCACTCAGCAGAGCAGACTCTCCGTGGCTGAGTGCCTTAGTGCAAGCAGTGTCGGTTGAAGGCCGAGCCGGCAGCCCCAGGCTCCCGATTCCACCTGTTTGTAACTGGATCCTGGAGAAATGCCAGAATGCCAATCAAGTCCCAGGAGAAATAAAGAGAAAGGACTCGACTGCCCTTTAATGGTCTTGCCTTCCGCAATGATATCGCCGAAATCTCATCTTTGTAGCTGAACTCCTTGCTTGGGTAACTTAAGCTGGAATCTTTAAACTCAGATTCTTAAAAATCTAACTGGAAATAAGATATTCCTAGATGCTAGCAAGACAAGAATGGAACACACAGAACCGAGAAAGACCTAAGAAGGAGCTTCCAACGGACTGTCATTAAGAGTTCTTCTCTTTTCTCCAGAGAGAACTCCAGAGCACGCTACCTGGTCAGACTGCTAACAAGCAAAGTTTCCCACCCAGCCAAGACACCACCAGCCATCAAGAAGACACAAGAATGTCTCTGTTCAACCACGGGTGCTGAAGATCCTACACATTCCTCAGTGAAAAGTTCTGGTCTTGTCCGAAAACATTCTTATCCGCCTTTCATACACCGTTCTAATAGGCTTGTGCTATGGACCGAATGTGTGTGTGTGTCCCCAAAATTCATGTTGAAATCTCATTCCCAACATGACGTAGGTGATTCAAACCTGATCAGGCCCCCGTGAAGGGTAAGCGTGGCCTCTTACGAAAGACACCCCAGGGAATGGCCTTGCCCCTTCTGCCAGATGAGGACACAGTAAGAACACGACCGCCTATGAACAAGGAATCAGGCTCGCACCAGACATCAAATCTGCTGGTGCCGTGACCGTGGATCCCCCAGCCTCCCAGCCCGTGAGGAATAAATGTTGGTTGTCTAAGCTGCCCCCTCTATGGCACTTTCATCATCCCAGCCCCAACAGACCAAGACAGTCTGGTACCTCGCCTCTGAAACCAAAACAAATCAGAAGGGGCAGGGAAGACAGACGCGTAGATAGCATCTATGAAGCCTGAGTGATCCGCGAGACAGAAGGACTGTAAAAGAAGATGCAAGAACTCGGAAAGAACAGTGACGTCTGGTTAACCCCTAGGGCTTCCCCAGTGCCCGGCAAGTGCCAGACCCTCCCCCAGCACCCACACTGTTGACGTGGCCGTGGTGGGTTCAAGTGTAGAGTCAGGAGAGCTCCGAGTTGAGTAATAAGTAGGAAAAAACAGCAAATTAAGGGATACGATAATTAGATATGAACATAAATAAACATACATCAACACCCATGCGTACTTACGTAACACACATATACCTGTGTAGAGACAGAAATAGACGCACACATAGGCAACATACGCGTTGGGTCTGTAAGCCGAGAAAGGTATGTCAGCATGCGTACACGCTTGTTTGGTACAGGACGTTGGCCTGAAGGGGGCAGGGCCCAGCCACGTTGCTGGGGATGCCAGGGGCCTTCCCAGATCCGCTCAACATGCTCTCCCAAAGCCCATGGGTCCAGGACACAAGGAATGGAACTCGGCTGGGTCTGATTAGCTGGATTATGTCCAGGGCGACGTGGTGCAAGGGAAGGAGCTGGCTAGGCATTTGGGGAAAAGGTGGGGACTGGAAGCTAGCCTTCCTCCGGGCACAGCCCAGGGCAGACAGACCTGCCCCTTCGGGCGCTCCTGCAGCCAGCAGGAGGCATCACCCTGCCTCCCGGGCTCACTTGCACCTGCCACAAGCATCCCTCTGATTTCAGGGCGCCTCCCCAGCAGTGCCTGGATACCAGGATGGGGGTGCCTCAACCCGGGGCTGCTTGCCTCAGCCCACCTCACAGTTTGCTCCTCAGTGTCCTTAGCTCTCCTTCATCTGACCCTCAAACAGGCGAGGCATGTGGACATCATTCCACAACAATTTCAGTAGGACTGGTCACGTGTTCCGAGCCGGGCACCTGGGCAGCCAAGTCAGACACACCAGCTCCCTGCTCTCAAGGAGCTCGCGTCCTTCTGGGGCCCGAGGAGGACAATCCAGAGCCAAGAGGCTCCGTGACTTGCCGAGGGGCTCAGAGCCCTACAGGGGCAGAGCCGACACGAGAGCACACGTCCTGCGCCCCTTGTCCCACACCAAGTGGCTTCCTCTGTGTCCCAGGGGCTCCTGAGCATTGGCAGGCTGGAGTCTGCAAATCAGTCTCCAGTCTATTAGGATGCCATCGGTTACCAGGGCATCCTCAGCTCCGGGGCGATGGATCAGACAATGGGGTTCCCACATCTGGATCCACAACCACCCCATGGGGGCCGCCGGCCAGACCAGCCTGGGTCCCTTGCCCTCTGTCCTCCTCACTCCTGCTCCCCTCTCCCTCAGCCACACCTTAACCTGACCCCTCATTCAACCACCGAGTGGGCGTCCAGGCCCGCCCTCCTGACTATAACTGCTTGAGGTTCCTAGGACTTACCTCGGGTGACAGGGTTGCTTGTGGGCCACCCAGACCCTCACTGTTACCCTCACTGATTCACGTCTTGGACAAAGGGCAATAAAATCATGGGGTCAAGGGAGACTCAAGTGCTAAGTTCAGAGTGGATTCTTTCTGCTCAGCAGAGCAAGGGGGGTCCGGCCTTAGCATTCTGGGCTCCCAAGTTCTTTATGTCCAAAGCACCCTCACCTAAGGGTCTGTCTGTCTCCATGTCTATCTCTGCGTGACTCTGTCTGTGACTCTGAATAGGGCTGGGTTACCATCTGTCCTGGAGTCTCTGTCTCAGTACTTGTCTCCTTCTCCTCTGCCTTCCCTTCTCCCAGTGTGAGTGTGAATGCGAGTGTGTGCGTGCACACACACACACACACACACACACACACACACTGGCACCTCCACTTTCCCCACCAACTCTGGTCAAAAGGAGGAAAAGCACATTTGGAGGCTGCCCCGCTAATCTGAATCCTGCCCTTTCTATCGATAATTAAAGCTCTTGTGTTTTGACTTCATAATTCATCACTTACAATTTTGCCTTTAGAGTGGTCCTTCAAAGCCTTGCAAATTATTATTAATAAAAATTATTATTGGGGCACCTGGGTGGCACAGCGGTTAAGCGTCTGCCTTCGGCTCAGGGCGTGATCCCGGTGTTATGGGATTGAGCCCCACATCACGCTCCTCCACTATGAGCCTGCTTCTTCCTCTCCCACTCCCCCTGCTTGTGTTCCCTCTCTCACTGGCTGTCTCTATCTCTGTCGAATAAATAAATAAAATCTAAAAAAAAATTATTATTAATAATAGCAACAGAGAAAGGATTTGAGGGCTTTTACTGCATCGGACATTAACCCCCCCTACACTCGTCTTTTCCTAATGTTTCAGTGTACATTCATTACTGAGTCATGCTGAGGTCATTGCTTTTTAACATATACAGTTGACCCATGGACCACACAGGAGTTGGGGCAACAACCCCCCACGAGCCGTCAAAATCCAAGTATAACTTTTGACTCTCTAAAAACTTGACTGCTAAGAGCCTACTGTTGACCAGGAGCCTTACTGGTAACATAAAGAGTTGATCATCTTGTATTTTGTATGTTACACGTATTACATACCGTATTTGTACAAGAAAGTAAGCTAGAGACAAGAAAATACTAAGAAAATCATAAGGAAGAGAAGGTATATTTATAGTACTGAATGGCACTGGAAAAAACCCATAGAAAAGTGGAGCCACACAGCGCCAACCCGTGTGGTTCAAGGGCCAACCGCACACACTTTACAGGTAGATTTCACCCAGTTTGCTAAAACCTGAGCCGCCCAGAAAGCAGTGTGAGCTCCCTGTGAGAGCCAAGCACTGGGACTACAAATCATAGCATCCCACCCTCCTGCTGAGACTGCTGACCTTGAGGGAGCCTTCTGAGCTGGGAAGCTTTGCTGACGGAGAGAACTGAGCCCAGAGTGGGTTTAGTTATTGTCGTATTTCATTTATCTGCAAACCAGTAATTTTCCCCGCACTGCCCAGAGGTGACGCTCAGCCAACACGTCCCCCAGTCCCCCAGTCCTCCAGCCGCTCTCCGCGAGTCACAAAGACAAACTCTTCAGAAAAATTCCTTCCCAGCTCTGCTAAGTAAATGACAATGTGCGGTGGGTCCACGGGGTGTCTCCACCATGACGCTGCCCCCAGAAACAAAATGGAAAAAACCTGGACTTGGGATGGGATGGCTAGAGTACTTTAGTGAAAAGTGTGACGTGTAGAAAGTTTTAAAAGCTCATTTTCTACCGATGTCTGCAAACAGTGCTTTTGTACGATAAAGAAGGAGCACTTAAATCTTCTGTCCCTTTCCTTCCAATCTCCTTACAGGACCAAAAGGAAAAGAATGGCTTGTAAACAGACTGTCAGTTGCAGAGAATAAGTATTGTTCAACGCCTTGAAAAATGCGCATTTCCTTAGGGCACTGCCTGCTTCAAGATATTTTCACACCATTCTCTCATACATAATGCAGCAACATCGCTCAGTCTTTGACCCACTTATTAAAAAAATTCTGAACAGAGGGGCGCCTGGGTGGTGCAGCTGGGTTTGATCGTCAGCCTCTTGATTTCAGCTCAGGGCATGATCTCGGGGTCGTGGAATCGAGTCCCACGTCGGGGCTCTGTGCTCAGCATGGAGCCTGCCTGAGATTTTCTCTCTCCTCCCTCTGCCCCTCCCACCCCCTCAAAATAAAGAAATAAAATCTTTTTAAGAAAATTCTGAACAGATAAAGTCGGAATTAAATCATGTTGTTCACGTATAATATCTGAATTATCTGATTCTGATAATTTTGTAGAAGAAAACCAGCGCAACGTTCATAAAATATAAAAATGAGCCTTTACCGATCTGGCTCCAAAATTCGTGCTCCTCCACTTGGGTGAACTGGGAGCTCCTCCAACTGGGAGCCATTTCGGACAGGTTCCTTAACGCACCTCATCTGGGCCCGCCTCCCCGTCTGTGCGGTGGTAGGGACCACCGACGACAGCGTGCGGTTGCCGTGAGAAGTGAGTCTGTACTCCATTTACAAGGAGTTTACTCTCTTCAGTCCTTAACATGTTAAAATTCTACAACCAAGAATACAGTATCCTTCACCTGAACACCATCAGAGAAACATAAAGCATAGTCCTAAAGCCCCTGTAGTCCGGGGGCAGCTATATCCATGATTCGTGAGTTTACAGAGCAAAGAGAAAAGAATGGGATTTTCTTGCTCTTCCCACACACCCTCCCCCTTCCCCTCCCCAGCTCTCGTGCTCGCGCGCGCGCTCTCTCTCTCTCTCTCTCTCTCTCTCTCACACACACACACACACACACACACACACACACGCTGCTAAAATGGCTGTGGGCGAGGAATTGCAAAATCAAGCAATAAATTTCACTCGAATATTTACTGAATTAATTCACAGCCACTGACAGAAACTGTAATCAGCAAAGTAGAAGGAGTGCTGACTCTGTTTTGGGCTCTGGGGTGCGCTTGGGAGTTTTTCTCTCTCTTGCGTTCCCTAAAAGGAAGACAGACATGAAGACAGACATGAAGAAGGAAGGAGGAGCCAGTCATCACAGAGCAGGGGAAAGAAGATTCCAGGCAGAGAGAACCACAAGATGAAGAGCCCTGAGGTCGGAAGGCGCTTGCCAGGTGCAAAGGGCAGGCTGAGCTATGGTCCCCTGGAGAGAGATTAGGGCCAGGAGGAGAAAGTCTGCCGTGAGGAGCTGGAAAGCCTGGGGAGGGCTTCACATGGGGAAGGACTCCCCCGATGTATGGTCGTCAAGGCTACCGTGACTGCTCTGACAAGGGCAGCAAGGCAGCAGTGGGGGAGTGGGGCAGAGCCCATCACATCAGCCAGGAGACAGGAATCCAGAGACAGAAGGTGGGGCCGTGCACTAGACAAGCAAGGGGAGGGACAGAGGGAGAAGCAGCTGCAAAGATGAGGAGTAGTCAGACTACCGTGGAAGGTTAAGGAAAAAGCTGAGATCCCAAGTGTGCTTTCAAAAAGTTTCGGCTAAAATAAGCATTTACTTTTACTGTCACCATAACTGATACAAGAAAGAGGATAGTTTTTCTCGGGGCGCCTGGGTGGCTCCATTGGTTAAGTGTCTGCCTTTGGCTGAGGTCATGATCTCAGGGTCCTGGGATCCAACCCTGCATTGGGCTCCCTGCTCAGGGGGGAGCCTGCTTCTCCCCCTGCCTGCTGCTTCCCCTGCTTGTGCTCTCACTCAAGCGCTCACACACTCTCTCTCTCTGTCTCAAATAAATAAATAAAATCTTAAAAAAAAAAAAAAAGAAAGAAGATAGTTCATCTCTTACACCGGTCAATTTAATAACAAAAGTATCAAAGCCATAATCAGCGGTTTGAATACAAGGCTGGTAAGTAACCTCAGATGTCAATTACATATAACAAAGCTCCAGTGAACGATACAATTTCCCACAGCAAACGGGCAAACTGTCTCAAGGTTAAGGGTTTTGTGACAATAACCCAATTGAGTTAAAATAGACTCTCAGAGCTGACCTTCCTGCCACTATACTACTCAATTGGATGATAAAAGGAACAGAGTAAGGTATAAATCTGACAATGGCCACCTGACTATTTCCAGTCCTCGTGCCTGCAAGCCCTCAGACTTATAAACAAGCTTCGGCCTTCTCTCTTATTTTTAAGACAAGGGCAGCTTTGTGCTTTGTCTTCTCAAATCTCTTGCATCAAAGGCTCAAAGTTTTCCATTATCTCGAGGTTCCTCCTATTTTAAAAGTCATGCTTCTGGTTTCAGCTGGAATCTTAATGAAAGTTGAATCAAATAATTAGGGGCTTATTTCTTCTCTATTTGTCACAGGACATGCTGACAGATCAAGCATTAGAAGTAAGAAAAGGAAAGAATCAAGGATTTCGGCTCCCACAACTGGAAGGAGGTGATACTGGGGGAGCACACGTGCTCTGGTATGAATGGAGAATCTGACAAATTTTGCCCAAAATTAAGATGGAAAAGCTCTGACTCTTGACATTTCCATATCGCACTTCCTTCAAAAGCCAACACCAGAGGGGGTTCGCTTGCTTGGCCCAGGTGGTCAAGATGAACAAAGGACTGAACAGATTGGCCCCGCTCAAGATCAGACTTGGTGATGGCAATCCATCAACCAAATCATCATTCCAGGGGCGCCTGGGTGGCTCAGTCGGTTAAGCATCTGCCTTCAGCTCAGATCACGGTCTCAGGGTCTTGGATCAAGCCTGGCATCGGGCTCCCTGTTCAGGGGGGAGTCTGTTTCTCCCTCTGCCCATCCCCCTGTTTGTGCGTTCACTCTCTCTCTCTCAAATTAAAAAAAAAATCTTTTAAAAAAATCATTCCAGGGGCACCTGGGTGGCTAAGTCGTTAAGCATCTGCCTTCGGCTCAGGGCATGATCCCAGGGTCCTAGGATCGAGTGCCGCATCGGGCTCCCTGCTCCACTGGGAGCCTGCTTCTTCCTCTCCCACTCCCCCTGCTTGTGTTCCCTCTCTTGCTGGCTGTCTCTCTCTCTTTCTCTGTCAAATAAATAAATAAAATCTTAAAAAATAAATTCATTCCATAGCCGCTAAACAAGTAAATAGAAATCCTACAACAAAGACATTTGTTGAAATGAAAACGAGCATTTCCACCAAAGAATATGCAGGAATACTCGGATACAGAAAAATAACCAGACACTCCCCTAGGTGCTATTTCAAGACGGAGGCCCCACAAATCCTCAATTCCCCCCTTAGACACCATTTTCACCCCAGCATGTGGAAGCAATGCCTCAGAAAGAGAGGGAAGGAGAAAGAGGAGGAGAGAGCCAGCATCACTCAGAGCAAGGGCCTCGATGGGCACACTTGAGGAGCAGGTTATGGGGGGGGTGGTCTGCAGGGCATCCAGAGGTGGGCCAGCCCCTCCCATCCCCATGCATCAAATGCTTTCCAGCTTAGCTCTTTCCAGGTCCCAGACAAGAGAAAACCGCACACTGCTCACGGACTCATGCGCCCAGGTGAACTAAGGTTTGGGCGCCTCTCAAAGACTGAGATGCTGTTCCTTCGTTTCCTCGGAGAATTCCAAGTGCCCAGCCAGGGTCTGGAGCTCCAGCAGGAACCTGGTGCCTGCACAGCCCCACCTCCACTATGTCCCCCAAATCCCTTCCTGCTACAGAATAATGCTGTTGGCTCCCTCACTGCCCTCCAGGCCTGAGCCTCATCCCCTCCCCCTTTCATTGTCCTCCCTGCTTCAAAAGCCTCACCTGGGAGCCTCCCCTCCCTTTTTGCTTCCAAAAGGCCTCGTGCACAGGCCCCTCATCCCTGCTAGAGCAGCTTCTCCCCCCTGCAGCTGCCTTTCTCTCCCTTCCAGCCTCCAGCGGCTACCGCTCCGTCCAAAATCCTCAAGTTTCAACTGCCTCCCTTGTTTGCTGACCTGCCCCAGCCGACTGCACGTATACCGACTGCACGTATATTCTGGTTTCCTAGGGTCAGACCAGCCCTTTCAACAGCTCTAATCTGCAAAGCTAGCTAAGAGGCCCTACGTTTTTTTAGGAAAAAGCCAAAAAAAACCACAAACAAACAAACAAACAAACAAAAACTATTTCTGTCTACACATATAATGAGATGCAAGTAAAATGATGCTGTATATTCCACTTAGTTGGGATGAGGTGTGGGCACTGGACAGATGTCCTCTTGTCCCCTGAAGAACAGCCCTGCCTATTCCAAACAGCCCCCGTGGTGGGCAGCCTCTAAGGCTCTAAACCATTATCTATATGGGGGCGTAAGACTAGGAGGATCTTCATTAACTAGGGAGGACCTCAGGAGAACTTCAGGAAAGCCAATTTCCAAACAACCCTGAAGAGGAAGGTAGGCTCTTAATTCTATGAATACGGACCCCTGCATTAAACAAGAGAGGCTGCCCCCATCGTAAGTGGCAAATCTGGAAACTCAGAATTACAGTCAGCTTGTGCGACACAGAGTAACATAAAAAAGGTGGGCTGTTTTCTCCCTGGTCCCTTGAACACAAACCCAAATCTGGTCACATGACTCCTCTCTTAACTAGATCAAAGGCTGCCCACTGCTGCCCAAACTCCTTAGCGAGACTCATGAGGCCTTCCAAGATTTGGCCTCTGCAATTTCCCTCTGGTCCCACCCTGGTCCCTGCTCTCACACCACATACTCAAGCCAAACCCCACACCCTGCCCTCCACCGGCCCGCCAGGCCCCTTCCAGCCCCTCTGCACTGGCTCTTGCTGTTCCTTCCACCTGGCTGCCCTCCTGCCCAGCAGATACCTGCTCAGAAAGGTTCAGCAGAGATGTCCCCTCCTCCATGCAGCCCTCCATTACTTCATCTCCACTGAACGCTAAAGTGTCCGTCCCAGTGCCTACCACACCCATGTGCATGTTTGGGGTGTAAACATGGTCCTCTCCCAGTAGACCGTGAGCTCCCTGTAGGCCAGGTCCCTGTGTCAGTGCCTCACAGTGGCCTCCGAGGTACAAAGGGCCCAGACATCGTTCTGCCTCTTCAGC
The DNA here is from genome assembly GCF_024610735.1 of Ursus americanus. Taxonomy (NCBI): domain Eukaryota; kingdom Metazoa; phylum Chordata; class Mammalia; order Carnivora; family Ursidae; genus Ursus; species Ursus americanus. Next base: position 9,594,627 of record NC_142132.1, read on the forward strand.
CTCTTCTATCCTACAACCTGACTGGTCCGATTCCATTTAATATTTTTTTTACCAATAAAATATTACATCTGGGTATGAGGGCAATACTTCCCAGGGCCCCTGAGACTTGGGCAATTTATACTGCCTCCAGGAAAGCCTGTACCCATCACCCCCATATGTCTGGTTCCCTTCCACACACCATGCCAGGAATGTAAGCCCTGAGTTTTAGAACAGGTGGTCACATTTGGAGGTGGGAGACAAACAGTATTCAGGAAATTACAAACATAACACAACATATTATACTGTAGTGTAGTATAACATAATATAATTAATACAATTAATACAATATAATATAATATATAATATACTTTGAGCAAAATTGGGAAACGCACCGTGAAAAGCCAGGAAAGCAAACACAAGGGACGGAAGTGCATTATTGGAGAAAGCCCATCTAAGCAGGCTGGTTTCTAACGTTTAGCACCTTCTTTTCCGCTTCACAGGCACCGAGGGGTTTTCTCAGGGAGTGACACGAATGCATCCTTCGGCACCCTGTGTCAGTACTTCCGGGTTTTCTTCGCCAGCCTTCACTAGGAATCCTGCTACATTAAAACAACAAACCCACGAGCAGACTACTTCACAAACATTTATCGTGTCTTCTTCTCCAGCGTCCCCAACTTGAGTATGTAGCCCTTTCCTCTCTGCAGAATCTCTCAGCCACGGGGAGGGGGGGCGGGTAACCCCACTGCTCGGATGTCATGACTGAGGCACAGAGTTAAGCTGGCAATGCCGCATGCCCAGGAACCTAGGACAGCTTCGCACTGAGCCAGCACCACAGTCCACTAGCTTTTCAAGGTGGTGTCTGTCGAACTCTGTGCTGTTCCTAACGGTGGAGTTGGGCTGCTTAGTGGTGACCTGAGCGCGCTCCTCCCACTTATTCTTGGGAGGAGTGGGTCAGTTAGTTCAGCAGGCACCCCTCAATCCCAATGCTGCCCGGCTCTCTGGTCCACCTAAAATAAATACACTGGTCACAGACATGGACCCATAGTCACACGGTCATCCAGTAAGGAGACAGAACCCTGCTCTAGTCCACCGAGGCCCCGTGAAGAGACAGGGCTCAGGGCCTCCATGAGGCAGAGAGAGGCCAAAAGAGCTCTGCTGGCTACAGCCTCCACTCAGCCCCCTGCCCACTGCCCTGTGTATGGGAGCAGGCGGCTGGTGGCCACAGGGCCCTAGCTAAACCTCGAGGTGGCTCGGAGTCTGGAGGCAGCCTCAGGACCGTAGAGTCAGGCTGGGTGCTAAGAACTACCTCTCAGGGAGGGGCTGGCTCCAACATGCTCTTGCCCATCTGTTACTAGACCAATCGGACGTGACAGATGTCAGGGCACAAACACCTCTCCATTTCTGAAGTCCCGCTCTCCCTCCTCCACAGAGACAGCACCTCCAGGCACCACCTTCCACCACAGCGCACCTTGTCCTTTCTTACCTGGAGTCCTTTCCCACTGACCCCACCTCTATCTAGCAACAGACACCAACAGCAGCAAAAGTCCCAGGAAAACACTGCTGGAAGCTTCCAGCCACACATACCTGCCTCCTCCTCTTGCCCCTTCCTCTTCCCTGGGCTTCAGGTCACTTCTCTCAAGCCTTGCTCTGTAAGTGAAGATATTCACTACAAGTGTCAAAACACCTGAGAGCTGTCCCCGGAACAGGCTTGCCTCACGCGACATCCCAGTTAGGGCAGGAGACGTAAGCTGAGCTGCTCAAGATCCGGTCGCAGACCAGCACGAACTCCAGTGCTCCCCAGCTTCCCCACCACCCCACTGTGGCTCCAGGTCTGTGTAGGCAGGGCCAGAAGCTGCAGCACCCAGCTCCCCCTGCAGCCGAGCCGGCAGGTCAGAGGGGTCCCCCCAGGCAGCCCCAGGGGTAGGTCCCCTGTTGTACATCAGAGAATGATTCTAAAGGCCACCAACTCTATCACTTTAGGTGGTTCTGAGGTTTTTTCCAGGTTTTTTGGGGAACAGGGTCCTTTTTTCCAAAGCTGTCCTGGTAATTATCCCTGGAAGAATCCTACCTATTAGTCACAGGAGACACATACCCTCTTGTCTTTAAGTTACTCTGAATGATTTGTTTCTGCACCTTCGACCAAAGGTGCCTGGCTAAGTCCATAGGCAAAGCCCTTCTGAGGAAGGAACATTCTAGGTGCACTTCTGCCCAGGGACACCTGTCAGACCCTAGGCTCCCGGTCACAAAACTTCCCGTTCAGCACTTAACAAACTTTGCCAGTCACTGGTTTAGGAGGAGTCAAAACTCGATGCCCACTAAACTTGGGCTATCCTGCCACGGGGGTTGGGCTGGCCTTGCACTCCCGCCCCGCTGCCTCACATACACTCTAAGCTCCAGCCCCTCTACCTTCTTCCCCAAGAGCAGAGTCCCCTGGAGACTGATGCTGTGAGGACCTTCTCTTCCCAGCAGCCCTGCCCTCCAGAGTGCGCCTCTGGGCCATTCTCTCTCCCCGAGTCACAGGATCCTCTTCCGAGGCTGGGCCAGGAAATTCCACGCATGACCTACATGTGTACAGATGTTTTCCCTAAAGTAAAGCCAGCCTCTCCAGCCTTCTGGGAAAACACCCCCAGACCCCTCTCCGCACGCCCCACTAAGTAGAACAATTAGCAATCAGCAACTTCCACCAGGGCCCTTATGCATGGTAATGAGGAACAACTCTCAGAGGCTGGAGCCCCTTTGATCCAGACTGTTCCAGAAAGTTCCAGAGACCCAGATCTGATCCCCATTAGAGATGGTGCTTACTGGGGAGAGCCACAGGAAACACGGCTCCTCCCGCAGGGAGTCAGCCACTCATGGGCTGGCAACTCTCACTGTGACATTCTGCCCCCCCGGGCTTTCTCCCCCAGCCCAGACAAAGAGCAGCCCGAGCTTTAACAGAGGCCAAGCTTCAAGCTCGACAAATGGCGTGTCTTTAACCAATTCCCACTAAGGATGAACACGGTCAACAGCCACCTTCTTTGGAAACGGATCGTTCAAACATCCCTGAGGAGATGGAAGGAATCAGAAAAAAAAAATGACACTTTAGAGCAAAGACACAAGCGAAGACTCAAGGGCAGGCCATGGTCACAGGCCCACGGTCCATCATTTTTATCCCCGAATAAACTATCCACTGCCTTCCTCTGGGGAGAGAGAATATGCCATCTAAGCCAGTTCGCTGCCCTGGGAGGATGTCCCAATCCGTGCTTACCAAATGAAACAGTCCATCTAAAAATATATTTTTTGGCAAATCTAAAGTTAATGGGAAGAGCCTAAAATGACTACTGGACTCTCTCCGAATGAAGACCCGCAGAAAAGGCCTGAGTGGTGTTTCGCAAATGATGTGCTTGTAGGATGTGAAATAAGGCTCCCCGTGACTTCTAAGATCCTGATGTTTCAGCTCTAAAATTCTCTGACTCTGGGTCTCCACAAACAGCATGGAGCAAGTGAAGCCGGGATGCTGACACAAACTGGGCCCAGCAGTTGGCCTGAGTTGTCAGCCACACAAGGACACAGAGTAAACTGAGGGTGGGGGGCGCTGCCACCCCTGCCTCCACTCCCCCCACCCCTGCCCAGAGCCACAGGCTGCTGCTGCCTCCATTTAAGGACAAAGCAGAGGAAACCATGGAAGGAGCCAACCCAGAAACAACCCTTCGCCATCAGGAGGGCTGGCAGGTGCAAAAACGTGCTCTGGGAACCCCCCAGCCCAGCAGGTACTTTCCTGCACAGCTGCGGGAGGCCCCATGCAAAAGACCCACCTTCCTGGCCCCCCGGAGCTGCTCTCCTTTGCAAGGGCTAAGAACACAGAAATAAAAGTAATCCACTGCTCTTCCCCTCCCCCCACCCCACCCCAGCCTCCTCATAAGCCTCTGGAGCTCAGGCTGCAGCCTTTCCGTCCACACTTAAGAGGAACAGCTTTCTCGGGTGGAAGGAGATGAAGGCAGGCGAGAGACACCAGCCGAGAGATGGCCAGAGAGAGCGCGGAGCAGAGCGGAGGAGAGCTGAGCGCACAGTCCTCTAAGAAAAGCAAACCACGCAGGAGGGGAGAGGAAGGAGGGGTGAAGGGGACACAGTAGGGCAGTGGTATGTGGGACGGAGAGAGGCTCCAGCTGACCTGTCAGCAGCTGTAGCCTGCAATGCACTTTCTTGGGATGCTCGGGGCAAGAGCATTTAGTCAGGGTCACACTTCCTTCAACCAGTGGCACCGGCAGGCCCTTGTGACACCACATGGTGGCGACGGGCAGGCAGAGCACTCAACTCGCTATCCCTGTGGCCGCAGTGGGTCCAGTCCTCACATGGGGCCTGCAGAACCTTAACTCCCCAGGTCCAGCCAAGCCTCTCGCTGCCCCTCCCAGTCCCCGGCTGCGGGGCCCCTCCGCACAGCTCAGCGCGGAGCAGATGTGCCTGGGATTGTTGGTGTCGGTAAGACTCATTCGTCTCTTCGTGCAGGTATCCGCTCAACACGACACTTACTGAGTAAGTGCTATGTGCTCAGCGCTGTGCGAGATACGGGGGACAAGTGTAACGAACAGAATGCTCTCAGGACCGTGAAAAGGGACAAAGCAAGTAACTACCAACGTGCAGAGCATTACGAAGAACTCACACTAGAGAAGGCTACAGAGCAGTGGCGTCCAACACAACTGCCTCTTGCCAATTGCGAGGGCTCAACAGCCACGTGTGGCTAGGTGGCTAGCACATTGGGCAGTGCAGATTGTAGAACTTTTCCATCATCCCAGAAGGTTCTATTGGACAGCACTGGAGAGTAACGGCAGGAAAAGCTATCAAGAATTGAAGCTGGAGAAAGAGCCAGCCCGGCCAACGTGGCGCAGAATGTTTTCTGGACAACCTATAGTGTGTGCAAAGGCCCTGAGGTAGTTGAGCGTTGCACGTTCAAAGAGCTGACAGGTGATCAGTGTGGGCAGAGAACGGCTGGCAAGGGAAGGTGGCAGGCCAGCCCTGCAGGCCCCCCCACAGGGAAACTGGGACTTCAGATGGAAAGCAATGGGAACCAGACACAGGGAAGGGCCATGATCCAGTCTGTTTAAGGAAGAAGGAAGAAGAGGAAAGAGAAGACCAGACTTCACTACCAGGTTACTGGGTGGAGCAGCTGGCTGGCTAGGGTGCCACGCACTGAGACGGGGAGGTGGGCTGGGACTCGGTTGGTGTGTATATAGGTTATTCGTGTTGGAGAGAAGGAAGGTCATCAGTTCAGTTTTGGACACACAGAGCCTGAGCTCTCCGTCAGAAACCTGAGAGGAGATACAAAGTGAGCAGCTGGGTAAGTGTGGTGCTCAGAGGAGAGGGAAGGGTATCAACCAGGGTTTTCTTGGCACATGATGGTACTTAAGTCCATGAGACATCGTGGGGAGAGCAGAGAGACAAAGAAGGGTGGCCCAGGCCAAGACCTGAGGACCCCTGTGCTTATAAACGGTCGTGAGGGTAGGGGACACGGATCCCAGCACTACACTAACCAGCTGTGTGACCTGGGAGGAGGGGGTCAGCGAACTACAACCCACACCTGTTTCTGTAAACAAAGGTTGACTAGAACACTGGTTTACTAATTGTCTATGACTTGCTTTCACACTTGAACAGCAGAGCTGAGTTCTTGCAACAAAGACCATATGGCCTGCAAAGTCTAAAATACTTACTCTTCAGCTCTTTATACAGAATGTTTGCTGAGCCCCTGATTTAGCTATGCAGAGGCCTCGGCTTCCTCACCTATAAAATGGGGGTGGAAGCACCCGTCTCATAGGGTTAATGGATATAATATTTCTATAATGGGAAAGACCCAGTGCACGCAAGTTTCTGCTCAACCTGGTCTGCTCAGCAGAGGGCTGCAGAACTTCTCGCTCTTGGCTTTAACACTGCAGCATCCAGCTCTGTTTCCGTGTTTGGCGATGCAATCAGCACACACCTGCTCTCCAGAAACAACTGCTAAAGTGAATCTGTAAATATAAACAGAACCGGTGTCATCTGAGCGACTGCTTCCAGCGCTGGGTGGGTGTGTGTGAGCGATTCTAAGTCGGCTCTTTGTGGCCAAGTGGCCACCCCCAGCAAGACTTCTGTCCAATCTGAAACACAAGCACTAGTCCATGAACAATCGGTTTTCACGGAGCCACTGTTTACAATGCCTAAGTCCTCATCATTAATCTTAAGGGGAAAGGATGGAATTATTCAACATCCTTTGCTTACCCAGGAACTCGGCCCCAGCTCAGGCAATCCATCTGGCAAGAACAGCCAATCATATTTCAGACTAACGTGGTTCCTAGGCAACCAAAGATATAGCCACAGAAAGAGGCCATAGAGAGTAGAAAGAAACACAGGGATGGGGGCTGAGGGTCAATGGAGGGGGAGAGTGGCCCAGACTCCACCAACCCAGAGGTAACGCTCACCCGTCCTGGCTGCTCGCCCTACCATCTGCGGGCACCCCATCCCAGTGCCCCAGCAGAAAAGGGCGGCATGACCCCCCGGACAACTGGCAGCTACTTGGAGGGCCTTGGAATGTTCTTGGCCTTCAGCTCACCTTAGAGAAAGCCTACAGGTAAGCCCCACAGAGAAAGTAGTAAAGGGCCACAGGGTCCATGCTGGAGAGATCTAGGAATGACAGCCGAGGAAAAGCACCTGCTATGGACTCCATGTTTGTGCCCCCCCCCCAAATAATCCATATATTGAAACTCTATTCCCCAATGTGATGGTACCTGGACATGGGGCCTGTGGGAAGTAATTAGGTCGCGAGGGTGGAGTCCTCGTGAATGGTATCAGCACCCTTAAAAGATGGCACAGATCCTCTCTCCCCCCCGCCGCCCCCCTGCACTCCCTCTCCCTCCCGCTCCATCTCCCTCTCTCTCCCCTCCCCACCACAGAAGGACCCAATCTCTGCTTCCTTTTCTGTGGCCAGGGAGGCACGGAGAGCTTAACCATCTGTAAACCCGGAAGAGGGTCCTCACCAGACACCAAATCCCTCAGCACCCTGACCTCTGACTTGCAGCCTCCTGAACCCTGAGAAATCAGAGTTCGCTGCTGAAGCACCCCCATCTGTGGTATTTTTGTCACAGCAACCTGAACTAAGCACCCAGCAGGGTCCTTCAGGACTCAGGCGACTCCCATGGTACGGATAACTCTGCAGCTTATTCACTGTCAGGGGAACAAAACTCGACTAATTTTGTCCAGCGCTAATATCCAAAGTAAAATGTGCTTCCTGGAGCTGAACCGCTGTCTGCGGCCCACATTAGGGATGCCGTCGTTCAAGCGAAGTGACTCAGCCAAGGGTCACCTCAAGAAACAAGGCTTTGAAAGAGACCCAGTGAGGCCTAAAGAGAGATCTTATCAGGAGCTCCAGCAGCCCTCTCTGGCCTCTTCTGAGCTACTGAAATACCAGCAATTTCCAGGCACACAGTGTCCCCACTCTTGTCACAGTCCGGTGGTCCTGTCTTCTGAGTCTTCACAGACGAGGCCCTTCACCTCTGAGAAACCCTGAGGCAGGTGGGGCTGAACCAGGGTCACCGGGCCCTCTCAACAGCCTCCCACACGGAAAGAGAGGATGGGGAGCCACAGGAAAAGGAAGGGACCAAGGCTCTGCTCTCTCATCTGTGACCCAGATGGGTGCAGGGGTCTGCCCCCCTGGTGAGGGGGTGCCCACGAGCTCTCTGGCCTTGGCCACTCTCTCAACGACTGTTCTCATCCCACTTGCTTGTCAAACCCCAGCCCAAACTCATCAACTTTCCCCCAGAGTGCTCCCAATCCAGTTCTCCCGTCCTGGCAAAGGCCACATCCTTCTCTTAGTCGGAACACAGAACCTTCACTTCGTACCTGCCACCGTGTTTAACCCCCACCCCTCCCCCCTTAAAGGCCAGCTGCTCCCGGCTTCCTCACATTTCTCCACCCAGCCTGGCCCTTCCACTCTGATCTATGGGAGGAGGGGGGGTCATGGTTTCCCTTGGCTGATCAGAAGCCTGGGAAAAGGGGGGGTGTCCAACTAAACAAAGGGTAAAGTACTTCCTGCTGCTCCACTTAGCAGAAGCCGGGCCACAGGGGGCTGCCACGGAAGGGAAGCACAGGCAGGAACAGCAGGTCTGATCAATAGCGGAGACCACGCTCACTTGAGCACTTCCTGTCCTTTCCCTGCACTTCCCAGCCGTCCACGCCGGGGACGGAGTGTTTTCTGCAGAGGGTTCCTGCTCTCCCAGCTACCCCTATTCTGTTTGGAAACAGGGGCCACTGTTGCTACCAGAACTTCTTTCCCAGACAGGAAAGAGGCAGCCCGAGAAGTGGCCAGAGTTCCTCAGGGACCAGGACGGAGAGACTTAGCTAGCTCAGACTTCTCAATTTTTCTTCTCTACAGCTCATTGGCATCTTTACAAATCTCTGGTTAAAATGGAGATTCGGATGCAGCCAGTCTCTGTGGGGCGGGAGTCTGAGGTTGAGCATTTGTAACAAGCCCCGAGGGGAAGCTGAAGCTGATGCTGATGTGACAATTTGGGGATCACCCTGGGAGGAGCAAGGGGAGGGTCAACGCTTGAGCCTCCATCCCCCTGCCCCACCTCCCAGCACCACAGGCCTTCCTGCTCCTCCAAGCTTCTACCGGGGAGCAGGAGACCCAGGGCTCTAGGTCTCACCTACCCCACCCCCACCCACTTACCCGACTGCACTCTAGACAGAGTGAAGCTACTACCCAGGGCTACAAAAGCTGCCCAAAGCCACCCAACCCTGAAATCAGAAGGAAAGAAATCCTGGAACTGAAAAAATTTCCTGCGGGCATTTCCAAATCGTCTCGCCTCCCCGTCTTTGGGTTTCACTCTTCTGCATGGGCCCAACTCAGGCCCACATTTCAGCAGAGAAAAAGGAGAAATGGTCACCCCAGATTCCAGGTATCATGGGTGGTGTATCAGCAGGCGTGCACCCCAAGTTCATCTGCATCCCCGCAACCCTGATCACAGCAGAAGCTTCTCTTTCCTCCACGGACCATGTGCTGCCCTGTCTTGCGTATTACTCTCACGCATGCGTCTTTAGGTGCGTGATATATACATCCTATCATGAAAGGCTTGTGCCTGTACAGAAAAGGGGTGCTCTCTTAACACATTTGTAAAACCTCCGGACTGGAAATGAGCAACTCTGTACTAGAAAAACAAGCCCTTGTTATCGAGATGGCAGAGATGGGATTTTAGAGAAGAATAGTTGTTAGGAAGGGCACTAGCCCTAAACATACCCTCTCACTCCATTTCCAAAACCAAAAAGGCTAGGGGGATGGAGAGTGGGATCGGTGAATGAGTAAATGGACTCTCTCAAAGACGGCTATTTAGAGACGTTGCCCAAGTAGCAGTTCCAGGGAGAGACGCCCCAGGCTGGAGCACAGGGACACACTCAACCATGCAATATTGATAAGCTGCTTCCAGCACAAAGTGGCCAATCAGCCTGGCGTTTCATTGCAACACCACTCTCCCCTCAGGGCAGAACCTTAGGGGCCTTATCCAAAAGGCAGCTTCTGCCTAAAACAGAATCTGAATCTCCCCCAAACTCAGCCCTCAGCCAACAGAATACTGGTCATTTGTTAACTGGAAAGGAAAGAAGGCGGGGACGTTGGGGGCTGGTGAGCTGAATTTCCAATGGCTGAGGAGCATATCTTCCCAAACATGTGGTCACATTGTCTCTCCCAAGTCCTGTTCGCTCTTTGACAGGCCTGAATCCTGATACCAGCTAGCTGGGGACCACCACTGAGCCACTGATTTCCAGCTTAGAGACTTTTAAAAAATAGGTTTAGATGGTTTTCTTCTGCCCAGGCGGGAGCCTTTCATGGTGGTACGGATTTCCACGCGTCTAACAATACTACACATGGACGAAAAAGAGGGTAGGCGTTGTCCAAGGCTCAGGGCATTAAAAAAAAAAAAAAGTCTCCAGCTTGATGTGCCTCCCGTGGTAAGACGACGCTTTCCCAAGCTACAAGGATGAAGACAAATGATCGGTGCACACCTGCTCCTAACTACGGTTCGCTGCTAAAGAGAAAACCATGAGGCTCAGCCTAGCATTACATCACCGCACCGAGACAGCTCCTCATGGAAGCCCAGGCGTAGGCACCAGTAAGGAAGCCCCACATGGCACCCGGTCCCTACTACAACACACAGACCAAACCTGCTCATCTTTTAATCTACACATCAATGGCTCTCACAAACCGACTTTACCTACTGCCCCACTCCCAAATCCCCCCAAAATACTCTTTGCTGAAACATGCTCTTCTCTTTGGGAAAGCAGAGTAGGTAAGGCTGGGATGGGGGGGCCCACTCTGGACACGAGCCTGAGCTGCTGAAAGGCGCCCCCAGTAGCCAGATCTGCTCAGTAAGCCCCATCCTCCAGACATGCCTGGGAAGGAAACGGAGAAAACCATACAGAAATGGCAATTCTAACTAACACTCATCCAGGATAAAGGCCACTTCTGGGCACATCAGGTCTGTGGTTTAGAGAAAAGATCGGATTTCTGAATCAATGCACAGTCAAACCCTGCTTTGACCAGTGGACCAATGACAAGACTTCGGCTGGCTTCACTAATAATAGCAAGCGGCCTTGTCCTCGACAGCGTCCACGGGATGAGTATGGATGCTTAGGCTAAGAGGACTGAATGTCTACCAGACATGATCCACACCATCTGCCCGGCCAGGCAACTAGCTGCCCTTAAACTGAGCTGTCTCCATGGGCTCCAAGCTGCCACACTCAAGGGTTCTTCCCAAGAGGCCCTTGTTGATGCCCGGCTGTTCCGTTGCAGGAAATACCACTGTGCTGGGGGTGCAGAGTTAAGATGCTCATGGCAGGAGCCCCGGAACCTGCACTGGGCTGATGAACAACTGAAATCGAATGCCAGAGGGTCATTTCTGCACCCCCCCCGAAGGGGGGGCAGTATCCTAGGGCTGCCAGATGCTCATTCCAGAGGGAGCACCAAATGCTAGAAGGAGCAGCCACCAGGCAAAGCTGCGCAAGGCTGCCGAGAACCCTGGGCCGGCCGCGGCTCCAGGCTGCACCGGCGTCAGGAGAGGCGACACTAACAAAGCCCAGGCAGCCTCTCCTCCTCCCGGGGAGGAGGGGGAAGAGGGTTCCGGGCTGGCCCCGCAGAGCACTTACATTGCCTCGGAAGCCTCCAGGTTCGGGTCGCTGGCTGGGACTGGCTGCAGGGACTGCGACCCTCCCATCCTCGCTGCGCCCTGGCGAGCAGACTAGCCGCGAGCGGGGCCAGCGTCCTGGCGCGATTCCTCCAGCCAGGAGCCGGGGCGGACCGGCCGGTGGCCGGGGCTGCTGCACTGCAGATGGGAGCAGCTGCTGGCATCCGTGGCGGTGGCGGCGGGGAGCTGCAGCGGAGGACCCGAGCCGGAGCCCGGGGAGCGAGCGCCGCGGAAGTGTGCGCGCGAGTGTGGCCGGCGCGCGCCTAAGAGTGTGCGCGAGTGTGGCCGGCGCGCGCGGCTCTGCCCGGGGCGCGCGAGTGTGAGCGTGAGCGCCGGTGTGGTCCTAGCGGAGCAGCTCCTAAACCCCCCGGCAGCCCGGCTTCTGTGTGTGACACGGTGATGTCATCACCGCCGAGCAGCCCTGATGCCTGCATCTTCACAAAGCTCCGTCGCAGGCTCCGGAAACGGGGCCGGGGGAGGGAGGGGGAAGACCCTCCCCCGGCACTCACGCCGCCTCCCCCAGCCTCCCCCAGCCTCGCCCCGACCGCCCGCATTGTGTGGCTTTGAAATGCAAATACACTGTGGGCTGGGGAGGCCGTGGCCCCCAGGAGGGAGGGGTGTGGTGGTCTGGGCCAGGCTGACCGCAGAGAGAGGTGGGGGTAATCTCACCCCGGCTGGCTCATCCCTCCAGGAGGAAGGGAATGGACTTTCCCGCACCGAGGTGGAGTGTGTGTGTGTGTGTGTGTGTGTGTGTGTGTGTGTGTGTGTGTGGAGGGGGAGAGGACAGGTAAACAGACTGCAGTGGGAAATGCAGGAGATGTGTGCAGTTTCCCACTGCCCGCTTCTCCCTCCTTGAGTGGGGGGGGGAGCGGTGGTTTTCAGGCCTGGAACCTGATGAGGCTTCTGCACCACGGGAATTCCAGGGCCTGGCTCCCTGCTCACAGCGAGCCCAGGCCCGGCCTCCAATCTGCTCACACAATGGGGGTGGTGGGCAAGGCCGAGAGAAAGAAGCACAGGGCCTGCTAAGGGGTCGGCAACCCCACCTTTGGCCACCAGGTGAATTCTCCATGGAGAAGCCCTGAGCAAGTGCTCATCCTAACCAGAGGCCAGGCAAGCTGAGCCCAGGCCAGGCCCCTAAACCACCAGGTGTCCAGGGAAAAGGCAGCTTGCTGTGACCTGCAGCCCAATGGCCCACCCCTGTGATTCTAAACACACCCCATCACAGTGCCCCCAGCACCCACCCCCACAGCCTGGCTAGGACAATGCCCACCTAGCCAGGCCCCCCACCTGGCTCCAGCTACCTCAGGAAAGATCAAGGCTGGGGCTCCTGCGCCTTCTCACCAAAAGCTACTAGAGCAGGGTTTCACGTCTCACAGGTTCAGAGGTTCGGGGCACACCTGGGAGCCTGACCATTTGCCTCTGCTCTACTCTCGGTGCAACTGTGTTCTGAGCTCCAAACGGACCGGCAACTGAAGTGAGCCCCTAAGCGTAAGTTGAAAACCCTTCTACACTTCACCCCGACCCCCACCCCGCACAGTGAGCTTAAAATGCATCTAAACTGGGGCCAAAAGAAAAATAAAATGAAAACAGAACTGCACAAAGCATTTAAAAATTTCCTCCAATGCCCTGAGCATTTTCTGAAACTGTGGCAAGGATGTTTGGACAGGACCTTTTGAGGTCGCGGCTCATAATGTCAGGATGGTTCTAGACTCCATGGTGGGCTGCCTTTCCTCTGTGCCTGTTTAAGATTAGTGTCAAACCAAAAGCCAGAAAATTGAAACTGTTTCCCAGGACACAACAACACGAAATTTCCAGGAAACCCTGAGAAGGTTTACTTTTGCATTTCCATGAAGATGGCTAATGACTATGTCAGTCTTGCAGGGAGGGTCACTGTCAGGGTGGCCTAGAGGCCTGCTCTGGGAAGCACCTCCTGGACAGCTGTCACTCACTGTCAGGACAGGGTGTCATCTGGGGGCACCAATCCTGCTGATCTGTCCACATGTCCTGTGTTCCTCCTCCAGTGCCCTGAGGCTTGGTTTCCCCTTAGGTAGCAGATCTCCTGGGGCAGTTGGGAGTCCCAGCAACCTTATCACGCGGAGCTGAAAATTCCATAAGCCCTAACCTAGAATTAGTTTTTTGAGGAAAGTGACCCCTTCCCTGGGTATGGAGAGTATGGCCTTGAGCCCAACTTGACACTACGACGGTGAACAGCCACAATCAGAACCCATCTGCCTTTTCATTTGAGACACACGAAAGCACAAAACCATCCAACTGTGCTTGCCCCCTGCGGGTAGGGGTTTGCTGCAAAAACAGGGGAGGGTTTTGAAATGAGACCGGAATTCAAATACTGACTTCTCCCTCATTTGTGGAGTGGCCTAGAGCCAACCGTGTAACCATCCAGAGCCTCTGCTTCCCCAGCTGGCAAAAGAGAGAAAGCATCTACTTTGCAGGGTATTGGGAAATTAAATCAAATAATACAAACGTATACATAGGGTCCCAGGAGCGGGACTCTAACGGGTGCTGAACAGTGCTAATTTTCTTTCCTTCTTCCTGAGAAGCATTTTCGCCTGAGTGCCATTTCGAGTCCCAATGACTCTAATGTCATGACGCACTGACACTTCACAGGCTGCCACCAACTCTGTGATGCCAAAAACACCCCCAGGAACCAGGGGAGAGACAAATGCAATGTGGGGACCCGTGATGCCACACAAAGCCACGCATGACGAGTCTGCGCAGCGGACTCACAGAAGAGCTTCTCACGCCCTTGCGATGACCTCCTGATGCTCAGTTTACACGTAAGTGAAACGAATCTGGTCATCTAGTCATTCAGCCGACAGAAAATGTAAAACGGAAAAACGGGGTGTGGAGAGGGAGCGCTATTCTGGAAGGACTAGGGCTCGCTGTGGGCTCCAGGTAGGCCGGGAAGACGGCTCTGGCGGAGAACCCGGCCATGCGGGGTCACCCTTGCAGCCTCCAGAACTGGGAGCAGAACTTGCGCCTCCCAGACCAGGCTGTTTTTGCCACAGCAGCCCAAGCCGACCAAGACAAGCTGCTGAAGATACGTGGATGGGACCCAAGAAGAACAGCTAAGAAAAAGCAAAAAGCCAGACCCAGGAAACTCGAACAACAGTCCGGGGCCATCGGACCCCACGTCGATGCTCTGTGGACCCAGCCCTGGGATATGGTCATCCACAGAACTGCTCATGACATAAATACCACCCCCTCCGCCCCACTCCTGCCTGTCCACTGCCTCCCCCTCCTCCCTGCCTCACCCCGTCCCACCCCAGATCATTCCACAAAGGTTAAATCTTGGGTGTGTACAGTGTATCCAGGTTCTATCTGGAAATTCTAAAATACAAGCAGTTAGCGCTCCAAGCACCGGCTCCCGCAGGTACTCGCACACCCACACTGAGCACCCAGCCTGGCCGTTACCTGGGGCTGAGGCTACGGACGCCATGCCCTTGGCTCCCCTCTGCTGAGTCTGGACCTTTCTTCCAGGAGGGACTGCCTTCACGTGGCCCGGCTGGTTCTGCCTTCCTTACCATCTCTTCACTCCCAGCGCATTCTCCAGACTTTACCCTGGCGGCCCCAAGCAGAGCCTTTCCCCTCCAGAGCAAACCAGTGATCCCTGGAGCTTCTAACCGTGGCTGCATTGAGATCCTGAACTCAGACAGCCCCTCTTGGGGCTCTGGACCATCGCACCCATATTCTGGGACCCTGATGGCAGGCTAAGTCCACTTAGACAACAGGACCAACCCTCCTAGTGATGGCTCCCAGACACCGTAGAAATCTGCATAAATAAAGGGGTGCACCCATCATTTCTAAAACAACTAGTGATTCAACACATATCAGTGCACTTGTCGTGTACCTGCCTATACAGGTTGCATAAGATGAGCCTCTCCTCAAGTTACTGACACATACCAGAAAGATCAGCAAACCTGCCAAACCTCTGTAATTGAGAGATAAATTATGTGATAGAGACCCTTAAATCCCAGTAAGGTCCAACGGACCGAGCCACAGTCCAGAAGGGCGAGCCATTTGAAGCACCTCTGATACCCCGAGAAAAACAACTTGCGCGGCTCTATCTTTGCCTGCGGCCTCGGAGAGTCTCCAGTTGCCATAGCAGCCACGCTCTCCAAACAGGACCGATGGACCCCTGCACTGCTAATTAGCCCAAGCACACACACTAAAGAAAAGTAGGTCAGATCACAGAAAAAATCCATCTGGAGAGCACGAAGAATGTAAACACAGATGGAGAACGGCCCAGGTCCAGTTTCTTCAAGTCGCTGGCCTTCCCCACCATCCACTACCCCGTGGTGGGGGCTGCGGGGACGCCGCACAAAAGCACGAGGGCCTTCTCTTCAGGGAGCCCAGCTTTAGCCAGGCTCCCGCTCTGGTAGGACCACCACGGCCTGCTGGCAACTTGCTCCTCCATGTGAGGCCCCCGAAGGTCCCCCCATGTCGCACGACTCTGTGCTCACTGCCCTCCCCCGGAGGTTCCAGCTGGTGGAAGCTCTTCCACCTGAGGCCTCCCGTGTGGCCCAAGTTCCGCATCCACATGTGAACGTGACCTGAGACCAGCAGGACCGGCCAGTGAACAGGACCAGGGGTGGGCAGGAACGGCACACTGCTGGCACTTTCCCCACCAGATTTTACAGATCTGGGATCCTCTTCCCTGGGCTTTGGAGACAGAGCTTTTATGTCATACAACCTTGCTCCAAAAGCTGACCACGGCCTTCGGGAAGAAGTCCCAATTCCGTATTCTGGCCTTGATACTGTGACTCGCTCCACCCTGTCCTTGAGCGGGGCCAGGGTCCTCCCTGTGACCTCACTGCTGAAGAGGCGCCCCTCCCTACCCTCCCCAGCTCTCTCAATGCCTCCTGGGTATCAGCCCCAGCTCCGGGCCAGCGCCTGGGAGGGTCAGTCCCGGCTGGCCCTCAGACTTCTCTCCACCACTGGCAGGTCAGAGCCTTGGGACTTCCTCATCCCACTCATCCCACTTTATCCATGTGTCTGCACCTGCACTCCGCTCCCCAGCCCTGCAGCATGCCCTGCACACAGCCCGGGCTCCATAAATACATGCGGGTCACACGTAGAGGGCGTGGGAAGAGGTCCTGGCAAAGGTCTTCAATTGTCTGATGAACAGAGAAAGGGGAGATTGATGGGTTCTTTCATTTCTGGGGCCACAAGTTATCTATTGATCTTCTAGACTCCAACATTCAACCTCAAATGCTCGCCCTGAGGAGCCTGAGTGGTATTCTTGGGCTGAAGCACAAGGTCAGGTAAAATCCCATCTCTTCCAGAAAGTTCTTCCCCTTTCTTCTTGGAAAGAAACTACTATATGTTTTCCTTGCCACCTTCACCATATCTACACATGAGACCTTCCAGAGTTCCTTCCAAGCAAAGGCAGCTCCAAAGACTACCCTTCATGGGGTAAATCCTTTCAATTCTGTCATGATCGAAAATGAAGGTTGAGGGTTTTACTGTCACACCCAGAGAGGCATCCCAAAATGCGCTAGAAAAGAAATTGGTAAAGAGAGATGAGACTGGCTTTTATTCCAAAATTACAGATACAGGTTACAATGTTAATCTTTGAAGCCCACAAGTGCAGAAAACCCCAGGTCTACACAAAACTTGAGTGCCACAAAGTCTCATCATGGAAGAGGAGTCAGTGACACAAAATTCTTCCGTCTTTACCAAATTCATTCCGCTCGTTTGAGACAGAGATAGTGGGAGAACTCCTGAGATCACTTTTTAGAAAATCTATCCAAATTTAGAAAAGATTTAAGCTTGCAATTCAGCTAGAAAGGAAAGAAATTCAGCTAGAAAAGGTGTGTAAAAGCCAGAGGGGGTAAGGTTATTCCAGAAGTACTTATCAAAGTCCTTGTTGGAATAAGCTGCAACTCTGGTCCTAAGCTTCCCAACAGCCAAAGCAAAAAGGGAAACAATCACGATCAGTTACATAATTCATAAAACCCAGCAGGTTTGGGGGGACAAAAAAGGCCACTCCACGGATGAGCAGGTGTCTTGTGACTGACGTTCTCGACATACTCTGTCCCGTGGGTCCTCTGCCAAGAGACGGTGACTATGGTGGACAACAACCCTTCCACACTCAACGCCACGGGGCTGCTCAGTGAGCGGAGCAGCAGCTACCCGGCTCCCTCCGGCAACGAGGAACACCAGAAAGCGAACAACTTCCCAGAGGATATATTTCGAGCTGCCCCATCCCTCCGAGAGCGTCTCCAAGCATCCATGGTGCCACAGCATCAAAGTTATAGAAGAGGAAGCAAAGGTCAGCCTGAGGGGGGTGTCCGGCAACGAAGAAGCCACTTAGAGACTCGGTCCTCCCCTCAAATAGGGAAGGAAGCCCTTCTTGGCTTCCAAAGTCGCCGCCAGTTGTCTCTCGACGACTGTCAGGGCAAATACACAATGCCTCCGACTGCAAAGGGAGCTAAAACCTGGCAGAACACGCAGGACACCGTGAAGTCAGGGAATGGGACTCTCCAGAAATCGTGACAGATGGCCATCTGTGAGCCACTGAAGAGGAGAAGCTCGGGAGGAGTTAGAAGAAGGCAGCTTCGAGGAGGGAACGTCAAGATCAAGGAGCTGAGAGGAGCCCTGCAGAAAACTGGTGAGGTCCCTGTGGATTTATGGTGAAGGGACTCAGATGGGAGGTGAGGGATACACAACCCTGACAATCGGGCAGGAAAATTGAGCCAGACTTCTTTGTTCGTTCTTTTTTTTTTTTTTTTAAAGATTTTATTTATTTATTCGACAGAGATAGAGACAGCCAGCGAGAGAGGGAACACAAGCAGGGGGAGTGGGAGAGGAAGAAGCAGGCTCATAGCGGAGGAGCCTGATGTGGGGCTCGATCCCATAACGCCGGGATCACGCCCTGAGCCGAAGGCAGACGCTTAACCACTGTGCCACCCAGGCACCCCTCTTTGTTCGTTCTAAATATTAGCATATGGGGGCGCCTGGGTGGCTCAGTCGTTAAGCGTCTGCCTTCGGCTCAGGGCGTGATCCCGGCGTTCTGGGATCGAGCCCCACATGGGGCTCCTCTGCTGGGAGCCTGCTTCTTCCTCTCCCACTCCCCCTGCTGTGTTCCCTCTCTCGCTGGCTGTCTCTCTCTCTATTAAATAAATAAAATCTTTAAAAATAAATAAATAAATAATTAGCATATGGTTATCCTGAGAGCCTACATGTTGTTAAATATAAAACTCACCATTTTCAAAACTCTTCATTTCTTTTTTCAAGGTAAAGTCGCGCAGTTAAACCCTTTCCGTGCTATTACCATAAAACTTTGACTTATTAAGCGGATTCATTTTTGAGTGGTCTATCTCAGGTAATAATTGTCTTTTTCCAGACCTGTTCCTCCAACGACTTTCATAAGCTAGGTTTAAGGTCATAGGCAAAAACTGGGTGGCCCAAGGTGGACATTGGCTAAATAAAACTCTGACCTCCAACATTCAAGCTCGAAACTTAAAGTCAAGCTTCCCTCAAACTGGGGAAGAGAGAAACAAGTAACGCGCCCGCACCAGACGCCGGTCTTTCAGACCAAGAACATAACCAGTGTCGTCCCCCTTTCTTCTTGGAGAAATACTTCCAAGAACAGAAAATTCCATAAGCACTGTTCAGTGCGTGTTAAGAGAGCTGAAATACTGTACTTAGAGTGAATGCTGATGTGTTAATCCACCGAGTTCCTCTAGAGCTTAAGCTGACTGGTTCCAGAGGCTACTTGGTACCAGGAAAAAGAGATCTTTTACGAAAACATCCAGGTGTAGACAGAGATGGGATCTCCCCGCTGCCAGAATCAGGAGCAGGGCTGGTTTCCGAAGCCAGATGGGAGAAACAGGTAGAGAACTTCAGGTCCCACCGCAAACAGGGGAGAGGGTTCCTCCCCGTGGCTCCAAAGACGCCGTTCAGAGTGACAGTGCTTCCAGTGAAGAAAATGCGAACGAGCACATTCAGAAGCTCTGGGTGTCGTGCTCCTTGCCTCACTGTAAACGGACAGCGGGTCCTCACGAAGTCCCTACCCGGGCAGCAGCCCCCTCACGAGGCAGATGGCCAGCTGATCTGGGGGGCTTCACTTTCCATGCCTGAACAGCAGGGACACAGAGCCTGACGTGGGGCTGCCCTAATTGGGGGCGGCACACTGAAAGCCAGAAGCTGAGGACCAGAGCTGTTGACTCAAGGCTCCAGGATAGAACAGAAATCCAGAACGGCTGGGCCAGAAATAGCATCCATGAGCACCTACTGATGGCATTAGCATAACGTCTGTGGAGAGAGTGAACGAGCGTGCGTGTGTGTGTGTGTGTGCGTGTGGGTGTGCGTGTGGGTACACCCATGCGTGTGTGCACAGATGCGCATACGTGCACAGATGTGCGTGTGTTCGTGTGTGCATTACCAAGCCCTAAAAATATTTCCCTTTTCATAAGCATCCCAGGGGGCTGTCTAGTCATCGCTGGAAGCAATTAGCCTGTAACTGTGTCTGAAGATAAGGGATTACTCTTCCTAAATACTCAGATTTTTAGGAATTGATTTGTCCACGTGGAGACAATCTTGCCGTGACAACAGACTGACCCAATTCCCGCCTCATCCCGCTGACTTGAAGGAAACGTGGGAGAGGCACCGCCAGCTTTCCTAGCAGCTTTCAGAGGCTGATCACTGATTCCATTTTGACGCAGAGTAAGTGCATGGCACATTTACATGGTTTTGCATCTCGTTAAGTTATGAATCCAGAAAAAGAAGGGCTCCTGCTTTGTGATGGCCCAGCCTGGGAATGTGCCTGCGATCCCCAACATGGCGGGGGGGGGCTCCTTTGTTTCTGGGAGGTCAAGATCTCTCTCCAGAAGGGCCCGCTCTGACCCCTTCATCCTAGGGTAGCAGCCCCCCAGCAACCAGTATCCCCTTAAGGAACAAGTCTGGGCAAGGTGGGCTCCTGGGGGGCTCAGACTGCACCCCCCATCTGCCCCATGGAATGCCCAATGCTTAGCCCAGAGCCGGGCACATGGGAGGCTCTTGACCGCTATGTGGACAAAGGGCTGGATGGACATCCCTCGGGTGTGGGGGGGCGGACAGACCTGTAATTAGGGACACACAGGAGAGAGGCCAAAACTAAAATTCTTTCCAACTGAGGCCAGAGCTTAAGGAGAATCCCTGAAGCAATCCGAGGTCTTCCCCCGCCGTCACATGCAAGGCCCAGAGCCATGCCCTCCAGCTTCCCTGACAAGTCTTGCTTTCTGTCTGTGGGATTTGGGGGCGGGGGGAGGGGATGGCTGGGTGCCCAGGAATGAGGTTTGAATTAAACTCTCTTCCTCATTCACCTAATTCAGAAAGATTAATGGATAATAAGGGAAATCGTGCATTTACCTCAATCCTTAAACTGACCCAAAGAAGTTACCAAGCCCCTCTGGCCCTCAGCGTTCTCATTTGTGCAATAAAAATAAATAGGACCTTCCCACCAACATGGATATTGCGAGGTTTAAACGAAGTAACAGTGGAGCAGCGCTCCGTACAGCCGTGCCTGGCATCCAGCAAGCGCTCAGTACACGTTAGCTGTGATGCTGCTGTGGCCATTTCGTGGAGAAGCAAGAAGTCACTCTGTCCTGGGGAGAACTCAGTGTCCCTGCCCCGCTGACTCTCACAGCAGCCCTGGGACACCAAGTCCGGAGCTCCTCATTCCCCGGGCCGACTTCCTGGAGGAGGAGTCTGCTGAGACCCTCAACCCAAATGGTTCCCACCACAGCTTTGCTCTAGGAGCTTGCGACCTCAGGCAAGGTCCTGACCTCACTGGGCCTCGGTTTGCCTGCCTTTAAAATGGGGCCAATAAAAATGGGGAGGGAGGGGAGCCCCATTATCTAAACTTGAGAAAGGCCGCACGACCATATGGTTTGCAAAGGCACTAGGCAATGATGCTCAATGAGATGGATTTTTAAAGTCAGGAGCAGGGGTACTTATTGGGGGCACAAAGTGGGCAAGTCATCCTCGAAGAGCCGTCCTTTGCCTTTTAGCCAGGAGATAAAGGGCTGGGACTGCATGCTGGGTGGAACCCCATGGGGGATTACACCCCTCCCCTCCTGAGCCCCAGCTTTAGGCAGCACGGCACGGGGAGGAAAGGCTGCTGCCAAGCCCAGGGTCCTGGGGGACTTGTCCTGGGAGCCCCCCCACCCCAGAATCACAGCACAGCCCAGGAATCCCCGCCCTTGCAGAGTCCCCTCATAAGAGTGTGGCCCCCCTCTGTGGGGGTCACTACTGTACCCCCAGCACCAGCCTCAGAGGCCGGCACAGAGCAGAAGCTCAACAGACATTCATGAGTGAAGGAAGGAAGGGAGGAATGCAAGCCATGAAGACAGAGTCAGATCCTCCCCATCCCCACATCCACCACCCACATTTGGGCCACCATCACCTCCCACCTGGACCACGGTGACAAACTCCAGTGGCCCGGTGACCGCCGGCCTCTCCTCACCACCCATCCTCCCCTTGGCCACCGGAGATTTTCCGCACAACTCAACTGAGTCCTGATTCTCCCCTGCTTTAAAGGGGAGACGATCCTCCTTGCACATTGTGGGGCCCAGTGAACTCCGGGGACCCTGGCCGCAGGCCCCTCCAAATCGGACTGCCACCTGCCCCGCTTATCACTTTCTGCCGCTAACCTCACCGCTCTGCCCCCGACCACCCGCGTTCCCCCCGCCCCAATGGGTCCAGGCCTGTCCTGACCTGCTGCCGAAATCTGCTGGGCCTCTCCACCTCCCACCAAGCCGTGGCTCCTGTGCCTCCCCCTCCAAAGGACCTCTGCCTTCTTCACCCCCGGAGCCTCCCCGACTGCTCCAGGCAGAGTAGGCTCTCTTCTGGCTCTTCTGTTCTCAACTCTGTGGGAGACTTTCCACGCTGTATTATTGCTGTGTCTGTCTCCGGCTCCTTTCCCCCAGCGCTCGCAGCACCGCTGGATGTCAGTGGAGAGCCGACATTGATGAAATGCCTCCTGTCTGCCAAGCGCTGGGCTACATTCTTCACGTACCTCTTCTACTCCTCACAGTTACCTCCCGGACGTGGGGACTACTAGCCTCATTCTAAAGATTTTGGTAAACTAAAGCTCAGAGAGGTCAAGTAACTTGTCTAAGGTCACACAGCTCCTAAGTGGGCCAGAAGCAAGTCTCTCCAGTTTGACGTTCCTCCCCCTGCACCACCTCACACATGGGATTTGGCACAGAATCAACCCAGGACGTGTGTGCTGAGCGGGCGGATGGACAAATGGGCAGACGTATAGATGGAAACAGAGCAGAAGACCACACTACATGATCCACTTAGGCTCAGAGCACCTGTCACCTTCCTGCAGCTGTCACATCAGGCCTGTGACTTCATCTTCATCATGAGCCTGAGTATAAGAGAAGCTAATTTGCGGAAAAGGCAGCAGAACTTGCCAAAAAGGCAGGGAGGGGCCCTGAGGCAGGCATGTTCTGGTGAGAAGCCCTTCTCCCACCCTCCCTCCCTGGGGCCCTGTCTTGGTCTGTGGGTCTATTTTTCCACTTCCCCTTGGGCGATCCACGACCAGGCCTGCTGCTGGCAATCCCTCTCTTCCTACCTCCAGCCGGGTCTGGGGGCTCCAAGGCATACACTGGGCCTGGAAGCAAATCAGCCACTTAAAGTGCAAAAATCTGAGTTATAACATGGCAGCCAACATAATATGGGGCCAAGGGCATTACCAGGATTGGAGGGGGAGCTCCCAGACCTCCTGCTGCCCTGAAACCTTCCACCCTCCGGAAGCTAAGCTGGGCACCCCCAGCCACACCCTCCCTGGCTCTCACAGCTCCCCTGTGCCATCAGCTCCCCATGTCAGGTCGGACTCCCTTCCAGGCTGCTCGAGGGGTGCTGGGACTCCAGTCCAGCTGGGGTCACCAAGCTGAAGATCTGCAGTTTCTCCCAGTGTGCTCCAGAGAAGCCCCACCCGGCTGCCCGCTCTCCTTCCCAGAAGAAGGGAAAGGAAGGTCATGGCTAGGGGCCTTGGTCCCGCCTCTCCACACCTGCTCTGCCCAGACCGAGGTGGCCACCCTCTACTGACTGCACTGGTGAAGTACCAGCCAGCGACGTGGAGCCTCCGGACGCACCCGCCCAGCTGCCCAAACACCGGCTCCCATTCACGAGACCAACCAGCAGCCAGAAGCCCCAGGTCACGTGGCCTATGCCTGTCCCGCCAGGTGGGTGACACTCTACAGCACATCTGGGCCCAGGCTGCCCTGTAAGAAGTGGTCTTTCAGGCACGGGAATGCATGTAATGACATGTGGCTCATATGACTAAGGAACAAGCCGGATTAGACTCGAGTCTGCTCAGCACAGTACCTTGCTGGCAGACAGCATCGGCATCTTGAAAACAGAGGAGGGTCCTGACCCCACCTACAAAATTAACCAGGGAGCTGCGAGCTGGCAGACGCAGCAGCTCTGAGTGCAAGAACGTGCAGCATTTTTCAAGGGGGTCACGTCTCTAACCTGGGGGGAAGAGGGTACCAGCCAGGGTGGGGCCGGGGAGACGTGCACTGCCTCTTCTGCCAGGAAAATCTCTCCAGTCCGGGACAAGTGTGGAGAGAGAGATGGGAGCAATTTAGAGCTGCCCAATGCGGTCAGGGTCTGGGGGATATCTCACCAGAAGCCCTGGTGAGCAAAGGCCACCTGCCTGCCCCCACCCCGGGCTACGGTTCGGGGGTGTTGCGCCCTGGGCCTCCTCCAGCGTGGAACCACTTCCTTCTGGCAAGAAGCTCCTTCTCCCATCTCATTTCCTCCAGGTCTATCCAGGAAGCCCTTGGCCAGGCCTCCAAGTTACCCATCCCTTCAAGACAGTGGTCCCCAGCAGGCCGACTGGCAGGTCAGCTCTGGACAGGGACATTGTTTGCTCAGGTTCACACCCACCTGGCCCATGTGCCAACACACCAGGCTCTTTGCCACAAGCCTCCAGAGGGTCCAAAAACACATGGTCATCTGTGGCAGCCTTGGCAGGAGTGAGGGCTTTCGACCCGCATCACTAGAGAATTCTTTATCATGACTCCCTGCCTGGCTTCAGCCTCCTTGAGCTCAATGCATCGCTGCCTGATGTTTTCCAGACCACCTTCATAGGCCAGGGTGTCTGCTGGGCATGGAGGCTGTGGAAGGGCAGGGCTGGAGGCGAAGAGAAGGCCAGAAGCCTGGCCACCGCAACGGACAGTGTCCCTCCCAGGACAAGCTCTTTGCTTTAGGCAGGGTTGGACATGAAGCTCTCTCTCCTCCCCATGGCCTCTCTCAAAGTCACATCTGTTCTCCCAAAGGCTTATATCCTAATGATTACCAGCGGGGATGGGGGAAGGGGAGGGGTGTGAAAACTCCCGGAGAAAAGCCATTTGCACTGGAAATGTGGGGTTGTGTCATCGTTTCCACAGCAGCCATTAGAGGCAGAAGGAGGCAGCAGGAAGTCACCCAGCATGCCTGCAAGAACAGAACATCTGTCGGTTCCGTAATAAGATGTGCCCCAGGTCTCGCTGCCCTGCCACTCCCTTCCAAGCCCAAACAGGGGAAGGCAAAACCGCAGAGGTGGGGGGGCCGGGCCACGCCTGTGTGTGGTGAAAACACACAGAAGGCGCTCCCGGCTCCGGCAAGAGAAGCCCAGCCGGAAATGGGAACGGATGCAGGATGCACCTCCAGCCCGTGAGACCAGTAAGGACCTCAGACTCTGGCCCAGGCTCGAGCAACAACAACTTCCATTTCAGCAGAATGAAATTTCCACTGGTGCGTTTTTGAAATTAATTTGAAAACCTCCAGGGACCCACCAGAGGGGAAGAGACAAGTTTTCTCTGGCTCGGTGGACCTAGGCCACAGCCCCGCAGCTAAAGCAGCCGGAGAGCGAGCGAACCTGGCGGCAGCCTGCAGGTGCAACAGAGGGCGGGGTCAGGCCGCAGACCCACAGCCACACCCAGTCCTGTCCTGGCCCACTGGGTGGGACCTGGAGCCTCAGGACGGCGGGGGCGGAGGGGGGGCTGGTCAGTCCTGAAATCAGTCCTGCCCTGCCACGCAGCTCGAGAGAGAGCCTTTAAAAATGAGAATCTGATTGTATCTCTATCGGGCCTCGGGCCTTCTGGACCCTCTCAAAGTAAAGCCCTAGGAGCCAGTAGTCCAATGGCCAAAGCTAAGACGAGGTGGGCAAAAAATTAAAAAGTAAAAAAAATAAAGTAGTATTATCTTATGACCCAAAGTATAAAATAGATAACCACGAGTCCATCTTAATAGAAATAAATGAAGGAACAAGTGGGGACCATGGTCCCCCAAGGAAGAGGGATTCTGCCAGCAGGCAGCCTTCAGACAGCAGCGGCGGCTTCAGACCTTGCCTGGGTCTCCAGCCTGCCGGCCGCCCCTGCACACATTAGACCTGCCGTCTCCGTAGTCACGTGGGCCAAGTCCTTAACATAAATTTCTCGGTCTATATGTATATATACATCCTACTGGTTCTGTGTCTCCGGAGATCCCTGATAATCCGTTTGCTCACTCAGGGTATCCCACTGCTATGTGGACACTTGCCCGCAAGGGTAAACGTCAAACCAGCCACAAATGACCACTCGGGGCATCACTGATCCAAACTGTCAACACCTTGCTGGTGTCGTCCCCAGCGCAGCTCACGTCTGTGCCCCCCAGGCCCCTCCTCTCCAGGGGCAGCAACCATGGAGGAAAGCTTTACACAATACCTGCTTAAGTCCTTGGGCAGACCCTGGTGGGAGAGAACAGAAGCTTCTACTCCATCACCAGCTGGGGCAGGAAGCAAAGACACATGTTCAGAGGCTCGGGGAACGAGAGCGGCACGGGTGGCAGCTGGGAAGGTGCTGGGGACACAAAGGGAGAATTATTCCCAGGGGAACTCGGCTCATTAATGGCACATTCATCAGGCCCCCTCACCCCACCCAATCCACCCAGACACGTGGAATGGGCTATTTAGAGACCCAGCATGCTGCTTCCCGCCATCCCCGCCCTGTTCCCTGGGGCCTTTGCTTTGACACAGAGAAGGCACCCTCCAATGCAGCCCCCCCCCCGCCCCCCACCCCCAGCCAGGCATGAATGCCTCCTGTGTTAGGCTCCAGCAGAACTTGGCCTCTCTTTGATGGAGGCAGAGTGGTTGCTCAGGACACTCTGTAAATTGTCTTCTTTGATTTTGGGGAGCAGACTTTTGTATGACCATTTCTAATACTTTTTTATAAGCAATGAACTCTGAATTGAAAACCATAGCACAGCTTTGCAAACTCCCCAGGATACACCCCCCAAATCCGAGGCTGGGAAAAGCCACAGCCACAAGGCTGACGGTAACCAAGGAGGCTGCATCAGGGACAGGGGGGGACCCCTTAGGTGGGGAGGCAGGGGTTGCACAGAGATCTACGGGAGAGCGATGTCCCACATTCAGTGGGTGAGTGCCCCCTGCTGGACATCCAGGGAAATGGCTGGCTTGCTGGGAGGCCCCGTGGGAAGGGGGACTTGGGTAGGAAGGACAGCCAACCGCAGACACGCTCTCAAGCAAAGAGCTCAAAACAGGTTTGATTTTCTCCTTTGGCAAAAAGCAAGGCTATCAATGCCGTCCACAGGCGGAAGCCTGGGAACAGTCTTCAGGGTGGGTTGGCCCTCCCAGCCTCTCTCCAGCTGTCCACACTGCAGCCCACAGGGGAGCTGGCAGGGCCGAAGGCGGCCCATATGGTATTACGTGACTCAGCACCAAGAGCTGAAACCAGGCCTGAGGTCGAAGCCAGGGTCGCAGGTTTCCCAGCCTCTGCAGAGGACTCATTTCTTCCCTCTGGGAGGAAGCACCTGCCGGGAGCCCCCAGGCTGCGGAAACGCAGGACACTTGGGTGTCAGTGTCAATAATGTTCTGCTAATGTCCACCTCCTCCAACACCACCTATGTGGTCGGCTTCCCGGCCCGCAGGGCAGCTGCCATGGGCACCCCACACTCAACACACTGGAAGAAGTCACACTCTTGCCCCAAATCCCTGTCGCTGCTTAGAAGGGACTGCAGGGCCCAGCCTCGCCTCACCCCCAGTTCCGCCGCCCTGGCCCTCACCTGCTCCGCTCCCGCCACGCGGGCCTCCCCCAGTGCCCACACCGCGAGCTGCCCGCCCTGCCTCCTGGGCTCGCAGCCCCCCAGCCTCGCCAGGCCGGCAACTCCTCAGCCTCCACACCAAGCCTCAGCATGGGCATCATGAATCAACAGCCACAGAAACAGCAGCAGCTCAGCCACCGGGGAGCTCAGTGCCACGTGCACTGTCCTGGGCGCCTCGGGGTGGGTGCCCGGTCCCGCATGCCCAGCGCCAAGCACGTTATATATATGACCTCAAAGAAGCGTCACGACAACAGTTAGAGGCAAATGTCACCATCCCCGCATTACAGAGAAGGACACTGAGGCTCAGAGAGCTGAGGTCACTGAGGCAAGGTCATGGAGCCAGCATCCCGACATCCAGCCAGCACCCCCCGCCCCGCAGTGAGCCCTCAATAAACAGACAGAGGGAGAACTGGGGTGTCCCAGCTGGTTGTGACCAAGCCGGGGGTCAGGAGCAGAGGCAGAGCTGGAACTCACGTTGCCTTTTTCCCTGAACCCCGCAGAAATGAGGAGAAAAACAGAGACCGGAGAGTAAAGGCCAAGCCCGGAGCAAGGCCGACCCACAGGTGAACAAAAACGACAGGGAGCGCATGGCCAGAACCCGGCAAAAGCACCAAGGGCGTTTCCAGGAGGGACACCTCGCCTGTTCAAGCTGATTTCTAACAACCGGACGGTGGCTGAAAGAGTATATCTTATAAAGAAATGACTCAAAAAGAATGCGAACTATTGGGGGCTTTTAAGTTCCTTAGCCTTTTTCACACTTTGGAAGCTTACTTTCTTTCCTGTTCCTAAGCCGTGAACAGGCCGCTGACCAACTCAAACTACACGTCTAAAATTGAGTTTCCCAAAGAAATCCTGCTGCCCGTGCTCCCTCGGTGCCTGCCTCAAGATTTTATTCGACGTCATGCAAGCTGAAGAAAGGCGATATTCGGTGTGGCTCTGCTACTCTCGGGGGTACTCACCAAAGTGCAAGGAGAGATTTCTGTCTTTGAAAACCCTGGCAGAGGGGAGGGGAGACACAGCCTGGAATCTGTGGCCTCAGAGCAAAGCCAAACCCACAGGGCGATGCCCAGCGACAGTCACACTCCACTGATGAGGATGCCCACAGGTGACAGATTTGCCTCCCCCTCCCAGAACACAGTGTGTATGGGGGGTGTCTGCTCCCTCCACCCTCCCTTCTGCTGGCCCCACCGCAGGGCCACACCCGTCCTGCCCTGGGCTCTCAGGACTCAAGGTACCAAACAAGTGACTCAACTGCTCTGTTAGGAATGAAGCCCCCACTCCCTCCCGGCCTCCAGCCTGCGGCTAGCCCATCCCCAGGGGCCAAGGAGGTCAGGCCCCCGACAGGGAAGGGCCCGGTGACTCAGACCAGCATCAGAAGCTGGGACTGTCCTCGCCTCTCCATGGCCCCTTCCTGCTGAGTCACCTCCTTCTCCTTCCGGAACCTCTCTGTCCCACCTCTCTCTGCTGGTGAGGGCCACCACCTCTGTGAGGAGGGCACCCGCATATCCTGCCCTACCCGCCTCTCCTGTCCCCTCACATCAACCCTCACGGTCACCAGGATAACCCCACTCAAGTTCTGATAAGGTCCTTGCCATGCCTGAAACTTTCCGCAGCCTTAGGAATCCAGGCGAGAAAACTCCCTGGCCTCCCACACCGGCTCCTGTGACCCCGTCTCTGTCCTTGTCGCCTCCCAGGCTTGTCCTCTCCCTCTCCCTGCTCTAACCCCACCAAGCCAGTCCCTTGATGCTCCTGGCAGCTTCTTGCTTCTGTGCCTGGGCTCACGCAGACACTGCCCCCGCATGCCTACCTCTCCCAGGCCACCCCATCGTCATCCGGAGGCCTCACCCAAACAAGGGGGTCCACCCCAGGTGGGGGTAACCATGCCACCTGCATGGCCAGGTTGGGCTGGGCCCCAAGGGTGTCCTTCTCCCCTACTAAAGTCTCGGCCACTGCAGCTTCTCTGGCCCCCGGCACAGAGCCCGGCCCATGGAAAGTGTTCAACACAAGGCAGCTCCTTCCCTGCCGCCCCTGACCTCCCCCACGTGTAGGCCACCGACAGCAGGACAACGGGGCCATCTGCTTGGAACGGGAGTCTGAGGCAGGACCAGCAACCTAGTTCGAAAGCAAAGTAGAACGTAAACGAGTGCAAGGTAAAAGTGCAGGGCCCCACGTTCCAGAAGGATCAAGAATTTCAGGACAGTGACAGCAGAGCACTGAAATAAGCACACAGCCCTTCTGAGCACCAGGCCCTGGGTGACTGTCTGGGTGGCAAGCCCATGAAGCCAGCCCTGCTTCTAGACCCCAAGAAGGAGCTTACCAGGGGTCCCTGTGCCCGCCCCCCCCACAAGCTGCCGGAGGGCAGCGCTGCTAGAGCAGAAATGAGAAGCAGGTGGGGACAGTTCAGCCCCTCTGTGCCAGCGCCTGTCTCCACCCAAGCCTCCCTGACCCACCAGGGCTCATCCTGAGACATCATTCTAAGGGGGTCAGGCCCTCGGCCGTGCCCAGTACCCCCGCCAGCCCTCAGCCAGACTTCCGGACAGACCCCGAACCGGCAGAGAGAAGCCAGGGCCCAGAGATGAGGGCCTCTCAAGCGCATTCTCCTGTCACTTCTGCCACATACTTCTGTTCCCTTGCCTGGATCTCTTCTCCTGTGAAATGGGCTGGGGGTAGGGTGTGTGAAGGCCTTTCTAGTAAAACTTTCAGACCCCCGTTTCTGGGTTAAGGACTTAATCAATGATGTTTTCCAAGTCTTAGTGGAATAACAAAGAAGCCGAATTCAAATTCACAGCATGTTGATATTTTTGGACGATGACAGAAATGCTGACTTAATTTAAGCCTTTTGTGTTAAAGAGAAGCATTAGCACCCAGAGGGCACATAAGCCACCATACTTCGAGCCCGCAGAGATAACTTACTGATCAGGGCATTCTCTCCTGCCAGGTCTAGCTGGATGGGACCTTAGAATCCTTCGGGACACACATCCCTAGGGAGCCATTACTAATGGTCAGAGTTTGCCGAGGGCTCCCTTCGAATGCAGTTTCCACCCACACGGAACCTGAGAACCACAGACAATGTCAATGCCGGCCTTGCGTTCAGCCTGACTGCCCTGCGAGTCCTGCCCTGGTGAGATGCTGTCACTCACTGTTGCCTGCTGATTCCCTGTTCAGGGCTTTGGAGTCCTTCCTGGCAGATCCCCCACGGACCCGATAGTGAATTGCATTTCAGAGATCGGCCAGGGTTGCCAAATTAAGCCCCTGTCCAAGGACAGACAACAGAGTGACCTGGCTGTCACGGGGGTGATAACACCCCTAAGATCCAGGCTGAACACACCACGTCCTGTCGGGCCAGATGGCGACAGCATCTTATCTCCCATTTCATATCACCATCTGGAAGGTATTAGCACAACCGTCCTTCCTCACAAGCTCTTGATTTTTCCTTCTCGAATCCCCAAGCACACGATCACGTCATCGGGCGAGAGCTAAGGCCAAGGACTCAGCTCAGATGGAAAGTCAGATGCAAGCTAGAGGGAAGAAAACACTTGGACGCCGTTGCTCCGGAGAGCTAAGCTCGGTGGGTTGGGGCACTGGCCCGCAGAGGGACGTGCTTTGATAAGGCGAGTCTGGGCGCTCCTCTGACGGTCGCTGCAGAGCAGCAAAGCCCAAATCCAGGGTGCCCAGACAGGCGTGCGAATTGGCTGGAAACTCCAAAGCAGGCCTGTCGAGCTATTTCCAGTCTCGCTCGAGATAAACCAGCATGTGAAACCCAGCCCATGCGAGAGTGCCGACGGCCCCTAACCATCACTGACCTTTACCCGTCCAGTGGGGGCTGGCCGTGCACAGTTAACCCTGAACGGGCGTCTCAGTTCCTTCCAGTACATTCTTACCCTCTCTCCCTCCACAGAGCAAACCTACGCTCCCAGAAGGGAAATTACCTTTAAGCTTGACTCAAGCAAAACAGTCTACTTAAGACGGGAAAGGGCAGAAGCATCATCCCAGAGCTACGCGAGGGCCTCTGATCTGGGTCAGGAATTGCCACCCCATTCACCGGCGGCTCCGTGGGTCCTCCTTCCCGGGGCAGGATTCCTTCCACGCCCTCCCAGGCCCTGGTGACAGAGACTGCAGGGGAACGGGGCACAGAGGACACAAGGAAACTCATCTCAGATATCCAAGATTCAGGGATTTCTTCCAAGAGTCAGTTAAGGCTGCTCAAGGCCCGTGAAAAACCAACACAAGAACAACATCACATGTTCATTTGAAATACGAACTTGTCAATATTTGAACGTGGCCAATGGGGGCACTTTGTGTGTCTCCATCTGACAGCAGCCGGCTGGACCGGAATCTCAAAGGCCCTGAGCAGGCGCAGAGATGCACCCCAATTTACTCAGCCCGCTGGGGACTGGTCATGGCGATTGGATTTGTCAGCACATACCTCCCACAGATCCAACTGGCGCAAAGGAATTCCGTTATTTATTTTTAAGTTTTTTGGAAGTCTGTTATTTACAGAAGCTCTTTGGGTAATCCCTTTTCTCTCTTTTTTTTTTTTTTGAATTAATTTATTTATTTGAGAGAGAGACAGGTGGGGGAGGGACAGAGAGAGAGAATGTCATCAGACTCCACGATGGGCATGGAGCTGGACGTGGGGATCGATCTTACGACCCTGAAATCACGCCCGGAGCCGAAATCAAGAGTCGGATGCTAAACCTAATGACTTGGGAGCAAGACGACAAACAGAGGCTATAAGTCAGTACGAATTCCCCGTGCTTTCAACTTGAGAACGTTCTGGGAAACTCTCGAGGAGGCCCTGACACTGGGCAGGGCTACCTCTGCTCCTGGCTCTTCCGTCCCACGGTGGGAATCAGACACTTCAGCCACCAGCTGGGGCAGAGATCTCCAACCCTGTGGAGCTCTTGGTAGCCAGACGGGGGAGGAGAACAGCCTCTGGACAGGACTGCCTGCCCCCCAGGTGTGGACCCCAGACCAGCAGCACCATCCCCTGGGAACTTGTAGGAATGCAGAGTCTCGGGCTGCTCCCCAGAGCTCCCCAGCCACAAACCCTAAGGACAAGGCAGCGGTGTGTGCTGTACCCGGGTTATTTTGATGCACACTCAAGTCTGGCCTCCACGGACGTGAGTCAGGTGAGTAGCTTCCCAGCGGTGTCCGAGGGAGCCCTCCAGGGTCTAAGGACACCCTCCGCTTGGATTCCTGACGGAAGGAAAAGCAGAGGACATTCTGGGATGTAACCAGACTGCCCTGTTTTACTCTGTTTAATAAGTGTGATACAGCTGCAAGGTTTCATTTAAATGATTCTACAGCTTTAAAAACGTTTTTGAAAGTACTTAACAGAGGGGAGTGTAAGTGGCCACAGACAACGTAGTCATTTGCAGAATGTTCTCAAGGGTCTGGGCCCAGGGAAGCCCACAGCACAAAGGGAAGCTCAGCCAGTGAAAGCAGGTTCCCAGGCTCTCCCTGAGGAAGGAGCAGGTTTGGACGTCCTCCAGTGGCTGTGCTAGAGGAGAAGGGGTGCATCCACATCTCTTCCATTTTATCGGAGAATGCCTCCGAGATGGGGTGCCATCTCTCTTTTTTCCTATTCAGAAAGAAGACGTCGTTTAAGAGAAGGACATGGCACCAAAAATTGACAGGCTATTGAGAGGGAGGGACAAAAGTGGCTTAAAGCAAACCCTCCAGCCCCACTTTAAAAAGATATTTTTTTAATTTTAATTTTTAAATTTAAAGTACCAACCCTGCTCCTAGGGGAAGCAAACCTCTAGAGGGGACTGCTGCTGCCTCCCCTCTGCCCTGTTTCCTCCAGCTCCCCAGGCCTCGCCCTCCCCTCTCCTGCTCCTACTCTCAGCAGGACACAGAGGGGTGCTATGGTCTGAATATGCGTGTCCCCCTCAATTCACAAGTTGGAATCCTAATCCCCAATGTGCTGGAATTAAGAAGTGGGGCCTTTGGGAGGTGACTAGGTCCTGAGAACCCCCGCCAACCGGATTAGTGCCCTTCTAAAAGAGACCCCACTGAGCTCTTCAGCCATTTCCCCTACATGAGGACACAGCGAGAAGTCTGCCATGTGGAAGAGGGTCCTCACCCGACCACCGACCACTGGGACGGCCGTCCAGCCTCCAGAACGGGGAGCAATACATTTCTGCTGTTTACGAGGCCCCTGGTCTGGGGTGCTTTTTACAGCAGCTCCAATAGGCTAAGATGGGTGGACTGGGCCAGTAGGGCCACTGCCGAGAAAGCTCAGGATGCCAAGAATGCCCTTCATAGCTATACCCACGGATCGGCAAGGTCAGGTGTGGCGGATTCTTTTGTTTGTTTGTTTGTTTTTAAGACTTTATTTATTTGACAGAACAAGCAGGGGGAGCAGCAGAGGGACAGGGGGAAGCAGGCTCCCCGCTCAGCAGGGAGCCTAACTCGGGGCTCGATCCCAGGACCTTGGGATCATGACCTGAGCTGAAGGCAGACGTTTAACCGACTGAGCCACCCAGGCACCTCAGGTGCGGCTGATTCTTGTTATTCAGGGTGGTTACATTCTAGAAAGGTGTCACGGACGCCGAATTAGCCAGTTCTGAACCGCTGGTCCCAGGGGTTATGCTGGCTTGGGGTCCTGCGAGCTTCTGGTCACAACACTTTTGTCAATGGGTCACTACGTAACGTGCATTTTTATGTGAAAACGCCGTATTTACTACACGTCATGGAATTCACAGCCAACAGCATCATCCTCACGCCCAGATGAAGCTTGCCCAGCAGCAGCATTTCCTACAGAAGGCTCACCACAGCCTTCTCGCACTGAAATGCACTCCGCACTGTATTTGGCGGCCGCTTTAAGCAGCAAAATCATGAACAAAAAGCACAACATTACAAAAACCGTGGCAGTAAATACACCGTGAAAGGGCACTTGTGTCCGGCAGGAGAGCTGGAATAAGACGGGGCATCTCGCTCTATCTCCCCCGCTGGGAACATGCCCCCGGGCGGCTCAATCTCCGTGCTGCTCTGCACACGTTCACAAACGCCGTGAAAGAGCCATGAGCATCGATCGCGGGGTTACAAGTAAACCTCCGTGACACGCAAGTTCACCAATACGGAAGCAACGAATAAGGAGTATTTTGTGGAAGCAGCCGGTGACCAAAGCCAGACCAATCCCTGCTCCGATCAGAACTGCCTCTTTTCCATTAATTTCCAGTAAAAACAAGACAATGCAACTCCGGACAAAAGTTGAATGACGCCGGCCAGGCACCAGTGTCGCTCACTGAACTCTACCTGAACGTCTCTACTGGGAAATGAAGCCAGAAAGCCGGCCGAGTTCTCAGCGCGGATACAATCTGTACTTCACCCCCGGTTCCTTCCTGCATCCTGTGATCACTCTCGGTCATGGTCAGAGGTGACACAGCTTCTCTCCAATGCGTCACCTTCCTTGGACTTGAAAGAGGCCAGTGATGTGGGTGGAACCCACGCGCCGTGGAAGGAGGAAACGGGCTCTACCCGCAGCCAGGGAAGCTGAGAACGCAGGCTTGGCAGGCAAGTGGGACCTGCCTCTAGTCGCAGCTGTGCTCACCAGCTCCGTGCCCTTGAACCCATCCGTGTGACTGAGCCTCAGTCGGCTCACATGTCGAAGGGCAAAGGGGTCCAGGACAGAACCCCTCACCTCCTAGGGGTGTTTATTGGAGGATTTACCGGGACACTCGATGTGACATGCTCAGTATGGTACTTGGAGCAAAGGAAGTGCCTTCTCTGCAAGCTTTAAGAGCCGTTATCACTGGCCCACTGGACAGTCGGGGACACGTCATTTAAAATACAGCCTCAGGGCTGGGGGGGGAGGGACTTCAGCAACACGGACCAAGACCCAGGGGCACTTTAGTTCTTCCTGGAGCCACAGAGCTGCCCAGCCAAGTCCTCCTGCACCCAGTCCTCAGAGAGCTTCCCCTTACCCCTCTGGGTCCCTCCATAAAATGGGGGGATGAAGATGATCTCAGCCCCCTTCCAGGACTCGCTAAGGGAGAGGTGTGTCCCACCAGCTTCCCAGGTTGGGGTCAAGTGGGAGCACCTGTTCACCATGGTTTCCCTAGTGCCATGCAACACTGCAAATGTTTTAGTGATACAAACATAAATCAAAATGTCTGTGTGGAACACCTCAAACTGACACAATGTCATATGTGTATGGAACCAGAACAGACCCCGAATAGCCAAAGGAACGCTGAAAAAGGAAACCAAAGCTGGAGGCATCATAATCCTGGACTTCAAGCTTTATTCCAAAGCTGTCATCATCAAGACAGTATGGTACTGGCACAAAACCAGACACGTGGTAGATCAACGGAACAGAATAGAGACCCCAGAAATGGACCCTCAACTCTCTGGTCAACTAATCTTCAACAAAGCAAGAAAGAATAACCAATGGAAAAAAGACAGTCTCTTCAACAAATGGTTTTGGGAAAATTGGACAGTCACATGCAGAAGAATGAAACTGGACTTGGACCATTTCCTCACACCATATACACAAAAATAGACTCAAAATGGATGAAAGACCTAAATGTGAGATAGGAACCTGTCAACATCCTAGAGGAGAACACAGGCAGCAACCTCTGCGACCTCGACCACAGCAACTCCTTACTAGACGTGTCTCCAAAGGCAAGGGAAACAGAGGCAAAAATGAACTACTGGGACTTCAACAAGATAAAAAGCTTTTGGACAGCAAAGGAAACAGTTGACAAAACCAAAAGACAACCAACAGAATGGCTGGATATCTGCAAATGTCTTATCAGATAAAGGGCTAGTATCCAAAATCCATAAAGAACTTATCAAACTCAACACCCAAAGAACAAATAATCCAATCTAGAAATGGGCAGAAGACATGAACAGACATTTCTCCAAAGAAGACATCCAGGTGGCCACAGACGCTTGAAAAAGTGTTCAACATCAGTCGGCATCAGGGAAATACAAATCAAAACCACAATGAGATACCACCTCACAACAGTCAGATTGGCTAAAATTAACAAGTCAGGAAACAGTGGATGTTGGCGAGGATGCAGAGAAAGGGGAACCCTCTTACACTGTTGGTAGA
This sequence comes from Ursus americanus, assembly GCF_024610735.1. Lineage (NCBI taxonomy): Eukaryota > Metazoa > Chordata > Mammalia > Carnivora > Ursidae > Ursus > Ursus americanus. Next base: position 9,630,945 of record NC_142132.1, read on the forward strand.
AATACAAGCTGGTGCAGCCACTCTGGAAAACAGTATGGAGGTTCCTCAAAAAGTTGAAAATAGAGCTACACTATGATCCAGCAATTGCACTACTGGGTATTGACTCCAAAGATACAAAGGTAGTGATCTGAAGGGGCACGTGCACCTCAATGTTTATAGCAGCAATGTCCACGATAGCCAGACTGTGGGAAGAGCCCAGATGTCCTTGGACAGATGAATGGATAAAGAAGATGTGGATAGATACACAATGGAATACTACTCAGCCATCAAAAAAAGAAATCTTGCCATTTGCAATGACGTGGATGGAACCAGAGGGTATTATGCTAAGCGAAATAAGTGAATCAGAGAAACAATTATCATATGGTCTCATTCATATGGGGAATTTAAGAAACAAAACAGGATCATAGGGGAAGAGAGGAAAAATAAAACAACACAAAATCAAAGAGGGAGAAAAACTATAAGAGACTCTTAATCATAGGAAACAAACTGAGGGCTGCTGGAAGGGAGGGGGGTGGGGGGCTGGGGTAACTGGGTGATGGGCATTAAGGAGGGCACGTGATATAATGAGCACTGGGTGTTATAAAAGACTGATGGGTCACTGACCTCTACCTCTGAAACTAATGATACACTGTACGTCAATTAGTTGAATTTAAATAAAAAATAAATAAATAAAATGTGCATAACACCTTAAACTTATCCAATGTCATACGTGAATTAAATCTCAATAAAACTGGAAACAATGTATGTGTATATATACATGAAATAAACCTCTATGTATATATATACGGGGAGTGGGGTGGGGAGAAGCAGGTGTGTATAGAGAGATGGGGGTGTGTATGCGCGTGTGGTGGCATCTGAGCCAAGTCCTGAGGCTGACTCTGAGCAAGCCTGGTTCAAACAGAGTACGTGCTAGTGGGGTTAAGCACAGTACACTTGCACATCTGTGACTGCTGTGGGGTTGCTGGGGCATGAAGTGCAGCTGAGGGAAGACCCCCCCTGCCCCCCGACCAAACCCATTTGCCAAGCAAAGGCACAAGGACCTGCTCCCCTTCCCCCTTGTGCTGCCGGCTCCTCTCTCCTCCCACCACCACCAGACGACAAAACAAGCAGCTAACTGAGCTCCTGTCCTGGGAGGTCAGAGGCAGCTAAGTCATTCCTTGGCAAGGTATAAATAGCACGCCCTCTCTCCCAGAGGACTTCTATTTTAAATAGGGGCCCTTGACGATCACAAGGGAACAAATCTCTAAAATGCCCATTGGGTCAGGGTCTTCCTGGTGTCCCCCGAGCTTCCTAAGGAAGGGGTCCTAGCCCTGTGTAGGAGGGGCATCTAGACTTAGGTAGAGGTGGGCGTGCAGGGGAGGGGAGAGGAGGGAGGCAGCCGCAGGTCCTGGGCCCCGGGGTTCCACCGCCAGACGCAGACCCAGCCCCCACTGTACCTCTGGATTGTCAGATCCCTGGAGACCTGGCTGATGGCGTCACCATGGTGTGAAGAGGCAGCTAACAGTGGGTCTTCCGGGTCCTCAAGGGCAGCTGGCTGGATGACATCATCTGCTACATGTGACCTGGGGAGAGGAGAGAGAAAAACCAAGGCTCAGAAATGTTCCTGAAAGTTTTCAATGTGTTTGAAGAGCACATTTTATCTGGACGGTGAGCAGGGCCTCAGGGCCTCCCTTTCCTCCAGTGCAGGGTCTGCTGCTATTCCAAGTGTGGCCCACAGGTGGCGCTGGCCCAGGTGGGCTTTGTTACAAAGCACAGAAACCCAGAGCAAGTGGAGAAGCCTGCAGAGCAATTTGATAGAATCTGTTTGCCTGCTGAATCTAATAATAAAAGTCAGGGTGCTATGAAGCACCCTACAACGCACAGGGAAGCCCCACCACAAAGAATTATCTGGCCCAGAATGTCAGTAGTGCTCAGGGAGAGAAACCCTGGTCGTGAGTCTTGTTTCATTTTCTAGTAATTGTATTTTTTAAAGTTTTGATCTATATGCATTAGAAACTTAAAAAAAAATTTTAAGACTTTTATTTTTAAGCAATCTCTACACCCAATGTGGGACTCAAACTCACCCTTAGATCAAGAGTCACACTCTGAGCCGGCCAGGCGCCCTGAAACTTAAAACTTAAAAACAACACTAGCCCTTCATCCATTGAGAAGGTGGACACCAGACAGCCTCCAAGAGCAGCTGGCTTTGCAAGTTCAGAGGGACACGGGTCACTGTCACACCCTGGTCATGCATCAGCTCACTCTGCTGGGAAACCCCTTCCATAATCGGGTGCGTCTTACTAGTTCATCAGGGAGGACCATGAGTCTGTCTTTCTGATGAACTTGGCTCTGGGCACCAAGTAGCAGGACGGTCTCTTTCATTCCCTGAGTGGCTATCGATTGCATACCAACTCTTAGGCTGTGAACGACAAGAAAGAGCTGGGCCGTGCTAGTGGAGTTGAGAATTTTAGGCAAGAGTCAGACATTTTTTCTTTTAAATGCTTATTTATTTAGGAATGATTGCAGTAACCACTAAGAAGGAAAGATACAGATAGCTAAGAGAGTAAACCAGGAGGTCTGGGCCGATAATGGGAATAGGGGAACATTTCCTTGCGGAGTGGTAAGCTGAGGCCAGCCAGCCAGCTCAGTGATAACCCCAGGAACTGTTAGTCTAAGTGCTCATAGATACCACCACATACGATCCTCACAGCAGCCCCGTGAGGTGGGCACGCTCTTTATCCTCATTTGACGGATATGGAAACCAAGGCACAGAGAGGCTGAGTAGCTGGGCGTCGGTTGCACAGCTGGTAAGGGGCAGAACCAGGTTACAAACCCAAGCCTGACGCTAGTAGCCATGTTTTTAACCACTGCTCCAGGCTGTGTCCCAAAGGTTGAAGAGTAAGGGAAAGGAAGAGTGCCTACAGTAAAGGAAATCACACATCTGAAATCCCAGAACCACGAAGGAGTTCAGCATTTGGGAGCAATGAATGCGAAAGGTCCCTGTTGCAGGAGTGTGGACAATGGAGACTAGGAAGGGGAGAGGTGGACAGGAGCGAGACCCCCGGGCCAGATCGAGGGACTGGATCCCAAGCCAAGGAATTAGCTCAAAATGTCTACCCAATGCCCCGCCACAAAGTTACTGCTCTTGGCCTTGAGATGAATGAGAGGTGGGGAGGCCCAGGGTGAGTTTCCTGAAACTATATTTTAAATATGATTAGAGCAGCCCATGCCTGTGCCCACACCGTACTAGTTATTCCCGTGGACCTTGTGATGCTCCCTTCCTCGTCCACTGCCCCCCTCCCAGCACCATTCCAAATCCCCAGAATAGGATCCCAGAGCCCTGAGATCACGCCCAAGGAATCCGAGAGAAATGGGTACGGGGTTGGGGGGAGGAAGGACCTGACCTGGAGGAGATTCCTCAACTAGAGGCACTCGCAACTTTCCAAAGTCATAAAAAAACCTGAGTGGAAAAACATCACCCAGGAGCTCTGGCAACACACACTGAAAGCCATACAAGACTTTGTTTCCTTCCACACAGTCATCGTACTTCGAAGAATTTATTTTAAGGAGATGATTAAGGGTGTGAGCAAAGATCTGATCAGAACTGTGACCGTAACGGCAAAAAACAAAACAACACAAAACAAAAAAACTAGAAACAGCCAAAATGTCCCACAGTAGGGGACCGCAGGTCTATCGAGGCACAGCTATAGAATGGACTCGCTGGCAGCTGTTAAAAAAACTGAGGTAGATCTCCATACACCTAGAGGTAAATGTGCCCATCGCTAACTAAAAAGAGGTTTTAAAACGGTCAGTAGCATGACCCACATTTCATGTGCATGTGTGTATCGATGTTTGTCCGTGCACATCTACATATATATGTCCACGTGTACAAACACGCGCACAGGAAGGGTGCAGCAGAGTGAATGAGCAGCAAACAACGAGGGACGATGTGCGCCAAGACGTGGACAGTAATTCTCTTTCACTCGTGAACTTCTGAATTTTTTTTTAAAGATTTTATTTTTATGTAATCTCTACACCCAACGTGGGGCTCGAACTCAGAACCCCAAGATCAAGGGTCGCACGCTTCACTGACGGAGCCAGCCAGGTGCCCCACGAGGGTTTTCTCCTGTTGGATTTATCTCTAATTTCTAGTTCGGTGCTGACCGTGCAGTGCTTTTACCAGCAAAATAAGAAAGCACAGAAGGACGGGTTCAGGTGACAGGGAACCGCTTCAGTTTGTAGTTACTCAGGGACAGTTTTCAGAGCTGGGACAATCAGAGTGAAGCCCACTTGTGTATTCCTGTTCTCCATGGGGAGGACCCAGACTTGTCAGGCTCCTCCCGAGGCAGAAGTGCAGCCACACCTCACTCATCAGGCACCACCTCACTCCCAGGGGAGGATGTGGGGGGTTACAGATCTCTGCCTGCACATTCCATGGGATGGTGTTTTTATTTTAACTCTTTGGGAAGAATTATGTTTGAGAGCACACTGGACACGTCTCTGAATTTTCTGAACAGAGAATCTTGAACATAATGAACTGTTTTCTCAATGACACACGATCGGCATCTCGCGTGACAATGACGTCAGTGCGGAAGTATGCTGTGGGACTACAAGCACAGTTATACGTGAAGTCGAGAGGGCTGGGTCCTAGACCGGCCCCACCTTGGCATCTCAGCCAGGTGACTTTGCCGTCTGTAAAAGTGAAGGCACTGGACTGCCCGGTCCCCAAGGACTCTCCCAACTCAGTCTTGTCCCTGGCGGCCAGCCCCTCTGCTAACTGACCTGACTCTTCCCTACTTTCTGCCTTCAGTTCTCTGCTTCTCATGCACAGATTAAGACACGTGGCTGAGGGTGTTAGAATAGTGTGTAAATCAAGAGTTAATAAGCACTGATAAACATTTATAAACCATACATCATTGTAATCATTTAAAAGTACAAGTGTATGTGTATACACACACATATTAGCTGAAACCATATGAAATTGCTAAAAAAAAATAATTGTCAAATTCGCACTGTACCATCAGCTCTAAGGCCTTTTTGTCTTACTTCCTAGTGCCCCAGCGCCGTTCCCGATGGCTAAGAACAGGGCAGAGCTGACTTCTGGGTAAGTGGAGGAATTCTTATAAAGCCGTTCTTCTTGGACCAAATGCAAGAGGCTATAAATGGCTTCTAAATGCTACCAGTGGTGGTGCTCACACTAGAGAGACTGAAATATTTTTCAGAAGAAAAAAAAAAAAACTGTCCGAGATTTTAACCACCAGCTGCTGCCAGCAGCTGCCAGGACCAGCCCACTATAAATTTAGTCAGGCCAGCAAAGGGTTGATTTTCCACTGGAATGTCAGGGAGGGACCTTGCTTCAACAAGTGCTTCTCCAAAGGGCCATGAGTCACCCTCCCATCAGAGATGGAGGCAGAGAGGATCTGGCGTCAGAGAGGAAGGCAGTCACTTTCTGGACTGAAAAGCCAGCACCTCAGCTCTACTCACAGGGTCTGTGCCCCAGGAAGACCCCAGGCTGAGTCTCCTGGGTATCGCTGAATAATGATGACCATGAATACCAGTAATGGGAGGTGATGGACATGTTTACGCTTTGATGGTGACGAGGGTGTCACAGGTGTGTACTCAGCTCTGAACTCACCGAGCTGCTGACAGTCAATAGCGAGAGCTATTTATGTGTCAATCATGCCTCAAGAAAGTGGTTTAAAAAACAAATGGGGGGGGGCGCCTGGGTGGCACAGCGGTTAAGCATCTGCCTTCGGCTCAGGGCATGATCCCGGCGTTCTGGGATCAAGCCCCACATCAGGCTCCTCCGCTATGAGCCTGCTTCTTCCTCTCCCACTCCCCCTGCTTATGTTCCCTCTCTCGCTGGCTGTCTCTATCTCTGTCAAATAAATAAATAAAATCCTAAAAAAAAAACAAAAAACAAAAACAAACAAATGGGATCGCACACTCCAGAGTTGACACACTAATCAAGAGCATGGCAAGTTCAAAGTCTAAAGCAAGGAGAAGCGTGAAGGGTGCCAATAGAACAAACCGCCGTAGCAAAACAGAGTTCTCTTCGGCGGGGCCATCTGGAAAGGGAGGAGTGGGGCAAGCAAAGCGCTTAACAGACAGATGATTGCAAAGAGCTTTCCAGATTAAAAAAAAAGAAAAAGAAAAAGCTTCTCCCTCCTCTCTCTCTGATGGTTCAGATGGAAAGCCATTAGGCTTCTCTTCCCCTCCCGCGGACAGGGCAAGGAAGGTCACAGGAGAAGGGACAGAGGCTGTCCCTGTGCTACCTACAGGGAGGGTAACAGAAAAAGAACCCTATCAAGGGTAACGGGAGCCAGGTCTTCACAGCCAGAGGATCCGCACGTACAGAAGACGACAAGGCTCCAAACACCTCAAAACCCTAGAGCTGCGCGGCAATCACAGGCATGAGAAAAACACAGGGGGTGAGTGTGCGCGCACAGACGTCTACTTCCCAGCTCCCTCTGCAGGGAGAGGTCAGTCGAAAGGACAGTAAGAATTACCTCGAAGGGGCTGCTGCTGGCCAAATCTGGGACCACTGGAGCATAAAAATGTATAGATACTAATGGGTTATAACCCAACAAGCAAAGTAAGAATCCATGAGTTCACACAGATACAAATGCACCAAAGGGGGAGAAGGAAAAGTTCCTCTTTCCAGTATAAGGCCAACTTGGAAACGCAGGAGGTGGTTTAAAGAAGTAGAGGACATTGTGTGGAGAAACCAGGTGGGCACCAACCTGGCCAGGTGTTGACCAGGACTGCCATCCCTGGTGCTGGGACGGTCATCACGCTGTGCTCATGGATGTGACCCCCTGAACAAAATGGCCAGCCAGAGGCTGGTCATGAGAAAACTTGGGATAGACACAGTTTGAGGGATTTTTCCAGAATGAAAGAGCTGTACTCTTAAAGCTCACGAAAGACGAGGGGAGACTGAGGAATTCTCCCAGATTGAAGAGAGTCCACAAGCATACAGTCGAATATGACACATGGTTTTGGACTGGATCCTGGATCAGATGGAAAGGGGACAAGCTGGTAGGTCTGGATGGGTTCTGAAGACTAGGGGTACAGGGGCACGGTGTATCCATTTCCCAGTCGCGTAGCTGTATTGGTGTCATTCTGGAGTATCCTCGTTTTGGGGAAATGAACACTGGGGTGTTTATTTTGGTTTCTATTTTGGAGGGTGATAGCTTCATGTTTGCAACTGGCTCTCAAATGATCCAGAAAAAGAGAGAGGATAATACAGGGGAACGACCAAGCACATGGTGATGAAGTGTCAACAATTGAGGCAACTGGGCAAAGGGAATATTGGAGAACTCTACTCTTCTTGTGGCTTTTCTGTAAGCTGGAAATGATTTCAGAAACAACAGCTTCCTAGACAAAGGCATGCGGGCAAACAGCCACACCCCAGGGCCCCAGAACTCGGTTTGGATTCTGGAGGACACAGCAGGGCGTGCGATGGGGCTGTCAGGAAGGGCAGCTGGGGCCCAGGCCAGCTTAGAGAAGGTCTCAAAAGTCAGGCCAAGAATCTGTTGCTTGGGTGGCAATGGGGAGCATCTAAGATTTATGGGCAGGGGAACAGCAGAATTTTCTGGAGGTAGGGCTATATTCCAGAGCGGAGAATAACCGGGAGAAGAAATGTGAGCCAAGCCATGGGGCGGTTCAGGTGCGAGGTAACGCTGGATGGGCGGCTGGCACCTGCAGGAGAGCTGGGATCTGTTGTGCGAGAGGCTTCATGATGTCCACCCGACAGCAGGTGTTGGGGGTCGGAGGAGGAGACGGGGAGTCAGCAAAGCTGATTTGGGTTTTGAGTATCTAATTGGCTGGAAAACCACGTTATTAACTAACTGTATGCCTCCCTCGTACATTATACCTTAGACCTGTTCTGTTGTTTACTTAATATTTATCTTTCAATGAAGTCAGTTGTTCGGTTTAAAAGAATATTCATCATTCTAAGTAATAACATCAGCTAGACTGTAGTTGTGACGTGCTACTTTTCCTTTTCTCTAATACACAGGTCTTAAAAGGACCAGGAGCACGCAAGCTCAGGGCAAGCCCCCTTGCGAGCTACACGCCACACTCTGGAAAACACTGGGGCGGCGCTCAACGACACAGCTGAAATAGAGTTCACATCTGCTCACTCCGCTTTCAAAAAGAGAAGCCGAGCCTGTCCTAAATCAGCAAAATGGAATCTTCTGAAATCTCACATCTTTATGAAGTGTTGGTCCCTTGTGAGCTTGGCATGACCCAGCTGGCAAAGGTGAGGAGCCACAGGAAAGGCACATGACACACGGAGCACATGTGCACGTCCTCTTCCGATCTCGCCCTTGGCGTTCGGAGACGAGAACTTCGTCCTCTGGCACGAGGAGCGGGCATACCTGAGCTCTGCTTCTGCCACTCCTTGAGAAGCTGGGCTTACCAGGCTTCCACCTGCTCAGGACAAGCGATGCTTTGCTTTTTCAGTCCCAATGGAGAATAATGAAGTGTTCCTTTTCTGATCTGGCAAACAATGAAGTGGAATGAATATGACCCGGCAATCCTGAAGGCCAGGTACAAGAGTTGAGCTCGACAGATAACAGGATTCCTAAAACCAGAAAGTTCCACCATTCCTGGGAGCAGAGGAGCGTGAGACCCTGACAGATAAGGGGCCTGACAAAGGTCTCAAGCACAGTCATTTTACTGTTGATGACAATATTTTAGTGTGTACTAAACGTTGTAACAAAAGTAAATAAGTACAATAAAAGGATTGACGATAACAATAAATAATCATAAGAGCAGCTAACATTGTTAAGTGCTGAGAATGGGATGCAGAGCTGTGCACACCCTGTGTTCATCCAGCCCTTCGAAGGGGTGAAAAGCGGTCAGAATTTGAACCCAGGTCCCAAAGCACAAGATCAAGTCTACAAGATCAGGCTAAGAACGGGAAGAATCTCCCACGCGACTCCAGGAAAAGCAACGTGTCGGAGAGATCCTCGAGCCCATCTCAGGAAGCACAGAGATTTTCCACTCCCATATAGGAAAGTCCAGCAATCGAAAGATTTGCCTTCAGTTAAAAAAATAATAATAAAATACTAAAAAAATTTTAAAATAACTGAAAAAAATACACAGCTACTTATATTTGTATAGTATGTTAGATCTTCGCCAAATGGTGTGTTTTGTGATTTTTCACCACCCCTATGTAGTTGGCAGACAACTTATTTTCTAGAATAGGAGACTGAGGCTCACGGAATTAAGTCACTTGGCAAAGAGACACAGTGGCAAGAACCCGGGCCTTCTGCCACTGAGCCTGTCCTCGTTATGGGAACCCACACGGTGGCCCTGGCCCGTTCCTCGAGCGGGGACACCACAGTTCCATCTGAGTTCAGCTGCACAAGGAGGCAGAGGCGTTGGAGGCCCCTGGGGGGAGAGGGCCCTTGGGGGCAGGGGAGGAGCACTGTGGGGCAGGAAGAGGGGACAGGCCAGCAGGGGGATCATGGCTCCAGCAACAGGAAAGGACCCTCCACCTTGTTCCCTGCGATCTTCCCAGCCCAGAGTCAGCAAGGAAAACAGTGATGGGGATGAATGAGTCACAAGAGACAGAGGCAATGGGAGGCAAGCCAGTGGCATTAAAGAGGTAACAGAGTTCCAACAATGAGGGTGACACCATGTGACATTTTATAGACCCTTAACATGGAACATTTGTCCATTTTAGTTGTGAGCTGGGCTTTTCATATTTCAGGGCCAATTTTTTAAGGTGTCAAACATTATTTTGCACACTCCTGGTAAGCCCTGGGCCTCGGTACTGGGCCTTTGCTGATGAAATAAGGCCTCACCCCCGTTTCCCTGAGAGGCAGGATGGGGCAGGGGGCAGGACACTGGGCCCCCATTCCAGCAATAAAGAGCAGGCTCCTTTGAGCCTCAGTTTCCCCATCTGTCAAAGAAGGCAATGGCAGTCCCTGCCTGGACAGACAGTGGCGGGGGTTGAGGCCAGTCCCGGAACTTTCCTCCAGCAAAGGACCCAGCCCGTGGGACGTGCTCCACAAAGGAGCAAAGGGTGGCAACGTTACTACAAACACAACAGAACAGCCTAGAGGTGCTTTTCCACAGTCCACGCGCCTGCCTCCTCTCCCCTCAGGCCCCGACGTGGGCTTGCTGCTCTGTCACCACCCCCCACCCCCCCGGCTCTGTGTGAACATCAGCACAAACTGTAGGATTGGAATGAATACAGGTGACAACAAAGGGAACTGGTGTTTATGAGCACCTACTATGTGTCAGGCACTGGACAGGCCCTTTGTCACCTTGAGAAATGTCACTCTACCCAGGGCCACACTGAGCTCAGCACCGTCCTGGCTGCTCGGACTCCAGACCTCCTGGGCAGGCAGGAGGCATGGCCTCAAGCAGCATCTGTCTCAAGGGTGTGCAACGAATAGTGGCAGGCAAAGCAGCCTGTGGGGTCTGCTTCCCAAGGAAAGCAGGTGAACAGCCGGCACAGGGGCACTGGGCAAGACCCTTCCCTCCCCGGGCTGCGGGCGCCTCCTCCACGAAAGGGGTCTGGACTGTTCATCAGCCCAGTGATTCTTCTGATCTGCAAACCTTGAAGCTCCCCAGGTGCAGCCCCTGGGCTGGCTGGAAGCGATGGCCTGGAGGAAGCCCTGGGTAGTGCCCCCTGGATCAGGGGCCAGGTTCCGGGTTAGGACTTTAAGGATGGGAGGAGGCAGGGGGTGACCTACTGACCCAAGGTTCCAGCTCCCAGGAGACCTGGTGGTGGCGAGGAGGTGCAGAGGGAGAAGCTTTTTCTCATACACAACTTAATCACACCTTAAAAATGGCTATCAATCCCACCCCCCTTGGGGTTAGTGAGCCCAAGGACAGAGGTTGATGACAAGCTCAAAGGGGAGGAAGTCATTCCAGGAGGAACAAGGCAGGGAGGCAGTACCCACTATTCTTTTCAAAAGGTAAAGAAATGACCCCACCCAGGTGCTGGGACAAGCCACACGGTCAGGTGAGCGATGATGCAGTTGACCCCTGCTCAAAGGGACAAAGTAAAGAGAAGACACCTGCCAAATGGGCCAGCACTTCTGGGCTCAGGATCCCAGCCAAGGGGGACCGACTTCTCCCAAAAGCCAGGGCAGGGAACCCACAGGTGCCTCGACTCCCCCAGAACACTGGTACAGAAATCAAACTGAGTCATCGTGGACTGGGGAGCAGCGAGTGTGGTGCAGACAGCGCGGGCTCGAGAGAGGACAGAGCCGAACCTGAACCCAGCTCTGCCGTTTACTAGCCATTTGGAGCCCTGGGCAAGTTCATTAACCTCTCTGGGCCTGTTTCTGACCCTGTGAAATGCAGACAACTTGTATAACTTGGAAGCATTGTTAAAAGAAAGCAGAGCGCAAAGCATCTGTATGGCATGCTGTCAATCTCGTAACAGGTCCTCATCAGACAGTCGGTGTTCAATAAATCCATGCGGACCGTACGGATGCTGGGGAGCAGCAACGACGCAAAGACGTTAACAGCTGTTGCCACCAGAGCTGCCTGGCTGCCACTGAATTCAGGCCAGAGACGGCTCCCTCTCTCATTTTTTCGAGCCGAGAGCAGGCATCTCAGCTCGCAAACAAACCGAATGCCTGGAGTGCTTTTACACAGACGAGGCAGAAGTGTAGTTGTTGGTTTTTTAAAACCTTGCTGAGTCCTCGGTTTCCTTCGATGGTCACAGATCTTTCCCTCATTCCAAAACCACACGAGGCTCACAATTATGCTGGACGGCTCTTCCTACCCCCAGAATGCAGTGAGGTCCAGACCTTGTACAAGGAGCAAAGGCGTACACCCCACAGTTCCGGGGCGGGGGCCCGGGGCAAGGCAGACAGCCACTGCCCCTAGAAGCCAGGAGCTGGGCTCTGCTGAGTGCGGTGTTAGGCCCAGGGAGGGTAGGAGAGATGGGGTAGGGTCTTGTCAGCCCTGGAGCAAAGAGACCCTGGCACACAGCTGACCCCCAGGCCACCTCGAGCTCGACGCAGGGAGCCGTCAGATGCAGCTTCCTGGGCCTGGTAACTCACAGGCGAGCGAGCTTCAGTGGAGGCGTGCAAGGTGACATTGGGCCTTTGCCTGTTCAGCGGGAAGGAGGCAGGTGGACGGCAGGCAGCCGTGGGAAGCCGAGGATCAGAGGAATAAAAGTAGGAGGGAAGAGATGCTCCCGCCTCGGGCCTGAGCCAACCTCTTACTGCCTCCTTAGTTTGGAAGGGGGCCCCGTTGGGAGAACTGGCATGCTGTGAGCCCACCCCATGCCCTCAGGAGCATAACCATATGCTCTGAACGACACACACCACGGGGGCCTCCCGGGCCTCCAAGGCCCCACGTGGGCGCAAGCACACCAAGAGAGGGGGGCTGAGCGGGACCAGAAACGGCCAAATCTGCACGAGAGCAGATGCACCAACCGCTTCTTCTTTCCACTTTTCCCCCCAGACTTGCTCTCTGTGAGCAGAACTGAAGGGAGTTTCCTATTCTTTTATTTTGACTGGTTTTCTGGGGAAAATATAAATGAGCAATTAAACGGGAGGATGGGCAAAACGGAGCTGGAGAGCCGGCTTCGGAATAAAAGAGAACCCCGCTCACTAGCGCACCTCCTCATTTCCACTTGAAAATAATACCACTAAAAATAAGCTCTCGGAGGTCTTAGGAACTCCCTTTCATCATAACCAGGTGAAAAATAGAGCCGGGACCTTCCGTGTGCACAGCACTTCACAGTGTGGCAGGTATTTGCAGGCACATGATGGCACTTGCCCCACGGTCCTTCGAGCCAGGCGGGCAGGGATATGTGGATATGTGTCCCCACTGTTAGGAGATGGAAGTCGACTCAGAGACCGTTAGTGACCTGCCCAAGGACACACAGCTGGTAAGACCGCGGCAGGGACTCAAATACAGGAGCTCAGTCTCAAAACCGGGAGCTTTGTCTGTATGGCTTCTCCCATCCCAGGGAAAACCCAACTTGGGAACTTTGCTTTCTCTAGATTGGCCGCACTGAATACCCTTGCCAAGCGCCAGACTGAAGGCATAGACCAGAGGGGACCAGAGAGGAAGGGAAAGGGGACAGAGCTGACACCCAACGTATCTCTAATGAAGCTTTCACTGCAGATCATTGCTCTCGAGGCCCCGGCACGTTTCGCTTGCCCTCTCTATTTTTAGAGCCACTTCCCCACAAACTTTTATTTCGCCAGGTCGTCTTCTTCATGCCTTTCCTTTCTCCTGAATGGTTCCATAATCCTTGGGCTGTTTTGTCATCCCAGTGAGTTGCTGTGGAAATGATTCCTGAAGTTATAAACAAGGGACTGTGACCTCGGTGGGGAGGGAGACAAAACCCAGCCACCGAGCCAGATGTCACATACCACAGTCACAGGTCACAGTGCGAGAGACCAGGGCACCCAGCTCTGTGGCCTTCCCCTTCTTAGACTCGCTCCTCTGGCCAGGAAGAGTCAGACACTCTAACACCAGGCTCCTGGACCTTCCCTTCACTGTGCAAAAGGTACCGAGACCTGTAAACCCAAACCACGGTTAACACACACACACACACACACACACACACACACACTCTTAACCCAGCCCTGGGTCTCTCCCAGCCTCATCCACACCCGCAACCTGGGGCCTAGCAAGCCCACAGACCCCATCACTCCTTCTCGTGGGAGAGTTGGTCTCTCTCAATTCCCCACACCCTTGCAGGGTCCTCTCCAGGGGGCACTACCGGCGTTTGGGGTGAGGCATTTCTTGGTCGTACAGGAATGTCACATGCATAGCACCCCAGACCCTCACCAGTGGTGGCCGCTGCAGGCAGAGTGACAACCAAAGCCCCCTCGTACATTTTTGGCCACCACCTACTGGGTGCTAGCCGTGTCGTAAAGCCTGCCCAGTGTGTGTATGCCCAGCTGGGTGTCTCTCTCTCTCTCTCTCTCTCTCACACACACACACATACACACACGTACCGCTCCTTGAAAGCGGGGACTGTGTCTTACTCACTTCAACCACGCCCCCCCCCCCCCCAGGCTCCTGTCACTCTTGTGGCGTGTACTGCAAACCAGGCAGGCCCTCCCTGGAGCAGTGTCTGTCTCCATAGAAATGACAAACATAAATAACCACAATACACAGCGGGATGGGACCACAGAGCCCTCAGGACTTAGCTGAGAGAACACCGTGCCAGGTGTCTGGGATCCCGGGTTACAGTCCCACCTTCACATGTGACTCTGGACTTCTCTGAGTCTCCCTTTGGGCATCTGTAACATGCAACTTTGATCTCTGCGTCTCCTTTCAGCTAAAATATTTTAAGTGCTCAAACTTAGAGACAAAAAGGATGGAAGTGAAGAGAGGGGCCAGAGGCCAGTTCCTTGCAGGTTTCCCAGGGGGGCGCATTTGCTCCCTGGATCTCCATAAGCAATGATGCCTGTGTGGGGGTCGTGCCCCGTGGTGCCTGGGCTACCTTTAGGTGAGGGACTAGCGACAGAGCAGGAGTGGAAGAAGGGGCTCAGGGTAGCTGTGGGCCGGGTGTGGCATCTGCACTAGGGGGGTAGTTCTTGACCTATTTCCTGCTCTGGCTCTCCTCTGAGAATGTCCGAGCCCAGGCCAGAGCCTGTGAGCAGGAGCTCCAGGGGACTCACCTGCCCAGCACAACCGGCCCTATTCTCTGCAAGAGCTCCCAGCCTGAGTTCCAGATGAGAAAGCCCAGGGGGGGGGCTGTCCTGGGCGGTCGCCCACTCCCCAACCCCCAGCAAACCCTGCCTCCAGCTCCACCCACTTCAAAACGGGCCCCTGAGAACAATGGTGAAGACTCAACTTCGAAACATGTAAGTGATTCAGAGTGGATGAAACCACAGATGAAACCAGCCTCAGGACATGGCCCCAGACGTTTCCAAAGTCACTTCCAAATACTACAATGAAAATAGCTTTTGAAATGTGGCTTCACGGAGAATCCCAGAGAAATAAGAACAGAGAGTTCTCTGCCTTCTAACAAAGCTCCGCCCTCTTCTGGCATAAAACAGATAGAAAGCGGCACCAGGACCCTGGATTTTCCAGTACCGCGCGGGCAGGCGCTTGGGACAGCCGCCTGCACCCCTGCACACACCGTCTGCGGGCCAGCGGTGCCCCTGGCTGCCCTTCCCGAAGCTGCCCTTCCACTCCCACCTCCCCAGCCCACCCCAGCCTCGAAGACACATTTTCTCACAATGTCTATCTCCGTTGTGTTTAACTACCCCCCCCCCAAAGTCCTGTCCCAGCATCTGACGGAGTCAGAAGATAACAATTACGATAGCGCGGTGACCATGATGGTGATGATACCACTTTAAGAAAAGACAAGCGCCGAGTACAGCAAACCCGGCCCAGCCGCAGCCTGTGCAGGCAATCAGTACTTTTGAAGTCGCTTTTCCAGGACGTCCAGAGGCCAAGGAAGAGTCACGCCGCGGGGCCGGGGAGTCAAGGACGCCCAGGGGAAGCTCGGCGGGTCACGTGCTCGCCGGAGCCCTGAAGTGCGCCCGGCCTCGCTGACGTAACTATTCGAGAATTTAAAAGTCCCCAACTCGGAGGAAATGCAGTGCAGTTTTATGGCTCATCCACGCGCCGCCGTGGACCGCCGGGGGTGACCCCGCGCAACCGGGTGGCACCACTCGAACTCAGAAGGAGCCCCCGCGGGGGTGGCGCAGAACTGGGCCACGGTCGGGGAGCGCCCCCCCCCCCGCCCCCCGCGGCCGCTGACCCCGGTCTCGAACCCCAACTGCAAGCGGGGACTCCATCTATGGGCGGGGACCGGGGCACGGACCCCAACAGCGGGCGGGGACCCCAGCTAGGATGAGGACCCGGCCACGCGCACAGACCCCAGCCACGAGCGGAGACCTTGACCCTGGGCGGGGACCCCAGCCGCAGGCCCGTACCCGGACGGGTCTCACGGACGGAGCCAGCCTCCCAGGGCACACGCCCGGGGCCGCCGGCTGCCCCGCAGACACACTCCTCTGCCAGCAGGGGACCCAAATGCGTGCCTCGCCTCTTTCCTGCCCTTAGCCAGTGCCAAGAGGGGAAAGATCAAGTGAGCTTCGGCTACCACTTCCAGCACGCCTTTGTCTGGCGGCCAAGGTCCCGGGGACGCCTGTCTCCTCGCTGACCTGGAGCGTCCGCCCACCCGCCCGCGGCCGCCGCGCACTTACCCGCCCCCGGCGTTCGCGGATGGCTCGCGCGGAGTCGCCTTCCTTCGGCGACGCGACTGCTAAAGAGCCCCGAGCGGCTGAGTTTCCCGAGACGAGCGGCGGCGCGCGGAGTCCCCCCGGCCCGGCCGGCGACGCAAACTTTCCCGGGGCAACGGCGCGGGGCGGGCGCGGCCCCCCGAGGGTCGGGCAAAGTTGCAGCACAAAAGGCCAATGACTGGGAGCGCGGCGGCGGCCGGGCCAGGCTCCTCCCCCAGCTCTCGGCGCTCCGAGCGGCCCGCGCGCAGCCAGCTGCTCGCGCAGGGCGCCCGCCGCGCTCTTCTCCCGGGCCAGGAATGCGCGGGGCCGGCGGCGGCCCGCCCAGGAGCCCCGGGGCCCCGGCGGCCGCGCAGCCAGCCGGGCACGGGCGCAGCCTGACCGACGCAGCGCCACTGGGCCGCTGCTCCCCAGCGCACCCTGCGCGGCTTCCAGGAGTCTTTGAGGCATGACCACTTGTTACGGGTCTGAGTTTTTCCACGGCGCTTCCCACTACGCGGGGCAACCGCGGGGAAGGCACCGTGCGAAATGCCCTGAGGCCAAGCGCGGGCCATGTGTCCCAACACGGCGATCCACACACGCTTGGGAGCGGGGAGCAGACCCCCCGCAAGAAGGTGGGGACGAAATGGTGCCTCCCTAGTTCCTGGAGCCACAGTCTGGCTCTTCTTTCTTCCTCTACGTCGACCTAACACCGCCTGACCACAGATCCTTAGAGCGCACTGTGCTGTACAGTTTGCAAAACTTGACGTGCCTTCCCCTGGGCTGGTGCACCGTCTGAAGTGGCCAGAGACTATGAACCCAAACCGCTTCCCGCTGCCATGTTTCCAGGGAGCCTGTTTCTATCTAGAAGTTGTTGGTTTTATTTTTTTATTTTTTTTCCCCTCTAGGGCCCACATCAACGCCTTTGCTGGCATCGACCTCATACCCAGAAGTGGCGCTTACCTGTCCCTGGTACCACTGCAAGGTATCACCTTTCCTCTGGCTATTTCTGCAGCTAGGCAGAAAGAAGAAAGAAAAGAACTAAGAAGAGCCTGTGGCTATATGTAGATGCCAGGCTTCCTATTTTAAGTTTGGTTTCAAGAAAGCATTGCTATATTTTATATGCAGGGACCAAAGGGCAAGAGACTCACAAATGACTCAACGCTTCCTTTCTTCCTCTTAAAGAAACAGATGCCCAAGGCTTGATAGCCCTAAATGAGAATTCCATATAGAATAAGGAAATTGACTTTTATTACCTTCCACTAAAAAAAATTTTTTTAAATACCGTACTTCTAAGAGCCACATTTCTGATAGAAATTTCAATAGATTCCTTATTTGCAATGGGTATTAATGTACCCATTTCACAAATGTGATTAACTGAGACCAAAATAGACTGATTCGTTTAAATGTATACCATCCACTGTTGGTAAAGTAAGAATTGGAATGCCCAGTTTTGTTTTGTTTTGTTTTCCTGTGTCCTTGTGCCCTAATTCCAGGTCATACCCATTCATGGCAAAACAAAAACAAAAAAAAACCCACTTTCTACCTTATTAAGCTCAAGCATTCCAATTAGGCCAAGAACAAAGATGCATTTGAAATGCCATCCCTTTCACTTGCAACAGCTCCTCCCACACTTGCTGGATGCATATCTTTCATGACAAAGGAAGGTACCACTATGCTTTGAAACCCACTGGTGTGGTCAGCCGGATGATGTCCCCCTCACTGAGGATGTCCACATCTTAATCCCCATGGTCTATGAATATATTAATTCACAAGGCAAAGGGGAATTAAGATTGTTGATGGCATTAAGGTTGCTAATCATCCGACCTTAAAATAGGAAGATTATCCTAGATTATCCAGGTGGACCCCATGTAATCACAAGAGTCCTTGGAAGTGAAAGAGGGAGGAAGAGGGGAGGTCGGGGAGAGGGGTGACAGCAGAAGCAGAGACAGAGAGAGATGTGAAGCTGCTGTGCTGGCTTGGAAGTTGGAGGAAGGGCACCGTGAGCCAACAAATGTGGCAGCAGAAAAGCAAGGAAATGGATTTTTCCCTCCAGCTTCCGGAAAGGAACACACCCCTACTGACACGTTGATTTTAGTCCAGCAAGACCCATGTCAGACGTTTTATCTGCAGAACTGTAAGAAGATAAATTTGAATTGTCTTAAGCCACTCATTTGGTTGTCATTTATCACAACAGCAATAGGAAACTGATACAGTAGGTACTGGTTATTACTATGATTTACTCTTCTTTGAAGGATTTTATGAAAGTATCTTGGATTCTAGGAATAGAGACATAGAGTCTAAGATCACTCATTGCAGGAGAGCGTTCTGGCTGAGAAAGGCTTGTCCCCAGCCCTTCTCCAAGGCATCTCCATACTCTAGCAGGGCAGTGGGGTTGGGCAGCCCATAGGCAGACAGAGCCATGGTCCAGTGTAGGACATACTCATTAGAAAATGAAGTCAAGAGCTCCCAACATCACAGGGGATTGAGAGTCAAGCCCCGCCACCTGACAGAGACACATCCACACCGGAAACTCTCTGCCAACCCACCCGGCTCTGGTCCCAGCCACAGCCAGGCAGGCTGCCCAGACAGTAAACCTGGAGCTGTAGTAAATGTGCGTGGCTGGCCTCTTCCTGCCACACTGCTGACACAGAGGAGGAAAGATGCGTGTTTGTGCCCTCTGGCTTGGGATCCCTGGAATCCAGAGAAAAAGACTGAATCACAGGCAGGAAGCATGTGCCTTAGTAGTATCCATGACTGAATCTTCACGCCGTAAGAATATCTCTGGTCTGAGTACAAGGCCAAGGCCTCTGCAGAAATGTAGTCTGTATGAGTGTTTTCAGCAATGCTACAGTGCGGTCACTGTTAAACTGTCTTCTGGAGTCCTGGGGTTTCTGGAGTTACCGTAAAGGCTACCCAGGAGGCACCCATAGCAACTGTAACCACAACTATTCCACTTTTATGGGTCACACCTTTGGGTTCCACGTAAGATTTTGTTTGGAGCAAAGGTTCATTTGGAGAGAAGGCGGGGGGAGGGGGATGAAAATGTGCAAACATTGCTTTCTAGGAAAGAATGTGTGCTGTTGGGCTCCTAGAATCCAACCTGAGTCTCAAGGGGAGTGACACACCCAATGTCAAGGGCTGCGTAGTGACAGAGCAGGTGTCTGAAAGGAGATTTTTTTTTTAATGTAAATAGAACAGTATAATGAGCCCTATGTATATTACCTAGTTTCAATATTATCAAATCATGGCCAATTCTGTTTCATTCACATTGCTCACTTCCCCACTGCTACCCAGATTATTTCGAAACAAATCCTAGATGTCATCATTGTATCAGTTAGTATTTCTGTTTGAATCTCCAAAAGGCAAGGACTGGGAAGAGAATTTTTGCAGGCTATTTTTTTTTCTCTCTCAGCCTCCCTGAAACCAACTACAATCTGTAAATATTAATGAGAGACAACCACAAATACCAGACCTATGGTCTGAAACTCAGTGCTCCTAGGACTCACTGGGTTATTGTTAAAATGCTCCCAGAGACTGGTCCAGGAAGTCAGGAAAGGGGGGGCTCAAGAATGTACAGTTTAGCAAGCAGATTCTGGATGGAGATGCTTTCCAAACCACACGTGGAGAAACTCTGAAACTAAAGTTTCGGGGCAGGCGTCACTGGTTGTCTCCAAAACTGCTGTTCCCTCTCCTTATTGACTTACTTGCTTATATGCAAAATTAATGTAGGTGTGGTCACGTGACATACCTTCCCCAGTGAGACAGGAAGGGAAGTCAGCTGGGCTTATGGTGACATTTCTCTCACCCTTCAGGGAAAACACAAGATGGCATATCTCCTGTCCAGATGTCCTCCTGCCTCGTGGCATTGTCTTGAGGGCACAATGCGTGGGGCTGCTGCAGCCAGCTTGAAACAATGAAGGGGACGTCTGCCAACATACTCCATGTGGGTAGAGGGGAAGATGCAATATGCTAATGAATCATTCAACCTTATAAGTGCCCTGTCCCCAGACTCCCTGCCAGGTGAGATGATGGACCGGTTATCGTTGAAGGTTTCTTGCATTGGGCTGTTACTTGCAGCCAAAAGCATCCTGAAGGAACTGTCAACTGTGATACTGAGAAGAGCTCCTTTGGTAGATACTAGACCTAAGGCTTCAGAAAGGGAGAAATACCACAGAGCAGATGGAAGATCATTTGCCAGGGGAGTCTTCTGGAATCCAAAAGGCAAGTTGGTGCCTGGGAAATGCCCCCAGCCCTGTGCACTAAAGAAGGCTTTGCTACGTGTTTGCAGTTTCCTTTAATACTCTGTTGCGGCAAAAATGTTTTGCTTTGGCAAAGAAGTGACAAGCCACATGAAAATGGGAAGCTGGGCTAGAAACCCATGCCCAAATTTGCCTGACACATAATAAACACCTGCACACTAATAAAATATTCATGAGCGTCCACAATCACCGTTCCAGGTGCTTATGGGGGTATCAAAATGTATAGACAGGAAAGATGGGCTCATGCTGGAGAAGCAGGAAGCAGGCATGCAGAACCAAGAACACGAGCAGACAGCATGTGCGTTGGCGGTTGGAGCACGAAGAACGAGAGGGTGCAGTGTGTGTATTAGAAGTTATTTCAGTGGACTGAAAGGAACCTCTATTCTATCCAAGGACTTGTTTCTGCTCCACCGGACCAAGAGCGTCCTCCCTGGATCACCAATGCCACGTCTGATACATGGAGAAATCTGGGACATAAGGCCAGACATTAGAACGATTGCAGGGCTGGCTGGTTCACTGATAGGGAGTACGTGTTTTGTCTCCCTGGACACAGAACACACCAGCTCTTTGCTGGGGGTTTGAGTTGAAATAGAAGTTCATATATCTGACTTGTTGATGGGCCCCCGAGTGCAAGCTCAGAAACACCAGGCCCCTGAATGATAGCATGGTGTCCTCACAGAATAACAGGGTGCCCACGTGTAGCCAGGCAATGTACACTTTTATAGACTCAAGGAGTTTCATTCAGTCGATCAAAATCGCTTATTGAGCATCTGCTGTGTGGGGCTCTGTGCAAAGTCAGATGCCTCGTGGTCCCTGTGCTCACTCTGCCAGAGAAGGGAGTGGCTACTACATGACAGAGGCAGAACGGGAATATTGAATCAGCCCTGCAAGAGGTATGGGGAGATTTTTCCAGAAGAGGGAATACTTGAGCAGAGTTTTGGAGGACAAGGAGGTGTTATCATATTCAGATTTCTCATATGAGGATATTTTAATAGTTATGCATTTAAAGCATATTAGGAAAGAAACATAATTAGCACACCAAGCCCATAACTTCACAGACATTACCCAGGACAAAACAAAGTAATACACTGAAATACAAATGAAGCAGTATAAAGAAAAATAGTAAGAGGGTAAGGATACAGGTGGTCCACAGATAAGGTCAAAGTCTTCAAGGTGGCACACACCTAAAGAACATCGCTGAAACACTGAGCTAAGAAAAGAAAGGAAGTGGACAGAAGAGAA
This sequence comes from Ursus americanus, assembly GCF_024610735.1. NCBI lineage: Eukaryota > Metazoa > Chordata > Mammalia > Carnivora > Ursidae > Ursus > Ursus americanus. The sequence goes on from NC_142132.1 coordinate 9,652,597, forward strand.
ATAGAATGTTCTAGGTTGTGAGAATTAAATCTGTTCTTGACTATACCTAGGAACACTTTATGATAACAAAGCCTATGATCAACTCATTCAACAAGTATTTCTCAAGCCCCTGCAGTGTTAGGTCCTCGTAGGTCCTGGGAGACAGGCCAGGACAGTAGCGACGAACTCCCTGCCTCCCTCCCGGAGAATACCTTCCAGATTAGCTCTGGTGGCCACCTACAGCAATTACCAGATGAAAGGCAAAGACATTAGGGCCCTGAGCTGTTTTAATCTTTTAATGCCTGCGTGCTGTCTCTTGAACCAGAGTGTGGTCGGCTTGAGGGCAGAAAACTGAGCCTCCCCCACTTCCCGCCCTGGCGGTGGGCTTCTTACTGGCTGTGCTGACTCCCAGCCCAGGGTTCATCACTGCCATCTTGGCCCTGTCCTGGCAGAAGAGTCCCCTCCTCGGGGACCAGCCTCCCTCAGCCCGTCCACTCAGGACCTCATTGCACCTTAAGATCCTTCTTTTTGCAGCAAGGCAGACCTCAGGCTTCACCCAGCCACCAGAAACCCAAACCCCAAAAGCATGCTGACCTAGAGGATTCTTTCATCAACCACCAGCTTGGAAGGGTGGCAACATACCGTCCCCAGGACGGCTTGCTCTCTGCCTTCCCCACTGAACAAGCACACAAAGGAAACCGAAAAGGTGACTGAAAAGCTTTTTGAAACGACTACTATAATAATCACTACCATCTGCGAGCGTTTGCCACCCAGCTGGCACTCTGCTGAATGGCTTTCTTCTCTTCTCTCTTTAATCCTCTGATGGGCCTTTGTGGCTATTGTCCTCAGCTGACCAAGGAGGACACAGCCATGGAGGTCTCTTACCCCAGCTCGCACCCAGCAGAACCACGGTCACACACAGGCTGTGCGTCTGCGAACCCAAACTCCTAACGAGCCCGCAATGACGAAGAGCTAAGCTTCACGGTATTTTTATACTCTGAACCTATGGGCAGAAAATACGCCATGAGGAACCCAGGACCAGCGCCCGGCTCTGCCATGTGAGTTCAGCCCTCTTACTAATAAAATAAGACCTACTTCACTAGTGAACTCTGAGAGCGTTTTTTTGTTGTTGTTTTTTGTTAGTTTTTTCTAGAAGGAATCACTGCTTTGGGCTTCTCAGAAAAGTCCTCACATTCCATGAAGGGCTGTCCAAGCAGTGAGGTACATTCCTGAGCTGCAACCCATTGAAACTTCGTTGTATGGAAAGAGAGAAATATTTGTAGGCGGGATTCAGGCCTTCGAAAAATTCGGCCATTACCTCCGTCCATGCTAAAATGAAATGTCAGCTTGAACCCAAAATACATGCAGGAAATATATGGGGGCAGCTTCCCACGTGACTTCTTAGCCTCATCCAGAATTTCTAGACGGGGCCTTGGAATTTTCCTGGAGTGCACACAAAACCTTCTTCACACGCAGGCCGGCATTGCCTGACCGTGTGCTCGGCTCAGCCTACGTTTGAACTTGGTCTTGTCCTAATTTCATGTAAGACATTGACTAAATGGGAAGCAAAGTTCTACCTGCTGGACTGTCTTCCTGGGCAAAAAAATAATCTCCAGGAGTCAGAGTCTGATATCAGTGTGACACCAGGGTAATGGTGAAAAAATAAAACATCCAATGATTAGCCATGATAAACTGGGAGGGCCTGGAGGGCTGGGAGTGAGGGGTGGTCGCAGGGCTTGGTTCAGTCCACATGCTAAGAATGAAGCCCAAGTCTTTGACTTGCTTCTACGTCCCTTAGACTAGCGGTTCTCAAACTTTGCTACTCAGTAGAATCCCCTGGGGAACTGTGAAAGTTCCCTGTGCCCGGGGCGCACTCCTCTATCAATTACATCAGAAACTCTGGCCGTGGCACCCAGGCATCAATATTTTTTTAAAATCTCGCTAGGAGATTTCAGGGTGCGGCCAAGGTTGAACACGGTGCTCTGGGTCCCTGCTACTCACAGGGTGGCCCATGAACTCAGCAGCGTCTTCAACTCTGAGGTGTGAACGAGCCACTGAAGACCTTGTATAACAGTGATTCCGACTCAGCAGGTCTGGGGTAGGAGCCGAGGTTCTGCTTATCTAAGAAAGGCTCGCAGGTGCCGCTGAGGCTGCTAGTATAGGGAACCACATCGTGAGTGGCACAGCCCCAGAGCAGTGGCTCTCCAGGGACAGCCTGGCCCACCAGGGGACATTTGGAAGTGTCCGGGGACATTTTTGATTGTCATGACTTGGAGGATGTTCCCGGCATCGAGGGCTGCTAAGCATCCTACCACGTACAGGACAGCCCTCCCCCAGCGATCACCCAGGCCCAGTGTCAGTGGTGCTGAACATGAGAAACCCCGTCTCGAGCTCCCAGCGCGCGACATTTATGTAGGCGGCCCTCAGTTGGAATGAATGAATAAACGGACGAGAGAATGGCTTAACACCACAGTGATTTTGTTGTGTTGTTGAACTAACCTGGCCCACAGATAGCTTTTGAGGGATGCATCAAATACACACACCCTCTCTCTGCCGGACACAATACAATCAATCTACAAACATCTGTTGTGGGCCTACGGTGCGCAGCCCATAGTGCTAAGGAACAGGACCAGGCCCACACTCTGTCCTCAGAGGTCTCACTCTCCGAAGGCGTTAGATGTGCATCGAGCACCCGCCTGTGCCAGCCTGGAGCCAGCACTTGCCACACACTATCACGCTGAAACCTCCAGAGGTACATACTAATTTTATACCCATTTTACAGATGAGGAAACTAAGGTTTGAAGTGACTAAGCGACTTGACTGAGGTCCTAGAATGAGTAAGTGACAGATTTGAACCCAGATCTGTCCAACTCAAGCACCCAAGCTCTTCTGTAAAGGATGAAACCCTATACGACAAACTGTAACGCATTTGTCTGTGTCTTCAAACTGTGGTCAGGTTACAGAAAAGACTCTTGATACTGGGGCAGGGGAAGGGGTGAGGCCTCCTGCAGAGCTGGGGGGTGGAGAGGGTTTCACAGGCACTACATTTGCCTCTCCGGTCTCTTGAACAAGAAGGCAGTCGCTACAGGGCTGACAAGGAGCGGGAGGGGCAAGGCAGGCAGAGGGTCACCGTGGGAGCAGGGCCTGTGAGTCTGCTGGGCATCTCTCGGCCACGCTGAAGTTCCCGCCTCTGACGCCTGTGCAGTCGAGGCTGCCTCTGTGTTTACACCTTTCTCCACATCTTTATGTCAAAGGGAAAGGGATTAAGAGAAGGCACGGAATGCCCTTCCTTGGACCTGTAGAGCCGACAGGCTTTTCAGGACCGAGGGAAGGAGCAGGAAAGTGTAATAACCTCCCGTATCGCATTGGGTCAGTTAGAGTTCCCCAACATAGAATGCGAGGGGAGTTCCTGAAAAGCAAAAACTCCCCCCGTAGGGGCCCTCTCTACAGAATAATTACCCTCCACTGAAGATAAAACATGAACCAGATAGGAGGTATAAGCCTTAATTCAACACAGAGCCTGGTGGATTCTAACGGACAAGCTTCCCATCCCCGTGCAAAAGCAGAGCTAAACCCTGCCATCATGGGTGAGAGGGTTTTATCTCTGGGCGCCTGGCTGGCTCGGTCGGAGGAACATGCGTCTCCCGATCTCCAGGTTGTGAGTTCGGGCCCCACCTCCGGTGAGGAGATCACTTAGAAATAAAATCTTTAAACCCGTCATCTGTTGAAGGGCATCTCGGCTCCTTCCACGCTTTAGCTATTGTGGACAATGCTGCTAGAACATTGGGGTGCATAAGGCCCTTCTCTTCACTACGTCTGTATCTTTGGGGTAAATACCCAGTAGTGCAATATATTCAATGGAATATTACTCAGCCATCAAAAAGAACAATTTCACAACATTTGCAGCAACATGGATGGGACTGGAGGAGATAATGCTAAGCGAAATAAGTCAAGCAGAGAAAGACAATTATCATATGGTTTCTCTCATCTATGGAACATAAGAAGTAGGAAGATCGGTGGGAGAAGAAAGGGAAGAAGAAAGGGGGGGTAAACAGAAGGGGGAATGAACCATGAGAGACTATGGACTATGAGAAACAAACTGAGGGCTTCAGAGGGGAGGGTGTGGGGAAATGGGATAGACCGGTGATGGGTAGTAAGGAGGGCACATATCGCATGGTGCACTGGGTGTTATACGCAAGTAATGAATCACAGAACTTTACATCAAAAACTGGGGATGGGGCGCCTGGGTGGCGCAGTCGTTAAGCGTCTGCCTTCGGCTCAGGGCGTGATCCGGGAATCCCAGGATCGAGCCCCACGTCAGGCTCCTCTCCTGGGAGCCTGCTTCTTCCTCTCCCACTCCCCCTGCTTGTGTTCCCTCTCTCGCTGGCTGTCTCTCTCTGTCAAATAAATAAAATCTTTAAAAAAAAAAAAAACTGGGGATGTACTGTATGGTGACAGAATAAAAAAATATTATTATAAAAAAAATTAAAAAAAATAAAGACTCAAGATGAAGTAACAAAAAAATTTAAAAATTTAAAAAATTAAAAAAAAAAAAAAGAGAATCTTTAAAGGGGCGCCTGGGTGGCTCGGTTGGTTGAGCGTCTGCCTTCAGCTCAGGTCATGATCCTGAGGTCCTGGGATCAAGCTCTACTTTGGGCTCCCTGCTCAGCAGGGGGTCTGCTTTCCCCTCTCCTTCTGCCCCTCCCCCACTTGTGCTCTCTTTCTCGCTCTCTCAAATAAAGAAATAAAATCTTAAAAAATGAAAAATAAAAAAATACAATTTTTTAAAGAGTATTTTACCTCCCAACCCTCATGGCTCAACTGTTTGGAAAGAAACTTACCGAGAAACCACCTAGTAAACCGCTCACACAGACCCACTCAGCTAGAAGGAGCCGACACTCACGTTTTGACAGAACCTTCTCTTGAACTCTTGTGCGAGTTTGCCCTCCCCATCCGCATCTGCACACTCCCCAAAACGTGGCAAAGTCGAGAATCTGTGAGCACTTGTCCGACTCACTTTTCACAGCCTTCCTGCAAATGCTGCCGGCCACAAGCCAAGGCCAGCCAGAGTCAGCACCACGCAGACGCTGTAGCTTAGTGTGCAAAAAAGCCGGAGTGAGCCTGCGTATGCTGCTTTCTCAGACACGACGCCAGCACAGGATTACTTCCGGCCACTACCACCCCTCAAAGAAAACAATCTGTAACACCAGTTCAAATCAGGCTCCCCTGGGTGGCTTGCTGGGCTTAGAAAAGGTGAGGCTTACTCACCACAGTGCCCTTGGGGTTGTTGCATTGAAAAGAACCCTGGTCTTGAGGCCCAGAAGAACTGCACTCAAGAGGAGCTGGACTAGGGGTCCCGTGACAAGCTGTGTGTCCTTAAGGAAGTCCCACACCTTCTCTGGGTATCAGTTTCTCATCTGTAAAAGGAGGAGGCTGAAGGGCCTGAAGTCCTTCTGGTTGTGATGTTCCGTGACTAGGAGTGTCTGAGCCAGGTACGAGGTGGTACCTGTCTCAAACGGTGAGCATCCCTGCGACCAGGACCCAGGAGCCAGAGGAGCTCCCACGCCAGACATCCTTCATAGGTGGCCCAGAAAGGCAGTCTGGCCTACAGTTGAGACCTCATGCTGAGGCTTGTACTCCCCGCTCCCCCAAATTCTCACTTTCTGCCAACACTGGCCATGCATGTTTAAATTCCAGCGGCTTCGTCACCTGCCAGGAAGGGTCTCCCCCTACAGTCATCATGCTCTGGTGTCTGGCCAGTTAGGCAAGGATGGACAACCTTCAGCCCTGCCCCTTCCTCTAGGAGGTCTGGGATGGACCGGCAGCTCAAAACATCGTGCCAGAAGAGTCGGGGCAATCTGTCCCATAAGATGCACTTGGAGCTTGCGTTCCGCTGGTGTAGCCCCAGCTGGGCTCACCCACACAGGCGCTCCCTCCCTCCCACAAATGTTAGGTTTCAGCTTCTTTGCAGCCACTCTTGGCAAGAGGTTAACCCCAAAGCCTGAGTTCCCCAAGGAAAAGAATGCATTCCCCATGTGTGCTGGATGGCTCGACCTTGCATCAAATATAATGTTGCAACACTGAAGCCACCCGGGTAGGGAGGCTGGTGGCTCAGGGATGGGAGGTGTCTTTAGAGGGTAGTGACCAGTTCCAAAGAATCCCAGGCAAATGCAAATGAACTTCAGTAAATTTCAGCTAGTCCCTGTGTCAAAGCACAAGTGTTTACCAGTAATCTGCCTTAATAGTAGTATCAGCGTCATTCCAATTATGAGGGTCATAATGATACTAACAATAAAAACAATTACCCCTGATACTTAAGTGCTTACTGCATGCCAGGCAGGCACTCTGCTGAGCTCTTTACACAGTCTATGACTAATGGCAGAGCTGGAAGGGAGACCCGGAGTCTGCCTCAGTCCTGTCTGACCCGATTTTCCAGGACAGGAAGGCTCCAATTCACCTGATAGTCAGTTGGGTTGAATTATTCAGCGCGCACTTATGGAGTGCCCACTGCATGCCACGCGGAGTATCAGGTGCTGGGTAACCAAGAGCCTTGTCTGCAAATCTAACATTCCCAAAGAAACAAGATCGTAGCTTATTCTCTTGGCCACCAGCCCAGACCCACCCCCCTCAGAGATGACCAAACTTGTATCCAGGCAAGCACCCCTAAATAGAGAATTCAGAATTGTGACTTCAACTCTCATCCCACGTTGTGGAATACTGAGTTCCAAGGAGAGGAAGGAAGTCCAGTCCCCTGGAGAAGCCACAGTGAGTAGACAGGTGCTGGGGAACAACCTGATCCCTCCACAGTGTGTGAGCACTGAGCTAGGAGTCATCAAACCATATGCATTACCTGCAGTGGGTCAACGCACCTATCAATTTACCCCGCCCCCCTTCCCAGGACGGGAGCCCGTGTGCCGACTCAGCTCTTCTCTAAGGAAAGAGACCTTGGCTCCCCTTCTAAGCAGCCAGCATGGGTGGGTTTGCTGGGTAACTGCTGAGCCAGTTGTGGGGATGGAACTGCCTGCAGGGTTCCACGCCGCTCAGGGACCTTGTTCATGGGCTTTCTAAGAGCTGACGGGCCCCAGCTCTGTAATAGTCACAGCTACCAGCTACCAAAAGCTGGCTCGGGGCACCTGGGCGGCTCAGTCAGCTAAGCCATGGACTCTTGATTTCAGCTCAGGTCATGATCTCAGGGTCATGAGATCAAGCCCCGAGTCAGGCTCCATACTCAGTGTGGAGTCCGCTTGGGACTCTCTGCCCCTTTCCCTCTGCCTCTGCCCCTCCCTCCTGCACGCTCTCGCTTTCTCAAAATAAATAAATAAATCTTAAAAAAAGAAAAAAGAAAGCTGGCTTTGTGAAGTGGTCTGTGTCTTGCCTCGTATAATCTCCATGCAAACGCCCCTTTAACTCCCCAGAGACATCAGCGGCCCCTTGTACCCATGAAGAAGCTGAGGCTCGGAGCAGTCGCCTGACCAACCAACATGGCCCCGAGAGTCAAGATCTGTATTTGAACTCAGGTGGCCTAACGTGCCCCCTCCCTCCAGTCTGATTTCCTCCTCAGCCTCACTTCTGGTCCCTCCTTCTCTGGCCCTCCTGGCTGACATGGGGCGGCATCGGGGGCCCAGCTTCCCTGCTTCCCCAGGGCGGGGGCTCCTGGCCTGAGACCTCGCCGCTGACGCCAAGTCCACGGCACTCTGTGGTCCTCTCTTGGCTCGTCCTCCCCACTCCCAGGGCATAGACGCACCCCTCCCCTGAGGTTTCTATTCCCAAACACACTCTGTCCGTTTTGCAAAAGGAAAGGGCATTAAAAGTATCAGTGCTCAGACCTGTGCCAGCGCCTTCCCTGGAAACAGACATACTCACAGTCAATGCCTGAATCAGCATGCTGCTAAAATATTTAATGCTGGACGACGCAACAAGCCCTGGGAAGAAAGGGGAGGCTGAGCCGCAGTTAGCTGGGGCCAGCCGACCCCGCACGCCCCTGGGTGGCCTCTCCCACCCTGCCAGCTTCTCAGGACAAGAATGGTGCAGAGAGGGCAAGTGGAGGGCCAATCTCCGCCCTGAACCCATTTCTGCTCCCACACAGGTATGGCCAGTGGGGAGGCGTGAGCAGGGAGGGTTCTAGATTAAGCGCCACTGTTTACAGGAGCCAGTTGACTGGATTACCTGAGGCCTCTGCACCAGGCCTGGGCATGAGGTCATGCTGGCTAAGCCAGGGCCTCTGGCTGGCCCAGGGGGTAAAGCTCCTTGGCTCAGGGGCAGAGATGTCTCCTGCTGATCAGTGTTGCTGGGCAGTCGTGCTGTGACTATGCCCCAGTCTCTACTCCGGACACACAGCTATCTGGCTTTGCCATTTGCAGAGCCAAGGGGGAAATGAACACTCACTGACCACCCCCGGGCGCCCTAGCCCCAGCAGGGCTACACTCGTAGAGCCTCCTGGAATCCACACTGGCTCTGATGTGATGATTCATCTCGCTTGGATACACGAAGAAACTATGTCATCAAGTTGGGCTGTCCCCTGCAGAAGTCCCTAGCCCCGTGTGGCTAGTCCAACTTCAATTTTAAATAATCAAAGTTCAATACAATTTACAGTTCAGCTCCTCAATGGCCCTGAAACCACCTTGCCATGAAACTGACCCTTGATTGTCAAGGGCCCCCATTTCAGGTACTCAGTAGCCACGTGTAGCAAGTGTCAGCCATACTGGACAGAAGAGATAGAGAACATTTCTATGACTGTAGAAAGTTCTAGTGGACAGTGGTGTTGTAGAGAGTAACCCCTCCCAGATTCCACCTGGCTGATAAGTTAATGATCAGGGGTCTAAGCTGAGGTGTGAAACACCTTCCAGAAGAGAGGTTCGAGCCCCAGCTCCAGCTCTTATTGCTCTCTGCACTTGACCAGGCCGTGCCACAGGCCTGAGCCTCCACTTCCTGCCCTGCTAAAGGGGTCCCCAAACAGCACTTACTGAGGGGCTGGATTTCTCTGACAGAGCAAGAAGGTGCTGGGTGAGGAGGTACTTTGGCCCAGACGGAGGAATAAGTGAAAAGGAGACTCATATCGAGTTCTCGTTTTGTGTCAGGCATTCCAAACGAAGTGGCTCATTGAATCCTAACAACACTGGGAGTGTGATGTGACCCTGTTTTACAGGTGAGTAAACAGGTTCAGAGGGTGACGCCCCCAAGGTCACAGAGCTTGACCTTGAGCTGGAACTTGAGGCCGTGCTTGTTCCACCCTAGAACTAAGAATTCTTCTCTCAAAAGCCTAGAAGCAGATTTGGGGCGGCAGGCTTTGCTAGAAAGAACAGCCTTCTGTGTGGAAGGGTCCTTGGCTCCATTCAGGCATCAAGGGGGAAATATGCCATCAGAGGCCATCAGGGCCCAGAATCTGGTATGAGCTCTCTGCCAGTTAGCTTCCTGTCCCTTCCCTATTCTGAGCCTCGATGAGAATGCCCCCAAGTTTCCTTCCAATAATAATCAGCCAGAGTCTAAAATACCCGTTTCTCAAACACCGCTGTGTCCAGGTCCATGCGGTAGGGTTTCCGCCAGCGGCCGTAATGAGAGGTTCCAGGAAGAGCAGCCAGGTCTGTGTGGACACATTCATTTGGAAAATCACCACCCAGCTCTGAAACTGGCCCTGGTTTCTCAAGGGGCGGCCAGCGGCTCCTCCCCACTTTGGGCCCACGTGCTGCCTGATGGAGGCCACAGGGCAGAGGGGCGCAGAAACCCAGAAGAAGCAGAAGCCACGGCAGGAAATGCAGCCCCCCCCACCCTTCGTGCAGGCCCCCATAAGCCAGCTTTCCAAAGTAACCTGATGCGTTTCCAAAGGACAGCTTCACTTCCAAGAAAATGCATTTTAATGATGGAACACAAAAGCTTCGGAACAGCAAGGCTACATTTTAAAAGGTCCTTTGACTTTTATATATGACGGCTCACAATGATTGAAGCTGTTGATAACACTAGAAATCCACGTCACTGGTAGAGCCTTTAGTTCCTACGGACCTTTGAACCATGTAACAAGCTCCTTGCAGTCTCCCTGTTCCCGCGGGGTTCTTCCTATTTCATTTAGGGACTGTGGCCATATCTTCCCTTCGCTTAATTGCCAGGATGCTTCTGAATAAATACATGTAAAATTAGAATAGTAGATACCATTTGTATTACACACCGACCCTATACCAGGCATTATAGCAGGTGCTTTACAACCATTCCAAGCACACCCTACCTCCAACCCTAACAGAGAAGTGTTTTGTGTTTTTTGGGTTCTCCCATTTTACAGGCGAGAGAAGACTGAAGAGCAAAGCAGCTCCTCCGAGGCCGCTCAGCCGGTAAGAGGCCGCTGGGACGTGAACGGGTCTGTCTGACTCTACTGTCTCCCTTTTGGGAAGAACCCTGCTCCAAGTCACAGGGGTGCCTGAGCTCTGTTAGGCTCTGCCACAGCCCAACTTCTGAAGAAGAAGTTTAAAATAATAGAACCAAAGTAATACAAACACAAACTCAGAAGGATCTCGGTGGAGAGGGGTTTCTCTCGTCCTGCTTTTATCTACTAAGAGAACTATGCTTGAATCTTTTTCTTTTCCCTTTTCCTTAATTTACACAGCTGTAGCCATCCTCAAGACCTTATTCTTACACTCGAAAACACGGTGTCACAGCTGGTAATTTTAGAAGGAGGAGGAGGAGGAGGGAAGGAAGAAGTGGAAAGCGAGTGGGGAGCAAGCGTGGGAGGAAGGGTAAGAAGTGGCTCCAACATGGCTCTCAGGCCCAGCCAGGACTTCCTCGGCATGATGCCCATCGTCTCCCTCTGTTCTCCCCCCCTCCTGACCTCCTTCAACTTTTCAACCCAACTGCCCTTCATGCTTTAGCCCAGGTCTGCACTAGGACCCTGAGCATCTGGGAATAATCTAATTCTCTCGAAATGCACTAATAATTGGAAAGGATCGCTTTCCGACCATTTCCCCAAATGGAAAAGAAAAAGACCACTGTAAATAAATATTCAGCAAAGGCAAGCTTGGGGATAGCAAGACAGGTCCAGCACTACAGACCTAACCACCCGTGGTGTGTCATCAGAATGCCCAATTCTAGATTTTCCATCCACAAGGAAGAGAGTCATAATGTGTACAACACTGAAATCGAACCAAGTACTTTCTGGAGAACAACCTAAAAATAAAGTGAGACTGTCTGCAGGGCCAGCTCTTCCCGGGACAGAGAGCACACAATGGTAGAAATCAACCCCTGATGCTTAGAACTGGGTGCCCATACACCCCTCAGGTGCAGGGTGACGGCGAAGCCACAGGATACCCAAAGCCCATCCACCAGAAGGGCCAATGGGGCTTCGGAAATAAAGCAGTTAGCATACCCGTGCTGACAACTACGTGTATATGAGATTGCATTCTCAAACTATCTTGTCACACGGTAGAAAGAGACATTTCTAAGATATTGAACCCAATCCATGGTATCAGCTCTATTCAGCTCAATAGAATCTTCAAAATTCGATAAATTCCACAGAAGCACGTCACCTAATAACCAAGAAGAGACTAGAAAAGTTGGTTTTGATTTGCTTTGCTCTTCCCGGGGCGACTCGAAACGTTATTTTTTGTGGTTGGAATACAGTACACGATGGTACACAACGAAAGATATTCATAAGGTTTCACAATAAAACACGATCTCACAAACTTGCAAGTTGAAGCAGATCGCTGTGGGCTACCCAGGAGCCGGGAAGAAAGAATTCACTCTCCTCTGTCATTAAGATATTTTCACAGATGAAGAATTCAGTGCTAGAAAAGGAAGACAGCCAGGTTGGAGCCTCGACCAGAGGACAAGCGTCTCCACCTGAGGAGACACGGTGGTCACTGCACGAGAAAAGGCCACACCACAGAAAGGCACTCGGGAACAGCCAGCAAGCACCGGAATGTGCCAGAACTGTGCTGGAATGGATGATTTCAGCCCTCACAGCAACTCCACGAGGCAGGCACAGATGTCCTCCCCATTCTACAGATGGGAAAACTGAGGTTATGTGTATAACTAAGGGGAAGAGCTAGGGTGTGAATTTGGGGCCCCTGCTTCGAACTTCATCCCCACCCAGCTCCTGGCAGCATCTCCCCATTGTGTCCCAACCTGCTCCAGGCCTCTGCTGAATTTCACCTTCCCGGAAAATAACTGCTCTTCCCGGGATGTGCGCCCCCTGGCCTGGGCTGGACTCTCTCTGAGGCCCGCCCAGGTCCACAGCATGGCTCTCTTGTGGCCAGAGGATTCACCAAAGGTACTGAGCCTCCCCCTCAAGTGTTTCCAACATTTGCGTTAACCCTATAGGAACGGGGGTGCTGCACAGAGAGATGTGGGCGTTTGGGGTCCCCGTGGGCAGGTTTGGACTTCTGGATCATTGTTGACAGGTGTCAGAGCTCTGTGAGGGCCCGTGGTGTCCAGTAGGGCAGCCACTTGCCACATGGGGCTGTTGATACTTGGAATGTGGCTGGTCCAAATCGAGCACCAAGGCTATAAGATACACACCAGCTTTCAGAGACTTCGTATGAAAACGAGAATGTAGAATGCCAAATTTATCACCTTTCTATCGATTACATGTTAAAATGATAATATTTGTGATATATTGGGTTAAATAAAATATATTATTGAAATTAATGTTATCTGTGTCTCTTTAGTGTTGAATGTGGCTCATAGAAAATTGAAGATTACACTTGTGGCTCGTGTCCTGCTTGCATTGGACAGAGCAGGTCTCTGTCTTCCGGGAGACCTCCGATGGTCTACCGAGCCTAAGTCGGAATCTGTGGCCGCCTATTTGCCCGGATGTTGCTGTCCCCGTAATTCCCCTTGAGGGAGGGGAGCCCGAGGTCACCTCACTTGGCAGGCTGGAGCTGAGGGTCCATTCGGAATTCTTTCTGGAAATCCTCAGCCAGGGAGACGGGGGCAGGCGTTTTTCCCAAGAACCCAAAGGACAGGAAAAGCCAGCCCTCCGTCCAGGACCAGGACCATGCAGACTGTGGAGCCTAATGACCTAACCAGAAGTAGACTGAGTCACACGTGCAAGTCAAGAATGCGAAAGTCACATATGTAATTGTAAACGTTTTGGTAGCCACATTAGAAGTAGGGAAAAGAAATACGTGGAATGAAATTTAATAACATATTCTCACCCAATACATCCAAAATATTATTTTAACATACACCAACGTAAAAATTATGAATGATGTGTTTTATGTATTTTTTTCATATTAAATCTTCAACACCAGGTATGTATTTTATACTCACAGTGCACCTCTGCTCACACGTGACGAGTGGCTGCCAACCGGGATGGGACACCTCGAGAGGGTCTAAGAGTCTACCTACCCCCAGCAGACCCTCCACAGGGCAAAGGGAACAGAAACACGGCCCATCAATTCAATGTCCACTGCTCAACCAACCGCTCTAAGTCAGACACCCTCAGCCACTAAGCCATGCTTGCAGAGTTTCGATGGCAGAGGGGAAAAGCACTCTGCAAATATTTAAATAGAGAAAACAGTGGATGAAAATACGCAACATATTAAATGCCAGCAATCATCAGGCGGTGAGGTGGTGGTCTTTTCTCTTCTTCCTTATACTTTCCTATTCCTTACAGATGTTCTAATATTAATTTAGAAATTATGATTTAAAATTTTTAAGTGATTAGAACAATGAGCCAGGAACTATATACGTCTGGCCCCAACTTCTCCAAGGAGGGGAGAAAACCCCCAGGGACGTTGGGAAAGGTGCTCATATCTCACTGGTGGGGAGGGAGAAGATTTTCCTAGTTAGATACTTTTCCTGCTTGAACTGGGAGTGTCAGACATACCAGCAAGGGCCGTGGGAGGACTTAGGTGCTAGCTACATCGGCAGCAGAGACAAGTGTCCCCCGCATCTGCCTGGGCAGCACACGCCTGCATCTCCCCGGCCCAGAGTTATGAGAGGCGCCCTTGTAAGGGCAGGAAGGCAGCTGGGTGTCGGGGGAAGTGCTCAGACTCGAAAAACAGGTGATCGTACATTCTTTCCGCATGTGCAAAATATGAATCAAATCATTTCTAAAATGCCTGCAGCTGTTTGGCAGGATCCACGGGGCTGCCACAGGTACTAATTTAAAGTCCAACCCTGCCCCACTCACACACACACACACACACACACACACACACACACACACACACACACACACAGCACCAGAACAGCCGAAGGTCTAACTAAGGATGTTCACAATATCTCCACTTCCCCAGAAGGATGAAACTTCTGAGCAGCTGCTTTTCTACAATCCTAGGTGGCATTTCACTTAGCAAAGAACCGGCAGGCACACTTCACACAAGTGTGAGGGTCCGGGATTCACAGTTACATCTGTCACTTGTCCCCTAATCTCGAGATCTCTATGGAGTGTGACGGGTTGGTGAGTAGATATTCCTGCTTCAGAGATTAAATCAGCATTGAACCCATTTGCCTCAAATTAGTGCTTGTCTAGGGCTGGGGGTTGGGATGTGATGTCCAAGGGGTACAGGGTTTTTTGGGGGGGAGGTGACAACGCTCTGACATTGGTTGTGGTGATGCTTGCACAACTCTGTGAAGCCACTGAATTGTACAGTTTAAATGAACGAACTATGTGGTATGCGAATTACATCTCAGTAACGCTGCTCGGGTTTTTTTAAGGTGATAAGCTCAGATGTGAAATTCACTCCATCCCGTGTATGACAACGGAGTTCTCTGTCATCTTGGGCACTGCTTTACCTGTATAAAGAATGGGAAAGGCTATCTGCTTCTTGCTTAAACAAGGTCTCATGTGTAAACAGAACTCTCCTCTGAGAAACATCCAGTGGGTCTCTGCCGAAGAAGCCCCCCCCACCTGCCCCGGTTCTCCAAAAGGCTGACACCTTTTCACTGACCTTTCTGCTCCTCCCACACGTCTGGCCTCGTGGGGGACGTCCTCGCCTGGGGCACGTGGACCATCCTTCTCAGGAACTGAAGGTAAGGTGGATGGGCCCGGCCCAGGGCTTCTTCTGGGACAATACAAAGAAAGCAATAGATGGTTAAAAAGGGTATTTCTCTCCACATGGGATTGAAAAAGTCCATTTCCTTTTTGATAGCTGAGTAATATTCCATTGTATACATGGACCACATCTTCTTAATCCAGTATGGTGACTAACATAATATAATAAAAAAATATTATTATTAAAAAAAAGTCCATTCCCCAATTCAAGCTTTAAGTGGGTACTACCCCAAAATCCTTAGGGAAAAAAAAAAAGTCACCTTCCAGCAATCAATGGCTTTGAGATGCTCTTGCATCATTTAGGCCTCTCTGTATAAATAATTCCAGTTTCAAAAGCAAAGGTATTTGGGCTCCAGAAAAACATATGATTACCTCTAACCTATGACCCAAGAGCGTGGCCAGCCAGTAACTATTTCATGCTTTTCGGACAGTTTGAATGAAATGAACTGAAGGACACAGAGAGCGAACAGGACGTGTCCAACAAACAGCTCCCCTCTTCCTCCCATTTCTCTCACCTTTTTCAGAATCTTAGCACATCCAGTGGTTGCAAGCAGGTAAATTTAAACCTTTATGCATAGAAAACCCAGCTTTTTAAAAAACCACCCATCTACTTGAGTCTTAAAAACCGGGGTGGGATTCACTTTTGAAGCTGGCCCTAGGTGTCCCCCTAGGAGTCTGTTCTTTTCTGTACCTTTCGGCGTGGAGCACTCCTGGAGCCAGGATTTGGGGCTTCGGGTCCCGAGGCTCATCAGGTTCCGGAGGTGAAGAGACTGGCAGCTTCCCGCCCCCGGCAGGAGCGGGGGGCTGAGGCCCAGGCTGCTCCTCAGGCGGCTGGTGCACGGCCAGGCTGGCCCCTCGCGCAGTGGCTGCGTCCTCCGGGCCGGGGGTCCCAGCAGAGCAGCCCGAGTCCCCACGGGTCCCTGGCAGCCCCTGCGCAGCGCCAGAGAACATCCTCGTAGTACCTGTCTCGGGCGGGTCACCAGACACACGTGCCCCAGTCTCAGCTGTGCTCGAAGTGACGTCACCCGCCACTTCCCCAGCAGCCCTTGCCCCCGAGCCAGGCTCTGGGGGGGTGGCTGCTACTTCCACAGGCCAGAGCTCGGGAGCACAGGGCTTGCCCAGGGTATTTTGTGTTTCGGAGATCCCAGCACCACCTCCACGCCTCTGCTCACTCCCAAGGGTGTCAGGGGTCCAGGGCTCACGGATGGCCTCGGCCACAGTCAAAACACCCCCATGGGGAGAAGCTGCTCCCGGGGCCGAGGTGGATACTGGCAAGTCAATTGGCCCCCCTGTGTGAGCAAAGCCCTGGGCAGCATCCTCTCCGAGTTGACCGTCACCGGTGGATGTTTCCTGGGGGTATATTCCAGGAGGAATTCTGTCTTCTGGAATCACGGCCCCTTCTCGGTGGCCCTGGGGCTCCACCTGGAAGTCAGCGGCTTTTTCCACGGGAGTCTCAGGACCGGCTGCGGGCAGGGAAGGCCCTGAGGCTAGTTCCTGCTGGCCCCCACCCTGCGGTGAGGGGGCCTGGCCTCCAAGCCCCGGCCTGGCCTCCCCAGCCCGCTCTGGCTTCTCACTGTCCTGCACGGCCTCTGGGACCCCGGTCACTGCCTTCCCCACACCGGCTCCTGGCAGGTTCGGGTCTGCGGCTGGCACCGCTGGAGCCGGCAGCCTTCCTGGAGCGGGCTCCTGGGCAACCAGACAGGGGGGCTCGGCCTCTGTAGGCAACTCTTGCTTATTCTCCGTTGCAGCCACCCCGAGTCCAGCAGGAAGGGCAGGGAGAAGGGTGATGGCCAGTCCTTGAGCCCCATCTGGAGGCTTCTCTGGGCTTGGCCCCACGAGGTCCTCGCCCCTCACACTCCCAACGGCTCCTGCCTTTTCTCCCGCTGCACTCTGGGGCCGATCAGCGGTCAGGGCTCTGAGCACGGACTTCTCAAAGATCTTGGTGATGTGCTCCCTGAAGTCGGGGAAGCCGGTGATCATGCCCATCTGCTTGGAGCTTGCGTCCACGCCACCTGATGTGCCCCACCTCGGATCCTTGAGAGGGTCTACCATTCTCTCCCCACTGCCCTCCGGCTCCCTTGCTGCCTCGCCTGCCATGCTCTCCTCACTGGCAGGGCGTGCTGGCATCCCACCGGGCTCGCTGTCTGCACCAGGCGCTCTTGCCTCCTCCTCCTCCTCCCCTGTCATCTGCTTATGCTTGGTCGGAAGCGGTGCCCCGTCCAGGTAGGGGATGGAGTCTGAGGGTCCCTCAACGTTTCCAGCTCTGGGGCTCCCACTGCTCACTTGCACCCCAGAGATCTCCTCACTGGCCACTCCCAGTTGTGAGAGAGGGGCAAGCAAGCCGGCAGAAAGCTTCATGGAGGTGGCATTTCCCAAGGCCGCGGGAGGCTCTTCTATGGGACAAGGGGCTGCCCCTGTTCCGACAGCACCATCGATATGCAGGTAAGGAGTGTCTGGAGCAGCCTCTTCTGGTGGCCCAGGTGGCAGGGGTCTCTTTGGGTCGGGGACAGCCTGAGCTGCAGAAATATCCACCTTGCTTGTGGGAATCCCCCCCCGCTCTCCAGCTGGTAGCAGGGCATCCTGGCAGCTGGCCGACAGCTGCTCTGCTGGACAGGGCTCACCCGGGGCAAAGGTAGAAGCTTCCTTCCCAGAGGAGGCATGCTGCTCGGTCTGAAGGGAGCCGTCGCTCAGAGCAGCTTCTGCAGGCCCCTCCAGAGCCCGCTGCACCCCCAGGTCCCCTTCCTTGGCACTCCCACTGGTCTCAGCAGCCCCATCGTCCGCACCTTGATCCTTGGCCGCTGGGAAACTTCCAAGGAGCCTTGGGGCCTCCGCATCCAAGGCAGGGGGGTGCTCCATTTCCTTCTGTGGGGCCGGCACGGGTTGCTGCCTGCCTCCCTGCGTTTCCCCATACGCCTCTCGGTCTGGGGCATCCTGGCTGGGTGTGACTCTACGGCTGGCGAGCGCCAGGGCTGGCGGGCCGTGGGCTGCATCCAGGAGAGCGACTGAGTCAGGCGCACAAGGTGGGGTCCCCACTGTGTTCCCACTTGCCTTCTCTGTCTTGCCCAACCCCTGGAGCGGGGGCTGAGCGTCAGCTGCTTCGGAAACTTCTGTGTCCCTGAGACATGCTTCTTCATGCCGGCCGCTGGCTTGCAACACACCTGCCAGTTCCTGCTGGGACTTGTTGGGCCCCTGCTGCGCACAGCGATGCTCCTCTCTGCTCAAGTGACCTGCAAGAGGAGAGTCTTCGGAGGCGTCTGCTGCAGGCGGCGAGACTCTGGAAGGCAGGCTGCCACCGCAGGCTCCCTCTTGCTCATTCTGCCCTCGTGCAGACAACTCCGGTCCTACTGCTGCTGATAGCTCTGGCTGCTCTGTCGCAGGGCTCTCTGGAACCATGGCCCCAGGAGCTGACCCGGGAGCATTAGACAGACTGCCTTTGGGGAGCTCCCCTCGCAGTTCTGATCTGGAAGCTGGGTCCTCCGGCCCATGAGTGGGCAAGCACACATCCGCCAGGGGTTCCACAGCTGGGTGGGTTGGAGAAGCATCTGCATCTAGGTTCTCAGAGCCTAGACCACCTGGATAAGTCTCTTTCTCATTTTCACACTGCTGGGGCTTCTCCCTGAGCATGTCAGACATGGATGCTTCTGGTTCTGACTGCAACGGCTGGAGATGGTTCTCAGAAGATACTGGGGGCCCCTCAGAAGCAGTTCCTTGTGTCCAGCTGTCCCCTCGGCAGGACAGGCTTCCCTGCTGTTCTTGCTCCAGGCTGACCATCGTCAGTCCACTGTCCACGGCTAAGTCCTCCCCCTCGGGGAGATGTGGCCCAGCAGCCTGGACTTCCTGACCAGCTGCCTCACGCCCCAGCCCACAAGGTTGGCCCAGGGATGTCAGCAGGCCCTCCCCAGCACAGCTGCTGGGCCTCTGCACAGATGGGCGGTTCCTCATCTTTGTCTCAGATGGGCTTTCCGCCGCCTCGGCTCTGGGGATGACCTCCGCCGCAGGAGTTGACAGGAAATCTGATTTCTCAGATTCTAAAGCAGGAAGATAGTCCATTCTTTCCAATTCCCCCACGTCCCACAGGGTGTCGGGACACTGGGTCTGCAATCCTGGCCCCTCCCAGACAGCTTCTTTGGGAAGAATGTGTTCACCAGTTCCATCCGGCCCAGGGGGCAGGACAAGATCCTTCTCGGGGAGCTCGTGCAGTGAGCCAGAGGCATGGACCACATGGGCTTCACCCATCATCTCACAGGTCACCGAGCTCCACGCCGTATCTTCTGATGGAGAGCCAGGCCTATCGGCGTGCCCAGGACTTTCCTTTCTCAGTGGCTGTGCTGAGTCCATGCTAGAATACACTTTGCTCTCCACATCATGGCTTAGCTTTGAAACCTCATCTTTTTCCATCTCCAGGCTGGACTTGCAGCCTAAGGCCCCAGGTTGTTCTCCCCATGGATTCTCAGGATCTCTACGGTCAAGCGGCTCCGGGCCTTCTTCCTGCCCCCTAGAGCTGGCCTCGGACAGTCTGCTCTCCTCCTCAGCCACCGCTGGGCTTTCAGGGGCCTTGGCTTCATTCTTTGACTCTGGTGAGCTTCTGGCCCTGTCGTCTGATACACTGGTTGGGGAGGGGAGCAGTACCCCTTGTTGGACTTTCTGGTCCCTCATTGAGACCTCTCCCCTGTCCTCCTGGGGCAAAGGGGCAGGACCCTCTCCACGGTTCCCTCCTAGATCCTCTCCCTCCCTTCTGAGATCAGGAGCGAGCTTGTCCCATCCTGCCAAGCCTGCATCTGCTAACTCTTTGGCCAGGTCCGTAAGCACGGGCATCTCAGCCCTGGAAACCATCTCCCCGGCCAACCAGCTGGATTCTTCTGCAGCAGCGGAGGCCTGAGCAGCTGGCGGTGAAGTGGAGCCCGAAGCTGGACATGTGTCCTCCATCCGCACACGTGGGGAAGGCTCTGTGCTCTCGAGCAAAGCCCCTCCGGGCTGGGTGCCCGCTGCAGCACGGACAGCTGCACTGGGCTCGCTTCCCGGTCCCCCTGCTTGCAAGCTACTCTGAGTATCTTGGGCATCCACGGTCTCCTTCCCAGAGCCCCCAGCCCCGGGCACCGGGGCAGGGCTCGGTGACTCCCCAGGCGGCTCGATGTGCGCCAGATGTGCTCCCATGGGCTGCTGGCAGCTTTCCCGGGAACTTGTGTCGGCTTCTTGGGCAGCCCCTGCAGGGCTCCTAGGGGGATGGCAAGCCCCGAGGAATCCCGCGCCGTCGGCAAAAGCCTGAGGTGGCACCTCCACTTGGCATTTGTCTCTGTCTGAGGCTCCGGGGGCTGGCTCTGGTGGAGTCGGGGTCTCGGGTTTTGTGGGGGACTCCTCTAGACCAGATGAGCTCGCCTTGCCTGGCACAGAAGCCGCCCCCTGCCTGGATTCTGCCAGGGGAAGGCCACCTGCAGCCTCGTCCCCTTGGGACTCGAAACCACCGGGCTGGCCATCTTTCCCACACAGCTGTCCCTGCATCAGCGCTTGAGGAGATGCTGGTGAAACCCCTGGCGACTGGTCAGTGCAGCCGGAGGAAGACAGTGGATGCCCTTCTTCCTCCAGGTCATTCCCTCGGCCGGCACTGGGGATGACTGCACCCATGCTGCACTGAGTAGAACTGCCCCCTTCAGGGACAGACACCATTGGGGCCTCCCCACGGGCATCCGGGGAGGGTTCCCTCCTGGGGTGTTGTATGAGGGGCCAATCTTCAGGTGCTGCTGCTGGGCTTGCCAAGCAAGCTTCCGGGGGGCCCTCGGCAAAGGGCATGGAGGCAGAGGGGCACTCCTGCTCCCAGGGCACTGGTGGGCAGGGCAGTGGAGAACCTTCTGGGCCCCTGGCTTCCTGTGGGCATTTGCTCGGCTCAGTCACCTCCGGGGACACGATGCACGGATCCAGGCTGGCAGCACCTTCAGACGCAGAGCGGGAGCCTCGGTGCTTGGCGCTGCCAACAATGAAAACATTTGATGTTTCATTTATTCTCATGCGTGTGCGCCCAGAGCCACGTCACAGGCAGAATCGCCCCCACCCTTTCCCCACCAAAGACCACAAAGCACAGCATCCCCATGCAGCTCATTCCTCTCCATGAAGAGACCACCCTCCCCCCCATAACCATACACATGCCCTTACTTTCTCCCAAAATCAATGCAGGGAATTTCAAACATTCAGCTTGGAGCTCTCCGTGCTGGTCAGTTGTGAACAGGGAAATATAAAAACACATTCACAGTCGCCCACAATGCAGGAAAATAAGAAGGTTTTCAATAGGTACAAATCATAATAGAGGGTTTGAACAAGTTCTGTGTAACTTACAAGGAGGTTCTAAGTACTTAATGAGACTATTTAGATATTTGGGTAAAAGGCACAAGTGGGCAAAGCCATGCTTTGAAATAAAGAGCTATTGTTGGTAATAGTTGACTTGATTCTCTGATTCAACATGTGGTACTGGGAGGGGCGTCATCCAAAAATCAATTCTGTTTAGCTATGGAATTCCTGCATGTGACCTATATATAAAATTCTTGGAAGCTGAATTACCTTTATACCCATATGTGTCTTAACTTGAACTTACTCAGTTGGACAGCATGTGAAGCAGAACTATGGGAATTTAGGGGAACATGGCTCAGAATTATGGATTTGCTGTAGATAACCAGCTATCCGGGTGCTACAAAACAGTTCATCATAGGCCATATTTGGACATATTTCAATTCTGCATGGTTTTCATTAAGCTCATTTTTTAAATTTAAAAATAATATATGTCCAATACAACATTTTGAAAATGTAGAGAAAAGTATCTCCCATGCCTGCCACTTGAAGAGTTCTGGTGAATTTCCTTTTTTTCTACACAACTTTTTAAAGGATGCCATTTTATTATTTTTACATAGCTGTGATTCTATGTCCTTGTTATGATTATGTATCTTTTTAGCACCAAGAGAAATTGCGCAGGACAAAGTTAAGAGAAGTATGGTTTTTCTAGGGCTCTTACCATATTCTTTAAAATAATTTTAGGGAAACAAATAATAAAATTGTTATAGGGAGGAAAATCTATGGAATGCTCTTGCAACCGTTACATAAATACACGTTCGCCTGTGCACAGACCCACAGTGTTTTGAATGTGAGCAGGGAAAAATCCTGCTCTACACATTGACTACCAGAATTCCAGCTTTCCAATGCAAGGCAATGCATATACATTCATTTATCAGGGATGCACACGGTGGCAAGTAGAATACGTTCCTGCTAAAATTTAGAAGTTGAGTTGTGTCCCCCTAAGATTCACATGTTGAAGTTCTACCCCCCAACGTGACTGTATTTGCAGACAGGGTCTTGGGAGGTAAAGGTTTAAATAAAGTCACAGGAGTTGAGTCCGAACGCAATCTAAGTGGTGTCCTAATAGGAAGAGGAAGAGACACCAGGAATGTGTTGCACAGAGACCGAGCCATGAGGGACACAGCA
This sequence comes from Ursus americanus, assembly GCF_024610735.1. Taxonomy (NCBI): domain Eukaryota; kingdom Metazoa; phylum Chordata; class Mammalia; order Carnivora; family Ursidae; genus Ursus; species Ursus americanus. The sequence continues at coordinate 9,675,020 of NC_142132.1, forward strand.
AGAAGCCACCATCTATAAGCCAAGAAGAAAGGTCTCATCAGACACCGAGTCTGCTGGCACAATAGGTATTTGGGTGTTTACTGTACTTTCCTGCAACATTTTGAGGTTTCAAATTTCCCAAAATAAAAGGTTGGGAAATTAATCCGTACTGCCTCCAAGAATACAAACTTGCAAGGAGGGAAACTGAACGTTTGTGTCCTGTCCCCCCCGCCCCAGTCATAGTCATATGTTGAAACCTAATCCCCAAGGGGATGGTATTAGGAGGTGGAGCCTTTGGAAGGTGACTTGGTCCTGAAGATGGAGCCCTCATGCATGGGATTCGTGGCCTTATCAGCAAGTCCCGGAGAGCTCCCTTGTCCCTTCTGCCTTGCCAGGACACAGCAAAAAAATCACCCATCTATGAACCAGGAAGCAGGCTCCCACCAGATGGAATCTGCTGGCACCTCGATGTTGGACCCCAGCCTCTAGAACTGCGATAAACCAGTACCTGCGGTTTATGCCCCGAGGCTCTTTCCCTGACTCCACTGCAGCGTCTCTCCAAGCCCCTCACCTATGAAATGGACTGATGTCTCTGAGGGGGTGTGTACACATCATCGCGACAGCAAACAGCCTCACGAACTGTACATGGGACACGCGAATGATGTGCCCCAGGCCCTGAAGACATTTAAGAGGGACCCAGGAAAGAGTCGGCTACTGTCTCAACCAGATTCGTATTTTCAGACCCACAAGCAGAGCTGACAAGGGCAAAGAAGAGAAAACTCCAAGGGCAAGTTGTACAAATCCCTTTAACCCTCAGCTGGCCACAAGGACAGCTGCACCCAGAAAGCAGTGGCCCGGCACTGACCGCCACATGGGGAACCACCCCTGGAAGCACCAGGCTCGGGAGGGCTCACAAGCCGCAGGGCTGTTGGATTGTTCTGGAACCAACCACTCTGCACTCTGCATCTGGCCGGTTTCCTTTTTACAAGCACTTCACATTTTGTGTCCCACCCATTAACTCAGGGTCACACCACTTAGCAGTTAATGAAATTAATGGGGTGTAATTCAGAAATGAAGTGCTCCTGCATACGCCTGCTTGCTCCAGAAGCGCCGAGCACAGCCCCCTCCACGCGGGTAATAAGACAACTAAAACCACTTCCCCGTCCCTGCCTCTGACAGGAGCCGCCACCTCAGAGGGGCTCTGTGGCTTCCCTTCAGGTGGAGTGAAGTCTTTATCATTTGGGCACAAGGTGATCGATGGACTCTATTTGGGTAGCTTGAAAACCTGCGAGTCTTACCAGAAAAGAACCAGAAGCAATTTCCCACCGAGTGTGAGGCACATGACTCCCCCCCCCCCAAAAAAACCCTGCTTGGTTTATTTAGCAAAAGCTGAGCACCGGCAATTTTTTTGATTGCCCATCCAAAGCAATTTTTAAAACTAGATTAAAGCCACTAGTCAGAAGCAAATTTGCCTAAGGGCAGGAAAAATCCTCAGAACTGATCGTGAGGGCTCTGCATTAATTGAAGCTTACAGAATGTCCTTTTGTGCTTCAAGATTGTATCAAAATGTGTGGGATGGCTCTTGTGGGCTTGGGCAGCCTCCAGCGCTCAATGGAAGGTTTTCAGCCTGTAGGGGGCGCTATGCCTTGGAGTTGAGGGTGTAGGATGAGGCTGGATGCTTCTTCTTGGTGCAGACCAGACACCCCCAGCACAAGAGAGGGAGAAGCATAGGGTAAAGCAATCCGAGAGGAGAGGTGATTTGCTGCAGCAAAGTTCTGGGCAGGCAGCGGAGATGCCCTCCCCACTACCCTGGAGACCATCACATCCAGATGGGCTCCGAAATGCACAGTTCCGAAGACGTACACTCGAGCCAACCAGGAATGTTCGCGCAAGGAGGCCGGTTGAGAAAAACCAAGCTTGGCCCCTGAACTGCCAGGCTGCAAGGGAACCAGCAAAATCATAAAGCAGAGCCCTCACGATGGCGAGTGGGCACATTCTGAGCATTTAAGCGCAGGCCCACGCTAAGTGCTTTTCAGTTTTGATGGTGTTTAATCCACTCAGTAGCTCTGCTGAGTAGATGGCCCTTATTGCGCACATGCAGAAACATCCCCAGAGAGGTTTGAGACTGGACCCAGGGTCTCAGAGCTCCTGACGCAGAGCAAGCTCAAGCCCCACGCTGCCTGGCTCCGGGGCCCTGCCACCTCCTGCTTCCCTGTACTCGCTGACCCCACCTCTTCTGGACGGGCACTACACCTCTTCTCCCATTGACTCTGGCTGCCTCATTCCATTTTCCAGTCTGCAGCCCGAGCAAAATGGCTTAGAAATAAAAGCCTAATCCCGTCACCCTCGTGGGAAGACTTTCCAGTGGCTTCACTTGGCAATCAGCTGTGGCCCTGGCCTACCTTTCCTGTCTCATCCCACTTGGACCTCCCCATCTGTGCCTCTGCCTGGAGCTCGGAGCCCTCCTACCCTTCCCCAGCAGGTCTCAACCCTACTCATCACTTGTCAACAAAGCCTTCCTGGCCTGGCCTCTGGGACCAGATCTGCTTTCACAGGGCCCCCTAGTGATGGCTGTAGTCACAGCTGCCATCAACATGGATTGACGATCATTCCCTCCATTGGAGTATAATGAAGACTGAATCTCTTTTCAGTATTGTATACCCAGTGTCTAGCATAAACATTGAATATATGAATGTATGAGTAGATGATGGATGGATGGATGGATGAATGGTTGGTGGATAGATAGCTGGTTAGAGGGATGGTTGGGTGGTTGGGTGATTGGAGGATGGATGGGTGGATGAATGGTTGATGGATAGATGATTGGGTGGTGGGTGGATGGGTGGTGGGTGGATGGATGGATGGATGGACGAATGGTTGGTGGATAGATGATTGGGTGGTGGGTGGATGGTTGGGTGGGTGGATGGGTGGTGGGTGGATGGGTGGTGGGTGGTGGGTGGATGGGTGGTGGGTGGATGGGTGGTGGGTGGATGGATGGATGGATGGATGGACGAATGGTTGGTGGTGGGTGGATGGGTGGTGGGTGGATGGGTGGTGGGTGGATGACTGGGTAGATGAATGGGTGGATGGCCAGATACAATGAACACAAATCAAAGATTCTAAATATGCAGAAATCCTCCCAAATCATGGTTGTTTGATGTGACAGTTAGGAAGGTTCTTTTTTTCCAGACAATCTCAGCATTCTAGTAACCTATTTAGTCCAAATTCTTCATTTTACTGATGAAGATATAGGAAAATGAGGCTCAGAAAAGGCAAAGTACTTTTGTTTAAATGCTTCTTCAAAAGGAGTGAGTTCAAGGCAGCACTGTTCAACCACAAGTCCCTGTGCACACTGGTGGGGGGTCTGATGAGTTAGGGGGTGTGCTGCAAGAATTTGTTACTAATTATAAAGTACAGAAGTCTGTGAGTGATTGGTTATTTTCATAAATTAGTGTAATTGAAAAGATTAGAAGATTTCCCCACATAACATCACCACTGATGTTACTCACTGCATTCCGATGTTCTTTCTGGAAAAGGAAAGCAAGGGATAGACAGAGATCCTGTGAGTTCCACTGCAGCCCCTGGAAACCACCAGTCCTAATACGCCGTTACCAGTTGCGGCAGCTGGGGTGCTGTTGAGGGGGCTCGGGGCCAGGGGTGGTCCTCAGCTGCACGGATTCCTGCCTTGGGCCACACATTTGGGGGTTTTATGGCACAGCTGAGCTCTCAGAGAAGTATGACACTCTGCCCTATTCCCCCTTAGGGCTGTCCCCCAGGAAGAAGTGAGACTCCTCTGGTTGGGAAGATGGGGAAAGCAGCCCCCATGGGTACTGTTTCCACACAGGTGGGGGTTAAGGCGCTCAAGGTCACTGAGATAAGAAGTGCAGTCCCTTCTCCTCCCCCAGGTGCCTGCCAGGTGACGAGCTCGAAGGGGCTGGCACTCCCCAGCCTTTGTGGCAGCCTGCACATGTCCTCAGCCTGGCACTGGGTGGGGAGGGTTAGTTCAGGGGGCGGTGTCAGGAGCCCCATTGTGATTTGTCTTCCAGTCCAAGCTTGCCACTGATAAAGCTGTCTTTCTTCTCTTTGTGGACTCTGGTGCCAATTTCATGATTGACTCAGAATCTGGTGGGAAGGGATGTGATGAATTAGCTCCCCAAACCCCAAGAGCAGTTTAGGATGACTGTGGTGTTTTATTTCTCCCATACGTTTTCGGGACTTGCCAAAAATCTGAATTAACCCATGGGCCATGTTGTACATGTGACTTTTCTTCAGTAGAAGGAAGGCTGAGACCCCAACCAAAGAAAGACAACTAAACTCCAAAACGTTTTCAGGTCTTCCAAACGTGGAATCAGAACAAACCTGGTTAATTTGGGGACCGTGTAGATCTTCACAATGACACAGTTAAACTGCTCATCACGTTATCGATTCACTGTCTTTATTCTTGCCCTCTGCTTTGTAGTTTTCTCTCTGTGAATCCTAAGTCCGGTAACCACATGCTCTGGGGTTATCAATAACGATGATTCTTGGAGGTTCTCTACTCTCTATGAGATGCCACTTCCCAGTTTTTCTTTCTTTCCCTTTTCCATCCCAAACTAGGAAGACTGCCTAAGAAGATAGTCTCCTCAAGAACTTGATATGTGAGGGGTGCCCGGGTGGCTCACTCGGTTAAGCATCTGATTCTTGATCTTGGCTCAGATCATGATCCCAGGGTCATAAGATTGAGCCGCACGTTGGATTCTGCACTCAGCACAGAGTCTGCTTGGGATTCTCTCTCCCTTTTCTTCTGCCTCCGCACCCCCGGCTCATGCATGCGTGCTCGCTCGCTCGCTCTCTTTCTCTCAATAAATAAATAAATAAAATATAAAATAAAAGAACTTGATATAGGATTGGGACAACTATGATAGATCATCTAACAAGAGTTGTGTAGGATATGTCCTCCATTTTTACATTTCTATCAGGAGCTTTTAAATACTGAACTCTGTATTTCTCATAATAGCATTGTTCGATGTGCAAGAAAGAAGTTTCCCTGGTCTTCAGATGATACAGGAAGCACTAGATGTAACACGGTTGAACAAGTTGCTTTACTGCAGGACTTCTCAGAGCCTTTGAGATAGCACCATACGTTGTGAATCAACAAGAAGATATATGCACAGTGTTTCCCAAACTTGGTGCTTCTCAGAAATCTTCTTCTGCCCCTTTATCTGATAGAGCATTTAGTGAGACTAATGTGACACGCACAGAACATGGGAGGGAATGCACAACCATATGTAAGGAAGCTTTGGTAAGGACATTTCAGTTGTCCTTCAGAGAACTGGAAGGATAGTTCTCAAAACACACTATCAAAGCACCCCCTGAACTCACCTCTCACCTGCTCTGGAACAGAATATGCCTGTAAATCAGGAACATGTGAAGAGCTCTTTTGTGCCTCGGAGCAAGGCCAGCTAAGGGCTCTGCACAGAGGGAGTTCTCTCCCTCTCCATGGAAATATCCGCTAGCTCTCCTCTGCAACGAAAACTCCCTACTCCCCTCCATCGTGGGATTCCCCTCCTTTCCCTCCTCCATGGTAAGACCCCTGTACTCCCCTGAACGGTGCTGATCCCGTCACCTGCCTCTGTGCTAGGACCCCCACATCCCTCCCTCCACGGACGGACTCCCTTCCTGAGCTGCATATGCTCTCTTTTCTATTCTCCTAAAGCCCGTGTGCGGACTCTCTCTCAGTACCTGCGTGGTGTTCTTGCTCACTCACTTATTTTCCCACGGGCTATGACCTCCTGGAGGTTAGAGGGAATTCATCGCCTTTAGTTTAATATCTTGGTCGAGCACTGGTGCGTACTTGCTGAATGAATGATGGAATGGCAGAATGAATATAGAAATGAGGAGTGATTTTTTTAACTGACACAAAAAAAACCCTACTTTGGTTAACTCCCATACTGTGAGATGTACTGCCTATTTCAGGGACTTTGGAAAAGGATTTATGTTCTAAGTGATTTGTGCAGAGGATAGAATTCTCAAGTTAATGGAGGGAGATTGCCAAGTCTCAACCACAACCAGTTATTTCATGGAGAAAGGCACCTCCTCAGAAACTTCTTGGCCATCCCAGCAGATTAGGTCCAATCTACACACACGGTCCTAATTTGTCCAAATGATGCTTCCTGCACAGAGGCCGGGGAGCTCACTGACCTTGGCAGCCCTGTCAGACTCAGCTTTGTATTTTTAATCCAGTTTTAACTCTTTCCTGTGCTCATTCTGTGCCAGAAAACACAAAGACCACAATGTTTGTGTAACCCATGCAATAGACAAGAGGAAAATGCTGGTAGGTTCTAAAGAGTTATGGGGGAGAAGGGTATATATGTGAGGGAATGGTAAAACCCCAAAGTATCCTTATTATTCAGTGCTCAGTCTGCCACATGAACTTATGACTTCGAGGACAAGGTATCAGTCCATTTGTGAGAATCCATTATACAACATAGTGTGGGGAGGACAGGCAACTGGAAAATTCAAAAACTGTCTTCTAACCAACTTTTTTCAGCATCTTCCTTGTGGGGTCCAAAAGGCAGTGGAATGACCCAATTTTGTGGTTCCCAGACTGGGCTGGATTGCTGGAAAGGGCTTCCAGCCTGTTACACCCAAGAGCTCCCCATAGCTGGCACGAATCCACATCTCTTTCTGGGTGTTACTCGCTTCTGTCATTGTCCTTCCAATTCATGTAAGTACTGTCATGACCAGACATCAACTCATTTAAATGCATCTTTTTTTTCTCCTCCTCCTCCTCCGCCTCCGCCTCTTCCTCTTCCTCTTCCTCCTCCTCCTCCCCCTCCCCCCTCCCCTTCCTCTTCCTCCTCCTCCTCCTCCTCCTCCTCCTCCTCCTCCTCCTCCTCCTCCTCCTCCTCCTCCTCTTCTTCTTCTTCTTCTTCTTCTTCTTCTTCTTCTTCTTCTTCTTCTTCTTTTAACAGAGGGAGAGAGAAAGTAGCGGGGGGGGGGGGCACAGGGGGAGAGAGAGAGAGTCCTTAAGACTCCCCACTGAGCACGGAGCCTGACACGGGGCTCAATCCCACGACCCTGAGATCACAACCTGAGCCAAAACCAAGAGTGGGTCACTCAACTGACTATTCTATCCACGTGCCCCTTTCTTAAATTATTATTATTTTTTTTTTGGTCACACATCTGCCTTTATCATAAGCAGCAGGTGGGACACTTCCAGCAATAGTAAAAAAAAAAAAAAATTTACAGAAGCAGGAATTCAGTGAAACCACCTGGTTGGAACCCTTGGGAGCTCACACGTAGATGCCCACACACAGCAGTGGGAAGAGGGCTCCAAAGCCCATGAAGAGCGAGGCCACCGAGGAGATGAGGAGCTCTTTGTAGACATCCTGAGTGCACCTGGTGGGGGTAACCTCATAAACAAAGAACCAGGCAGTAAAGAACATGCCAGCGGCCTACAGCACCACGGTGAGGTGGGGGAAGAGAGCCGTGTTCACTGGGCTGGTGCACCTGCTCATGGCCTTGAGCTCTATTTTGTCCGGCACAAGGTCATCCACCACTCTGCCACTGAAATATCACATCAGCAATGTTTTCTTAATTTTAAGTTAAATCCTACTACCCAGCCACAGAAAAATGCCACCCGTTGTTTTTTGTGTGCCTGGGTTATGGTGGTATTTGTATTTTGTTTTGACATCAAGAAAGAACAAATAGCGGTAAACATATTTTTGTTAATATTCCTTCTTGATAAGACTTCTAATGTGTATAAAATCATTTTTCTGCCTTCGTCAGCACAGTAAAAGCAGGAAACTTATTGGAATCTTCCCTTGATGACTGGAAAATCTTTCAGAGAATTTGGGGCATTCCCTGAATAAAAAGATGTCACCAACGTCACCTAATGTGAGGCTGAGTTCATGTGTACTGAGCTCAAAAATGTGCTAGTCACGGGCCTGTTTTGTTGAGATTTGCCTCTCTATAATCCCACTGGCCTAAATGTGTATGGGTGGGGGCGACTGATGAATAAACATCACTGGGGACCCAAGCTGGTTCCATGTTAAAGACATAAAAACCATCCCAGGCTCCTTCCCAACATGAACACAGCTGCAGTGATGATTTGGAAAGATTAAGTCCTGTCAAAGCTGGCATCTGAGGCCACAAAAAGAAAAGAGACTACAAGTGTCTGGAATACAAGCTGTTTTTGAAAAGGAAAGAAAAACAGTTCTTGTCCATGGCATTCTCTCTCTCGTTATTTTTTTTCTAGAAGTGTCTCCCCACCTCTCCCGAAATAAATGCCAGGTGTTTTGCTGGACTTCCATTTAAAACCAGAGGAAGAGGGGCGCCTGGGTGGCACAGCGGTTAAGCGTCTGCCTTCGGCTCAGGGCGTGATCCCGGCGTTATGGGATCGAGCCCCACATCAGGCTCCTCCGCTATGAGCCTGCTTCTTCCTCTCCCACTCCCCCTGCTTGTGTTCCCTCTCTCGCTGGCTGTCTCTATCCTGTTGAATAAATAAATTTTAAAAAAATCTTTTAAAAAAATTAAATAAACAAACAAACAAACAAATAAATAAATAAAACCAGAGAAAGAAAGTTGATACGCATGGCTTTTTGGACTTTTCAGAGAGCTTGCGTTGGGAAGTGTCATATAAAGAATTATTAACACAACAGGGGGTTGGACTAATGGGGAACTGGCTGCTTCAGGAGACATGAGAAACAGAGGCCTGTGATCCCTGGAGATGAAAAGCAACAGAGTAAGTGCTGCTCTTATCCCAGCTAAGGCCTGGAGGAAGTGGCACAGGGAGAGCCTGAGAGTCTCCCGGACTTGAGGGGATGGAGCTGGGCATCTGCATGCCAGAGAAGAGAGAGCTGGACAAAGACAGAACTCTGGGGATATCCAAGAACTGATCGGCATGCATATGTACAAACACCCCATGAGACTAGGTTCGGACCACCTGGGAGGTTGATAGGGAAGAACCCTTAAAGCTACCACAGGGCTGGGAAAAGCTCCTGTTCCCACCAGACACAGTGGAAAACATCATAATTCATGGGACATCTGTTAGAATACTAAGAGCCCTGCCTCAGTAGTTGAAAACATGAACCCTGGGCTAAACACTGCTCTGGTCCCACCTAATGAAGCCCTGAAAGGATTAAGCTGTTCCAAATGACTGAACTGCATCCCAAAGCAAAGTTTGAGAATATTTATAAGAATACAAAAACATCCAGAATCCAAAAGCATAAAGCCCACAGTGTCTGGAATGCAAAGAAAATATGACCCACAATGAAAAGAAAACTCAATTAATCAATACCAGCCCAGAAATTAGGCAGATGATAGATTTAGTACACAGGACTTTTTAAAATGTGTTATAACTGTGTCCCATGTGTTCAGGAGGCTAGAGGGAAGATTGGGCGTGTTAAGTACAGACATGGAAGATACAAAAAAAGATCCCAATCAGGGGCGCCTGGCTGGCTCAGTCAGGGAGGCATGCAAATCTTGATCTTGGGGTCATGAGTTTGAGCCCCACATTGGGTGTAGGGATTACTTAAAAATAAAATCTTAAAAAAAAAAAAAGATTCCAATCAAACATGTCCAGATGAAAACTCTAATGGCTAAAATGAAAAACACACTGGGTGGGATTAGTAACAGATTCGTCATTACAGAGAAAAAGATTAGTGAACTTGAAGACATAGCCATAGAAATAGTTCAAAATGAAACACAGAGAGAAAAAGAAAAAAAAAATTAAAAAACCCCAGAGCATCAGTGAGTTGTGAGATAACTTCAAGCAACCAAATACTTGTAATTAGAGTCCCTAAAGGAGGGAGGGAGATTTTTAAAAACTATTTGGAGAAATAATGGCTGAACAATTTTCCAGAAATGATGTAAACTATATACCGGTGGATATAAGAATCTAACTCTAAGTACAAGAAACAAGGAGAAACTTACACCAAGGCACAGCATCATCAAATTGCTTAAAACCAGTAAAAACATGAAAAATATTAAAAGCACCTGGAGAAGAAAGGACAGAAGAACAAAAGAAAGGGGGGCAGAAATTTTTGTTGGAAACCATACAAGCTAGAGTGCAGTGGGGCAATATCTTTCAAGTAGTAAAAGAAAAAAGAATCGTCTACCTAGAATTCTTTGCCCAGAAAAAACATCTTTCTAAAATACAGGTGAGACAAAGATTTTTTTTTTTCAGACATTTAAAAGCTAAGAAAATTAATCACCAGCAGACCTATCTTTCAAGGAATGTTGAAGGAAGTCCCTCAAACCACAAGGAAATAATACCAGATGGCCATCAGTATCTACACAAAAGAATAAAGAACAGCAGGGGGCGCCTGGGTAGCGCAGTGGTTAAGCATCTGCCTTTGGCTCAGGGTGTGATCCCAGCGTTCTGGGTTCAACCCCCACATCAGGCTCCTCCACTAAGAGCCTGCTTCTTCCTCTCCCACTCCCCCTGCTTGTGTTCCCCCTCTCTCGCTGGCTGTCTCTCTCTGTCAAATAAATAAATAAAATCTTAAAAAAAAAAAAAGAATAAAGAACAGCAGAAATGGTGACTATGCTGGTAAATATAAATTCTTTTTTCCTCATTATGTAAATCTCCTTTAAAAGATAATTGGCTATGTCAAGCAAAAATAACATATATCGTGGGATTTAAAACATATGTAGAAATGAAATGTATGACAACAAAGCGCAAACACCAAAAGGGGAGAAAAAGAAGTATACGGTTGTATAGAGCAAGACTCTTGTATAGGGCAAGTATACTGTTGTATAGGGCAAGACTCTTCTAAATGTATGTGAAATGGCGCAATATCACTTGAAAGCAGGTTGTATCACATTTAAGATGTATAGCATAGATCCTAAAGCAACCGCCTAACACAAATAGTTGTGGCTAATAAGTTAAAAGGGAAATAAAATAGAATCATAAAAATAATGACTTTTTCCAAGAGAAGGCAAAAAAGGAGAGTAAAAGGAACAGAAAAGCAATGGAGAAAACAAATAATAAGACTGTAGATTTAAGCCAACCATATTAATAATCACATTAAATGTAAATGTTATAAACACTTCAGTTAAAAGGCAGCGATATTCAGAATGGATGAAAAAAGGAAGCCCCAACTGTAAGCTGTCTATAAGAAAATCATTTCAAATTTTGCTTAAAAACACAGATAGTTTAGGGGTGCCTGGGTGGCTCAGTTGTTAAGCGTCTGCCTTCAGCTCAGGGCATGATCCCGGCATTCTGGGATCAAGCCCCACATCAGGCTCTTCTGCTGGGAGCCTGCTTCTTCCTCTCCCACTCCCCCTGCTTGTGTTCCCTCTCTCACTGGCTATCTCTATCTCTGTCAAATAAATAAATAAAATCTTTTTTAAAAAAACACACACACACAGATAGTTTAAAAGTAAGAGAATGGGGGGGAAGCTATACTGTGACAATACTCATGAAAAGAAAGCTACTATGTCTGTATTATATTGAACAAAACAGATTTTGCAGCAAGGAATATTACCAGTCAATAAAGAAGATCATCATAATGATAAGAGGTTCAATTCATCAATAGGACATAAACATTCTAAAAGTTTATTTAATAACAGAGCTTCAAAATACATAAAGCAAAAACTGATGGAAAAAAAAAAGAAATGGCCAAATCCACAATTATAAACTGATAGTTCCAGACCCCTTTTTAATAATTGACTGAACAAGCAGATAGAAAACCAGTACAGATACGAAAGACCAGAAGAACACTATCAAGCAACTTAACCCAATTGCTATTTATTAAACACTATCCATTAGTGGCAGAATTACATTCTTTTCAAGAGCAAATGACACATTTATAAGGTAGACCATACTCTACCCATTTTTAAGAAGTCACAATAAATTTTAAAACATTCAAATTATTCAAAGTATATCATCTGGCTGCAATGGAATTAAATTAAAAATTAGTAACAAAAGATAACTGGGGACACCTGGGTGGCTTGTTTGGTTAAGCATCTGACTTTTGTTTCGGCTCAGGTCATGATCTCACGGGTCATGGGATGGAGCCACATGTGGTGATCGGTGCGTGGTGGGAAGTCACGCTCAGTGGGAAGTCTGCTGAGATGCTCTCCCTCTGCCCCCCCGACTCGTGTGCATGTACACGCACTCTCTCTCTCTCTCATTAAAATAAATAAGTAAATCTTTACAAAAAAAAAAAAAAAAGAAACATATCTGGAAAATCCCCCAAGTATTTGGGTATTAAATAATACACTTCTAATAGCCCATGAGTCAAAGAAGAAATTAAAAGGGAAATTAGAAAGTATTTGAACCAAATGAAAATGAAAACACAAATATCGAAATGTCACATGTAGTTAAAGCAAGACTTAGACTTTCGAATGCACTAAAACACCTGTATTAAGGGGGAAAAAAAGGTCTCAAATCAATGACCTCAGCTTCTACCTTAAGAAACTATAGAAACAGGGGCGCCTGGGTGGCTCAGTCAGTTTGGTGTCTGACTCTTGATTTCGGCTCAGGTCATGATCTCAGGGTCGTGAGATGGAGCGCCACATGCAGCCTGCTGGATTCGGTCTCTCCCCCTGCCTACCCCCCTTTCTCTCCCTCTCAAAAAAAAAAGAAAAAAAGAAAAAGAAACCATAGAAACATTTGCACAACATTGAACTGTACTCAGAATTGGTTAAGATAGCAAATTTTTTTTTTACCACGATAAAAAATCATTTAAAAAGCCACGATATTTTTTTTTTTACCACGATAAAAAATCATTTTTTTTACCACGATAAAAAATCATTTAAAAAGCCAACAAGCAGCTGTGTATAAAAGAAGCCAGACACCAAAGTATATATGCTATTTAATCCCCCTTCATGTGACATTCAAGACGTGGCCAAACTAATTCACGGCGGTAGAAGTCAGAACAGTTGTTTTTCTTGAGCAAGGTATTGACCGGGAAGTGACAGGAGAGAATGTTCTGGGGCGACAGGAATGAACTAGCTCTAGAGGGGGCCTTGATTACACAGGTGTATAGGAGTGTAAACACTCGTCAAGCTCTCAGCTTCATACTCTTACAGAATGTATCTTATACCAATAAAAAGAGGTAATTGAAAAAAACAAAACTATAGAGACAGTAAAAAGATCGGTCATTACCAGGGGCCGGTAGGGGAGGGAGAGAGGAGGAATGAATAGGCGGAAACAGGAGATTTTTTAAGTCACTGAAACTATTCCGTAAGATGTTGCAATGGTGGGTACCTGGCGTTATGCATTTGCCAAACCCACAGACTGTATGTACAACACAAGAGTAATACTTAATGTAAACTGCAGATTTTAGTTAATAATAATGTATCAAGACTGGTTCATTTACTATAACAAATATACCAAACTAATGCAAACCGGGGTTGCCCTATTAAGCCTCTGACTCATGGTCTCAGCTTAGGTCTTGATCTCAAGCTTGTGAGTTCAAGTCCTCCACTGGGTTCCATGTTGGGCAGGGAGGCTACTTAAAAAAATAATAGGGCAGGGCGCCTGGGCGGCACAGTCGTTAAGCATCTGCCTTTGGCTCAGGGCATGATCCCAGTGTTCTGGGATCGAGCCCCACGTCAGGCTCCTAGGCTGGGAGCCTGCTTCTTCCTCTCCCACTCCCCCTGCTTGTGTTCCCTCTCTCACTGGCTGTCTCTCTCTGTCAAATAAATAAATAAAACCTTTAAAAAATAAAAAATAATAATAATAGGGCAAACTGTATAGGAGGAAGGGGGATATATAAGAATTCTCTGTACTGCTCAATTTTTCTGTAAACCTAAAACTGCTCTAAAACATAGTATATGAATTATTTAAATGTACCACATATATTTATATTAATACATTGTTTAAATATTCAAATATATATAAGCGTATGTTAATAAATATGTTGCTTGAATATATTTAAATGTTTAAATATATAAAAAATATATGTATATATACACACACAGCTATCACCATCAATTAAGAACTCAAAAAATGAGAAAAGCAGGAGGGAAACACTAAGATTTCAAGGGCAGCTGTCTATCGTTGGTGAGCGCATTGGTGATTTTTTTTTTTTCCCTCACTCTTCACTTCTCTGTATTTTCCAAATTGTTACAGTAAGTGGGATATTATCTCAGGATGGAAAAATCCGCCTCCTCTCCTCTCCTCTTTTTAAATGCTCTGTTGAAACCAGATGAGCAGAAAGCAGACACACACCTAATTCAGCGCGTGACCTTCTTTTTCAGCCCGTGTCACAAGTTGGGGAGCTCACTACCCCCCCTCCTCTCTGTGTTTACTTCCTGCCCGAGATAAATGATGAGTCAGAAGCAGGACTGGCCGGGCGGAGGCTGCCCCCGGCTCTGCCTGACACACCCTGCCTTGGCAGGAGCTCCTGAGTAGATCTGGAACTTCGCAAAAGTTTGTTTGGAAGGCACAGACCGATGACCACCGCGCAGGAGACCAGGGGCTCGTTCATGAAGAGCTGGCCCCAGCCGCTGCTCGTAAAACAGACCTTTTTGATTTTTCTTTTTTCTGGGTCTGCGAATGGACCTTGTTTATAGGGAAATTAAGTTTTAAGGTCAGACGGGGGTTGGCTTTCTAATTATGGAGCCCATACAACACAAACGTTTTCAGACACCCGTGAGAGCTCAGCAGAATGGCTCTGTGCCCAGGCTTCTGGGCAGCACCGAACCCAGCTGGATTCCAGTCCCCACCAGGCCACACTTCGTCTGTGTGGGGGGTGCGTTTCTTCACCTCCCCGATCCCCCGCTTCCTCGTGGCCTTCCGGGCATCTGCAGGCGTCCACACTGAGCGTGGGGTGAGGTGTGAGTTTCAGCCCTGGGTCCCGTGCCCCGCATGCAGGCGACTCCGTGACAGGCAAGGCTCAAGGAACATCCTCGCCCAGCATCTCAAGTCCACTATTCCATGTTTCAAATCATCTTTCTACCGTTCCCTACGCTGCTCTACCCAAATGCCGAGGCTTTCCGGGTTAAGTAAGAGTTTGCATATTTGAAAAAGCCAAGAGGTTGAACTTAATGAAAATGCTCCATCCCCTCTTTCCCAGACTTAAAGAAGTTCTAGAATTCTCTACTTAAGAGCCTGGTAAGGGGCACCTGGGTGGCTCAGTGGGTTGAGCGCCTGCCTTCAGTTCCGGTCATGATCCCACGGTCCTGGGATCGAGCCCCACATCAGGCTCCCTGCTCAGTCAGGAGTCTGCTTCTCCTTCTCCCTCTCCCTCAGCCCCTCGCTCCTGTTCTCACTCTCTCTCAAATAAATAAATAAAATCTTTAAAAAAAAAAAAAAAGAGCCTGGTAAATCTAGTCCTTCCTAGATTCTGTTTCCTCTAGCTCCGTAATGATGACAGCTGTGCCCTCTGCCTGGAACTGTCTCTTTTCCCCCACAAATCCCTATTTCTATTTGAAGACCCAATGTCAAGGCTAGTCTCTCTGGAGCACACTCTCCCTTCCCTCAGCAGAGCGAGGCCCTCTCTCCTGCCCCCGTGCTCCCATAGAGCCTGCGTGTAGCACCGAGTTTTCTAGAATGATTTGTTGATGTGCCTCTCTCTACCACGGGACTGACAGGACCGGTTTGTCTTTTTTATCTCTGGCCTCAAGCTCAGAGCTTGGCCTGTGGTGAGCAGCGGACCCACGTTTGCTAAATAGAATAAGGAATCTGCCCCACTTCCCTCAAAAGGATGACATATGTTCAGGTGTTTAAAGTGCTGGGTGTGGGGGCGCCTGGGTAGCGCAGTCATTAAGCGTCTGCCTTCGGCTCAGGGCGTGATCCCGGCGTTATGGGATCGAGCCCCACATCAGGCTCCTCCTCTATGAGCCTGCTTCTTCCTCTCCCACTCCCCCTGCTTGTGTTCCCTCTCTCGCTGGCTGTCTCTCTGTCACATAAATAAATAAAATCTTTAAAAAATAAATAAAAATAAATAAATAAAGTGCTGGGTGTGGAGCAGGAAGTGAGCTGTCCCTGAAACACGAGAGGGTCCTGCTTTCTTCCCAAAGATGGAGGACTGTCCTGTGTGCCCCCGGTGAACCCAGGGCTGTGACAGTTGGCACACTGTCTTGCCAGCTTCACCTGGTGACAACAGGATTCCCTCCTGGACACTGGGTCTGTGACCGTGAGACTCAGCCAATATGCCTGATTCTGCCACTTTTTCACCTCTCACCAAATGGTCCTCACCACCCAATGGCTCAAGCCAGAGCTTCAGGAATCTTCCTTAACTGTTCTCTCCCTCCTCCCGAATCCGATCCATCCGCAAGTCCTGGCATCTCTCAGCTCCAAAATATCCAAAATATCAAAGCTGTGTTGGTTTCTCCACCTTCAGTGTAATCACCTCAGTGCCGTGTGCTCAGTGGGCCAGTACCAGCCCCAGAGGGGCCAAAGTCGACACTTGGGAGGGGGAGAAATCTCTTAGATATTACAGTGTAATGACAAAGTACTATCTGGTCCAACATGTCATCCACAGTACATACACAATACACCTATGGTATGGAAATTTCCTGGGAACGGGAGGGCAATTAGGAATAAAATGTCTAGGAAGATTGCTGTAGCGGGAGGGAGGGCGATAATGAATAGAAGGTTGAGATCCTTGCCTCGCTCCAGGCACACTAGACCCTGCCACGACCTGCACGGTTTCCCCTCTGACCTTCTGGCCTCCAGTCTTGCCCCCTGACATTCTCTATACAGCAACCAGAGAGGTCCTATCAAAACACAAATCAGGGGCGCCTGGGTGGTGGGGTTGAGCGTCCGACTCTTGATTTCAGCTCAGGTCATGATCTCAGGATTGTGGGATCGAGCCCCGCATCAGGCTCCACGCTCAGCACTGAGTCTGCTTGAGCTTCTCTCTCCCTCTCCCTCTGCCCCTCACGCTCATGCTCTCTCTTTCACACAAATAAATAAAATCTTAAAAAAGAAAAAACAGATTTTTCAGCCTCACCCCAAACCTACTATGTCAGACTCTTCAGGGGCGAGGTCGGGAAATGCGGCATTTCTAACGGGTACGAGCTAGAGCTGGCAATTGATCAATATTTCCGAAATCCCTCCACCCTAAGAATCACCCAGGACGCTTATTAAAAACACAGATTCCTAACCTAGTGACTTTGATTCAGAAGGACTAGGGAGGCCCTAGGAATTTAAAGATTTTACAAACACCCCAGTAAACCGTATGATCTGGGGACCCTGGGAACCAGCACCCCACATGATTTCATTTATTCTCCTTCACCCCAACCCTGACCTGTTCCCATGCTCTTCAAGACAATTTTAAAGTCAGGAAAACAAGAGCACTGGGGAGAGCAGACCCACCTGCAAATAACTTGTGAATAACCCGAAACACCATGAGGCTCTCGGAGTATTGGGGGCCACGAGGCTCCGTTATTACTCCATTAAACTGTCGCCCCTCCCCAGGCCAGAGACCTGCTTAAATAAAGGCCAGGCCACCAGGGTTCCCAGGAGACTCGTCTGGTCTTCCTTCCAGTGTGTCTAAAATTGGTCACAGTTTCCCTATAGGTCCTCTCACTTTAGAGGTCCTTGTTTCTGATGCTGGATCCTTCTGCGGGTTCTTGCTCAGGAAACTTAGCATCTTCTTTGACCCACCTCCTCTGCCCACACCCGGGCCAGCACCAGGTTCTGTGGGTTCTGCCTTGGGATGGTTTCCTCTACCACAGGGGCACCCCTTACCTCCCTTCCGGCCTCCCCCTCCCGTGCACCAGTCCAAGCCCTAAATTCATCTTCTGAACTCTTTCCCCACCTGCATAAATCTTTATTTAAATGTAAACAGACAAAGCACAAAGCACTTCTCCAGCTTCCTGCTACCTGCAGGATAAAGTCTCCTCCCTCTGACCTCACTTCTTGGGCCTTGTTTTTAGCGAACACTGGCCAGCAGTCTGGGCTCGCTTCCTGCTCAGCCACAGAGGTCCCATCAGGAATTCTACTCCCACCCGAATGGCCTCTCGAGCTGTCCCCTTTAGTTCAAGATCCCCCACCCCTGCCCTCGGAGAACCCCAGCAGCACCCAGCCTGTGGCAGGACACAGCTCTGGGCATAAAGCAGCGGGTCTGGACCAGCAGCAGCAGCAGCGCCTGGGAACGGGTTAGGAACGCTCATTCTTGGGCCTTGCCCCACACTTACTGCCTCAGAATGTCCGGGAAAGAGACCCAGCGACCTGTGTTTTAACCAGCCTGGCGGGTGACCCTGATACCGGCTCACGTTTAAGAACCAGTGGATCATGGTTAAGACTCCAAGCTTAAGGAGTCTTCCAGGCCTTCGTCAGTGACAGAGGCGCCAGAAATTCACTGAGGACTTGTGTAGGGTTGCTCCCTGAGGAAAGTCAGTCATCTTTGAACTATCACCCATGGCCTTCGACGGAAGAAGGAGCAGGTAGGGCGTTAAAGCGCAGGAAATGGCCACAACGTGACAACAGTCGTTTCCTCTGGTGCAACTGAACAGCTCTACGATCTGGGGAAAGGTTGTCAGATGAGATTGTGTTTTGAGGGTTTAAAAAGAAAGGGCTGTCGTCCTTGGCTGTTGGTACCCAAGGCGGGAGAAGAAGGCTCATCAGATGGTGGGCGGGGGACGTGGAACTGGACGTGGGTACCCAGGGCAGCCGTGCTTGGGAATGGACATTGCTGAGCAGTAAGAGGGACAACCCGGCTTTGTCCTAGGAGTGCGGGGTCATCCTCCCTCAGGAGCCAGGGACCTGGGCAGGGATGGGCATCAGGAAGGTGCCTCCCAGCCTCTGCCAGGGTTTGACCAATGCAGGGCTAAGTTCCAACAGCGACACCATGTGGCAGTGGGAAAGCAAGGCAGTTGAATTGATGGGACTCATTTGGATAAAAAACGGAACCCCCTTGGGGATGTAGGAACCCCATCCTTGAGTGATTCAGAGGGAAGAAGACCCTCAAGGCAGAAACAATGGACTTTCTACCACTAAAGCATAGATGACATAGGGCTCCGAGCCTCAGTGTCCCCATCTGTACAATGGAGAGAACGCTGTGCAGAGGGTCATTAGGCAAGATTTACGTAGGCCTTCCTCCCCACATTCTGCCCTTGTCTCCAGGTCCAGCAGGAGCCCCTGCAAGCCTTTCTGTGCTTTCTCTCTGGAGTTTTTCCAAGGAGAAAATGTAGCACAAGGTCAATGGCTCCTTCAATCTTTTGCAAAAATCTATAACACATCATGTGAAGAGAAAATGCTAATTGTCTGATGTGGCAAAGGGAGAGGCAAATGCATTTTGTGGATCACTAGAGGCCATGTCTTAGAAAATGACAAACGTCTGAGAGTCCCTCCCTGCTTCCTGACCGCAGGCTCACTGGGGATGGGCACAGAGCACTGAAGGGAATGGTCACGGGGCTCCCGGCCTCATCAAAGATTCCCCGGTGCCAAGACTGTCCTGAAAGCAGCGGGGTCTTAGGGCCTGAGGGACAGTGTGGTCTGGACCAGTGGGCACCGCGGTGGTGAGGGGACACACGATGGCATCAATACACCAGGTGGAGAGAGGGGACTTCCAAGGATGGCCAACACGGGCCTTCCCACCAGCCTGGCAGAGTAAGGACTTGGAATTGGAAATGAATTGACTGAAAGAAAATGAAAGTGCATTTTGTGTGCCTAGAGCCTTCAGCATGGTGTCTGGTCCCCATGTGCAAACTGAACCTTACATTTATCATGATCGTTATGGTGGCTGCCGAGGGCGGTGTGGGTCACGGGAACAGCCCCCGGAGCCAGCACTTGCCCTCTCGTCCTCCACACGGCCTGACTCCAGGAGCCCGCTCACCCTTTGACAGTTTGTGAGTCAGTTAGTCCAGAGCCCTGCACCGACATCCACGCCTTTAGAGAGCAGAATTCAAGTTTCTAACTGTGAACAGGAAGCCGCTCCTTTGGGCGTGCTCTTAGAAGGCACCTCCTTCACGCTCAATTCACTTGGCAACGAGAAGCAATTCTTCCTCAAGGGAAAAATAATAATTGACTAAAGCTGAGGAACAAGAAGCAAAAGCCCTCTGAGCTGCTGTTATTCTTCAGTCTAGCTGTGACCCAGGCCCCAGATACTTCCCAAGCCTCCCGAGAGATCCTAGAACCTCGATGGGGGAGGGGAGTGCTGTACCTTGGGTCTCGGCCAGCAGGGATTCCTTTGCAGAATTCCAGAAAAGAGCAATCTATCCATTAGTTCCGTGATCACCCAGAGTCAATATAGACGGGTCATCTGGTCTCATCAGAGCCAAATATTAAAACCTCTGTCCATTTATCCTGACAAAAAGTTCATGAAAGAAGAACAGCCACAGTTGGGGGGGTGGTGTCTAAGAGGCAAGGGAGGCCTCCTTTTTGCAGACAACAGGGATCAAAGGTGTCGTTCAAGGCATATTCTATGATTCCCTCAGCAAAAAAAGAACATTCTGCCCCACCACTTCCCTGAGGAAATCTAATGTTCAGGCTAAGAGGTTCGAAGTATTTCTTTTGGAAACCTCGGACGGAACCACCCAGAAAATAATACCAGCCAGGCATGAAAATTCCTGCCACCAGGGGTCGCTCTTACTTACCCATGACCCTCCAGAGTTTAAAGCCCAAACACAGAAATGTTGCTTAAACTCTTAGGTAAAAGTGATACTACAAAGCATTCATGACCTAAAAATTCATTGTCTATTGTCTATGATGGGGGGGGAGTCTACCTTTCAATTTTTCATTTTTGTTCCTTTGAGTTCCTGTTGATTTATTCCCTTAAGACCTGTAGTTGTAGCCTCCTGGAACCCCAGGAGGGTTCTTCCAACCGGATCATGCACCGAACCCTCGGACAATTACGAACTGCCTCCAGTGTTCTTATCCCGAGTCTGTTCTGGGGACTGAACGTTCACATCTGCTGGCTCTCTGCTTGGGAACGCCCCCAAACCTATGGGTGCCAAACACTGCATGGGAAGAATGTATTGGACTTCTTCCCAAAAGCCACAGCAGGGAAATCAGGATGTCCTGGGGGTCACTATGAGGAGCCACTGACCGATGGGCCACACCCGCACTGGCCTCGTGCCACTACACCAGTGTGGCCTTCTTAATTTCCAGAATCCATCCACCAGCCTCCCTGGGACTCAGGGTACCTGTCACTGTAGTAATAGTTTTTGAATCCTGTGTCATCATCCAGTGCCCTCATTGGCTACCAGGCCGGAATACAGACCCCGACTCGCCACACATGAGACACCCCTGATATGTCCTTTGGTAGCCTTGATCTTTTTAGTTTAAGTTCTGATAATGAAGATAAACCACCTGGAGTATTGCTGGAATGCGAGGAAGGCCGTGATTGCTAGTTTCATTGGGCAGAATGACATTAGTTCTCTAATCATGCAGGTCGAGGCAATCACAAAGCAGTCTATGAGCCGCTGCTTTGACCGTATCACCACTGAGGACCATGTCATGGACTTTACGGTAAATTTTCCAAAGCAAATGGAGCAAAGCAAATGCTAAGCAGGCAGTGAGCCGGCCACGCGTCGGGCCGGGCCAGTCCTCCGACCCTGGCTCTTACCTGTGCAAGTCTCCATGCCCGGTACTTCCAGACTTCTCCTCCAGGTCCCTTCTTATGTTCTGGCTGTTCCCAGGTGGTTGTACAGACCCTGGACTCTGCGCTGCCGAAGTTCTCTGAGCCAGAAGAAAGAGAAGTTGGAGAAGAAATCCAATAGGAGTGTCTGAAGACACGGAAGCATTTCTCAATGGGCCACTGGCCGCATCGTCAAGCGCCAGGTTGTTCATTTGCTTTACCGTCTGACTGAGCGGAGGCTGTGGGCCTGCAAGAGCCGCTCTCGGAGGGACACGGGGAGCCGAGCAAGCATGGCCCCTGCTCCGCTCTGATGGAGGAGACACGCGGTGACACACAAGATGCCAGCTGAGTAGGACGATGGCTTTAGTCAAAAGCCAAGACTGGGGACACCTACCATACTCGGGGGAGGGGGGCGGTCATCTGCTCCTCGGGAAAGGGAGGATATCTGCTCTAAGATCTTCAAGTGTCTGACTTGCTTGTGGGGCCACCTAGAGGAAAGACATTTTGCTCCTCACTCCCCCATGGGCCTGCGAACCAGAATTCAGCCAGAAACCCAGGCAAGGGGGGAGGGGGGGCGGGCGGGCAGGGGAATCGCTGCACAAAGAAAATGATGAGCTCTTGGAAACTTGGGGCCACCCGTCCAAGGCCCTAACCACTCTGAGAGGTAGTCACTTTTCCTTCAATCCCACAGTAAGTTCATCTGCTGGGTAAGCAGTATTTAAAACCAGGATCCAAAAATATAAAGGACAGTCAAAACTTCAAATTGCGGGACAGAAAGAGATGAGAGGTTTTAAAAACTCAATTGAAATAATGCTCATTTAATGGGGCGCCTGGGTGGCTCAGTCAGTTAAGCGTCTGCCTTTGGTTCAGGTCATGATCCCAGGGTCCTGGGATCACGGCCCACATCAGGCTCCCTGCTCAGCTTCTCCCTCTGCCTGCTGCTCCCCTGCTTGAGCTCTCTCGCACGCGCAATCTCTCTGTGTCAAATAAATAAATAAAATCTTAAATAAATAAATAAATCTCATTTAAGTGTAGTCTAAATGTCAGAAAGGTCAAAAGGGCTTTTATAACCCCAAGGAGTGTTTCCCAAAGCAGTGGTTGCCTTTCAGCCCATCTTCCCAGCAGTGCTCCTTCACAGGGTCCCACAGCCCTGCCCACTGGGGTATACACAAGACTCCCCAAAGACCGAGAGGGGCAGGAATCTGGTGTGGGTTCTGTAGAGTAAGAATGCAAGCATTACCAGCAGCCTATTTGCAGCCTGCAAAAGAGAGACTGGTGCCAGCAGGCAGAGAGAAGCCCGGATGAGGGACAGAGGGCACAGGGGGAGGGGTCCCGGTGGTGCGGAAGTCTTGGTTCCACCTGGTCCTGGGGTCGAGCCTCTTCTGCCCTCTCCAGCCTATTACGTGAGATCTTGAGTCCCTGTTTGCCTTTGCTGGTACAAGTTGGATTTCCGGCACTTGCAACCCAAAAAAGTACATTCCAGAACTGATCAGAGCAGCTTTGAAGGAGAAAAAGTGTTCTGTGTCAGCTAAGTTTACGAAGCGCTGGTTATCTAGCCCTCTTTTAGAAAGTCACAGTGCACATTAGTCTATAAAAAGGCCTGAGAAGTTTCGTGGTCAAATGACATTGAACTCTAACTCCTTTTCCCAACGTTTCTTGACCACAGGATCCTTTTGTTCACCTGCCACCTGTTACCATCTCCTCAAGCTAGTGTTCCATGGAACACACCTTTGAGGACAGTTAGCACAAGGCCTCATTCCTTTTCACCTTGCTTAAACCTGGCCAATGATCCAGTTCCACAGAGTGAGGCAGCCCCCAGCCTGGGGGGCGCCTTCGAGAAACCTGGAGGGTGACGCTGTTCCGGGCAGTTGTGTGGCCTCTAAGCAGACAGCACCTGCATGTGAATTAGAAACAGCTTCCCCTTCCTCTAGTGGTTACAGGTCAGACCTAGGCATGTGGCTTGTTGGGGGCTTGGGAGAAACTGAGCTCCGTGAGCCCCAGGTCCTGTCCTTGAGGGAGGTGGCGGAGGTGAAGCACCAGGAGACAGGCAAGAAGAGCTCCTCCAGACTTTCCAGGGCTCCTGTGGCTGCCTGCTCCTCGTTGCTAGAAATCTCCCACCTCTCAGGGGATGCTGCTCCCCTACCGACTCCAGAGACAGACCCCGCTGGCCCTGCCCCACAAAGCCAGCAACTGGAAATACAAAAGCCCTCTCCTGAGCCCAGGACTTTACCAATTGTGACTACAGATCCTGATGCAGCCAAATCATTTGATAAATACCTCATTTCACCCAGACCTTCCGGAAAGTATTTACTGATTTGTTGATTCATTCAATTATCTAAAATACATTCATCTAGGGGTGCCTGGGTGGCTCAGCTGTTTAAGCATCTGCCTTCAGCTCAGGTCATGATCCCAGGGTCCTGGGATGGAGCCCCTGCTCAGCGGGGAGCCTGCTTCTCCCTCTCCCTCTGCCTTTCTCCCCTCCCCCTGCTCATGCTCTCTACGTTCATCTAAATCATACCAGGCATCAGAACCAATGCTGGAAGTGGGGGCTGCAAAAATTAATGAGATTCCATTCCTTCCCTAGAGTTGCTCACAGTCTGGGGAGACAGCCCCCCATGCCGTGACCACAGAGGTGTAAACACAGGGCCCCCCAAGAGAAGACCCAGTCCTCCCAGGAAGGGAGGGTGCCACCTCCCAGCTCTGTCAACTTCTAGGCTGAGGTTGCTGGAAATCAATTTTGGAGCTTCCGTGGGACATGGGGGCGCAAATCATCTGCGCCATGTGAACCTGGGGGTCTTCTAGAGACCTCGAATCTTCTGTTGGATGGGTGGTGTCCGTGACCTTCACACAGCCTGAAGAGCAAGTTAGCTTTCGCTGTGTTTCCCCCAACTAGGATAGGTGTCTGAGCAGCTGGCTGCTCTGTTCACCCAATTGTGTCCAAAGGTAAAATATCAAAGATGCCTCAACTCTCAGGGCCACACACCCTAGCGCTAACATGATACTACAGTTAGAAAATCTCCATTCACTTTTGCTAAGACAGAATATGGGGGGAAATGACAATAAGAATAGCTCCTGTTTATTAAGTACTTAGTACCAGGCACTGGGCTACTGGTCTCCATGAACCATGTGATTGAATGGGCACAACAACCTTAAAAGGAAAGTGCTATTCATGTCCTTGTCTGAGAGCTGAGGCTTGCAGAGGGTAAGTCTTTGGCCAAGATCACACAGTAGTGGAGTCCAGAGGGACCCATTTCTGTTTGACCCCAGAGCTGGGAAAAAGCGTTTTTGTTCCATCCTTTAATGGGGAAGTGTTGAAGGAGGCAGAGAGAGCTGGAGCTGATCCCTCAACTAAAAGAAGGACTGCTGACCCCTTCCTCTGCTGGCATGATTTCCATGTGGCTGAACCATTCCCTGAAATGAGAGCTCCACCCTGTCCTACAGACCTTAGTCCCCTGGTCTATGAACCAGGATGACAACCATCCCTGTTGGATAGTATCAAGACAGTTCAAACTTTAAATCACTGTAAATTCAACCTCTGAAGTGTTCCTGACTCTTCTAGAATGTTCTTTATCTGTGTAACACTACTACCTTTGGACTCATGAGTTAAAAATTTTTACTACGGTAGCTCAAGAATAACAATACAGAGTGAGTGACATTTTCACACCAGGGTCCTGATTTTTAAAAATAGTAACCCGATTCCTACTTGTCTGAATGTCATGCAGGCCTTGGCTCTAAACTCCTTCTGCAGCCAGGCTTCCCTTGCAATCACATTATCAGCAGCGACTGATTCTGCAAATAATTTAGCAGATAAATCTCCTGCTCTTTATTCCATGATCAAGGTTTCTTTAAAGTAATTTTGGAAAGACACTGACATGTCTAACAGCCCAGACAGATGCAAACGACAGATGGTATAAGGAGGCAGATCTCTGCTCTAACTAAAGGGGATAAGGGACCACGTGGTAACTTTCCTCGGCCAAAGGAAGTATAACAGGGGCTCAGATTTGTCTTTAAAGCAGAAAAAAGGATCTGCCTTTCTGCCTTTTCAGCCCCACCCCCTCCTCCTAATAGAAAGCTCATCTGTAGGAAGAATACCATCTCTCTCCAACGGAACAGATCTGGATGGGGTTGCCATAAGAGCACCAGTACTGGGGCGCCGGGGTGGCTCAGTTTGACTCTCGATTTCGGCTCACGCCATGATCTCAGGGATGTGAGATCGAACCCTGCGTCAGGCTCCACACCCAGCAGGGAGTCTCCTTCTCTCTCTCTCTCTCTCTCTCTCTCTCCCCCTCCCTGCCCCACCCCCTGCTCAGGCTCTCTCTCTAAAAATAAATAAATACATCTTTTTTAAAAATTAAAAAAAAAAATAGGGACACATGAGTAGCTCAGTCAGTTAATCATCTGCTTTCAGCTCAGGTCATGATCCTGGGGTCCCGGGATCGAGCCCCACGTTGGGCTCCCTGCTCTGCAGGAAGCCTGCTTCTCCCCCTCTGTCTGCCTGCCGCTCCCCCTGCTTGTGCTCTCTCCCTCTCTCTCTCTCTGTCAAATAAATAAATACATCTTTTTAAAATAATTTTTTTAAATAAAATAAAAGCACCAGTACCATCAAGGGAAAAGGCACATCGCACTTTTCAAAGTGCTTTGACATCTATCAGATCCTGATAAAATCCTTATGAGCTAAACAGGGAGGTAATATAATGTTTCCCATCTTTCAGATGAGAAACAGAGCGTTCAATGGCTTGGCCAAGTCTTCTTCCTTGAAGTCCGATGCTTTTTCCACAATAAGAGTACCATCCAACACCAATCCAGCACTTTCCTGCCGTAATAATAACAGCGAACTTAGTGCTATAAATACTTTCCATGTGCCAAGTTCTGTTCTTCTAAGAGCTTTACCTATTTAAACTCATTCAGTCCTTACAACAACCCTATCTTACAAATAAGAACACCCCGAACAGAGAGGTTAAGCCCCATGCACCAGGTCACACAGCTTGAAAATGACGGGAGCCGGGGCTTAGACCCAGCCCGTGCTCTTGAACCCTACCTTATGTTGCCTTACCAGACGTGGAAACAGTTGCCTATGACCCCTGCCATCCTCCTGCCACGCTCCAAGTAACTAACACCACGGGACATTATGAATAACGTGGTACAGGAGCCTAGATTCATTGCCCAAAATAGCACCTGGCACGGAGAGGCACGTCACAAATATTTGTTGAATGTTTTAAAAAATCAAGTATTTCCATTTACGGCGCCTGGGTGGTTCAGTCGGTTAAGTGTCTGCCTTGGGCTCAGGTCATGAGCTCAGGGTCCTGGGATCGAGCCCTGCATGGAGCTCCCTGCTTCTCCTCTGCCTCTGCCCCTACACCCACCCCCCACTCATGCTCTTTCTCTTTCACACTCTCTCTCTCAAACAAATAAAATCCTTTTTAAAAAAATAAAAATAAAATACATAAAAAATCGAGTATTTCCATCTGGTCTAGTAGTCGCTTCTGCAAACCGGGGGAAGCACACGCAGGCCTGAGATCTCACTCTTCTACCACATTTCCCCTCAGTGTCTCTGAGCCCCCCTTCCAGTTTCTCCATCCTAGCAACAGTGACTCACAGGACTCTAAGGGCTCTGCTGTGTCAACAGGATCACTGCAGAACAGCATGCGTGTCTATAATGTCCCTCACACTTCCAAACAGCAGGCTGGACAAGAAAATTGGCAAGCCTCCACATGACAAACTGCCTTGTCAAGTTGCTTCTTCAAATCTTTCCTCTACTGCCACTGCTTGAATAAACAAACAGCCTTTCTTTGGCTCTAGAAGACTCCAGAGCCCAGGGTCTATTTAAAAGCAATCTTCAAACAGGCGTTTTCCAGCTCTAAAAAATACACTTTATCAAGAGCTAAAGGGTCTGACCATTAAAAAAAAAAAAAAAATTCCCCTGACCTTACCTCCTCAATGTGCTCCCCTCGGCTTACTGGTCATGCCCATAAAGAGGCTTAATTAACACGGTTAGATCATGACCAGAGTGTCTTGCCAACTCGCCCACTCCTTGAGCAAGCTTCTGGGGAGCAGTGTGACTGCAGGTGAATGCTGGGAAGTAGACCAAAGGTCATCCCCATGGCACTAGGAATCGGATTTCAGAAACAACCCACCGCCAGGCTTCCAAATACGGAGGAACACATGTTCTGCGAGGGGAAGGCAAATGCTTAGACCAGTTTTGCTGCATCAGCCCAAACGTCTCTTCCCATCCAGGAAGAAAAAGAAGGATTGAAAAGCACCCGCATTGGCAGCAGAGGACGCCCGGCCTTGAGCCTCCCCTAGCAGGCACTTTGTCAGGCCAAGAAGGGGGAGACCCCAAGGCTGGAATTTTCAGCTCCCCCAGAAGGAATGTTTTCTGCCATGGATGTGGCAGAGAAATGAACACGCTTCGGAGTCAGAGCTGGGCGTGAAGCCCCACTCTTCCCTCAAAATACGGAGAAAACAGGGGTGGTGTTTGCAGTGGGACTGTGATACTTCTGCCTCCTGTCCAGAGGGTTGAATTTGGTTCTAGAAGATTTTAAAAGATATGGTATAAGATGTTAGTTTTAGAGGACGCTGAGGGTGTAAGAGTGAGCGGGAGTTCTGTACTATCTTTGCAATGTTTCTGTAAACCTGAAAAATTCCCAAATAAAAAGTTTAATCAGAAAACAAACAAACAAACAACGTGGTCTCTATCCTCCCAGCAAATGAATGAAAGATCCACATTCAGTGAACGATATCTATCTTCCCTCCCCCAACAGCATCTGGGTGGAAATGGTAAGAGTTACCCTAAGAGAACCCAGGAGCCTCCATGATGCCCGAGTTGACATGTGCCGACATCTTTTGTCTGTGGAGAAAGCAAAACCTTTGAGACTTCAAAAACACTGCCCAGTATTAATGTCTTGTGTGGGTTTACTATTTTAGAAGCAATATAATTTAAAGAAGCCTGGACCATTCAGGAAACCCAAATCGCCGCACCTCGTGGAGCCTGTTTATAGACAGAGTTCTAGAAGAGGGCGAGCACAATCCCTGGCCCGTCTGCCTCAGTGGCTGACGGGAGCACCTGGTCAATATGGCAAAGGTCTACACACTCGGAGGGGAGTCTCTTTATTCAAAGAGTTGCGTTTGTCAGGATAGCTTACTACGTCCTATAACATTTATTCGACTCAACTTGAAACACAGGCATAAACCTTATGTTTTCCCCTTTTGAATTGCTACATCCGCTCATTTTCATACCAGAGCAGCCTGAGGCTGGACTCGAGAATAAGGGCGCAGGTGCAGTGGTTAAAAGCCACGCTTTTCACTTATTCGGTGGTAAGCCTTCGGGGTCTATGTCCGCATTACCATATCTGGAAAAGGGGATCATAATTACAGGGTTTTCAAGGTTAAATAACATAATACATGAGAAGCGCTTAACGCAAGACTAGACCATAGAAGACACACATAGATGCTAGTTATTATTACAAAGAAGAAACGGATTAACTAAAACTCATTCACTAAGAGCCCCCGGGGCTATGTCCGCTTAGAGCTAAAGCAGTTAATCCGTTCCTCGGAAGACGCGTTGGGCCCAAACCTGGAGCCGTGCAGTCTGCAAACTTGAATAACTGCTCCCGTGAGAGTTAGCAACAAGCCTCCAGGAGAGGGGGTCCCTAGGAGAGACTGTGGTCGCAGAGATTCACAGTAGAGGGGGCTTTCCATTATCACGAACAGGGGTTCACACTGGTTCATTGTCTCTTTCTTCCATTTTTTTCTCATTAAATGCAATTAAATCATCCCAGATGCCCACCCACTGCCAGTAGAATTTTAGAGGACGTTTCTTCCAGGACTAGTTTAATGCTGCCAGAATGTTGGGTTCCTTGGGTCCCTGAGGAAAGAGAGACACAGCCCCCCCAGGTTGAACTTGTAGTTTGAAACAAGCATTTGTAGTTTGAAACAATACACACCCATATTAAGGGGCTGTTTATCTATTAATGAAACACAATAATCATCACCCAGCGCCTTGGCCGCAGCTAACCTCAGCCTGCAGAGACATGCTCAGTCGCTTTTCTGGGTGGTCCAGACCCCAGGGTCAGCACAGGATCTCCTGTCCTCCTGGTCCTCCCTTTCTGGGATGCCAGGGAATTCCACCACCCGGGGCCACAGGGCTGAGGTCACCTTCAGGAACAAACCTCCAGCCCCGGCTGCCTCTTGGACTTGGAGCCAGGAAATAGGGGGACCTGCCCCAATGCGGCCTGGGCTGCGGGCAGCGCACAGCGACCGGCTCTCCACCCTCTGGATCCCGTTTCTTTCCTGCTCATCCCTCAGCTCTGAGCCCAGACAGCGGCTCCCTGGGGAGAGCTGCCCTTGACACCCAGGGGCAGGTCAGGTGGCTCTGCACGTGTCATCTTGCTTCAGAGCATTGGTCTCAGTTTCTATAGTCGAAAATCATTTTTTCCCCTTGGGACTCAAACTACAGAAACACCCAGAGGATGAAATTGCTTTAAAAGAGTTTGTTTGTTTGTTTTTTAATGATCATAGATTTTTTTTTTAAGTCAGGCCATTACAATAATAGGATGGGATGTGTTTTCTCCCTCCTCACGCTGTCAGAGCCGCTAACAGGTATCATGACAACCCCCAGGGGAATCCAGGAGGTGGGAATGCCAGTGGGTGGAAGGCTGCCCTTCCCTTCTGGAATCCACGTGCTCGGAGCTCAGAGGCTTTCTGTGGGGCTCCCCCAAATTGAGCACTCAGTAAAGAACAGAAAAACTGTCATTGTCATGCTCACTGTCGCAGCCTGGGACTATAGGCTGGAGTGGCTCTTATTTCACCATAAATCCTTCCACAAGGGTCATGACGCAGGAAACCCCAGGAAGTGCCACTGGATGAAGGGCACTCTTGTCACGGCGCCACCTCTACCTCTGTCCCAAAGAGGGACACACACACTAGGACCCTGACCCTCCCAGTGACAGCACAGTCTCCCCTAGGCTCAGCGTGAGACGCTCTGCTGCCCCCTGGCTGGCCTGTGCCCGCCACCCCCACACGAGTCATCCTCCACGGCTGCGGTTCTGAATGTGGCTTTCTCGTCATTTCCGACCAACCTGTCTGCAGGACAGAGAGCTGCCAGGAGGGAGTGGCCTGGGGTCTGGGTGTGAGTCACAGCTGTGCATGTTAGTAACGGGGCTGCCCTGTGCTCCCCGAGAGCAACCCGCCTGCCCTGAGGCCTCTGGGAGTCAGTTCCTGGAGGGACGGAGCAGGAGTGACCGCGAGGACCCAGGATCCAGCGTGCACAGCAGGCATCCCCCGGGGGCTGGGCTGGAGCTGAGAGCCCTGACTCAGGAGGAGGAAGCTTCAGTAAATGGGTGGACTCAGTCCAGCCTGCGTGTGTGAACTTTCCCCGCCAAAGCCTTCTGTTCTCTTGGGAGCACAGGAAACAAAAACCAAAAAACTCCGGCCATATTTCTAAATTTCAGAGTCAAAATAGGGTTTGTGTGGATCAAAGAAGAAATAACTGACTCGTCAGCAGGATCCAGATACCAGACCATTGTGATGTTATTAAACTTGACTTCTTAAGGTTAAAAGGTCAATAATCAATTTACCAATCAGTTGTTGCCAAAAAATTTCAAAAGCAAAATTCATTAAGATAATTCACCGGCCCACTGCCAAGAGACGATGAAGAGGTCCTATCGGGCCTCACATCCCTGCTTCTCTCGGGGACTGCATGGAGGTCCACTCTCCTCAGGCACCTGCCATCCCCCGACTCCCATGCAGCTCAGTACGCCCCCTGCCTCATCTGACCCCCCCGCTCTCCGCCACACACGCACCCCAATCAGCCATCGGAAGAGGGCTGCCTCCCCTCCCCTCCCCCATCCTCACAATTCCCAGGGGTATCTGCTGCCATCTTCTCTCCACCATCCACAA
Source organism: Ursus americanus (assembly GCF_024610735.1). Classification (NCBI taxonomy): domain Eukaryota; kingdom Metazoa; phylum Chordata; class Mammalia; order Carnivora; family Ursidae; genus Ursus; species Ursus americanus. The sequence continues at coordinate 9,706,357 of NC_142132.1, forward strand.
CGGTGGGGTGGGGGTGATCGCTCCTGTAAGCCCAGGTCTGCTCCAATCCCATTCCCTCTCAGCAGTCAAGGTCACCGGTCCTCCATCGACCTCTGCCTCTCTCCCTCATTCCCACCAGCATCTAGGATCTGCAATCCTTAAACCCTCAGGCAAGTCCCTCCACTAGCTATTGTCCCAATATTCCGCTCCCTTTCCTAGAAAAATTTACCGCATTATCTACACCTCTCTCTCTACTTCCTTATCTCCAATCCCCCCTTCAGCCCTCTCCCATCCAAACTGCATCTGTGTCATTCCACTGGACTGTGCTTATCAAGGGTCCCAGGGCCAAGAAGAGGTTTCCCTCACACTGACCGCCTTCCTGCTGCCACGTCCGTGGCAGGTGTCTGCTCCTTGATTTCTCAGGAACACCTGATGTTCCGTCTTCTCCTGACACTCTCCTCCATGGATCTCCCAGGTCCCCCACTTTCCTAAGTCTTCTGCTACATCTCCTTCACAGACTCCCCCCTCCCCCCTGGGCTCACACCTAAGTATTAAAGGACATCTCAGGGATTAGTCCTGAGTCCCCTTTCCCATCCCCACTCACTCCCCAGGTGGTCTCCTCCAGCTTGAAACACCTACGCTCATGACTCCACCGTGTGTCTCAAGCACCCCCCTCTTGTGCGTCCAAATGCCTATGTCACTGGAGTGCCCTAAAGGCATTCAGATTTTGTGGCCAAACCAGAGCTTTTGATTCTCTCCCTTCCCCCTAAACCGGCCCCTCCTCCAATCCTCCTGATCTTGGGAAATGATGTTCCCATCTGCTTAGTAGCCCAGGCCAAACCCCTAGGGATCATCCTTGATTCTGCTCTTTTCCCCACCCCCAAATTCTATCACCATCGAGCCCACCCTCTCTGCCTTCAAAATACACCCCCAATCCAGGGACCCCCTTCCCTGCCACCTCATTCCAAGCCATCGCCATCAACGTCTCTGATTCCTACATGGCCCCTAACCAGTGCCCCTCCTCCGTTTCTGCCCTCTGCCCCTTACAGGCCGTTCTCTTCACAGCAACCGCAAAGCTCTTTTTAAAATCCCAACCCGGGGCACCTGGGTGGCCCAGTCAGTTGAGCATCTGACTCTTGGTTTCGGCTCAGGTCGTAATCTTGGGTTTGTGAGATCAAGCCCCTTGTCGGCCTCCAGAGCCTGCTTGGGATTCTCTCTCGCCCTCCCTCTCTCTCTGGCACCTCCTTCCTCCCAGGTGTGCACATGCTCCTTTCTAAAAATAAAAATAATAATAATAAAATAAAAACAAAAAAATAAATTCTCAAATCAGCTCATGTCAGTCCTCTGCTGAAAACCCACTAGTGGCTTTGCAACCCACTTAGAAAGCTGATAATGACCTACAAGAGTCACCCCCACCCACCTCCCTGATCTCACGTCTCAGCATAATCTCTCACCACTCTCCTCCAGCCACACTGGCCTTCTTTGCTGATCTCAAAATACAACAAGCTCATCCCTCCCACACGTGTCACACACGCTATTCCCTTTTCCAGAATGTTCCTTTTCCAAAACTTTATATATATGGCTGCCTCCTTCTGGGCACATCAGATCTCATAGAAGACTCTGCTGACCACTGATCAAAAATAGCCTCTAACCACAAGGAGGCACCACTTCACACCCATGAGGACGCTACTATAAAAGCAAAAAAACAACAAAAAATAACAAGAGTTGCAAAGGATGTGGAGAATTTAGAACACTTGGGCGTTGTTGATGGGAAAGTAAAATGGTGCAGCCGTTGTGGAAAAGTCTGGGGGTTTTCAGAAAATTTCACATAGAATTCACATATGATCCAGCAAATTCAACGTTTGGGTATCTACCTCAAAGAACGGAAAGCATGGAGTCACTCATACTTGCACAGCCATGTTCAGAGCAGCGTTAGTCACACTGGCCGGAAGGTGGCAGCAGCCCACGCGTCCATCAGTGATTCATGGATGAAGAAAATGTGGGATGTCTATAATGGAGTACTATTCAGCCCTAAAGAGGAAGGAAATTCTCACACAGGCTGCAACGTGGATGAACCTTGAAGGCATCGTGCTAAGTGAAACAGGTCATTCACAAAACGGACCCCACTTAGGTGAGGTACCAAGTGGAGTCAGGCTTATAGAGACGGAAAGCAGCATGGTGGCCGCCGAGGGCTGGGAGTGGTGAGGGGAATGTGGAGATATCGGCTAATATCAGAATCTCAGTTTGAAAACATGACAACTTTCTGAAGGGGAGAGCTGCACAGCAACGTGAACGTGCTTCACACCACTGAACCGCACGCTGAGAAACGGTCACGAGTTTATATGATGTATATTTTACCACGATAAAAAAATTTCTGCGGAATCCTTTGTTTCAGGAACTCAGTACCAATACTGACATCTGGCAAACTCAGTGTGCTCAGTAACGAGACCTGGGTGGCAGCGACGTGGGAAACCGAGGCAGAAGGGAAGTCATTAAATTTCCTTACTACCTACAGCCCACTGACAAGTCCTGCAAACAGGCAGAGTGACATTCCTCCAGGGACTCAACTGCCTGGATATTGCCACTCTGCTGAGGGCAAAAGGCAATCCTCACCTGACCCCCTCCCCCAGGATCCCGTAAATCTACCTTAACATATAAAAATTCTTTTGGAAATTTCCTTTACCTCTAAACCCCCCAAGATACGTGTTGGCCATCATCCCCCAAGCATATGACCCACCGATACACATCTGAAGGGTCTCATGACTAAGGTGTTATTAGACGGTAATAAATGGCCCTTTCCCAACAAGAGCTAGCCCCCTCAAGGTCCTGGAAACCTTGCTTCCAAAATTCCTTAGAGACTTACACTATCCCTCACCCCCTCCCAACTTGAAAGTATATAATGGGTCTCTCCTCATGACCCCAGTGCAGCTCTTTCTGCCCATGGGTCCTGTCCCCATGCTTTAATAAAATCAGCTTTTTGCATGAAAAACATCTCAAGAATTCTTTCTTGGCCATCGGCTTCGAACCCTAATATATTTCCTCCATCAGTGGGAGCCAGTGCCAGTCAGGAGACCACCTGGAGGACATGCCCATGTGGCCGGCAGCACACGCCACCTTCCTACGGAAACTGCCCGGAATCTGTATTTTCCTATAAAACCCCTTGGCCTGTTACTCCGGCCTGGTCTGCAGTGTTGAAGGCATTAGCTTGCAGCAGCTTCCTTTGCCTGGCAAAGTAATAAAGATGACTGTTCCTCTTTACCCCCAATCTCTGTCTATGTGTTCTACTTCGGCTCCCGAGCACAGAGGCCAGCTTGCGACATCACAGCTGGATACACAGAGAAACAAGCACACCAATCCGACCTACCTGGCAGCCACCCTTGGGGGTGGAGCAGATCCTTTCTTTTCTTTCTTTTTTTTTTTTTTAAGATTTTATTTATTTAAGAGAGAGAGCGCGTTTGAGTGAGCAGTGGAGGGGGTTAGGGAGAGAGAGAAGCTCGTGCAGACTCCGCGGGGCTCGATCTCACGACCCTGAGGTCATGATCCGAGACAAAACGAAGAGTCGGATGCTTCCCCGACTGAGCCACCCAGGCTTTTTGCTTAAAGCCAGGAACACACCACCCTGGCCCGCACACCCCTCCCTAGTGTGATGGGATTTAAGAGCAGCTGGCCTTTCCTGCCTCACCCTGACCATACCCACAGGCACACACCAACCTTGCCTGACATTCTCTCCAGAAAAAATCTCCTTGAAATGGATGCAAAGCTCCTCATTTGCCCTTCTCCCCAGTGGATGGCAATCACTTGAGCCGGAGCTAACCCTCTGGGACTCAGCCAGCTGCCTGAAGACACTGACAGCTGATTCAGAACGCCATCTTTTTTTTACGACACATCAGTTTTGCCCACCGGCAGCGAGGACGGGGCCACCGTTCCACGCAAAGCCTCACTCCAGGACAAGGGCAAGCAGAGGCGAGGAGAGTGGAAGGTTAGTGTGGGCTCCCGGCGTCCACATCACGTCGAGAACATGAGCTTTGTTGAGCATCTCAGAGCACAGCAGCCGCGCCAGCTCTTGGGCAGGTGCACCCAAACGTTATCGTAAGAAATCTAACCATAGATTGCAGATTCTGCTGTTTTACGACTCGTTTGAGGTAGATGAAAGGAGGCAATGGGAGAAGGCGGAGAAAACCTAAAAATCTAAAGGAACATGCCAGGCGCAAAGTGCGCAAACAACTAGATGTTAGGAAGGGGGCTGAGAAGCAGACCACACACAGCATATCTCCGGTACCTGTGCAGGCTCGGGGTTTGGAGGCCACAGGATGACGTTATGCAAGCCGGAGTTCTCTTGCTGAAAGCAAAGGAGTCTCGCCGTTAGGATGGGCCACAGTGAACAGGAAACCCCCTCTCCCCCCGCAGTACCAGAGGGACAGTCTTGGCTGGTTTCTATTCCCGCTGGGCGTACTCCCACCCTGCCCATGGCTGCCAGGGGACATCAGTCAACAGAGGGAAAGACACCTGCAGCCCGATGGTGCAGGAAGAAGGCAAGGGCTGGCCCTGGGCAGGCCTACCCTCATCCTGTGCCCTGGTGATGTGCCTGGTCCTCAATGCCTGGTCTTTCATCTGTGAATAGGAGGATCCTTCAGACCCCTGTCTTTCCTTCTAAGAGCTCCTTGTAAGCAGAATGCTGGGACCTCCAAGTGCATCTTCACAGAGGAAGAGCCCCTGGGAGAGGCTTGGGGGCATGGATGCAGTGGGGGGAAGGGAGCGTGGAAGCAGAGAAACTAGTTTGGGGCAGCCTGCACTGATTCCGGTGGAAGGTAATAGGGTGTGAGGTAGGGGTAGAGAGGGAAAAAAAAAAACTGTTCGAAAAAAACGACGTCTTGGACATATGCTATGTGTTCATCTTTTGAGAAAGTGCTCTAAGTGATATTGATGGGGCCATCATCCCCCTGGGCCCACCTTTCCTCTGCATGACTCAGGCTGGCCAATCACAGTGTCCATATCTGGTGGCAGAGTGACTGATGCCACCTAGGGCACTCGATCATCCAGGCCAGACCTCAGAGGGTGCTGATCGTGAGGCTGGACAGTTAGCGAGAGGAAGTCTGGACACCTGGTGTTTTTGGTTTGGTTTGATTTGGTTTCTGGCAGGCTGAGGGCACCTTCCTAAGCACTCAGGCATCACGGAGGAAAGCAGAGTGAGATCCAGAGAAGACAGATCTCCCGTGTCCTCTTTTCAACCTCTGGACTCAGTGATGCTGAGGCTAGACCCACTCTCTGACTTCCTGATTCTATAAGCCAAATAAGCCTTCTCTGCTTATAGTCATTGGAGATAGGTTTCTGCCTCTTGCAACCAAAAAAAAAAAAGTCCTAATTACACAGAAATATGAAAGATTAAATGGCCAGGCCATTTATTTATTAATTATAAATCATAGAATGACTTATGAAATGGGGAGAATGGGAGTGAATGGAGTCAGAGGTGACCCCCAGATTTCTGTCGTGAATGGTAGGGCAGATCATGGTACTCAGGAGGGGGGGGACACAGGAGAAAAGGATGGGGGAGGGAGAGCTTAGTTCAGGTTTGAGGAACATGGGTTGACAGCGGATCATTCGGGAGACAGTGGGAAGATGAGTCTGGAACACCAGCCCCATGGAGGAGCCCTGATCCTGCAGCCAAATGTACCCGTGCTTCATTCCCACTTGTTTCTCTGTGGAAGGCAAACCTTGTACTGAGCCTGGAATCCTAAAGGCAACGCCATCATGCCCCACTGGGTCACGTCTGATTGAGGCTGGAGCTGTGAAAATTTGCAAAGGCAGGAAGACATCTCCTGTCTGCTCCAGGAGGGAACTGGGGAGGGAGGACAGGGTTGGGGGCTGGCAGGAGGTTTGAAGTAAAGATCTGAAACACTGAACTATATTCATTGCTTACAAGGATATAGTGACATTTGGACCCCCTCATATCCTGATGAGAAAAGTATAAATTGGCATCACCTTTCTGGAAGTACTTTGTATGTAGATATAGATAGATATAGCTCAGTTCTATAGGATGAGTTTTGAAAACACCCTTTATTGGACCTAGCAATTCCAGCTCTATAAGTCTATCCTAAGTAAACCAGCCTTCAATTCTGGACAGTGTCGTTTAGTAAACGTAATGAAGAAAACATGTAAGCCACTTTAATTGGCCTGTATTCAGGTAGAAACTCAGCTCAGATTCAGAAGTCCAGCCACTGTGCCAAGGAGTTCTCTCCAAGCAGGTAAGACAAGCGTTCCTCTAGTCTGGGTTTTCTCAACCTTGGCACCTTTGACATTTCGAGAAGAATAATTCTCTGTTGTGGGGCTGTCCCTGCGCCTTGAGAACATTTAGCAGCATCCCTGACCCCTACTAGATACCAGCAGCACCTCCACTCTGGAGATGTGATACTAAACCTGCCTGCAGACATTGACCAATGTCCTGGGTGTGGGGCAAGTACACCCCCAGTGAGAACCAGTGCTCTGTCGTGTTTGTAGCCAGCAGTGAAGCTTGCAGATGGTTTGGGGCCCAAACAGATCTGCGAGTCTTTAGAGAAGGTACTGAATCTGAGCCACTTGGGCTGTTAATCAGCAGGATTAAAGGCCAGAATATGAGTCTAGTGCCTGTACGGTGTCTGCACATGGAAGGCATTGAACCAATGGCCATGGCCTTCTTCACTCTAAAACACAAGATAGAACATTCCTTTAAGGTAGAGGTTACAAAGAGGTAGGGCATGAGTCACCCCCAGACAGCAGGAGCATCTTTTTGGCTCACCGAGTGTTTAAAAATAATTTATATTAGTTGCCAACATTTTGAAAATTGTAAAAATTTCTTTACAAAACCTCTTCTAGAAAATGGAAGAGGGGAAAGCACACCCCAATTCGTTTTATGAGATTAGTTTTAGCATGATACCAAAATCAGAGAAAGAAAGGAAAACTACCAAGCAATGTTTATTGTGATTTAGACACAAAAATCCTCAGCAAAATATTAGCAAATCAAGCCTAACAGTCTTTACAAATAATTATACACCATGATCAAGTAGGATTAATTCCAGGTATGCAAGACTGGTTAAACATTTGGAAATCAATCAGTGTAATCTAACCTATCAATAGCCCAAAGAAGAAAGAAAGATCATATGGCTACATCAATTGACAGAGAATAATAAAAAAAGCATTTGAAAAAATGCAGTACCCATTCATGATAAAAATCCTTAGCACACTAGGAATAGAGGGGGATCTTCCTTAACTTGATAAAGAGAATTTATAGGGGTGTCTAGCTGGCTTAGTCAGTACAGCATGCGACTCCTGACCTCAGGGTCGTGAATTTAAGCCCCGCATTGGGCCTAGAATGAGCGAGCAAGTGAGCTAGCTAGCTAGCTAAATAAATAAATAAATAAAGTTTCAAAAAAGAGAATTTATAAAAACCTGCAGCTAATATCTTACTTAACAGTGAAAGGTGGAATGCTTTTCCCCCACGACTGGGAACTAGGTGAGGATGTCCACTCTGACCATTTCTAATGATCACAGTATTGGAATTACTAGCCACAGTAATAAGGCAGGAAAAAGAATTGAAAAGAAGAAATGCAACTCTCCATATTTGCAAATACCATGATTGTCTACATAGAAAATCCCAAAAAATCTACAAAAAGCCTTTTGGAACTAGTAAGTGAGTTCAGCAAGGTCATAGGATATAAGATCAACACACAAAAAAAAATCAATACGCTAACAATGAACATGTGGAACCCAAAATTAAGAACACAATACTATTTATAATTACTGCAAATAAAATGAACTACTTAGGCATATACTTAAAACAAATGCAATAGCTATACGCTGAAATTTACGAAATGATGATGAAAGAAAATCAAAGAGAAGCACTGTGTGTTCACGGACAGGGAGACTCAACACAGGAGAGATGTCCATTTCCCCAGTGCATCTATAGGTTTAATGCAATCCTTATCACAATCTCAGCAAGGTATTTTTTAGACATAGACAAGTTTATTCTAAAATTTATATGGAAAGCTTTAAGTCCTAGCGTAGCTAAAACAATTTTGAAAAGTAGTCAAGAGGGAGAGGACTTATATAGCAGCAGTAATCAAGACTGTGAGGTAACAGCAGAAGAGGAGACACACAGATCAATGGAATAGAATAGAGAACCCAAAAACAGACCCACACAAAAACAACCAACTGATTTTTTTACAAAGGTGCAAAAGCAGTTTAATAGAGAAAGAGTAGTGGTTTCAACACATGGTAGTGGAGAGATGGCCATTCATGGGCAAAAGAAGACGGAACAAAAACAGAAAATGAACTTCAACCGAAATCTCACACCTTACACAAACATGAATGCAAAGTGGATCATGGACTTAAATACAAAACGTAAAACTATAACATTTTTGGAAAAGATAACATAGGAGAAAATCTTCAGGATGTAGGGATAGAAAAAGAATTCTTAGACTTGACACCAAAAGCACTAGATTTGGCAGAATAGGGAAAGGAAAAACTGATCGATTGCACCTCATAAAAACTTTTGTTCTGCAAAAGACCCTGTTCAGGTGATGAGAAGACAAGCTAGGAGTGGGAGAAAATATTTGCAAACCACCACCTGACGAAGGATTAGTATCTATACTGTATAAAGACTCTTAACACTCAACGGTTTACAAAAAACCAATTAGAAAATGCATAAAAGGGGCGCCTGGGTGGCTCAGTGGTTAAGCGTCTGCCTTCGCCTCAGGGCATGATCCCAGCGTTCTGGGATCGAGCCCCACATCAGACTCCTCCGCTAGAAGCCTGCTTCTTCCTCTCCCACTCCCCCTGCTTGTGTTCCCTCTCTCGCTGGCTGTCTCTGTCAAATAAATAAATAAAATCTTTTAAAACAATAAATAAATAAAAAATAGGAAAAAAAAGAAAATGCATTAAAGACATGAACACATACTTCACCGAAGAGAACACACAGACAGCAACAAGCTCAGGAAAGGTGATCAACAACACTGGTTATCAGGGAAACGCAAATTAAAACCATAGCGACATATCACAACACACATAGCAGCATGGCGTCACCAAAGAGAAACGACACCAAATGATGTGGCAAAACTGGGTCACTCATCCATTGCTCGTCGCTGGTGGGAATGTAAAATGGGACAGAGATCCTATCTCACCACCTGGCGGTTCCTTATAAAACTAAACATGCAACTAGCACATGACCCAGCAATTGTGCCCTTGGGCATTTGCGTCAGAGAAACGAAAACTTAATTTCGCATGCACACAAACACTTGGATACAAATGTTCACAATAGCTTTATTTGTAATCACCGCAAACTGGAAACAATGCAGATGTTTCTAGACCATGGAGCACGACTCAGCGAGTAAAAGGAGTGAACTACTGATACATGTAACCCCCTGGAAGAATCTCGAGGAAATTAAGCCGAGTGAAAAAAAGCCAATTCCAAAAGGTCCCATACCGAGTGATTCCATTTATAGAACATTCTCAGAAAGCCAAAATTGCAGACATAGAGGACAAACGAGGAGACGCCAGGGGTTACGAGTGGGGAACAGGAGGTGGAGGGTATGGCTCTAAGGAAAGCGAAAGGAATCCTTCAGGCGATGGAAATGTTTGCTATCTTGACTGTATTGATGTGGGTATGAGTGTCCACCGTAGTTCTGAAAGATGTTACCCTGACGGGAAACTAGGTAAAGGGTTCAGGGACCTCTCTGTATTAGGTCTTGCAACAGCATGCCAATCTACCATTGTCTCAACATAAAAAGTTTAATTATAAATACTTCACGATTTCATAGAAAAATACGGGCTTTTGACTTCTCTAGAAGAGATAGGAAGGTCTTGTAACCTTGGGCCTGCCCTCCCACGTGGCAGCCATCAGCCGGAGTTGACGGTGGTGCCTCCTTCAGACAATAAGACAGGATCCCTTCTGTTTGCCACAGTCCCTCCTCCTCCCTATTGTCTCATACCCTGCCATTGACCACAATTAGTGTTTCTGGCCTGTTCCTAAAGACTGGAGTTTGCTACCTTTTGTCTTGATGATTCTTATGTTCCTCCTTCAGAAAAGAAGATCATAGGGAAGAAGAAGGCAGAGGGAAAGCAAATGGCTTTATGTTGGCTTTCAGAGCCAATGATCGCGTTCAGAAAACTCAATACCGTTAATCCAAACTTTCCATTTGTGTGAGATAAATAGGAAAGCGTCCCCCTGATTTTGTTCACCAGGGCATTGAATTAAGTCTCTCAAACTGAAAATGGAGAGCTATAAGATTTGAATATATTTTTAACAATCCCAGCTGTATGCACAATTAAGCACTTAAGGCTCATTCCTCAGTTGTGAAACCCTTCCTTAACATGGAAATGATAGTTCACATTTAATCTGCTCAACATCGATAGATTTGAAGATCACTCTTTAAGGGCCATAACTTTATTTTGGGGGAGGAGCGTGCATAAGGTTTTATTTCAGCCTCCTCTGATACCTCCACTTAAGTAAATGGATGGGTGGGCCCAATCCAGGAAAAACGTGCTAAACTCTTATTATCTCAATTTTAAAAGCACAGAATAAACAGTTAAACTAGTTTTTTTTAAATACAGTTTATAAAATCAGGGCTCGCCTTAATAAAAGAATTCTGAAAATGCAAATGGTAAATGCTTCTGGAAATACATATGTGCCCATATGTATCTATGCATAACCTGTGGTTTTGCTTGCTCCTTCCTAGAAGGAGAGGAGATGCTGGAAAAAAAAATCAGTCAAGGTCAGTCAAGGGACCCGTGTAGGTTGGCGGGGGGGGGGGGCTCTCTGACACCCACCTGGCTTTCCGAGGTGCTGTTCTCATTGCCCATGATGGATCAGGGTGCCAGCGTCCCTCAGGATTTTACCAGAAGCAACTAGAAGAAATAAAAAGGTATATACATCTGTAAAATTGAAGCAGATGTGAGGCTTTTTCTGTCTGCATGTCTCCCCAAACTCAAAAGCTAGATGATGGGAAATGTGGCTCTCTGCAGTCACATCATGGAAAATCGCTTCTGAAGGGTTTTCTTTTGTGATAAGCCACCCAGACTTCTTTCCCAGGACGGGCTGCTTTGTTTATTCCCCAGCCCAGGGTTGGCAGCCACTTCTGAAAAACGAGTTTGTTCCTGAGTCTGTGTGAACGCCAAGGTACACACATAGGTGTACCCGCAGATGGAGTGACAAAAGGGGGGCAGGTGCCAAAGAGAGCTTCGGGGTGGCGCTCTCGGGTGTTTTCTGTTCCTAACTGTGCTCACTCTGGAAATGCAGAGTGTGGCATCCAGTGACCACGGAGCCCAGTGTCGAACATTAGGAGTGAAATCCACTCCCTTCAATAACATATGGTTTTTATATTTTTTACTCTAAGTACTTGTTTCATCAAATCGGTTTCACTTCTGCACATATTTGAAGAAGGCAGAATGGTTTTCTTGGTGAGGAAAATGAGTAGCCGGGGCCAGACAAGGAATAAATCATCTTGTGAGGTGGCGGGCTGCCTGGGCCACCAGACCCGTTCCATCGGGCTCACTTAGCGACACTGATGATTCATCACCGAGGTCGCGAGGATGTTTCCCCACACGGCCCACAGAGTTCAGCAAGACCCCATAACATCAGCAGGACGGTGACTCTTACCCGCGCTTTTTCTACATGGAGAAACTAAGTTACAGAAAACTTGTAAAATTATCAACTTTTAGAGCTGGAGCCTTAGAGATTACCAGTCTGATCCGGGGGGACACTGAACCCGGAGAAGGGAAGGGGCTTGCCAAAGACCCAGAGTGGGGAAGTCAAAGCTGGAAAAAAGACTCAGTCTCCTGCCCTCTAACGCGAGATTTCTTCCACAGCAGTATTTGTTTCCATCATAGTATTTGCTCAGAAAACTTCAGGGACTGACTCACTTCAAATAAAATGTGTCCGTTGATCACTTATCCACTCAACCGACACTGAGTAGCTACCGTGTGCTGTGCGTACTGAACAGTCACCGGAAAAGAAAACGTGAGTATTTTCAGCAGCACAGATAAAATGCCCCCAAACTGAGAAAATTGGAAGTGACAACACTGTAGTGATCGATTGATTCTCTCACTCCGGACCCTTGAGTTAAAAGGACAAAACGCCTGGGGCGCCTGGGTGGCACAGCAGTTAAGCGTCTGCCTTCGGCTCAGGGCGTGATCCCGGCGATCTGGGATCGAGCCCCACGTCAGGCTCTTCTGCTATGAGCCTGCTTCTCCCTCTCCCACTCCCCCTGCTTGTGTTCCTCTTTCGTCTCTCTCTGTTGAATAAATAAATAAAATCTAAAAAAAAAAAAAAAAGGACAAAACTCCTTAACCCCTTCTTGTCATTTATTGTTTATAAGACAGGCCAAAAAAAAAAAATCATACGCTCACTTACAGAATGTAAAAAATCTTCACGTATTTAAAATTGATCACTTCAGGGTTTTTTGAGGTTCATTTGGAAAATGATGCCTCATTAGCAAACAGTGATGAGTGTTAATCATTATGCCCGTATCAATGATTGCCACTTCCCCGTCCCACCACTTTAACCCACATGCAGTCGGGATTTCATACAGTTTGCTGTAATATTAATTTCTGACACTCATTCACCAGATTAAATTCCATAATTGCATTACAAATCAGAGCGTTTGAACTAGCGTTTTACACAGGTGCATAGACTAAAGACAATGACAAACTCTGGGCTCAGGGCGCCTGGGTGACTCAGCTGAGCCTCGGACTCTTGATTTCGGCTCAGGTCATGGTCTCGGAGTGGTGAGATCAGCCCGGTGTTGGGCTCCGTGCTCAGCGGGGAGTCTGCTTGAGATTCTCTCTTTCCCTCCCTCTGCCTTTCCCGCTGGTGCTCACTCTCTCTCTCTCTCAAATAAATAAATCGTAAAAAAAATAAATAAACGTACTTCTGGCTCAGTGTCAATTCCAAAACCACAGAGAGAAGGCTTGGCTATTCGGGAACTCTCTGCTCCTGAGCTCCAGTGCTGCCAGCCCCTCGGGCTCCCCCAACACCAAAACCGAAGGCGGGTGCAGCTCTGCCGTCTACTTACATTCGGGGAAGGTCTGGGACTTGGGAGGCTGCGGGCCCGCGGGAAGTCTGCTTTCCAGCAATTGGACTCTCTCCTCCTCCATTCGGAAGCAGGTGAGGCCTAAGCTGAGACGCTGACCCACGTCATCCAGTTGGGTAAACAAGCCGTCTCCACCCTTGACACTGACACGAACCAGCTGCGCCTCATACCTGAGCCGCGGGCCGCGCGGAGCCGCTGGGATCACAGAAACGTGGCATCAGCATTTCTGAGCCCGTCGCGGCCCGGGCTTTTCATGCAGAGGATTTTCCTCGTTATTACATGCGCGGGGCGCCTTTCAGCGAGGGCTTACCCAGACCAGAACGGGCCCTGGGACCGGATTGGCTGCGCCTAAGCGATCGGAATCCTCCTGCCCCGCAGCAGGGCACTCCCTCCCCGGATCCTGCACTCGCCCTCCACGCAGCCGAGCGGGCGCAAACCTTCCATGGGGAAAAGGAGTCAAAGGTGCCAAGGGCTTCCTGTTTGCACCTGGGAAGATCCCACCCTAAAGAAGGTGGCGAGACAAAGAAAACGTGTGGAAATACGAGGACGCCCGCAGTCTGGCACCTGTTTGCACTGTGTTGTGTGCAGAATGTACTTACCGAGGCGTGGCTTGAGTTTCAACGAGTGAAGTCATAAAAAGCCGCAGGCTCCACCGGGGCGCGGGGAGGCGGACCTGCCCATCAGGGTGGAGGAGGCCTGCGGGCCCTTGGGCGGACCGATGGGCAGCCTCCCACCTCCCAGGATTCCTCCAGTTACCACCAGTCACCCACTCTTTTGCATGAATGCGGCCGGTTTCGGTTTTGGTTTTTGCAGGGCAGAGTCTTTCTCTCTGCAGAAGCCCCTGACCCCTGCCGCAGGTGCGACCCCCTCCAGGGAAACAAGCTGGCTTTGCGTCAGCAGCTTCCTGGAGACCAGGTGCCTTACCAAGCTCGGAGGAGAGTCAGGAGCTTGCTTCTTGGAGGGGCATGCTGGGGGTTGGGGGGATCTCGGTGCCCCCACTTAGGGTCGGGACAGAGCAGAAGTGTGTATGTTTCCAGGAATGAATGGATAGTCAAATTGTGGTATATCCATACATGGAAATAGTAATCAGCCATAAAAAGGAGGGAAGTTCTGATACATGTAACCACTCAGATGAGCCTCGAAAACTTACTGAGGGAAAAAACTAGGACACAAAAGGTCACGGATTGTGTGATTTCACAGATAGGAAATGTCCAGAAGAGGCGAATCCAGAGGCACAGAAACCAGGCTGATGGTTCGCAAGGGCGGGGGGCAGGGTGAGTGACTTCTTGATGGGTTCAGGGTTTATTTCGGTGTGATGAAAATATTCTGGAACTAGATAGAAGTGGGGGTTGCCCAGCATTGTGAATGTGGTAAATACGGCCACATTGTTCGCTTTAAAATGGTTCATTTTCTGTTACATGAATTTCGTTTTAAAGGTGTGTGTGTTTCACATCTTGGGTTTCTGCCTCTACTATTGTTTGAAAAAAGAATTCCACTGAGGGGGGAGGAACGGCTGAAAACTGGTACTTTTATGTTTATTAACACCAGGTTTCTGTACAATTAAGGATTGGTGGGATAAGAAACAAGAATGTTTGCCTTCCCTCCCCCAGCCCCCAAATCACAGGAGAATTCCTCTAGGGAAGAGAATCTTTTTAAGTGAAATATGTGGGATGAGCCAGTTGGAAATGAAGAGAGGTCGTTCAGGGGGCAACAGGGGGCACACATAGAGAAAAAGAACGGGAGGATTGGAGGCACACTCCGGAGGGGAGAGGAGAAAGAGGGAGAGAGGAAGGCCAACCAGGATGGCGGAGTCGCCTAAGGCCGTGGAAGGTGGGGAAGGTTCAGTATTCACTTCAGCTGCGTTCCTTCGCCAGTGCGAATTCCTCCCATGAACCATCCCCTCAGTCAGCTCATGGGGGGCTACTGATATCACTGTTGCTGCCACCATTGGTCCCTGGACCGCCCCTGACGTCACTGCTGAATATTGGACATCGTCACTGACGCCCATCCCACCACTGCAGCCCTGCAGTGGGGAAGAGAACAAATAAATAGACCAGCTTCGCAGTTTCTATCCCAGAAGCTGGTCTCCGTCTCAGAATAGATTGCCTGGGCACTGGGGACACATTGAGATGTCAGGCACCATGGAATCCAGAGTGCCCACATTCCTTAGCCGTGACTGCCTGTCCCCAGGGCAGTACTCTGATGGCACCCCGATATGTCTCCTTGACATACCACTGTCTACACATGTCCGTCGCTGATCAGCTTCCCTCTTTGTCTTCTTCCAAGCTGGATATTGAGCCAGCAACCAGATTCCCGCTTCCCACCACACATGGCTAAACACACGTGTGTGTGGGTTCCCTTGTCCATCTCGGGGACAACCTCCCTTTGGAGGCAGGGGTTGGGATTCTGAACCGGACGGCTGCCGCGTGAATACTAGCTTCACCGCTCACCTGGTGTGTAAACTCCGGCAAATTAACTTCTGTGTCCTCAGTTTTGTCATCTCTAGAATGGGAATCATAGCAATAGCTACCTCGCTTGGCTGTGGTGAGTGAACTTCAGGAAAGCTCTCGGAACAGAGTAAGCCCTGGTTAATTCGATTACTGCCGGCAGTGGGTCTGTTTGGAGGCCCAGTAGGCAAATCCCGCAGTGAAACTAGGCTTCTACTGCCTTCTTTTTATCCCTTCCGTAAAATCATGAATGTGGGCGCGACTACTTAGAAATCGGTCCATCTGCGATGAAAGCTCAGCTAGACTAGCGCGTGCACTGGTAGAAACAAATGATGACTAAGACGTTTGATAACACAGGCCCGATGAGAAGAACGTGAACGGTTTCAAGAACTCTGAGCAAGCCATTCACACTGAAATGTTTACTGGGCTGGTGACACACCGTTCCAGTCCTGTCCCTCTCCTTGGCCATTGCTGGGCACCAGGTATTAACTTAGCTGGAGTACCTCGATGTCCTCAGGCGAATGAAACTGCACATCTTTAAGGAAGAGCCACAGTTTAGGCTCCTAATTCATTCCTGTGGCTTGCCACAAATGAGACTGAATCCACAAAGATTTTTTCTACCGCCTTGCTTCCGTACGGAGCCTAACCAGCCAGCTGACCTCAACCTACTCTCCAGTAGATTAAAATACAAAATTCATGCTAACGGATCATTGTTGGGAGGATTTTTGGTTCTCAACTGGCTTATTGGTGTCACATCCTCCAAGCCCCAAAAGACCCCGAATGGAAGACAGGACCGTCTTTGATTCATTAATTCACTTCTTCACACATTCTATAAATATTGAGCTTTTTTACGTACCAAGCACGGAGGTGCTCATGCGCTCTGAAGCTTACGGTGAAGCGATGGGGTAGGTATTTTCTCTTTTTATGATGAACCACCGAAGCCCAGTAGGGTCAAGTCACAGGGTCAAAGACCAGCAGAGAACAAGAGGAAGGATGGAGTCTGGTTGGCCCCAGACCCTGCTCTCACGGAGGATGTGATGGAAGATTTTTCTATACAGTTCAAAGGTAATTGATGGTCTTTCTCTCTCATTTCTTTTTCTGCTCATTTACTTCTGGAGTAGAGCATGGAGTTTTTAGCTGTTGGCAACCCAAGCTGCTTGGGAGGGTCCCAGCTCATGCGACCCCCTCACTGATCGGCAAACAGCGCCAGGTTTGGGCCGGTCTTGTGCTGCGGTGGTTGAGACAGCCCAGCAGGGCTGGGTAGCCAGAGCACCGCTGAGCCGAGCCGGGAGCATAACCGGGGGAAATGGGGCCTGGGGCCAAGTGTGGAGGAGGAGGGGCGGTGGAAACGTGAGAACCGGCACGGCAGCTGAGCGGGCACGGAGAGGCCTGTGGGCGGAGGACGCCGCTCCGACCCGGATCGCGATGTCCAGGTCGGGCCGATGCCCCCATTCTACGTGCCGCGTGTGGGGTGGGGAGGCGCAGGAGGCTGGGAAATCAGAGACAAGGTCACACCGGCCCCATGGCATCGGTGATCACGCAGAGGCTCAGAGAGTTTTGCAACTCACCTCCACTGTCTCGTGAGAGCCGCCTGTTGGGATTTGTTGCTGCATCCGACAATCGTACCAAGTTTTCTGTTTAGGGATTTTTATTCTCTATCTTAAAAAACCTCTTTTTTTGTATGTGATGGGAATGTATCTGTTTTAAAGGCTTAAGAAGTTTTGATTTTTCTTCTGCTTTGAGCACGTTAGGTTGTTAGTGCTGGAAGAAACTCGGAGATCATCTTCACCGACACGTCAGATGGGGAAGCCGAGGCCAGGAGGGTGGGAATGATCTCCGCTGGTCTCCCAGCGAGCAGGGGCTGCTGCCCGATCTAGACTCCGCCAGGCGTGCTTCCCGCCGACAGCCTCCCCCTGAGCGGGCCTCAGCAGTCAGAGCTGCTGCCTTCCCTGCTGTGCCATTGCCCTCGGGCCACAGTGGCGTCCGGCCAGTCCGGTCCTGTGTCAGCGGATCAAGTGGGAGGCATCAGCTGGCGGAGTCCAGGTCGTGTCTGCTCGTTGCAGGTGAGCTCAGGTTCACCTGACCGGCGGTGACTTTGGCTGCCTGACACGCCCAGCGACCTCCGCCAGCTGCTTGTTCCCACAGATGGCCCCAGCAGGTGGGGGACCTCATCTTCTCCCTCCAGTGGCTGACTTCAGTTGTTCTCACTCCCTACCTTGCACAGCTGAGCGCCGAGCTACTTATAGCTCTGTTATCATGTTCCTGTTTTAACACAAACAAATAGCCGTAGCCTGGGAAGGGGATTTATCCAGAGACCTCGCCTGCTTTCCGCTCGGGCCGGGACCTGGCTGCTCTGTGGGGTTTGAGTGACATGACAGCTCTTCCCCACCACTCTTCCCCAGCCTCCTGTCTTCCTTCCTCCCCCATCTCTGAGGCCACCAGGAAATTGTGATGGGAGAAGCCCAGCCTTATAGAACATGGGGACTGGGAGGAACTCAGAAATCGTCTCTCCTGCCCCAGAGGCCAGAGACCGCTGCACCCAGCCCCGCTGCTGGGGAGAGGCTGGGCCAGATACTCACTTTCTGCTTCCCAGCCTCAAACCTACTGTATTCCAGTGGGGGGGGGGGATCTGCCAACCCACTTCTGCTTGGCCAGCTGCTCCTGCGAGGCCCTGCAGGAGGAGGCAGAGGCCAGAGGTGGAAGGAGGAAGGGGAGCATACTCCTTGCTGTCTGTTTCTCTAGTTCTGGGAGCAGTGCCCAGCCTCAGGGCTTCACCTTGGGGGGCAGTCCCCTCCTGAGCAGCGCTGGGGTCCCGTATGCAGTTGTCCGGATGCCTACAGAGCTTGCTTCTCAGCTGGGGCTCCCTCCACAGGGTTCTGAGGTTCCCTTCTGTGGCGTCCTCCTCCAAGCTTCTACATTTTAGTAATTCCTGCTTCTCTCTGCTCCCTAAGCCCTGAGTGTGATAAACGCCTCCCACGTGCCCCCTTCTATCATAACTCTGAGTTGGCTTTTCTGCCTTGCTGTTTACCTAGATAACAATTCTTTTTTTTTTTTTTTAAGATTTTATTTATCTATTTGACAGAGAGAGAGACAGCCAGCAAGAGAGGAAACACAAGCAGGGGGAGTGGGAGAGGAAGAAGCAGGCTCCCAGCAGAGCAGGGAGCCTGATGCTGGGCTCAATCCCAGGATTCTGGGATCACGCCCTGAGCCGAAGGCAGACGCTTAACGACTGAGCCACCCAGGCGCCCCTAGAAAACAGTTCTTTACATTGAATTCTCTTTGTTAAAATAACCGGGACAGTTCTGTCTTCTGACTCGACTGGCTGATAAAACTGGCAGAGCTGGGATTCCAACCCAGATCTTTCTCCTGGTTCTGTAGTCCCTGCTTTGGAATCCAATAAACGTGTGTTCCATTCAATGAATGACCACGTGCGTTCCCTCCATTCATCAGTTCTGACTGTAATAAGATGTGGTTAGGATCCCCCACCACCCCCAGCAACCCACTGTCACCGATCACAATATAGACTTCCTGTCACGCCAATGTCAGTCTCTAGCACCAGCCATTAGAATCAGGGTACACGAGAGCTCTAGCTCACTGGGGGGCTTCCCAACCTTCCACGTCTTGGCACACGTACTCTGCTATGAAGACATGTGCCCAGTCCTTGACTTGGGGACATGGACAAGGCTATCTGAGGCCTCATCCCCTGTCTGGGCCCCACCTGGCCACACCAAGAGTTGAAGGGATTGGAATCCTGGCACACCCATGGCCTGTCTGCACACCAGTGAGCCCTGCTTTACATGGAGAAGCACTGACTCGATCTAACCCCCCTCCTCCATTTTACAGATAACCAACCAAGGCCAGAGACTTCGGTAGCTTGTCCGAATTTAAATCTCAGCTCTCCTTCACCGTCCAGCTGACTCATAGCCTGGCACCAGAATTCCTCTTGGGAAGGAACACTCTTTGGGCAAAGAACCGAATTTAGTCTGTGTGGGTGGCGAGGGTTGGCAGGAGCGGCAGCTCCCATGGTTAAGGGGCTCCCCGTGTGAAAGGAGAGTAAGGTTTGGTGCCTGAGGTGATGGTCAGAGAAGAGGACGGAGGGACGGAGGAAGGACCTGGGCATTGGTGTGAGATAGAGAACGATGGAGGAGGGTCCAGGGAACCTCCCCTGAGAGTAGGTGGAGGACGCTTGAGTAACAATCACACCCAACGTCGCTTTCCTTCCACTGTGGGGCACAGCCCTCCTCTCGGGCCCCAGATCTTCACACCACCACAGTCACGAATGCTTCGTGGGCACTTGGTTCGGCTGTGTTGTGCTTTTGGCAGGGGTTGGGGGGCTGGAACTTGAAGAAGGAGCTGCATTTTATTCATATTTGGGTCCATACAGTAGTCATGTGGGCACCTGAGAGCAGAGGAGACCGGAGTGTACAAGCCCTGGGGGGGGTCACAGAAATCGTGGGGTACACCTTGGGGATCCCCTAGGCATGGGCTTGAGCTGGAGTCCAAAGGCCAGAGAAACACCAACCAACAGCTGGGTGAGCATTCATTTATAAACTAAAATACAATCCACAGAATCAAAATCGGGGATCATGCATACTGTTAGTACTCTTTCTGGAGTTTTGTTTTGTTTTGTTTTTTAGAGATTTTTATTTTTTTAAGTGATCTCTACACCCAACATGGAGCTCGAACCTACAGCCCCGAGATCAAGAGTCATAAGCTCTACCAACTGAGCCAGCCAGGTGCCCCTGTTTGTACTCTTCTTGAAACTGCTTTTTATTTTCCATTTCACAGTGGCATATCCAAAACAATGCCTCGTGCCTGTAACATCCAATTTAGTAGCTGCAGTGGACACCAAGTTGCTTCCAAGTGTTTTCTGTTTACAAACAATCTCGTTTTGTACAGCTTGTCTCTGGATGGTCAAGGTGGGTGGCGAGCCTAGACCTGCCATAGGTTAGACCAGGCAGGAAGGTAGTGAAACCAGAGAGCTGTGAATGGGAGATGGACTTAGGGGCAAGGTCAGGTTGGCAGGATCAGCCATACGGGTAGGGACTGTCAGGGTGGAGAGCAGGCAGAGGGCTGGGTTGGCAAGGACACGGTGTGGCTGGAGGTGGTGGGAGGGCTGCCACCAAAGTGGGGATGGAGGACATCTGCAAAAGCATGGAAGCTTCTTGGCTCGGCAGAGCGCTGTAGCCCTGTGCTGCCTTTGAATGCAGAGGCCTGGGGTCTCCACTGGCAATCACATCCTGGGATGTTTGATACAGGTCTTGAAGGGTCCAGTTCATCACGGGAATCTGGTTCTTTGGGGGACAGAAGCCAGGTACTTTTGGTGATGATGCTTTCAAGTTTTGTGCATCTAAACCAGAAGCTGGGAATAATCATGGCCTCTCTGGGTCGGCTTGAATAAATGGTGGGAATGCCAATGGTGGGAAATTCTGTGTCCTGAGGCATCTCCTCTGGAGAGAGTTATACTGGGTTACTGGGAAGCTCTTTCTTTTGCTCCATACTTGAGGTCCCACCCATGATTCCGTGAGACAGTATCCGAATTGGACAATAATGCCATCACTAGGCATGGGCTGCCTAAGGTGATGGTTCATAAGGTCAGGGACAATCTGGCTGACCTTATGAATCATCACCTTAGGCTGGCCCTTTTACTCAAAGGCCAACCTAAATTCGCCTTCGTCTGGGACTACACTGAGTAAGCACGCTCTCAGCGTCACGGCTGATGAGTACTGGCTGAGAGCTAGCCGGCCCACAGCTGTCCACAGACACCTGAAGGATCCCAGCCGAGACCAAGAGAACAACCCAGAAGAGCCGCTGAGCCTGGCCCAAATGCCAATCCACAGGATCAGAGACTAAAGAAACGGTTATTGTTTTAAACCCCCAAGTCTTGGGGTGGTTTGTTACACGGAAAAAGCTAACGGAGAAGCTTTCCCCCCGAGAGCCCATTTCACTTTCCTTTACACCAGCCTACGCCCAACTCTGGGGGGCCATCCTGAAGGGCTGTGCATCTGAGCACAGAGCATGTCACGTGATAGAGGATCGATGGATGGATCCTATTCCTCTCCCATGGCAAAACAACAATTTACAAACATGGCGCCTTGACTGGTGGCCATGAGCGCCATCTTGGTCCATGCCAGACGGAGTATCACTGCCTTATATCTCTCTGAGGATGATGTTCATCCCACATTATAAACAGTGCACAGTCCCTTAGCCCAAACTGGAAACGTGAAACCACATATTGGTTTGCAGTAATGGGTCTCTTTTCCTCCTGCTAAAACAGATATTTGATGACACATTCAAATACAAGATTCTCCTTACTCACAATTTTCATATTGTCCTTTGCATACTGGATATTAGCAAAACCATATTTCTTATGAAAACAAGCTGTTGAAACCCACAAACATTCAGACATCATCTGAATCCAGACGCTAAACTGTGCTGTCATTTTTGGAAATCAAATACAGTATGAACGTAATTGGGGACTGCAGGCCAAGGGAGGATGAGAGGGGATGGGACGAGGGGTGGGAAGGCAGACACGGCAGAAATCTTGAGTGTGGATGGGATATCAGTGCCAATTATATTGGAGCCAAGATATTATTCTGATGAGCCATATGTTAGAGCTTCACTAAGAAATTATAGGTATTTGCCTTCCATATGACGTAATACAACAAATGCAATTATTAGGCCTTAGAGAGTTTCAGCTAACATCAGGCAATTTTATTATGTAAATTAGAAAATAGCTTTTTAGGACTTTTGTTCTTCAGACAATTTTATTATAAACTTATCTTTAAAAATCTCAAGTTAATAATAATTACCCTATAATTTAAAAGTCCTTATAAACAAGACATTAAATCGCATTGGCTCAGACTATAGTGCTTTCCAACAAGAACAAAAAGAACATCTTAATCATATTTTCCTGTTTTTTTTTTTTAATTTAACTTTTGGAGTAGTGACCGGCATCCCAATACTTCCACAAGAGGGAAGTCAGACAATCCCAGAGTGTAATTTCTCATGTGCCCACCTCGGCCCTCCATGAATCTTTGTGGAAAGCCCAGGCAGCCCTAGTTCTATAGAAAAAGAGCAGAGAACACAGAAGGAAGCTGAAACTAATGATTAAGTTTCCTGGCTGGACTTCAGCTGTGGCACCTGGGGCCTCCAGGGGAGCTCAGCCCAAGCGCTGCTTCCCAAGCCCCAGCCCAGTCCCTCTCTCTCCCCCCGCGTTCGTTTGGTTCCTAGGACCATGTGTCTGACCACTACCTGGCTTCTGGAACGTGGGCCTGAGGACTAATGTTGCCATGTAGAAACACAACTTCCGAAGGATAACTCCCTGAATTCCCTACCGGTAGGATCTGCCCATCTGATAAGAAGGTTTGATACTAACGACTGACTGCCCATGGGCGTTGCTCCTCCTTTACCAAATTGCTTCTCCAAGGTGGGCATCTGTGGTTGGGTCATTTCCCCCCACACCTGTTCACCAAGACAAGTCAGCGTGAATCTCCTTGCTTATGCTCAATGAGGGAGAGACATCTGCAAAAGCATGAGCAGTCCCGGGGCAGTAGAGCAGGCTGGTGTTGGGGGCAAGGGAAGCATACTGAAGACAAGCCAAACAGCGAAACTTCCACCAGGCGATGCAAACAATAACATCACCAAATGTTCTTCAAAGAACTGGAACACATGAGAGGATGATCTTGTGACTGACCAGGACTCAAGGGTTGGTTGTCTCATCTGTTCGCTATGAAACACGAGACGCAGAATAACTTTGTCAGATCCTAACTCGAGCCTCATTATCCGTTTCAGCAGAGACACAGTCACAGGAGTGGGCTTTTGAATGACCAGAAGTGGCCATGCTTTTTAAGGTCCCAGGCTGACCAACAAAATCACGTCCCCTCAAAAAGAAAAACTTGGCCCCACTTACAAACGATCACTCCGGCTGCACGCACACCATACCCTTTACGTTCCCTTCACACATAACGAGCACACTCAGAAAGAATCATTCCTGGTCCAAGCCTTGCAACTCAGACTTTGATAAGCACGAAAGGCAACTGCTCTGAGCAGAGGCAGTCCTTTGGTGGAGGCTGGGAATTTCTCTGGAGCCCCAGAACACTGAGACACAACCAATTTTAGTCATTCCTGAACCGCTGTGAGCAGCTCGACTGCACAAAGTGAGCTCTCTCTGCTAGACCAGCATCAGCCTGTGTCGCTGGGTTTAATCTCTATAATTCTTTGGCACCACTTTTGGCACGGGGCTCTGCTGAGGCTGTTCCCTGACTTGAGTGCGGAGCAGAATTTCCCCTTTTTAGGTCACAAACTCAGAGCGCTCACTCGTCCCAGCGACTCTCTCCGCTGTGTCAATTCTAAACACCCTCATTAACAACATTTATGAAACGTTGGCGAGGTGGCAACTCTCCTGAGTTGCTCCTGCTGTGCACAGCCGTTTCACGAGCCTGAAACACGCGCGCAGACTTGCCACAGCCAGCTAGGATTATAAAAACACACTGATACCTACCTCTGCTAATAACCACAGCTGAATTAAGGACCCTAGGACAAAGGTCGTGGACTGTCCGGTGACTCTCAAAGGGTTCAGACGAGCCCACAAAGAGTGGCCTTCCTGTGTTCGTTTCCCAGACAGGGGGGCTGCTCGCTTGTCTCACCACCTGGATCTCGGTCCCCTGCCCTACCTTCTGTGTTGGGATGGGACCTTGTGGGCTGGGATGGACCATCTCACCCGGGCTTCTAATCTCCTCGCGAATCGATTTGGAGTACGGTCAGCATCATAGTGAGTTTGGTTTTCTACTGGTCCGTACCCCACAGTCTGGTGAATTGCATTTGTCCTGCGCCCCCCCCCCATCAGTGTTGCCCCCGATGCCCCGCACGCCCCTGGCCCATTCTGTAACATCCTAGCACGCAGTTAGCATCACCCATCATGGCAACAGCTTTACTTCTCCACTCCCAGAAGTCATATGCTTGAGCAGGCAACTGCAACTTGAGGGCCTGCTGTTGTCCTTTGCTCTGAAAATGGCTCATTTTTGCTTCTCCCTCATTCCTCGCCTCCCCCTGACGCAGCATCCTGCCTACCGCACCAATCCACCTCCTCCACTCTGCTCATGGGCTTCCGCTGAGCCAATCAGATCTTCTCTCTCGATATGTACTAGGGGCCCTGGAAGTCAATCAAAGGGGAAATAAATCACCAGGCAATGAGGAATGGAGCCCGGGATCCGTGCCAGGAAGACCCGGGGACTATGCATGATGACCTGCGGGAGAAGCAAGGTTAGGAGCCCAGAAAGGCAACTGCTTTTCTCGGGCCGGAAGGAAGCAGGTGCTGGCTGAGAAGCCGGGATGCAAGGAGTTGCTACAGCCAGAGCTATGTCTTCTCAACTCAGCGTGGGTTTCTGTTTCTTTCAACCGATGGTCCCTGATGGACACCCCACTCAGAAGTTGCCCAGGACCTGCAGCCTCTGGCCTTTGCTCAGTCCTCACCCTCCTGCAGCATCTCCACTGCTTCTGACACTATCACCCCCACTCTCCCTGAACTTCTGTCAGCTTGGGCGGGGGCTACAAAATCTGGCTCTCCTTCGCCTTCTCCTGTTGCTCCTCCCACCCTCTCAGGGGAGCCACTTAAGATCCAGGCTTTGGTCTTCCAGCCTGGTCTCCTCAGAAGATTCCACTGGTTCCCATACCTTCCTTGGCAGCATTCACGCAGAAGTTTCCGAATCTAGACGGCAGTTCCTGGCTTCCCCCTGCACCCACCGTGTTTTTAACTCTGGCGGGGATTTCTCCTTAGAAGATTCACGATCGCTTAACCTCTTGAAATATAAATTTGTCTCTTTCTTCTTCAAGCCAAACCCTCTCCTGGCTTTCCCATTTCCACTGACAGGACAGTGTTCTTGCAGTCGCATCCCCCGGGGCCCCTCATGGTAATTCCGCACCTCACAGCGATTGCTGCTTGGTATCTGCCTCCCCTCCAGCCCAGGCGCTCCACAGGATCTGGGTTATGTGAGAGTGGTTTACGACTAAACACTCATTCCCAGGACCTGGTACATGGGGTCATGTGAGCGTTTGCAGAAAGAACTGTTTGCAGAAAGAACTGAAGGGATGAATGACTGTGTTTTAATTTCCCCTCTGTTGCATTCCTCTCGTCTCTCCAATGCACATGCACAGAGACACTCTGGATTCTTCCTTCCCGGTGTGTCTCTCACTGTCCCCTTTCTCCCCATTCCCTTTGCTTCTGGGCCAGATGCTTACCACTACCCATTAAAGCTACAGCAGAAGCAAGCCAGTGTCCCGACTGCAATGACAAACGTTGACGAGGGGCAGTCTGGGAACATGGTACGAGCAGAGTTTTTAGATCTTCCCAAATCTCCCCATATAAACAGAGCAACAAGATAGGAAAACTGAAGCCTATGGACTTTTAAAACAAAACTAGACAATAAGCCTTCGCCTGAACATCAACCACCAACAGCCACAAGACCCACCTGGTGTTGGTGTCTGTGCAGGAGGACATGAAGGGCAGCCACAGGGTCCCCCTGCCACCTGGACCTGAGCGCAGGACAATCGCAAAGTCGCCAACAGGTAGTCGCTAGGAAGGACAGGGTGCCAATTTGGAGCAGCAGCTAAAACCAGAGGAGTTTTGCCCCCTATACACACGCATGTGTGGACATTACACACTAGGGTGTCTGTGGTCTGAGTCTGCACATTTCCGTTTCGTGGGACGTCCTATGACATAGGACCCACACGTGCACACACACACACACACACACACACACACACACTCCACTGTGGGTCACTGAACTGTAAGATTTTCGAATGAGGCTCAGCACTCCGCCCCCCTTCGGTGTGGCCTGACGATTCAGTTCTGACACCAAGTCAGACTCAGAAACACACAGTGTTTGTTGAAATCACATGGCAGCTCGAGTTGGCAGCCGCAGCATCGAAACTGGTCTGAAAAGGTACTTGTGTGCGTCTAGAGAAATCCTGCAAACATGGCAAAGTCAACACCATCAGGAGTTTTAAAATAACTTTTCCCCATAAGATCTCAGTGTATTAGGGCCTCAGGGGGTCTATTAAATCATCATTCCACAGAACCATAAATACTCGAAAATCCAGTTTGCAATGGGCAGAATCATAACAGAGGCCGAAGAATGAAATTTCATCCCACCAAAAAACCCTTATTTTACCAATGAGGGGACCAAGGTCTAGATCAACGGGGACTTATCCGCCCAAAAGGCGACAGTAACTTATTGGAAAAAAAAAATACATTTCATGCGGCTTAGGAGACAATGGGGTGGGAGGGGCGTGGAAATAAGAAGCACAAATGTGCCTTCAATTTCCCTTTATAAGGAAAGAAAAGAGAGAAATGCACGTATCCCTTCTAATCTCAGTAGCCAAACCAGTTTAAAGCCCCACGTTGTTCAAAGGAAGAAAGCCGTCAGTCTGAGACGTACTTACCCAGGATCCTCTGAGCATGCGGAGCGGAGAGCAGAGAAAAGACCCTCTCTTCCTGATGTTAGGACTTTTCAGCACTGCCCTCCGCCCGTGGTCTGTCTTCCCCCAGGATCACATGGAAGCGTTCTATAAATGTGCATTGGCTTAAGGTTGGGAACGCTGGCCTGGGAAGCAGCAGCGTGTAAGCAATCTGACCCAGGCTAGGCGGCAGCTTTCCAGAAGGCTCTGCAGCCCGGAGGGAAAATAACAGAGGCCAGGGAGCTTACAGGTACCCAGAGCCTGCAGCTCTCTCTTGGTCTCACTCTAAGTTTTGTTTGGGACCTGGATCTAGTCTCAACCGCCTGGGGCAGCAGTTTCATTTACTTGGGGCAGTTCTGTAATTTGGCTAGGACCGGCCACTTTTCAAAACAAAGCAGCCTGTAAAACAGAACAAAATGAAAAACTATAAAATTAGAGGCGCTTCTGGTAAACAGGATAGGTCATTTTCAGCTTCTAGCGACCTCATAAAATCAAGTTGTCCTTTTTGCAAATGTCTGTGTGCTCCCTTGAGAAAGGGAGGATGAGTAGTTAGTCTTAGACCATTTCTAAATGGCAAAGCTACCTAAAATTCCATCAGTACTGAATGAATTAAACGTGTGACCGTACGATGGCAAACAAAGCAACAAACAAGGGAGCCCTTTATGTACCAATAGTGAAAACCCTCCAAGATACATAGGTGGGTGGGGGGAAAAATTAAGGTACATAGCAGCATGTAAGTTATCATTTATGTAAAAAAGGGTATAAATTAATGTGTGCATACATTATGTGTAGTATATTAATTCTGAAAAAATTATTATATTAATTCTCTGAAAAAAATCATACTGCTCTCTCTCTATATATTTTTAAATTTATTTATTTTTTTTACAGGGAAGGAGCATAGGGAGAGGGAGAGAGAGAATCTTAAGCAGGCTCCACACCTAGCACAGAGCCAGAGATGGGGCTTGATCTCACAACCCTGAGATCATGACCTGAGCCAAAATCAAGAGTTGGTCTCTTAACTGACTGAGCCACCCAGCTGCCCTACACTATTTTATAATATGTATAAAAGTAGATAAAATAATGACTTTCTGGAAATTCACACAAGCAGCTGGTGACAGTGAGTGCCTGCCACCAGGAAGGGGAGGAAACTGGGGGACAGAGAAAGAGGAGGATTGTCTCCCCACACGTTCCTTTTTCTATTCCAGGAATTTTATCATGTGAACAGTAATTTTTCAGAGAAAATCTAATTTCCATTAGAAATATTTAATTTTCAAAATTGCTATTCAGGCACTGAATTCAATTGACCATAACTTCTTTTTTTTTTTTTTTTAAATAACATATTTAAGGTGTTTGATTGGGTTGTAAGGAGCCTGTCATAGAAAGGCCCCGGCTGTGGGCTCCCAACGAGGAGTTGAAGGCTGGACGCCTGGGCCCCGGTTCACCTCCTTTGCAGCCATGACTTGGAGCCTCACGGGGGTCGAACAGCCCCACTGCCCACCCTCTCCACAGGCCCAGGAAGACCTAAACAAGATGATGTACATGAAAGCCCTCTGCCAACAGAAAGCCTTTACTCACGAAGAGAATTGTTCACAGTGATCACATCTGGCAAGACTTTTTTCTGAGGTTCTTGGGTATTTCAACACTCAGATCATGGAAATCAACTGTTCCCACGAGCACAAGCATAAAGGTAAAGCGGATACTTCCAGAGGGCTTGTATCGACGGTCACTGAGCCTGATTTTCTCCTCCGCGCCCGTCTGGATCTCCCCAGCATCACCCCTCCCACTGCGCAGGCCGCCTTCTGTGAGTGACCTCCTGGCATGTCCCGCGGGCTGTGTCCAGGGCTTTCTTCCACATCTACCTTCAGTTCCCATTGAACTCAACCAGGAGCAGTTTTCAGTGCTTGCATTCGTACTAACGCATAATGCTTGGTTGAAAATGCCTTGAGATGTAAGAAAGTTTTTATTATTATTATTATTATTATTATTATTATTATTATTACACTAAAATCACAAGTCAAAGTCCCAGTGCCCAGGACCCCCATGCCCTGAGAAACTGCAGGCAGCCGCTCAGCGGCTGAAGTGGCGCCACCGTGTGGCAGCACTGTCCGTGCAGCTTTAA
Organism: Ursus americanus; assembly: GCF_024610735.1. NCBI lineage: Eukaryota > Metazoa > Chordata > Mammalia > Carnivora > Ursidae > Ursus > Ursus americanus. Next base: position 9,735,417 of record NC_142132.1, read on the forward strand.
CCCTTCTTTGGACCCGTCCGCCTTGAAAGGCTTCACCCAAACACTGATGAATTACCCAAAGCAAAAAACTGTTTTAATCTGGGGAGATTTGCAGTGTTTTCAAGTTTGCCCATAAAGTGAGCAATTGCGTATTACTTATTTGCTCCATTTAAATTCACATAAATGCGGCCTTGTTGAAAATGACTGGCATATGGCAGAGAACAAGAGGAAAGCAAAGCATTTCACAGGCAGTGTTTCGCGCTGCTGATTATTTTAAAATTCTGAGAGGAAAGGAGTTCAAAGTGCTGTTATGACAGCAAACAGGTGGATTTATGCAAATAAAAGGATCATGTTTACGGCCTACTATCTCCCTATGCAGTGAAAAAGAAATTCTCGTTAATGAAGCAGACGGAGCTCCTTTCCTTCGAGAATTCACTGAAGTGATAGCAAAGGAAATTTTTTTACGTTTGTTGGGACCCTCACGAAGCAAACTGGGACGGCACCTCAATCAAACGATTGCTCCGTGTTTGTGGACACACCGGGAAGTGGATCGAGGTATGGTCATGGAGGAATGGGGACGCGGGAGGCTCAGCCTAGAGCTGGGGCAGGAGGGGGGTGGTGGGGCGTCAGCCCCCACAAGACCCAGTCTGCACTGCAGACCCAGGAGAGACTCTGAAACACCAGGAGCGATGGAGGGAGCAGAACAGGGGTTCAACATTTGAAAACTAAAAACAGGTATACACAGAGCCCGCCCCTTCACCTTGCCCACCCTCCCCGGATGCCTGCTGAGCAGACAGAAGCAAAATCAAACCAAAGCCAAACCTCCCACATAGTCTGAAATACAAAAATTCAATAGAAGGGTGAAAGCAAACAAAAAATATGTCAAAAAATAGAATTAAAGACTTAAAATATGAAAAAATATTACCGGCTTAGAGAGTCAATCCATGAGGTCGCACATCTCCTTAACAGAGAGGCAGGGAACAAAAAAAGCAGAAGGAAGAAATTATCAAGGGAGTGATGTAAGAATATTTTCCAAAGTTGAAGGAGGTGAATTTCCAGATTGAAAGGGGGCCCAGGAGGTGTGGGGCACAGTAACTTAAAAACCTCTCTCATGGTTCTGTGGGTTGGCTGGGCTCTGCTAGGTGGTTCTCATGTTGGGGGAGGGCACTCATGTGACTGCCGTCAGACGAAAGCTAGAGCCAGAGCCATCTGAGGGCTCAGTGGGGTTGGATGTCCAAAGGCTCATGCACATGGCTGGCGGGTGACATAGGCTTCGGCTGGCAGCTCTCCTGTGACCTACCCATGGCCTCTCCGTTTGTCCAGAGCTTCCTTACAGTGTGGAGAATAGGTTCCAAGAGTAAATGTTCCACTAAACAGAATGTGGAAGTTGCCGATCTCTTAAGGCCTGGATCCAGAAACTGGCACAGTGTCACTTCGTATTCTACTGGTCGGATGTCATGGGGCCCACATGAAAGGAGAGGAGACATAAATCCGCTATCTCAGTGGGAAGAGTGTCCGAGAATTCACAGCCATCTCCAATTCACCACCCATCCTAAATGTTTCTAGAATCAAAACAACACAGGTCAATTACCGATAATGAAAGTCAGACCCAAACTCATTTTCCAGCACTCTCTCCCTTGGGCACCACTCTCCAGCTACACGTGCCTTCCTGAGGTTTTGAATGTGCCAGACTCATTTTATCCTCAAGACTTTTCTTTGCCGTTGCCTCCGACCAGAACGTGATTTCCCTGTATCTTTGCATGACTCAAGTCTCATCTCAAATGTCACTTTCTCAGAGAAGATGTCCCTGCCCATCATGTCTAAAATAAGCTGCAATCAGCATTAATACCCTTAGCCTAAATTCTTCTAAATTCTTCATGGGACTTGGGGAGAATGGAGAGTGACTGCTAATGGGTACGGGTTGTTTTTTTCCAGAGGTGATGAAAATGTTCTAAAGTTGATTGTGGTGATGGTTCCACCACTCTTGTGAATGTAATAAAAACCATTGAACCGTATACTTTGAAAGTGCGAATTTTATGACAGGTGAATTCTATCTCAATAATAAGGAAGGGGCGCCTGGGTGGCACAGCGGTTAGGCGTCTGCCTTCGTCTCCGGGCGTGATCCCGGCATTATGGGATCGAGCCCCACATCAGGCTCCTCCGCTATGAGCCTGCTTTTTCCTCTCCCACTCCCCCTGCTTGTGTTCCCTCTCTCGCTGGCTGTCTCTATCTCTGTCAAATAGATAAATAAAATCTTTAAAAAAATAAATAAATAAAAATAATAAGGAAAAAATCTCACTCTGGCCTTCAGAGGTGAGTAAACATCTAAATTGTTTTGCGGCTTCATTCGTCCGGCAGGTGTGGGTATGACCCCCTGTCAGCAGCGTGGACATCACCTGGGAACTGGAAACGGACAATGAGAGGCTCCCTCCCAGACCACCGAAGCACATCTGCGGCTTTAACAGCCATCCCCAAGTGATTCAGCTGTTCACTCACGTTCGAGAAGCACTGGTCTACAGCGTTATTGCGGGCATGTAGTCGAGTTTGGGGGTGACAAATACATAGCAGGTGTGATCACATTAAGACACTATTTATTGACATGAGAGAGATCAGAAAAATTTTTTTAATTCATTGGCCTTTTTAATTTATTTACAAATCCTCTTTAATGTTAACAAAATGAAAGAAAAGCAAACGGAGGGAGAGACTTGGAAGATGGTATGAGGCTCAGGGCTTACGCATGTTCCCAAATGTCCCCAAGCTAATACTGGTTGTTTGTTTGTTTTGCCAACTGGAAATCACTCCAGGTGCAGAAGTTTCAAGGGCCAGTTGCTGTTTACTAAGATGCCTGTGGCTCTTTTCCATAAAAAGAGGGAGGTGACTGTGGGGTGGGGAGGCTGACAATCCTTTTTAGGCCATTAGACCCGTAAGCTTTGAGAGCCCGGAAAACATTCATTTGCACTGTTTGGTTAATAATTTGCACTTATTGTTTGACAATACAGATTAAAAATTAATATTTTTTATTAAATGTCTCTTCTGAAATGATAAAATTAACACATCGCTGAAACACTACAGATTTCACAATCTCTCGCTGTCTCTGCTCCCTATTCCCACTCCGGGTAAGCAATAGTCACGGTGTGTACGCCTTTCTCGGCTCATGTTGGCCATCTGTCCATCTGACTACGAGCAGCCCCTCTGCTCTCTGGCCAAACCGGCAGAGCAGGCACTTCCTCTCCTGTCTGCATCCAGGTGGGAAGCGCTAGGAGCCGTGCGCACCCTTCCTTCCCCCACTTGCGGGTCTTTGGGCACCCTGGCCCCGAGGTCTTGAAAATGGCACATGGATGTCCCAGTCCTGGGCTTTGTTTCCTCTCAGAAGCTTTTGGATCCGTGTCTAGACTTAAGGGAGAGGCTTGGGGAAAAGATCTCTAGATCTGGAAAGTTCTACGCCCCCCCAAAATGTATATGGCTGACTCCCATTCTTAACTGAAATGTTCAGAGGGGGCTTCCCAGACTATGCCAGCTCAGGTAATCCACCCACACTCCTCACCGCCCGGTAGGTAATTCCCTACCACAACATGCTTTTTAATTGCTGCCTATTGCCACCCTCTGAAATTATTGATCCATTCCTTGTTTGTTGTCTCTCTCCCTGATAAGACTGCCAGCTGGCGTCTGCCTGTGACAGCAGGGATCTTGTCGCTCTTGCTCGCACAGCCTGGCGTCTCCTGGGCACGTGATGCCCTTCAGCTGAACAGCGTGTGTCCCGGGCCTTTTGATGCTCAGGCCCTCTGCCCCTGGGCGCCTCCCAGCACACCCGTGGCCAGGGTGGATGGTGTTCCACGTGTCAAGAGCTCCCACGTCAAGCTCCCAGACTCTCTTTTGTGTTCCTGTAGAAATTTCCTGTATATTCTGGGAGCCCGGGAGTGCCGTCCAAAATATGGCATAGACAGGATTGAGTTGTTTGATAGCAGGAGACTCGTCAGACACATTGGTGATTATTTTCTATCTTTGGACAAAGCAGTTTCCACACACCAAGTGATGCCCCAGCCGCCAAACCCCTGCTCTCCTCCTCGCCTGCACCCCGACTTCCCTCCTGAGCTCCTTCCCAGCACAGCCTAACGGCCCTGCCTCTGCTATCCGGGTCAGATTCCTGCCTCGCTACGAATCCTTCCCTTCCGCGCATTTAAGAGAGCAGATGTTATATATTCGTCTTTGTTTCACTTGCTAGACGTATGACTCTCCAGAAGCCATCAGCTCTGTGAGCGTAGGGCCTTGTTTGCGGTCTTCAATACTGCATCTCCAGCACCCAGCCCGTGGCTTAGCACATAGCGGACCCCTCAATAAACATGCATTAATAAATGCACCCAGAAAAGGGGCAGACTTTCATCACAGAGCAGGAGCTCCCGGAGAACTAGGGGGTTGAGTTTGACTAACTTCCACCTCCCCCTGGAGCCTGGCCGATGAGGAGCGCCGAGATCTCCCTGAGCGACACACGCTGAATATCAAATTACACCGAGGGCCATGTTTATGACACCAGCCACTATAAACCCACTGCAGATGATCTAACTCAGTCTGGCTGAACATATAGAGAGCCTCCAAATCCAGAATTCCTAGCACCAAATCGGATTGGACCAGAAGGGTCCCCGAGCAGCTGTCTTCCTCGGTGCCAGGACTCTCATACACTTTGTTTCCTACCTGGGAAGGTACATGTTTTCCCGTTTGATTTGCAAGAGAGCTGGTACCCAGCGACCGCCTGGGGGAGACTCCGAGCACCAGGGCATTCCTTCCCCCTACCTGGGCCCCACCTGGAAGTCTCCTGCATCCCTCCACTCCTCCGGGTGCTCACGAAGGCCTGTTTACCAGATGTCCCCCTCTGGGCTACTCCTAACTTGGCACTGCTTCGTTGTCACATCATGTTAATGACGAGGGTGATCCAGAGGCTCATCTCCCAGGAGAGGAGGAGGGAATCTACTCAGTCAGCTCTCCTCCCCTCCCTGGTCTCAGCTCCATCATCTTGTAACGCTCTGTTCCTGATTACTGCGCGTGATGACCGCGCTAATCGGTCTTCCCTGTTTCAGGCACAGTTCCTACTTTCTGGATCCATCTGGTTGCACAAATTAGGATTCTTTGTATCTTGATAATAGAAAATCTAAACCGAACTGGCTTAAGAAAGAAAGAAATGCCTCATTTGGGTTGTTTTGCGTGCAAATCACAGAACGCCCTGTGAAAAGTGGCTGAAGCAACAGGGACATTTATTCTTTCTTGTAACAAGACATCCAGGGGAAGGGCAGCAGCAGCCTGGGTTCAGCAGCCTCATTATGTCATCAAGGACCCGGCGTCTTTCTGCCTTGTAATGTTAATTTGTTTATGTGTCCTCACCGTCCTCATATGGCCACAAGATGGCTGCCTCACTTTGAGCAACACATGTGGACATGACAACGTTTGGCTAAAGAGGAGCATGTCCTCTCCATGTCTATTTTTACTGTCGAGAAAACATTTCAGAGAAGACCTTCAGTAGACTTCTTCTTGGTCCAACTGGTCAAGATTGGGCCATATTCCATCCCACAGGTACAAGGGAAGCTGGGAGGGAAGCTGACTGGGGTTGTTTGTTTGTTTGTTGGCCTCTATGGTGGAAAGTGGGCTTTGACAGTAAAGAGGAAGGGACTGGGAAACAGAAATAGAAGATATGTTCCTCAGCCTCCTCTGAGGTTGGGTTGAGGCCATGTGACCAGATCTGACCAACAGACTATAAGCAGCAGCGACATGTGCCCATTCTGGGTTGAGGCAATTAAGCTAACTCACTAATCCTGGGCTGCCTACTTCTAGACTTCCAGTGTCACAAGGAAAACTGTAACTATCCAGTAAGGCCTTATAGTGGAGTTTTTATTATACCTAGCTAAATAGACCCTGATACACCTTTTACCTGTCATGTGGGTTATTCTCCATTTGTCCCCACCCTTACATCAAATTAACCTCCACTTTTCTTGGCCTTGCTCTGCCCAGAGACTCGTCTACGGAGTGTATCACACAGGGTCTCTTGCCCTCTGGCTTCATGTTGGCCTTAGCCAATGGGAGGTAAAATCATTCAAAGAGATGTTTGGGATAGAGAGGGACCAAGGTGTTTTACCCCCGCTTCCTCTTTTCTTAGCACTTCCTCTTTTTTGGGGGGGGCCTGACTGCATGCCTCTAGGACCACAGCTCTTGTGTGGTGGCCCCTTCTCCATGGCTTCAGCCCTCATCAGGTTCCAGTCATACTGCTTCTTTCCTCTGACACTTCAGGCCCAGGAAAGGTAACGTCTTCCCAGTACTGCTCATCCCAAGTACCAGTATTAGTTTCCTACTATTGCAAATTACCGCAAACCTGGTCTCCACTTTATCTATTTTTTTCTTTGGTTGCTTGTGCCTTTGGTGTCATATCTAAGAAACCATTACCCAAGCCAAGGTCACAAAGATTTATACCCATGTATTCTTCTAAGATTTTTATAATATTAGCTTTTACATTTAGGTCCGATCCACTGAGTTAATTTTTATATATAGCATGAAGGAGGGGTCCAACTTCATTTGAATAGCCAATTGTCCCGGCACAATGTATAGCAAGGACTGTTCTTTCCCCCATTGAATTGTCTTGGCAACTTTGTAAAAAAAAAAAAAAAATCAATTGACCATAGATGAATAGGTTTATTTCTGGACTTTTTGTTTTAGGTCATTGATCTGTGTTTATCCTCATGCCAGCACCACACAGATTGATTACTACAGCTTTGAGTTAAGTTTTGGAATTGAAGAATTTGAGTCCTGCCAACCTTTGTTCTTTTTTTCAAGATTGTTTTGGCTTCTGGATCCCTTGTATTTCCATATGAAATTTACGATCAGTTTCACGTCTGTCTCCTCCTCGTAAGACCATGGAAGGCAAAGGCAAGTCTCTGAGCCATCTTTGTAACCTACTGTGTTTGTAGAGCTCATGAGTACACACCAAAAGCTTGTTAAATTGAATGAAATGTTCCAGGTATTTTTCTCTGCAGTGTGGAATGAATTGCCACCTAGGAGAATGCTAAGTATTTGTCTCCGTTCCAGCACACTGAGCTGTAAGTGATAACCACAAAACAATTAACACAGGAGATTAACACAGTCTGGAGGTCCTGGCTATGCCCATCCCTCCTCTCCATTGCCCCCAGCATTCTGGTCTTTCCTATGATTGTCACTTCATCAGTAGCAGATAGCTGCCATCATGCCTGGAGCCAGGTCATCATACCAGCATCTCAAAGAAGGAGTGAAGGTGGGGATAAAGGCTCTTTTCTGGAGGCTTGGTGTTTCATCCAGATGGGAAGCCCCCTCCTATCTCACTGATCAGAACTGGATCACATGCCAATCCCTAGTCAAGTCCAAGAAGGAGGATAAGATTACGGGGACTCATGGGGCACATGGGTGGCTCAGGGGTTAAGCGTCTGCCTTCGGCTCAGGTCATGATCCCAGGGTCCTCAGACTGAGCCCCACATCGGGCTCCCTGCTCAGTGGGAAGCCTGCTTCTCCCTCTCCCACTCCCCCTGTTGGTGTTCCCTCTCTCTCTCTGTCCAATAAATAAACATTAAAAAAAAAAAAAGATTACGGGGACTCATTTAGGCCAATCACCATTCAGCCAGTGAAGCAGCCTCCGAGTATGCCTTTTCTGAAATCCAGGTAAGTAGGGCTCAGGTGCCGCCCAGGCTGCTGGGCAGCAAGGGATGCTGGTTCCCTCCACCTGAGTGTACACCGTGCACAAAAGGGTATTTCTGTAGACTTGAGTAGTAACTCAACTTACAATATTGTTCCTTTGAGAAAATAAAATGAATTCTCAGTACCAAAGAGAACTTTTGGGAAACAACATTTGCCGTACAACCCAAAATACGTAGAATGAAATTCATGCATTTTCTGACTATAATTCCATCTGTCTTGTACCCTTTTGAGGATATTTTAGAATATTTTAGTTTGACAACCAACTGTGAACATAAACTGCCATGATGTATTTAGAAGGGATAGTGAACAGGGAGTTTACTAGGAAAGAGGTTTTTGTCGTTGATTTTTGTTGTTCTTCTGTCTTTACAAACAGCGGGATTGCCAGCTGCAGGTGAACCCCATTTGATGGGCCCAGTGAGAGCTCAGAGAAACTAAGGTCGCAGGGCCACGTCTCTGGTCTCCAAGCCCAGCGCTTGTCCTGCTCAAACGCCGCAGCCTCCGCGAACACACATGCACTGCGCGCCCTGACGTCGCCAGGCCGTGGCTGGGGGGGGCCCCGGGGAGCCAAAGACACCCGGGAAGACGCAGGCCCTGTGGGGTGGGCCCGGGGCCCAGCGAGGCAAGGCTCCAAGGCCCACGCGGTGGGGGAAGCGGGGCCCCGGGCAGCCAATGGGTGGGGAGCGGAGGGCCGGGGGCCGGGCCCCGAGACGCCTCGGGAGCGCCCCGCGCCGCGCCCGCCGCCGGCCTCCCGCCAGAGGCGTCGCTGTGCGCTGGCGCCAGCCGGGAGCCGCGTTCCGCGGGGAGCAGGCGCTCGCGCCGAGCAGGGGTTTCAGTTTCTGGCGCGAACTTCCGCCGTTCCGAAGTTGCACGGCGAATTGGCGCGATGTCCGGGGACAGCAGCGGCCGCCGGTCCGAGGGCCGGGGCCGGGGCCGCGACCCGCACCGGGATCGCACCCGCTCCCGCTCGCGGTCCCCGCTGTCGCCCGTGTCCCGCCGCGGCGCCGCGTCCGAGCGCAGGGAGGCCCCGGAGCGCCCGAGCCTAGAGGACACGGAGCCGTCGGATTCCGGGGACGAGATGCTGGACCCCGCGAGCCTGGAGGCGGAGACCGACCACGGCCTGTGCCGCCAGATCCGCCATCAGTACCGGGCGCTCATCAACTCGGTCCAACGTAAGGCGGGGCGCGGGCGGGGGCAGGTGCAGGACGCAGGCCCGCGCGGCCCGCCTGGTCAACTGCGCCGAGGCCGCCCCCGCGCCGCCCGGCGGCGCCTCGATTGGCTCGCGGGGCAGCCCCGCGCCGTCGCGTGGAGCAAACTGCGCGACCTTGGCTGAGGTGCGCGGGCCCCGAGGGGGCAGGACGGCGCCGCCCGAGCCGGGAGGGCCGGGAAGGGGCGGCGGCGGCGGGACGCGGGGCCTCGGGCGTCTTCTCTGACAGGCGGCGGGGCCGGAGCCACCAGGGAGCTGTCAGAAATGCCAGTGCTCGGGCCGCACCCCGGACCTACCCACTCTGAAACTCGGGGTGGCCCGCCCATCTGTCGGGTGGCCCTCTAGGGGCCTCTGTGGCTTGTAAAGTTTGGAAACCACCGTTAGGAGCGCTCCTCAGGGGCTGCAGAAGCGGCGGAGCCCCTTGGGTGCAGGGTAAAGGCAGCCGGGCCCCTTTCAAAGTTAATGCTACTTAAAGGTACAGTCCCCTCTCTCTTTCCGAGCCACGTGGGTTAAGCAGATGGAAATGTGTGAAGTAATCCTCCCTGGGGCCGGGCTTGGCTGTTCTGCGGGGGATCGCTTTGTCAAGGACTCCTTAGTGCCTCATGAGCGCGTTGCCCTAACCTTGTATTTTGTTACATAGAAAACCGGGAGGATATACTGAATGCCAGCGACAAATTAACAGAGGTCCTTGAAGAGGCCAACACTCTGTTTAATGGAGGTAATTCGTTATTTTATATATGGGAGCTTTTTATGGTAAGTTTTAGAATAATTTTAATTAATTTTATGTAAGAGCCGAATTATTGACATCCGACAATTCCCACATAGTATAATAGTGCTTTACTAGCGTTGGAAGCTTTTTCATTGTAGTGGTAATACTGCTTTCATTGCACTTAGCCATCCCCTCAGGCCTCCTGAAGGCTTTATGAGACATTCTGGGGGTGCAGCCAGTAGCCTGTTTCAGCAGCCCCCCCCCCAAGGTGGTCCTGTTGCTTGCTCAGGGTGGAGAACTTAGCATGTATTATCTTTTATCTTTCTATGGTATTGACCGCTGTATTCAAGGATGCATTTGTTGAATAGAACATGATTCTTCGTGTTCTTGGAGGACCAGAGGTTTTATTTCTAGTCATGTCCTCGTATTGGCCTACCTGTTGCCCGCCTTTAACGTTTTTCTGTCTGCCTGTTTTCAAACGAGTGTCTTTCTACCTCCTCACCATTCCCCAGTTGGGTCTCCCACTTGTGCTAAATGTTATTTGAATCCTTCCAGAACTGGGGTTTCCCCTCCACCTGGTTAAATCCCTCCTCCACCGTCCTTAGCTCTGTGTTCTCGTCACTCCTGGACTCCCAGTCTCCTCAGGCTCCTCTCGACTCGCTCACTCCCTTTCTGCTTTACTGTGCATCTTACTAGTCCTTGAGCCACCCATCGCCTCCCCCTCCGCTGACTCCACAGGGCCGACTGGGTCAGCTCTTTAAAGCAAAGTTTTAAAGAGCTGGGCCCTGGGAGTTGCTCAGCCAAAAAAACAGAATTATGGATCCTTGGCGTTCATGGTTTTAACTCGGTGGAGTCCTCAAAGCCTTCTGTGACAGAGAAGCCTGCGCTTTTCTCTCCAGCCGTGCGGAGAGGCCCGTGGGCGAGGCCCCCAGGGCAGCCCAGGAACGAGCCTCCAGCCCCGGCCTCCGCTGCCCTCTCTCCCGCGTGGTCCCTTCCGCAGCATCGCTCCCGTGGTAAAATGGGAGAAATATGATGTAGTCAAACAAAACCGGGAGTCAGCAAGTTCAGCAGCCTGAGGCGGGTTCAGGAAGTGGGGGATCCAGGTGAAAAGGCCTCCAGGAGCGAGCCAGCCACTGGTGTTTCTGTATTTGAGCATTGCCACGTTCCCCTCTTCTTAGCTCCCTTTCCAGTTTGCCTTTCCAGGTGTTCCCAGAGCACTTTTCCCGCCTCCCCTGGCCCCTCAGGCCTGCTCTTAACTCCAAAGGGCCCATCCCTCCCCTCTCCCTCTTCCTCCTCAGTTTCCCTGCCCCATCGGCTTCTTGTCTCCTGTTAAAATCCTTTTCTCTCTATAGCTTATCTTAAGTCCTGGGTCCTCTGTCACACGTTTTTGACATCCTAGAGGCTATAGACCGTCGACTTGGTGGCCTGTGCTGCCTCGGGGGGCCGGAGTCCTAGGCTGCCTGCCCAGCCCCCACTGGTACTTCAGTGAGGCTCCCTGACAATTTACTCTTGTGCTCAGCAAGCCACCCTACCTTGCACGGAGTGGGCCTCCCTTTCGACTTACCTCCGCACAGGTGGGAATGTCCTGGGGTCAGAGGAGAGAGCCGGTGTGGGAGAGGAGAGAGGCTTTGTTGAACCCGAGCTGTGAAGAGCTGGTGGCTCAGTTCACAGGAGCAGGACCCTGGAGGGAGCGTGGCTTTTAGGAGGACTGGTCGGCTGTGACTCCAGATTTTGGTGGGCTGGGCAGAGGAGCAAGGCTTTAGAGGGAGATGGGTATGTTTGAAAAAAATTTTTTTCTTGGTCCTGTGGGAAATGTCAAGGAGGTAGGGGGCAATTTCAGGAAAATCCCTGTGAAGAATAGGTATTTAGTAATGTGTATTTTCCTTCTCTTCTGAATAGTGTCCCGAGCAAGAGAAGCAGTCCTGGATGCCCAGTTTCTTGTTTTGGCTTCAGATTTGGGCAAAGAGAAAGCAAAGCAACTGCGTTCTGATCTGAACTCGTTTGATATGTTAAGATATGTTGAAACTCTAGTAAGTTCAAAGCTACAGAATCTTCATAAAAAATGCTTCATGTCACATATTATATAATTATCTACTTTGCTTAGATCTGTATGCAAATGCTTTCACTTCCTTTTTCCTTTCTGGGGGGTCTTGGGGGACGTGTCTCAGATTCCTCCAAAGAGATCTCACCAAGTCAAATAATGACAGGAGAGCCCTGTGGAGGAATTTAGGGTGGCAGCTTAGCGGTTTAAAATCTCTTAGCATTCTGAAACTCTGGGTGCCACATTTATTTATAAATGGCCATTTTTTCATTCTCAGTGACCCTGGACTTTTGTCCTGGGCTGGGCAAAACCCGCACCGCAGGTGGCAGAGCTCAGCTGGAGAGGAGTTAGTCCTGGTGGGGGGAGAGGAGCATGTTTTCTTCTGTCCTTGACACTGTCTTGGAACCACATGAATGTGCTTGGGGTTTTGCTTTTTTGTGGGTCTTTTTTGTTGTTGCTTTATGCACCTTTCTTTGAGTGGTCGTTTCCTAAACTTTTTAAACTTTTCCTTGGTCAATTTACCAAAAAAAGCCCAATGAGGCTGACCTTGCATTTTACTATATTGTCGTTGGGTTTTGTTTGGTTTCGTTTTTTCTGTTTTTTGGTTCCACTCTGAGCTAACCTCTGTCCTGGTATTTCTGCTTGAATTTCTGCCTGAATGTTTGTTAAATGGGTATTAAAATGATTTAGTACGAGGAGACCGGCCCAGATAAATTAATTGTTTTGTAAAGGCAGGAGGCAGATGAATTTTCTGTTGTTTTTAAAACCTTAAATGGTTTAAAATTGAAATTTAAAACTTACTTAAATTTAAAACCTTAACATTTTCTCTCTTTTAACTTTTTTATCGTGAGGTATAATGCATTTGGAAAAGGCACACTCATGTATAGCTGAATAAATAAAGTGGCCATATACTGGGTTATCTTTTTTAAAATTACTGGTCTTTATCCAGGTGAGCTGTGTACTTTAACAAATCGAAGTAAATTCTGGAAGCATTAAGGCATTGAATGGAAAACCCTGAATTAACAGCTCTGTTATTGCTGGGTGAAGACCCTCCCGATTATATCAAGTATAGGTACTATAAAGAAAAGATGGGTAGATTTGACCAGAGAGAATTGGACGCGTCCTCCTACACATGCGGTGGTGGGGGACAGGGTGACAGGGACGGAGGCTTGCTGACCTTATGTCTCTGATCGGGCTCTTGCAGCCTCTCTTTTCTTCAGAGTTTGATTGCCTTTAATAGGGCCAAGCTTCCGAGGGCTTTTTGATTATTGTTTATTTTGATATTACTGTTTTAATTTGATAACTTGTAGACATTTTATAATTTCATAATGTAATCAAGGTACTTTGATTTCCTGTGAGATAGTGTGGGATAAGAGCATTATTAGACTTCTAGCAACGCTTCCCAGGAAGGCAGTGGTAAGATGAGCGATTCTCTGACTCTAGCCACTGCTCTCTGGATATACTGAGACATAGCTGAGGAAAGGTCTCTAGGAGGTTGGCTAAAAACGAAAATCCGAAAGCCAGCTAAGCTTGCCTGTTCTGTCTTGGAGCCTTTGATTTAGGATGTGATTTCAGATCTGTATGTTGGTACAGCTTTCGTAATACTTTGATGGACTAAGGATTCATTCATTCTAGTATTTCTACCTTTGAAAGTTGGAATTTATATAAAATTATTTGTATAATAAATGTAGCCAACGTGTTAGGGGACCGAACAGGCTTTTGCCTCTGGCCTCGTAAAGTTTAGTGATAGAGATTATTGGATGTGGTGAATGACTGCCTGTGGCTTAACTGGGGTTTTTTGTTTCCCTTCATTTTTGTAGCTGACACATATGGGTGTAAATCCGCTAGAAGCTGAAGAACTCATCCGTGATGAAGATAGTTCTGATTTTGAATTCATAGTCTATGACTCCTGGAAAATATCAGGCAAAACAGCAGAAAACACCTTTAATAAAACCCATACATTCCACTTTCTGTAAGATTATTTTGAAAATCTGATAGACCAGCTATTTGTAAACCTCAAGTTGTTTTTTTATTGTAGGAGCAAGAATTACCTGGTAGGGTGGAGGTGACAATCAGGATGCCATTGTTTGGAGATTTTTCTAAACTTTGATCGAAAAGCCTATGAAATCTCGATGTGGTTCGAACCTCATCCTGCAAAATCTAAGCGGGAACGGCCGCGGGCCGGAACCTCTTACCCCGGGGCTCTGCTGGCTCCTTTGTTTTCTAGTGTGTGAGGCTTTGGGTCTGGGGCGTAAGGTCTGGCTTTGTTTTGTCATCTTTAACCCTTATCCTGTAGGAGGATGATACCTCTTACGGAGGGTCTCGTAAGAGTCTGCCAGTGTATGGAAAGTGCCATTCACTGTAATTTCCTGTTGGATGGTCATGGACTTGTACTTGAAGCCTGCATGAGCCGCTCCCACAAACTGCCCAGTTTGTTTTTTGGATGCAACTCTACTTTTGAAACGTTTTTTTCATACTCAATTTAGCTTCCATCTTAATTTCCTAATTCAGTCCTTCTGGAGAAACGAAGAATAGCCCTTACTCGTTCTTCTGGAAGACCTCCTTCAAAGGCATTGGTTGTGTCCCCCAGCAGCCGCTTTCTCTGGGCACCCCGTTGTTTCCTCCTTAAGTGCTCGAGCTCCTGGGCGTCTGTCGATTCCGGTTCCCCCTCCCAAGGCTCCAGAGGGCGGTGGCGCCTCAGTGAGAAGGCTTTGGTGATGCACAGGTGTGGGGCCAGCCATCGGTTTTTAACAAGCCTTCGGCTGACCCAGGGGCCCAGAACCCCAGCGTACACAACAGCGTAAAGATCAGACTTCGTTACAGGATGAAGTCCAAATCTCTGTTCTTTGCTGTTGAGGTCAAGGCTGTGTCGTACATCCCAGGATCCAAATGCGGCCTTGGACGCTGTGCCTTCAGCTCTCTCTCATCCAGCACAGCCTGCGTCCACAACGAATCGCTTACAGCTTTGTGCCCTTGTACTCGCTCTTACTTTGGCCTACAGTGTCTTCCCCCATCTTTTCCATCTGGGAAGGTTTGCTTATCTCCCAGGCCCTAACTTGGAAGCTTTCAGTGACTTCTCCATACAGAGGTCTTCTTGTAAGACCAGAGATCCCAGCCAGATCACTCCCAAGTTGTGGGTAGATCTCTGCCCCCATGCTCTCACGGCGCTCGAACATTACTCTAGCACAGCCCTGCAGGCTCTGCCGTCTTCTGTAGAAGTGGACATGTGTGTGGATTTGGATCTGTCCATCTACACTGCACGCTTTGAGCTCCTCAGGCGTCAGGACCACATGGGTCTATGTTCCCGGGGCCTTGGTGTCTGCAGGGTACATCTATTACTGTAGCTTAAGTCTGCACGAGCGCTTTTTTTTAGGGGGTGTAGAGAGTGCGAACGGGGAAAGAATCCCGTAGCTTCTGTTTGACCTGTCATCCTGAGACAGGTGTGTTCTGTAGTCCCAGGCTGTGAGCCTCTGCCTTG
Organism: Ursus americanus; assembly: GCF_024610735.1. Taxonomy (NCBI): domain Eukaryota; kingdom Metazoa; phylum Chordata; class Mammalia; order Carnivora; family Ursidae; genus Ursus; species Ursus americanus. The sequence continues at coordinate 9,750,532 of NC_142132.1, forward strand.
GCACCCCTAGCCCAAAGGCTTTGAACCCCCGTGGAGCTGTTTGTTCCCCTTCCCCGCACGTTCGGCCTTCCCACTGATCTGAAGTTGGCTTTGCCAAAGAGACCGTAGGCTAGCTGGGAAGACCACAGGCGTATTAACGGTTTATTGTTGAGAGCAGAATAGGAAGGCATTTGAGGGGTTATCTGTGGTTGAGTGAAGCTCCTAGGAGTTCTTTGAGACACACAAAGGGAGCAGAGAGGATGTCACAAACCTGACAAGAGTTTTGTCCGATGTCAGTTCGTCTGTCACTGGAACCTGGTCCGAATCCGACCAGTCCGTGGGAACTGCGTCCAGTTAGTGCAATCAGTTTGTTTAAAAAACAAAAAAAGACATGAAAGCATATTTTTCATTAGGTTGGGTTCAATACAAGGAGAGTGTCCTGTGCCAAAGCCACGAAATGATCGTCCAAGGAAGGTTCCCACGACAGAAGAGAAGAAGACAATGCCTGATCAGGTTGGTTTTTTAAAAACACCTCCGGTTACAGGAGCTGTGAATACAATATACGGGCAATTTGGCCATCTTTCCAGGCTTTGGGTCTGGAGTCAGGTTTGGTTGCTTAACTAATTAAATTTCAGCTTTTAAACATTTTATCGAATTAACCCCTTGTCTTAGTTTTAATTCACGTTTGTAGTTTGGATCAGTTCCCCCAAACCAGGGGTTCTCAGCCTCGGCACCATCAACACTGGGGGCTGGAACGTTCTCTGTAGTGAGAGCCTGGACTGCGTGATAAAGGGTGTTCTGTAGCGTCCTTGGCCTCCCCCCACTAGATGCCAGTAGCCTCCTCCCCCCGACCCCCAGTCGTGACAACCAAGACCGTCTCCAGATATTGGCAGATGTCCGCAGGAGGCAAAAGCACTCCCAGCTGAGAACCGCTGCTCTAAACTGCGCTTTTTGCCTTTTGCTGTTTACGTTCGACCTGAAAATGGTTGATTCAGTAATGTTACTCCTCTGTTAAAAAGTCAATATAAAAATGTTACTGAAACTAGAAAATCTTTTTTTTTTTTTAACTGTAAATTTTAAGACGATTAAAAACTGCTAGCAGTCCCTAGTAAAAGCCATCTGGAGGAGTTTGGTATGTCAGAGAGCAGACAGCGTGAACGGGCAGGCGAGTAGGTCCGTCTGCTTGGTAATGACTTTATATTTTCAGTTAAACGAAATGGAAGAATCTCATCAAGAAGCAACAGAAAAAGAAGTGGAAAGAATTTTAGGATTGTTGCAGACGTATTTTCGAGAAGATCGTAAGTATGATACCAAGTTCAGAGTAGAGCAATTTGTATTTATCAGTTAGACACGTATCACTTGCAACGAGAAGTTCTTTTTTAAAAAGCATTTTCAGTTTTATCATTGAATCGTTTGACTTTTTTGGCATGTACGTTCAATGCAGCTTCTCTCTTAGCAATCCCACGTGAGAGTGTTGGCAAAGTAACTTTTCCATTTTTGTTTTTAAAAGATGGGATATTTTCTCTGTTACAAAATAAAAGGTGCCATAGAAGTAAGAAAAATAGAGTCGAGTACCTATTTGCTCGCTCCGCAGGGGCAGCCACCTGTACAACGTGCTTGCGTACTTTCAGATCTTAGGTTATGTCCGTCACGTAACTACACACAGGAGGAAGTTGGGAACTTTTGTTGTTTTTTTGCTTTTTTCAAAGCTAATCATAATATACACATTCTTCTGCAACGTGAGTTTTCCACGTGGACATTCTTCCATATCCGTACATACAGATCCCCCTTATTCTTTTCAGTGATTCCCATCATACGGCTGTATCATAAATACTTATACAAATCCTCTGTGGGTGGACGACTAAGTTCTTCGTAGCATTTTATTCTTGTGAAACCCACTGCAGTGGGAAATCTCGGTGCACGACCTTGTGCACACGCGCTGATGCATCTGTAGGACAGCTTTGGAGAGGAGGGTTGCCACGTCAGCGGGCGTACGTATTTTTAATAGATACGTCACATTGCCCCCCAGAAGGGCTGAATCAGCTTTCACTCCCACGTAGGTTGAGTGCCCATTTCTTTCCTCTGCTAACACAAGAGAATATTAGTCTTAGTGACTGGCAAAAATCACCGTTCCTGGTTTGATTAACCTTCTTCCTCTTTTGTCTGTAGCCGATACTCCCATGTCCTTCTTTGACTTTGTGGTTGATCCACATTCTTTCCCCCGAACAGTGGAAAACATCTTTCATGTTTCCTTCATTATAAGGGTAAGACTTAAGATTATTTCTCTTGGGTTTCTTTTTTTTTTTTTATAGCTTTTAGAAGGGTAAATAATACAGGTGCCTGGGTGAGTTGGTCAGTTAAGCATCTCTTGATTTCGGCTCAGGTCATGATCTCAGGGTCATGAGATCGAGCTCCGAGTTGGGTTCTGCACTGGACGTGGAGCCTGCTTAAGGTTCTCTGTCTGCCCCATGCCGCTCTTGCTCACTCTCTTTCTTTCTCAAAAAAAAGGGGTAAATAATAAAAGCTGTGGATGGGAGCTAGCAAAGGTATTTGTGCTAACTGGTATGTATGGTAGACCCGTTGTAGCAAAACATTGGCACATGGGCAGAAGAAACCAGCTGAAAATTCGTGTGGGCACCGGGCTCGTTCAGTTGGTGGAGCGTGGGACTCGTAATCTCGGGGTTGTTAGTTTGAGCCCCATGTTGGGTGTAGAGATTACTAAACATAATAAACTAAAAAAATTGTGTGCTTGCTTTTACATTTTAGGAATTATTTACAGAACAAATTGACAAAATTTGAATGTGGAACTATAGATTAGGTAACAGTGTGGTTCAAATGTTAAATTTCCCAAATTCGATAGTTGTCACGTAAGAAAAGATCTTGTTCTTGTCAAGAAATATACACTCAAAGTATTAAGGGAAGGGAGCAGGTTGTCTACCACTTATTCTCATGAAAACTCCTAATACATATGTAGAGAGGGGGAAATTATGTGGCAAAACGTGAACAGATGGTGAAGTTGGAGAAAGAATATATGGGGGGTCTTTACAGCCTTGTAGCTCTTTCAGTTTGAAATCATTTCAAATTAGAAGTTCAAAAAAAAAAAGAAAGAAAGAAAACCCGTACTCAGAAATATACTATGAAAATTTGCTTTTGACTGTCTTTAGTCTTGTAACAGGTTGCACTCCCACTCATGGAAGATGAATTTGATTTTAACCTCAGGCAAAAATCTTTTATTGACCAAAATATTTTCTCAGAAATGATAACAAAGGCATATTTCGTCAATAGTAAATGATGAGTTATGCATAATAAAATGCTGAGTGTCCAAAAATATGCATGAATCATATTTAAGAACCAAGCCAGTTTCAATTTTATTTAGGAGATCCTGATTAGAAACTTGAGGGTAAAGTCTTGTCCACATAATCTCATTATTGTTATGGTACATTTTGATTGTTGGGATGTGAAGTTTTCTTTTTTTTCTTTTTCTTTTCTTTTTTTTTTTTTGAGAGAAAAAGGGGGGGAGGGGTGGGGGGAGAGAATCTCCAGCAGACTCCCCACTGAGCGTGGAGCCCAAAGTGGGGCTCAATCTCATGACCCAGAGATCATGACCTAAGCCGAAATCAAGTCGGACGCTTAACCGACTACACTACCCAAGTGCCCCATGGGATATGGAGTTTTCTAATTAAGTAATGTTTTTTTATCCGATGGTTATAGGTTTTGAATCTAATTTTTTAAATCGGCTCTTGAATCTTCATCTAAAGTTATGTTTGTGTTTTAGGATGGTTTTGCAAGAATAAAGCTTGACCAAGACCGACTGCCAATAATAGGTAAATGATACTATGTTAAGAAAAATTAATTTTAGAGAAAATGTGTGTGTTATTCGAGTTCATGAAATGCAGTTTTCTGAATGTAACCGAGTTTGCGTTTTAGGTAACTTTTACAATGCCGTGTCTCGCTCAACTAACTGAAATACCGCAAACACAGTCATCATTTAAAACCAGGGGGTTCATCTGTATCATTGACTCAGCTACTCAATTTACTGCCATAAAAATTAACAAGAAAGTCCCTCCAATCTTAATCGAGACTGTAATTATAGTTACTATTGTACTTTCCTCCCTTCTGTTTTTCCCTGAAGCCACCTATCTCCTCTCCTTGAGAGAATCTTCCGTAGTGGAACAATTTCACCGTCTCAGTGAGTCCTTTCTTTCTAAGTTCCTCCGTAGAGGGTCGAGTACTGTCATTGCCCTGATCGGACTCACTGGGGCTCAGCTCTGAGCTCGGTAGGTAGATATGCAGAGGTTTTCACGATGGCCACGTGTAACTCTACCACAGGAGGTATTTTTGTTAATGGAAGCGAATGGATGACTTGCTACCGTAACATTGTAACACGTCAGTGATGCACGGATCCTAACAAATGTGTCATATTATAAGTGTCTTATGTTTCATACAGGTTCATTCCTTCTCATCAGTTTCTGCGCAGAGTATCTCTTGCGATTTGATAACCTTTGAAAACTTTGTCTTTCAAACAGAGCCTGTTAATATTAATGAAGAAAGTGAGGGAATTGACCAAAACACCCAAATTAGGAATCAAGGAATTATAGCTTTGAGTTACCGTGACTGGGAGGTAAAGCTCCGCACGTTGCCCCCGGGGTGGTTCTGCCTCCCATGTCATTTGTTTTAAACGCAGTCCCCAAATGTTGTTTGTTCTCTGCCAGGAGATCGTGAAGACCTTTGAGATCTCAGAGCCTGTGATCGCGTCAGGCCAGAGCCAGCAGAGACTGAGCACTTGACGCCGGCAGAGGTAATACTTCCGATGTGTTATTAAATGTTACTTGGTGTCCCAGACCGTCTTCCTTTTTCACATTCTGGTGAAATTGGGATTTGCTTCCCTCTAGTGCCCCATTCTTAGAACTGTGCGTGCCGAGGAGAAAGGCCGCGCTGGGCCCAGTGGCTGCAAGTCCCCTTCCTTCCGATCACAGCAGTTGTTCTAAAACGTGTCGTTGAAAGAGGCAGAGCAGGAACTGATAAACTAGATAAATGGAATATTGAACCCTCCCATCAGCCGTGTTCACCGTCCGATTCAATTTGCTTATTTTACAACTATGAAGTAGAAAAGGTGGATTAGGACAGAATTACCTGGCATGATGTCAGTAAATGGGCATTTCTGAAATCAGAGTTATGCTGTGAAACACTTCCTCATTTTTATGAAGGAGAACATGCTAGAAGGAAATCTTCGTGATGATCGGGCATTTGCTGTGGATGGGAGTCAGGAGACCTGGATTCTGTTTGCTCCGTCCCCTTGGTTTAACATCGCTGAGCATATCACTTAATCTCAGCTTCATTTTGTCTTCTACTTCTATCTGAAAAATGGGGGCATTTTGAATTAGATCATTAAGGTTTTTTTTTTTAGCTCAAATTTTCTATAATTTTGAGAGTTTATAATTAGCTTCTAATACTTAATGTACACTCTTAAAATGCACCCGAATTAACTGAGCTGCTCTTGTTCCGAGATAACCGAGGGAAAATGAACGGACATAAGGTATATAATGTGAGCGGGCTGGGGTCCTACTCACAGAGAAAGGACTAGTTGTTAAGTCCTCTTTATGTATCTCAAGTGAACTTTGATTCGTTTTATCATTTATAAACTGTTAACCAGCTATTTTTCCCTCTCTCTTAGGACTCACATGGATAGTGAAATCCAAGAAGGAAAGCAGCGTGCATTGTATATACTGTATGATTCAACCTTTTTAAAGACAGATTGTTTTTAGTAAAATGTAGCTTTTGATAGTTCATGAATTTGTCATGGTTGTCTTTGATTAAAGGAGATTCACTGCCATATTCACAAATAGTTACTCTTTATTTTCCCCATCGTGCCAGAGTTTGTCTTTTCTCCAGTCCTGTCCTCTTGAAACTTTTTAGTTAGGTGCTTATGGCCTACATATCATTATGGTTCTTTTTACATTTCATTAGCTGCAAAGTTAGCTGGTCAAGTCTACAAATCTTAGGTTGAACTGTATGAAATTGTAGTTTTTGTAGGTAAAACACAGTCACATATCAGCAATTTTATATGATGTGGCCTGTGATTTACTCGCAGGAAGCTATTCAGTCCTCTGCCAGGCGCGGCTGGACAGCTGTCCCCGGCAGCGCCCAGCAGCAATCCTCTCTGCACACACAGCAGAGGAAAACTGGCCGGCGGGGTGCATGGTGCTACTCCCAAGCTTCCCATCTTTGCTGGCCCTTCAGGCCTGGCCTTGGGTGTGTTCTCGCCCCTCACTGGTTCCCTTTCCCACTCCCCAGCTTTCTACATCCTCCTCTGGGTCCCAGCCCTTGCTGGTGCTCGGGTGTGTCCGCTACCCTCCATACTAGCACTTTCCCTTTCTCTCATCGTAACACAACTGTCGTGACCCTTAGTTACCGTCCCGTCTCTTCTTTGAACAGGGATCGCTTGTGCTCTCCCTTTCTGGCCGTCCTGGCACCCGGGCAGAGGGGCACCTCCTTTCCCAACATTCCCCAGAGGCTGTTTTAGGACAAATTGGTGATCCCCCCCAAATAGTTCCATCCCAAGGTTAAATACTGTGCATTTGACGCTTAAAAATCCACTCCTGGAGGGGCGCCCAGGTGGCTCAGTCGGTTAAGCGTCTGACTCTTGATTTCAGTTCAGGTCATGATCTCAGGGTCCTGGGATCGAGCCCTGCATCAGGCTTCGTGCTTCGTGTAGTCTGCTTGTCCCTCTCTGTCCCCCTGCTTGCTTGCTCACGTGCTCGCTCGCTCGCTCTCAAATAAATAAATAAAATCTTTAAAAAAAATTCTGTCCCTGGGAAGCTGTATGTCATCCTGTCTGGTGCTTTCCCTGCTTCTCTTCGCCCGTCTTACCCTCATGAGTTCTACTGCATCTGTATCCCAAACATTCCCCCAACTTTGACTCCACTCTGAAAAGCTACAGGCACACGTGACCAATGGCTCACTGGCAGCGTCGGGGCTGTTTTAAACATATGAACAAAATAGCGCCCAGATCTGTCCTCCCTTAATCCCTATAGGGGTATTTCTACTACGTTATTTCCTCCAAAGAAACCTAGGATTTCTTTCCCCTTTTCCTGCACAGCCCCTACCTTAATCAGCCATGACATCCCATCTGGTGTCTTGGTTCTCTCCATCCTGCCCAGATTTCTGCCACAGACTCCTGTCTGGCGTCCCCACCTCCTGTCTGCCCTTCGCATCCCCTCCACATCTTCAAAACCACTTGTCAGTTCTCAGTGACTGCCCACTGCCGTCGAGACTTGAAAGACCTGAGCTCGCAGACCCGTGGAGGCCTTACCTGATCAGGCTCCCCGCCTCCACCCAGGCTCACCTCCCCCTCTAAACTCTGGCTTTCTCTTCCATTTTGGTTGAACTTCACTTTCCGTGTCATTAACCCATTTAAAGTGAACAATTCATTGTTTCTCAGTCTGTTCACAGGGCTCTATAACCACCACACCTGATGAAGAACATTCTTGTCCCCAACCAGTGGCAGTCACCATTCCTCAGCCATCTCCTCACCCCTTTGCCCCAACCAATAACCTACTTTCTGTCAAAAGTTGCCTCTTCTGGACACTTCACATTAATGGAATCGCACATGTGGCCTTAACATTACAATTTTTCAAGCACATCTGTTTAGAGTTGCCTTCCTCTCTCCCTTTCGTTCGCCTGCCTTCTACTTGCATCAAACTCTGCTCTTATTAGAAACGTAAGGGGAGCCTGGGTGGCACCAGTCAGTCTTGGTTTCAGTGCAGGTCATGATCTCAGGGCCATGAGATCGAGCCCCACATCAGGCTCCATGCTCAGTGTGGAGTCTGCTTGAGATTATTCTCTCTCTGCCCCACCTGCTTATGTTCTCTCTCTCTCAAATAAATAAATTAAAAAAAAAAAAAAAAAAGAGGGACGACCTTTGGCAAACAAAGCTGCATAGCTGTCACTTGGCATTTTGTACCTTTCTATAATTCTTTGAGTTTTCTAACCATGCACTTTTTCATTATTTTTAAAAAGTATTGGGGCACGTGGGTGGCTAGTCGGTTAAGCATCTACCTTTGGCTTAGGTCATGATCCCAGGGTGCTGGGATGGAGCCCCAAGTCGTGCTCTCTGCTCAGCAGAGACTCTGTTTCTCCCTTGGCCCCTCCACTTGCTAGTGCATTCTCTCTCTCTCTCACTCAAGTAAATAAATCTCAAAAAAAAAAGTATCAACAGAAGTTATCTGGGCAGGGAGATTATGGGCCACTTTTTCTTCTTTAAACTTCTGAATCAGAGGGGCACCTGGCTGGCTCAGTAGGGAGAGCATGTGACTCTTGATCAAACTCTTGACCTCAGGGTCGATCTCAGAGCGGTGAGTTCAAGCCCCATGTTGGGCATGCAGCCTACTTTAAAAAAAAAATTGTAAACTTCTGAATAGGAAAAAACAACAAACACATGTTACCATTTAAATATCAAACACATGTAATATTCCCCAAAGTCTTTCTTTTCCTCTAGAACTTTGTGTTCTAATAGCACCCGGTTCTTACCTCAGTTACCCTGTTTGTGCTTGTAACGTGGTTTGCCCATGTTTTCCAGTGGAGTTTCCCTAGGGCCCAGGTGTGCCTTATTTCCGGGCTGATGGGTCCAGGCCATTTCCGGTTTGGGTCCAGGCCTTGCTGTCCTAACTGCCCTGCCCAAGGACTTCTCACCAGGGTGGGTGTTCTCAGGCTGGCATTGCCCATAAGCTGCTCTACTCTGCAGTCTGTATTCTCCATCCAGTGTTTCATAGCACAGCGCTGGGCGTGTGCTGCTTTGACTTCTGTTCTCTCCAAGTCCATTGTAAGCTCCTGGAGGGGCTAAATCCTAGAGTCTTGGGTCTCTCTCAGGGCTAAGGCTTAGGCTTCTGACATACTATGAAATTCTAGGTGTGCTGGAGAATACAAGACAATGTGTTGTCTGCATATAATTGCAACAGGCTTTTAAACCCTCAGTCTATATTTACTTCTGCAGAGATGGAGCCAGTTCTCTTTAGTCAAGATCAACTCAGGAGCTATGCAATTGTTGGTTTCTTTGTATAAAAATATTTGTTTCGGGGGCGCCTGGGTGGCTCAGTCATTAAGCGTTTGCCTTCGGCTCAGGGCGTGATCTCAGAGTCCTGGGATTGAGCCCCACATCGGGCTCCTCCTCTGGGAGCCTGCTTCTTCCTCTCCCACTCCCCCTGCTTGTGTTCCCTCTCTCGCTGGCTGTCTCTCTGTCAAATAAATAAATAAAATCTTTAAAAAAAAAATACTTGTTTCGTTTTTATGAGCAGTGTTAACATAAAACACAATGGATAGGATAATGAAGGATAGACGTGTATGGTAGACTTTTCAGAGCCTTAGAATAGATTAAAAGATGGCTGCAAGTTTCTTGGAGAGGAAGAGTCTCTTTCCTCCCCTACCCCCCACCTTGAGTCTGGGCTGATCTTGGTGACTTGTTTGAGCCACAGAATATGGCAGAAGTGATGTTCTGGGGCTGCGGAGGCTAGGTCAAAAGAACCCTTGTGGAGTCTGACACGTCACCGGAGCCCTAGTCATCATGTAATAAGGCCAGAAACCACGTGGAGAGAGGAGACGGGGACTGGGACCAGCGAAGCCCAGCCTTCTAGTCAACCCCAAGGGCACACGGTCTGTACCGTCTAGTCCTGCTGTCACCTGAATATCCCCAAGCAGCTCTGGCTGTGGGGGACAGGGGAGAAAAATCGCCCAGCCAAGCTCTGCCTGAATTCCTGATACGGAATTGTGAGATATAACAAAATAGTGGTGGTTTTAAGTCACTAAGTTCTGGGATAGTTATGCAGATAGCTGAAACAAACACTCGGTTTAACTTTTTTCCCCTCCAAGTTTGATGCAAACATAGAAACACAATTCGGGGGTATGGGATTTTACTGTGCTGACAGTTGTCAAAGTATGCCAGGCTGAAAAAGAAATACAATAATCCAGAAAAATAACTTAAATTTTATTTTTTTCTAGTTGACTTCTCAAAAATGGTGGCATACTCAAGAGCTCTCGTCGGAGTGGCTTTTTTACATTATCTTCCTTTCTGGACTTTTCCATTCGGATGGTCACTTCTATGAGTGCTTCCTGGTAAGGCTGGGCAATCGGGTAGGCTGTGATTTGTTCAAATTCTTTCTCTTCCTCCTTGTGCGTTGCAGGCCTGTGGAGAGGAGGAGCAGGGGAAGACATCTTCCAAGCACGCAGTCTCTCGCTTCTCTGCTCCGTGAGCTCTCTCCCCCGAATCATTCGATCCTGATGCCCCTTGATCTGCTCCTTTGCCCAGGCTGCCCTGTGCTTTTTGGTCTTAGCTTTGTGGGTTTTCTGGATAGTTTCAGTCTTTTCCTCCTTCCGTAGGGTTAATATTTTGGGGAAGACTGTTTCACTCGGAATCCTTTGAGGGAGGAGCTGATACTTGTGATCTCTGAGGCCTCGGGCCCGTTCGGCCCGGTATATGTGCTTCTCTATGTGGTCCAGCTCCCTCTCAGGCACTAAATAGTCCCATTTTTTAGCACCTCCTGTTTTTTCACTTTGTGGTCTCTCTCTCTCTATTTTAATTTCCCACCTTGGAACCATCGTGTATCTCCATGCTTCTCCCAGCATCATTTCTTGATGTCGTTGATAGTAGTATGCCTCTGCTTTGGCAAACCGGAAGTCAAAAGACACGGCTTTGAGCTGATGGAGTGTTTCATTCTCCTGCTGAGACTTTTGGAGCAAAAACTTCCTCACTTTTGAAGAATGGACATCACCTAAACTCTTGTCAGAGGGAAGTATTAGAAGATTTTTAAGTTAGACGTCCTCTGTTCAGGCCATGACATAGATCACAAGTGGCTAGAAGCTCTGCCTGGCACTCTGACACCATGTCCCTGATGGGGTGCCTCTTAGCCACATTCCCCGGCTTTCTCTTAAACCTCCCATACTCCCCTCCCCCAGGGTCCCCTTCCGGTTGAAGAGTTCGCCTTAGACTTCCTTGAGAAAACAGAAGCACTCAGTCAGGAACGCCCTCCTTTTCCCAGTGCCAGAACAACCACACTGCATCGATCCTGGACTCGGCCTTTACAACAGGAACATTGCCCCTCTGTCTGTCAAAAGCCAGTTCTCCCACCTGTCCTCGTGAAGCTTCAGGAACTCCAATTTGCAATTACCAAATTCTCTTTCCTGCTTCATCGAAATTTCCCCTGTACTGGATCACTCCCATCAGCATAAAAATATGTTCCAGTATATACATATATCATCTTTAAACAGAAAAGGAAAACGTTTCCTTTACCGCACATCCCATCTTGGCTCCCTTTCCCCGTGTGCCATGAAGCAGATACCTAGAACCCCTCTCCTCTTCCCTATCTCCCAGTTCCCCCTCGGTCTTCCTCGGTTGGCTTTCCATGACCCCACTGCCCCCAGACTGCTCTCATCTAGGTTGTGAGGGATCTCCACAGCAACAAATTCAGGGGTCCTGTCCCTGTCATACTTGACCTCAGCAGCATTTTACAGAGTTGAGTACTTTACTTTCCTCTGGCTTCCAGTCTGTGGCCAAGGGCATGTGACCAAGACTATCTTGGACCCCCCTAGACTGTTTCAGCCATTAGCCAAATATCCCCAGGTGACTGAACAGCCTTTCATTCTCTTCCTACCTCATGGCCACACCCTGCCGCCTACTTTGCTGGTTCTGTCTTTTAAATGTAATGTAAGAAAATACAACAGAAATTGTCACTTAAGATGAGCATAGTCTCATTTAGACTTTCTTGGACAACGACAGTCTCAGTCATTCAACAAGGTGACCTACCATGTGTCAGGGACTGCTCTAGAGGGGGCAAGAAGGGATGAGCAAGACCGTGGAGGCATACAAGACTGCCCTGTACTCAACTCTCAACTTCACCCCTAGATACAATCTACTTAACATCTCCACTTGACTCTTCTTCCAAAGTGTTTCCTTCTCTTTCCCCCTTCCCAGTCCTGTCCCCACTAACTTCAAAATGTCCCTAGCCTAGTGTAGCAGCCTAGGTAGCTTCCCTGAAGCCACGCTTCTCTCTCTCTGCCCCAGCCCCATCGGACCATGCACACAGCAACTGGAGTGATCTTTGTGTCACACAAATCTGAGCAAGTCCCTTCCCTGCACTGAAACCTAGGATAGTGTCCTGTTATTTTAGGAGAAAATCCCAAATCCCAGTGTGGCTTTCATAATTTCGCTCCTGACTGCCTTTCAGCTCGACTGCTTGCCCACTCTGCTGCAGCCACCCTGACTTTTCTGTTCTTCAAAAACTATTGTCTTTGCCATCTGAATATTTTCACGTGTTCCTCCTTCATATAATCCCAAACACACAATACAGCAACTCTGACTACAGTGCTAACGTAACTTAACTTTTAGCTTAAATGCTACTTCCTCAGACCTTCCACGTATTCAATAAAATAAAATCCCAGCCCATCTTTCACGACCCTTATCACAATCTTTCACCCTCACTTGCCTCGGCCCTGTGGTGGCACAAGCGATGTTTGTATTGTTCAGTGCTGTCCAGCCGGAACCAAGCCTAAGACACAAAGCCCTCTGGCTTGAAATACTCAGGCCCTTTCTGCCTTGGGAAGAAACTTTTTATGATGGTATTACTGGCTCCAAAGTTCATGGCAAATATATTTCCTCACCCTAATCTTCTTTTCTAGTGGGGACTGGGAACCCACTGCAATCCGAGGGTCCTGAGTGTTTTGGGCCCAGGCCAATCTGGAAGATTAAAAAGAGAAATCACACTAGGATCCGGAGAAAGTTTTCAGAAAACATGGCCCTGGTGCAAAATGAGGTAGGGAGTTGATTTGGGACTCACTTTTCACACGCTTGTCATACTCTTTTCAATAGCAAGAGGTATTTCTCTGTGCCGGTAGTAATAGGCAGGACTACGGCTAACTTGTAGCATTCCTTGAAGCAAGGAAGGAATGCTCTCTGATAAATGTATGAACAAAGAGCCCTATTGAGTTTGAGGTTGAGACTAACAGAAATACCCTTACTTTAACACTGGACTGGGGGAGGCTGAGTTGCTATTTCAAATTCCAAAAACCACTATTTGTATAATTTTTGGTAGAACAAAGAACCTTACCATTGATAATAAGCTCTCAAAGCTGGTCAGTCTCTTTTAAGTTCAGTTATGCATAAAATTATATAGTACAACTTATAAGCTACGTTAATTTCCAACAGCAGCTAACTGTGACATATTTCATGATTCTTGTCAAAGGTTTATATTTTACATAGATGTCAAGAAAGTTTGTTTTTTTTTAATCTGATGCAGAAAACTACAGCCAAGAAATCTGTAGTCACATTTAGGTATCCTAGAGAACTCTTATTTCTTAACCTGCTTAGTTAGCAAATGGGTTTGGTGTTTAGTAACCTGGGTTGTAAATATTGTTTCCCTGAGTTCTCTTTGCAGCAAAAGAGGATTTTATAATATAGACTGATAAAAAACAAAACTATAATTACCGTGTAAGTAAAACTAATTTCTTAAACAGACTCCTACTTCTGCTTTCATGTTTTTCTTTCCTAAGAGGTTCTTACAATATCTCCATAACAGCGTCTACTGAGCTTACTATATACTGGGTGATGTGCTGAGGCCTTAAGTGGGCCCTTTCACTTCGTCTCCCAAACGGTCCATGAAGGAGGCACTCGTCAGGCCTCGCTGCAAAGACAACCGAGGCCAGAGAGCTTCCGTGACTCGTCAGTTTCAGAGGCAGGATGTGCGCCTGCGCGACTCCAGAGCCCATCATTTTCGTTCCTGTGCTACACTTGTTCACAGGTAAATGAACGTTCTCCTGCGTTTAACTCAAAACGGAAGGAAATGATACCTACTGTTCTTCCGCACTCAGATCCAACCATTCTGAGTCTGTCACCAGAGGACGGCGTGAGGATGGGGTCCGCGCTGCCAGTCGGTCCTTCCGTGGGCTCCCCCAGCACCCTCCCCGCCCGGCGTCCGTGGCCGCCCCTCCAGTAGCCATCCGCTGCGGATCTTCCGTGTCCTTTTTCTCTGCCAGTGCCCTATCCATCGCCAGCTTTGCGAACAACATGCTTGCTTCTTCGCCCTCTCCCTCACAGCGTCCGCTTTCGCAGCGCTGGGCCCCAGTCTCTCATTCTCCGTGGTGCAAAGGTCCTGTTCTCCAGCCAGCGCCTTCCCGGCCCTCTTTCCGCCTTTCCGCTCGCCACTGCTCATCCTTCAGGAGGGTGACAATCATGGTTGCCCTTGATTTCTAGGGCAACCAGAGGCAGTCACAGCTTCTGTATGTGTCATCACCATCCTAGACTGAGACTACTGTGAGGTGGTAGGTGAAGACATCGTCTGGCTGGTAGGGAATGCACTCCAGTGTGAGCTGGGCTGAATGGCGGCAGAGAGAAAGTGCAAGGGGCTGGGTTTCACGGATACCGACAGCCCTTCTCGGTGTAGCTGGAGAAAGCATCTTCCAAGGCAACGGGAGCGTCTTCGTCATTTTTGTTTGTCTGGATTTTTTTTGGGGGGGGGGAATATATATTATGTATCTTCCATAGACATGTAATCAGTAGACAGCCGGGGAAGGGGGATCCTGCACGCACAGTCCCAGTAGCTGGCGGAGGGTGGACGGCTGTGCAGGTGGCCTGGTCACGTGGTCTCACCATCACTCAGGTGGTGTGTCACTCCACCAAATGCTGCTGCAAAATGGAGGTTTTGAGCTCTACTCCTCTTTAATCTACTTTTAGCCACATATTTAATTATGTTCATAACTGGTCATTACTTAAGGATAAAAAAGCAGACAATACACCAATGTCAAAATACAAATTAATGAAATGATTCTGCATATTCAAGACACTTGTCGCCATATATTTAAGCTGCGGATGTCCAAATAAAGTCCTCATTGTTTCTACTTCTCGAAATGTCTCTACTTCTTAAAATGTGAAAAGAGAAAATACAGTGATTAATTACAACCTGGTTTCTTACCTATTAAAAATAAAACGTATCCCTCCCCAAATATGCTGTATGCAAAGATGTGCTTGACACCACAGCCCTGAACTCATTCAGAAATGAAACAATTAGGAAAGTAAATATGGGTATTTTATCAAAAAGAATTTCGAACAGCAAGTCATGACAGTGATTTCTGTCGATTTTCATACCAAAACCTTGAATTACATTACGACCTACATTTTAATATTCACAAGATACCATTTTAACACTGATAAAATGTCATGTCACTCAGACATCAAACTCATGTGCTATTAGTTCAGCTAAAATTTGTATACGCCTGTGACATGACAGCATCGTACTACACCCAGTTCCTAGTATTCACTGACTATGAGCCAGGCACTGTGTGAAGTGCTAAAAGAAAGGGGCACCTGGGTGGCTCAGTCGGTTAAGTGTCTACCTTCAGCTCAGGTCATGATCCTGGGGTCCTGTGATCGAGCCCTGCACTGGGCTCCCTGCTCAGTGTGAAGCCTGCTTCTCCCTCTCATTCTGCTGTTCCCCCTCCTTATGTTCTCTTTCTCTCAAATAAATAAAATCTTTAAAAAAATTAAGTGTTTAAAGGTAATATCTTATTTACCCTCCTGAAAGCTGAATACAGCCTTTTTTTTCTTTAAATTAGAGAGCAAGAGTGAGCATGAGCAGGGTGAGAGGAGTGCAGAGGAAGAGGGAGAGAAAGAAACTTAAGAGACGCTACACCCAGCATGAAGCCCAATAGGGGGCTCGATCTCACCACCCTGAGATCATGACCTGTGACAAAATCAAGAGTCAGGCAGATGCTTAACCAACTGAGCCACCCAGGCACCCCTAGCCTCCTTTCTGATAAAGAAAAATATGCAATTCCTAATATGAGCCTCTTTTTAAGTAAGGAATCAGCTTAATTAAAACACAAAAGACAATCATGTGGACCTAAAAGTACTTTTCCTTTAAGTATTATGCTTTGAATTGTTTCTTTTTCCTGATAAGAGAAACAAGGGAGGAAGGCTATAAGCCAGGGAGATAAATCACCTGAGGGCAAATCAGGTTGAAACACAGTATCAGCAAGACTAGACTTTGCCCTAACATAAACAAAAGGTGGCCTGAGCTGTGAGCAATATAAAAAGAACTCTTTGCTAACAAGTATTTTATCATATACCTAAATTTTAATCTTTTGTCAAAAGTCATGAAATGTGTTTGAGTACTTATGAGAAATCCTCACTGGGGAAGGAGAGGATAGTGGTTCCTGAGCTGACATTATCCTTAACCACTTATGACACGGAACTTGAAACAAACCAGAGTGTCATCATGGACGAACCGCTGGCATTGGAAACCGCACGCTGCCTACTGACTCTATTTTGCAGGAGTTTGAAAACAAACTTAAATAAAAAATAAAAGTGCCTCTGATAGTACCTAAACATTAAACACTGATACTCCAACCACCCTATTCGGTAATGTTATTCTTCTGCCCATTTCCCATAGGAGGAGAGGTTTTCTTGCTGAGAAGTTTAAGATTTTTTTTTTTTTTTTTTGTATGTTTTAGGTACCAGTCCTTTAGCAGGAATGTGTTTTACTAAGACTTTCTCCCGGTCTATGACTTGTCTTTTCATTCTTTTGCAGTATCTTTTGCCAAGCAGAAGTTTTTAATTTTAATAAAGTACAACTTAATTTTTTCTTTCATGGGCCATGTTTGAGCATTCTACCTAAAAAGTCATCGCTAAGACCAAGGTCACCTAAATTTTCTCCTATGTTGTCTTCTAGGGGTTTTAGTTTTGTGCTTTACATTTAGGCTTATGATCTATTTTGAGTTAATTTTTATTAAAGGTAAAAGGTCTATGTCTAGATTTATTTATTATTTTATTTTGCATGTGGATCCTCATTTCCAGCACCATTTGTTGAAAAGACTATTTTTTCTTCATTGAATTGCCTTTGTTCCTTTGTCAAAGATCAGTTAACAATATTTGTGTGGGTCTATTTCTGGGCTTTCTATCCTGTTCTATTGATCTATTTGTTCTTTCACCAATATCACACTGTCTTGATTACTGTAGCTTTGTAGTAAGTTAAAGTCTGGTAGAGTCAGTCCTCTGATTTTGTTTTCTCCTCTGACACTGTTTTGGTTATTCTGAGTCTTTTCCCTCTTCATATGAATTTTGGAGTCAGTTGGTCAATACCCACAAAATAACTTGCTGGGACTTTTATTAGGACTACATTGAATCTAAAGATGAAGTTGGGCAGAAATGACATCTTAACAGTATTCATATTCCTGTCAATGAACATGGATCATCTCTCCATATATTTACATCTTCTTTGACTTGTTCCATCTGAGGTCTGTAGTTTTCCTTTTATAGATCTTATACATATTTTTTTAGATTTATACCTATTTCATTTTTTTCTGGTGCTAATGTAAATGGTGTTTTTAATTTCAAATTCCAATTGTTCATTTCTGATATATAGGAAAGAGATTGGCTTTTACCATATCAACCTTATATCCTTCAACTTTGCTATAATTGGTTATTAGTTCCAGAATTTTATTGTTGTTGATTCTTTGGAATTTTCCATTTGGCCAATCATGTCATCTGTGGACAAAAACAGTTTTCTTTCTTCCCAAACCATAAACCTTGTATTCCTTGTTTATTGCATTAGCTGGGACTTACTTCCAGCGTGATGTTGAATAGCTGTGGTGAGAGGGGACATCGTTGCCTTGTTCATGATCTGAGAAAGCAACTAGTTTCTCACCAGTAAGTATGAGAAACTAGTTGTAGGTTTTTTGGTAGATGTTCTTTATGAAGTCAAATTGAGGAAGGTCCTCTTTATTCCTAGTTTGCTGAGAGCTTTTATCATGAGTAATTGTTGGACTTTGTCAAACACCTTTTCTGCATCTGCTAATAAGGTATTATTTTTCTACTTCAGTGCGTTGACATCGATTACATTGTTTTGAAAGGTATAATAGCATACAATTCTTTTTATGTATAGTTGAGTTCCATTTATTATTATTTTTTTTTGAGGATTTTCACATCTATGTTCATTAGAGATACTGGTCTGTAGTTTTCTTGTAATGTCTTTGGTTTCGGCATTAGGTAATGCTGGCCTCATAGAATGGGTTAGAAAATTTCCTTTGCTTCTATTTTCTGGAAGAGACTATAGAGAGTTGGTATAATTTCTTCCTTAAATGTTTGGTAGAATTTACCAATGAACCCATCTGGCCCCAGGGCTTTCTGTTTTCAAAGGTTATTCATTATTAATTCCATTTCTTTAGACATAGACCTAATCAGGTTATGTATTTCTTCTTGTGTGAGTTTTGGTAGATCGCATCTTTCAAAGAATTAATGCATTTCCTATAGGTTATCATATGTATGGACATAGAGTTGCTCATAACATTCCTTTGTTATACTTCAAATGTCCATGGGATCAGTAATAATGGTTCTTCTTTCATTTCTGATAGTGGCAATTTGTCTTCTCATTTTGTTTTAATTTGCCTCACTGGAGGTTTATCATTACTGATCTTTTCAAAGAATTAACTTGGTTTTGTTGAATTTCTCTATTGATTTCTTATAGTTTCATTTAGTTTTGCTAGTTTTCATTTAATTTTTTCTGCTTTTTTAAAAAAAGATTTTATTTATTTATTCATGAGAGAAAGAGGCAGAGGGAGAAGCAGGCTCCCCGTGGAGCAGGGAGCCTGATGCGGAACTTGATCCCAGGACCCAGGGATCATGACCTGAGCTGAAGGCAGACGCTTCACTAGCCTCTTTACTCGTTCTTATTGCATGGGGATTGAGCCACCCAGGCCCCCCTCTGCTTCTTTTGGATTTAATTTGCTCTTCTTTTTTTCTAGTTTCCTGAGGTAGAAGCTTAGATTATTGATTTTAGATCTTTTTTCTAATATATGCATTCAATGCTATAAATACCCTCTAAGCACTGCTTTTGCTGCATCTCACAAACTGGGTAAGTTGTACAGTTGATCCTTGAACAACACTTATGCACAGGTCCTTATTTGTGGATTTTGAGAAATAAATACTGTATTTTCTCTTCCTTGTAACTTTCTTAATAACATCTTTCTCTAGATTACTGTAACAATATAGTATATAATACACAGAACACAAAAATATGTATTAAGACTCTGTTATTAATAAGGCTTCTGTCAACAGTAGGGTATTACTAGTTGTTTGGGGGGAGTCAAAATTTATATATGGAGTTTTGACTGGATTTTTAACCCCAGTATTGTTCAAGGGCCAATTGTTTTTCATTTAGTTCAAAATATTTCTGAACTTCTTTGATCCAAGTGTTGTTTAGAAGTGTGTTGTTTAATCTCTAAATATTTTGGAATTCTCCAACTACCTTTCTGCTGTTGATCTCTAGTTTAATTCCATTATGATCTGAAAGCATATTTGTATGGTTTCTATTCTTTATGGCACAGAAGGTGGTCTATTTTGGTAAGTGTTCCATGTGAACTTGAGAAGAGTATGTATTCTGCTGCTGTTGGATTAGGTATTCTATAGATGTCAGTTAGATCCAGTTGATTGATGGTGCTGAGTTCCATCATGACCTTACTAATTTTCTGCTGTTGGATCTGTCAGTTACCAATATACGGGTATAGAAGTCTCTAAATATCATAGTGGATTCATCTATTTCTCCTTGCAATTCTCAGTTTTCACCTCACATATTTGCCACGCCGTAACTAGGTGCATATACATTAAAAATTGTTTTCTTGGAGAATTGACCACTTAACATCATGTAATGTCCTCCTTTATCCCTAACTTTCCTTGCTCTGAAATTTACTTTGAATTTAATGTAGCCACTCCAGCTTTTGTTTGACTAGTTTTAACAGCAGTATATCTTTCTTCATCCTTTTACTTTTAATCTTTGTTTTTACGTTTAAAGTGGGGTTTTTTGTGCAGATAACAAAGAGTTGGGTCTTATTTTTTTTTATCCAGACTGACAGTCTTTTAATTGCTATATTTAAACCACTAACATTTAAAGTGATCGATATAACTGGATTACTATCTACCATATTTGTTACTGTTTTCTAGTCATTGCTCTTGTTCTCCTTTCTTTTTTGTCTTCCATTCTTTTCCTGCCTTCTCTGATTTTAACTGTGCATTTCAAAATTCTATTTTTTTCCTACTCTCTTAGCGATTATTCTTTCTTTTCTAAATGATTGTCCTTGAGTTTGCACTATACATTCACAACTAATCCAAGTTCTCTTTCAAATACTACTACATCACTTTATAGGCAGGAATATTCAAATATGCTATAATGGACAAAATGAATGAAGTCTGTCTTAATGAGTACTGATATGTAGCAAGGAACCTTCAAGTTTGAGGAGGAACTGGAGAAACCAAGAGGGGCCCTGAGAACCTCCTACATGCTACATAGCTATCCCTTAGGTTTTTCCCCATTGTGTGAGGCACAAGTGACGCTTAGTAATATAACAGATCATGCACTACCAAGAAACCTCTTCAACTTAAGCAGGCATGTATGCAACATAGTGGACCTTGGAGTTAAGAATGTTAAAACTGACCTCAAAAGGTTACCTCTGTTTCTCCAAGTTTCATGATTTCACTTTTCAAAACACTGCAAAAAGATAATCAGCTTCACTGTTAACGAGGAAAAATATAATGACAGGCAATCTTAAATTATCTATGCATCTAAAGATTAAGGAATATTACCAGTTCCTTCCTCCCCTCCATTATAAAATTGTTGTTATTTACTTACCCATAAACTTATAAAATTACTGTGTGCAAGTTGCTATTATTATTTTGAACCACCTGTTATCTGTTAGAGCAATTAAATTTTTAAAAATGAAAAATCTGATTTTATCTCCATATATTCCCTCTCTAATAATGCTTTTCCTTTATGTGGATTAGATTCTGACCTATATTATCTTCCCTCTTTCTGAAGAATTTAACATTTCATGCAAATCAGGTCCACTGGTGACAATTCCCTCCATTTTTGTTTGTCTGAGAAAGTCTTTACAGGAATACCTTGTTTTAGTGCACTTCACCTTACTGTACTTTGCAGATACCGTGTTTTTTAGAAATTGAAGGTTTGTGGCAACCCTGCATTGAGCAAGTTTATTGGCAATACTTTTCCAGCAGTATTTGCTCACTTTGTGTCTCTGTGTCACATTTTGGTAATTCTTGTGGTGTTTTAAATTTTTTTGTTATTATACTTGTTATGGTGATCTGTGATCAGTGATGAGGACTGGCTGAGAGTTCAGATGGTGGTTAGCATTTTTTAGTAACAAAGCATTTTAAATTAAGGTATGTACTTTTTGTAAAGACATAATGCCATCACACATTTACTTTTATGTGCACTGGGAAACCAAAAAAATCCCTTTGATTTGCTTTATCACAGTATTTGCTTTACTGCCATGGCCTGCAACTGAACCACAATATCTCAGAGGTATGGTTACACTTCTCTTTCACTTTTGCAGGATAATTTCGCTGGATACAGAATTGTAAGTTGGTGTTTTTTTTTTTTTCCCCCAACACTTTAAATATTTCACTACTCTCTCTTCTTGCTTGCATGTTTTCCAGAGAAAAGTCCAAGGTTGCTGCAAGGATACTGCCATGAGATAATGATGTGATGGTGAGAACACCTGTACAGTACACTTGACTGAACCCAGTTAAGGCCTCTCTGTATACAAACTTATTTTTTTTTTTTAAGATTTTATTTATTTGAGAGAGAGAGACACAGAGATAGCAAGAGAGAGCAGGAGTGGGAAGGAGGGAGAAGCAGGTTCCCTGCTGAGCAGGGAGCCCAATGCAGGGCTTGATCCCAGGATCCCACGATCATGACCCGAGCTGAAAGCAGACACTCAACCGAATGAGCCACCCAGGAGCCCCCCTATACAAACTTTTAAGATTTAGGTGCTCAATAGCCATGGCTAGTGTGGTGGTGTGGGAATCCATTCATCTTGCTGCTGCCCAAGACAAGCCTCATAAGTTCCCTTTGCTTATTAAGACTTCCACCAAGTGGGGGCACCTGAGTAGCTCAGTTGGTTAAGCATCAGACTCTTGATTTCGGCTCAGGTCCTGATTTTATGGCTTGTGAGATGGAGCCCCATGTTGGGCTCCATGCTCAGTGTGTATCTGCCTGGATATTCTCTCCCTCTGCCCCTCCCATCTTGCATGTATGCTTGTAAAAACAAACAAAAAAATGCCACCTACCAACCTGGAGTGATCTGCCTCTACCTTTGGTCTCTCCCTGCCCTCCACACACACTCTCTTTTGTCTCTTACTAGTTGTGTGATCTTGAGCTGGTTATTTAGCCTCTCTGGTCTTCATTTCCTATGTTGTGAAGTTACTGTAAGAATTAAATGAGTTAACACATATGTCTAGGACATTGGCATTATAAGCTCTAGATTGGCATTCCCTGGCAGAGGTTAGTCTAAGGCTTGGGATAAGGTTGGGACATAAGTGAATTGGTACAGGACTATAACAAGAAAAGCAAAAAGCCTCCTGGCCTCCTACTTTCTGTCTGAGCATGGTATCTGCTGTCTTTGTTTCATCCCACACCCTTTTACTTTCCTCCAAAATGAACAGCCTGTCTGGGAAAGGACCAGGAATATTCAAATATGCTATAATGGACAAAATGAATGAAGTCTGTCTTAATGAGTACTGATATGTAGCAAGGAACCTTCAAGTTTGAGGAGGAACTGGAGAAACCAAGAGGGGCCCTGAGAACCTCCTACATGCTACATAGCTATCCCTTAGGTTTTTCCCCATTGTGTGAGGCACAAGTGACGCTTAGTAATATAACAGCTCATGCACTACCAAGAAACCTCTTCAACTTAAGCAGGCATGTATGCAACATAGTGGACCTTGGAGTTAAGAATGTTAAAACTGACCTCAAAAGGTTACCTCTGTTTCTCCAAGTTTCATGATTTCACTTTTCAAAACACTGCAAAAAGATAATCAGCTTCATTGTTAACGAGGAAAAATATAATGACAGGCAATCTTAAATTATCTATGCATCTAAAGATTAAGGAATATTACCTTTTTATACTTTCCTCCAGACTGTTACTCCCTAAAAAAAATCCTCTTTGAAATAGGGGCTGCAAACTGGGAGTCCATAGGCTGAATTCAACCTACATAAACGTTTTGTTTGGCCTGTACAGTTTAAAAAAAAAACAACAAAAAACTTTAAAAATAACATTTAAAAATTGTACATTAAAAAAATCAAGATTTTCATCTTTTGTTTAAAAATTATACATGTGGTGGCAATAGGCTTATAGTGGCACAAGGCCGCTACTGGCTCTGAAAGTTGTTTGATTTAAAAACATTAAGCATTCAACTCACCTACGCCGGCCATTCACAGAACACCCGCATGTGTACCTGTATATGGCATTTAAAAGTGAACTTGCTGGTTTGGAAGAAACCTGAGCTGGCCACCCACATGTATGCCAGGGACGGCCCGTGAATAGTTAACTTTTATACTGAGTTCTGCAGGAAATAACTAAGTCATAACCTCCGTGCCTCAGTTTCCTCATCTGTAAAACGGAGCTGACAATGAGCCAATTGTAGGAATGCTTGGCAAGGAATTAGGCAAAGGGCTGGCCCTAACTTCGGGCCCGGGGGCGCGACTACCACCCTCGCTAAGGTCTCCGCAAGCTCCGGCACTAGCAGAGACCGGGACCCCGAGGAGGCGCTAGGGGCGCGGGTCGTGGGGCTGGGACGCACCAGCTAAGCTTCGTCCTCCTCCCCTCCCCGCCGCGGGCCCCCGCGCTCAGCCGAGGTCGGCCCCAGGGCGCCGAGAGGCGTGGCCGGCCCCTGCAGACTCTGGAGGCGGCCATGGCCTCGGTGGTGGAATACAAGGGGCTGAAGGCCGGCTACCACTGCGGCTACTGCGACTGCGAGGAGGGCAAGGTGTCCTGCGGTGAGTGTCCCCACGGATGGGGCTGGCGCGGCCGCCTGGCGTCCGACCCTCGCACCGCCCGCCGCGCCCTGCGCCAGCCCCTCGCCTGGGAGCGCACAGGCCCGACTCCCCAAACCCCCACTTCCCTCTCCCAGACGGTCCTTCCCAGATTATTTCCCTTCATGATCCTCTATCCTTCTCACCCTCACCGAAGATGGCGGTCTCGGTTAGAGAAGGAGCGGAAATAGCGAAAGGCTGCCCTCGGTCAAGATGGCGCGGGCGGCGTCAGCGTGCGGGACTCCAGGCGAACCCGGCCTGCGGGCGCCCGAGCAGCTTCGCGCGCGCTTCGGGGACTCCCGGGTGGCGCGGAGCATTGTGGGGTGGCGGCGGTGGCGGCGGTGGCGGCGGGGCTGGGCTGGGTCGCGTCGCGTTCGGAGGGCCGGGGCCATGGCTTCCTGGGCCGCTCTTTCGCCCAGCATCGTGGAGTATTTCGAGGGCGAGGACTCCTACCGCTGCGGCTATTGCAAGAATGAGTCGGGCAGTCGCTCCAATGGTGAGCGGGCCGGCGGGCGGGGGAGGGCGTCGCGGCCTCGGGGTCTGCGCGGCCGGCGGGCGTCCTCTGGGGTCGCGACACCCTGGCCCGGGCCGACCGGCTCGAGCGACGCGCGGCGGCTGGAGCCTCCGGCTAGGTCCTGTACCGAGACAGGTGTACGGAACGCGGCTTGCGGGTTTGGGCTGTGGCTGTCGATTAGAAACGGACCTCAGCTCTGATTCATCAGGGAAGCATCTAGGTGCTTATCCTTCACGCAGGTGCTGGGACGTGCGAGATAATGATTGTCTTCCCGTAGCCCAAAGTATGGAAACAGGTGTCCGTCTTCAGTCAGTAGGAGACGGTTAAATATGTGACAGCATGCGGTGCCAGGGAGCAGTGTAGTGCGGTCAGTTCCGCTGGGGCGGGCCTCTAAGTGCTGATGCTGAAGTGGGATCATCCCCAGTTGTAAGCAGAATGCGGCGTGTCGGGTGGACTTTTTGTATAGAAAGAGGTGTGTGTGCATACGTGGGCATGGGCATCTGGATAAAATGTCTGGAAGAGTATACAAGACACTGATGACCGACCACAAGCGCTGCTGGCGAGGGAGCCTGTTTGTGCTAATGTGTCTGAAAATTTTACCAGGTGCTTATATGCCTTGTCATTCCTCCACCCACCTCCAGAACGACAACAAAGCCAGCTTTCTCTTCTCTTCTCTTCTCTTCTCTTCTCTTCTCTTCTCTTCTCTTCTCTTCTCTTCTCCCCCCCCCCCCACCCCCGTCATAGTTCAGGTTTCTTTCGGAAGACTTGTTGTAAACAAAACATTGTGTTTATTTCCTGCTGTGTCATGCGTTGGCAGATATAAAATCTTTTATTTTAAGGAATAGCCCAGCGTTGTGGAAAATGGGATAACCACGAAGATACAGATTTAGGTAGTTTCCATTAAAAAAAATATATAAATGCCCTACAGCAGGGGAATGATTTGGACGATTATGGTATGTCCGTTTACTCATCAATTGAAATTGTGTATTAGATGCTTGTAGGTAAGAGGGAGCAGAATGTAATATAATGCAGTGATTGGAGTGATGGTTATGAAGATGAGCTAAAGCACAAAAACGTTTAGAGTGTAGGGTTAAATGGAGAAAAACAGGATGCAGATGACGTTTGTGACATGATCACAGTTCTGGGAGAATAAAAACCCAGGAGAAACACACCAACTGGTGGCAGTGGTTCCCTTAGGGTATTAGAGATACCTCCCTTTTTCAGAATTTTAGTATTGTGACTACAGTATGTAATAAGCACTTTGTATTAAAGGTGTCTAAAATGAATATTTTCATAGATCCTTAATTATTTTCCCAGTAATTTTAGTAAGAGGAAATGATTAATATAGATGTCCTTTGTCTAAAGTCCTGTGGAAGAAACCTGCTTTCACCCTTCTCACCTGAAGAGAGAACTGTGAATTTCCATTATATTTAATTGTGATCATCTTTACCATAGGGCACCCCACCTTTTAGGTAGGTAGGTTATTCCTATTTTATAGATGAATTTGAGGTTCATAAAGTAACTCACTGTTAGTGAGTGCCTGCCAGGCTCCTGGACATTTCTATTTCTGCGTATATCTTATACTATCAAGCCTACCTCTGTCTACATACCTCTGATGCAGTTTGCTGTTCACAAGAGAAAAATTTACTCTTCATTTAACATTAATTCGAATATACTTCTTAATGTTTTTTCATTATCTTCATTTTTTTCATGGTTGCATAATTATTCCATCATATGGATAATATCATAGTCCTGTAATCATTTTTCTGTTTCTGGGCATTTCGATTACTTTCAGTTTTTATACTTAAAAGGAATATTGCTATACACTTTTGTTCTGTTTTCAATATCCAGGACTATGCTAAAAACATAAAAATCAGGAAAATTTATATGCTTAAGAAAACATTTGCTTTCATGGGACACTGTATCAAAAACTAAGGATGTACTGTATGGTGACTAACATAATAAAAAATTTAAAAAAAAGAAAACACTTGCTTTTCAATTCTTCTGAAAAGACCAGCTTATTAAATTATTGGGGATATTATTATGGTTTAAAAGTGTGATATAATCTAATTGCTGTAAGGATCTTAAATATGTGATGTCATAGAGACTATTGGCTAATCCTGAATTAAATATAGTCCCTTGGATGTGTTTGATTTTTAAAATTAAGATAAATATCTTTTCCATTTGTATTGTATGTCAAACAAGTACGAAGTATGTGCAAACTTTCATTTCTCCAGTGTGAGCTAGGTTTTTTTTTTTTTCTTACTTCAGTATTCACATTTAAAGAATGCTTTGAATTTAAAAAAACAAGTTCAACTTCCTATAATTAACATGGCCCATGGCACTTATTTTTTCAGGCATGTGGGCGCATTCAATGACAGTACAGGATTATCAGGATCTTATAGATCGAGGATGGCGAAGGTAAAGCTCTTTCTTTCTTTATTTTTTGAAAGTTTTATTTATTTGTCAGAGAGAGAGAGAGAGTGAGTGTTCGCACAAGCAGGGGGAAGCGGCAGGCAGAGGGAGAAGCAAGCTCTCTGCTGAGCAAGGAACCCGATGTGGGACTCGATCCCAGGACCCTGGGATTATGACCTGAGCCAAAGGCAGAGGCATAACCGACCGAGCCATCCAGGCGTCCCAGTAAAGCTCTTTAATACAAAGATACTTCTCTTGTTACTCAGGTCCTTCTTATAATTGCAAAATATTGTTTGCCTTTAAAATGTTTTCCTGTTTTTGGAAAGAGGTTTAAGAAATCTTCTTATTGTATTTCTCCTTGCTCCCTGCAATGGAGTGAATATTCGTGTGTAATTCTCACTCCCTTCCCCAAATACATATGTTCAATCCTAACCCCCACTTTGATGGTATTTGGAGGTGAGCTTTTGGGAGGTGATTAAGTCAGCGGGTGGAGTCCTCACAGATGGGGTTCATGCCCTTGTAAGAGAGATCCCAGAGAGCTCCCTTGCCCCTTCTGCCAGGTGAGGTTACAACAACAACATGAATCAGGAAGCTTATCTTTACCAGACATAAAATATGTCAGCACCTTGGTCTTGGACTTCCCAACCTCCAGAACTATGAGGAATACATTTTGTTGTTTATAAGCCACTCAGTCTGTGGCATATTGTTATAGCAGTTTGAACAGACCAAGATGTTCCCTCCTCCCCCACAAAATAATTTAGTATACCTGTAGTAAATATATGTTTCTAAGAAAGGATTCTTTTTTCCTTTTCAACGCATCTATAATACTGTTATCATCTTTTACACAATAATTCTTTGATGTCATCTGTTACTTTGTTTAGATTTTTTGCTTGTCTCAGAAATGTCCTTTTTTTTAATGGTGTATTTGAGTCAGGATTCCATTTAGGTCCACACTTCGCCTTTGATGGCTAAGTTTTTTTGGTAATTGGTTTTATATAGATAATTTTAGAATATATGAAGTTCCTTATATAAATGTAAACAGTGCTTATTCCCCAGAAGACATGGGATTGAGCACAGCAAATAAAACTTCACACCTTTTCGTACACTTAATAATGAGGCCCAAAGGTAGATCTAGGTTGGATGTTGATGGTATGCTATGATGAACTTCTTTTTTAAAAGGTGGAGGGGAGCCATCGAAAGCTTTATGTCAGAATTGTGATGGAATTTGTGTTTTGGAAATGATCATTCAGGGGGCAGAGAGGTATTTGAGGGGGTGATTGCGAAGGCAGGAAGACTCGTTCCAGAGATCACCGCAGGGTCTGGATGTGAGATGGTCATCTCATGACGATGCTGCCGTCATCAGTGAGTGGCTGTGGGTTAGAAGACAGATGGGAGGGGACAGACGTAGGGTACATTTTAGAAGTAGAAAGCTTGCTGACTGGATATAGAGGTGCTTTAGAGGGAGGAATCGGAGATGACTCTCAGGTTTCTGACTCAGGAACCAAGCTTGTGTATGTTTGCTTGTGTGGCCATCACAAAATACCACCGATTGGGTATCTTAAATGACAGGAATCTATATTGTCACAGTACTGGAGGCGGAAATTTCCAAAATCCTGGTGTCTGCAGCTTTATTTTTTCTGAAGGCTCTTCCTAGGCTTGTACGTTGCTGCTGTCTTCTTGCTGTGGCCTCATGTGGTCCTTTCTCTTTGTGTATATATGCCTGGTGCCTAGTGTCTCTTTGTATTTACAGTTTCCTTTTCTTCTTTTTTTTTTTAAAGATTTTTATTTATTTATTTAAGAGAGTACAGGTGGGGAGTGGGGAGAGGCAGAGGGAGAGGGACAAGCAGACTCCCCACTGAAGAGGGAGCCTGTTGCAGGGCCCAATCCCAGGATCCTGGGATCATGACCTGAGCTGAAGGCAGACACTTAACCCACTGAGCCACCAGGTGCCCCCAGTTTCCTTTTTTTTTTATACGCACAGCATTCAGATTGGGTTAGAGCTCATCTTAACTGTCATTTTAACTTGATCACCTCTTTAAAGGCCTTGTCTCTAAATACAGTCCTATTCTGAGATGCTGGGGGCTAGGGCTTCAAAATATGAATTTTTGAGGGGACACGATTCAATCCATAATGTCATGGCTCTGCCACTAACTAAGATCCAGAAATCATCGAAAGCATCAGGTTAATTTTGGGCTACCTTGTGCTAGTGCACAAGGAACCCTCACCTGTGGGTGTCGTAGGCTCGCATCAGTGTCACCACATGCTGAGCAGTTCCTCTGATTGCCTTTATGGTATTGAGGATTGGTGGTGGGTTGAGGCATGGAAGGATTGCAGGTGCTGCTGAGAGGGTAATTGAGGTGAAGAGGTTTGGAGTACTTATCAAGGTTTAGGAAAGAAAAGGCTGGACTCTGTCCTTGGTGTATCTGTGTTGCAAGATTATTTAGGTTATGAAGAGTAACTATATCTAAATGTTTTTATGTTATTGGTTAGATTTTTAGTCTAATTTTGTGCTCCTGTACTTGTCTTCTTTCGTATAAGTGAGAAATGTATAAAACTTTAACAAAACTACTTTTTAATTTTAGAAGTGGGAAGTATGTGTACAAGCCTGTCATGAATCAAACATGTTGTCCTCAGTACACGATAAGGTAAGAAAGAGGATCTATATATAATTTGAAGAGTATGTATAATTCTTTAGTGACATCTTGCTATTTTTACACGTTAATTTCATTCAAGCTAGACTTATGAAGAAAAGCAAATGAGTTGTATCTTTTCTACATACTGATGCTACCTTTGTACATCATCAGTAGCTTTTAATAATACTGTTCAATGGTTTGTGTGTAAATAGGATATGGAAAGTATACTATTTAGCAGTCTAGTTAATGATATCGTGACGTATTGTGCGAATATTAGAAAATACTCAAATTACTTTTACATATCAAGCGTTTTATAGAATTTAGCTTGGGGCTTTCCACATTCTAGTGTATAACTGGGCACAGTACTCACATTCAAACAGTACTATAGGATCTGTAGAAAAAGGAGGGGGAGGGCTGACATTTAATCTGCCCCATATATTTCAGAGTCCAGTTTTCTTCATTGGAAAACTTAAACTAAAAAGTCTATTTTCCTACAAAATGTGTGCTTAACCAGCAAACCCCAGTATAACATGGAAGAATTTTCCCTTCTTCTCAGATTATAAAGGTCCTCCTCTTCTCCCTTGTTCTCCTTGCCTTTCTCTTCTTCTGGTAGAAAGGGAAAGTGTGTTTCCATTGTTAAGCATTTGT
Source organism: Ursus americanus (assembly GCF_024610735.1). NCBI lineage: Eukaryota > Metazoa > Chordata > Mammalia > Carnivora > Ursidae > Ursus > Ursus americanus. The sequence goes on from NC_142132.1 coordinate 9,780,582, forward strand.
CTACAGTTTCAGTGTGAATATATCCTCTAGATAAAAAAGCAAACACAATTGTATCTATCATGTTTTGGCTGGTCCCCACACCTCTTTCCCTTAGTTGCTCTTAATTTGTTTTGGGATTGAAGACTTTTGACAATCTGATGAAAAGTTATAGACCCTCTGCAGCAAAACAAAACAAAACAAAAGGGGGGGCATAAGGCAAAAATATGTAACATTTTGCATATTAGTTTTAGGATGATCTTGGGCTGCCAAGGGGCTCTCAAAGTTCCACTGATTCCTAGTTAATCCTTTCTTTTATCTAACTGGTCATGGGACTGGAGCGATAAAGAGAAAAGATGGGTGTCTGGCTTATTGACATCATCTCACTTATTATACTAAGACAGCTATGCTGTCCTCTTGCAGTTTTAGTGTTTATGAAGCAGTGACATCGTCAAAGGCAGAAGTCCTTTTCCTTCAAATAACAATTTATTATTGGATTATGGCCAGGATTCTGTTTAAATAAGTCTGGAGCTGATTTGCTAGAACCCTGAGTATCTCTAATCAGAAGAGCTCAAAAAAAAAAAAAAAAAAAGCATCAATTTCAGTGAGTTTAAGAAAAAGACGAGGCTTCTGTAATTTATTGGGTGCCTCTCAATGCAAAGCACTGTTCCAGGTATATTGCTTTTATGAAAAGGGATTCAATTAACATTGCAAAACAAAATAATTATAAAATGTGATTTTTTTTTGCATGAAATCAAACATTTCCTGAATTGTTATCCTTTACACAGTTTCATTATATGTATTGATATTATGGAGTCATTTTGCATATTTACTGTTCTTTTTTTTTTTTTTTTTTACTTTGTTTACTACAGTAGTTATAATGAGACCTAATGTAAAGGCAAGGTGATTATAATCTACAATGTAGCTTCTTGTTAGACAGATGTCAGGGGCTGCCCAGTATGTGAGTATAAATGAGGATGAGCTTCCTTGGCTATGAATTTTTTTTTTAGTTTGTATTTTTATATAGAATTATATATACTAGTAATTTAAAAATCAAACAATTCCATAAAGCTTATTTTGCAAAATTGCAGTCCCCCAAAACCTCCCTGTTTCCTGTTTCCCAGTGCAGTTGCTCTCAAATTTTTTAACTGATTTTTTTGTTTTTTCTTCTTTCTACCTTTAAGTGACATACTTAGATAATTACAGAAACCTTATGTCATTATCTTTGGGTTTTTTTCATATCTCTGGGTTTCTCTCTTTAAAAGGTAAGGATTCAACTTTATTTTTTCTCATTATCTCTGAATTTCTCTCTTCGAAAGATAAGGACTTAACTTTATTTCATCCCTATTGCCCTGTCACATTCAAGCTCTTTTTTGTCCTCATTGCCAACTTCCCAGCTCAGAAGTGTCATGATATTGGATGGTGTAGTCGCTGTATTACATCCTATAAATATGCTATATGGTGGAGCCATGCAGCGTACTATGATTACATTTTCTTTCCTTCACAAGTTTTTGCTTTCCAGGCAGTTGATAATTGTCTTTTTTGTTTGCATAATCGTCTATGTACCCATCACCAGTTGATTTTAGAAATCCTCCCACAGTTGTGTAAATTTCCTCTTGGTATGTTTAGATGCTTCGGGCACTCTGTCACTTGTGTCCTCTTGAATATCTCTGTGTTGTCTGCAGAGCTGCTGTGATCTGGACAGGTTGTCTTTCCAACTGATGCATCACTGTCACCCTGGGATCTCTTTCTACTGCCATCTTGGGGATTCTTTTTGGATCTCATGTTTTCTGTCTCCTCTGACCTCTCAGATTATTTCTTCATTTTAGTGCAGCTCATCTGCTAATAGCTTTCTTGAGAAGAAGTGCATGAGAAATACTTTTTTTTTTTTTTTTTAAGAGAGAAAGAGCTAGTGTGTGAGCGGGGGTGGGGGCAGAGGGAGAGGGAGAGAGGGAATTCCAAGCAGGCTCCACGTTCAGCACAGAGCCTGACTCGGGGCTCCATCGCACGACCCTGAGATCATGACCCTGAGATCATGACCTGAGCCCAAACCAAGATCAGACGCTCAGCTGACTGAGCCACCCAGGTGCCCCTGTTTGAAAATGTTTTAATTCACCACTCAGACTTCTAGTTTGGCTGGGCTATAGAAGTGTAGATTGGAAGTCATTTTGCTTTAGAATTTTGAAGGCTTTGCTTCTGATTCTTGTTCCTTTGTCCAAAATGTTCTTTCTTTTTGGAAGTTTTTTTGTCCCCAGTGTTCTGATATTTCACGTCTGGTGGTGCGTCTGTTTGCATCTATTGCCTACAGACTTAAGGGGCCCTTCTTACCTGGGGCCTCCTCCTTTCATATCCTTCACTTCACAGAAATTTTCTTTAATTATTTTGCTAATCTTCTTCCCCCATTTTCTTTCTTCTGTTCACCTATAATGTCTTCATTCAGATGTTGAACTTTTAGAGCAATCCTCTAATTTTTTTTCTCTCTTCAGTTTTCCATCCCTTTTGCTGTATCTTTGGGGAGATTTCCTCAACTTGATTTTTTGAGTCTTCTGTTTAATTATTTATTTCTTCTATTATATTTTTACTTCTGAGGGATTTTTGGTTTTGGACTCTCTCTCTCTTTTTTTTCTTGTAACCTCCCATTATTGTGTGGCTCTAATAACTAAAGAGAAATAAGAGCGTGTTCTTCTTAGGATATTTGTATCTTTAGGCTCTCTTCTTCCTGTAGGTCCTCCAAGTTACCTTCTCCACTGTTTCTGGCACTTACCTTTGTAGAGGTTCTCCTCGAGTGTCTGGTGATTCTGACTTTCCAGGGGGGCATCAAGTCAGTATCTCGAGGTCTGGCCACATTCTGGAGAGAAAGTGCCCATGTTTGTGGCTGGGTTGGGAAATGGGTGGAGGTCGCAGCATTCAGTATGTAGGCTTTCATTTAAGCTTCCTATTTCTAGTACGTTTCCTTTGCTTTCCACTGTGCCTGCATCCTCATGTAGGAGGCCCTATTTTTTACTCTTTCCTAAATGTGCAGCTTTCTCCTGGGTTGTGTAGGGAGTCATCTGTATGGAGTGGTAGAGGGCATCAGACATCTAACTGCTTCCAAACGAGACTTTCAAGAGATCTTTCTATTTTTAGACCTGTCTTCACTCTTATCTCGTGAGGTATCAGGTATTAATAACCAATCCCTAAGATTTATAGGGGTAACGTAGAGAAACTCAGTTATCATTCTGGCTTTCCCACTGCTGGCTTAGGGTTCAGCACTCTCCGGTCTGCTAAGTCAGCTACCACTTGTGCATGTTCTGTCCAGCTTCCAGCATTTCTCCTCTTCTTTTTTTTTTTCAGTGATTTATGTCTTTTTCTTTTTTTCTAATTCCTTAATGTAGTTTTAGTGAGATTTGGGGTGGGCCTAGAGGCTACGTCAAGCCCTGTCTTTACCCAAAAATCCCAGGCATGAGTTTTCCCTCACTGTACTAGGTACTGTCCAGAACTCATTTTATTTCTTCTAGTTTGAGTTCACTTTTTAAATATTTATTTTGCTTTCCTAGGTGCCGACCTTTACAGTTTCAGCCATCAAAATCTCACAAGAAGGTTTTGAAAAAAATGTTGAAATTTCTGGCTAAAGGGGAAATTTCCAAAGGAAATTGTGAGGGTAAGATGAGTTGGGGTCTAAAAACTCTTTGCTTTAAATTGGTGTAGATTTCCAAGGTTGTCACTTTTGGTTATCTCTTAAGTAGGGGAGTGGGTCCTTACTGTAATCAGGTAGTACTGTTCCTCTGATGGTGGGGATTGCTGTTAGTGTTGCTGTTACTGTTACCACTGGCCCGAAAGTCAAGGATGGGGAATGTCTGTCAGGGAAAGTCCAGCTTTGGAAGAAGATGGAGGACGGTTTTAAAGCTACTGTGATGTCTTGGAGTTTATTGGAACTTTAGTTTTCACAGTACTTTGACGACTCTTATCTTACTTGATTCTAATGGTACCTTGTGAGGTAAATGGAAAGTGGTATTCCTTCCGAGAAACACATGCTTAAGTGCACCTTACACAGTATTGCACAGTCACTTTGAATGATGAGTAAAGCTCAGGTTTTCTGTGTTTGAGGAAGCCCTTACTTCAGTAAATCATATTGCCTGAAATTTTCTTATTTATGTGATAAATTTTGAATTGTGAGTCAATTTCCTACAAGATAATTAGAAACATTTAATGAACTTTGGTTACAGATGCTTTGCTTTTTCAGTTTTTTCAGTCTTTTCCTTTTAAAAAGTTTTCTTTCGTATAGGCAGTGCCTAATACATGAGCAGAATAATTGGGAATGCCATCTATCCTGAGAGTTCTTTCTCACTTCTGCCATAGAAAATACCTAATCCTGGGAGCCTCTCATCCCAGTTTTCACTTGTTAATATATTCCCCAAGTATGTTTTCAATGCCCACAATGTGCCAGTCCCTGTTTTAAGCACTGGTGATACAGTGGCCAGCAAGACAGGTAAGTCCTTCGCCCTCATGCACTGTCCTTAACAGACCAAGATTCAGGACAACCTGGAGCAGACTTGGCAGAGCTATGGGCAACAGAGAGGCTGGAAGTCTCATGGGTCTAGAGGCCTCTAGAGCTTCAGGGGCAATTGGGCATGGGAAACATCACAGTTTTGGTGCAGCTCTGATTAGTACTATCTGTACGTAATCCTAAAGACTCAATTAATTTTGTTAGTCAAAAATTTTTTTCAGTGGCTGGAAATCATGTTCTGAGTTTTAAAAATTAACATCACTTAAGCTTTAGGATATCTTCCATTTATAAATTGATGATTACCTGTCTTTACACATGGCTTTTACATTTGGTTCTTTATTTGACTTGTTTTAGGCTTCTAAATTATTTATGTCTGCAACTTAATTCATAGGAGTGATGTAGAGTGGAAGGGTAAACAGCTATCACAGAAAGACACCAAAATGCAATGACTAAACAATGAAAGAAGGCTGTTTCTTTCCTCATATAACAGTTCATCATGGGTGTTCTACGTTAGCCTGCAACTCTGTTCCCCACCCACCTCATCTATTCTGGGGCTCGCTTCAGCGTGTGATTTCCAAGGTCACTCTGGTTTTCACTAATCCAGCCAGTGGGGAGCGTAAAGGGTGGAAGTTCAGGGTTACAAAATTCCTTAAAAACAAGCAAGGCCAAATTGGTTGGCCTCATATCAATTTGGTTATGTTCCTTTGGTGGGAACTTGGTCACAATTTGCAGAGGGACTGGGGGTGCATACCCTTGCTTGGGTGCCACAGTCTTAACTACAGTTCTGTTACTTTAGAAGCCAGGAGAATAGATTTGATGCCCACACAGTAGTCTCTTCCTCATGGGAAAAAAGGGGCATTGTTTTTTTTTTTCCTGTGTATATCTTAAGTGTGTCAGATGGCCTCGCTGATGGACTTTGGCTTCTTCTGATTTGTAGATGAGCCCATGGAGCCCACCATGGAGGACACTGTTGCGGGTGACTTTGCATTAATAAATAAATTGGATATACAGTGTGATCTTAAAACACTTAGTGATGACCTCAAAGAGAGCTTTGAGAGTGAAGAGAAGAAGAAAGGAAAAAGCCCAAAGAAAGAAGAACCTAAGGAATTAATTCAGTCGCAACATATAGAGGAGAAGTTGGGCTCTGGTGAGCCATCTCATCCACTTAAAGTACACACGGCTCCGAAGCCAGGTAGGGCAAGTTTGCTACATGGCCATTAAAAAATCCTAGTAAGTGATTTCCTTTGTGCTTGAGACTTTGTAGCTCCTGGGCTCTCCCATCAGCTAAAAACAGGAACTATGTGAAATCTGCAAAATAGATCCGTATTTTGTACAATTTATTATTACCTGGATTTAGATGGACAAATCATATCTTTGAAAACTGCAGTGTTTAAAAAGCCTGAAATAATAGTTTTATTATCCCCAAATACAGATATTTTAAGAGTTCCATTTCTTCTTACCTTAGGACCCTGGAGGTTTGAGAATCAAATTTTTATCTGTGAAAAGATGTGCTGCTAATAAACATTTTTATTTTTGGTGTGAAGTGAGACAAAGTAAATTTTAGGTATTATGTTCAAAGTACAAACATTGAAGTTCTTTCGTTTATCATTAGATTTCTTTAATCATAATGAATTTTAGTTTAAAAATTTCTAAATTTTGATATTTAACTTCACCTTTAATAACGTCAAAATTTTTTTTTCTATATTTTCACTTGTAAAAGAATTAGGTTTTAAAAATATATTCAACTTTGGGGCACCTGGGTGGCTCAGTTGGTTAAGTGTCTGACTCTTGATTTCAGCTCAGCTCATTATCTCCTAGTCGTGGGATCAAGCCCCATGTCAGGCTCTGGGCTCAGTGCAGAGTCTGCTGGAGATTCTTTCTATCCCTCTGTCCCTCCCCCTGCTCGTGCGCTCACTCTTTCTCTCTCTCTCTGTGTCTCAAATAAAGAAATCTTTAAAATAAAAATCTATCCAACATTAAATGGGTTTATTATATATATGTGTGTGCATGCATGTGTTTGTATGACTTTTTAAAAAAATTATTTCATAAAATGTCAGTTTGGATGGTTATGCTTCAGTTCCTGAGTTTGAGTTTGTTCTTACATTTATTTATATGAAATGATCCAAAGGAGACATTTTTATTACTATTTTAGTTTTTCTTATCTAAGTCATGTTAACATACAGAAAACTGCGTTTGCATTTTTCTTAAGTAGTTTTTCTTACATAAGGCTTTCAGAGCATTCAAAGGGATGCCGACTGAGAATTCGTCCTAATTAGTAAGAGTAGTGCAATAAAATGTTCTGAATGACTTAGATGATTTCTTTCACCTCTTACTCTCTCGGGTGATAGGGTCAGGTCTTTTATTATTTTTATTGTTTATTATAAAGATTACTTATAGCTTACTAAATTTTAAAAACCTTCATTTTGGAAACATAGACTGAGAATTATAATGAACTTCCACATACCCTGCTCTCGTGTGACACTGTTACTGACTCATGCTGGGTGCTCTTGTTTCATCTGTACCCATCATCCAGTCGCCCCCTCCATTACTATATTGAAGCAAATTCCAGACATTATGTCATCCGATACGTCAGAATGCATCTCCAAAAGGTAAGAACTTTTGGGGCGCCTATGTAACTCAGTCGGTTAAGAGCCCCACTCACGATTTCGGCTCAGGTCATGATCTCCTGGGTTGTGAGATCTCGCCCCGACTCAGGCTCCACGTGCAGTGGGGAGTCTGCTTGAGATTCTCTTCCTCTGCCCCTCTCCCCACTCATGTCTGTGAGCACTCTCTCTCGCTCTCTAAAATAAATACATCTTTAAAAAAAAGTAGAAAAACTTTCAAATACATATTCACGCTTCCACCAGTACCTCTAAGTAAGATTCCTTAATGTTACTAAATAATCCATGTTTAAGTTTCCAAGTTTTAAGTATTTGTTTGCGTCGGGATCCAAACAGCCGCATATTGCAGTTGGTTGACACAGTTAGAAAATCTTTGTAGGTCTGTAGGTTCCTTCCATCATTCCCACTTTTTTATTTGCACTTTGCTTATTGAAGAAACTAGGTTGGTTGTTCTGGGTTATTTGGTTACATCTGCAGTGAGGTTTAACGTATTCCCTTACCTGCCTATAAACTGATGGTTGGATCTAGAGATTCCAGATTAAATCAGACCAGATTCAAGATTAAATTGTATTTTGTTTTTTGGTGTTTCTGGTTTGTTTTGCTTTTTGGGGAGAGAGAGAAGTCTTACTCAGATTTGAGTTCAAATTATTTATTCGAGGGTAAGTAAGGTTACTTCATGGGTGGTGGTATGTTCTTTCAGGAGACATGTAATATCTGGATCCCTCTCTTTGTTAATGCTAATAGCCATGGATCAATGCTCAGTGCCTAAACCCATTGATCCATTAGATATTCTAAGTTTCATTCATCTTTCATTTACTAGCTGGATACTTCCATAAACAGAACCTTTATCTCATCTGTTTTCCATAGAACTCGTAGCAAAGGCAAGAGGAATTCTTGATTGTTGCATTTTATTTTCCATCCTACGAAATAACTCTTCTAACAGTGACTAGTAATTTCCTCTTCTTTCCTTTTCGTTTCTTTTCTTTCTCGGCATTATTGTGAACTTACGGATCTAAACACATTGGCTATGTTTTAATTCTTTACTCATGTGGGGATTTCTCTAAGTTGGCTTCTAGGTTTTTTCAGGATAAAATGGTAGTAGTCTTGGCAGCTTCCTGTGACATGATGCTCCTGCGTCATCTTGAACAGCCATTTCTCCAAGGAGTCCTGTTTTCTTTTAGTGGAAAATGATATTTGGAGATCATCAACTAGACTAGATATGACCATTATTGCTACTGGCTTGGTCATTGTTTTCTAGGCTTTTCAGTGAACAGATGCAAGGGGTCATGGCGTCATATTGGTGCTTCCAGTTCAAATTCAGGGCTATCATACTTTTACATGTTTGTTTGACATTTGGATCTTCTTTCTTCCACACTGAGAAACCTGCTTCTCAAGGACACAGAGAATGGTAGAATTAGGATTAGGATATTGCAGTTACCCACTTGCTTTACTCTATAGTACACAACAGTTTTAGAATAACAATACTAACATTATCTTCAGCAGTGTGATTACTGAAACAGTAAAAAAAAATTTGCAGTTATTTCCCCCTTATGATATTTCTCACTAAATGTGATATTTCTCGCTAAAAATGTGAGACAATTTTAAAATGTAAGAGTCTTCGGATTTTTTCTGGAAGCATGCATTTCCTTTTTATTTTAAAACTGTTAAAAGTATATTTCCTGAGGGGCACCTGGGTGGCACAGCAGTTAAGCGTCTGCCTTAGGCTCAGGGCGTGATCCCAGCGTTATGGGATCGAGCCCCACATCAGGCTCCTCCGCTATGAGCCTGCTTCTTCCTCTCCCACTCCCCCTGCTTGTGTTCCCTCTCTCGCTGGCTGTCTCTATCTTTGTCAAATAAATAAATAAAAAATATTTTTTAAAAAAGTATATTTCCTGAAACTTAATTAGAAATTATGCAGGGGGCGCCTGGGTGGCACAGCGGTTGAGCGTCTGCCTTCAGCTCAGGGCGTGATCCCGGCGTGATGGGATCGAGCCCCACATCAGGCTCCTCTGCTATGAGCCTGCTTCTTCCTCTCCCACTCCCCCTGCTTGTGTTCCCTCTCTCGCTGGCTGTCTCTATCTCTGTCAAATAAATAAAATCTTAAAAAAAAAAAAAAAGAAATTATGCAGGTCTATTGAACTCTATTCAAAACTCTTGGGACTAATCGAGGATCCTTGAGTGGTCTGAACTTCTGTGGGTACAGGGTTGGTATGGTATACTGATTTTATAATGATCTGTTCCCATTCTGTTGAAGGATCTTATTGATCTGGGGAGATCTCTCTCCCCTGAATAAGTTGCAATCCTAATTTGCTGTCTATTGCAGTTGCTAATGTGATAGTACGTATGTGTAGAATAAAGCAACCACAATAAGGATTACTTCGTCCAATGAATTAATTAGTGTAAAGCTGACATAGGTGCTCTTTCATTAAAATGCTGAAAACTTGTTTCTCAGTTCACTCTAGTTTTTTCATTTGTTCCTAGTTTTAAAACTTTGGTAGGGAATGTAGTTTTAAGTAACTTAGAAAGTGCAGGAATTTTTTTTTTTTTTTGCCTTATTATCACTTATGGAGTACCTGTATAGGTAAAACATTGTAGGAATTGGTGGTGCATATAATAGCTAATAAGAATAGATAACCCTAATTGAATAGTAGGTATTGTTTTGTTTTGTTTTTTAAAGATTTTATTTATTTGAGAGAGAGAGGGAGAAAGAGAGCATGCACGAGAGGGGAGGAGGGGCAGAGGGAGAAGCAGAGCCCCGCTGAATGGGGAGCCCGACGTAGGGCTCAATCCCAGGACTCAGGGATCATTCCCGAGCCAAAGGCAGATGCTTAACCGACTGAACCATATCCAACAGTAGGTATTGTTTTATGAGCTACATACGTGTTAACTCATTTAATCTTCACAGAACTCCATAGGTAGGACTGGTTATTATCTTTTTTATATAGACAGGGAAACTTGCCCAAGGTCATCTATCCAGTGACAGAGATGACCTCAGGCAGCCCATGTCAGAGTGTGTGCTCTTAACCAATGCTCTTGTGCCTCTCAGAGCAAATTTGAGGAAGACAGATTCCCAGGCCAAAGAAGATTCATTCTCTAAGGCAACAGAGTAACGGTTAGTTATAGACTCAGTCCTTTGTTGCCTGGTTATTAGACTTATTCAAATCTGTTTTTATACGTAAAGTTTGTTTTTAATTGGAAAACATGTTAGTAAAGTTGTAATATGATTTTACTATCAGTGAACTCACTATTTTCTCATCAGATTTTTTTTTTTTTTTAAAGATTTTATTTATTTATTCGACAGAGAGAGACAGCCAGCGAGAGAGGGAACACAAGCAGGGGGAGTGGGAGAGGAAGAAGCAGGCTCATAGCGGAAGAGCCTGATGTGGGACTCGATCCCGTAACGCCGGGATCACGCCCTGAGCCGAAGGCAGACGATTAACCGCTGTGCCACCCAGGCGCCCCTCTCATCAGATTTTTTTAATAATATTATTTGAGAGAGTGAGCATGCGTGAGCGGGGGGAGGGACAGAGCGAGAGGGAGAATCCCAGGCAGACTCCATGCTGAGCATGAAGCCTGACCTGGGACTCAGTCTCATGACCCTAAGCTCATGACCTGAACCAGAATCAAGAGCCAGACGCTCAACCGGACGAGCCACTCAGACCCCCTGCATCAGATTCATTTCTTTTGACTAGCCCTTGGTCTCTGGCAAGTCCCTTAACACCCGGGTCTTGATTTTCTTTTCTTTAAAATTGAACTTGCTAGTCTTGTAAAACTTCATATTGCTGACTTTTATATGATTTGTAAATACTGTTTTAGGATCTTAAAATAGCATTTTTATTTTGTTAATGACTTTAAAAAATTACAAAGGTATGTTCATTGTTAGAGAATTTGGAGAAAAGAGAACACTGCAAGGAAAAAAAGCAAGAAAAGTCCTTTCTGTACTTCTAAACCCATGTAAAATGACTGTTAAGTTTCTTCCCAGACTTTTTTCTAAATATTTTTCTTGTATCTATTTATACATAAGTGGAATTATTTTTTAACCTTCCGTAATGATAAATCCCTGAAAATTTCTAAGCATTTCTAATGACTGTTTGATATTCTGTTGCTTAGCTGTTTTAAAAGTTGTATAATTATTCTATTATTGGGCATTTATATTATTTTGAAGTTTTCAGTTGTGTCCATTATTTGCCAGTACCTCTTAATGATCTGCTCAACATCAAGTCCTTAAAGACTCTAGATGAAAGGGCACTCACTAAAATTTGTGGTGTATTGTAGTAAAATTTTTATATCTTAAAGGCCTTTCAGTTTGATATTTGCTCTTTTAATTCAAACAAAACTCTCATTAACTGGAGCTGAACAAATGAGACCCCATCCACTTGTTAGATGGACAGATGCAAATACTTTCAAGTAAGGGTATTTTTTCATCCAAAAACCTGCCAGGGTGTTTTCTGGGGTCGGTACTCATTTACACCCAGGTCTTAAGCATGTATTTATGTCAGTGCTTTGAGAGAAATGTCCCTCAGGAATGGGCTGGAAGTATCCATTATCCATGTCCTGTAGTAGAAGATATTTGATTTATGTTTTTTTCAACTTACAAAGGCAGAAAAGTGGATGTATATTAATTTTTTTTAATTTTCACAGTAAGCTGTGTGAAAAGTTTTTGTGACTATTTACTTTCTTTGACAGTTCCTACTTCAAAGATAGAATTTTAAGATCAACGTAGAGCTCTACACCAGAATCTTCGGAAACATCTACCTACAAAGCTAACCTAACTGTTGGAACTCTTAATTCTGTAGAATCCTTGAGACTTTTGGGGGGAAAAAAAACTTTTCTAGAGTCAAATGTGACTGGTCTAATATTTTGTGATTGTTTTTAGGCAAAGGGGCAGATTTGAGTAAGCCTCCATGTCGCAAAGCAAAGGAAATCCGGAAAGAAAGAAAAAGGTTAAAACTCATGCAGCAGAACCCAGCTGGAGAACTTGAGGGTTTCCAGGCTCAAGGTGAACCACCATCTTTGTTCCCACCAAAGGCTAATAAATCCAACCAACCCAAATCACTTGAAGATTTAATTTTTGAATCCTTGCCAGAGAATGCATCACACAAGTTAGAGGTACTTTGGAGGGGTGTTTTGTTTTATTTTGTTGCTGTTGTTGGTACCTTGTTAATTTTCATTTGAGGTTATACTACTCAGTTCATGTTTTGCTGTTTAAATAATGGGAAATTAAAGTAAATTGGGATGGAGTAGCATTTGTATTTACTAAGTTAACTGCTATTTGAGAAAAACTTTTTTTTTTTTAAGATTTAAAATAAGTACTTCAGGCAGTTTGGCTACCAAAGTTGTGAAAATAATGCCAGTTTTGGCATGTTACTATGTGAGGGACTCTAGCTTTTTGTATCCCTTGATGGAAATTTAGTATTAAAGTGACAAAATATACTATTTAAAATTTCATTTTTGGCAATTTTGGTTAGATCGTGAAGGAGAATAGATCACACTAGGCAAATCACTGTTTTATCCATTCTAGTATTCTGATCTTGATTAAGGCAACAAATGGTAGTACAAATACAAGCCAGCAATTAGGAATTAACTAAATAGTACTAATTTGTACTACTTTAATTTTCTCTCAGTAATTCTCTCAAACCTCTGTAGGCATAGTATGATTACTTTGAGTATTCCTATTATTTTTTATTTATATTCCAGATTAAATCTACATTCTTCAGTATTTGGTGTTTATACATTTTTTTCCCTGAAACATTAATGATAATGATTTTATTATATTTTCATATCATTAATAACTGGTCAGCCTTTGAATTTATACCTCAATACCATCTCAGAGCTTTGCTAAGGATCCGATATTGACAATTAACTTCAATGCAATCTAAACCTTAGGATCACATATATTATCAGACTAAGTCTTAACAACTTTGACTATTATAATTCCTTAGCTGCTCTGATTTTGGTTCTTGACTTTCTCCTTCTCAAATTGTAAAGACAATTGAACACACTACTTACAGTATGTAGTAGCAGTTCTACAGCAGGCAGCTTTTACTTTTTTAATGTAATGATACCTTGGATAGGCAGAGATTTTTTTTTTTTTTGTCCACTATTATTACTCTTTCTTCGTGGAAGAATTACTTCTTATGGCACACGTGAAAATTTTCCAGTTGGCCTTTTTATTATATTGCATTCGATTTTCTGTTTTACTATTCTGTTTTGCTAACACATTTTAACTGATCAGTAAATAATGGATGTTAAAATAAGTGGTCACCATTACTGTGCAGTTACTATTGTCAATTCATCCTCATTTTATGTGTGAGGAAACTAAGGCACAGAGAAGTAAATTTATTGCTTTACCAAGATGGTGACATGAAAATTGGAGTAAAAAAAAAATCCAACTTTAGGGTCTTCATTATTGTCATGAAATAGGGATACTTTGTCAGGGTTGTCTTTTACGCTTATTAAAAAAAAATGTGAGTTTTGAGTTAGCAGTGATGCACGAAGGGTGTCTAAAAATATATATTCACATTTTTAGTTTTTCTGGATGATTTACCGAAGGTGAGTTGCATACAACTAGAATTCAAGAGTATTTATTCGTGTTTGTGTCTTGAGTGCCAAAAGTATTCTGCAATTTTGCAATAGAGTCAGTCTTCTATAATTCAGTCATAGATCTTAGTCTTAAGAGTTTAGAAAGGATCCTCTGCCTTTTTAATGAGTCTGTAAATTGGAGAAATACCTTTTTTAAAAAATTTACTATCTTGTTAATTTTTAATGTTAAAGTATTATTGTATGTTTATGCTTTAATATTCGTATGGAAGCTTTTGGTTCTTTTTCGGTGGGAGTAACTTAATGCGTATTCTGTGGAATAAATTAATTAATGAACATTGTTTTTTAACTTCTTCTGAAGGTGAGGGTGGTGAGATCATCTCCACCAAGTTCTCAGTTCAAAGCTACATTTCAGGAGTCTTACCAGGTCTATAAACGTTACCAGATGGTTATTCACAAGGACCCACCTGATAAACCAACTGTGAGCCAGGTCAGCAGGCCAAGTGTAATTTTTCTGTGCAAATGGAACTTTCCCCTCCATTTGATACCATTGTATTATAACTTGATTTATTTGTGGTACATTTTATTCATATTCAATTTGCAGCGTATCTGCAAAACGATAGGAGTGTGGAGTAATGGACATTCTGAAAGTGCAGATTTCACCTAGCACACGCTAAGTGCCAGTCACGTGTAATTGCAATGTGGGAAGTAACGGATAAAATGAATTATCTTTATTTAAAGTCACTATGTCTGGATGTATTTATCTAAAAATTAGTAATAAACAGAGCTCTAAGATAAAATCTTTATGATGAAAAAACAAGGCTTTATATTTTTATGATAGGCATATTTTGCACAACATGGTTAATAGGCTTTATCTCCATTAAAACGTCCTGTGTAGACAGAGTTCATAACAGCTAAATTATACTTTGTTGATGTACTCCCCGTATACAACTGAACGGGACTAGAAAAGTAAGAGAGTAGAATTTTTTTAGGATAATAGAATATTTTAATAGAAGTTCTCATATGCTTGTAGTTTTATAAATCAGATTACCCAAGAAAAATTGGAAGGGGACAAATCTGAAAACACTTAATACTAGTAGAGAGGACAAAAGTAGTGGCCAATACCATGAGCAGCAGTGTTGCCTTTGTGCAGAGAACCACAAGAGGTGGAAAGAGTAAAAAAACAAAAGGAAAATAAATTGTCCTGGCCCTTAGGAGTTAAAAATTTTCATAAGCGTTAGTATAAAGTTAGCGTTTTAGGCTCTGGGCCCGTCAGCACGTTCCAGGGTTTATTCATTTCATGAAAAACTCCAGCGCTGAGCTTTGGAAGTGGATTTGCGGAGATCTTACTCTAGCCTCACCTTCAGAAGCACGTCAGCGGGTAGAGACGTTTCAATAGCATTTGCTTGTATTTTCCTTGCTCTGAAGGTGAGGTTAGTACCTGTCTCCTTTGAGGACCCAGAGTTCAAGTCGTCCTTCAGCCAGTCATTTTCTTTATATGTCAAGTATCAAATGGCCATACACCAGGATCCGCCTGATGAATGTGGGAAGACTGAGGTACCTTTTGTGAAACGTTTTTTCCTATCTTGATGAGGTTGTCTATGAAGAAGCATATAATACAGAACTTTCTTTTGCTATTTTCTTATTAAGTAGAGCTGATGATCCTTTTCAGTGTATGTTACTAAATTTTTGTGAAAACAAGTCCTACATGTGAGCATTTAAGTCCCTAAAAAAGGACAGGTTCATATTCAAGGTTCTCTCCAAGAACCTGGTGTAGTGTGTTTATGCGGTCAGTCATCAGCAAACTTATGTGCCAGACCAGACCATGGGCCACGGCACAGAGGGAAGAGTCTCTGCTTTTGAGGAGTTGATAATCAAATGGGAAAGATGGACTAGTGAACAAACTTCTTTTTTTTTTTTTTTAAAGATTTTTTTTTTTAATTTGACAGAGAGAGAGAGGCAGTGAGAGAGGGTACACAAGCAGGGGGAGTGGGGAGGGAGAAGCAGGCTTCCCGCTGAGCAGGGAGCCTGATGCGGTGCTGGATCCCAGAATGCTGGGATCACGACCTGAGCTGAATGCAGACGCTTAATGACTGAGCCACCCAGGCGCCCCTAGTGAACAAACTTCTTACCAAGAAGCCAGTAGAAAAGAATTAAGTGTGTTGAGATTATATTAGACTATCACTTAACAAGCATTTACTGAGGGCCTATGTTTTCCAGGCTTGAGAGATCTAGATGAATGAGAGGTCGCATAGTTTGTCTCAGGGGATATTTTAGAAGAAAGATGCCAACAGATGCAGAAGAATTAAAGTTTGGATTTGTTTGTTTTAATGACACAGACTGTGTTAGATTAAAAGAGATGATTAGTAAGACAGCAGTTAATGCTGTGTGTTCCCGGAGAGATGGTGGACATTCAGGTCTCCCAGTACCTTCCTGGGTGAAGTGTGGTCTGCAGACCAACAGCATCCACCTGGGATGCAGAATCTGGGGTCCCACTTCTGCCCTGCTGAATCCAAATCCACATTTTGAATTAGGTCTCTGGGCAATTTGAATGCCCATTCCGGTTTGGGAAGTACTTCTCTAAGTTCCCCATTGAGACATGCAGTTGTGGATGATAGTATTTATGAATAATAAGGAGTCTGCCAGGTGCAAAAAGCTCCCTTTGATATTCTCGGTGTGGGGGGTTCTTACTCCTTCTGAACATTACTCCTTCCTTTTACCCTGGTGATTCTGGCTCTGCGCTGCCTGCTTACCAGGTATGAATGGTTGGGCCCCGACACCAGGCTGTGATCTGATGTGTTTACGGGGTAAAATTACTTTCCTGGAACTTGGCCCACTTAGGCTTCAGGCCTCTGTGGAGTTCAGTCCTGCAGACTAGTCCATTGCTAATGGCGTTCACAGCCTGCTTGGGGCAACAGAGGGGCAGGCAATTCCAATGGCATTAGGGTTAGCTGTTGGGTTAGTAAGTAGGGGAAGCCAGCTTAGAGGTTTTCTGAAGGAGGTGACTTCTGAGCCAAGTCTTAAAGGATAAGTAAATGTTTGTCAGGCCAAAGGGGAGAAGGGCGTTCTTGGCAACAGGACTATATGCAAGAAATGTTAAATGCCACCTATGGAATATTCTTGCTGAAGAAATTGAAACTAATTATAAGCTTCTAGATGGAATAACCGGTTCACAAAAAAATACGAGGGATAAAGGATTATTTAAAGTGGTATCTGGGTACTTCTGTAAGACAAATACATAATATACAGTGTTTTTTTCTTAAAAAGGGAAATCTCTAGATTAAAAGTTGCAAACTTTAAAAAGTATATAACTACAGTACCATAATCACGCTCAGCAAGCTTAACAATAAATATGTCATCTAATGCCCAGTACATGTTTGATTTCCTTTAGTTTTCTCAAAAGTTGGTTTATTTGGATCGGGATTCATGTAAGATCTATACATCCCATTTGGTTGATACTCTCTTAAACATCTTTTAATCTAAAATAAATTTCCTTCGTTTTGGGGCGCCTGGGTGGCTCAGTCGTTGAGCGTCTGCTTTCGGCTCAGGGCGTGATCCCGGCGTTCTGGAATCGAGCCCCACATCGGGCTCCTCTGCTGGGAGCCTGCTTCTTCCTCTCCCACTCGCCCTGCTTGTGTTCCCTCTCTCGCTGGCTGTCTTTCTCTCTAATAAATTAAAAAAAAAAAAGTCTTTAAAATAAATTTCCCTCATTTTTAATAGCATTTTTAAAAGAAACCGGGTTGTTTATCTTAGAATTAATCTTGCTTCTATTGATACTCTGAAAATGTAAGCCCATGTACATGCGGTATCTGTGTGCTTGTGTGTGTGTGATCTTTCTCTCTGTATATGCGGTGTGCATGTGTGTATGTGTATCCCTGTGTATGCATGTTTTTACAACATTTCAGTACATATACATATACTTAGACATACACGCACATATCTCCCCCTTTATTATACGAACGTAGTGTGCGTGGAGGTCACACAGAACAATATATAGAGATCTTCATTTTCTAGCCCCCGAGTACTAGCATGGTTTCTTCATTCTGACCTTTACTGGTGGCTATTTGGCGATTTCTAGTCTTTTACCCTTTCATAGTGTTGCAGTGAGTACCCTTGTACATAGAATTGTTTGTATTTTTGTCACTGTGTCTTTGTTATAAGCTTCCAGATTACCGGGTCAGTTCCTCTCCAGAGGTATTCCTCTTCACAGGGGTTGTACCCTTTTGTAGCCAGCAATCTGTGTGCATTGCCTATTCCTCCATGGCCTTAGTCACTGAGATTTTGTAAGAATTGTGAATTTTGGGGGCGCCTGCGGGCTCAGTCGTTAAGCGTCTGCCCTTGGCCCAGGGCCTGATCCCAGGGTGCTGACTTCCTCTCCCACCCCCCCTGCTTGTGTTCCCTCTCTCGGTGGCTGTCTCTGTCAAATAAATAAAATCTTAAAAAAAAAATAATTGTGAATTTTTGCCACATACATGCAAATGAAATTTGTTTGGTTTTAATTTTCATCCCTTTTATTATAAATGAAATTGAGCATGTTTTCTTGTTTAAAATCCATTTGAGTTTTATCTTCTGTGAGCCATGTGGTCATAGTTTTGTTTGTTTTTCTAGGAGTACTTTATCTCTTTCTGTTTCTTGGAAACTGTTTATCTGTTAAGGTCCTAAGCCCTTGGGATAAAAGTTGCAGATATTCCTTTTTAGTTTATCGTTTACTTTTTTACTTTGCTTATGGTGTTTTGCAGTGCCAAAGTTGATTATTATGCCATCAGATAAGGGGCCAGAATTTATAGACCTTAAGGTCTTGGACTTTAACCTTAGTGGTAATAAATAAAGAATGATTGAAGGATTTTAGATAGTGGAGCTAGAGAATTCCATTTAGTTGTTAAGAAATGTGTTAGGATTTGATAGGCAACAGAAACCAAAGTTGAATTGACTTTTTTAAGAAAGGATTTATTTGCGTATGTAACAAAGAAGTTTTGGCTTCATTAGATCTCAGGAAAATACCATAAATAGCTCTTGCTTGTGGTCTCCCAGCTTGCTTTCTTTGTAAGGATCGAATCTGAAGCAGGCACGTGGTGGCAGAGATGAATACTGCCAGTGTAAGATACGTTGTTCTCACAGCGAGTGATCTCAGCAAAAAATAACATGCACTTCTTTTCTTATTTCAGTAAGAAGTCCCGAGAAAGGTACTGATTGGCCCAGTTTGAGGTACATTCTTATCCCTGAACCAGGCTCTGTGACTAGGGGATGGAGAACTCTGGTCATGTCTGGATCACATGCCCCACCCAAGAGCTTAGGTAGAGGAAGGGGCTTATTTGAACCACATGTTTTAAGAAGAGGAGAGGAGTGGTTCCCAAAATAATGTTGGCCAGGTGGCAGGCATGTGCAGGAGGTTTTATTTAAGAGTGGTGAGACTTGAGGCAGAGGCAATGAGGTATGATGGACTTGAAGTCATACTGGTGGAAGAGGATGGTGAGGGTACAGCAGACACTTTGGAGCTAGCGTTGATGAGGATTTGGTGTTTGACCTGAAGGATGTTTGGGAGTTGGAAATGGAGGAGAGGGACGAGTCCAGATTGATTTTTCGTTTCTGACTTGCGTGATTGGGTACACCATGGTGACCTTATCTAAGAATTACAAGAGTAAGAAGAATTTGTGTGCTTTGGGACAGAAAATGCGTTCTGCGTTGGGCAGGTTGAGTTTGAGAAGCTTGTAGGACAACGAACCGTGGGAAGATACTGATCAGAAACCAGCATCTGGAGCTTAGCATCTGAAGAGGCTCTCTAGGGTGGTGGTCTGTATTTAGACCTAAGGTGTGATTGAGACTTCTCCCCCTCACTCGCCTGACCCCTTGGGGCTTGAACTCACAACCCTGAGATCAAGACCTGAGCTGAGACCGAGTTGGATGCTTAACTGACTGAGCCACCCAGGCACCCCAATTGAGGCTTTTTAAAAAAGGCTTTGCATTATTCTGTGTGCTAGGTTATGTTTCTCAATTTTGTTATAGATTATGGGACAACAATGTGTGGTGTAAAGGATACATGTTATAGGGTAGTAATCCATACTGTAAAAGTGGTATATATTTTTTTAAGAAAGATGAACATGGCATTTAATTAAAATTCTAATACAGTATATTTTAATTTGAACCATTCAGATTTGTATTTCCTTCGTGTGCAGTTAGCTGTACATTTTTTATTTACATTCACTGTCATCAGTAGTACTGAACTCTGGGTATGTGATTTGACCTCGTGTTTAAATAGAAATATGTAATGGATTTCTTTATTATAGCCAAGTGGCTTTGCCTTAATGATCTGTTTTATAGGGTCACATGCTTACAGCAAATTTGTACTGGTGAAAACGATTTTGACAGAATTGTACTCTGATATCATAGAAGTGAGTATGGCTTGGTAAATATTGTATTGTGTTTGATAAATCCCTTGACTTTTAGATCATCCATAGCATTTTATTTACTTGACATGTAACTGACTTCGTACAGAGTTTTCAGAGACATAGGAAATGGTATTGTTTTTCTTAATACGTAGATTTCTCTCTCATCCCTCTGAATATAGTTTCTAAGAAATAAATGTAAAATAATATCTTGGAGGTCAAGACTGCACTGGGCTTTTTTTTTTAAATAACAACTTTATGGAGATATAATTCACCCATTTCAATATATGATTCAGTGCTTTTTAGTACGTTCACAGTTAAGCAACCATCATCGCTAACACCAGAACATTTCATCAACCCAAGAGAAACCCCATATCCATCAGTAGTCACTCATTTTTTCCTGAATGTCCCAGCTCTAGGCAATGACTGTTCCATCTTCTGTCTGGATTTACCTAATCTGGATATATCATGCAAATGGATTACACAGTATGTGGTCTCTTGTTGACTGGCTTCTTTCACACAGCACAGTGTTTTCAAGGTTCATCCATGTTTTAGCACATACTGGTATTTCTTTTTATGGATGAATAATATTTCATCATACCCCATTTTGTTTCTCCATCCATCAGTGGACATTTGGGTGGCTTTCGTTTTTTTGGCTTTTGTGAAAAATTCTGTGTACATTCATGTACAAGTGTTATGTAGACCTACTTATTTCTCTTTGGAATATATCTAGGAGTGGATTTGAGTTACCATCTAGTATAATTTCCTTACCGTGTTATAGCTTTGTTCCCATCCACCTTCTTTATGATGATGTTATCATATATATTACTTGTGTGTATGTCATTGTTCCAACAACACAATTATGCTCTTTTATACAATTGGTTTTAAAATCAGTAGGGAAGACAGGAGAGTATACATTTATATAAAGTATGAGAAGTCTCTGATGTCACTCCCTAGGGTTCAGCCTTGAGCATCGCAGTTACCCTGGGATGATGGTGGTCTTCCCGGTGTTCTGTTTTTTCTTACCCTGGTCTGTTTGTTAGGATGTTTGTCTCTTTTGGTATCAGACCCAGCTCTTAGTCTCCACTAATTGCTGGCTGATTGCTCTGTGGTTTTCAGTGGTGTCTGGGGTGTAAATTGCTTTATAGTCTGATTTAATTAAATTTGGGCCCCTTTGCAGGGGCAGTTTTGGAGCCCTTCTTTACAGTTTGTTCTGACCCCAAGTGGGCTCTTCCTACCCATCTCTTCCTTTTTCTCTCTGACGCATCAGCTGGGCCTGTGGGTTAGCTTGTTGCCCTCATGAAACTAGTGGTCTCCTCTTACTTGCTTATCACCAAAATCTCAATTTTTAAGGACGCCCTTAGGCTTGAACTTCCCCATGCACTGTTCCAAACACAGTTCACTTCCCTTGGGAATTGGTGAGCCATTCTGTATTTTTGTGGTCTGCCCCCTTGTGCCTCATTGTGCCACTCCTCTGGGGTTAGGAGTGAACATGGTCATTTCTCTTTGAGTGATACCCTGCTTTATATGCAGGGCGGTGGTCAGGAGCAGTACCTCTGGTCTTCTCTAGGTAAGATTATTAAATTTGGGGCTAATTAATAGGGAATTTCAACCCCGTAAGCTGCCATGTAAGGAGAGGGTCACTGCTGCGGCCGAGGTCCTTCATCTCATGTGTCTTCATCCTAGAAATTCTTATTTCGCTTGGCAAAACCCTTGCTTACAGATAGTAAGCCCACTCTATGTGTAGGGTTGGCTGCCTTGAGAAACTGATCTGAGCATAATACTTTGCTTCCCAGTCTTGAAGTGTGGCATTTTACTTTGAAGGAACCCATTTCACTCATTATAGAGTGCAGAAGTAATTTCCCCTGTACATGACTACAGTTTTCTGCATGATTGCGTGGCTAGTGTTCCTGTGCTCGGATGCAGGAAGAGAAGCCAAAAAGTTCTCCTCTGAAAAGTTTAAGTGTTCTTCTGACTTGCTTTAGGGGCTCTGTGCAGCAGCTCACTCTGGTGTGGATTTGTTAATATAATGGCTGAAACTAATTCACTTGTGTTCAGGAAAATACATTTTTTGCTCTTATTTTATAAAGCATTTAAAGTTAATAAAAGCATAGTAAGTTGGAGACTTCAAGCAATCATGTCATTGCATAAAATCCATTTTAACTCTGTTGGTAACCGTAAAGTAATCCTTTCGGCACCCCAAAAAGTAGATCATTTTTTCAAAGATTTGATGAGAAGATAAATAAATATAGATTGCTTTGATATATAAAATAGCAAGTCAGTTCTTTTTAGTGTAACATCCTTAGAGAAGTAGCACATAATTGTAGATAGTGAGATTGTAAAGGACTTGATGAATTACCCCAGCATGTTTGCTTCTATTCCTGTTTTCAATCATTCAGATAGATACCAGGTTTTTAGAAAATAATATAATATAAATAAGATCAAATGGGTGTAATTTGTGACCTATCTTTTGTATAATACAATATAAAACCAGCGTATATGAATCTTTGTTTTCAAAATACCACTAATTTCATATATAAACATGGGATCTTAGCTGGAATTTTATTGATATTGTATTATAGAAAATACCATTATCTAATAATACTTATTAAGTGCCATTGGTTCCTTAGAATAATTAAAATTTGACCTCAGCGTTTCTAAACTCGTTGAAAAACAGATTGTGCTCATAGCTGCAATGGTCTCTTCACATTTCTGATGCATTGACAAAATTGTTTTTTAAATTTTTTTACGAACTTTCAAACAAAAAGGAAATTGAAAGAATAGTATACTGACCCACCTGTATACTCATCACCTACATTCAACAATAGTTAATTTTCCATGTTTGCCTCATCTTTTCTGTGTGTGAGAGTCATTTTAACTTACATTGTACACGTGACATTTTACTCCTAAGTTCTTCAGCATGCATCTCTGAAAAGTAAGATGTACTTACTCAAAATGCAGTGTCATTATCACACATAAGAAAATTAATAATGATTTACAAATGTCATGTAATATCTAACCCTATATTTATTTATTTTCCCATTTAAAAAAAATTAGTATCCAATCTAGGTGGGGTTTTTTGTTGTTTTTGTTGTGGGTTTTTTTTTTTGAGAGAGAGCATGTGCACAAGTGAGTAGGGGGGAGGGGGCAGAGGAAGCGAGGGAATCCCAAGCAGGCTTCAGCTCAGTGTGCAGCCCTGAGATCATGACCTGAGCTGAAATCAAGAGTTGGATGCTCAACCGACTGAGCCACCCAGGCGCCCCCAGATCTCTTTATTGAGTGACATTTTCACCTTCGTAATTAGATCTTTCTATTGTAAAGCACGAGATACCCTAAAGTAATCTGTGGGATGATGTTTTTGAGACATTTTGAATTACCTCTTTCCCAACAGTGGATCAGCCAGTCGTTTTAATGTCCTTTGATGTTCCTTGCCTGAATCAGTTATGGAAAGGTGGGAGAGGCCGCAGAATGGTGATTTATCAAATTGAATTACATTCTTTTATGACCTTGTTTATTTTTTTTTTAATTTACTTAATTTATTTGACAGAGAGAGCACAAGTAGGGCGAGTGGCAGGCAGAGGGAGAGGGAGAAACAGGCTCCCCGCTGAGCAGAGAGCCTGATGTGGGGTTCCAGTCCCAGGGCCCTGAGATCATGACCTGAGCTTAAGGCACACGCTTAACTGACTGAGCCACCCATGTATCCCTGTGACCTCGTTTATGACCTAAAATTGTGTATTTCCTGTAAAGAAGAACATTTTCTCTCCATTCACTCCCACCCACCATCTTTTTTCCTTTTGGTATCTCTGTGGGTTTATGGATTTAAAAAACTTTTGAAATATTATAATCCATTGCCATAATTTTTTTAATGCTTTAAATTGTCCCAAATTTGGTCACTAGGATTTCCCAAGCAAGCTCCTATGACTTTATGCTATGACCCTGTTAGTCAAGAATTTTCTTTTATCTGGCACGACAAAACATTCTAGACTCATGTTGTAGCTTTTCCTTCCAGATTTGGAAGCCACCTTTTCTCCAAGGAGTTCCGGTTCCTTTTAGTGGAGCGTCATATTTCTGTGCCTAAAGTGGGTGCTAGTTATGTTCATTACTGTGGCAGTACATGGCATTGGCTTTTGAAAATTACAGGCCGTTGTCTTGTAGAATATCCCAAATTCTGTATTTGTCTGAATCTTTCCTCCTGGTCTAATTTAAGTTATTCCTTTGTGGCTGCAATCTCCTGTAGACTGAAAATTAAGTCTAAATCTTGATTAGATTCAGGTTAAACGATTTTGGCGTGTGTACTTCATTAGGTAATTTTGTGCACATCATATTATGTCAGAAGATACATAATGATGGGTTGTCTTGGTATTGATGGTGCTAATTTTGAACACCGTGTTAAGGTGGTGACCTCCAGATGTCCTCTTTGTGATTAGCAGGGAATCTGTAGAGAGGTACTTCAGCACAGATGAATGCCCTTTCTGCAACAACCTTTTAGGTAATAGTGTCCGTTGCTGATCTTTGGATCCATCATTTCACTGTTGGTTGTCGAATAGGGATTTGTTTAGCTTTCCTTTTTCTCTTTTAATACATGTACTAATAGCCATTCTTGGTTAAAAAGGCTGGAGGAGATTTTCCTAATCAACCGAGGATAACCTGTAGTTTCTCCTAAGAAGGCAAGGTAAATGCTGAATTCTCTCACCTTAATTACAAATTGTAGAGGAAGGAGCTGGTGACAAATTCGTTTCCCTCCCTCTCCCCCCTCCCCCCCCCACTGCAAAACTTCTGGATATTTTTTTTATTCAGTACTTTGTAGTCACAGTCATTATTCTTTTTGATGCTCAAACTGTCCCAAGTTTGCTCAGTGCACATTCCATCAAGATATCTCCTCTGTCCTCTGATAGGCTCCCCTTAGTATTGAGAGCCTTCCTGCTTTCTAGAACAGAAAGATACCCCAGTCTCATCTTACACATTTCCCAACCCAGTCTTGGAACCTGCCAGCCATTTTTCCAAGAAGCCTTGGTTCCTTTTAATGAAGTTTGAATTTAGAGACCACGAACAATTAGGTAGTATGAATTTATGTTGATATTCCCAATTCAAATTTAACATGTGGTGTTATCTTTTCTGATTTTACGTTTGTTTCTCTTTTTTGTGTTTCTTGATTACATTAGCATATTTATGAACTTGGTTTGTATTATGGTGCACATAAAGTAGATTCAACATTACAGTATCAATAACAGTACTAATGACAGCTGATAAGTGCAGTTTATGATTCTTTTGTGATTGTTTTTTGTCTCTAGGACATAATCCCATTCAGATGTTCCATCAGAACACTGTGTTGAGAAGTCACATGGAATAATTTTATTCTTTAAGTGGTTATGATACCGGATTGATTTATGTTCATTTATTGCAGTTTGTTTTGAATGTGGGCGTTTACTTCTTAATTTTAGTTTTTTAATAGGTGATGCATTTATGTGGTTCCAGAGTCACCCAAAGAGATCCACTCAGAGAAGTCTTCTTTCCACATCTCCTCCAGCCTGTTCCGTGCCCTCCAGTAATAACCATTTTGATGAGTTTCTGGTTTATCCTTCTGGTCTTTTGTTTGGTTTTGCAAAAATAAACAAATACATAGTGAATACTCTTATTTTTCCTCCTTTTCACCAAGAAAAACATCCTGCATACACTTTTAAGCACCTTTCTTTTTTCCCTAAAAGCATATCCAAGGTCACAGTCCTAGCATCTCATAGAGAGCCCTAATTCTTTGTTATTTCAGCTACATGCTGTTTTGTGAAAGGATGTGCTGTAGTTTATTGAAGCAGTCTCTTGCTAACGGACATTTGGGTTATTTCCTTTTTTTTTTTTTTTTTTTTAGGATTTATTTATTTTAGCGAGGGAGAGCTTGTGAGTGGGGGGAGGGGCAGAGAGAGAATCTCAAGCAGAGCAGAGCCCAGCTCGGGGCTCAGTCCAGGACCCATGAGATCCTGACCCGAGCCAGAATCACCAGTCAGACGCTCAACTGACTGAGCCACCAGGTGTCCCTGGGTTATGTCTGATTTTGTGCTGCTACAGGTAGTATAATTTTGTCATTACGTGTGCGTAGAGGTATACTTGTATGGTTGACCTCACAGAGTGCATCAGAGGGCAAAAGCTCCTATAAGGTTGCTAGACTTTGCCCAGTTCCCTTCCCAGATGCTGCACCCTTGTGCATTCCAGTTTAGAGGGGGGCCTTGCTCCGCCGCGTACCCTACAGAGTGTGGTACCAGACTTGGTGTTTTGACAGTGGCTGGGAAACGTATCCCTGCTTAATTTTTACAGTATTGGAAAGATGTTAGAGGAGGTGTCTTATTTTGTTTAGCCTCTACGATCATAGGCTGGAATGTTTAGAGAGAATTGTGTTTGGCGTTTCTACTTCGTAACAGTTTCGGGAAGCAAGCGGCAGACTGATGCTCCTGGCAACAGGAAGGTGAACGGGAGTGAGCAGTCGCGTGCATGACAGAAGTGACATCACTTGATTGTCCTGAGTAACTAGGAAGATTCTCAACAGCGTCAATTCTGAGGTTTCAAAGTTATCTTTCTAACAAACAGCATCTTGAAAGACTCAACACTTTTTTCTCGGTAGGAATATGAATCTGCTCTGATAGATTTAGTGACTGAATCCAGGTTCTTGCCTTAATAAAATATTTAAGCAGCAGGAACTTAGATCTGGTCTAATTGGTCCACATAAAGTGTTCTGTTTGCACTCAACAGGTAGTTTATGCTCTGCCCTTTCCCCTCATCGTGGAATAGACGTGACTTTGTGTGTGTAGGTATCTGTATGTACGTGTACATAATCTCATAGTTGCATTGTTATAGAATTAAAAAAATTTTTTGTTTAAATTTTAAGAGAAATACTTTCCCTTTTTTTTTTTTTTTAAATTTCCTTTGGTGAGGTCGAGTCTTTACCTGAGGTAGAGTCAGGGAGGATAGAAAGTAAGCCTGGCTTGAGTGATTTGCTTATAAGTCACTGTGTGGTCATGTACACCTGGTGTCAAGCAGAAAGGGCCTTCTGGTGGCATCGTTGTGCACCCCTCTTCATTGCCTGCAGTCCCTGGGGCTGGAGTAAGGGATTGGGGAGCTGCTGCCCGTGGATTGTGATTTCTCTGACTTTAGTCTCCTTCCATGGTATTGCCTGGAACCCTTCCTGAACTGTTTGTTCCTGGCTTTGTTGTTTACAGGTTAACACTGCTTTTAGTAAATTCCTATTAAAGAGCTATATCACAGAAGTACTTCTTTCCGTGAGCATACCATTCTGTGATTAAACAAGGTAGGGTTCTCAGGCTCCATGGTCACCCCTGTTCTATGTTTTCATTTTTTTTTTTAATATTTATTTTTAGAGAGAGAGTGAGAGCACAACAGCGCACGTGTGCAGAGAGAGGAGCAAAGGGAGAGGGAGAGAGAGAGTCTTAGGCAGACTCTGCGCTGAGTGCAAAGCCCAATGCGGGGCTTGAGCTCATGACCCTGAGGTCATGACCTGAGCCGAAACCAGGAGTCAGTGGCTTAACTGACTGTGCCACCGAGGCACCCCTTCGTTCCTCCCTCTATGTCACACATTTACAAGTTAATAACAAGAAAGGATAGTGGAAGATGAGAATAGTTTCTCACCTGCTAGGTGTCTTTGTCAGCGTGAGAGCCGCTCTTGGCCTAGATTACACAGCACATCGTCTTCGCTGATTGTTTACAACACAGCACGCTGAAGCCGTGGATGAAATGAGTGGGTATGTTACGCTGGGCCATAAGTACCCAAGTGAGTAACATCAGGAGAGTTTTTCTCTATTTGGTTGTGATAATCAGGACATTCACAGTGTTACCAATTATTGTTTTTTAAGGAAATCTTTAAAAGACTTTAAAAAAATGACTAATTGGTTTTAAGTTTTAGGCTTAAGAGGCTTTTTTTTTTTTGGAAAGAAGTTCACATATTACGTGAAAGATATGTCCCTAAGATTAATAAGTAAATCTGAATGATATATTTTTATTTTTAAAACATTTTATTTTATTTTTTTAAAGATTTTATTTATTTATTTGACAGAGAGACACAGCCAGTGAGAGAGGGAACACAAGCAGGGGGAGTGGGAGAGGAAGAAGCAGGTTCCCAGCACTCCCAGTGGAGCAGGGAGCCTGATGCGGGGCTCAATCCCAGCATCCTGGGATCACGCCCTGAGCCGAAGGCAGACGCTTAACGACTGAGCCACCCAGGCGCCCCTTAAAACATTTTAAAATTGAAAATGTCAAGCATTCATAGGATAAAGACAGTATGGTGAACCGCTGTGTGTCCACCGCTGAACTTCTAGCGTTGTCAGCACAGCTTTATTCCCCTTGCCACTTGTTTGTTGGGTTTTCCAAAAACAGGCCCCTGAAATTATGCCCTTTTACCTATAAATACCTTTTTTTGTTTGCTGATTCCATCAGGTGGTCTTGTATTGATTTAGAACTTACAACTGAGGTTAGTTCAAACTACTTTGCTTTCCCAGAAAGCAGTTTTCTAAATTAGTTCAGAGTCTCAACTATAAGGAGACCTCCTCTGAAGGACACTTATTTGGAGGAAAGTTACCTTCTATTCAGGCATATATGATTCGACAGTGTGGTAAAGAAAAGGGGAGAAGGTTGGATGGGTCCATGCTGACCCCATGGAGTAGTGAAAGGAAGTGGTACAACACTGGCTTGTTTTCTCACTCTGGCCACCAGGTGGCGGTCTAGTTCTAGAACAGGCTCGCTCCTCCATTCTAGCTCAGCTCTGTTCCTGAGCCAGCTGTGTAAGCTGTGTGCTCGCTCACAGCCTGTGAAGTTCAAGTTCGGGTAAGTGCTTCCCTTTTGCCATTGTTAGAAGTAATTTGCATTGAGGCATTGAATATGATCATTATAAATGAGTCTTTGCTTCTTAAAGAATTAAATATTTTCTGGAAAGAAGCCATTAATCATTTTTCTCTTAATAGTTTTTCTCTATATGAAAATAATGACTTATGTTTAGAAAAGTATTCATTGTATCAGACTGACATTTTTCTTCAATTATGTAGAGAAATCAGACAATCGTGTATAGGCACGTACTATTTTATAAATAACTGTTATATAATTAACAGAATTTGAATGATGGCAAGTTGTCAGCATTTTGAAATATTTGTTATTTATTTTTAAGGCCAGGGATAACTTGCTTGAATAAAGTAGAAGGCTTAGATGGTTATTTGTACAATCAATCAAAAAGCCACTTTTTATGAACAGCCCCCAAGTCAAGGGATTTTTGTATTTGTAGTATGTCTTAGGTTTGTTTCAAGACATTTGTCACTAATAGTTGTTAAATTACTAAAGCTTTTGAATCACTTACCTGAATATATTAGAACAGAAGCACGATTATATCCCCAGCATAATGTTAATTTGGGGGGAGATGCAAAGAGTTGGAGTTACAGCTACACTAAGAACATTTTCCCTTAAGCAGCTCCTGGGTGGCTCAGTCAGTTAAACGTCCCACTCTTGGTTTCGGCTCAGATCCTGGTCTCAGGGTCCTGGGATTGAGCTTTGCAGCAGGATCCGTACTCAGTAGGGAATTCGCTTGAGATTCTCTCGCCCTCCTCCTCTCCGTCTGCCCCTCTCTCCCTCACTCTGTCTGTCTTGCTCTCTCCCTCTAAAATAATCTTTAAAAAAAAAAAAGGAACATTTTCCCTTAAAGTTTCTTTTGCCAATAATATCTAAAACTTGTCTCAGGTTATAAAATCACAGCATTGTATGACATTAGAGATGAAAGGACCTTAGGGATTGTGTAGAGTAAATTCTCCTATTTAGAGAATTAAAGTAGGTTGTCCACGATAACATGGTAGTTAGTGGCAGAGCAACGTCTGCAGATTTCCATCTTTTTTATGCTAGACCACGGTGCTCACGCACGAAAAAGTGAAAGCAAGCCTAAGTAATTAATATAGAATACCTGACATCAGTGAGTGAAACGTTCAGCATGAGCAGATTTTCTAATAATTAGAACATTTTTGGTGCTAAGGTTTTATGTACTCTGATCATTTAAAATGACCACCTCTGCCAAGTGTATGGTGCTCTTGGTGCCTTCTCACACAGAATGCGTGCAGACTCGCTGTTGATAATGGCGCTCCTAGTTCCTCAGGAACGTTCTGGTCTTTCGTATTGCGCTGTGGCACATGCTCTCAGATGATTCCTTTTTTCTCTAAAGTGTTTCTCTATTTTAATCTTTTTTCCTTTCTTTTTTTCCGTTAGTTGTTAACTGTATTAGTTTGTCTAGTTTCAACATTCTTTTTCTTTCTAATTTGTGGTTTCTTAATGTTTTGTTAAAATATTTATTGAACACTTACTGTGTGCCAGGTTCTCTTCCAGAGGCCCTTGGTGCAGTTAGCAGGTGAGTGAATAATTGCCATAAAGATCCCTTGCTCTTGTGGAGCTCACATTCAGAGGTGGGCGTGGGTGGTCAGAGATAGTCATTTAAACAATAAGCATAATACATTAGTACCTTATATAGTAGGTTAGCAGGGGTTAAGTATTAAGGAAAAGTAGAGCTGGTGTAAGGGAGGAGTGGAAATATTAATTATTGGCTTGGAAACTAGATCGGCAAGTTTATTGTTAGTAAAGTAGTGGTCCGGGAGGAAAATGGGAAAAGAAGCTTAAGAGATTTTTCTGTGAGTTGGGGACACAAGCATTCTGTTTTACATCCTCATTTTAACCTTTATTGCTCTCTTCTGGGGTTTTGTCTTTAGTTTCAATATCTGAAATTCTGGAGTAGCTTGATAACTGACTGCTAGTTATGTAAGTATAACAGTAACTCTCATAGTTAATATATACATGCTTACATTGTTTTCTGAAAGCTGAGGGGTAGGACGATGACATGGAATGTTAGGCTGTCAACGGGAGTGTTTGGCATGAAATGGATGTTGATTTTTTTTTTTAACATTTATTTGAGAGAGAGAGAGGACTTTCGTGTGTGGGCAGAGGGGCAGAGGGAGAGACTCTTCAAGCAGACTCCTTGCTGAGCTGGGAGCCCAAGGCAGGGCTTGATCCTGTGACCCATGAGATCACCGCCTGAGCTGAAACCAAGAGTCGGAGGCCTAACCAACTGAGCTACCCAAGCTCCCCGGATGTTGATTCTTGATTAATCTGACTCTGCATTCCTGCTTTATTTGCCCTTGACCTCAGTATTCTCTGAGGATTCCTCATGGTTTATGATCATCTGCATTCTCGCAACCAAAGTTTAGGCAATGATTATTTAACCAAGCTCCTGTACCTTCATTTAATCCTCATGACAAACCCCGCTGTACTATTTTTGCATACTGTTTGTTTTCTATACTGTTACAGAAGAGAGCACTAAAGCAAAACATAGCTTGCCCACTTACTACCTGTGTCTGTGTGGCTTTGAGCAAGTTTCTGATTTCCTCTGCTTTATTCATTTCAGGTTCCTCATTTGTAAACATGGGGGGAAATAGTACAGTGGGGTTTGTCATGAGGATTAAATAAAGGTAAAGGTGCTTGGTTAAATAATCATTGACTAAACTTTGGTTGCTAGAATGCAGATGATCATAAGCCATGAGGATTCCTCAGAGAATACTGAGGTCAAGGGCAAAGAAAGGATATTTCTGTCCCATCCTGCCAGCATTTGCAAATGAAATTATAGTTTTCTTTTTTGTTTTCTTTTTCCATTGTAATTCAAATATTTGTTGGAATCAAAAGATCACATATGTTTGAAATTTTAATATTAAATTAACATTAGTTCTTTCAAAGGAAAAAAGTAGTATTCAAACCCAGTTTGGTTCATGGATATGTAATTTGAGTCTTTAAAATCCCATGATACCACATAAAACTTATAAAAGGGATTAGTTGGTAAAGATTTGTACATGTATTTCTTAATTGCTTTCCTTACAATGGGAGACAAAGAAACTGTGAAGGCTTCTGCTTTTTTTTCTTTAACTCTTGTGATAGAGATTCTTGCTTATTCTTAGAGTACATCTCTCCTTTTGAAAAATTAGCTCATTAGTCTACCATGATCTATAGCATACTTTTTGCTGTTGTACCTACTTATAAAAATATGGTGCCAGAATCAGAGGAAATAGACAATGCCCAGCAGAGTGTCTGGAATGGAGTAGATGCCTAGTGAGCACACACTGCGTGCATGAGTGGCTGAGTTGCCTGTTCTTGAGAAATAGCTGGAGGGAGAGCTGACTTGTTGCCAAATGGAAAACTACTCAGAGAGAAAATAGTGTTCTTGAAACGTGTCTGAAGCAAAAGGAGAACTCAAATGATGTCAGAAGCTCGTGACAGTTGTCCTTCCATAATAAGTGAAAGCTGTTTTGAATTTCCTAAAAGAGAGTGTTGAGAAATTTACCTACAGTGAGTTAAGCACATTTTAGTGAGTGCAAAGCTCAGGTGATAGGAATAATCTTGTCGTGAGCACCATTTGTCTTTGGCTCTTGTGCGTTAGCTCTGCTTTTGCCATTAAATCTGTGCAGCCTCAAGTTTTATGACCTCCTGGTAGTGACTTGACAAGTGAACAATACTGCCTATTGATAACTAGTCTAAACAAGGGAAGTTTGTGTTTTTCTGTGGTAATTCATTTGATATGCCAGATAATTTTAGGTAACTGCTTGCATGATTAAAAAGTAGTTGATTTTATTTTGGTCAGTAGTTAGTTGTAAAGATAAAAATATATATATTATATACATGATTATTTATCCAGAGCACAATTCTGTCTTTAAGGGAAATAGGGGCTATATTTGTGTAGGTCTGTAAATATTGATATATGTGTGTGTGTATATATATATATATATGTGTATATATATATATACATATATATATGTGTATATATATATACACATACATATATGTATATATATATATATGTTTTTCTGTTTGTCATTCTAGAAATAGCTCAAAATTTTATATTTAGAATTGCTCTATGTTCCTTTCTTAGCTGTGGAGGAGGGTGATTTTTCTATTCAACCAGTCATATAAATATTGAATTCTTAGCATGTTCCAGTCACTGTGGTAGGTCCTGGGGATACATACATGGGTAAGACATGGTCCTTTGCTCATTTTATTTAACAAATAAAATGGATTTTAAAATACTTTAATAAACATCCTTACATAGGTTTGCATTAATGTTAAAAATGTTAAAATGTTAATAATATTTAAAATTATTGGAAATAATTTTTGTATTAATGATACCTGAGCCTGGGTGGCTCAGTCAGTTGAGCATCCGACTCTTGATTTCAACTCAGGTCATGATCTCCGGGTCATGGGATCGAGCCCCGTATCGGGCAGTCCTTGCTGAGTGGGGTGTCTACTTCTCTCCCTCTCCCTCTGTCCCTCCCCCAACTCTCTCCCTCTCTCTCTTTCTCAAATAAATAAATCTGTATTTATTTTTTTTAAAAGATTTTATTTATTTATTAGAGAGAGAGACAGCCAGCAAGAGAGGGAACACAAGCAGGGGGAGTGGGAGAGGAAGAAGCAGGCTCCCAGCCGAGGAGCCTGATGTGGGGCTCGATCCCAGAACGCCGGGATCACGCCCTGAGCCCTGAGCCGAAGGCAGATGCTTAACGACTGAGCCACCCAGGCGCCCCAAATAAATCTTTAAAACAATTATTGGAAATACATGTACTTGGTATGATGTGGAGATATTTGATCTTGCTTGAAATCAGTTGATTTGATGAGTGTGCAAGCAGTATCTATAACCATTATTAATATGTTAGTAAGATCAAGTATTAGTTTTTAATAATAATTAAATTACTGATAATACATTTATTTCTTAGTATTTTGACCAGAGGGCTTTTAAAATAAATTTTGTCTTGATTGTGGTTTCCTGGTAATTTTTATTTCTAGGCTTTGTATTTTCTGCTTATCCTTAATTCAGGTCATTCAGATTCTTGAAAGACACCCAGTTTTTTCAAGGTCAGTTTGAATTCTTTTGCCCAACTTAGTGTCATTTCATGATACCTGGTTTTGTCCTCAGTCTCTTGAGTAGTTGCTCCTCAAAAATACTTACTGGAAGTTTCTGTGCAGAAGATTAAAGGTGTTTCTGGAGGACACTGGCATTTCTGAGAAGAGCCGAGGAGAAAGGCACAGGTGGTTTCTTCAGTGATAGCCGTTCTGGTTACTGGTGACCGCTTCTCTCTGGTTATGGCATCTCACCTTGACCAGGTGTGACCCAATTCTACAAAGTAGCCAGGGGCCATGAAGAAACATAGGGAGAAAGGAAAGAATATGAATATTCATTTATTCGTTTATGATTTGATTAATTCAAGCCATGAATGAATGCATGTAGGCATTTAAGCAGCAAATACTGAGCCCCTACTGCGTGCCAGGCATTATTTTGGACTCCACGGATACAGCATAGTGAACAAGACAGAAAATTTCTTACCCTTGGATTATACACCAGTGAGGAAGATTAAAAAGTATGCAGTATGGTGTCAGAGTAATATGTGCTCACAGTTGATGAAGAAAAGGGGAGGGATAGAGAGTGGCGGTGGTGACAGTTAAGGAAGGACGCCGGGAAGAGGCTCTGAGGGGAGGGGCTCCTTGGAAGACACCTGGATGAAGAGCATGTGCCTGCGTGTGTCGTCGGGAGGTACATTTCAGGTCCACGGGAGAGACAGGACATGCTCACGTAAGGGCAGAGACACTGGTGAGGCTGGGAAATGGGACATGGGATGTCTTTCTCATTTATGTTGCTTGTGAACATGTTTTTAAAATTCTGCCTTTTTGCCATGTGTTGGCTGAATTTGTCATTATCATAAACATGATGCATTCTGTTGTAGACTTGTAATTGCTTTGTTTCCTTGTTACCGGAACATCTGTTTAGCACCATATTTTAGTGTTGTTTTATAACACTGAGATTTGGTATCTCTGGGTGTTACAGCCTTTTGTGTGAGTTCTGATTCATGGTGGTGTTGAGTCCTTGGTTTAATTTAGGTTAGGGAAAGTGAGAACCTAGAAAGGCTTCTAGGGTTCTAACCCTAGTTTTGCTGCTAACTGACTATCAAATGTAACACATGTGGCCTCAGTTTATCCATATGTAAGCTAGAGGAGCTGGACTAGATAATCACCAAGATTTCTTTTAACTGTAAAATTCTGTGGCTTAAAGAATTTTTAGGAAAAATTCACAGGAGGGTCTCAGTAGTTTTTTCTTTATATTTTCTTTTTTGAAATTAATTTTTACATTTATATACAGCAAAGCTCACAAATCTTAGGCTTGCAGCTTATTGAAATTTTACATTTGTATATGCCCCTTAATCAACACTCAGATCAAGGAAGAACATTTTCAGCATGCCAGAAGGCTCCTTTTCTAGTCAGTACGCTCTCATCTGGAGGCAGCTACTCTTCTGACTGTAAGATTAGATTTGCATGTCTTGAGCTTCCTATAAATGTCATCGTGCAATACATACTCCTCTGTGTCCTCTTTTTACTCAGTGCTCTGTTGTGAGATTCGTGTACACTGATTACAAGGGCAGTTTTCTTTCAGTCCTGTGTAGTCTTCCATTGTACGGATACTGGACAGTTAGTCTACTCTCCTGCTGATGGGCATGCAGATGGTTTCCAGTTTGGGGCTATTACGAATAAAGTTGCTATGAACATTCTTGTACCTGTCTTTTGATGGACATGACACTCATTTCTCTTGGGTATACACTTAGAAATTAAATTCCTCAATCGTAGGGTAAAAATACCTTCGCTTTTGTGAATACTGCGCATTTCTCATAGTGGTTGTACTTTATGAGAATTCTCATTGCCTCATATCCTCACCAACACTTGGTATTGTATGACATAGTGGGTATATTTAGCAGTATTATATCCAGGTTTTAATTTGCCTTTTGTTGAGCACCTTTTCATGAACGTATGAGCCGTTTGAATATCCTCATCTTTGGAAAGTGCCTGTTTAACAGTCTGTCTCACCTTTAAAAAATTAGGCTCTCACGTGTTTTCTCCTTATTGTTTTCTAAGAGTTTTCTATATTCTGTGGATAGGGGTCCTTTCACATCTATGTATATTTTAAATATTTTTTCCCATTCTGCAAATACCTGTATTCAGTACTGAAGAAAAGTTTACAGTTAGAAGAATGCAATTTTAAAACTTCAGTTTTGACGCATCCCTGCTCAGTGTATAGATGAAGAGAGCAACAGGTTTCAAGATTTTTCTTATTATAAAAAATTTGAGTCCCAACATCAATTAAAAAAAAATCCTAAAGTACGTTTTCCTCGTAAACACACTTTTAAATTATTTCCACACTTCTGGGGCGCCTGGGTGGCTCAGTCGGTTAGGCGTCTGCCTTTGGCTCAGGTCGTGATCTCAGGGTCCTCAAATCAAGCCCCGCATTGGGCTCCCTGCTCAGTGGGGAGTCTCCTTCTCCCTCCACCGCTCCCCCTGCTTGCACTCTCTCTCTGTCAAATAAATAAATGAATGAATCATTTTGCCGTAAGACCTAATAACCTAAAGACAAGCTTGTTTACAACATTTAAATTAAGCACTAGCACAAAATATTAAAATATCTCATAAGAAGTGTGGAAATAATTTATTTTATTTTTTAAAATGTTTTATTTTTAAGATTTTATTTATTTGACAGAATAAGAGAGAGAGCATAGGGGCGCCTGGGTGGCACAGCGGTTAAGCGTCTGCCTTCGGCTCAGGGCGTGGTCCCGACGTTATGGGATCGAGCCCCATATCAGGCTCCTCCGCTATGAGCCTGCTTCTTCCTCTCCCACTCCCCCTGCTTGTGTTCCCTCTCTCGCTGGCTATCTCTATCTCTGTCAAATAAATAAATAAAATCTTTAAAAAAAAAAAAAGAGAGAGAGAGAGCATAAGCTGGGGGAGTGGGAGAGGGAGAAGCAGGCTCCCCACTGAGCAGGGAGCCCAATGTAGGGCTTGATCCCAGGACCCTGAGATCATGATCTGAGCTGAAGGCAGGTGCTTAACTGACTGAGCCACCCAGGCGCTCCCAAAAGATTCTAATTCTTTATTTTTTTCCCCTAAAGATTCTTCTATTAGAGAAGCAAATGATTCTGGACTCAGCACGTGATGTCACCAATACATGAGTCTTTTTTTCATGGGTGTTCATTTTGGTGACTTTCCCAAGAACTTCCTTTTCTTTGCCCTTTGATATGAACTCTGGTGATTTTGTTTGGTGCTGGTAATTTTGCAAAACAACGAAATTCTTTTGAATTCCGTTCTCCTTGAGCTCTTCAGTCTGTAGAATTATATTCTTATCTGGATTATGGATTCATCTTGCAATCTTAACCACTTAGTTTTAGAAACAGAAGCACCATAGTTGGAAGTAGTAAATAACAAATAAATGAATTTTTAATAAGTTCAGATATATGCTATTTGTCTTAATAGATACAAAGTCACTACTTAGAAGACCTACAGCTATCATTATAGTGAATACGTGCAGTGAGTTAGGTGGTGATGAATGACTTAGTTATTGCCCAAATCTCAGTTGTTCTCAGAAATTGGGGAGAGAATGGCAAGCAGTAGAAGAGTACGCGTCGAAGTAGCTTACTCATTAGGACGTGCACTAGCCGTCTGGACTCCGCACACAGCAGAGCCTGTGAAGCTCTGTGTGTTAGTGTTAGGGGCTCTTGTGATTCTGGGAGGGTAGTAGAATCTTCCAAGAGGCATTTTATTATACTTCCTTCCATGGTGTTGGCTTGAGCATTAGCCATTCGCCAATCTGAAGTGCTAAATCCTCTACTGGGAGGGATGATTTGGGATAGGAACCATAACTCTTAAAAGGGGGGAAAATGGGCCAGTAATTCACTGACAGTTTGTTTTAGATTTTTCATACTGTAAACAGCTATATGGAGCATATTCAGTGAGCATTTTTATTAAATACAGATTGGGGAAACTGAATCAGAGCTGGCAGTGTTTCCCAGAATGAGTTTTGTAGATTATTCTATAGAATGTTAATAAATGTTATGTGAAATTAAAAACAAACCAAAAAACCAGAATTTTCTGGTCATGTAACTTTGGAAGGCTCTAGATTAAATAAAGTCAAAGAGCTTTTTGTTTTTCTAACTTTAGTGAGATATGATTGGCATGGAGTATTGTATGAGGTCTTGTTTTTCTAACTTTATTGAGATACAGTTGGCATAGAGTATTATATGAGGTCTACAGCATGCTGATTTGATACACGTATATTGCAGTGTGATTAGTGATATTGCAGTGATATTGCAGTGATATGATTAGTGATATTGCAGTGATATGATCAAGGTATTAACTAACCTTGGTATTAACTAATCAAGGTATTAACTAACCAAGGTATTAACTAACCAAGGTATTAACTAACACTGTTAGTTAATACCTTGATCATATCACATAGTTACCATTTCTCCCTTGTCATGAGAACACTGAAGATCTACGTTTTTTTTTTTTTTAGCAACTTTCAGTATATATTACAGTGTTATTACATATGATCACAGTGCTGTGCTTTCGATCCCCAGAACTTACTCATCTCGTAGGGGTTTTGTTTTTAGCAGCAGGAGTTCTCAAAGCCTTTAATTTACCAGTAGACCTTATAATTCTCTAGGATGAGGAAGGGGAGGTGAGGTGGCAGTAATATGCAGCATTTCTTGAACTTACTTGGCCATGGAGTCATTTTTTAGAGACTGCCTCAGGAACTTGGTGTGTCACAGGTTACCTGTTGGTGAAACTGGTTTGGCTGAAATCCTTTTACGGATGGAGAACTAAGGCCCCAGTAATTGAAGGTACTCACTCAAGTGAGATTCCAGACCAACTCTTAGATCATTTTCTTCCTTTCTATTGGCAAAAAAGGACATTTAGTGACTCGGGGGACATAGGTTTAAATACATTAGGATGTAAATATGATTTTCCTTGTTCTCTTTTAAGATTTATTGATGCTTAATGGTTAGTCCAGAGGTTCCAGGTCTAACCAAACAAGCCAATGCCAGCTGTTAGTCCCTTCAGCCACCTTGCAGGCAGGTGGGTTAGAGAGTAGATCTAGAAAGGAAGTTAAAGATTGCCTCAATCTGTTCTGTTTACTCCGCACTAAAATTAGGATAAACAGGATCTTCATCCTCAGACCTTATTTGTGACTCCCTGCTAAGTACAGGTTTAATTTCCATTCTCTGGATGACTTTTTAAATGGATGTTAGCTGTGTAGGCTGCTTTTGAAGGCTGTGTTTTTCTGCAGTGAAATGATATAATAAAACTTTTTTCTTTTGTGGAATCAGATTAATTTCTAGGAGTTGGAGATTCACGAGAAACACATTCTTAACATAAAACTTAGGTCTTGCACTGCCTTAAAACAGTCAATTTCCAGTAGTCCAAATATGTACCAGTAGTTGTGGGAGAATGGAAAGAAAGCCTAATTTAACTTAATTTAGACACTTAACTGAATCAAAACTTACAAATTCCTATTAGAAAAACACAGTATCTTACATTGAGGTACGATTTAGGTTTTAAATAAAGATTTTATTAGGTTATAGCCTAAAATCGTTAGACTTGTCCCCTGACAATTTGTAAGTACCGTGTGCTAGGGTGAAAGGTCAAGGAAACGGGAGCAGCAGCAGTATTTTGTTAATGCAGGGACATTTCGGGTAATCTATATGAACAGTTACAAGAAAGACTTGAATTCCACTTTGGCAAATAGGCATAACTCACTGATGTTCTTCAGTTTAGGAAAAAAAAAAAGTTGTGCCTTATCTTGTAGAAAATTGCTGTTTAGTATTTCTTTTTTTGTTAAAGTGTAGGAATCTAACATGGTTCCTTATTAAACAGAAAAGGCATTTCAGGAATATAGTAGCTTATATTACTTATGTGTTGAATGTTTTATATTACAGAGATAAATAGTTGATTATAGTTTTACTGGGATATTTTGACAAAACCAGTAGTGTGCATTCTTCTCTCCTTCTTCTTGCCTCCCTCACCCTCCCCACCGCAGCCCCCAAGCATAACTGGCATGGTTAATAACAAATCTTGGAAAAAGAAAGAACTTCCTGATCATAACTGACGAGAAGTTTAACTACAATTTTGTGTGCTTGGAAAACTGTTGAGAAAATTTTGTGAAGTGCTAAGTGCTTCTCTGGAAGGAATGAGGTGTTATGAGGTAGGCTACTGATGGAGCTAGAAGTGATAAGAATACTGTAAGAGAAGTAAGGTCAGTAAGTAGTGTGGAACATGAGAACCAATCTGGGTCTATCCTTTTTCCCTTTTTAGAGGCCTGAAAGGTTTTTTTAAATGGTACTGATGCCCTTTATGCCTGGATGCTAAATACGGAACATACTCCTTATTTAAGAAAATTCAGGGGTGCCTGGGTGGCTCAGTGTTTTAAGCGTCTGCCTTCGGTTCAGGTCATGATCCCGGGGTCCTGGGATCTTGAGCCCTATGTTGGGCTCCCTGCTGCCTGCTGCTCCCCCTTCTTGTGCTCTGTCAAATAAATAAATAAAATCTTAAAAAATTCAGGAGTAGATGAGATAATTGATAAAATTTTTATGAATTTTAGCAAGTGAGTCCAAGTAATAATGTTATTAATATTGTTATCGAGAAACTTACTGTTGCGTTTGAAAAGCCAAATGTCAGGCAGGTTGTTCCTATTTTCACCTATATTAAATCAACATTTCTCAGAGGTAATCTTCAAAATAGATACATAGAAAGATAACAACTATAGCTGTATTTACTTCCAGTTGTTTCTAGAATGACAAGATATATTCCTATCTGTAAAATCAGTAAGATATTTTGTGAACATATTAAATTCTTTATTTTCTCAACATTTTGCCTGAATATCTAAAATAGGATCTTCCCCTTAAACTTAGCTATGCCCATAATACAATATTTTTTAAATAGCTGCCTAAGTATAACTAAGAAAAGTGGTATTAATGTGGACTATGAACTTTGGCCATAGTCTTTTTTGTTGTTGTAACAGCGACACTGAGCCATTTTTATACTGATCAGACATTCTGATGGCATCTGTTTCTACTGTCAGTTACAGTGTATATACAAATATATTTTGTAATTAATTTGCTTTTTTATAGTTCTTTTTCAAAGTATTACCATTTGTATTGAATATAATATGTGTCATTTCACAATGAAAATTTACTAATTAACTGAAGGGAACTAGCAGTGGGTTTTCTGGTGCACTAATCACAAAGCAGCGTTTTTGGACCTTTTCATGTCCTTTGAATAGGAGAGTGGATGTGCGCCTTGTGATTTGTTATTCTGTTTTCACTGCTTTAGGAATTGAGAACTTTTACTTACGTACTTCTTGTTTTGGTAGCTTCAAGCAGCATAGGGATTTTTAGGTCTATTTTGAAAAAGCTGTGATGGGAATGTTACATACACATGTGACAAAGGTGTGTGTCAGTTACTGGACGTGCAAGGGGACCTTCGTTTTCTTGGATAGTAATCAAATGCTTCTCTTTATTGTTATTTAAAGTGACCTCCATCCTAACTGATCCATCAATTACTACTCAACCAGAACTACTTCTAAGTTCTAAAGTATAATGTGTACCACCTAGTTAACATGCACATAGTGGAGAAAAGCCCAGAAGCTGTGCAAGAGCAGATTTCTCATTTTGAAATAAAAATTCACCATACCTCATTTTCCTCCACTGTTAAAACTGGCTAGTCTTTCAGTTCTTACTTTCTACTCCCGGGAGAAAGTGTTGGGATAGTCTTGTGTTGGGCTACTGTGAAAATAATCCCAGATCACAAGATTGCACTTCAAATTTCGACAGAATTAATTTGTTACATATCAGCATTATGAAAACTTTAAATTTTGGTATAGCTTGCACTTTCAGAAAGTTTTCTTAACAGTTAATATAATCGAATTGCATATTGGCATTTAAATTAAGAAAAAAGTTATTTAAGTAACTAAGGCCTAAATGCTAATAGTTAATTACTTGGCTTTGGTATGCACTAGTAACATTTTATGAATGTATTTGCTTTAGTTTTGTAGGGAGGAATTGTCTGATATACTTTTTAAACTTTATTATAGAAAACTGGAAATAGTCACAAAGTAGAAAGAGCCATATAATGAATCTGCACGTATTTATCTCCTGTCCTCACCAGTTTAATACAATGGCCGGTCTTGTTTTATCTACACACTATCCTACAATAGTTCCCTCCTGACCTCCCAGTGATTTTGAAGGAAATCCCAGACATCATGTAATTTCATTGAGAAATATTTCAATGTGTATCTCTAAAAGAGAATCAAATTATTTGTATTCCCTGTGAGTACTAGCTAGCTTTGTTGTGGAGAGGAAGTTCAAGAGCGCTTGGCAACAGGCCTGCTATTGCATTTTATTGCAGTTATTTTGCATTTAGAAAGATCGAGATTTTACTTGGGTGTTTTACTATTACAGTAACTCTCAAAGGATTTGAAATGTTGGTTTTATAAATAACATCTAAAAAACATGAATTATCACCATGAATATATATATGGAGTTATGTCACAGTCCTTGTTTCAGAGCGAACCTGCAGTTTGCTTTGTCATTTGTTCCTGGCTCCTCCCTACCCTGCCAGAATTTATGTTTCTTTATTTAAATGCTGAGAAACGGCATATATAACACTTAGTTTCAGATGAAATTCTGTAGGCCCCGGCATGTGTCAAAGAAAGAGCTGGTAGAATAAGGATGCGTGTGTGCTGAGAAAGAGAAGACAGAACAAGGTGAACACTGCGGCCAGGCGCTGGTGTGGGGGGGACTCCCCTTCTTTCACTCTTGCTCACCCGGCCTCGTCGCCTGGTCTTGACTTTTTATTTCTTTTCTTGGTTCCCCTTGGGTTTCTCTCTTTTCCTTCTCTTGGCCTTTATTTAATTTTGCCTGTTGCATTCATTGTCAGGCAAATTGCTGATTCCTTCCTTGGAGGATGTTATACTGTGTAGGGGCTGTAAGATCAAACCTTAAAAAAAAACGAAAGCTTTTAAGACTAATCTATTGTGCTTTAATTCATTTTTATATAGATTTTATACAGATTTTATTTAAACTAATTCAAACAGCTGGATACCAACTATGGGCTAGATTGAATTTTTCTATACTCTGTGGATGAACTACACAATGTATCAAAAATGTTAATTTTATAGACTTTAAAGTTTACTTTAGATGCTGTTATTGAAAAGATATGTAATAATGATTTTTTCTTTTTTGTTGTCTTTTGCTGCCCATTTATTGGATGAAACTGATCCTGATAATCACTGTGACTGCAGTTCACGAGGTTCCTTTGCAGCTCACCTCTGGAGGTAAGAGCTTGCCCCTGACCTTGAGACTAGGATCACTAATGGGACATCAC
Source organism: Ursus americanus (assembly GCF_024610735.1). NCBI lineage: Eukaryota > Metazoa > Chordata > Mammalia > Carnivora > Ursidae > Ursus > Ursus americanus. The sequence goes on from NC_142132.1 coordinate 9,823,844, forward strand.
TATTGGCGCGTTTTGTTAGGCATTTATTTGGTAATTTAGAGTGGTCATTTTGTTTTCCCACCTACTCTTCAGTAATGGTAATGAGATGAATACAGACTTTTTTTTAGAATAAGAATTCCTAAAAGTTACAGAACTGCTCACCGTCATAACAGGTCATTCCTTCTTTTTAAGGACTTTTTCTTTTTTTTAAGTAAACGGAAATCGGTCTTGCTTTGTAAAGAGGCTTATTGTATATGCTTCCTTCATAACTGTTGACCAAGAGCTGAAGGAGTCGTGGGGGAGGGGGCTGCTGTCAGGCAGGTTTCTGTTGGTGTGAGAGCACTTTTTCAAACCCCTGGGTTGATAAGGGAAGAGCAATGGACTTAACTGTTACTGAGCTTTGCTTTTCTTTTCTTTTCTTTTCTTTTCTTTCCTTTCCTTTCCTTTCCTTTCCTTTCCTTTCCTTCCTTCTTTTCTTTTTTCTTTTCTTTTCTTTCCTTCCTTCTCTTTTCTTTTCTTTTTTCTCTTCTTTTCTTTTCTAAGATTTTATTTATTTGACAGAGAGACACAGCAAGAGAGGGAACACACGCAGGGGGAGTCGGAGAGGGAGAAGCAGGCTTCCCCCTGCGCAGGGAGCTTGATGCGGGGCTCCATCCCAGGACCCTGGGATCATGACATGAGCCAAAGGCAGATGCTTAAAGACTGAGCCACCCAGGTGCCCCCTGAGTTTTTCTTAAACACAGGCATGCTCCCTTCCTCTGTCTCCCTCTCCACTCCCTCCTCCCTCCCTCTCTCCCCACTCCCCCTCTCTCAGTGCTTAATTCACTTCCACTGGAGTCCTCATAATGGTCCTGCAGTGTAGAGCTGAGACTCCAGTGATAACATTGTGAGATAGAGATATTTAGGAAAGCAGCTGACCTGTGAGTTGACACAAGATGGCTGAGGCTTTGAGGAAGGAGGAGGAAAGAGGAGGCAGCGGAATGTGTAGAGAGATGCTTGCACTCAGAACCAAAGCGTGGTTTCAGAACATGCCTTCCCTTCTTGGCCACACTGGGCAAGTCACAACTTCCCTGAGCCTGGGTTTTCTTATCTTTAAAATGCAAATGACAGTTCCTACCTCTCCAGTGAAGTAGTGGACTTGGCAGCGTTTTTAAAGTGCTGCTCAGGGGCACTTGGGTGGCTCAGACTCAGGTGTTAATCCCAGGGTCATGAGTTCAAGTGAGTGCAATAAGTAAAGTGCTACTCAAACCTTAGTCATATTCTATATTTTCCTCTTGGGCTGTACTGCAGCCCCACACAGTAAGACACTCTGCTTTGCCTTCCCGTTGTCCTTCCTTTTGCTTCTTATTTCACTTTATGCTCCCTTCCCCCATTCCCAACTTGTTCAAATCCTATCCCTCTTCTGGTGGAGCCTACATGCTTTGTCCACTGCCTGGTCGTCCTGCACCTCTCCACATAGAGGCAGTTGTTCCCTTTTCTGCATCTGTAACACTGTGCTCATGAAATTACTGAAACACTGTGGGTGTAGCCCAGCCTGGCACATTGAATACTCTTAGAGACCAGTTTGATGATTGCCAGGGGAAACCGATGAGGCCAGAGAGTACCATGCAGATGTGGTTACTTTTTCTAAATATCCAGGATCAAGGGGGAAACAAAGCTATGTTTGGACAGACTCTGGGCTTTGACATGTCAGAGGCTTGGTTGGCCCATGAGCAAGTCATTTCATCTTTTGGTTAATCTAAAGATGGAGATGGTAATACTTTATGGTTATTAAAACGAAATGAAATAGTGCGTGGCAAACACTGAGCACAATGCCTGTCACATAGAGTTTTAAATAAAGTTTAGTGCAAAAACAGTAAAAAAAAAAAAAAGCAAACCATAAGAATTTGAAGACAGTATAAATTATACAGTTTACTCTTTAGTTGATGAAGCATTTTTTAAGCATCGCAGAATGGGAAGTATCACAAAGGAAAGGATGGAAAAGTAAGATTTGCTTCTGTTAAAAATCCTTAATTTTGTTCATGAAAACATATATAGTTAAAAGGCAGTTGGGGAAAGTGTGATAACAAGGTTATTATACTTAATGATCTCCTGGAATCAATTTTAAAATGTACTATTTTCTTTCCCATAACTTTTGGTTGGATTTTATGAGATAGTGTCATGAAATACAAATGGTAATAAATGTTTTAAGAGTTTAACCTTGTAAGTAATCAAAGAAGTGTAGTTTAAAAGAACAGTGATGAATACTTGCTTACCTATTTAGATATCTTTTTTTTTTTTTTTAATGAATGCTTAGGAAGATAGGATGGGATGTTTTTAAACTTACCCTTTAGAGAAATCAGTTTGGTCATCCACATTAAAGACCCTGTATAAATTCATGCCTGTGGGTTGTGTGCCTGTGTAATTCTAGTCTGGGAATTACTGCCAGAGAAATAAAAATGAGGACAAAACTTTGCATAAATGTTTATTATAGCATTTGTAATGGCAAAAAATTTATAAACAGTCCCAATGTCCAGCAGTAGGAGAAGGTCAAATAAATAATGGTACAGACAGCCGTATTATGTATGGATGGAACACTGTACAGCCATTAAAATGGGAATTATGCATATCCGTGTACATGAGTATGTGTTGATGAACAAAACAGTGATAGAAGTGGGATGCAAAGTTATACATGCAGATCTCAATTTAAAAATAAGCATACAGAAATTAGTTAAGAAGGAGATACACAAGATGTTAAATTGTTTTACCCTTTGCTCTTTCATGAAGGAGCCACAATGGGGAGAAGAGATACCTTGGTAGGTTTTTAGTGGTGGCTTTTGTAGTCAGTGTTTGGTAAGTACATCAGGCAAGTCTCTGATTGATGTGCAAACAGTGTCTAGTCTTGGATGAAAAAGGTGCATGGGGAGAAATTGCAACAGCTTAGGTGAAGAGAATGCCCAGAAGGTTTAAGGCTGGACTCTGATTTCAGCAAGAGCTTCGAGGAGTAACCAGGAAGAATGGTTTTGAGCAGAAGACATTTAGGTTTGGCTTACCTGGACATGGAATGAATAAGGAGATTGGAGCTTGATGTCCCCTGCACTACTGGGGCAATGTTACTAAACAATGGCAAAGATCCTTCTAAATAGACCTCACTAATAGACTTTTCTCAAATGTAAGCCCAATTAAAGAGGACCCTGTTTTTCTTGCTTCCTGAATGTTTCTGATTTTAGTATAGTAAAAGTACAATGGAGGCACTGGATAAATATTTGTTGAATGGATGCATGAATGAATGAGTAAGGTAGGTGGGGCTGAGGCTGCAAGTAACAAGCTTTTACCCATAATTTGGCAGCGGTCAGCTAAAAACACACAAGGCCTAATATTTATGTTTCAATGTGGTTAACAGTTTTCCTAGCAAGATTGTAGCTACTTAAGATCAGGGTCTTTGTCTTTTTTCATCTTTGGATGCTCTCAGGTATCGATAGGGCTTGGAGTTTATCAACTGTACAGCTAGTCGTGCCAAACAAATATTTTTTTAGTTACATCTGGCTAAATATCGAGAATCTATGTGCAGAAGCTTTAATCTTTGGTGAAAAGTAGAGGGAAGGTACGAATAAATTTTAGTGATAGTTTCTGTCATTTTCTGCCTGATCTGCTTTCTCCACATAATGACCTGGAGTTGTGTTTTATCTTGGTTAAATATCTCTTTTCGTACTGAGCTTATGGACGTGGGGAAGGGGAAAAAAACATCAAAATTAGAGATGACCAATGTTCTTTGCTTGAAGTATTTGGGAAATACTTTGAGGGCTTTCTGTTGAAATTTTTCTAGTCTGGAATTTTGCAGGGGCTGCCTGATGCCATAGTTAATGGCTGCTACCCCCCGTTTCCAACAGCACTGAGCTCAGGGTTCTATTCCTCCGCCACCTCACAGAGCCTGCGAGCCGAAGCAGAGCCAAAGCAGGAGAGTGTTAGGAGTCCCAAATGTTTAATTTTGCCATTGAGCTTGTGTTTTAGCTGGAGAAGGAAAATTACACGTGTGGTAAATACCCAAACACCTTCCCTAATTTTGATTAAAAGAAAAATAATTCTGTAGAGGCTGTAAAATACATGTGACTTGCAGTTGAAAATGAAGGATACTTTAACCTTCACTTTGTCCACAAAACTAGTATGAATGAACCATGTCCCTTTGTTGTAAGTCCTAAACAGTTAACTGCCACATGAATCTAACGAAATTGTCAGGTTATAGTAATTACATCAGTAATTTGATCTGCTGTCATTTGAATGGAGCCATGTGTGGAGAGTCAGTTACTTCCCTCTGTGGGGCTGACCCTTTTACATTCCTGTAAGCTGAAGACTAATAGAGCTCATTAAGCTTTATGGGAAAAGAGCTTTTATCACCTCGTCAAGTCAGGCAACATATTTCCATTCTATTCCTAATTTCACGTGGCTCTGTGGCTGCTGATGTGCACTGCCCTGCTAGGTTTACGTCGGACCGCTCCCTTACAGACGTTTTTATTGACATTTCTAAGCTGAATTACACTTTGTGTGGCACCACCTACAGATGTCTTCAATTAAATGTAGGTAAATAAAGGGGATTATATATCAGAGGCTAAAAGATTCTTGAAATTCTCTTCCGAATCCGACTTTGCCAGCCAGTCCAGCAGGGTGCAGTCTTGTTGGCATTTCGGAGGCGGAGAGCTACAGGAGAGGTGTGTGTAAGACATTTCACCATGTGTGAATGTAGGTGGCTTAGGTTTCTGTTCAGGTATGTCCTTCTATTCTTTCATTTCAAATCAATTACAGTCTTCTTCATTCAACGGTATTATAATAACTTATCGAGATGTTAGCACCTGTAGTGGAGAGGTACTAGGCTAAGCTCTTTGCTTATGTCGCTTTAATTCTCACAGAGTGTCTGTGAGGTAGATATTCCCAGTTTTGTTCTAAGGAAAATTGACCTGGAGAGGTACATTGGTTGAGCTCAACATCACAGCTGTTGGTATGCAACAACAGTAACAAGATAGAAAGGAGAAAATGGAAAAATACTGCTATAAGATTCTTTTTTTAAAAGTTTTAATTTTAATTCTAATTAGTTAACACGTAGTGTCATGTTAGTTTCAGGTGTATAATATAGTGGTTCAGCAGTTGCACACATCACCCGCTGCTGCTCATCACGACAGGTGCCCGTCACGTTTCACCCATCCCCCTCCACCCCAGTAATGCTATAAGATTCGTGCACTGCAGGAAGTAGTAAGTTCAAGATGTATTTTGTAAACCCAAGGGCAAGATTTCTCAAGTTGGTACTATTGACATTTTGGATCAGTTAAATCTTCCATATGGGCGCTATCCTGTGCACGGTGTGATGTTTAGCAACATCTCTGGCTTCTATCCAGTAGATGCCAGCAGCACCCTCCCCCTGAGTTGAAATAAAATGTCTCCAGACTTTGCCAAATGCCCCAGAGGGGTAAATTGACTTTCTGTTGAAAACCGCTGGCCTAGAGCAGCCTTAAAAGCAAAGAGATACAGTTGTTAAGCCAATAGTGAAGATAATTGCCATGATAACATGTTTTTAGTTTCATGAAAGGCAGAAAAAGAAGGAAAGAACAAAGAACAAGTGAGACAAATAAAAAGCAAATAGCCAGATGTCCAAATAGCTAGATGTCATTACATTGATTACATTAGATATAAATGATCTGAACCAGGAGTCTGCTATATGGACATGTTCTATATCTACACTGTCCCAAGCCCATATGTAGCTAGTAGGTACTGAGCTTTTTTTTAGGACCTGAATTTTAAGTTTTTAAAATTTTAGTTAACTTATGCAGCCACACGTGGCCAGTGGCTATCCTATTGGACAGTACCTGCAAACACTCCAATTAAAAGTCAGAGATTGTCAGATTAGATTTAAAACAACAACAACAAGTTCTACCTTAACTGTGCAGACATGGGTCCTTTCAAAGTAAAAGGCCAGAATAAGGCAAACTGCAAATGCTAATCGTAAGAAAGGTGGAATGGCTATACTCATATCTGACAAGGTAGACTTCAGGGCAAGGGCTGGCATCTGAAAGGGAGAGGGAGGTTTCATAGAGATAAAATGGTTGGTTCGTCATATAAAGACACAGTAATCCAAAATGTGAGACAATAATAGAGCCCAGGAATACATGGGGCAAAAACCAGTGGAACTGAAAGGAGAAAGAGTCCAATCCATAGTTACAGTTGGAGACTTTAGGACAAGTTTCTCCAGAACAATTAGAAAACTAGAAGGACTATAAAAGACGTGAACAGTACTATCACACAGTTTTACTTCGTTGATCTCTGTTGAACACTGTAGCCAACAATGATAAACTACATATTTTTTCAAGTACACGGGGAGCATTCAGTAAGACAGATCAGATGCTGTACCATTACACAGGTCTCAGTAATTGAAAAGGATTGAAATCATCTCTGATCACAATGGAATTGTTAGACTCAATAACAGAAAGAACTCATAGCTCAATAATAACAAGACAGACATGTCAAAAAATAGGCAAAAGATTTCTCTGGTGAAATCACCAGAGAAAACATACAAATAGTAAGTGCATGAAAAGATGCTTACCATCCATTAGGGAAATGCAGATTAAAACCATCAATGAGATACCACCACAAACCCACTAGAATGGCTATAATCAAAAGACAGTAGCAGGTGTTGGCAAAATATGGAGAAATTGGCAACCTTATACATTGTGGGAATTGTTAAAATGGTATAGCCATGATTTTGCATTTCCTCAAAATATTAAAAATAGGGTTACTATATGACCGAAAAATATAGGAATATACCCAAGCAAAATGAAAATAGATATCCAAAGACTTGGATGTGAATGTTCATAGTAGCATTATTCATAATGGCCAGAAGCTGGACAATTCAAATGTCTGTCAACTGGTGAGTGGCTAAATGTCCGTCCATACGGTGGAATGCTATTCAGCAGTAAACAGGCACCAATTATGATACGGGTTACAACATGAGTGAACCTTGAAAACATTATGTGAAAGAAGCCAGACACAGGGGGCTACATATTGTGTTTCAATTTAAATGAATTACCAAAAAAGGGAAATTTAGAGAGTCAGAAAGCAGATCAGTGGAATTAGAGGTAGGAGTGGAGGATTAAGTACAAAGGGGGCTCATAGGAATTTTGGGGGTGATAGAGATGATCCCAAATTGGATTGTGGTGATGATTCCACAATTTTATAAGTTGGCTAAAAATCACAGAACTTACCCTTAAAATGGGTGAATTTTATTATGTGTAAATAAAGCTGGGGGAAAAAAGGCATATATCATTTCTTCATCCTTTAATTTTCTAAAATGTAGAAAAGATCTGATTCAGCTTAATACCTAGCTTCCTAAGTGCATCCCTAGTTGTGCTGTAGTGTTCGCAGTGTTAGTATTCCCCAATATAGTATTATATATTGAAATAGATGTGTTTTGAGGAGTATTTAAATATTAGCTATGCAGTTAATACTCTGATTTTAAGTGTTAGCCATTAGTATTTTTTGATAGCTTGTAAAACCATCTTTCCAAGCTTTTTTTGAAGTTGAGAGCTACTTCTTACTTGGAGCTCTGTGATAAAGTGAAATAATGTGGATATTTGGGTGTGTGTATGTACATTGATTGCAAGCTGCAGGTAGCAGCAGGAAAAAAAAGGATCATAAAAACCTAACCATCTCTTCAGTCTGCAACCAAATGAAGTATCATTGTGTGGGGTGGCTCTGGTAGATGTCAGGGTATCTCCGGTGGCCAGAATTTGGAAGAGGGAGTGACTGTTACCCTAACTAGGTCCTGTACAATTGAAGGGAGCTTGTAGAGGTAGCGGTGGAGGGGTGAAGTGGAGAAGATTGAGCTGTTAAACTTGGGAGGGGAGTTAAAACAATTTTACCAAACAAGGAGGATGCTGAGGGTCTGATAGCCAAAGAGCTGGCCTGAACTGGAGAGCCGTGGAGAGAAGGCTAGGAAGAGGATTCAGCTGAGTGACCTGGAGGAGCTTTCTTTCACCTGCTGTCTGGTCTGGGGCCTGGGAGCACCAGCTGTGTGTAGAGAGCCAGGACCAGAGCAGACAGAGGTATCTGAATGGGGGCTAGATCTCAGAGAATGGTTGTTAGGCTACTGTTGGTACTGAATGATTAGAAAAGGAAAGCTAGGCTGTGGCGTGATCCACTGGGCAAAGGGAGGTACAAGTGAGGGGCGCTGTTTTTCTAGTTTCGTGGGTTGGGGAAGAGTCATGTAGTTTTCAGGCTGAGTCCCATATATGATAACATCAGACTGAGTAGTGTTGGGCAGAGATACCAGTTAGAATTCTGGAACCAGATCCCCCAACTCACTGGGATTATCATTTGATTGCTCTCCCATTCGGTTAGGTCTGAAGGCTGTTGGGCCGTTGTGGCTGGGGGCAGGACTGCTCCTGAGGCCACTGACAAAGAATCAGTTGAACTGAAGACATTCCTGTTTGCCCTCTATTTACTTCAGTAAGTAGGGCTTCAACATCTTCTAGGTGGTAGTCAGAACAGTATTCCCTGGGCTCACACAGGCACTCAGTAAGTGTGGGTTGAATACATGAATTTACTTCCAGTTTGCTTCTGGATATCACACGATAGTTGAGCCAATGTTATATGAAACCTTATGTTTTATAGTGAAATTGTATAAACTGGAAGTCTTTTTTCTGGAAACCAATCTCCTATGATAAAAATATCCAAATTTATTCTGAGAATAAGAGAAAACATACTAGAATAGAAAACCAGACCTAAAAGAAAAATGCCGTAAATTTCCTTGTTGAAGATTTTTCTGGCATGGGGCTTAGATTAGGTTAGCCATCTTAAAATCGAAGTCCATTCTAGATAACCTTTTTGCCAGATCAGTCTTCCTATAGCAAGTAGTGGTTTTCATCATTACTCCCAGGGTCTTTTAACTGTTTTCAAAATTAGGGTCATCTGCCTTGATGATTTTCATTACCCATTAAACGTGCATGAATGCTTCAGAAAGTGTTTGAATTGTAAATATCCTGGGGTGGATTAGTTTCCATGGAGATGTCATTCTTGTTGGGTGTTTGTACTCATTCAGTTCTAAATAAAAATATCAGATTGGGTTGTCACTGGGGGGATGCTTTTCCCCTCTGTAAGAAAGACTAGAAAAGCAAGTCTCAAATTGAACTGACATTAAGTAAGTTTCATTAAGATACTTTTAATTCTAAGGTGTTACAGTGTTCAATAAATATTGACTAGTTTGTGGAATTGTGAAGTTTGGGGTTCTACTACTTTTCCTTTTAAGGGTTTTGTGGTGCCTCACTAAAAGTCTTTTCATTGGATATTTAGGATTTAAAAATATAAGGAAATGTCAAAGTAAACAGTTAACGGATTAATATCTTAATTTTTACGTATTTGTTCTGCAATAGAAATGCAAAAATAAGTTCCTTTCTTATTTCTGTCACACTTATTAGACACATTTACTGTAAATCATTCCTCAGTGATTTAAGCTCTGTAAAGTTCAAATTGTTGTCATCACAGTACTTCTAGTTTTAAATTATAAATATTAGGGTAGACCTTTTTGCTTGCTTTGAAGCGGCATTTCATTTCCTAAGAATTATGTCATTGAGAAATACATTTCTTGATTCATCCTTTGGTTTAGTAAGTTGCTGAAATATGTTAAGTCATTACATTAAATAGAACATGTTACTGTATTGTGCTGTGTTCTGACATGGGGCACCACAGAAGCAGTGTCCAGTGAGGAAAACACCAAACCCAAAGTTGAGAAGTCCAGGTTTGGGTCCTTCTCATTCCTCTAAATGGGTTTCTTTTGACCTTGGACAAGCCCTTTTATCACCCCAACCCTCCTTTTTCATTTTTAAAGTGAGTAAGGGTGTCTTAAATGAAGAGCTCCCTCAAACTGAGTGAACTTAGCCAACATTTTAACATATTTTGTACAGTTGACTCTTGAACCACACAGGTTTGAACTATGGATCCACTAATACATGGCTTTTTTTATAGTATAGTATTGTAAATGTATTTTCTCTTATGATTTTATTAATATTTTCTCGAGCTTTATTGGAAGAACACAGTATATAATACATATTACACAAAATAATTGTTTCTGTCATCAGTTACGTTTCCTGTCAATAGCAGGCTGTTTGTAGTTAAGTTTTTGGGAGTCAAAGGTTATTTGTGAATTTTCGACTGTGCTGGGTGGGGGTGTTGGTGCCCCAACCCCCATGTTCTTCAAAGGTCAACTGTAGCTTCTTTTCAGACTCAGGCAATATAAATAGGCAAATAGAATACACTTCCCTCGACTTAACTACTTGCTGCAGTCCCTCCAGTTTTGTCTTTCACTGTGCTTTTTTTATGTTCTGAAGCAAGCTGACACTTGCAACAATTCTCCTCATTCTCTTCTATAAAAACAAGTGTTATCCTGTTACCTTGTGTACCCAAATGTATTTCTCTCTTATTTTTGCCTTTAATATGGTACATCTGAATTATATCTTTTAATAAAGTAATAGCTTTGGGTTCTCGAAACTGGGAGGTAGGTCATTGAGAATTACCTGATTATATAAGCATCTTAGTAGACTGGGAAAGTGCATAAATACAAACATCACAAATTTCTTATGCATCCCTTTTACACCTTCTCAAAGTAGCAAAGATGAACGTGTTTATTGACATGACCCAAAGATACAGTTATTCTAGAGCATATAGAAATAAGTAGGACAAATTTATAAATATTATGCTCATTGTTTTAGTGTTCATTCTTACTTAGAATCTAGTTATCCAAAGGTTGTTCATTACATTTGTTGATTTATATTAATCCACATTTTAAAATTATTTAAGAATCTTAGAAGTTATGTTTAAGCCGCCGTAAAACAATATATAAAAATGTTTGTCGGTTGGTCAACACTACTAGTCATTAGGGAACCACAAATCAAACCCACAATAAGATACCACCTTTACACCCATTAGGATGGCTACTATGAAAAACACAGCAAACAATAAATGTTGACAAGGATTTGGAGAAATTGGAACCCTTGTGAATTCCTCGTACGCATGTAAAATGATGCAGCCTCCTTGGGAAACGAGTGGCAGTTCCTTAAAAAATTAATTGATTTGCCATATGATCCAGCAGTTTCTCTTCTAGGTGTATTCACAAAAAAATTGAAAATAGGGGCTCAGATATTGTAAACCAGTGTCATAGAGGCATTGTTCACAATAGCCAAAAGGTAGAAGCAACCCAAGTGTCTATGAACAGATGAAGAGAGAAACAGAAGGTGGTCTGTGCATACCATGGAATATTATTCAGCCTTAACAAGGAGGGAGACTCTGACACAGGCTCTGACATGGATGGACCTTGAGGACATTATGCTAAGTGAAAGAAGCCAGTCACAAAAAGGCCAATACTGTGTGATTACACTTACCTGACGTACCTAGAGTAGGCAAATGCATAGAGACAGAAAGTAGGACAGAGGTTCCCAGGGCTGGGAAGGGTGGAGGTGGGGAGTTAGTAGTTTAGCGAATACAGAGTTTCAGTTTGGGATGATGAAAAAGTTCTGTGGGTGGATAGTGGCAGTGGTTGCCCATGTGAATGTACATTCAAAAATGCTGAAAATGGTAAATGTTATATGTATTTTACCACAATTTAAAAAGATTTTTAAATGTCAGAATTATAATTTAATTCAGTCGAACACAAACTACATGCTTCAAAATCATGAGCATTATGTAAGAATGATGTTAACTTTTTTGATTAATAAACCAGTGAGTGGTTTTAGAAATTTAAACTCTTCTCTTCTTTAGAAAACAAACTCATTATTTTAAAAATCTATTCATATATTATACCTAATACTAATAAATGTGAGAAAAGACATGCCTTTTTTATATATTTTTTCTTTTTTAAGATTTTATTTATTTGAGAGAGAGAGAAAATGAGCAGGGGGAGGGGGAAGCAGAGGGACAGGGAGGAGCAGGCTCCCTGCTGAGCAGGGAGTTCGACTCAGGGCTCCATCCCAGGACCCTGAGATCATGATCTGAGCTGAATGCAGACGCTTAACTGAGCCACCCAGGCCCCCCCCCCCGACTTTTTTCTTTCTTAAACCAAAGTTTGATTTATTTTAAAAATGTTTCTGAGCTAGCAGTTTCTGTAAGGAGTTTATTTTCTGTGAATTTAGAGAATATTTGATTTATATAAATGTTTACTTATGTCTATAAATCAATTTTACAGAGCTCCTCTAATAAGGAGATGCGATAGTATGATTCATTAATGCCCTCCGAAGGCAGGAAAATATTGCACATACAATAAGAAATAAAGACTTTTCTGAATCACAGATTCACAGACGCTTAGAGCTCTGAGCTCCAGTTCTGCAACTTGAGCTACAGGTCACAAGTAAACACAGAAACTCATTCGTTCAGATCTCAGAGAGCTGTTCTCCTTAATTGATTGAACTCACAAATATACAGACAAAAAAACCCCTAATAAACCAGAGTCTCTGTCTCCTCTCAGTCAACGGAGAATGGATCTACATCATTCATCCAACAGACCGTAAGCCAAATCTAACTATCGCTGCCACTAAGGGGATAAGTTACTGGTCGTAGGAGAACCAGAAACAAAATCAAAAGCACAAACTTAGTGGAGAGGGAGAAAAAGACAGAGAAACACAGCACAGTTGGAGCTCTGTTGCTCTGTGGGAATGTCTTTGAGAGTCAAGAAAAGACAGGCTAGGCTTCACTGGGAGGGCACTTGGCGAGTTTCTTAGCTCCATTAACTGTTCATTTGAGCTTCTCAGTAGGTCACCTCCAAAACTGTTAAACTACATTTTCAGAAAGGTAATAGCATGATAATCATACAAACAGAGCATGAATACATGTCAAATTTTATTTGACTCGTTAATTAGTACAAGAACCAGTAACACATTAAAACTGGTGTAAGGAACATTTGTGAAAATACAGACACTGAGATAGACACACACACACAATTTAATAAGAGCTTGAGATGAGATCGCTAAGTTAGATAAAAACAATTGATTACTGAGTTACAGGGCATTAAACTGTAAGTTTTTGGGTTACTTGTTCCACTGGACAGAAAGCTGTAAGTTAACCTCTGCCCCAACCAAATTGTAAAATAACTCAGTCAATAGAAAATCAAGCCTAGAACTGCACTTAAACCTTAAGAGACTCTTAACTCTAGGGAACAAACTAAGGGTTGCTAGAGGGGAGGAGGGTGGGGAGATGGGGTGACTGGGTGATGGGCATTAAGGAGGGCACTTGATGGAATGAACACTGGGTGTTATATGCAACTGATAAATCACTAAATTCTACCCTTGAAACTAATAATACACTATATGTTAACTAAATTGAATTTAAATAAAAAATAAATGAAAAAAGAACATGCAGTCATTTTTTTTTTTTAAAGATTTTATTTATTTATTTGACAGAGAAAGAGGCAGCCAGCGAGAGAGGGAACACAGGCAGGGGGAGTGGGAGAGGAAGAAGCAGGCTCCTAATGGAGGAGCCTGACGTGGGGCTTGATCCCAGAACACTGGGATCACGCCCTGAGCTGAAAGCAGACGCTTAACGACTGCGCCACCCAGGCGCCCCTATGCAGTCATTTTTTTGGCCTTTATCAAATATCAGATACCACTGTTTTTTTTTTTTTTAACACTTACTAGTAATTCTTCAACCTCGGTTTTTAAAACTCTTAATTATACATTAATGCATTTTTATTAAAAATAAATGGAGAAAAGAATATAATCCATGAAACTTGTACTGACGGGACTTGATGTTTTTTCACATCTTTATACGTTTGTGTGTATGTGCTATACACACACATGGAGAAATTTTTCATGTGGTTGGAATCATACATGCCACTTTATGTTGTCTTCACTGAACTTGGAGAAATGTTTATAATGTTATTAAAAATTCTTGGTAAAAATAGTTTTTATTTATTATATAATAGTTCCTCATATGAATGTACTGTAGTTAGCTTATTTTATCTTAAAATTTTGTTTAATTCGGTTCTTTCTCCCAATTTGGAAGTGCATAGAGGTTGTCATGGTATCAGTGTCATGGACATAGTCAATAGGAGCTGATTAAAATTTTTAAGTTAGATGCTACTGAGTTGTTGTTTATTGAGTTTATCAACAGAAATTGAGGCAGTTGGTATAGTTTGTTCCTCTCCGATGACCAGCTAATCTTCATCAACTCAGGGATTCTGATGAAATTGAGGCATTTAGAGGTTTACCCTCCGTAAAGTACTGTGTAGCAACTTGAGAGAATTGTGTGAGTAGGAACATCATAGGAATTCTTCCTAATCTTAAGGCTATAAAAATTAAGTCATTTATATTACTTAGTAAAATTAACTTTTACATGTTTTCTTTATGAGTAGAGAAAGTGTTGCTTAAAATACCGTGAAAGAAAATAATATAACTTTTACGTGCACTTTCTTTTCTTAGCATCATTTAAATGTAATTGTCTTTGAATTGAAATACAGGTGGTGATTGGAAATAATCATATCAGAATAAGCCTGCATAGACTAATAATTTTGGTACAGTCTTGTTACAGAGTTAGCATTATTTAATTTATAATACCTTACTAAGATAATTGGATATTTTGAAGCCTAGGATCAATAAATTTGTCCCCTGTAATGTAAGCTGGGTTGTAAAATGTTGACATCTAGCAGGATATCAAACAGAGTGCTCACAGTTTCTGTTACTATCAGAGTCAGCCCCATAAAAGTAACCTAGAAAGACAAAATATTTCTTGGTGGTGGTGATTACAATGCCTTTTAGTAGCTAAACCCATCAGGTAATGTCCCCAGCTAGTTCAAGGCTACAGTTGTCTTCTTGGGGGGGGGGGGGATTTTGCCAGGGGAACAAGGACTCATTAAAAGCAGACCTTGTGTTAAGTACCATTCTCTCACCTCCCAGAAGAGCTACCTGAGTGTTGTGTCAGTGAATAGAAGTACATGGTTATGGAGTGGTTTTCCTTTTCCTGGACATTTAGAGGATTCTGATTAGAGGAGAGTGGAATGTTCTTTGGTGGGAACTACATCTCCAATCACCATATATTTTCTCAGAATTGGTCCTTAAAGTATTTTAATTTCACGTGCTTTTAGACATAACTAGAAACAGGGCTGGAGTCTTCCAGGTAGATTGTCATTATATCTACCATATAATATAGCTATGAGCCAGGAAGTGTGTTAAGTTGGTGGCCATCTTTAGTGTACTGATTGTCTGCCAACAAATTAGGAATTGGTTACATTTGATTTTTTTTAAATTTTTAATTAATTAATTAATTTAAAGATTTTATTTATTCATTTGACAGAGAGAGAGACAGCCAGAGAGAGAGGGAACACAAAGCAGGGGAGTGGGAGAGGAAGAAGCAGGTTCCCAGAGGAGGAGCCTGATGCGGGGCTCGATCCCAGAACGCCAGGATCACGCCTTGAGCTGAAGGCAGATGCTTAACGACTGAGCCACCCAGGCACCCCACATTTGATTTTTAAATCACTTATACAAGGCTGCGTGATATGTGGTAGCCATGAGTATTGCTATTTGTATTTTCCAACTTAAATTCATTTATTTTCTTTATTTCTTATACACCATATTATTTCAGATCTTCAAATGAGTTTTGAGTTTTCTTTTTTAAGAAATTAGGTAGATTTTGATATCATAGTGGTTTAGCACATCTTTGTGTTTTTATTTTTAAAATGAATCCCGATGGGTTGCCTGGATGGCTCAGTCAGTTAAGTGTCCAGTTAAGTGTCTAACTTTTGATTTCGGCTCAGGTAATGATCTTGGGGTCCTGAGAGCCAGTCCTGCCTCAGCTCCACGCTCAGTGGGGAGTTGGCTGGAGATTCTGTCTCACCGTCTGTCCCTACCCCCACACGTGCTTGGGCTTTCTCTCTCTCTCTCTCTCAAATAAATAAATAAAACTTAAAAAATAAAATAAAATGAATCTGAACTTCAGTGTTTCGTGAAACTGTTAACAAAAGGCAGAACAATTGCAGGAATAAGTTCTTTTAAAATAATGCAGACTTTTAATCACGTGCTTAAAATGATTTCCTTTAGGGGCTTCCATGAACTGCCATTTTAAAAAAATGCAGGACACTAATTGTCTAATTGTAGATTTTTGTGTGAGCAGGCGTGGTCTGGGAGAGGTCCTTTTGGACGTCTTGGGAGGACAGTGCAGGTTCTGTTTTCTTAAAGTCCCTGAAGACCTTTCCTATTACTGTCTTTGAACCCATGGTTAAGTCTCCCCAACAAATAAATGCTGCCTCTGGTCCCTGGCTCATGACTCCCCCTTTGTCTGTTCCTTTGAGTCTTAACAGTGTTTTTTTAAGCCAAGCGAGGTACGTGGAGGCAGGTGGGTCAGGAGATAGTTGTACTTTATCAGAGTACATATACACCCATTTGGGGAGCAGTTTAACTAGAAGCCTAAATTGGCCTATTAATATTGATGCCGTTTCTACAGAGTGCCTTTGGTGCCCTACTGCACAGCTCTCTCGTCTATAAACCTTGCCATTCTTCCCCAGCCTTTAAGATGTTTTTTCTTCTGTGTAGCTAATGGTGAGCTCTGTTATATTTTTTCCTGTTATCATCTAAATCCGTGCAGTGGAGGAACTTCTGAGAAATAACTTTGCTTATTAATTCTTTCACATATCCAGGTGTGCTTGTTGCTACTAGGGTGTCATTTCTTCAGGCCTTCTCATCTGACAGTGAAAAAATAATATGTGTGTACTAACTCTTATTGTATGAACATATCTTTGATATATACAGACATATGAATATTTTTGTGTGTAACCATCTTGTCTCTACTAAGCTAAACAGTTTAGCTTAATATAGTGGAGACTCATGTCTCCAATTCTGATCTGTTACCCCATGGATCTGATCTTGCTTTTCTGTAAATTCCCACTCCAATAGTGAGAAATCTCCATCCATTTACAGTAGACATGTGTATCAGTGTTAGAATTGTTAACCTGTAGTCTCATGTAAAACAGCTTTATCAGGTAGAATACAATGCTTGTGGCAGATTTCTCTTGGCCTTCATCCTTATAGACCCCAAAGGTTACTGAGGTCAGCATCTTTCCCCTCCCAACCGCTTTCAGGCAGTTTGCTTCTTAGATTTGTAATACATTTAGATTCTCTTGTCCTATTTCTGTTCCTTCCTGGGATCCCTTAATCTCCTCAATGATTTTCTTTTAGTTTCCATCCGTTAAGGCTCACTCTTTGTGTTGTAAGGTTCTGAGTTTTGATAAGTGCATAATATCACATATCCACCAGTACAGAATCAGACTAGTTTCACCCTGAAAGTCCCCCGCGCTTCATCTGTTCATCCTGCCTCCAAATCCCCCACACTCACGGCCACCACTGATCTTTTTCCTGTCTCAATAGTTTTGCCTTTTACAGAAATATATTTGGAATGTATGTAGGTAGCATTTTCAGACTGGCTTCTTTCACTTAGTATGCATTTAAGGTTTCTTCATTTTGTGTGTTTGTGGCTTGAGTATTTCTTTTGATTGATGAATAGTATTCCATATATCATGATTTGTTTATCACCTACTAAAGCATATCTTGGTTGCTTCCAGTTTGGGGTAATTATGAATAAAATTGTTAGGAACATTCACATGCAGGCCTTTGGGTTTTTGTGTGATCTGAGTTTTCAGACAAACTGGATAAATACCTATGAGCATGAGTACTGTTTTATATGGTAACACTATGTTCAGCTTAGTCAGAAACTCTCAAACCATCCTCCACAGAGTGTCCATTCCATTTTACATTCCATTATCAATGAATGAGAGTCCCTTCTGTTCCGCATCCTGGCCAGCATTTAATATTCAGGTTTTTGGATTTCAGCCATTCTAATAGTTGGGTAGTGCTGTCTCATTGTTTTTTCTTTTCCATTCCCCAACAAATGATGTCGAGCATCTTTTCATATGCTTATTTGCCACCTGTACCTCTTCTTTGGTGAGGTGTTTGCTCAGATACTTTGCCCAGTTTTTAATTGGGCTGTTTGTTTTTTTACTGTGGAATTTTTTAAGAGTCTTTCTATTCTTGAATACCAGTCCTTTATCCAGTGCATGTGTTGCAATTTTCTCCAGTCAGTGGCTTCACTTTTTATTCTTCTAACAGTGTGGTTCACGGAGCAGTTTTTAATTTTAATGAAGTCCAGCTTGTCAGTTACTTCTTTCATGGATTGTGCTTCTGGCATTGTGTCTAAAAACTCATCGCAAAACCCAAGGTCACCTAGATTTTCTCCTGTGTTATCATCTAGAAGTTTTATAGTTTTGCATTACATTTAGGTTTATGGTGCATTTTGAGCTAATTTTTTTGAAAGTTGTAAGGTCTGTGTCTAGATTTAGACTTTTTTGCATTTGGGTGTTCAGTTGTTATAGCATCATTTGTCGTAAAGACTGTCCTTTCTCTGTTGAACTGTCTTTGCTCCTTTGTCAAAGGTCAGTCGGCCATATTTATGTGGGTCTGTTTCTGGGCTCTCTATTCTGTTACACTGTTCTGCTTGTCTGTTCTTTGGCCAGTATCACCCTATCTTGATTATTGTAACTTTATTGTAAGTCTTTTTTTTTTTTCTAAGATTTATTTATTTGAGAGAGAGAGAGAGAGAGAGAGCGCACAAGTGGGAAGGGCAGGGAGAGGAAAGAGGAGAGAGAATCGCAAGCAGAATCTGCACTAAGCGCAGAGCCCAACACTGGGCTCTGTCTCATGACCCCGAGATCATGACCTGAGCAGAAACCAAGAGTCGGATGCTTAACCAACTGAGCCATCCGGGTGCCCCAGCTTTATTGTAAGTCTTGACATCAGGTAGGGTCAGACCTTCAACTTGGTTCTTCAGTATTATGTTGGCTATTCTAGGTCTTCTGCCTTTTTATATAAATGTTAGACAAATTGGTTGATATCCACAAGATAGTTTCCTGAGATTTGGATTGGGATTGCATTAAATCTGTGAACCAACTTGGAAAGAATGGATATCTTACCAATATTGAGTCTTCCAACCTAAGAACATGTAATATTTTTCCATTTAGTTACCTCTTCTTTGATTCCTTCTGTCAGAATTTTTGGCATATATATTTTGTACATATTTTGTTAGATTTATACTTAGCCATGTAATTTTTTTGGTTGTATGAGTGGTATTGGGTTGTTAATTTCAAATTCCAGTTACAGCTGGTATATAGTAAAGCAAATGACTTTAGATTGTTAACTCGGTATCCTGTGACCTTGCTGTAATTGTTTATTATTTCCATTTTCTCTTGTTGATTCTTTGGGATTTTCCACATAGTAAATCATGTCATTTGTGAACAAGGACAATTTAATTTTTTTCCTTCCCAATCTTTATACCTTTTATTTCCTTTTTTATTTTATTACAGTAGCTAGGATTTCCAATATGATGTTGAATAGGAGCGATGAGAGAGAATATCATAGCCTTGTTCCTGATCTTATTGGGGAAAGCATCCATTTTCTTACCATTAAGTTTGATGTCCGCTGTAGATTTGTTGTATATGTCCTTTATCAAGCTGATGAAGTTCCTTTCTCTTCCTAGTTTGTTGAGTTGTTGGTTTTTTTAAAATATTTTTTTATTCGAGAGAGAGAGCGCACAAGCAGGGGAAGAGGGAGAGGGAGAAGCAAACTCCCCTGTTGAGCAGGGGCCCCGACATGGGGCTAAATCCTAGAACCCTGGGATCATGATCTGCACTGAAGGCAGACACTTAACCAACTGAGCTACCCAGGTGCCCCTAATTTGTTGAGTTTTCAGTCATGAATGGATGTTGGATTTTGTCAGAGGTGTTTTCTGCATCAATTTATATATCATAGGATTTTTTCCTTTAGCCTGTTTTCATGATGGATTACATTAATTGCTTTTTTAAAAAAATTACTTTTCTAATGTTGAACCAGCCTCCTGTACCTGGAATAAATCCCACTTTGTCACAGTATATAATTCTTTTTATACGTTGTTGGATTTGATTTACTGATATTTTGTTGAGGATTTTTGCATCTGTGTTATGAGAGATACTGATCTGTAGATTTACTATCTTGTAATGTTTTTTTTTTTCTGGTTTTAATATTAGTAGACCAGCTTATGTCATTTTTCTTCATTCTCATCTACTTTTATCCATACATATTATCTGTGATTTTAGCTGTATGAAAATAATATACATGGGCTGTTGTATTTGTTCACTTAAATTGTTAATCTCTAACATCCCTATTTAGTCTCTATCAAAGCATTTTTATGGTGTGTCATAATTTTTTTATGTTTTATGATTTCATGTTTTTATGATTTTCATGTAACAACAGTTATGTTTAAAAACATATTGAATTTTAGGGGCACCTGGGTGACTCAGTTGGGTTGAGCGTCCTACTCTTGGTTTCAGCTCAGGTCACAGTGTCTCAGGGTTGTGAGATTGAGCCCCCATCAGCCTCCATGGTCAGCAGGGAGTCTACTTGAGATTCTCTCCCTCTCCCTCTCTTCCTCCTCTCCTCCCCCCCCCACCCCGTGTGCTCTTTGTCTGTCTAAAAATAAATAAAATCTTTAAAAAGAATAAAGTCATACTGAATTTTAAAATGAAAAATGTCACTCAACTACTTATAGATAAATGGTAATATTCTGAAATCTCTCCATTTCTTTTGTGGGATTATAGTTATATTAAGATAATGGTAAGGAAATAACTTTATTTTCCTTTGGCCAGAAAGGGGAAGTGTTATAGCCCTTTTGTATTTACACAGGAACTCTTACCTAGAAAAAATAATGGGATCATATGGCTTGTCAGTACGTGGTCGTCACAGATCAGGCCTGGCTGGCAGTATGGGGGCAGTTGTGTTCTCACCCCCCCTCTCCTTTTATGTTCTCCATCTTCTCTCATGCACCATTTCTTTCCCAACTTTTATGTGGAACAGAAAAATATAGTTTAATATTTACTTATCCTGTGAAATTTATATTTCCTACTGTTAAATTTTTAAACAAGTTAAAAAAATCTTAAGTTTATTTCTTTTTTCATTCTTTTGTTCGGTCAGTATTTATACAAGTAAAAATTTTACAGGGTGTGACTGCAGAGGATGCTGGCAACATGGGAAATTTTAGGAGTTACAAAGTAAAATAAAAGTATAATAGGATAATTATTAAGATTTTTAATATAAAGAAAAATATGACAAACTGTCCACATGTATGTCTGCTTTCTCATAGGCAGAGAATCCCCCTCATGGACCAGACTGTGGTTATGGCTCCTTCCACCAGCAATATTGGCTTGATGGAAGAATCATTGCTGTGGGGGTGATTGACATCCTTCCGTACTGTGTATCGTCTGTGTATTTGTACTACGATCCTGATTATTCATTCCTGTCTTTGGGTGTCTACTCTGCACTACGGTAAGATTGCTTTTGACAGCTGTAGTGCGTCATATGGAACTTCAGATAATTCCTCATTTGATTAGAGTTTGTCATATAACAGCAGAAATCCTATTTGATAGTTCATAGTTTTGTTGCTATTGTAGTCTGTTATATACTGGTATTTAGAATACCACTTTTAGAACTGAGGCCAATGTCTGATGGTAATTCCCTAGCTTTTTAAGTTATCCATCTCGTCTAGTGTATGACAAGTCATTGTATTTGTGGGTTGCTTTTTTTTATGTGTTCATTTAAGCTCCCCTAATCAAGAACCACTTAATGTTCCTTAAATATTATAGTATTTTTTACATATTTTTGTCATCGTTGTATATATCTTTTCATAATTAAAGGTTAAATGAATGTCATGTCAATTAAAGCAATGTGAGTCTGTTGGAAAGAATATACAGTTATAGAAAGTATATAGATCAGGACTGGGAAGTCCCTAACTATCCACTTAACTTTGTGGCTCTCATCAAAAGATTATTTCCCTTTTATGTCCATGGCTGCAAATATATGCAGCGCAGCACAGGTATTTTGCATTATGGTAGAAAGATTAGGGCCTTATTCCATCAAAATACTTGTTCAACTATTTTTATTCCTTCTTTTCTGCGTATATATGTGGTAGAGAAGGGAAGGAGGATTGAAAATTATTTTTCCGTTGCTTGTCTGGGAGCCTGAGTCTCTCTCTCTCTTTCTCATGGTGTCGTTGTTTCTCTTTTCCTAGTCTCTGTGTTCAGTGGTCACATTCTCACATCATGGGAAGATATACTTTGAGATTATTTATTTGTTGTGTGTGTGCTTTTTTCTGAATTATAAAAGTGGAAGAGTTGGTATTTTTCTTTAATCACCATTTGATTTTTGTAAAAAATCTGGTCCATAATTGATTTTGTGTGTTTCAGTGGTCCGTAATATAAAGAAAAATGCTCCATCTCAGTATTTTCAACCTGACCTGTCTCTTAATGCCAAGTTATAGCAGATTCACAATTATAGTGTTTACAACTGATTTCTGTAATAATCTTTTATTTTTCTTATGTAGTTAATTGCATTTGTACATAAACTAGTTAAGAATATTCTTGACACTTATGATATCAATGAAATTGGAACTGATAATTTAAAGCATTTACATTTTGTAACTTTAGAAGTGTATATTTATTTCAGAAAAGCTACTTTTTCTTTGGACTAAAATCAGCCAACACTTTGAAATTATTGCCATTTTCCTTCTTGTTTTATTTATCTCTCACTTTACAATATGTAGCTATGGATTTGTTTAGACTTCTCAGATAAATATCAAGAATATTTATTCCCACATAGTGAATTCCAGCCTATAAATAACATATCATTTCATGTCTCAGTAAACTAAGGGATATTGAAATCCTGCTGCATTTGAGATAGTAAATAATCAATTCCCAGCAAAATTATAAAGAATTCTATTTATTACTTGGTATATTTCTTGAAATTCTAGAGCTGGAGAGGTTTGAAGAAGAAGCAGAGGAGCCTGGGAGCATGAAAGTTGTTGCCAGTTGATAGCAAGGAAATTGCCACTGCATTATATTCTTGTCACTTCCTTTTACTGTTCTTGAGAATACGAGTTGCTGATTTTTCTAGAAGAGGAAAGGCAGCCAGGAGATTGACACTTCGAAGCAAAATTGGGGAGAATAGGCTATAAATTACCAGTTCTATTATTGATTATAGTGTAACTCAGTCAATCTGTTTAGCTAGTTTCCCTCCATTTCTTTAATTTCTTAAGCAATTGTACAATGAATAAATTTTTTATATTTTAATCTGTAAGCAGTATAGATTTTTATATAACCTAATCTGTAGGTTTAAAAAAATGTTAGAATTAGGGATCATGAGCATGGCATTTATTTATGTTTTATTAGCAAGATGAATTTTAGAAATGAATTAATTTGTTTAACAGATGTTTATTTGAGAAGAATCTATATGTCCTGGACACACAGATTGAATGTGTCAATGAATAATGAATAAGGGTTTCCAGGTTTGTCAAAGCAGACCGTAAATTAGAAGAACAACATAATTTTAAATACTCCATTGTACTATGATAAAAATAAAATCACAGTGGTAGGCATGAGGTCCTTTTTGTATAGGGCAGCCAGGAAAGACCTCTCTGAACAGGTGACATTTGAGGAACCAAGAAAAAAGAAAGGACCCAACTGTGTAAAAATCTAAGGACAACATCTGAGGTGGTGGGAATAGAGAGGTCCTGCGGGCTAGGATACAGGGTAGCATGTAGACAGGGGTTAGGCAGGAAATGCAGAGATGCAGGAGGCGCTGGTGAGGAGGGACCAATGGAGCTGCACTTGATAGGTCATGGTAAGGAGGTTCGATTTTATCTAAGTGTGATACCAACCCAATTCAAAGGCAAAGGGTTCGGGGAGGTTACTGATCTGATTAATATTGTAAAAAAACGACTTAGACCATTCTGTGGGATTTGTGGAGGGGCACGACTGGAAACTGGAAAGCCCGTCAAGAAGCTGTGGCAGTCATCCAGCGGAGCCACTATGCTGGTTTGGGCCAGAATAGCAGAGGTGGAGGTAGTGAGAAGTGGTCAGATTCAGGGTATATTTTGGAGATGGGGCCAGCTGGACCTGTTGATGGATTGGACATGGGAGTGAGAGGAGAAGGACAATTAAGAATGGCTCTAGATTTGGGCCTCAACAACTGGGGGAGCAGAGGGGCGATGTAGGACCAAGACAAGGAGTGCCGTTGTCAGCACTGGGTGGTCCCGCATTGGTTGTATAATGCGTTTTTCGTCACTTCGAACCTTGAAAGTGGATTAGTTCTAGGAATAGTGGGATTTTTTCTGTTATAGGCTAATAATGTTCAGTCTGCTTGGATTTAGAAATACGGTTACTTTATAGATGAATTTGTAGGGTCACAACTCTCAGTGATTTAAATTTGAACTTGCAAAGTGCACAGACTGTTCAATTAAAAAATTTCTCCTTGAATTTCAAGCATTCATCAGAAATAAGGAAAGAAAAAGAAAGTTAGAAAGAAAGAAAAAAAGCCTTCAAGAAACAAACATAAAAACTAAACAAACAACTTTTCTCCTACTTAGAAATGTACTAAAGTTTCCTTAAAACTCTCAAATACAAGCAGTCATTCATTTGGGCAAGTAGGATGAAGTTCTGTGCCCAGATTTATCCGGATGCAAATTAAAACCACTTCAAGCATGGGCATTGCTGACAGTGTCTTTGTTCAGTTAATCCTCGCCTATGCCAACAAATAGAGAAAAAAGTGGTGAGATAGCATAGTTTTTTTCCACTCTTCAGTTGTAGGGAGAATAAATATTAGAGTAGCATCTAGATCTAGGAAGGAGTTATACATCATATGCAGTTGCAAGTGTTTGCATGTAAATGGTCATAATAATAGTTAATAATAGTCATTCTTCCTGAAATGTGTTGGTTGTTGAGTTTTATAAAACTTGCTGCACTGTTTTTCACTTGATAAACCCAGTTTTCTGGGAACTCTGGGGATAATGAGTAATGTATTAAATACATCTCTTTATTTTTATGCTGTTTGAATTTTAGATCAACTAATAGGCTCAATAAAGTGTAAAATGTGAACTTAGATGCATTTGCTCAAAAGAACTCATAATTGTTTATGTCTTTTTAGTAAAAGCTCTCTTTAAGTATTTTTATTTTATTTTTAATGTTTTTTTATTATATTATGTTAGTCACCATACAGTACATCCCTGGTTTCTGATGCAAGGTTCGATGATTCATTAGTTGCGTATAACACCCAGTGCACCATGCAATATGTGCCCTCCTTACTACCCATCACCAATCTATCCCACCCAACCCCGAAGCCCTCAGTTTGTTTCTCAGAGTCCATAGTCTCCCATACTTCACTCCCCCTTCTGATTTACCCCCCTTTCTTTATCCCTTTCTTACCCTACCGATCTTCCTAGTTCTTATGTTCCATAGATTCTTGAAGTATTTTTAAAATGTTTTGCTTTCAACACTTGGAGTTTCTTAATAGCTTAATGTTAGATTTTCAGATTTTATCAGATATTTTACATCAAATTACATATACTTTGAGTATTGGAACTGTATTTAACTGTACCTTCATCTTTATTCTTCTTTTGGCAGAGAAATTGGTTTTACTAGGCAACTTCATCAGAAAACATCTCAACTCAGCTATTATTATATGGGTTTCTACATTCATTCATGTCCCAAGATGAAATACAAGGTAAAGCTGATTTTTATGCGTATTTGCTCCAGAGGGAGCTCATGGACATTAGTGCTTTCATGGTTTCTCATCATATTAGTTTAACTCGCTTGTATATTTACAATGTATAGAGTGAATTATTTTTAAATGTGTTTTAAACTTTTCATGGGATCTGGCTTGTTCATTGCCTAAAACAGTGCTGGACACATAGGCACTTACTGTTTGCTTAGTACAGGTTATTCTGTAGAAATTAACTAAATATATAGAAATCCCTGCTATTCTAGAACATTCAGTGAGGGCCCTGCTTACTTGGGGTAGCACAGTACACCCACTAGGAATCTACCTTGTCTGGGTGCATCCTAACCCTTCCCCCATCCTCCATTTTTTTCTCCCTCCCTCCCATTTTAGCTTTGTTTCCTTTGGACCCAGTCACAGTCCAGAAAAACTGGAGCTAATGTAAGCAGTGAGGTATTTTCAATAATAAAAAAAATAATAATTGTGCAAATGTTTGTAAGATTTTCTTCATAGAAAAATGAATCTTTAATATGATTTTTGTCTCAGGGCATATAGGACTTGGGCTTTGAAGGGGTGACGAATGGGTTAATTAAGGAAATCACTTTGCTGCCTCAGAAATGAAGCTTTCTATAGCGAGCACCACAGCCTTTACTGCTCTGACTTTGTAATTCATAGAACTATTGTGAGATTTAACTATATATCAGAATTTCCCTTTAAGAAAGTTTTACCTTTTATGACTCTCTTTAATTAAACTCTTTGCTGTTTTCTGAGGATCAGCAGCCCACTGTGTGTAAAAACTCCGGCAGGTAGAGAGCAGTGCGAAGGAGCAGCTTCCCTGGGTCCCGCCTACCTTCGCTGTACTTAGAGCACTGCTTTAAGCTCTGAAGGGGCAAAAAGGTGTAAACGTGAATCTTCCTCTTAAAACTTGTAATCTAGGTGATTGGGTATTTTACATGAAAACCAATCAGGACAGTGGTTTGGTTAACTGGCCTGATGTTGAGTAGGCAGATGGGGAAGCACAGGTCAAAGAGAAGGAGCAGACAAGTAAGGATTTGCCTGTGACCTTGCCCATGACATACTAATAGAAAAAAAGGGTAACCCAAGGACTGAAGGACTTGAAAGCTGGTCTGAGGTATTTAAGCATTTGGGAGTCATTGAAGGTTTCATAGCCAAGAACATGGCATGTGGAAATCAGAAAACATATTCATATGTATAAATTATCATTTTTTAAAGTTGTGGGTATTTTAAAAACATAAACTGAATTGAAAAGTGTAATCGAGGGGCGCCTGGGTGGCTTAGCCGTTAAGCGTCTGCCTTCGGCTCAGGTCATGATCCCAGGGTCCTGGGATCGAGCCCCGCATCAGGGTCCCTGCTCAGCGGGAAGCCTGCTTCTCCCTCCCACACTCCCCTGCTTGTGTTCCCTCTCTCACTGGCTGTCTCTCTCTCTGTCAAATAAATAAATAAAATCTTTAAAAAAAAAAAAGTGTAATCAGACCCCTTTGTACCCATTACTCAGATTCAGCACTTCTCAGTACCTCATATTTCATCTGTTCTTTCACCCCCATTCCTGCCTCCATCATCTTTTGAATTATTTTGGAACAAATCCAGAATATCGTTTCATTTGTACATGTTTTTATGTGTATTTCAAAAAGAGAAGAGCATTTTGAAAACATAATCATAGTCTCATTATCACACCTCAAAAGCATTAGCAGTATTTCTAAATATCCTCCTATATCTCCAGTCAGTGCATATATTTTCTGATTGTCTCATAATATTTTTTACAGTTTGTTTGACTTAGAACCCACACAAAGTCCGTACATTGGTTGGTGTGTCTTGTAACTCTTTTTAATCCATAAATTTCCCCTCCCTCTTTTTTTTTTTTTTCCCTGTACAAACGAATAATCCACAAAACTTGGTGATTATCTAAAGGTGGGAATGAACAAAAGTGGCTGCAGAGTGTCGAGGTTAAGTGCTGAATGTCTGGGGAAGAGACACTTCCATTCTTAGAAACTGTGGCTCCTAGAAGCAGAACTGGCTTTGAAAGAAGGGTGATACACAATACCTTGCTGGTTTTACGCTGACAGCAGCCCAGGTCTTCTGGTCGAGGTATCCTGCTGGAATTCAGTCCAGTATTTGAGTGTACATTTTAGGTAACTTGTGGTTTTAATCCTTCAGATATTTTCTTTATGCCTGAATTATTAATTTAGTTGATAGGTCTAAACATATTTTCTCTGTGGAAAGAAAAGCATGAATATATTTCTGTTTTCCCAAAAATACTTATTTGGTACTGTTTTTTTACTAGTGTTCTGTCCTCCTAGCTCATTTTTGTGGTGCCAGATCTAAATAAGTTCAGGTCTGTTCTAGGTATTGTAGTACAATAATAACACTCAAAAGAAAACGCTGGCCACCCTATATATTCCTCTTCCTCTGTGTGCCTGACCCCTGCTAAACAGAAGTATTTTTATGCCAATCTTAGGGAGTTGGAGAAATTTCACTCTTACTTCCCATCTGTAATGGCTACTCCAGTGTCACAGGATTTTTCCCTCAATTTTTCCTTATGCCTAAGCTAAAATCTTAATTGCTCCATATTTTAACCTATTTCTTTTTAGTTGTTGTTATTCATGGAAATGTTGACCGTATTTTCATCACCCCTCCCTCTGTATGAAGACTTTATATTCCACCTTTGTTGACTCCAGTCCAAACCAAATGGTGTAGGTTCTTCAGTGTCCTTCCTAGGTTGAGCTCTGCTTGGAAATAGAAGTCAGGCTCATATCTAGTTTGTAGTTAAGAATTAAAAAATGCTCTCCATACTGTTCATTCAGTCTGGCTTAATCATACCCAACTGAAATTTGTCAGAATTGTAGCTTCAGGATATTATTTTTTAAATTCCATTTGCATGAGAGATACTTCCACGCCTACCTGTCCTTTTTTCCCTTCATCCAAGTAATACTTACTGAGCTCCTACTGGAAATGCAGCAATGAACAACACAGGCAAGATCCCTAGTCTCAAGGGCCTACAACAAGTTAATAAAGAAGACAAAATAATCAGATAGGGATAAGCACTGTGTGATGTGGTAAATACTTACTAGGTGTGGCTCCTTTAGAGTGAGGTCAGGGAGAGCCTTTCAGGGCATAATGTTAGACTGAGATTTGATTGACAGGAAGTCAGCCAGTGGGAAGATGAGGGGGTCATTTCAGGATGAGACCAGAGGACAGCTAGTGCTCCTTTCCTTTTGAGTTGCTGCTGTTAGCCATTTGGCCATACTTCTTTTTTTTTTTTTTTTTTTTTTAAGAATTTATTTATTTATTCGACAGAGATAGAGATAGCCAGCGAGAGAGGGAACACAAGCAGGGGGAGTGGGAGAGGAAGAAGCAGGCTCATAGTGTAAGAGCCTGATGTGGGGCTCGATGCCATAACGCTGGAATCATGCCCTGAGCCGAAGGCAGACGCTTAACCGCTGTGCCACCCAGGCGCCCCATTTGGCCATACTTTAGGATGACCTGAGGAACTTTTAAAAAATACCAATACATGGGCCCTTACCTTCTGAGATTTTGATTCATTGGCTGGGGGGGGGCGGGGTTCAAACCATGGGTGTCTTTTTTTTTTTTTTTTTTTTTTAACGCTCAGAAGATTCTAATTGAAGTCAAGCTTGAGAACCACCACACCTGATTAATTTTTCACATCTGAGAGCATAATAATGAACTGGAAAGATGATTATTTCTCATTTTAAAGTTGGCTATTTTCTGTGTATTAAATTCAGAATCACTCATATCGAAGAAGCTCATATCTATGCTTTGTTATCTGGGTCCGGAACATTGAAGGCTGACCAGCCATTCAGCTGGGTTTTCCCACCCAAGGGCCTTTACCCTTACTAATCTCTCGTTTTTCTCTCTCCCTCTACCCGTTCTCCATGCTTGCAAACTCCTCCTCCATCATTTCTCAGCCTAGCCGTCACTTGCTCCAGTAGTCTATACCGGACACTAAGACTAGCGTTGACCACCCATCCACCTTAGCATTCTATGTTTCTTCTCAAAGTTCAAGTCTATCTCCTGTGTGTACGCTTGTGAGACTCTTGATGTTTATCCTCCTCATGTATGCCAAGCAGCTAAAAGTGTGCCTGCCACACAATAGATGTTTAATTTTTAATAGACATTTGTTGAATTAATGAGAAGAACTACTAGTGCTGAGGGTCAAGAAACTGCCTGTTGTGTTTAACAACTATTTGCTGAGTGTGACCAGGACAGCATCTGCTTTGCAAATAGGTTAGAACTTAGTAAGACACACAGGTAGTCAGAAGGAAGTAGGACTGAATATCATGGAATACTGATAAGTACTCTGGTTTCAAAGGGAGGTGGTGGTACAGGAGTGTGTAACGGTTTGGAGACGTTGCTTAACTATATCTGGTCTTGGTTTTACAACTGTAAAATGGGAATGATGTAAAAATGAGATATATTGTGGGGTGGGTTTTTTTTTTTTTAAATAAGCTCTGTGCCCAATGTGGGGCTTGAACTCATGACCCTGAGATCAAGAGTTGTTTGCTCTACCAACAGCCAGCCAAACGCCCTGAGATATATTGTGTTTTGATCTCAATTTGAGTATAGAATCTTCTTGCATTGATTAGTAGGATAGAACCTACCCAGTTGGGTAGCATGCACAAAATCATTATCTGTGCTTTTGTTGAGACCTGTCAAAGTTCTGTGTTTATATGCTGATAAATGGCACCTAAATTTCTAAGCAGCCTGCTTGTGCGATTAGCCATACTTCTTAGTTCACATGCTGGGGAAAAGCAGAGGCTTATGCTAGTGTATACCAATACTGCCTCCCTTTATGCAAATTTACAGAATTGTGGACACTTTTGTCTTTTGTTTGGAGGAAAGTGGCACTGAACTCTATTGGGGCTGGTGCTGCAAAAAGGTGAACCTCTCTGGAATAATTCCCGTGTTGTGCCGCAGGGTGCCTGTTGGTTTTGGCCTTGTCCATTCAGGGCAGAAAAAGGCTGAGCTCAGATGTTTGTGGGCAGAATAAAATGACTATTTTGTTCCATTTATAGATGTTTTCATTTCATCTAAGGATATTTTATTATATTTTCAGCAAATGAGAACCCTCAGTTTTGGAGGAACAGCACAACTGCTTATATAGGTGCAAATTCTCAATCAGGAATGTGCTGTTCAAAATTGTAAGGTAGATGTTGTTTCAAGCATGAATATTTCTCATTGCAATTTGAAGGTCCAGAACTAGATACCAACAAAAGGTAATTCACAGAAAATGAATTGCACAGTATTGTAAAATCTCTCATTTTCAAGATTCAGTGAAGATAAATTTAGCATATAACTACAGTAATAGTTAAAAGTGTCTCTTCTTTCTTGAAGCATTACTAAGTGTTTAAAAGCATTAGTAATGGCGTATTTTTGCCACACTCTAAAATATACATGGAAAAATCTGTGTATTTCTAGCTGGTATTAAAGAAAAAAGGAATATATCTTAAAATAGGAATATTTTTAATAATTGAGAAGCAGCAGTGTCTTAGGTACCTGGTACACTCTAGCCACTGGGAATATAGCTATAAACAGTACAGATGTGGGCTCTGCCCTGATGGAGGTTATGGTTTAGGGGGCATGTAGATAATAATTGCCCAGTGGCACCCAGTGATATGTAACTGTACCTGAAACTAGAGTAATGTTTCATTTGGATTCTCTTGTGTAGATTTAGACATATTAAGTTACAGCCTTCACCATATAACACACTTATTATATGAAGTAGAGCAAATGAAAGTATTTAACAGCAGGTCTAAGATACACAAAAGAGCTGGCTTTACCTGTTCTCTTTTTATTTAGTCATGAGTTTTAATGGGGGCATGCTGAAATGACGAGTTTATCTTTCCATGTAGGGAGGACCATGGCACGGTAGGTGGTTTCCAAGGCTGTGTGTTTGTCAGTTCCTCTCACCCTGTATGTGCATGCTGCTCCCTCCATCACAGGTAGATTCTGTTTTCCTTGCCCTGATTGGACTGGCCTTCTGACTTGCACTAACTAACAGGATACCATGGAAAGAACTCTGTGGGGCTTCAGGCCCAGACCTTAACAGGACTGGCAGCTTGCCCTTCCTCTGTCTTCGGAGCCAGCCATCGTCATGTAAGAGGGCCAACTACTGCTGGCGAGAGATGCCATCTGGGAGGCCTGAGACCGTCCCGGATGTTTCAGCTCCAGCCGAGCTTGCTGAATGAACACGGCTGCCTGATTGAACCTAGGAGATACCGTCAGAAGACGCACGTAACCGAGCTGTAGCCAACTCACAGAATCCTGAGCAATAATAAGTTACTGAGGTTTTCAGCCACTAAGGTTTGGAGCGGTTTGTTATTCAGCAAGAGATGACTAACACACATGGTGTGGGATCGAGATCACTAGATAGAGATGCAGATGTCCATGCAGAGAGAAGTCATTCTCTGTGGAGCTGTGCAGACTCAGAATTGAGCCTGAAGTGAGCTGAAGTGAGCTGAGAAGTTTCTGATGGCTCAGTGTGAGAGAGTTTTGGCAAAGTCACTGAATTTCCATATGCGGTCGTACCTAGGGATGTGCCGAATTGGCTTATGGAAATTCATCTTTGTAAGGCATTTCATTTACTATCCTGACAGGAGCCTACAAGGCATTTTGTAACACCATGGTAAATTTTGATTTTGCTTGTCTTGCTAATGATAATGATGAGCGCGGCAAGACGAAAATCACCGTGGGGTCATCTTCATCGTTACGTAGATGGCACATGTCACCATACGTTCTCCTCTGTGGTTTGCTAGTTTACAACAGTTACATTTTTGTGCGTCGTATTCCTTCAAATGCATTTTTATTGAGTTCTTTTTGATTTTGCTTGTGTGCGTGTGTGCACGTGCGCGTGTAAAGGTTGATTTACATAAACATCCCTTAGTAAGATGTGTTTTGTTTGCACCTATAGTCTTAGATGTAAGGCACAGGATAGTTACAAAAGAATTAATGAGAGCTGGAAAATAGTCATTAATGAAAGGAAATGGGCTTGCTATGTTGTGTTATCATTGTTCGCATTAACTTTATAATAAGGTTATGTTATATATATATATTATATATATATATCGTGGCCGTGTTATTGGGACTCGATACAGTTTTAACATAAATCAGTACCGGTTTGGGGGCTCAGGAGCTGGCTGACATGAATAGAAATTGTATTTTCAACCTAGAACTGTTTCTTCCTGGAAGAGTTACCCTACTTAAAGTGGGAGGGGACAGTGCAGCTCTCTGCCATGCTCAGTGATGCTCATCTTCTAGGTCTGCTTCTCTCATAGTTCCAAGGTGGCTGCTGCCCATCTGGGTATCACGGGCCATTAGCCGTAGCTAGAGTCGGAAAAGAGTAATGTCCTCTCCTGTGTGTGTGTCTCTCTCTCTCTTTTTTTTAAAGTAGGCTCCATGCCCAGCGTGGAGCCCATCATGGGGCTTGAACTCCTTACCCTGAGATTAAGACCTGAGCTGATATCAAGAGTCAAGACGCTTAACTGACTGAGCCACTCAGGCACCCCTCTCTTTCTTTTTTTAACAAATATTTTTAATTGTGGTAAAGTATACATAACAAAATGTACCATCTTAACTGTTTGAAGTGTACGGGTCAGAGGTATTAAGTACGTCCACATGGCTGTGCAGCCATCACCACCATCTACCTCCAGAACTCTTTTCCTCTTGCAAAACTTACACTCTGTGTCCATTACACAGTAGCTCCCCACGCTCCCTCCCGCCAGCCCCCGGCAACCACCATTCTACTTGTGTTTCTGAATTTGACTCTGGTAGGCCCCTCATATAACTGGAGTCATGCAGTATCTATCTTGTTGTGACTGGCTTATTTAACTTAGCATGATGGCCTCAAGGTTCATCCATGTTGTAGCAAGTGTAAGAATTTCATTCCTTTTTAAGGCAAATAATATTCCATATTACGTATAAACATTTTGTTTATGCATTCTCCTGCTAACGGGCTCTTGGGCTGCTTCCACCTTTTGGCTACGAACATGGGTGTACAAATATTTGTTCAAGTTTCTGCTTTCAGTTCTTTTATGTATATTCCCAGAAGTGGAATTGCTGGATATATGGTAATATTATGTTTAATTTTTTGAAGACCCACCCTCCTGTTTTCCACAGAGGCTCTGCACACAGATTCTAATTTCTCTGCATTCTCAGGCACACTTTATTTTTTGGTTTTGTTTGACAATAGCTATCTCGATGTGTGTGAGGTTGTCTGTATCTCTTTTAAGATTAAGGGAAAACTTACCAAAAAGCCTCCCAGCCCACTTCACTCATTTTACTTGTCAGAGTTGTGCCTCTTGTGTGTGTCTGAGCCAGTCTCTGGCAAGGGGGCTGGGACTGACCTTGTGCAACTCTGGTTTGTGAGGGGAGGAGTCGCTTCCTGGAGCACGTGGCACTGCAGGGGGTGAACCCCTGAACAGGTTTTCTCTTGATTTGGCCTCACAACCAGTATTTCTTGGAAACTGAGCTGTTGCTTTATGTTTATTTATTTTATATATGCATTATATAGGTTTTATATATGCTATATAATTTATATGTATGTATACACACAGTATTATTATATACACTTTTAAAAATCAAGCTGTTGGTTTAAATCAGTTTGGTTTGTTTTCTAAATATTTTTTAAATGAATTTTCCTGTGTTTCCAAAATATTTAATATTTACATGTATAGCTTAGTTCATATTCTCTGTTTTGACCCCTTTCCATACAATTCCAAACTCTTTGATTTCCTTTGAAAGTAAAAAATTGGAATATATAGAAATGTTAGGGATAATTTTAGAAATTTCCTCTCCATGCTGTCTCTCAGAGTGCTGCTGTAAGGCCATTCTGTGATCTGCAAGAGGTGTTTTGACTAAATCGTTATCCAGACTTGTATGCAGGCCAAAGTAAACAGTGATTTCAGGCAGTCTGCTTTGGTAGCATGACATGGCCAGACATCAGATAGTTGAAACATCAGAAAGGGTTCGGAAATGTCAGAAAAGAAACAAAAAGCTAATTCATCTGTGATTAATCATTCCTCAAGTCAGTGCCTCAGCTTGATTGTGGTCAAACAGCACCTCTGGAATTCTGCAGGAGTTTGCCTAAAAGAAGGCAGTTGGCATTACTGTTACAAAATCACCGATAGGAAAAAATTGGGGTTTATTTACAAAGCTGCCTCTGCAAAATCACGAGCGGTTGAAACCCCCAAGTTCCCACGCTTTTCAAAGTTTCCTGACCAGACAAATTAGCAAATGTTATTTTACTACGGTATTGCAGCCCGGGTGATGCATTTGGGTGCGCGCAGTAGCGACTTCACTACTGTTGGAAAGAAATACAGGTGATCTCATCGGTTACCCACAGCACAGAACACAGCTCTGGAGTTTGTGATTCAGCATCTATTGTTCGGGGTGTTAAATGTCTGATGAATTAGACAGAGTCAGTAGAAAAAATGACCACAGAATAATTTTAGTAAGGGATTTTTGATGCCTCCTACAGGCAGTGGGAGGTAAAAGAATTCACATGCTCATCACAAATTCTTGTTTCTAAAATTGGCACATGTGAAAATTTGCTGCATCAGAGTCAAAAGGCAATTCCTTAAGGGCCGTGTGTTTTAAGCTTCTCATTACAAATGAAAAAATTGAAGCTCAATATGCTTAACTTGCCCAGAGTTTGAATTAACTCACATTTTTAAAAAGATTTTATTTATCTTTTTAAATAAACTCTGCACCCAACGTGGGGCTCGGACTTATGACCCCGAGACCAAGAGTCACATGCTCTACCGACTGGGCCAGCCAGGTGCTCCTCACATTTTGATTTTAGTAACATAAGGGAGAGTTTGGAATTGAAATTCATATAAGTGGCTTGGTTTCTTAGATTTATGATGAGCTGCATATAACTTTTAACTTTGGAGAATTCTGAAATACTTGCATATTACTTAAAGGTAAATGTTAACTGGGGAATAAAAGTATATTTAATCATGTGCCTTTTCCCAATCTGGCTGCCCACAGTGAAATAGGAAGCCTGGTATCGTGCATGATCCCTAACCTTTGAAAACCAGCAGTCATCCTTGGAGCTTTTGGAAAGTACTTCCCCCCACCTGAGCTCTGTCCTGACCTACTGAAGAAGCAAGTTTGCTTTTCTCCTTCACACAGCCCCATTCCCTGTTAGGCGCTGCTTCCCGTGCTGTCCAGCTTCCCTTCCTCCGTGTCCCCTACCTCTGAAAGTTCTTGCAGTTAGCCCTGCCTGGGCCAGCTGGAGCTTCCTTTCCAGACCATGCTCCGGCCATTCACTGTATTTGCCCACTGCTGCCCCCACCAGCTCCATGCCCCGTGTGCTGAGCGAAGCTGGCGGCTGCCTTTCTGATCCTGTGAACTCTTGGCATTTCTAAGTGTGTTATCTGTAGCTGTGCTTGTGCTCCATTTGCTCGTAGGTATACGTGAGTCAGTGTTTACGGAGAGCCTCCTTTGTGTAGAACATCATGCTAGATGCCGAAGCAAGAGGGATATGTCAGACATGGTTCCTGCTTGTCAGGTCCGTGAGCAAACCACGGCTGATGTGTCGCTGTCCTCGGTGCCCGGCACATTAATTAGCACACAGAACGTGCTCAGTGAGTTTATTGACGTGCATTGCCTGTAGAAGGCGGACATCTGTCTGAGTAAGGAAAGCAGTACATGAGAAGCGTGCAGGGAACTGACTTCTTCACAGGTCTCTAACCGGAACACCGGGCTTAGAAAAAATGTAGTCAGGCCTATCTCAGTGGTCCAGTTTATATTTTCCAGGAATTGTCTCTGCTACCCAGCTGTAGTGTTTTGTTTTTTTTTTTAAACTGGTTACTGAAACATGATGTGTATACCGAAAAATGCTCCATTCTTAATTGTACAGCTTGATAAATTTTCATAGTGATTCCACCTGTGCAACCAGCACCAAGATCAAGAAACAGAATATTCCAGGGCGCCTGGGTGGCGCAGTGGTTAAGCGTCTGCCTTCGGCTCAGGGCGTGATCCTGGTGTTCTGGGATCGAGCCCCACATCAGGCTCCTCCGCTATGAGCCTGCTTCTTCCTCTCCCACTCCCCCTGCTTGTGTTCCCTCTCTCGCTGGCTGTCTCTATCTCTGTCGAATGAATAAATAAAATCTTTAAAAAAAAAAAAAAAAGAAACAGAATATTCCAGCCCCACACAAACCTCTTTCATGCCCCCACTAATTATTATCCAACCCCAAAGATAATCACAGTAGACTCATCTTGCCTGTTTTTATGCTTTACATAAATGGAATCACTCAGTGTATTTTATTTTGTGACTGACTTGTTCCCCGTTCTGCAATATATTTGTGAGATTTATTCATGTGGTGTGTGTAACAATTGGTGGTTTATTCTCATTGCTTGTATGCCCGTTCTCCTGGAGATGAACTATTTCTGGGTTTGGGCTAATGTAGTGCAACTGTGAGCATTGTTCACATGTCTTTTGGTGAACATATGTGTTTCTGATGGGCATAGATCTAGGTATGGAATTGCTAGATCATGGGTTTAGTTCATACTGCCCATAACTTAAGTGACTGTACCAATTTACACTCTCACAGTATGGTGAGAGTCCCGGGTGCCTCCCATCCTGATAGTGTAATGTTGGGGGGTGGGGGGAGCATTGTGGTTTTAATTTGCATTTTGATGAATGACTGAGAAAATTGAATGCCTTGTCATATGTCTGCTGGTCGTTTGTAAAGTGTCTGTTCACGTCTTTTGCCCGTTTATCTGTTGGGTTGTCTGACTCTTATTTGTAGAAGTCCTCCCAGCATTCTGGGTAGGAATCCTTTGTTGCATATGTGTTTTACAGGTAACTTCCTCCACTCATTGCTGGCCTTTTTATTCTCTTAATGGTATCTCGTAATGAGGAGAAATTCTTAATTTTAATGTAGTCCTGTTTATCTTTAGGGCTTTTGTGTCTTGTTCAAAAAAATTTTGCCTACCCTCTGTCCATGGCAGTGTTTTATCTTCTTCTGAGAATTTTATAGTTTTACCTTTCACACTTCAGTAATTGATCTGAAATGTTTGGTGTATGATTGTGCTAAGGGTCAAGACTGAAGTTTTTCCCAGATGGGTACTTTTAGTTTTCTTAAGGGCACTGCCTGCACATAACCAGTTTAATAAGTATCTCTATTAAATGATCTCTGTGTTGTTATATTGCTATTGTAATAAAACGTCTCCGCTTTCCCTTTTTCAGACTTCGCCTTGATTCCATTAAATTAGAAATACCTCATTTAACTTTAGGTTTCTCCCTATAGAATGATACTGGCCACCTGTTCTTGATCTCAGTACTGAAGGGTGTGCAAATAAGTCACTTGCTCTTGGACATTTCTTCCAAATAACTTCAAAAACAAAAGGTGCAGAGATGCAGAGAATCTCTTCACTGAAACAGGATGTTATGTTTTGTGAAAATTCAGGTACAAGAGTGATT
The DNA here is from genome assembly GCF_024610735.1 of Ursus americanus. Lineage (NCBI taxonomy): Eukaryota > Metazoa > Chordata > Mammalia > Carnivora > Ursidae > Ursus > Ursus americanus. Next base: position 9,861,848 of record NC_142132.1, read on the forward strand.
AAAACACAATGAAAAGCTCTTTGTGTACTAATACTTGTAATAGCAAACATTTACCATTTGTCAGTCACATCCCATTTTGTCATTTGCCTGATATCATTGTTTATTGTATATACATTTATTTAATTATACAGAAGTTAACATTTTTTATGTCACCCAATTTACTCATCCTTTTCCTCTGTGGCTCCTGGCTTCTGTAAAATACTTTTAAAAGACCTTCTCAGGGCGCCCAGGTGGCTCGGTTGCTTGAGCATCCAGCTCTTAGTTGGCTCAGGCGTGCTCGCTCTCTCTCTCTCAAATAAATAAGTAAACCTTAAAAATAAATAAAAGACCTTCTCTATGCCAACATATTAAAACAGCGATATCCTCTCTTTATTCCTCTTTGCCTTGCAAAATTCAGCTAAGGTTTGCTCCTACTCTGAAACCTTGCCTGACTGCATTGTATTATAAATACATGTTTTCCCATCTGTTTGCTTCTTTAGACTCTAAGCTTCTCAAGAGGTAGAGTTTGAGTTCATTTATCATTTAATTTTAGCAGCAGTCCCTGATTTATAGTAAATATTCTGTAAATCTTTGGACGAATGGATGGATGGTAATATGAGAATAATGACTAATTTGATTATTTGTTTGAGGGAAAGTACATATCTATAAGTGGTATCATTTGGTATGTCTACAAGATAGATCTTTTTATGATTTCAACAATATTAATTAAAGGTAAGTTTATTAAAAGATTGTTTTAAGTAATGAGAAAGTTATGTTTGAACTGTCAGATAAACAGTGAAGATACTCTTGTGCTGCATATTTCTACAAATTGAAAAAGCATTGCAAATAACTTATAACATTTGTAATTCTGAAATGATAGCCCCGTATAATAATATACATGGTTTATATTTGAATTAAAAGGTTTATATTTGTATTAAAAGGTTTATTTTTAAACAGGTTGATTTAGAGATGTATCTAATTGAGAAGAAGTTCATTATATGTAAAGCCCTTGAAATAACAGTATAGTTTTTTCTAGTCTTGGTAATTGTGTTATGTAAATTTACAGTCTAAACACTATTTTTAACATGAATTTGTTTCATGATCTAACATTAGCTATAGTGGGGCGATGAAGGGCTTCCTACTCTGAGTTCCCCTTCCCACTTGCCCTTAAACAGTGGTCCTCTATCAAGCAGTTTTGCCCCACCCCTTGCCCCATATCTAGAGACCCTTTTGATTGTCCCAACGGGACAGTGGGGGAGGGGTGCATGTGCTATTGGCATCTAGCGGGTAGAGGCCCAGGATGCTGCTAAACATTCTGCAATACACACAAGAACCCCTAGCATCAAAGAATTCTCTGGCCCAAAATGTCTGTAGTACCAAGGTTTGGAAACCCTGTTTAAATGGTTATCCACTTGTCATTGAAGTCTGTAGGGCTTTACAGTTGCTGAGTTACCATGGGTAATTTGACGACTGCTGTCAAAAAGGAATGGCCAGAAAGATTAATTTGGGGTTCACCATAACAGTCTCAAAACAAACTATCCTGTATGACACACCAGAGAGAAGTTTCTTGTGCCTTATTCCTAACCCTGTGCCATCCATATACTCATTGATGACCCCAGGACTGTCTTAAATTTTCTTTAGGGGATTTATGGGTGGCCTTCATGTCAACTTAAAGGTAATTTAATGTTTCTGTACAAGGAGCTGTATCTAGCAAATCTGGACGTCTCTCAGAAGGAGCAGTAGCAACGACCAATAAGGTTAAAAATTCCAAACTGTGATGCTTTCTTTTTCTAGTTCTGATGTGCACAGTAGGGTCTGTCTTTAGTATTTATAAATCATTCTGTTGTTCCTTGCTTTTAGAAATAAAAAGAAACTTGACAGCTTAATAATAGCCAAGTGAACGTGCCCTAGCAGCTAAATTCAGTTCATTTCTTTAGTATAGAGAACGCAGTGTTAGCATATACGTTGTAAGACGAGAGGTTATAGTCGCTGTCAGCTTTACTGGGATAGAGGTTTGGGACATTGCTTTAACCTAGCGTGTTCACAACGAAGCTGTTTTAGAGAAGCACTTATGTAGTATGTGTTTATCGACTGTTCATCTTGCTGAGTAGTCTACCTTGGTGTTGGTGCTAGAATGAAACCAGTCCCCCGCCGCCCAGGGCCTCCATCATGGCACGGCACAGGTCTTCTTTCCTTCTTAGTATATCTGTAGATGTTCTCTTGGTTCTCAGGTCTTCATATGTAAAACTAAGGCAACTGTAAGATTCTCATATGGGACACTTTCAAAAGCCTTATTATCTGAGTTTGTGTATTAGTTAGAGGGAAACAACCTTGAGTAGCATAATTATCTTGGATATGGAACAGTAAGTTGAAAACGACCACAGTGAAAAGCAGAGGAAGCCCTGTATCCATTGCTGGTGGACTACCTCACTCCCCTCCATCCTGTGTCCAGCTTCAACCACAGAACTGTTTAAGGATCATTTATACTGTGCACAAAACAGTTTTGCTAGAAAATCTGTGGTGTCTCACACAGTTCTCTGAAATCCAGATTCCTTTGCTTGGTCTTCAAGAGTTCCCTTTTCTTCCAATTTCTCACCATCGGCCTTTAGACACACCTTTGCCCACCGGGATATGCATCATCCATTCTTTCTGCTAGCTCATTTCCCTTCTTTCTTGTAAAATGCAATATAAATGTAAAACTCCAGTAGTCTGTCTTATGCCACTTTTACTGTTCTTTTTTGGCATCCCTTCAACCATTAGTCAGTCATACACACACACACACACATATGATATTTAAAATTTAATCTGTGACTCGTGGGGGTTTGCACTTATCCTCCCCCATTTTTTTCTGTTGTGTTTGTTTTGCATAGAGAAGTCCATTGCACTCAGATGGCGGCCATGCCCAGACCCTTTTCTGAGGGAACTTGCTATTCCTATCGACTTTACCAAAGAAATGCAGCCTTTGAGTTTAGGTCACCATGCTTAGTGACTATTAAACACTGCCATCATAATCACTATTAATTGGACTAGGCATGGGTGACTGACCCAAAGGTAGTCAGTCTTGGGTGGATTAGTGTCATGTGGGGCTCAGCATTAAAGCTTTGCCCACTGAACAGTAGGGGACTAAATCAATGAGATCCTCTCTTAGAAGGAAGTTTGGATTGAGACCGTAGGGAGGAGCAGTGCTTAGGAGGGGTAGTCCTACAGAGTGCCACCCAGAGAGACAGTCACAAAAGCTCAGAGTGACTTTAAGGCTTCATAAACACAGGTCCATAAAGTTTGAATTGTAGGCAGACTTTTGTCTATGTGCACATTTATCTTGAAGAGAGTCCTTGGGTTTCTTTCATGTGGTTTTCAAAGGGATCTGTGAATCAACAGATATCAAGATGAGAGGGCAGTGACATTAGGGGGAGCAGAAGCAGAGTCAGCAAATAGCAGATAAAAACACAGATGGGGGCCTCATGCTGCTGAGGGGATGTGATAACCTCTTTTTAGACTTGCTTGCCAGTTCTTGAATTATGACCTGTTATCCATGAGGCCTTCATCTGGTCTCGATCTCCTCCTCTTCATGGACAGCCTGCCATCCTCTGGAGCCTGACCCCACATGGGTAATATTTCTGCCCTCAGTTTCTAATGTACCTCCCTAAAATGTTGTGTTCCCCTACACCATTACCAGCCACTTACTGGATCACCTGAGTGAATTTTTTTCTTGTCTCCCAGCAGCATAGGTGCTCTAGGGAGGCCAACAGTTGTGCCGTTTCCTTGGGTGCTCAGTATTGTGGTCAGTATGAGGGTGTGTCCACATAAATAAAGCACTTGCCCACCCAAGTTTGAGATGGAGAGTAAGAAGGGAAAGAGCTGGTAAATTATTCTGCATAATAGACCTAGATAAAACCCATGTCAGGAATAGTTTTTATTTATTTTTTATTTATTTTTAAATAATTTTTATTTTGTTATATTAGTCACCATACAGTACATCCCCAGTTTTCGATGCAATGTTCCATGAGAAATAGTTTTTAATCTGTCAGTGAAACATTTTATCCTGTTTCGGAGATGATGTCCTTATGATTATGATGGGGAGTTCAGATGAGTAGTTATTAACCATTTTTGTGCCTGGGCTCCATGTAGTATTTAATGAGATATATTCTACATTTTAAAAATTTGACTTAAAAGTTAATGTGAGGGGCGCCTGGGTGGCACAGCGGTTAAGCGTCTGCCTTCGACTCAGGGCATGATCCCGGTGTTATGGGATCGAGCCCCACGTCAGGCTCCTCCGCTATGAGCCTGCTTCTTCCTCTCCCACTCCCCCTGCTTGTGTTCCCTCTCTCGCTGGCTGTCTCTATCTCTGTCAAATAAATAAAGAAAATCTTAAAAAAAAAAAAAATGTGAGCAGGGACGCCTGGGTGGCTCAGTCTGTTAAGCATCTGCCTTCGGCTCAGGTCACGATCCCAGGGTCCTGGGATCGAGTCCCGCATTGGGCTCCTTGCTCATTGGGGAGCCTGCTTCTCCCTCTACTTGCCACTCCCCCTGCTTGTATGTGCTTGCTGTCTCTCTGACAAATAAATAAATAAATAAAATCTTTATAAAAAATTAATGTGAGCAGATAGTAGAGAATACTCTATTATCTGAAGTTTTAAAATACTGAAACAGATTACTAAGGTTGAGAATTTTTTCCCCTGAGAATCTTGAAAAACAAAATGATGACAGATTTTTGTTGTTGCCAAAGATAATAGGACCTTGACTACTCAGAGACAGAGGGCCATCTGGGCTCTTCTGCCTAACTCTATGAAAACTGAGACCAAGGTGACGCTAATGAGTTTATAGTTTTTCCTAGGCTATGTAATAGTTGCTTTTCTAACCTGGAACTACCAAGTTTGACTTAATTTGAACAGTAATTTTTACAAGGGTGTATTTCTGCTTACTGTATGTGTGGCTAAGCCAGGCAAAGTTTTTTGAACTTGCTTTTCAAACTGAATTATGGTGAAGGATTGAAGCGGGGGTGGGTGGAGGGGGGAAGGCATTGGTGTAGGAAATCAAACAGTAGCCAATGTGTGTTTTTCTTTTTGGTTTTCACTAGGGAACAAAATAAGTTGAAATAAATGAAAATTAAAAATGCATATCTTATTTACAAACTTATCAGGTGCATTTCTTTGAATTTTGAGGTGGAAAAGGTTTCAAAGTGCTGTAAGACCGCCTTGGTGAGCCAGGTAATAAGAAGTACTAGGGGGAGACTCAAAAAAATAGGGGCCTTCTTTTTGGGGATCCATTTTTCCCTTCTTTGTTATCATTTATAGATTTTCTCTTACCTTTTAATTTTCTTCCCATTTATTTTGGGTGAACTGAGGAAAACTTACAAAGGACATCCTGGGGGTGCTTGTGTGCCTCTGATATTATCGTGGAGTCACGTAGACTGTAGTCTCATACTTTAGTTGAGAATTTGGAATTAGGCTTATGGAAGGGAAATTTCTGCCTTCTCTGTTTTCAAGGTTCTGTATTCTAGTACAGGCCCGTGTTACCTTGCTCTTGGCTCACAAAGGAAAACATGAGAATGATAAAAGTTTTTCATATTTTTGGATATAGAATCCTAGAAAGAAGGATCTAGGGAGATGCTCAGTATTTTTATTGCTTTAATTCAGATTAAATCAAACGAATTCCTAAAGACTTTGTTAAATTCTTGGTTGGAGACAGCATAGTAGAATTGGTGAGTCTTAGATGAGAGTCTGGCAAGCACTTTTACTTCGTTTTTTTTTTTTTTTTTTTTTTTTTTTTTTTTTGAGCATGACGTGAATGCACAGTTTTGTTAATTCAGCTCTGCTTTGGACACTTTGCCACTTCCAGATGTGGCCCAAGGCCCTCAGGTAGTAAGTATTCTAAGTAAGACCAAAGGGCTCAGTTCCATAATATTACAATTAATAGTCAAATAGTAAAATTTGTTTTTATTTAGCTATTTATTTGGAAAAATTTTCTAACTTCCAGAAAAGGTACAAGAATAAAAATGATACAGAGAGGGGCACCTGGGTGGCTTAGTCGGTTGACCATCCAGCTCCTGATTTCTTCTTCTTTTTTTTTTTTTAAGATTTTATTTATTTATTTGACAGAGAGAGACAGCCAGCGAGAGAGGGAACACAAGCAGGGGGAGTGGGAGAGGAAGAAGCAGGCTCCCAGTGGAGGAGCCTGATGGGGGACTCGATCCCAGAACGCCAGGATCACACCCTGAGCCGAAGGCAGACGCTTAACGACTGCGCCACCCAGGCGCCCCTAGCTCCTGATTTCTGCTCAGGTCATGATCTCAGGGTTGTGAGATCGAGCCCCTTGTGTTGGCTCCACACTCAGCAGGGAGTTTGCTTAAGATTCTTTTTCCCTCTGCCCCTCCTCTCACTTTCAAGCACACACAGGCATAGGCACATGCTCTCTCTACTCTTTCTCTCTCTCTCATAAATAAATAAAATCTTTTAAAAAATGATACAACGAATACCTGTATATCCTTCTCTCAGATTCACTTACTGGTAACGTTTTACTCCATCTGCTAGCCTGTTGCCCCCCCCCCCCATGTACACATAGATGCATGAATGTGTGTGGTTATACGCTTACATGTACATAACATAATGCATGTTATTTCTTTAATTTTTTTTTTTACTTGAAAGTAAGTTGACTATATTGTGTGATTCTTTAAAAAACCTTGCTATGTGCCAGGTGCATTTGATAAAAAAGTGTATAATTAGGTAATTCACAGCAGTCCCAGACACAGGTGTTATCGTTTTCACCATTTTATAGATGAGAAGCTTGGGGCCCAGAGGGCGCAAGGGCAGACGGCTATTAATGGTGGAGAACTGGCATGAAGGTAGACACAGGCTAAAGCCGTGCGTGCCTGTGCTGTGCTACGCTGCTTCCCTAGTACCAAACTTCCGATGTGAAGACTTGGGTAGGTTTTAAAAGCGCTCTGAGTCATCACTGGCCATGTAAGTCTGTATCTCAGCTCCTCTAAGACGTGCATTTTTTTTTCATTTTACAGTCTCAGGTGTTTGTCTTACAGTGTGGATGGTGACATAGTTGTTATTATATACTTGTGTGTGCAGACTTGGTTATTTTTGGTGGTGTGTTTGAACACTGTTTCAGTGGTGGCCACTGGGCGGTGTGTGTGTATGTGTGTGTCTCGTCTGTGTCTCCCACTTCCCACCTGAAAGGGAATGATATTCTGGATTAGCAGCTCCAAGGGCGAAGGGGCCCTTGCATTTTATTTAATATTGTAGACTAGCGTGAAGTCCAGACATGCTAAACTTTCACAAGTGAAATATATAGATATTTCTGGAAAGATATTTCAGATCTCCTTACTGTTGGAATTTGTTCTCACTTCTGGGGTTGTGAGAATTATAAAGGTGACCGAATGGAGTAGCTTGTGCCGTTCTAGCTCACCTTCCTTGAAATGATTATTTCCTGCTTCCTTCTATTTGTTGTTCCCCCATTCTATTCTTACTCTTTTCTTTCTTTTTTTTCTAATTTTAAAAATAATTCCTCTTGGAAAGGGAATAAAGGGAATATTAAAAATAAAAATTGCCTGCAGTACTCTCACCCAGAGCTAATAACTGTTGACATTTTGCTGTATTTCCTTAGGCTTTAGTAAATATGCATGTGGTTTTTTTCCCCTCGTGGTTAGTAGATGATATATACAATTTTCTTTTCCACCTTTTTCCCCACTAGTAGTTTCCTGTTCTCCTTATATTTTTTGTTTACCCTGGTTTTAAGTGACTGTAAATGTTATAATAATGTGCCATAATTTATGGAGCTACTCACTGTACACTTAGGTTCATTCCACTTTTTTGTTACAGATAATACATGGCAAATGTCTTTTTGCGTATCTCCTTTTGAGACATTATCACAGAATTAGTTCTGCACATTCATGCTAAATGTAAGGAATCCATTCATATTGTGTCTATTCATTTGGGAAATTTTCTTCCATGGAGAGTGGAAGAATGTCGTATACCAGAAGCTGCTTAAAATTAGACTCGTAAACATACACAGGAATATAATAAAGAATACTTCGTTTCAGAAAGAATAAGCCAGTTGATTTTCTGTTCTAATTTTTCTGTTTCTCTCAAACTTTTACATTAAGAATTCACTGGACTTGATTGCCTTTAGTTCTTTTTATAAATTGATAAAGATGTAAGTTAATTTCCCCGTTCCCACCGTTCCCTGGATCTATTTAGGTGCTGGTATGTTTTGTACTACCTTTTAGGGGTCAGCAGTCCTGATCTCTTGTGGCTATTTTAATTTCAAGTTGAAGTGCTACAGGTGACTTTTGTTCTTCCGTACTTCCCAGCCTTAGTTTGCAAGTTCTCAGGAGGATTGTAAGAAAAATGGAATAACTCGGTGATGTCAGCCCTCTTTGTAATAAGGCAAATAAAAGTTATTTTTTAAAATTTATTTCTCTTAAGGGGACAGTCTGGCAGGACAAATGAGGAATACATCAAACAGTATGAAAATAGATCATTGTCTTTTGCCATTTTTGTTCTTTTTTTCCCTCTTTAGGTTTATTTCCTCTCAGGCCATCTAGAGTGCAACAGTGCTCTGTCCTGACGATTCCAGTTTTTCCTTACAACCCCTGAGTAGGGTCACTGAATCTTCTGCAGATGCACCTCTTCAGCTGTCACCCTCAGCCCACGGAACCTAAGAACACTGTAACTGTGTGGAGAGGTCAGGGTTGTGCCTTGGTTTCATAGCCCTGGCTCTGGCTTGCTTCTCCCTGCCCAGTGCCTTGAATCTGTTATTTATGTGTTCATTTTATCCATTGATGCCTTCCGTTCCCTTCGTAAAACTTACCAGTGAAGCCCAAGGTAGTCTCATGTTCATGGCTGGTAGACTGCACTTTAGTATATATACATGCATGTCTATTTTCTTCCATTTTTTATAGGAATTTTACTTGTTATCGAAATGGTATAATTTAATTAAATATTAAGTAAACTGGTGAATGTTGTTTTAAAAAGTAGTTATTTGCATTAAACTTAATTTGAATGCTTTAGATAGACTCAGAGATGAATAATAAATCATTGCCAAATTAGTCATGGATGAGATAACTAAGAGTTTGGGGTAAAAAAAAAAGCATACATATCTGGAAAGGCCCTACTCTTCCCAGAGTATCTAAGTTCTCACTGTATTTTTTTTTAAGATTTTATTTGTTTATTTGAGAGAGAGAGAGAAAGAGCACGAGCATAGGGAGGAGCATAGGGAGAGGGACAAGCAGGCTCTGTGCTGAGCCTGACACAGGGCTCGATCTCATGATCCTGAGATCATGACCTGAGCTGAAATCAAGAGTCAGATGCTTAACTGACTGAGCCAGTCACCCCAGTCTGCACTGTATTTTAAAGAAACACTAACTGAAAGTCACAGGGATGCATCCTCAAAGGAAGGGCTTGGTCCTAAATCAAAGAATGAGTGATACATGCAGTAAAATGTAGAAGGTATGCATGTTTGTACACATCTTCACATATACACACTGTAAGGGCATTTTCAGTTAATTCACCACTAGTCTTGTTCAGTTTGGATAAGGCGGCTTTTGCTATAAATTATTCTGTAATATTTATAGTTGAAGATACTCAAGCCAATTGTAATTAAATAGGTCTAACCAGTAGGTATCGCTTTAGAGTTCACAAGCCTTCAGTCTTGGCCTATGAGTAAGATTGGAGAGTAGTTGAATGTGGCTTTGTGCTTGGATACTTCCACAGTTGCCATTTAAGTGTTAAATCAAAACCATATTAATTTACCTCACTCTTCTAGTCTTCCTAGATCCTGGAGTCTTGCTGTTAAACCCCAGCCTACGTCGGTGTGTCTGTTACTTGAGTTGGGTCCTGCTGTTATTGTCTACTTGCTTGGGCTGCTTTTAGTTTCTGGAACGGTCTTTAACTGACTTGCTCAGGTTAATCTCTGTAGTTTCTGTATCTGGCCATCCATAGTCTGGACTCTTTGTCACAGGGCAGACCGTGGTTCTGACAGCACCTTTTGAAAGTCACTATTTTATATGTTTAATTTTGGAAACATGGGAATGTTTTCTCTTTCATATACCCATAACCCTTCACTATAGGTTTTTTTTTAAGATGCCTTTTTATTGAGGCATACTGCACATGCAGAAAAGCGCACAAAAGTATAGCACCCCATGAATATCACAAGATAAACATCCCCATGGGTCCTTATTGTCTACTGGAAATTGAAATTTCTGTCTCTGGTATTTATTCTTTAAAGGGCCAGATAGTAAATATTTTAGGTTTACAGACCATATGGTCTGCCTTTGTAGCAAAAGCAGCCATAGAAAATACATAAACAAATGGGCATGGCTGGCTGTGCTCTAGTAAAACTTTATTTATGGACACTGAAAGTCGGATGTCATATAATTTTCATCTGTCATAAATTATTATTTTTCTTTTAATTTATTTTCAACCATTAAAAATGTAAAAAGCCATTCTTAGGTTGTGGGCCGTATGTCAACGAGCAGCAGGCCAGTTTGGGCCCATGGCCATGGTTTGCTGACCCCTGCTTTACAGTATGCACTCACCTACTTTTGTTTTACGGCCCTGCTGATCCAGTGTATGTGACTCTGAATTAACTTCACTGTCGTCTTCATCATCTAGCACATAATAACCATCCTCCCGCAATCACAAAGCCCAATCACTAGGCCCATTTGCAATGTGAAGTTCAATGATAAAATTACCCTGGTGTCTCTAGAATGCGTATTACCAACTTGGGATACAAATTTTAAAATGGGTTTTTACCTGCATAGATTTAAACTTATACTACACGAAGTAATAACCATGAGTTACTCCATGGTGATTTATAGACTAAACTTCTGTAATGGTGATTGTTTGGTTACTTTTGTGTACTTTTTTTTAAAGTTAGTTTTTCAGATATTTAATAGTTTTTAAATGATTCTAAGTTTAAGAGATTATACAGTATAGTTTATCAGTCATGAAATACTTCTGTTGTGAGTCCTTTTTAGTATTGTTGAAAACCATTTATTGTCACTCACGTGGTGGTATCTCGGAAGAAACAAATATTTAATTCAGGCCTCATTTCCTAGACCCACTTTGAATGAGGCACTTGGAGGATCTTCAGTGAGTAAATCACTCTACTGGTCCTGATGAGGTAGGTCCTGTGTGCAACGAGGTTTTTGACAAACACTTGTAAAACTATCCTGCCAGTTCAGATGTGGTTTATTCTAGAAGAAAGGGGCAGAACACTGTGGGAGTGTACACAGATGCGTGATAGAGAGAAGTATGTATTGAGTCTGATTCCCTCCTGCCAAATTTTGAAAATTTCCAACCTACCAAAAAGTTGAAAGAATAGTACAGTAAACATCCATCTACCTTTACCTAGAGCCACCAGTTATCAACATCTTGCCACATTTATCTCATTATATGTATACATATGTAATTTTCTGTATGTGTGTATTTTTTCTGCTAAACGATTTTAAAGTTAGTTTCAGAGATCATGACATTTCATCCTCAGCATTTCAACATGGATCTTCTAAGAACAAGGGTACTCTTGTATTTAACTATATACCATGGTCATGCTCAAGAAATTGAATAGTCTTACAATAATACAATCAAATATGGAATTAATATTCAAATTTAGTTATCCCAGTAAGACCCTTTATTTTTTTTCCCTCAATCAAGGATCTTATCAAAGGTTATAGATTTCATTTAGTTTTATGGGTTTTTTTAAGAATCATTTAATCTAGAACTATAACTGCTTTTTTTTCTTTCACAACATTGACATTTTTGAAGAGTTCAGTGTCTCATAATTTGAATTTGTGATTATTGTTCATAATTTTCTTCAGATAAAACTTTATAGTCAGAATACTACCGAGGTGATGCAGTGTCAGTCTCAGGACATCACAAGTCCACAGAGCTGCTTTTTCCCCTTTGCAGTTTGTGAGTAATCTGTGGGGTCTTACAGACTGTGAATATCCTGTTCCCCCAAACTTTTACCCAGGGATAGAATCTTTTTCTTTTTCACAATTTCTTATGAACAGTAGGATTTTAAAAACATATTCCAAAATTCCAGTTTTTTACAAACATTTAAAATTTATTTACTCATTTTCTTAATGAAATACTGCTGAAAGTTGGACTATAAATATATTCCCTTATAGAATTTAAACATTAATTACCATTTCATCAGGAGAAGGCGGAGTTAAGATCAAGTTTCCAAAGACAAAAGAGCTGAGTTCACATCTTGTACAGACTAAGTCTCAGTGTCTCTACTGTAAAATGGGAATACTAATCACTATTCCTTATGGGATGGTTGTGAGGGTTAATGAGGTAGTATGTGTAGGGCAGTTGGTGTAGTGCCCAGCTCATGGTAACCACTCAGTAAGTACTAGGTTATTATTATGATTTTTAGGAATAGGAACATTATTTCATTATATATGTAGACACAATCTTTACGGAAAATTAGTGACTTCTGGTTATAGAGAGAAAAAATTAAACATTTGTTAATTTAGTTGTTTTACTCAAATTTGATCTGAAAATATAATTAGTTTCCTTTTTGTTCCCAGTGCATTTGATTTATTTTAGCTTTTAGACATTTTTCTTACGCATTTCAGTTAAAGGTAGATATTTTACTAGAAGTGCTTGGGAAAGCTTACCTTTAATTCTGTCTTGTGTGATTCTTTGCAGTCATCTTGTAAGTGCTTCATAGTGTTATTACGGGAAGGAGGCTCAGAGACTGTACTGTACCCCAAGACTAAAGTTAAATAATTGGATGAAAGCTTTAGTGATAGCTTTTCAAATCTGTAGCTCAAAAACACACAGTGAAGTTTGAGGATAGTAAAAACTCCTTTAATAAACAATCTGTGTGAGGATGAAATGAAGTCAGCAAGTGTTATCACTAACTACTAGGATTATATCGGAAGCTCTCAGGGGCCAACTGAAATTGACGCCCGTTGACCAAAATATGGTCAATTTGAGCATCAGAAAGGATCACTGCAGTGGAGTGAAACACGTTAAATATCTTTAGATCTGGGAGCTCTTATGATACAGAAGAATCATTGCTAAAGTTTGTGCTGTGTCCCACGTTGTATTACCCAGATGCTGCATCACCAGAAGCCGACAGCCCATCTGTAAATCGATAGCTTCCAAACATCCTCAGTGCTTCACACGTCGAGGCTCAAAACCGTACAGATACTGCAATTTCAGAACCTGCCTCATAGTAACTTGTCAAAACTATACTTCCCCACATCTGGAAGTTGTAGATTTCAGCTTTAATTTTATTTATACTATTTCCAGGAAGTTCTGACATGGTAAACTGACAAGATAATTATGCTGTTTTGATTTCACCAAACTGTTATTGATAGAAAGGTGATGATTGGCTCCTTAAAATTTTAGGTTATTGTATTTTTCGTGTAAAGTGAAAGATGTTATTAAAAAAGAATTTTAATGGTTTAGCCATTGAACACATTTCCCTTTATATGCATATATTTTTAAATTGAGTTCTAAGTAACACTTTCAGACGATACATAAAAATATGAAAAAATCTTAGCACATCATAAAGATTTTTTGTGTTTGGTGCATATATGGTTTTGTAATGGGCTAAAAAATGGATAAAATTATAAAATCCACAGGGACATCAATGATTACTGTGATCCTGGGGAGCTATATAACTAAATTTTATTCTAACAACATGGTTGAGTTTGGACCAATATGGTATTTTAGGCTGAATGTCTTAGAAGAAATGAAGAAGTCAGGGTTCTCAAGTTGTCACCCGAGATTATTTGGTGTTTGTAACAGAAGAAATTATTCACAGTAATTTATCTAAAATTCTGTGACTGGACTTGATTTGCTCACCCTTTGAAAAACTGTTTCAGTTAAAAGTGATTGTGTTCACCATAATTATAGAACCGATCTTTTAGAAAAGGAAGAAATATTGACCAGATACGTTTTGAGCTTGCTGAAATATGGGCACTTCATAAAGCTGTGATGTGAACCTTCTACCAAGTCCTTCCTTGCAGAGACACAGAATACTGATGACATCCGAGGGAATAGGATGTAAATTCTACCAGGACTCCTACTGCTACAGTTGAGAGGGGAAAGGTTATCCTTAAACTTGAAGCATTTAAGTCATTTGTGATGAATTTTCCATCAGGCAGAAAAAAAGGAATGATTACCAAAGATCACACCCTTGGGATAAATATGAGGTTATAGCTAACTTCTTATTTCCCTCAGGGGTGTAATTAAACAGACTTTTACGATTAAGGTTTTCAGGCATTGAAAAATGTTTACTGGAAAAAAATAATAGCTTCAGTTAGAGACATGATCAATCAGATATGGTTTCCTGACTTTATTAAAGCTGTGTATTTGTCATGAACTGCTTCTAGCGTCTGTTTGACTCAGAGCATAGCAACTTAAAAAAGAATGTTGAAAAATAAAGCCAGTTATGTATTTCTAATGGGTCTAGATCCTAAATGATTCTGATTAGGCAAATTTTCATAAACGGGAACATAGGATGTTGCTGACACACTTTAGGTGTTCATACTTAGGTCTGGTTTTAGCTTGGGAATTTTAACAGAAAATACTAAGATTGAGCTTCTGATCTTGGCTTCACCAGTAACTGGCCTTAAGTCACTTAACTTTTCTGTCCCCCTTCCCTTTTTAAATATTAAAATGAAACTGGATACTAACTAGGGAGGTCTACAGCCCTTCTAGTTTTAAAATTATCTGATTGGGGGCGCCTGGGTGGCTCAGTCAGTTAAGTGTCTGACTTCAGCTCATGTCATGATCCCGGAGTCCTGGGATCGAGCCTGGAGTCGGGCTCCCTGATGATCAGGGACTCTACTTCTCCCTGTGCCCCTCCCCCTGCTTGTGTTCTCCCTCTCTCTCTCAAATGAATAAATAAAATCTTAAAAAAATAATAAAATTATGATTGTCTATTTTAAGAAATACAATTAGACACATTCAGTTTAATTGAATAAATATTCAATAAGTATTTATTGAAAACTCAGTCCATATAAGAACTTCTGCCTAGGCACAAGGAATGCAAAGAAATGATGTACTCCCAGCTCCCTGGAAACTCCCAAGTTGAGATTGGGGAAGGGAGTGTGGGGGGTTGCAGAAGAGAGAAACAGCATGTAAACAGACAACTCTAATAGATTTTATTAAGTTCTAGAAAAGACTTCCGTAGAAACCCAGATATCCACTAAAAACACCAACCCTGAGTCTCCCAATCTAAATTAGGTCTCCCTATTGTACTGTCTGATGTGCTTTTTCTTCATAGCATTTACCACACTTTGTAATGATACATAAATTCTGTATGATACTTTTCTTAAAGCCTCCTCCCTTTCTAGACTGGAACGTCCCTGAGAACTGAAACTGGTGAGTTATTATTCACCATGGTGTTCCCAGGACCCTAGCATAGAGTCTGGCAGACAGTAGGCATTTAGTAATTACCCGTTGACTTGCAGGAAAGAGTGCCCGGGAGGATTGTGCCTGAGGATGAGAGCAGCTGGTGGTGAGGGAAGCAGAGTCCCAGGAGAGCTTGGGAGACGTAGAGGCAGCATTTAGGTCCACAGGCGGCATTTAGATCCAAGTGAGTAGTCAGCCTGGTGCCTAGATGTGAGTGCCCTGGGTTGAGAGCGCCTGGGAAAGAGAGTAGGCTCACAGCAGGTCTTGTGCTGCACACTCAGGGCGCGCCATGTGTCTACACTGGCACGAGAAGTCCGGGAGTCTAGACACATGGTGGATGCAGACTAACAAACTTGGGAGTATAGTGTGATTATTTGCAAACGTATATAGGTTCTGTTGTCACTAGTAAAATCCAAATTCATTTAAAAGCATTCATGAATTTGTACTGCTTTTCATCTTACGTAATTTCTCATCAACTGTAGCTAAAATCACAGCAGTATCTTATAAAGGCCTATGTTTTGTTTTGTTCTGTTTTACTTAAAAAGGGATTATCCTACTTTACTGTAGATATTGGAGAGCCAGTAAGGGGTTTTAAGTGAAGCGTTGACAACAGAGCGTTCTCTCTGTTGGCAGTAGGAGGATGGATGGATTCAGTGCAGAACGTGCAGTCCGCCCGTTGCTGTGGTCCAGGTGAGGACTACCCTCCTCGGAAAGGGCAGAGCCAGTGACTCTCCCTGCCGCGTCTGCAGCAATAGCCTCAAACCTGACCAAGCAGACACCTAGCCTGATACTTCTTCCTCGTACGGGGAAGTCCAGATTTAATATACACACACACATATATTTATATGAATATCTAATCTTTAACAGAAAGTAAAGCAGCTTTGGGTTTTACTTTTTCATTTTCTCTTATTTTCTTTGTCTTCATCTTTCATTCTCTTTTTTCCTTCATCCTTTTCAACTTATGACCCTTCAGTTTAAAATTAAATTTGGGCTGTAAGTTGACTCCCCGAATCTTTTCTTCACAAGCTTTCTTTGTATTTTCTAGAAGAAAAAAGATTAACCCAGGGTTTCCAAAATAAAAGCAAAGATTGTGATTAAAACTGAATTAGAATCTTTATTCTCTGTTATTTGCTAATAGTAAAATAAATAGCCCAGTCTTAAGGAAGCTTTAAAGTAAGTCCCAGAGCCTTTGCCAACCCTTGGATTTTAATTAAAGAAACACAGAATACCATCACTTTCTGTTTGTCAGTGGAAAAAATATGTATTTTTAAATTTTCAAAGCTTAGCCTAGCAGCACATGGAGTACATCTGTTGGCTTTCAGAATTTGGGGAACACAAATGGATTCAGATGTTTAGGCCCTTTGTCTTCACTGGTCTCTGCTCACCTCGCCAACTGAGTGTGGCACAATCCAAACACAGTTTCTGAAAACAGAGCAGCTAGAGTTACTTCTCAAGCACTCTCTTGGGGACTGATAAAGTCAATCTCTGTTTATGTAATGAAATCAGGGAGCAAGGGGTCTGCTGTAGTACTTTGTGGATGGGATTGCATTGGTGTTGTCTTTCAGGGAAAAGACTGGATTTAATAAGCCCTTGTTCTTACTTGCTTTCTCTGGAGCTACAGCCCACTCTAATGGATTATTCTGAACTATTTTTGTTTATGTAGTGTTTGAGCTTCTCTTTAAGCAATTGGTTTTAATAAAATCAATAGGTTTATCGTAGAAAAGTGGGATACTGATATCAACTTTACCTGATAAAAAGACTCAAAATGTCTGGTAAATCTTTCTTCTTTGTTCAGTGCTACTGGGGTTTACTCTGTGTGTGTGTGTGTGTGCATGTGTATTTAAATAATATTGTCTTTTTAGTGTTCTTACATTTTAATTTAACTTAAACTTTTAAAATAAACTCTGCTGGTTTATCCTCTCCTCAAATACTCGTGAAATCCTTCGTATTTTTCAAAATATTTATAAAGTATTCTTGAGAGTGAAATCTCATAAAGATCTTTGCTTCAGGACCAGAGTTCAAAGGAAAGTCCGTTTGGTTTTAATTTGAAAACTGTAAAAACAAAATACCCTCAAAATGGCAGGGTGTGAATTGGTAACTTCAATTTTATTGCAATCTGCCAAGCCCATCCCCAGATGTTTCCAATTAAAAGCCAAGAATGCAACTTGGGTGAATATCATATGAAAGCATTTCTTTACTTTTCCCTGATTCTTTTTCCTGAGAAAAGTAAGTCTCAAATCCTTTAACTTTAATTAAAGAAATAACTTCTCATTTGCATGTTATTTACACTCATACAAAGACAAATGTTATATTCAAAGAGAATTCTTATATGTCAGATTTGCAAACATTTGTAGTCCTGAATGCGAATGAGTTCATATATGTCTTCTTATAAAGGCCAGGGAAAAAAAGGCTTTTAAATGATGTTGGAGCCCTTTAGTAAAATCATGTATTTCTGGATTTGCTATAATCAAAGAATAGACCTTTTAATACTGTGCATTTATTTAGAAAGGGGTGGTTAGTAATCTTTTATTTTTGATCAGTTGTACATTCAGCTGTAAGAAATGCTTCTGTAGGATCTAAGAAGATGTAATAACATAAAAGAAAAACCAGAATGTAATTTTGAAATTGTCGATTTCATAGTATTTCTCCAGATAATACCAAATTACAGTAGGGTCCATTCATGAACTTGAAAGTTACTTCGAATATGTCATTCTATATTAAGAAGAAAGATAAATGCTGGTAATAAATTTGAATTTATGGAAACTGGCATTTGTTCAGAGAAAAGATGGAGTTAGTCTTTAACCTAACATTTTGAATGTAAAGCTGAAGAGACATTTATTTTTGGAGTGTCCACAAACCACAGACATAGGACCACATACTAATCGGTGGGGCTGAAACGGTCATTTTCCATTTCATTTCCTATTTGGTAAAATTATGACGGACATGTATTTGGGAACTCAGGAGGGAGACGGCCATGTAGGTCTTGGATCTGTTTGCGCACTTGGTAACTGCCTAACCTTTTTTCCAAACATGGAAACATGCTACTCAGACTTTGACACACTACAGAAGGGACCTCTTCTGAGGAGTCCCCAGAGAAAGCTGATTGTCTCATCCTTGTGTTTGACCACCAGCTTGTTTATAGTCCTTGTTGTTCTTCCAGGTATCACAGCCATGTTGTGCCCACCCCCCTGCATTTACCCCTGGCTACGAAAGTTACTGGAGCACATGGCCTCCCTTTTCCCCCAGCGGGTCACAAGTGCTCCGTGAGGCTCACTCCGTCCTTTCATCCTTGATGATGAGCAGTCTGTGCATATTGAACTGAGTTGTGATTTGGGAACTTACTTTGAAAATCTTTTTAAAAATTGTGAGTATTTTAAAATTTAGGTGTAGAAAGAGCATGGGAATCAGGAGTCTAGTTCTGAGTTCATTACCAGAACCGTTACATTAGATCACTACTGTTACATGATCTTACTGTTTCATCTGCATGGTAGAAATAATGTCTGTTTTCACACCTTTGTCGTTTATTCTGAGATTGAGCTACTGTGTGGTGCAGAATCATCATGAAGACTATGTTGTTGTTGTTTTTAAGATTTTATTTATTTATTCATTTATTTATTTGAGAGAGAGAGAGAGAGCACAGCAGGGGGAGGGGGAAGAGGCAGAGGGAGCAGCAGACTCCCTGCAGAGTGGGGAGCCCGAGGTGGGGCTTGATCCCAGGACCCCGGGATCATGACCTAAGCCACAGTCAGATGCTTAACCAGCTGAGCCACCCAGGCGCCCCATGAAGACTATGTTCCTAAATGCTGGGAGAGCTTATTGTCCTTGTTCTTGTCATCACCAAAGTGACACGGATGAACTCTGAATAGATGAGGAGGCCTTTTCTCAAGTCGTGTTCCCCCTCCTTTTCTAAAATGAAACTTAATATGAAAAGCTATGCATTTCTTTAAAAGAAAGTGTATGCCAGTGAGATAAGGAAAGGAATATTTTCAGCTTTGAGGGGAAAAAAACTAAATTGACATGAACTAGTTGTTTCTAACCTTGAGTATGAGAACCCCCTTTTTAATTTCAGTAACTCTTCTGGATCACTGGATCGTGCTCACGTACTTTGAGTCTTCAGTGATAATTCACGGCATTCCTGAGGATTGGGCACTATGTCTGTGCAGTGGAAATGCGGTGGGGCCGCATAATAACTACAAGTTCAGCAGACACGCGTCGCTCCCTGTGTGCCGTGTTCATGTGCAGGACGAGCGGATGAAAGTGACCTCCCCTGTGTTTAGAGAGGGAAGTGGCTGAGGCGTGGGCCCAACAGCCTGCATCCACTGTTTGCTCATCCAGCAAGGATGTACTGAGTGGGTTTTGGGATATGTCAGTGAACAAATCAGACTAAAAACTCCTGACCCTGTGTTCTAGCAGGGAGTTTCCTGTAGATCTAATAAGTAAATTAACAAGAGTGTTAGAAGGTGGCAAGTCCTGTGGAAGAAAAACAGTAGGGGGGGATAGGTGGACTTCATTGAGGTGACATTTGTGCAAAAACTTACAGTCACAGGAATATCTGGAAGACCAGAAGAGAAAACAGAAAGCCTGAGGCGGGAGCAGACTTGATGTGTTTGAGGAGCAACAAGGAAGCCAGTGTGGCCAGAGTGGGAAGAGGGAGGAGGGAAAAAGTCCTGGAAGACAAGCCAGAAAGGTAACATGGGCCACCTCACTAGGGCCTTGTAGGCTGTGTTTTGGCTTTGGGTTTTACTCTGCCTCTAATAGCAAGTGTGGCAATGTAAACAAATACTTTATTTTATTTTAATTAATTAATTAGAGAGAGAGCACAAGCAGAGGAAGAGGGAGAAGCAGACTCCCCACTGATCGGGGAGCCAGACGTAGGGCTTGATCTCAGGACCCTGGGATCATGACCTGAGCCGAAGGCAGATAGTTAACCAGCTGAGCCACCCAGGTGCCCCCAAATGCTCCATTTTAAAATGGATTGCCAGTAGATGAAATGGTTGCCAGGGGCTTGTGGGGAGGGGGCATGGGAAGTGACTGCTAATGGGTACGGGTTTGTTTTTTTTTAAATGATAAAACTGTTATGGAATTAGGGAGTCGCATTGATTGGATAACCTTGCAAAATATACAAGACACAATGGAATTGTATACTTTAAAAAGGTGAAGTTTATGGTATATGAATTGCATCTCAAAAAAAAATTACAAAAAAAAGATAGATTGTGGGGGGCTGGCTAGAACCATTTTTTACCTTTTTCTCCATCACTTAGTGTTGTTTTTGCCTTCAAAGATCCAGGTTTCTAACTAGTTACACCTTAACTTAAGGGAAAGATTCTTAGTGTTGTTGGCTCTGTTTTCATTAGGAGTAAAGAATGTTGATCTATTTTAAAGTATCCTTGTTGAAATTGTTAATGATTGTGAAATCAGTTTTTTCCAGATATTTACCCTTTTTATATGCACTTTATATACCTGTGTCACTTTTATTTGGTAAGAAATGAAAGCACTTTAAACCTCTGATTATCAAAATGAATGTAATTTTTAGGTTGAAGTTTGATGAATAGTTTTTGCTAAACTGAGCTAATCTTCATATAGTTTATTTTGTGATTCTTTTATAGGATGGAAAATTAGATCAATATGATAATGTTCTTCAAATTATGGTCTAAAGCATGCAAGTGAATGGAATGCCTGTTCATTCCATTGACCAAAAACCAAAATTGTATGATCTCCTCTTCCAGAAGCAGCAGTTATTTTTAATAGAAATAGAGCAGGAAATGTATTTAGCTAGTTTTTTTTCCCCTACTGTTTTAGATTTAACTTTGGAATTTCCTTGAATTTCAGTCTGTGACAACCTAGTAAAGTTGATGGAAATAACCAAATTTTAATTTTTTCTCTTTTTTTCTTGGGGGTATAATTATAATTTGGGTTTTACAAGTAGTCTAAGTGGTTTTCTTTAAACAAAATGAAATCAGAGAATAAAATCATTGAATTGAATACCGAATACTGCTGAGCAGTCTGAGAAAACATTCACTCTTCCCTGACAACTGAAAATATAGATGCACTTAGTTTTTTTGTTTTTCCTCTTGTTTTTCAGTCCAAAACAGTTTGTAAACAGCTACAGAACTTATAACAGTTGGTGAAGCCATAGATCACAGAGGTTGCTGAACTTATTTCCCTTTGAGGACTTTGAATGGAGTGGTTATCCCTCCCCAGAAACATGTAATTAGTAACGAGGAATAGGCATTCCCTCTTCTAATTTGGGGCTTTTTAGAAGCTCGCTTTTACCTTTCCCAGGCTTCTCAATCTTGAACTGCATCATCGTCACCCGGAGCCTCCGCTCTTGAAATAGGTTCCTTTGCTTGGTGACATTTCTTGGGGTGCTGTCCTTGTTGGATGGTGGTTTTGAGATGGTGTGTGGTGAGTCTGGAGCTCATCTTCTAAAACTGTAGGTCCAGTTGCAAGAACCTCGCTCAAAAAATTTTTGAGATAAGCCCTGTCAGACCAATTACATTTTCAAAATTTGGAGTACTTGGAAACTCTGTGGTAACTCTGATTTTCTTATTTACAAAGAGTCAACACCCTAGGAAAGAATTAATCTGCTTTTACCTCATTGTTCCAGTATGAATGAACGTTCTTAGAGGTTGATTAAATATTTTTTCTTCTGACTACAGGCAAGTATGTCCAAATCCTTAAGTAATTACATTCTTAACACAGACATTTCTCATTTTCTTACATTGGCTGCAAAGGCAGGGTGGATTTCAAGCCCCTGCGTTTTTCATTTGTGTAGTGGCAACTTTAAATTGAGCTGTGAGCACTTTGGTCTCTTAACGCTCAACCAGCTAATGTTAGAAATGTTAGAAAGCATAACATTTCAGAGTGGTTTATTTCATAAAACCCTTTGTATTCTTTGGTGGCTTGAGAGAATATTTGATATGAAGCACTGAGATAAGCCTGTAGTTTGGAGAAAAATAATGTTTTCACCTAATCTTCAGAACTTGATTTCAGATGATGAGCAGAAGTTAAAGTGTATACATTTGTGACTTTTCAGTGAAATAAATGAAGCATACTTAAAGAGTTAAAAAAAAATCTCCCACCCACTGTTATGAACAAGTATTACCTAAAAAGAATGTTGTGAAAATTTAGGAACTTAGAACCCACTTTACACAATTATACTTGCTGTATCCTTTTTTTTTTTTTTTTTTTTTAAAGAGTGGTACTGAGTTGAGGGGGAAGTGGAGGGGCAAAGGGAGAGAGAATCTCAAGCAGGCTCCACACCCAGCACATGAGCCCAATGCGGAGCTCGATGTCACGACCCTGAGATCATGACCTGAGCAGAAATCAGGAGTCAGACGCTTAACCCACTGAGCCACCCAGGTGCTCCCTTGCTACGTTCTTATGTTCGCTTCCTCTTTGTCCAGGTCTGTCACTGCCAGTAGATTGTGAGCTATCTAGAGGCATGCATTTATTTGGTCATCGTTTTATTCTCACCATCTAGTGTCTGTCGCATAGGGAGGATTTATTTCCTGTTCGGTGACTGAATGTTTTTGAATGTCAGCGTCATTGTTAAATCCAGGCACTGGGTTCAGGTGTAGTGGATGAATCTGCATAGCTACGTGGAATTTGTCTGTTTTAACCTTTAAAGACTTCTAAGGTGATGCCTGACTGCCTCCCCCTCCCCACTGCCCTGCCCCCCAATATTTGATATGTGCATCTTAACCAATCGTCATTCAGTTCTACCTTAAATTAGAAAATGGTGTCATTTGTATGTTTTGGGTTGTGTGTTTTTTTTTTTTTTAGCTTAAGATGATACATGTATTTTCTTTTTACTAACATTCTTGGGATACTCTGATTTTATGTCCTGCCATCACAGTAGACAAAATACACCATAACATTTTTATTACTCTTTCCTTGTTCATAATGGTAACATTTTTGTGTTAAGTACAGAATTTTATTTTTTTTGTTTTATTTTATTTTTTTAAGATTTTATTTAAGTAATCTTCTACACCCATCATGGGGCTTGAACTCACAACTCACAAGAATTGCACACTGAGCCAGCCAGGTACCCCCTAAGTACAGAATTTTAGAAAAATTAAGCAGAAAGAGCCAGAAAATTCTGCAAATGAAGAGCAATGATAGGGGGATGGTTAGATCTACTGGATATTAAAATATAATATCAAGCTTTAATAGTTAAAACCATGTGGCACTGGCACATGGATAGGTCAGTATATCAAAATAAATAGGAAGTGCTGAAAGAGATCTAATTGTATATGGAAATTCGGTAAGTTATCAGAAAGATATTTTTAAATCAGCGGGGGAAACAACGGTCCTAAAATGATATTGAGGCCACTTGGTAAACATCTGAAAGAAATTAGGTTAGATCCTTTTCTTATACCTTATACCAAAATAAATTCCAGATGAAGCATAAATGTAAATGTAAAATTATGAAGCCATAAAAGTACTAGAAAAAAACATGTGAATGTTTCTATAATATCTGAGTGATGGTGACTTTTAAAAATCATATTGCAAAACTCAGACACCATTTTTAAAAATGATGAATTTGACCATTTATCAGATTTCCACCTGGTGAAAGAAAATGGCATAGTCAAAAGACCATAAAATAGGAAAGTAAAACATACTTTGCAAACTAAGGATGAATTTCCTTAATATATAAAGAGTTTTTCAAATAATAAGACCAGAAATCTAACGACAGAATGGGCCAACATTATGGGAAAGGAAATATAAATTGCTTTAAACGTATGGAAAGCTTTGTGATGCAAATTAAAACCACAATGACATGCCGTTTCTCAGATTGGCAGAGATTGAACGTTTTGATTGTGTGCTGTGTTGGTAAGGATGTGGGGAAAGGAACACTTGTGTCCATATGTTGCTAATGGAAATGTATAATGGCACAACTTCTATGGAAAATAGCTTTGTGCTGTAAAACATAAAAACCCTGACACGCGTCAATTCCAATTCAAGGAATTTATCCTAGGCATATTCACAAATGATAAATGTCCAAGAATGTATTTTCCCGAATGGTTATACCATTTTAAACCCTCAGTATCCATGTTCTACATAGTCCAAATCCTTGCCAGAACTTGTTATTCAGTCTTTTTAATGTTAGCCATTCTGGTGGGTGTGCAGTGATATGTTATGGCTTTAATTTGCATTTCTGGTAACTGATACTGAATATATTTTCAGGTGTTTATTAGTCATTCATGTATATTTAGTGCCTTTTTTTAAAAAATGCATTTTTTATTCTTGAGTTGTTAAGTTTTTTTGTGTGTTTTGGATACAAATCTGTTTTCCAGTATATGTTCTGTTAATATTTCCTCTTAGTCTTTGGCTTGCTATTTATTTTCTTAATAATTTTTTGAAAACAGTATATAAATTTCATGAAGCCCAGTTCATCAGTTGTTTGTTGTTGTTTTTTTGTTATGGTTAATGCTTTTTTGTGCACTAAGAAATCT
Organism: Ursus americanus; assembly: GCF_024610735.1. NCBI lineage: Eukaryota > Metazoa > Chordata > Mammalia > Carnivora > Ursidae > Ursus > Ursus americanus. Next base: position 9,886,668 of record NC_142132.1, read on the forward strand.
TTGTATACTCCAAGGTGAAGAAAATGTACTTCGTTTTTTCTCTGTAGAAGTTTTATATCTTTAGCTTTTATCCTTAGCTTTTTCCCCCTCATCAGATTTCAGAATGGTCTATAACCAAAACGAAAATAAAGGAGATTTAGACCCATTGTTTTAGACCTCTAGTTTTTCACATTTGTCAATATGGTCAGTGTCACATCATGTTGCTGCTTTCCACCAGTAAAACAATTTTTTTGAATTAATGGAGAGAATGACGTTGCTTTTGATAAGATAGATATCATTGAATATCAGGCTTTATTGCACCTACTGATTATGAAATCATCTCTAAAGAATCCTGTGTTAGGAATTTTCATGTTGGATGAGTACGTGGACCACTTGGAGCCGCTCCTTACAGATGGCCTTTCCTGCTCCAGGGCCACGAAGCGTCAGCAATGCCACGAACAGTCTGGGAAGCTCGGGGTCAGGCACCTGAGTTCTAGTCTCCCTCCTGTCATGCTTTCTCTCTTAGCCAGCAAGAATTCCCATTTCATCTAGGGTATAGCCTGAAACATGAATTTCGAGGCCTGATGGAATCTGTCCTAACTTACCTTTCCGTTTCTGCAGCGTCCTGCTATTTCCGGTTCCTTGGGGTGATCTCATACCAGGCCCCACTCTGCGTCCTTGTTTATCCAGTTCCCTTCATCTAGATTGTTCTCATTCCTTTTCGCCCTGCCCTAGACTTAACTCCAGTCCTCTGTTAAATCCCCAATAAAACTCCGCATCGCCCTTGACCTCTCTCCCAGCCTCTCCAGCAGGAGCTGGTTCGCATACACTTTCTTCATGTACGCTCTCCCCCGATTGCTTGTGGACTTCTGGATTCCTCGAGTGCTGGGAGGGTTTGGTGTTCCTTGTATATCTGAGTGAGGCTTCATATAGTGACCTGCACATAGCAGGCAGGTTACAGAGTGCCTGTCTGATAAAGAGGTATGTAAGAGTGCTGGGTCCGTTAACGGCAGTATTCTTTGTAAAGGGTTTTGTGCTAGATTGGGTTTTTCAAACTCTGAGGTTGTGACCCACTTGCTGTTTGTAAAAGCAGTATTTATGGTTCAAGAGCATCATTAAAAAAAGAAATGGAGTAGGATAGGAAATAAAAGATTACATAACATGGGTAAGCATACTATAGTAAAAGGTTTGTTTCTAGTTCTGTATTTGCATATATGTTTGCTAGGTTATGATGTAAAGTATATTTCTTACTATGGGTTGTACTAAAGAGTTGGAAAACACTACTGGATTTTAACCTCCGTAATGAATTTTGAATTTCAAAATTTTAGAGAAGAGATATTTGGAATTTTAATTGACTTTGATGCTTCTGAAAATTGTCACTGAATAGTATATAGTCTTTGTTTTAGATTTGGTGTACATAATTGGGTTATAAATATATAAATCATTTTTGCTAACATGGCATTTTTGAAGAAACTTGAGAGGATTATTATCATAGAAGTTTCCCTAAAATTTATGTAATGTTTTTTAAACTTCTCTTAATTTACATTTTACCAGTTTAGATTATTCATGAAAGTTTCTTGACAAAAGAGTATTTTTTAATACATTAGCATGGAATGAGTATTATCAACTGAGTCTACAAATGAAAACATCCTGAAATCCCATTTTGGGAAAGAAGTTTGCTCCAGATGTAAATTGTAATTCTGTCATACATGAAAAGACATTTCATTTTGATTTCAAAACTGGGTATTCTTTGCAATCAGCTCAGCAAGAATCATATATTAAGTATTTCTTCAAAAAGAAAGTAGAAACTCGAATCTTCCGTCAATACAGGCATCACAAAGAGTGATGCATTACTTTTAGAGAGCTTTTGAGTCAAATGTGCATTCTTGAAATGGGGAAGCAGTTCCCAGAGTCGCTTAATATTTACAGGAAAGCTGTTTCTGGTTGACTGTTTAAATTGGTGATTAAAACCTTTCCTGGAACTCTGGAGCCTTACAACCAGGAAGTTACTGTGTTTTTAATGCCAGTGGCTTTTTTCCCTTCTCTTTAGGGTCAGTATAGACCTTCTGACTTGTTGTGTCCTGAGACGTATGTTTGGGTGCCCATTGAGCAGTGCCTGTCTTCACTTGAGAACTCCAAGTACTGTCGTTTCAACCAGGACCCAGAAGCAGGTAGGTTCGGAGCAGAGCTCTGCCAGAAATCGTTGGCAGTGTTTCCAGGTTCCGTGTGTGTGACTTTGGCTCTTCATAGGGTCCAGGTAGCTTTTTATCTGTTGAATGTGCCTGAGTGTGTGCGTGTGTGCACATGTGTGTGTATGCGTACAACAAGGAGATACCACATTTGCACGAATACAGCACTCTCACTTTTGTTTAATAAATGCAGAAACTTCATGTGCTTCTGCTCCTTACTAACCCATCTTCTTCTGTTACTAGTTGTTTTGTGCTTTGAGGGCTGATACCACTTTCCATTTCTCTTTACAGCTATCACACAGCATAAAAATTATTCACTAGATTGTTTAGCTGTGGTAAAAAAGATAGAAATACTGACCAGTTGGACTGAATAAAGTTGTGGAATGGTTTCCTGAGGGCCAGCAGGCTGGGATGGGTTTTGTGACAATACTTTCTTATTCTTCTTTGTGTGTGTGTGTGTGTGTGTGTGTGTGTGTGTGTGTGTGTGTGTGACAATACTTTGTTGAATTTCTTCGTACATCTCTGGTGCTTCTCCTTTTCTGTCCCTTCTTCCGCCTCCTGCGCAGTAGAGCCCTAGCTGTATTTGATCTCCTTAGTAATCGCCGTCTGGATACTCTGCACTGTAGTAGGCACCGACACTAAAAGGATAGCCCCGGGGTCAGACTTCCTGCATTTGCATCCTGGCTCCATCATCAGCCTGTAAATTGTGTGCCCGTAGGCAGTTTCAGCATCTTCCTGGCTTCAGATTCCTGGCCTTCAAAATTAAGATAATAGTAGAGCCCACCTTATTGAGCTGTAACGAGGATTAAAGTAAGACAAACATGCAGAGAAGAGCCCCGTGTTATTGCTGCGTTGGCGGTTGCTGGAAAAATGAGCACGCCGTGTCCCGTGTCCTGAGCCACGGGCTTTGGTCTGCATCTGCCTTTATTTGGTCTGATTCCTGTCTCCAAAAAACGTGCAGTTCTACTCACCTCCCTTTTGTCTGGACGCGCCCTCAGGTTACAGCAGTCCTCCTCTACACAGGCCTCCTCACCCTCCCTGCGTTCCACTGCGGCTTTGTTCATCACACGTTAGGTGTGACACTCTCAGGATGGGTTGCATCAAGTTCCCATGCATATTTTTCCTCAGACGGAAGTGCCTCGGTGTTCCCCTGTGTGCTTCGCTGCGTTCTGACTCCTCCCAGCCCACCAGAAGAGGTAGCCAAGGCACAATTGAGAATAAAATATTTTTTATCTAGTCACCTATGGTCTTAGCTTGGAAAAAAAATCAGAAAAGAGAAGTGGAAAGGCCAAGGGAGGGGAAGGGAGTAGATGGAAAAATCAAATAGGAAGGCAAAAGGGACAAGAAAAGAAATACAGTAAATTCTTCTGTTCTAGGATGTGCACCCCCCCCCCCACAAATCAGGTTTTTTCTTACCAAAAAAATTGATTCATGTTCCATTGTATTTTGGTATCTCTGTGAAAAGCTGTTATGAAATCAAGAGGGGAACTTCTTACACATGATGATAGCTTAGACTCTGCTGAACATGTGGCCTTGGGACCCACCAGACTCATAGGCCGGTTACCCCGAGGTCACCCCCAGGTTTCCTAGATATTTTTAAGTTCATAGAACAACCATCGCTTTATACTTCTTGTACCTTCAGTTAATCAGAATTTCATTATTTCTAAGTAAAATCACACCTAACTGATGAAACAGATGTGTTGCTTAAAAACAGACCTGTTGAATTTGTGAGTGAGTGAGTGAGTCCGGCTCAAAGGGAAAAGCACTAGTAAGTAGTGTAGAGGAGTGCATATACTTTTTTTTTTTTTTTTAAGATTTTATTTATTTATTTGACAGAGACAGCCAGCGAGAGAGGGAACACAAGCAGGGGGAGTGGGAGAGGAAGAAGCAGGCTCATAGCGGAGGAGCCTGATGTGGGGCTCGATCCCACAACACCGGGATCACGCCCTGAGCCGAAGGCAGACGCTTAACCGCTGTGCCACCCAGGCGCCCCGAGGAGCGCATATACTTAATCCACTGTCCCTTCAGAGAAGACTTTTTTCCCTTTTAGCAAACTTTCTCAAGGGCGGCTCAGGGCCGTTCCCTTATAGTGAAACCGCTCACCATCTTCACCCTGTTAGTTCACGTTCACATACAAAAATGTGTACGTTCCTTCCAACTAAACGATGTGACCATGACCATGAAACTTAAGACCCAGTTTCACCTTCCCCTTTTTCTTTCCTTTTTGATCTGTTTTAAGGGTTCCTTCTTTTTATATAATACCTGGAAATTAAGGCCATCACAGGCTCTCCCTGTTTTATAAAGTTGAAAAGGTAACCGAGTAATTTCCATGCACTGAATGGACGTTCAAGTACAGATTCATTCATGTTAATAGGTTCTAAGTTCATTTTCCACAGTAAGCACCGATGAGCATTCCATGGCAAAATCTGAAGTCTCGTTTCGATGGTGTGACCCCGTGGCGAGTGAAGAGTATGCAGTGTGTTCGTCCCCTGTAGTCCATTAAATTACCTTTCTTACGGCACAAGCTTTAGCTCTTAATATTCATTGTTTAGAATTCATTTACAAAAGTCAGAGGAGTAAAGTTCTCCAAGAATAGTGCCTCAAAGAAAAGGAAGATCCTTTTCCATATGCTGAATCTTTGCAGCTTTCAAGAGAACACCATACAGTTTTATCAGTATTGAATATCATAGTCCAGACACTATTTGAAATCAGACTTCTATCCTGTGGTTTTAGGAAATTAAAATGCAGTTACACGCTGGACTGTATTGAGCATGCTGTGAAACATGGTCATTTGAGATTTAAATGGCAATCTGTGAGAAACGGTTCTCTTCTCTTGGGCCAGTTTTACTCTTACGTGACCCAAAGTCTGACTCAGACAAAATACAGAGCTTAATACGGACCCTGTTGTTAGTCGGCATGGTGCTTCCCCCCCCCCCCCAAATCTTGTGTCTCCTCCCAGCTGTTCAGTAGTTAAATCGCTCTGCAGAAGGCACAGCCGATCACCACAGGTCCCTGTAAAACAAAGCTTGGCTACAAGGTGCATCGGGGCCACTTGTAAGAAAAATTACATTTCCCTCTATCCTGAATTGATATAAGCCTCTGGAAATCCTATTCCTCCCTGCCCTCGACCTCCCCCTCCCCCACCTCCCATATTTTGGAGGTTTGGGTTATATGGTTATTTGCTTAACTAGGAAGTCTGCAGAAAGGTAAAAACCTGTTGTATTACTGCTTTACCGTATGGTGGGGGGAAGGGAGGGGCTGACAAACTGAAGCGGCTTGAAAAATTCTAAAGACGTCCCTTTGTGCATGAATCGGTCTTTTGTTTTTGAATTCAGGACCTCTGCTGACTCTAAAGAAAGGATTTAGAAGTTTCTCACATGATTTTTAAGTAAAAATTTGTTCGATTGCTTATTAAATTGATAGTTGGATATGTATAGAATTCAAAAATTCTTCATCACAGTTACATTTTGCTTTTCTTGTTTTAAATTATCTTTTAAAAATGTTTACTGTGAACAGCAGTAGATTTATCCAAATGCATAAAACCACGGGTAAGAAGAAATTGAAATGACCCTGTGGCCTCTCTGTACAGCAGTAATCACTGTCGGTGTTTCTGTGCTCTACATCCGATCTTTTTTTCTCGCATACACCTGTGTACATTTTTAAAAAAACAGAGCAGGACTCATCTTCCACACTTTTGTTGTTGTTTTTACTGAAAGCTCTGTGTTGCTGCTTCCTTTTAGTAAGGTAAAAGACTATTTGACCACTGATTTGGGGATTCAGCGGACAAATGCCAGTAATTGGGTGATAGGCTGTGTCAAACACAGATATTTACAGGTGTCATTGACAGAGTAAACCAGATGTTTTGGAGTTGGTTTTAGAACCATGATAAATTATGATTTGATTTGACTCTTAATGTTGTACAGGTGTTGTACTATTTATTGTTGGTAGTAAAATCCTTCTGCTTCCAGATTTATAACAAATGACAACTTCACCGAGCATATGTTATTTCCCAAGTACCATCCTATGGTTCCTCCTGGGTGACCTCAGTTGATCCTCAGAAAATGGTGGAATGTTTTGTCATTGACCCCCTCAGATATCATTTATTGGGAAAAATACCAACGAATACTTGTTTTTAATCAGAGATTTAAAATAATTTTAGTTTAACTATTGCTCTTTCATTTTTTTAAGTACCTATTTTTAGTATTGATTTCAAAGCAGCTAAGTAGAATGGTCTTTATTTATGTCTTTACTGATAATTACAGCAATGTCGTCATTTTACCACAGATTAGTCTAGATTTCACTCAATCTTTTCTGTACATACTTTGAAATTTTGTAAGAAATTTCCTAATTTGTCTAAGTCATAATATTAGTAAGGATATTGAATTTAAATTTGCTGCAAAAATAATGGCACCTAATTTTCTCTTAGTGCTTTATGCATTTACCCAGGTTAGAGAATTTCTAGGACATTTTCCCTCTTCCCAGCCAGTTAATGAAAATCCAAGTGTAAGGAGCTTTCTTCTGGTTTGATCCCCTGAAGTTCCAATCTGTTTTTTTTATGTTATTTCATTTGTCTCTTTACTCCATTCTTCTTTCTTGCTGGCATGGCTCCCTGGCATTTTTTCTATACTTTTGTAGTCTCTGTCACTTATGCCCATGGAAAAAGCAAGTCCCACTCTGACCATGTGTGAAATAATCAGGTTCAGAAAGAGCTCTGACCTGTATTTGCTTGCCTGGTTTCTCCAAGCCTGGTATCACTTCCTGAATACTGTGTTCCTGGTCCCTCAAAAGGGCATGCTTTAGCCATGTGTTACCCTGATCACTGGGAAATAATACGTAATGAGAAAACAGATTTACCAGAACTTCTGAGGGCCCCTAAAAATGTGCTGCAGTAGTAACTTATAATTAAGTGGACGGTGTCTTTCTTAATTATTGCAGTATAGAATTAAGCTGACTTTGAGGTTGATCTCCCTACTTTGATATTGATTGTTGGATACTTAGTAAACATATAGTCTCTGTTGCCTGTAAAGATGGTGGTCCTGGGATGTGTAGCAGGTGAAGAGAGGACCAATATCTTTGGAAATTTGGCTTTTATATTTGGTGAATCTGGAGAATGTGTTTTGATGTAGAAAATATAAAAAGTTACAGTTTTTTTTCTAAGATTTTATTTATTTATTTGTCAGAGAGAGAGAGCACAAGCAGGGGAAGCCTCAGGCAGAGGGAGAAGCAGACACCCCGCTGAGCAAGGAGCCCGATGTGGGACTCGATCCTAGTACCCTGGGATCATGACCTGAGCCGAAGGCAGGCACTTATTGTACTAAACAACCCAGGCGTCCCAAAAGTCACAGTCTTATAATTTTTCAGTTTACTCTCTAGCCATGTGAAAATATTACTTCATTATGTTATTTCTATCTTTTCCCACTTAACCTGTTTTTCAAAGCTATTCTTTCTTATCCAGATGTTAGTGTAGCACTACTATGACTCCTGTTTTAAAAATCAGAAACTAGGTTTCCCTAGTTGACATGGTTTTTTAATGAGGAATGTAAGGAGCAAGAAAACAAGTCTTTCCTATGGTATTTGTGCATACCACTGAAATATTATAACATTTTAGTATTTGCATTTTCTACCAAAAAATGTGCAACAAACTTACGAAGGTAAACTTCAACAGTTGCAACAACGGTTCTCATTTTTTTTTTTGAGTGTCTTAAAACCAGTCTTGCACGAGAGAAATTTTTAAAATACTGCTTTACAAATTTCTACCAGCCAGTCTTTGCACAGAAAGGCATGCACGAGCAGTGAGCCAATGACTGAAAGTTGCCAGAGCCCTGGCCGGTGGCAGACTGAAATAGTTCTGAAAAAGTCTGAAGCAGACTTGAGGTTTCCACTTAGCTGTTCAAGAAATATTTCTCTGATCCCTTTCTCTTTTCTTATGGAATAGATACAGTTTTTAAGTAAATAATTCCCTTTTATAATCATGCAGTTTTTAATTTGATTAATCCTATAATAAATAATAGTCATTTTGAAATCGTTACATCCAGCAAGCTGGAAACGACCATGACACTTCAGAACATGTCTATAAAATGCTCATTCAGCCTGGCTCTACTGTGTGGCGTCTTACTTACAGTGCTGCTTTGTTTGTTTGAATAAAGAACTGACATTTTTTTATAATGAAGAGGTTGTCCAAAACATCAGTTAAGAATAAAAATAAAGCCCATACCTGTTGTCTGAGTGCTGGATGAGCGTGAGCCATCATCAATTCTAAGTCCTTTATTTGATGTACTACTAAGAAAGGAAAAATGTTGTCAATTAGACTGTGACTCCCATCAGTTGTAAGATACATCTGGGTTTCAGAAGTGTCCGAATGGGTAAAAATGTGAATCTTAACATAGACAGGGTATGGTTCAGTCTGCGCATCATACCTGGCAAAGCTACAGAGTATTTATGGGACTTTTTTTTTTTTTTTTTTTTTTTTTTGCCAGGGAGCTTTGTGGCATCTTAATTCTAGGTGTTATATATATTATAAATGGAGTGTATACTTATGTATCAGAGCTGGAAGGCATGGACTTCACATGCTTTTTTATAAAAATAAGATTACTCTCATTTATATATAACAGTAGAATTCTTTAAATACTCTAATTCAGGTACCTTAGAAAATTTTGAGAGGACATGTAACTCCTTCACAGGGATACTTTATTGTAATGAAAATAAAAATTGATTACTACCCAAAAAGCACTGAAATTCTTTAAGCATTGATGATTTCTGTACATTCTGGTTTTAAGCAAATTTTAAAAATTTAAAAACTTTGATAAAAGTAGAGAATTTAAAAACTTTGCTTAGCCAATAAATTAAATGATCTCTGACAATTGATGGAATGATTAATGATTAAATAAGGAAAAAATGGGCAAAAGATTATATCCCAGAATGTCAGTCAAGCTTATCATTAGCCCTAATGTGCAATTAATTGAACATTTTCCTACCTTGTGAATTACCAGTAAACATTCTGTAGTAATAGAACATGAATCATTAGCTTAATTGAAAAAATTCTTGAAGGATACTTGGTGCTATATTTTGGAATCTGCATCATTTGCTAGTCATAATACAGTGTCTGTTAGCTATTGGAGGAACTGACCCAAAGACAAACATAATAATCCAAAGGTTTCTTATATCATTCACACCCAGCTTCAATATAAGAATGAAGTCTCTGCCTTTGTCTGAAAGGTTTTTTCAAACTGTTTAGATTCTCTTTTGTGTCTGTTAATATTCAGTCTCTCGACAGAAAAATAAGCAAGCTATAAAATGAAGGTACGAGAAGGTCTGTTTATTTTATAAGTGTTCTTTTATGGGATGCTAGCAAAATGTTTTTAATGTAAACATGGAAACTGGGGTAGAATTCCGGTTCTTGTAAGAAATGTATTTTTCTAGCTGCCATTCATTTGAAATAGACATCATTTATGGAAGACTTGACTTGTTCATGCTTCTGTGGAGTGTGTTCACTGATAATAATAAAATGAAATTTGTCTGAAAATAGGAAGGACATGTTGACAATCTGGAAAGAAGTAAAGCTATCTGCTTTACTAACCCCTATCGAAATACAACAAGAGTAAAAATTCTGATGCTGAAGAGACACTTAGCCTGCTTTTCCTCCAGAAGCAGATCCTGAAACCTCGGCTTGCATTCCCAGGAGCAGGACTGGGGACTGGAGAGAGTGAACTAGTGAAGGAAAGAGGAAAAGATAACAGAATGGTGTGTGTGCACAGTGCAGACCAGCACTTCAGTGCCTGGAGTTCAGTCCCTTGAGAAGCCGTCGGGGATGTCTCAGAATTGGCTGCCTGAAGGACCACAGGGAGAGTCTGTGTCCCTCACTGTTCCCTGGCTGATGATGGTCTCACTGGGTGTTATGTCTCTGCACTGGGCATTTGCACATGTCCAAGTGGAAGTCAGGCTGCTGCATCTGAAAGGGAGGAGGCAAGACAGACCTTGTCCATCTACCCTTCATAGAACCATGCATGGTGGTCATGGCGTGAGTCGGAGACGAGGCCCTGGGGATAAGAGGCAATGCCCAAGCAGTGTCTGATGTAGAAGTGCAGGTTGAGGTGGCACGTCCCAGTGTTAGCTGACCATGTCCGCTGCATTGGGGCACATAGAGTAAGGACCACAAACATGAGGAAGTAGTAGACTTTAAAACAAAATCAAACCAGAAAAAGGCTAGTTTAATTTGAAATAGTTGGCGGAGCCAGCCAAGAATTGAATCAGAAATGTGAAAAATTCATAAAATCATTCATTCAACAGGTATTTATCCAGCCAGGTATTCCGCTTTATGATGGAGATGGACATTACTCATCCCAGCCCTCCGGGAGCTTAGTGGAGGATGCAGACTGGTCCCCAGCAGTTTCAGTGAAGTGTGGTTAGTGTGGTTAGGTCCACATGGGGGGGTCCTCAGCCCAGTTTTGGACAGGGTGTAGGGGGTCGGGGAATGCTTCTCCAATGAAGTGATCTGTTAGAATTTTTAAAGGGAGGGAATTCAAGAGCTTCAGGGAGAGAGAAGTGCATATCCAGAAGGCCTGGGACGGGCAGGGAGCACAGCTAGAGTTTTCAGGGGGTGATGGGCTAGGTGGGGGAGATGCAGCTGTCCAGTAAAGAACTTTGCTAATCATTGTAAGGACTTCTGGTATTTCTCTTAAAAGCACTGGAAGGCCAGGAAAGGGTTTTAAGCACCAGAGTGACATCAGCGCTTCTGTCATTTCTACTCCACATGTGGAGGATGGCCAGGACTCAGTTAAGACTGGAGGTAGGAAGACTGCAGGAGGGCTTTGCATGTGGTACTCTAAGCAAAGGATGATGGTGGCCTGGACTAGGGTGGTAACAACTGGGACTGGGACAGGAGTGAACAGATGCTAAGGACATTCAGGAGGTGGGGTACACAGAACTGGCCGGTTAATTGTATTTGGTGAGGGTGAGGGAAGAGAGTTGTCAAGAGGGTTGTTTAGATTCTGACATGAACAGAGTTAATGCTGACTCTTCATTTCTGAAACGAGGAACGTGGAAGGAGGAGCCAATTTGGGGGAGGAGGAGAGGTATGGTGAGTTCAGCTTGGACATGTTGAGTTGAGGGTGTTTGGAGACATGCACAGAGATGTCGGGGAGGCGGTTGGACATACAGACCTGACACCGATGAAGGACCTGGGAAGGAGGCATTAGCACGTGCATAGGAGCCTTACGAGGGAGTGCGGTTGTTTGCAGTGAGGAACAGTGGTCCGAGGGGAGAACGCCGAGGAACCCCACCATGGAATGACTGAGTAAATGAAGAAGAGCCCCATTAGAGACCAAAGAGGTCAGGAGAAGCCAAGACAGTGTAGGGTCACAAGCATGTTCAAGAAGCGGGGAGCAGTAGCAGCGTCTGATTCTGCTGACAGGGCTGGAGAAGCACCTTTGGAGGAGCTCAGCAAGACCTGTCTTAGCTCGGCGGAGAATGAAATTGTGTCAAGGCTTAGAAACTAAGGAGAATGGGGCGCCTCTGTGGCTCAGTTGGTTAAGCGTCTGCCATCGGCTCAGGTCATGATCCCAGAGTCCGGGGATCAGGCCCCACATCGAGCTCCCCACTCAGCAGGGAGTCTGCTTCTCCCTCGCCTTCTGCCCTGCTCCCCCCCTCTCTCTCCCAAATAAATAAAATCTTGGAGAGAAAAACAGCCAAGTACAAGTTAAGGCAAAATAATCAAATTTGGATTTTGAAGACACTAGTCAGAAAGGTAAATCTGATGACAAGAAGGCCTTCAAAACTGAGAGAGACTTGAGGATTTTCAAAAGCTGACGGGAGTTAGGGCAGAGAAAGATTAATGATAACAGAAGAGGGGTGGAAATCAATATATCAAGGTCTCTGGCATGAAGCACAAGAAAAATCAAGCGCACAGACGGGAAAATGAGCCTTAGCCAGTAAGGACCCTTTGTCTGTTGTAGGAGAGGGTGAGGAAGGGCTCAGTGCAAGTGAAGATAAATAGGTCGGTGTGGTGGCGGCAGGTTGAAAGCTTTCTCATCTGCTGTCTTTGTTTTCCATCTGAAGTAGGTACTAGTGACGGGGTGGTGGCAGGATAAGAACGGGAGACAGAGCTGATTGCCAGTCCCTGTTAAAATCGGTGAGGGCGAGGGGTGCCTGGCTGGCTCTGTCAGAAGAGCATGTGCCTCTTGATCTTGGGGTTGTGAGTTCGAGTCCCATGTGGGGGGATAGAGATAATTTAAATAAATAAAACTTAAAGAAAAAAAAAAAACAACCCAGTCGGTGAGGGTAGATGGGGTGCCTCCCAAGCTGGAGAAGGCAGAGTTCCCTTGTTGTCAGGCTGTTTGTTGCCGTGAAAGGGCAAGAATTTAAGGCTGTTGACAAGGACATGGTTGGAATAGGGTAATGGCATCTGAATTCAGTTAGAAAGGAACAGAAGATGGGACAAATGGAGCAAAATGACATAGAAAGGGTCACGAGACTGGTCGTCTCTGAAAACCAGGGTGGTGGGCTGACTGAACGAGCTGCAACGATAGGAAATGGCATCGAGAGAAGAAAGAGTATCTGATTTTACAGTTTCAGAGGCATGACAAGCTGTGGCTTGGGGTTTGGGGAGCTGAAGTAGAATTAAGGTAGGCTTATTGAGGAAGGCTGAAGTTACCAGGATGACAGCCGCATTTGGTACCACATTGTGTGGCCGCGATGGACCTGCCAGAGATTTCCATTCCTTGGTGCCATTTAAATGTAAGAGCGGTGATGTCCCTAAGTGCAGCCCCTTTTCATTTACCAAGTAATTCTAAGGCTGCTAGCGCCCAGTAACGTAAGCACTGGATGAAGTGCCTCCCGTGCGTCAGGACATGATAGAGAATAGAGTACTGTTTTCTAGAAAAACCTCATTTTGTATAGATGGTGATCTTGAGGGCATGTGTTTGCTTTATTCATGGTTATAACTACAACTCATGGAAAAAATACATTTGTATCTCCACCTAGTATCAGCACTCGTACACACGCATGCGCGCAAGTATTGTGTCTCTCAGTATAGATAAGAAATTGAAACCAGAGCTTCATGAAATAGTATTTATCCTCATTAGATGTGATACACTCCATTTGCTTTACTATCTTATCCAAAAAAAAAAAAAAAGAGGCTGTCTTGACCCACTATATTGATTTCACAACCCACTAAAAAATGACAGTTTGTAATTTTTGAAGACTGGTTTATCTCAGCTTTTCAGGATTTATGTATTAGGTTTTCAAATTTGTGGGCATACCGGTTTCCGCTGTTGAATAGTAAAGTTTTAGGTGCCTGTGAACATGATTTTTGTTCGCAAGAAAGGCAATGCCAAGGTTCACTTCAATTTTAGAAATTATTATTCATTAAGGTGGTAGTCTATTAAAGTAACATCTCTTTCTTCCTTAGACATTTAAAGTCAGATTATAAATCTTATTTTTAGTGTGCAAGTTTTGCACATTTTGGCAATCATTTTTTAAGGTGCTTTTGAATAACGCTTGATTGCATTTATAAAATGCTAATTAAATTTCTTTAAACATTTTAAAACTTCTTTTATAAATTTGTTGTACTCAGTTTCCCTCTTAATTCAGTTGTCTGTTAAAATACTCATATAAATGTAATAAATTTATTGATGTAACAAACCTCAATTTTTACTTAGCTTGGAAGTCACAAGTCTAAATCAGTTATTTAACTGTGCGTTTCCTGTTGGAGACATAAATTATTGTTTAGGTAGAAAATTTTCAGAAGTATACTAATCAACTACTGGAACTAGGAAGTAAATTTTAGCAAGGTAGCAGGATGTGAGGCTAATATAAAAAAAATCAATTGTATTTTTACATACTAGCAACAATTGGAAAATGAATTTTAAAAAAATCTACTTACAGTAGCATAAAAGAATATTCAGTACTTAGATACATATATATTTATCAAGGCTGCTACAAGACTGGGAACTACAAAGCATTGTTCAGAGACCTAAACAATGGAGAGATTTGCCACGTTGGTGGACTGAAGATTGAATGTTTATTGTTAAGATGACAGATGAAATCGTGAGAGTGATCTGTTTACTCTAATGGACCCAGTTCAATCAAGCATTATAAGTACCAAAAATAGCAAATATGGTCAGATTCCTCTACACCATTATTAGTACCATAGTATTTATTCGCAAACGTTTTCCTTCTTAATTCAGTTTTTCCAGGTTGAAAGACACACTGGAGTCTTTCAGTGCTGTTTCAGTGACTCTGTATCCCAAAGAGGTGGACACAGTCCATGACCAAGGGTTTCCTCTGCTAATTACTTGGTCTGCTCACTGCAGTTTGCATTCCTTATGCCCTGAAGGTTGTATCTTGACTGTCATGTGCATTGCATTTAGGTCTCAAAATATGTCATTGATTCCTAACTAACTGTAAAGATCTTTGAACTGATGGTATTGTCATGTCGACCAACATACTGACTACATTGTCCTTTTCTTAGGATCACTCAAATTAAGAGTTAATGATATTATGTTCAGTTGAATTTTTAGTATCTTTCATAGCATTTTCTGATTTTTTACTAACAACTTCCAAAATCAGTCTATTAACTTTATACTTAATACTTAACCGTTACTACCATCCGATAGCAGGTAACTGGAGCATGAATGCCAAGTAACGTATTTGAAGTAGAAATATAAAGACAAAGTTTCCAGTTTTGTCACACATTAGCTTTGTAACTCTAGCCAGGTCACAAGTTCTCAGCGTCAGTTTCATTATCTGTGAAGTTGGGAGTTCAGACTGCATAAAGCTAAGCATCCTAGTGTGGTTTTTAAAATGTTTTAAAGATTTTATTTAAATTTCCAGTTAGTTAACATACAGTGTTATATTAGTGTCAGGCACACAGTAGTGATTCAACACTTACATACATCACCTGGTGCCCATCACAAGTGCCCTCCTTAATCCCCTCACCTATTCTACCCATCTCCCTCCCCCCCCACCTCCCTCTGGTAACCAGCAGTTTGTTCTCTATAGTAGTTAAGGGTCTGTTTCTTGGTTTGCCTCTCTTTTTACCCCTTGCTTATTTTTTTCTTAAATTCCACATATGAGTGAAATCATATAGTATTTGTCTTTCTCTGACTTATTTTGCTTAGCATAATACTCTCTAGCTCTCTCTGTGTCATTGCAAATGACAAGATTTCATTCTTTTTTTAGGGCTGAGTAATATTGCAGTGTGGTAGATGCGTGCAGGCACACGCGCACACACACACACACGCGCACACACACGCGCGCGCACACACACGCACATTTTCTTTATCCATTCATCAGTTGATGGACACTCGGGTGGTTTCTACAATTTGGCTGTTGTAAATAATGCTGTTATAAACATCAGGGTGCATGTATCCCTTTGAATTAGTATTTTTGTATTCTTTGGATAAACACCTAGTAGTGCAATTACTGGATCGTAGAGTAGTTCTATTTTTAAGGAACTATTTTTAGTTCTATTTTTGAGGAGCCTCTATACTGTTTTCCAGAGTGGCTGCACCAGTTTGCATTCCCACCAACATACGCAAAGATAACTTCAAAGAGGATTAAAGACCTAAATGTGGGACCTGAAACTATAAAAACCCTAGAAGAGAACAGAGGCAGTAACTTCTTTGACATTGGCCATAGCAGCTTCTTTCTAGATGTCTCCCGAGGCAAGGAAACGAAAAGCAAAAATAAACTTTTGGGACTTTATCAAAACAAAAAGCTTCCGCAAGCAAAGGAAACAGCAAAACTAGTAGGCAGCCTACGGAATGGGAGAAGATATTTGCAAATGACATGTCAGATAAAGGGTTAGTGTCCAAAATATATGAAGAACTTCTAAAACTCAGCACTCAGAAAAAGGATCCTAGTATGTTTTGTGACCGCCAAACGTTTAAGATTTTTTGTGAGGATCACACTGCTTAAAAATTAGAATGCCTTACATAAATGTAAGTTGTATGATTCTGAAGCACCAAGTAATATGCACCATGTTAACATTGTAGCATTTGCCATAATTGTGCTGGATTTCACTACACTGCGCTTTCACGCACCTTCCCTGTTCTCAGTATTGACATCAGAAGTTTCAAACTGTAGTTTCAGGTGAGGCCAAGTAGTTTAGGAGAGTGTTTTCCAAACTCTCGAATACGGTCCACTGTAAGAAATGGACTTTCCACTGTGACCGTGCCCATTTCCACGTTTCTCACAAACACGCAGCTGAAACAAAAGTGCTGAACAGTACTCATTTTTACTCATGTGATGCACTCTAATATTTTTGAATTTGTTCTAGAACTGAGAGACGAGGAGGGAGGGGGGAGGCCCTGGATTCTCACTCCAGCTCTGCACCACTCGTGATTTGGGAGAGGTAGTCGTGGTAGCAGCAGTTGCTGTGATTAGTATTCGTTGGTCCTGCATTGTGCTAAATGCTATTTTTATCTTATTTCATCCTCACACTGTCTCTGTCGCTCTAAATCAGTGTTGATGGGGCAAACAACTGATTAGTACTACAAAGGGGTTGGGATGGGCGGGCGTATTACAGTGTACCTGTCATTGGGGGGACTTCTTTAAATGACTCGTAGACGTCTCGCAGTTGTAGTTGTTGAGAGCTCTTTGCTCACCAGTGGGTATTGTCTATATGGGGTGGGTCCTGGTCCTGAAAGCTGAGGTCAGACCAAGGAACAAGCCCGACACAGCCACGTTACTGTTCCAAGTGGCCACATTTGAATGACCAGTTACTACCCTAGACAGCTTTGGTTGGGGGCTCGAGATGGGATATTTTGAGACTGTCTGACGAAACTTGCCTGTTTGAAATAATGGGCCCACTCATCAAAAGCCTGAGGAAGGTTTTGGCTATAGGTGAGAACCAGGATAGAGGCAGGAAAAGCTAGTACAGGTTTGAACGGGTTTCTCTCTAACAGCAGTGCCACCTCTCCAGGCTTTTCTGCTCTGTTGCTGACAGGCCTCTTTCTGTTTCTTAATTCCAGTGATATTAGTAACTAAGATAGCAGTTTTGCACATGGTTTTCATTTTGGGTTTTATTCTGTGTTTCCACACATATATGGGTTTTGGAGAGGAAAAGTCACTTGTTGGCAAAGTGACAGATTGGTTCTTTTCCTCTCCTCTGCTGCTGCAGATTTAGACCGAGGACTATAGCTCAGATCTTTCTATTCTTGTAAGTAGTCTACTGTCTTGGTCAAGATTCTAACATTTTTATATTTTACTGCAGCCTAAATCTGTAATTTTACTGATCAGGTATGCCAAAGATTATGCCCTAGCTAAATAAATAGTTCACTGAAAACTGTCCAGAGTGAAACCAAAGTGTATTCTATGGTATCATACAATAATCTCATTGTTTATCATGTATTTTAGCAAACTGTATAATTGCATGCCTTATTTTTAAAATAACTCCTCGCTTTTGTTTTGTTTGTAATGTAACTATCTTTGTCTACCAAGCGTTTGGATTCTCCAGATGTGTCTGCCTTTGGAGAAGGAAGTGACCTTATAGGCTTATATCCCTTGACAAATTCTGGACTGAAATACTATGTCAATTGATTTTATTATGCAATCAAAGGTGCTATGTATGTATGTATGTATGTATTTATGATTTTTTTATTTGAAAGCACAGATGGGGAGGAGGGGAGAGGGAGAGAGAGAATCTCAAGCAGACTCCCCATTGAGCATGGAGCACAGTGTGGGGCTCCATCTCACAACCCTGAGATCCTGACCTGAGCCAAAATCAAGAGTTAGACGCTTAATCGACCAAGCCACCCAGGTGCCCCTCAAAGATGCCTTTTAAAATATATATTTTTCAAAAGATTTATTTATTTGAGAGAGAGAAAGTGTATGTGAGCGGGGGAAGGGGTAGAGGGAGAGAATATCCAAGCACACTCCCACTGAGCGCAGAGCCCGACACGGGGCTGGATCTCACACGACCCATGAGATCAGGACCTGAGCTGAAACCAAGTGTCAGTTGTTTAACCGACTGAGCCACCCAGGCACCCCTAAAAAATATTTTACTCTAGATAAACATGATTTGAGTATGCTAGAGAAAATTTAAATAAATACCATTTGTATTTTCCTCTTTTAATTTCTTTTTTGCTCACTTAATGTTAAGTTGCGTAGATCATTTCTTTGACCAGACAACAGGAGTTTACTGCAGTGGTCTGAGCCTTGGTGTCAGGAACACTGTTCTAATTTCACATTCAGATCTAAGTTAAGTTCCTGATAAAGAAGATCTATCTCTTCCAAGGAGTCAGTTGTTAAGTGTGACAGTTGCTTATGGAAGCCTGTGATGCAGGTGCCTGGGAGAGCTCTGGAACAACGCTAGTACTCTTTGAACTTTTTCTCATCTGCAGTTTTCCACCTGCCATCTGTATAGGCCTTCTCAGTCTGAGGCAAAGTATTGTTCACATGGGAACTTTGATACGTATCTTAAAGTGATGCCAGGTAGTTCCTCAAAACTGAATTAAACCAAAAAAATGCCTTTCAAGTTGATGAAATTAAAGGGTATGGGGAGCAGGGGGATTAGATGCTGTGATCTACTGACTAAATATAAATAAGTGTATTTGAGCTGGTTCACTAAATTTGCATAATCCTTGTTCTAGAAAATAAAATAATTGTTTTTGGAAAAGTCAAATGGGATCTAGTGATTATAAATTGAACTCTGTTTTTTAATGTCTTTTAAAAAACACCCTGTTGTTAAATCCATTATTGCTAATCTTTTGACAAAACAAAGGCTCTTCTGCAGTGCAGCTAATCAGATACTGTGTTATATTGTCAGTTACCAACTAGGAGTTTTGAATTCCTTCCTTCCTTCCTCCCTTCCTTCCTTCCTTCCTTCCTTCCTTCCTTCCATCTTTCCTTCCTTCGTTCCTTCCAGAGAGAGGAAGGTGTGGGGGGGGGGCAAGGAGAGGGAGAGAGAGAATTGTAAGCGGGCTCCATGCCCAGTGCGGAGCCCAATACAGGGCTCGATCTCATAATCCTGAGATCATGACCTCAGCCAAAATCAAGAGTCAGACACTTAGCCAAATTCGTTTTCAAGAGACAGGAGTGTGTAGGGACTAAAAATACAGTGCTTTGTAGCACTGCTTTATTCGTTTTTAGTCACAATACTTAATTTATTTTGTTTTTCAAAAAATGTTAAAGGAATACTTGAGATTTTTAAACAATACGTAACAGAAACATGTTTGGATTCAAAGGACCGAGCAACACTGTTCTATCTGTAAAAGGCCTCTGATTCTGTCCTCTTTTATTGTTGCCCTCAGAAGTTCTATAACAAGTTCAAGCCTTAGAAAGTAGTTAGGGGGCGCCTGGGGGGCGCAGTCGTTAAGCGTCTGCCTTCGGCTCAGGGCGTGATCCCAGCATTCTGGGATCGAGCCCCACGTCAGGCTCCTCCAGTGGGAGCCTGCTTTTTCCTCTCCCACTCCCCCTGCTTGTGTTCCCTCTCTCCCTGGCTGTCTCTGTCAAATAAAAAAATAAAAAAGTAAAAAAAAAAGTAGGGATATAGAAGAGTTCTTAGAGGTTTATTTTAAACTTTTTAAAAAAACCTGGAATTTACTTTAGAAGGTCTCAAGTTTTGGGACTTGTGAATAAACCGTGCAGCTGAGCAACATGAAGACAAGAACTCAGTTTCTGTGTCAGACCTGTCAGCTGATGAAGAGCGCAGGAGAGAGTCTGAGGAGTGGCCTGGAACAAAAGAGAATCTTCGGTTGTTGTTCAGAGGTTCCATATCGATGGTAAAATTTTGCCTTAACTGATTTGGTTGCTGGTTAGCTTGCTTATTTAATGACAAGAAGGGAGTTTTAATGTTGTTATTATAGTGCCCCTTGCACAGATTTTCATTTTACTTCAAAGTAGACCTTTTTAGTACACTGTGAAGAAAATGAAAACCAAGAGCATTAAGTCATTTGGGAAGATTTGAGTCAGCAAGTAACAAATGGATTTCATCATAAGCAAATGTGACCTAATGAAAGCACAGCAGAAACTCTGGAAGTACATGGAACACTCCACTGGCCTGGTAGCACAGGAGAGGGATAGAAGGATCTAATAAGATTAAAGCAAAAACAGCAAAAGCTGTGTGGCTGTACAAGGGTCAAAGAAAATATTTCTTCCTCTGAGCAAGAGGATAGTATACCAGAAGAACATACAGCAAAACTGATTTGGTTTTGTGCTTTTGTTTATTCTCCTTGGAGAAGGGATTTGCTTTGTGGAAGTGGATTGCAGGTTCCAGTCTAGTATCCAGAGGTAGTAGAATGAAAACACTCAGGTGATTATGCTCACTGGATTAGGGACCAATAATCAGCAGGGCCTTTGAGCAGTAGCAAAGCAGTTCAGAGCTCGTGGCTGTCTCAGAAGTATCCATAAATGCTGCTTATGCCATTGACTTTGGCCGTGGTTCACTGTCGGGTTTGGCCCCAGATTCCTCTCTTCGTACAAATCATCAGTTGAGCTCTGCCAGTTTCTAAAAGATCTGGAACATGGGTATTCTCCACACAGTGTCTTTGTTTCTAGAATTTTTAGTCTCTCCGGAGAAGCAGACATAGACTAGTCTAGGATGTGAAGATGAGACACAGCCTTTCATTCCAAATAAACCGAGGGCGTGTTTGACGGATTGTTTGCAGTCAGCATCATTTCCTTACGCTTTACTGCGGTTAATTAATGGGAGTTTTATGAAGATGCCAAATACCATTCTTGTTCTAAAAATGGATTAGCACAGAGCACAATTTAAAGCTTTTGTGACCTGATTAATTTCAATGTTTACTACACATTCAGAAACAAAATAATCCAAGAGTGATTTAATTTGAGAATTCAGACACTGAGTAATAAACATGAGGTACTAATTAACAAGAAAGTGGATGAAAGCTGGGTGGTTTCTCTGAAGGTCTGTCTTCTGTCGCTTGTCTGTTAATTAGAGTGCGAGGTCAGCACGATGAACCACAGGCATTCACGGGACGCCCACTCAGCACTGCACCGAATGTGTCTCAGGATCTCCAGCATCTTGAGAACGCGGTGCCTGGGCCCTCGGCTGAGGGGAAGGGATTTGCTTCCCACCCTCAGGGAGTTTACTGTCAGGTTGGGAAGGCTACCCACATGGAGAATGACAAACAGCAGCCGGAACACTGCTCCTATAAAAGACTTTTTCTGCATTAAGACCCACTTTTGATAGATGTGTTAAGTAGCTTGAGGGTGGCAGTCATGTCACGGTGCGCGTGTGTGTCTAGGTGGCATGCTTACACCCTAAGGATGCTGGAGTCCAGTCTCTGTCAGGCTTCCCTCACTGACGCTGGTGGGGGCAAAGCTCCATTTTTAAGTGGTCGTAATAAAAGGAAAACCTAAGTTGACAATAAGATGGCTTACGGGGACAAAACTGCTGAGGTTTTAAACTGCATTTTTCCAAGCAAAGTTGGCCGAAGTAGAAAAAATGCTGCATGCATTTTCCTCATTGCTAATTTTTCTTAAGTATGGAGCTTATTGCTCATTCCATTTTAGTATCTAAATTGTGAGAACAGTTAGAAATTATTGGAAATGTATAATCTTCGCATTTTTAAAAAAGGATGTAAGAGTTACATTTTCTTCTCTCCACTTGGGCTTCCATCAGATCCTGCAGGTAGAGATCGGGGAGACGGATGGGGTGAGGATTTTAAAAAGGGGGGTTATATTTTCTCTAATTTGCATCAAAGATCTTGGAAACTTTGATTATGGCCATTAATTATTCATTGGCCTTTGCATTTCCACCATCGTTTGGGATTAAAAATAAAATCTAAGGTGTGTTTTTTGGGGCGCCTGGGTGGCACAGCGGTTAAGCGTCTGCCTTCGGCTCAGGGCGTGATTCCGGCGTTATGGGATTGAGCCCCACATCGGGCTCCTCCGCTATGAGCCTGCTTCTTCCTCTCCCACTCCCCCTGCTTGTGTTCCCTTTCTCGCTGGCTGTCTCTATCTCTGTCAAATAAATAAATCTTTAAAAAAAAAAAAAATCTAAGGTGTGTTTTGAGTATGAAAACGCTTTAGGATTGTAGGGTAGCTGGACTGTTGTGGCTGGTGAATCTGGGACTGGAAGAGGAGCTTCTAATAACCTTTCTTCATAGGTAAACAGTACCTCTGTTTGCATTAGGCATGGTTCATAACCCCGCAGATTGTCTTTATCTTGACATTCAGAAAAATCAGGGGTCCCTGGGTGGCTTAGTCTTTGAAGCAGCTACCTTAGGCTCAGGTCATGATCTCGGGGTCCTGGGATCGAACCATTGGGCTCCCTGCTCAATGGGGAGTCTGCATCTCCCTCGCCCTCTGCCCCTCCCCACCACTTGTGCGCTCTCTCTCACTCTCTCTCTCAAATAAATAAATAAAATCTTAAAAAAAAGAAAAAGAAAAAACACTATTTACAGTGGAGAGAAATGGCCTTCACTTAGCCTTTTGTGGGGATTTTTGAGGGACCTAATTTGATGTTTTGTTTTGGTTGCTTTTTTTTTTTCCCCCTGACAGGCGTGGTTTCATTTGGTAGTATTATATATTTCTTTATTTAAATTTTTTTTTGCAAGCTTTAACAAGGCAAGTGCCATTCTTAATACGTATCCTGGTTAGTTTTGAGACTTGAGTTTTGCTTTTGTTTTAAGATTGATTTATTTATTTAGAGAGAGCAGAGTGGGAAGGGCAGAGGGCGCGGGAGAGAGAATCTCAAGCAGACCCCACACTGAGCACAGAGCCTGACACATCCCACCACCGTGAGATCATGACCTGAGCCTAAATCAGGAGTCAGATGCTTTACCAACTATGCCACCCAGGCGCCCCAAGCTGGAGTTTTTTATGTTTAAGAAGTTTTAGACAGGGGCGCCTGGGTGGCTCAGTCGTTAAGCGTCTGCCTTCGGCCCAGGGCGTGATCTCGGAGTCCTGGGATCGAGCCCCACATCAGGCTCCTCCGCTGGGAGCCTGCTTCATCCTCTCCCACTTCCCCTGCCTGTGTTCCCTCTCTCGCTGGCTGTCTCTCTCTCTGTCAAATAAATAAATAAAATATTTTTTAAAAAAAGCTTTAGACATCCATTCATTCAAGATACTTTAAAACAGTGAGTGTGTAAAGTCTCATTTTGAGATTGCTCTTAATTGCAGTAGGTAATGAAAGGTCCTGATATTATTTTTTTCACTTAAGGAAATATCTTATAAATCCTCCACTCATCTTGAATAATAAATTATTAAAAATCAAGCACAATGAGTTACTGCTTTAAGTCAGATCAGACTTAACTGAAATTTGGCTTTATTGATCAAAGTATTTTGTTTATAGCATTGTTTGAACTTTTAACCAGAAGTAAAAGAAAGTAATTGATCTTAAGAGTCAAAAGCAGACAGATAATTTTAAAGAGCACAATATATAGTAAAACCTGAAAATATTTTAAATTTGTACATAAAATGCTATAGTTTTGGTTTTGCTTATAAAAATCAGTAAAATCCTGAAATACTGCCTTTGACTACTAATCTCAGAGATTGTTAGGGATTTTTATGCTAAAATAACTAAATTACAAAGACATGGCCCAATAAGAATGTCCTAGATATTTTACTGTGTTTCCTTTGTGATTTTCATCTTTCCTTCTCTGTATGTGGGGGGGGGGCTGGGGGTGGTGGGTGGAGTATATATGTGTGTGTGTGTGTGTGTTTCTCTCTCTTTCTTCACGTATAATAATCCATTCCTTCTTCCTGCTGAGTAGTCCATGGTATGGATGATGGTTGTACCACAGCTTGTTTGATTATTTACCTGTTGAGGGACATCTGGGTTGTTTCCATTTTAGGACTCTCACCCAAAAAACCTGCTGTAAACATTTGTTACACAGATTTTTGTGTAAACTTATTTTTTGTTTCTCTGGGATAAAGGACCAAGAGTGTAGTTGCTAGGTCTATGGTAAGTACATGCTTAATTACTGAAGAAACTGCCAAATTGTTCTCCAAAGTGGCTGTACCATTTTATATTACCACCAACATGTATGAAAGACAAAGTTTTTTCACATTCTTGCCAGCATCGGTTTTGTTACTATGTTTTGTTTTAGCTGTTCTAATAGGTGGATAGCAGTATCTCACTATGGTCTTAATTTGTGTTTCCCTAATGGCTGATGAACATCTTTTCATGTGCTCGGTTGCCATCCATACAATCCCTTTAATGAAGAGCGTCCTCATGTCTTGTTTGTTTTTATGTGGTTAAGTTAGGAGAGTTGTTTATATGCTTTATTTTTTATTGTTTTAAAGTTTATTTATTTATTGAAGTAATTTCTACACCCAACGTGGGGCTCGAATTCATGTGAGATCAAGAGTTGCATGCTCTTCCGACGGAGCTGGCCAGGTGCCCCTCTTAGGTACTTTAAATACAAGTCCTCAGTAGCTTGTCGTTTTGTCCTTTGTTGATTTTCACAAAGCAAAAGTTTTAAATTTTGATGCTGACCAATTTATCATTTTTTTCTATTATGAATCATGCTTTTGGTGTCCTGAGAACCTTCACCAAGCCCTAGGTATCAGAGATTTTCTCTTGTTAGTTTCATACTTTCACATGTAACATATGATTCATGAGTTAATTTTTGTATAAGATGTGAAGTTTAGACCAAGATTTAGTTTTTGCCTTTGGATATCCAATTGCTCCAAAACTGTCTGTTGCAAAGGCTCTTCCTCCCAGAATTGCTTTTGCATTTTTGTCAAAATCAGTTGTCTGGACTTGTGTGGTGCTGTTTCTGGATTCTCTGTTCTGTATCACAGATCTCTGTGTCCACCCATGTAAATACTACACAGTCTTGATCACTGGAGCTATGAAACAGTCTTGAAGTTGAGTAGAATGATTCTTCTCCGACTTTATTCTTTTTCAGCATTGTTTCAGCTTTCCCAGTCTTTCTGTATAAATTTTAGAATAATCTTGCCTATATCTATAAAAGTACTTGAGAAGATTTTGTTAGTAACTTTGTTAAATCTATATATCAACTTGAAGAGAATTAATAGTTTTCTTAAAAATCTTCCAGTCCATGGGGCGCCTGGGTGGCGCAGTCGTTAAGTGTCTGCCTTCGGCTCAGGGCGTGATCCCGGAGTTCTGGGATCGAGTCCCACATCAGGCTCCTCCACTGGGAGCCTGCTTCTTCCTCTCCCACTCCCCCTGCTTGTGTTCCCTCTCTTGCTGGCTGCCTCTCTCTCTGTGAAATAAATAAATAAAATCTTAAAAAAAAAAAAGTCTTCCAGTCCATGAACATGGATTGTCTGTCCATTTGTTTAGATCTTCTTTGATCTCTTCCATCCATGTTGTGTAGGTTTCAGCATGCAAGTCCCATACACGTTCTTTTAGCTTTACAGGTATTTTTTTCTTCAAGTAATTATAAAGAGTTTTTTTTTTTTTATATTTCATAATTTCCATATGTTCGTTGTTAGTATATTGAAATACAGTGGGCCTTTTAAAATGAAATTATTGGGGCACCTGGGTCGTGCAGTCAGGTAAGTGGCTGACTAGGTTTTGGCTCAGGTCAAGATCTCGGGGTCCTGGGATTAAGCCCTGTGTTAGGCTCCTAGCTCAGCAGGGAGTCTGCTTCTCTCCCTCTCCCTCTGCCCCACGCCTGCTTGTATGTGCTCTCTCTCTAAAATAAATATATCTCTAAGAAATAAGTAAAATGAAATTATTTATTTTAATTGTGGCAAAATATATATAACGTAAAATTTACCGTTTTAACTGTTTTTAAGTATATGATTCAGTGCATTAAGTACATTCACGTTGTTGTATAACCATCACCACCATCCAACTCCAGGACTTTTTTCATGGTCCCATATCGAAACTCTGTACCTATTAAACAATAACTCCCATTCCTTTCTCCCTCAGCTCCTGGCAACCACAAGTCTAATTGCTGTCTCTATTAAGTCCTTCATAGGAGTGGTATCATACATTATTTGTCCTTTTGAGTTCATTCATGCCTTCAGGGTTCATTCATGTTGTAGCATATGTTAGAATTTCATTTCTTTTTAAAGTTGAATAATATTCCACTGTATGTATAGACCATATTTTGTTTACCCATTCAGCCATTCATGGACACTTGGACTGTTTCCACCTTTTGGCTGTTTAATGCTGCTATGAACATGGGTATCCAAATATCTCTTTGAAACCTTGCTTTCTGTTTTTTGGGGTCTATGGCCAGAAATGGAATGCTGGATTATATAATAATTCTAACTTTTTTGATGAACTACTATACCGTTTTTTCCCAGGGGCCACACTATTTTACATTCCTACCAGCAGTGGTGCAAGCGTACCAGTTTCTCCAGATCCTCACCAACACTTGCTGTTCTAGATTTTTGGCAATAACCACCTTAATGGGTGGGAAGTGGTGTTTTATTGTGGTTTCAGTTTGCATTTCCCTAATGATGAGTGATGTTGAACATCTTTTCACGTGATCATTGGCCACCTGTGTGTCTTCTTTGGAGAAATGTCTGTTCATGTCTTCTGCCTGTTTTTGAATCAACTTATTTGCGGTGTTTTTGTTGTTGAGTTTTAGGGTTCTTCATATGCCAGATACTAGTCCCTTACCAGGTGTGTGATTTGCAGTTCAGTTGATTGTTGTATGTGGATCTTTTATCCTGTGATTTTGCTGGGCTCATTTGCAGTTTTAGGAGGATTTGTTTTATAGCGTCCTCAAGATTTTCTACAGACACTGTTATGTCATGTGCAAATAGGGACAGTTCTGTTTCTTCTTTTCCTGTCCGGGTACATTTCAGTTCCTGTTTTCACCCTATTGCATAGGCTAGAACTTCCACCACTATTTTGAATAAAAGTGGTGAGGGTAGACATCCTTGCCTTATTTCTAATCTTAGGGGGGAAGCATTCATTCTTTACCAAATTAAGGAAATCACTGTGCAATCCTAGTTTTCTGAGAGTTTTTATCATGCCTGGTTGGTTGTTGAATCCATCAGGTGTATTTTCTGCATCAGTTGATGTGACTATGTAATTGTTTTCTCTGAACCGCTAATATGGGAGGTTATATTGATTGGCTTTCAAATACTGAATCAGCCTTGCATCCCTGGAGAGCATGCAGCCACTGAATCCATGTTGCTAACATCTTGTGAAGGATTCTTGCATCCATATTCATAAGGGGTACTGCTTTGCAGTTTTCTTGTGCTTCGTCTGATTTAAGTTCCTCCTCTTTTATTTTCTGAAAGAGATCGTGTAGAATTGGTGTTGATTCTTTTTTTTTTTTTAAGATTTTATTTATTTATTTGATAGAGATAGAGACAGCCAGCGAGAGAGGGAACACAAGCAGGGGGAGTGGGAGAGGAAGAAGAAGAAGCAGGTTTCCCAGTGGAGGAGCCTGATGTGGGGCTCGATCCCAGAACGCCAGGATCATGCCCTGAGCTGAAGGCAGACACTTAACGACTGAGCCACCCAGGGGGCCCATTGGTGTTAATTCTTATTTAAATGTTTGGTAGAATTCTCCAGTGAAACCATCGGGGCCTAGAGATTTCTTTTTTGGAAATTAATTACAAACTCAATTTCTTCACTTATGCTATAGGGCTATTTACATTATCTATTTCATATTGGGTGTATTGTGGCAGTTTATGTTGTTTTGAGATTATTGTTGGAAAGTTTCCTTTCTTGCTAGGCTGCCACTTTCCTGGACCTTTGGTTAGAGGGAGAAGGTTATCGTTACTTTTGGGGGGGTGGTGTCTCAGTGTATTGGCTTTTCAGGGTTGCCCGCTCTTCTGGTATCCCCTCTGGAATACCTGAGACAAAAAGATAGCCCAGGATGCTCACCACCTTATCGTTCCTCAGGTTTCAGAGTCCCTACTGGGCTTCCTCTTCTCTCACGTTTCAGTGTCGTCTTGTTTGTTGTATGATGTGCAGGGTTTTCGTCACGCGTAGTGGGGCAGTAGGGAGAAGTAGGCATAGCTGATCTTCTGGAAGTAGAAGCCCTCCTGTCTTGTCTTAATTAAAAAAAAAAAGTCTAAGAACTATTTTTTTTTGCTAGTTAGGAACGTGTAAACTATTACTGTTGTTTTAGCTGTGCATTTCCAGGTATACTGGGAAGAATATTAAACATGCTACTCGTAGTTAATATGTAACAAATGAGTAATTGAGAAAATCTGAAGTTAATTTACTACTTGGTAAAAATCAAACCTGATAAAATCTGATCCAAGTTTTGTAAAAGGCTTATTTGTATCACTAATATTACTTACCGTATGAACTTTCAGAGAGATCGCAGCAACCAGTTTTAGGTTTAAAAATCCAGAAGAGAAAACTTTCAAAAGCGTAAAGCCGGACAGTAACAGAGCACTCACAATAGACGATACTGCTGACCCTTACTCCTCACATTTTGACGGTCTGTAAACTGATTCCTAAGGAACTATCAATACTCTCTCCTTTTCTCTCATCTGTGTTGATATATTGGCTTTTTAGTCTCCACAGAGTCACTTTATCAAATTACAAGTAAAATTAAATGGAAGTCTGCTGACTTCTAATACAAAATTAGTGGATCAAAACATTTTTATATAAGATATAAAAAGACAAGCGAGGTTATTTTGTAGGTTTTTTTTTTTCTCAAGATTTTATTTATTTATCTGACAGAGAGAGAGACAGCCAGCGAGAGAGGGAACACAGGCAGGGGGAGTGAGAGAGGAAGAAGCAGGCTCCCAGATGAGGAGCCTGATGTGGGGCTCGATCCCAGGACTCTGGGATCATGCCCTGAGCCAAAGGCAGACGCTTAACAGCTGAGCCACCCAGGCGCCCCTGTTTTGTAGGTTCTTAGCTGCACTGTTGTTAAGGCACACCTGAGTTCCACCCTATCCGTTCTGAAGCTTTCATAGGAGCAGAGATGAAAAATGGCCACATGAAGGTGGTAGCTTAGGAATTCCCTGCTGTAGCCTTGGTTTTTGGTTTTTGTTACGTTTTTTTTTGGTTGGATTTGGGGTGGGGGTGGTAATTCTCTGTGCTAGAGCACTATTTTTAAAGTCAGTTGCAAGAAATTGTTAACATACCCTTAGATTCATGCACTGGTGTGTTTTAAAGATCCCTATATGTCTGACTACATGATGGGGTATTTCTGTACCATTATCTATGGGCCCCAATCGCAGAGACTCTGATGGCCCCACAGTGTATGCTGAGCATCCGAATTCCCTAGAATCCAGACTTCCCACATGACTCTAAGATGCAGCCGAAGTGGAGAGCCAGTGCAGTAGAACGTAGCTTATAATATGTAATAGTGTTTTCTCTGGGAGACTGGCAGCGCTTTCTTCTCCCTCTGGGTCCATTCATTCATACAGAAGTTTAGATGAGCCCTCAGGGGTGACTTCGCATGGGGGCAGGTCCAGGTCTGTGACCCGCACTGAGCAGGGGGACCCTGCCCATGTGCAGTTCCAGTCAGCTGACTCCGAAGCTCCCTCCTGTTTCTAGGAACACGGCAAGCAGGCTTTCTCCATACCCAGCTCTGGCTCACAGCTTCCCATGGTACAAGCAGCACAGATGTGAGCTCTCTCTTTAAATAGAGGCTTAGGGACCAAGTGGGAATTATCGTTCGTGCTGAAAACAATGGCACTGCCTTTACTGAGGTAAACAGTCGTAGCAGTACTGCTGCTCTTAGCACTCCTCTTGTGCTGGATGCTTCGTATTTATTTATTCACCAACACTTTAACTCTGGGCGGCTTCTTTTGGTTTAACAGTTTTTTTTACTAGAAACGTGAGTGATAAGATGCTTGTGATTATTACAAATATGATGCGGAAAGTGGAAGTCGCACACCGTATCCCAGTGCACGTGCACGTGAGCACACACATCCACACCCCTGGCTCTGCAGAGGTAGGCACTGTAGAAATTTGGTAGGAAGGGCTCGGGTTCTTTCCTGTGCATATGTTTTTTAATTTCAATTTTTAGTTATATCATTTATTTAAACATACAATTTATGCATATAAATTAAATCATTCTAAAAATATCCTGTGGCTTGTTTTTTACATTAACATTGGGTTATCTTGAAAATCTTTATTATTATAGAATGGACTTCCTCATTCTTTTTAAAAAATAAACTTTTTTAGAAGAGTTGTAGCTTTACAGAAAAATTGCAGAGCTAATGTAGAGCGTTCTTCCATACCCCAGGCCCAGTTTCCTCTCTTGACAGTATCTTCTATTTTTCTCATTCTTTTTTTCAAGTAGACTTTTTTTGAAGCAGTTTTAGGTATACAGAAAAATGGAGCAGAAAGTACAGAGAATTTCCATCCGCCCTCCAACTCCCCCCTCCCGTTTGCCCTATTATTAGCATCTTGCATCAGTGGGATACTTTTGATACAATTGATAAGCCAATACTGATCAATTTTTATCAACTGAAGTCCACAGTTTACATTAGGGTTTGCTCTTTGTGTTGTACATTGTATGAGTTTTGACAAACGTATAGTGACATCTATCCCCCATTGCAGGATCCCACAGAATAGTCTCATTCCCCGAAATATCCTCTGTGCTCCACTATTCATCCCCCTTCCCTGCCGCAGACCCCTGACAACCACTCTTTTTCTGACTCCACGGTTTTGCCCTTTCCAGAATGTCATAGAGTTGGAATCCTACAGTATGTGGCCTTGTCAGATGGGCTTCTTACACTTAGTCATATGCATTTAAAGTTCCTCCATGTCTTTTCATGGCTTGAAAATTCATTTCTTTTCATAGCTGAACGATAGTCCATTGTGGGAATGTACCATGGTTTGTTTATTCATTTACCCATTTGGAAGACATCTCGGTTGTTTCTTTATTTTGGCAGTTATGAATAAAGCTACTTTCAACATTCGTTTGCACGTCTTTGTGTGGACATAAGTTTTCAGCTCCTTGGGGTACCTGGTTGGCTCAGTCAGTAGAGCACGGGACTCTTGATCTTGGCGTTATAAGTTTGAGCCCCACGTTGGTTATAGAGATTATTTTTTTAAAAAAATAAAATCTTTTAAAAAACTGGAAAAAAGTTTTCAGCTCCTTTGGGGAAATACCGAGAAGCATGATTATTGGACCATATGGTATAAGTGTGATTACTTGTTCTTTCTTAATGGCTGCATACCATGATATATATTATTGATAATCATTACCTTCATTGATGGACATTTAAGGTTTAAATTTTTTGCTATTATGTACAATGCTACAACATACTTTTAAATATACATCTTTTTGCACACATACTAATATTTCTGCAGGACTCATTCCTAAAAGAATTGCTCTGACCAAGACTATGTGAGTTTGCCTTGCAAAAGGCAAGTTGTAGACTACAGCCTCCTACCATCAGCTGCACGAATTAGTATTTTCACATCTTCCTGAAGCTCAAGAAAGAGATTTGGAGGTCAGACTTAATGATGGTAACTGATTCCGTGCACATGGATGAAGTTTCCTAGGGAGAAAGTATAGAGCGAAAAGAGAGGATGGCCTAGGACAAGACGTAGGTAACCCCCAACTTCTGATGGTCAGGTTAGGAATTACCCTGGTGGAAAGAGAAGACCTGGGGAAAGTGTTTGTCAGAAAGGCTGGAGTGGATTTCAGGGTAGAGGACGTGGTCCTCTGCGTTTACACTTTGCTGAGGGAAATGAAGACTGAAAGGTGTTCATTATATTCAAGAACAGTGAGACCTTTGACCTTAGTGAATAGAGTGACGGGGCTAAGACACACATTGAAATAAATTCCGCGGTGAGTGGGAGGTGAGTGGGAGGCACGAGGAAATGGCCACTAAGTAAATATCCTTTAAAGGAGGAGAGAAAAGTTGAGTGAGATAGCTGGAGGGTAAGCAGAGGCCACAGAGTTTTGTTTGTTTCTGCCAGAAGGTAGTCTTAAGCTTTCGTGAAAGTTAGTAGAAGGGAACTAGTAAAAAAATGGATTACAGGAGATGTATTTTACATCTCTGTAATTTACAGAGATTGTATGCAGATTGGGTTGAGGCCAAGAATGGGGAAGAGGACACATTTCCAGATTGAGACCTTTGGCAATGAAAAGTGAATTTGTATTTGCTCTTAAAGTAAAAATACCATTATTTTGAATTGAACTTTACGCCCCTGGAAATTCTCAAAGATTTTGCTCTGTTTGAAGGCACTTTTGGAAGTCTCTAGCTCAATTCCAGATCCCTTGGGAGGAAGCAGAATTAACCCAATGCCGAGTTCATTTGTTGGAAATGAGCATTGTAGCTAGCTTTCATTGTAAATGGCTTTGTGACTCACTGGGGTCACGTAACAGTGATTACCTGTTATCACGATAATAACTTTCATGAATTGTCAAATATGGAATTTAAAGCTATTGATTTAAAAAACTAATTTGTCAAACCAACTGAACATCATAGATCATAAAATGAACTAATTCGATGTATTTGATGATCAAAATATTAACCGTTATCCATGTATTGACTTACATTAAAAGCAGTGTTGTCCTTTCCTTTGCCTTTTTTCAGATTTAATAAATATTAACATTTTTATTCTTAATCTTGATAGATGAATTTCCAGGCATTATGATCTCTAACATGTCAGAAGAAACAAAATCCGAAAATACCTCAATAGGCTATAGTGATGGGAATATGTCAGAACAAAATTTAACAGTTAGTACAAATGTAGTGCTTGGGTTTCAGAATACACAAATACAGTATGATGAGAGGCTGAAGAAAGCAGCTTATTAGCATTTGTGAATTTCTTATTTTGAAATTTCAAATTTACAGAGAAATTATAAGACTAATACAGAGAACTTCTGCACACCCTTCACCCAGATTCCCTGCTTGTAAATATTGGCCTTCTCACTTCCTCGCCTTTATTCTGTATTTTTTTCTGAACCATTTGAGAATAAGTTGCAGATATATTACTCCATCATCCTTAAATATTCCAGTGTATATTGTCTGAAAACAAGGATGCTTTCCTACATAACCAGCCATCCAGACCAGGAGAGTAGCAATATTGTATTACCACTGTCTAATCCATACACCCTGTTCAGACTTCCCAGATTTTCCCAGTTATGTCCTTTATGACACACAAATGCATGCACAGACATGCAAACCCACTTCCTGTTTTTTTTTCTTCTTCTTTTTGAATCCAGAGTGCAAGTCAGGATAGTGTGCTGCATTTACTGTCATGTGACTTCCGTCTCCTTTTGTCTGAAACAGTTCCTCAGTGCATACCCTTGTCTTTCATTACCTTGACATTTTTGAAGGTACATTCCAATCGCTTTGTAGAACATTCCTCACTTTTGTTCATCAGCTGTTTCTTCATGGTTAGATGCAGGTTACGTAGTTTTGGCAAGAACATTCTAGAACCGATGGTGTATTCTTACTGCATCGTCTGAGGAGGTGCACGCCGTCCACCCATCTCACTGCTTGGGCACTTGAATTTATATCACTTGGTAAAGTAATAAATGCCAAGTGTCTCCACTGTAAAATTAGTAAGTATTTTGTATATGTTAATAAGTAATGAATATCTTGTACAGAGATCCTTTGAGACAGTGTAAATATCCTGTTCTATCAAACTTACGTCTGCTAGTTTTTACATCCACGAATGATGATTCTTGCTTGAATCATTTATTACTGAGATGACTGCCAAATGAGGATTTTCTAATTCCATCACTCCTTCTACTTCTGTTGATTGGCATTCTGCTGGAAGAGAGAGCAGTCCCTTTTCCTTGTTCATTTATATCAGTGTGGACTCCTGGAATCCTAGCATTTTAGTCAATGTATTATAATCTCTTGCTCTCATTATTTTGAATGCTCAAATTGTCTCAGATTTGGCCAGCAGGACCCTTTTCAAGGTGACTCCTGCGTTCTTTTTGACATCTCCCCATCATTGTTTGAGTATTTAATTACTTGGTTGCACAAAATATTCCAGGCTCATCTTATACTTTCCATGATCCAGCTCTGCATTCAGGCCTTTCTCTTTGAGGAGCTCTCATTTTTTTTCATGGAGAGTATATTTGGAAAACAAGATCTGGGCAGTAAGTGTGCCCATCACTGCAGGGGTTTCTTTGCTTCCAAGTCCTCTCAGCAGACAGATCTAGAACAGATAGTGTGTGTGTGTGTGCACACGTGCACAGGCGTGCACACATACTTCTGTCTTTACATCTGTTTGTCTATACAAGGTATAAGAACCGTGAGTTTTCACCAGTACCTCCAGTTCTAATCCAACACAATAGAATTTGTTCTAGTCTTCTGTCTCTCCCTTCTCTGGCAGAGTAATCTGACTCCCATTTTTCTCAATATATGTATTTATATAACCAGTTCCCTTGCATGTTACTAATCACTTGACCTCACAGGTCAGAGGTGGCCCAGTCCTGCCAGCCCTGAACTTGCCAGACCACCTCTTTGGCTCCAGCCCCAACCCCTTGCACACAACAGCAGCTGTGCAAACCAACTTCCCCTTTGTCTTGGAGAAATTCTGTAATGGCATGTTTTGTGTGTTTTAGTTTACATTTCTTTCATTATATTGTCATCAGTTTTTAAATGTAGCCTTTATTAGGGTAAACATTGATGGTGAAATAGGAAGTATTTAGAGAGTATTCAAGGGTCAAAGCACATAGAGTAGGGGCGCCTGGCTGGCTTAGTCGGTGGAGTGTGCAACTCTTGATCCCAGGGTTGTGAGTTTGAGCCTCACGTTGGGTATGGAGATTACTTTAAAAAAAATAGAATCTTAAAACATAGAACAGAAATTTGAGAGAATACAGCCCTTATTCATCATCAGAAGAGGGTTATTACCGTTTTACTTAAGATAACAGTATTAAGTCCTCCTGGCAGTGTGCTGAGGCAGGAGGTAAAGTTGGTGTGATTTTTGCACACAACTGACTTTGGGTGGTATCGTCTTGTTTTCTTCAAGTGACCTTTTCCTCTGAGCCAGGAGTTATTTTTAGTTACCGTCATGTGACAAGTTTAACAAAATTACGTAGTTTTTTTTTTCCTTAGCAAAATGATATTTCACTAAGTCAGTTAGGCAAAAATGAAATAAAAGTCATCTAGATTGGAAGGAAGAAGTAAAATTATTTTTATTTAAGAATGTACTAAAAAACTATGAAAACTAATAAATGAGTTCACCAAGCTTGCTGGATAAAAGATCAACACACATACCAGAGGGGAGGTGGGTGGGAGGTTGGTGGGTGGGAGGATGGGTGAAATGGGTGATGGGGATTAAGGAGGGCACTTGTGATGAGCACCGGATGATGTATGGAGGTGCTGAATCACTGTATCGTACACCTGAAACTAATATTACACTGTATGTTAACTAGCTGGCGTTTAAATAAAACTTTAAAAAATCACACAAAATCAGTTTTATTTCTATACACTTGCAGTGAACAACCTAAAAATGAAATTAAGTAGGGGCGCCTGGGTGGCACAGCGGTTAAGCGTCTGCCTTCTGCTCAGGGCGTGATCCCAGCATTATGGGATCGAGCCCCACATCAGGCTCCTCCGCTATGAGCCTGCTTCTTCCTCTCCCGCTCCCCCTGCTTGTGTTCCCTCTCTCGCTGGCTGTCTCTCTCTCTGTCAAATAAATAAGTAAAATCTTCAAAAAAAAAAAAAAAAAGAAATTAAGTAAACTATTTCATTTATAATAGTATCAAAAAGATAGAATTACTGTTAGGAATAAATTTAACAGAGAAGTATAAAACTTACAATCTGAAAAATACAAAATATTGTTGAAAGAAGTTACAAAAGAGCTAAGTAAATGGAAAAACATCCCACATGTATGGATTCGATGACTTAATATTGTTGAAATAGCAGTAGTCCTCAAACTGATTTACAGAGTAAATGCAATCCCTATTCAGATAACAGCTGGCTTCTGTGCAGAAATTGACGGTTGATCCTAAAATTCACATGAACATTAAAGGAACCCAGAAGAGCCAAACAGTCTTAAAGAATAAAGTTAAAATTGTGTGGTTGTCTCATATAGATATAGATATAGATACAGATATAGATATAGATATAGATAGATATAGATATGTCTCTCCATGGACTAGAATTGAGAGTCCAGAAATTAACTCATATTTATGGTCAGTTGATTTTCAAAAATGATACCAAGACCGTTTTCAGTGGGAAAAGAATAATCTTTTCAACAAATGGTCCTGGATCAACTGGATATCCACAGACAAAAGAATGAAATTGGTTCCCTGTTTCACAGTGTATATAAAAATTAACTCAAAATGAATTGTACCAAAGTGGAAGAGTTAAAACCAAAAAACTCTTAGAAAAAAATAGGAGTAAGTCTGCATTACCATGGATTAGGCATGATTTCTTAAATATGACACCCAAACAACAAAAAGAAAAAAATGAATAAATTAGGCTTCATTAAAATTTAAAAACTTTTATACTTCCAGAGACACCATCAACAAAGTAAAGAGACAGTCCATAGAACAGGAGGATGTATTTGCATATCGTATATCTGATAAGGGTCTAGTATCCAGATTATATAAACAACTCTTACAACGCAATAAAAAGCTCAGCTTCAAGTGGGCAAATGATGTGAATATACATGTCTCCAAAGAAGATAATATGAATGTCCAACAAGCACATGGAAAGAAACTCAGCATCATTAGCCATCAGGGAAATGCTAACTGAAACTGCGGTAAGATATTATTTTATTCCCACTCAGAGTGGCTATGGTCAAAAAGACAGGTAATATCAAGTGTTGATGAGGATGTGAAAAAACTGGAACTTTTATACACCGCTGATTGAATAGAAAACGGTGCAGCCACTTTGGAAAACAGGCTTGCATTTCTTCAGTAGGTTCAAAATAGAGTTACCATATGACGCAACAGCTTCGCTCCTTGGTATATATTGAAGAGAAGTGAAAACACACAAAACTTTGACATGACTGTTTACAACGTTATTCATAATAGTCTGAAAGCATAAGTAAAACCCGTATGTCCATCAACAGGATAAGTAAAAAGTGCTGTGTCGGTACAATGGCGTATTATTTGGCAATAAAAAGGAATGAAGTGCTAATTCATGCTGCAGTATAGACAGACCTTGAAAACACTTTGCTCAGTGAAAGCAATAAGTCAGAAAAGACTGTGTATGGAAACAGAAAATAGATTGGTTTTGCCTAGGGCTGAGGGAAGTTGAGGGGGGTAGAGGAGTGACTGTTAATACATATGGGGTTTCTTTCTGGGATGCCGAAAATGCTCTACAGTCGATGGTGGTGATGGCTGCACCAGTCTGTGAGTACACTAAAGACGATTGAACCATACACTTGAAGTGGGTGAATTGTATGGTCGGAGAATTATATCTCAATAAAGCTGTTATTAAATGGTGTTTCACGTGAGCCAAGTTATCTAAACTTGTTTTCATTTTGTCCGAAAGAATATTCCAAGTGAAATGACTGGCAACATTATTCCTTATGGATGATGAAAATGGGTAATTCTCCCTGGTTGCTTTTGGATTCCCAAAGCAATTTTTCGAGCCTCCCACCAAGTGGACTTGAAGAATTAGCTGATTGAGCTGAGTTCGTTTCTGTCATATGTACTATGTGTTCCTTTGCCAAGCCCTTTGCTCCCCAGACTGAAATATTCCTTTCACAGATTCTCCCCACCTTCCTCCGCAGTGATTGAAACATTTGTTAATACCTCCTGTCACTCGAAAATGTTCTAAATCATATTTGAGTTTGAACTTTCCAGAGTTGAGTTTGGTTTCAGAGTTGAGTTCGCAATTTCACATTCTTCCGTTATGTCACAATTTTACCCAACTATACTTAGCTTCATTCACATTGCCAGGTCTGCCACCTGTACCACCATCTTCATGAGAAACTATAAAGTATGTAACTTGTTTTCATCTTTATGTACTAATGCTGTAGCAAAACTAATGAAGTTAAGAAAATAGACTGTTTCGGGGCGCCTGGGTGGCACAGCGGTTTAGCGTCTGCCTTCGGCTCAGGGCGTGATCCCAGCTTTATGGGATCGAGCCCCACATCAGGCTCCTCCACTATGAGCCTGCTTCTTCCTCTCCCACTCCCCCCGCTTGTGTTCCCTCTCTCGCTGGCTGTCTCTATCTCTGTCAAATAAATAAATAAAATCTTTAAAAAAAAAAAGAAAATAGACTGTTTCATCATTTTCTGGAAAGCCTAGACGTTACAAGAATAATGAATGAGTTAAATCCCCATAAGAAGGAGTAAAGCTTTCATCTCTAGATTCTTTTCCTTGGAAAGCACTGTGATGTGCAGTTCATCTCCTATGAATAAAAATCAAGCAGTCGTTGCCCATCATGATGAGTTTTCCTTGAAGCTGAAAACATCATTGATTTAACATCATATTCGTATTGCCAGTGATCAAATGCTCAACTCAGAGTTTGCAGGATTGCCTTTGGTTTTTAGTTTATGATATTAAATTGTGATACGTTAGAGGAAAAAAAGATAGAAGAGCTCCTTGTTGGCACACATTTCCAGGACCTCCCAGTAAGCTGGCAGTTTCCCTTGGATGAGATGGCAAATAGTCTTTAATCTCAGAATGACTTATTTTTCTAGTCTCCTTGGGGTCCCCTCGAGAAGAGGCCTATTGTGCTGTATGGATTTAGCTATGTAGGTTTTTGTCTACAAGCACTGATGGCATTTATCAGGCAAGCGCTTCAAGGTGATCACAAAAGGCCTTGTGAGGATTGGGTTGCTCTTTTTCTTTCCTTTAGTAAATAAATCAACTTGTTTTTGGTGTTTTAAGTATCTGGCAGGATTTTTCTTGTTTAGGTTTTTAATTGGTTTTAATAAATGTGCTAGGAATTAGAATTAGCCATCTTTGCAAATAAAGCCCAGAAGCGATTTTGTCTATAATGATCATCGGTGGTTTCTTAAGTGTTGTGTTTTTTTTTTTTTTTAACAATTAAGACTTTATTTTTAATTTTATATTTTTAAAGGGAGAAGACGCATGTGAGCAGAGGGGGAGGGGCAGAGGGAGAGAGGGAGCATCTTAAGCAGGCTCCACACTCATTGTGGAGCCCGACGTGGGGCTCGATCTCAAAACCCTGAGCCAAAATCAAGAGTTGGACCCTTAACCCACCGAGCCACCCATGTGCCCCCGGTTTCTGAAATTTAATATAGTATACTCATTGAAAGGGTGATTGATTTGACTTTCTGGCCTTAACTTAAGGTATGGCTAGAATGTGATCCCAAACTCCTAATATTTAAATGCATTCTCTGAAATTGTTAAGCACTGGTAATGTGGATGGAAGTTTGGTGAGACAGGGAGAAGGTAGGAGAGAAAGCGTTCTGTGTGGGGCCTGACGTCACTCTATTTGTTTATTTCTAGATTATTTGAGTTTTTACAAGCATTACTTCTATGATTAAAAAAAAGATACAAAATTTAAGAATGAATGTGCTTATTATTGAGTATTTGGTAATTTTGTTGACTAATTCCCAAAAAATTCATTGAGTTAGTTCAAGTTATTGAAATGTCAAGTTTTTAAAAATTTATAAAAGTGTATCTTTCTTTATTTCTCTTACTGTATGTCCTGTGGCTCCGTGTAACCCTCTTTCTGGCAATTTTAGAGTCGTATCTGTGGGTAGGCAGAATTCTAGTTTACATTTCAAGTTTGACTTGTGACTTAAGTCTTTTTAGGTGGGGAAGGAAGTGCGTTAGTGCTGCTGCTTATCTCTATGATGTTTCAGTGCCTTTTTTTGTGGTCAGAGTGTTTTAATGGGGAAACTAAAGAATTGAGGCAATTAAGAAAACTAATTTGTATTTCAAAAAATTAATAAAAAGCTTTGGATAAGTGAATTGATTATAGAGTCAGTGCCATGTTAAACAACGACAATAACACTAACCCCACAAACTTCCAAAGTATTTGAACACCAAGACCAAATATATTTGCATCTTCAAATAACTTGGATATATTAACACTAAAGAGAATGAGGAGAGGATTTTAAAATTCATTATTACTTCTTTCTTTGTAATTAAAAAGTGAATAGCTGGTCGATACCTCCTTTTTTTAAAAGATTTTAATTTATTATTTTTTTAAAAGATTTTATTTATTTATTTGACACAGAGAGAGAGCACAAGCAAGGGGAGCGGCAGGCAAAGGGAGAGGGAGAAACAGACTCCCTGCTGAGCATGGAGCCTGATGCAGCACTCCATCCAGGGCCCTGGGATCATGACCTGAGCTGAAGGCAGATGCTTCACCGACTGAGCCACCCAGGCGCCCTAAGATTTTATTTATTCATGTGAGAGAGAGAGAGCATGCGCAGGGGAGAGAGGCAGAGGGAGAAACAGGCTCCCCACTGAGCTGGAGCCCGACATGGGACTCGATCCCACGACCTGGGGTCCACAACCCGAGCCAAAGGCAGACGCTCAACCGTCTGAGCCACCCAGGTGCCCCTAATAGCCTACTTTTTAAGTGTATTATGCACTTGATTACTTTGACTCAGAACCAGGCCTCAAAAGTATTTGGAGTAAAAAGAACTAGGGAACTTGATTGATTTCTGTGCTATAAAGCTCTCTAAAAATGCTATAAATCAATTTAGAAGTTCTGTGAAAATTAATTATAAATGTTTAACAATAGATGCAGCGGCGTGCCATCACAAGCCAACTTGGAATTCAGTGATTGAAGCTTACGTATTTGTAGTCTTTCTCCCAAATTTGACATGCATATAATTGAAAACTCTTCCTGTAATCTTAATAAAGAGAAATGAAATCTATATTTTGACAAATGAAATGATAAAAAAATTCCTACTCTTTTGAAGGAGCACTTTAAAATAGTTTCTGTAAATTCTACATAACGGTGGGGTTTTTTCCTAATCTTCTATTTTTATTTTTATGTGTCATATTAGCAAAGAATAAAAATTAGAGAGTGGCATTTCATTCTAGATAAAATAAGATAATGGCATATCAGTTCTTACATTTTTATTTGATAGAGTGTTCCAGTTTGAATCTTAAAGTACGTTTATCCTAAAATATTTTAGGATAAAGGTTTAAACGGTTACACATCATTCTATAAACTTAAATATAGATGTCATGTGGGGCCATGAGCAAATGATCAAGAAAGAATTCTTGAGACGATTTCGGTGCAAAAAGCTGCTTTTATTACAGCACTGGGACAGGACTCATGGGCAGAAAGAGGTGCATGTTTGTTGTAGGAAGCTGGTGGTTATATGCTTAGTGCTCAAGGGGGGGGAACGTGCAGGGAGTATTAAATCATAAATATCTCCGAATTTCTGCTCATAAAACTACTTCTGCAAGACTTCTCTGGTGCTTATCATTCAGCTGGATGTTAACTATCAGTGAGACGTACAGGCAGTCATGAGACCCTTTAAGAATGTAGCAGCCGGCACGTATTCGATCCTTATCGGAGCTGTGCAGGCTATAGGTCAGCCTTCTGGGCTAAAGGTGAACATTTTTCTGCTGCTGTCTCTCATCAGACATATTTTAAAATTCCAATTTAAAAAATTCAAAGGTTTTTGATTTAGAAGATTTCGTAAAGTTTTGCCAGTGTTCTTGCTCCTTTGCTGTTGTCAGTGACCTTTACCAGTTTTCTATTTGTATTAGACTCTAACCGTACTTGAACCTACCTTTTTCCTGCTACACTTATATGCAGGTGATGGAGTTAGTTGTCTGTTGCAGTATGTGGACATTAAAATGCCTGAAATTGACATCAGGAACCAGGTTGTTGCCCTTTTCCTGTGTCACTTACCCTAGTAAGGGGTGTGGAAACTTAATAAGTGCGAAATATTTCATTGTGTTAAAGTGTGTGGATTTTCCGCGTCAACTGGACAAAGTAATTTGTTAAGAACACGTATTTTGAAGTTGGTATGTTCAACCAGAGCACCAAAACCACTTCAGGTACTTACAACAGAGAACATTTAATTCAGGGAATTGGTGATACAGAGAGTGATGCTGCTGAGAGGCGGGCAAGGCACAGAGTGACCCAGAGATGAGCAACAGCTGGAAGCCACCGCCACTCCTGAGCGGCCCTTGAGCCACTCCTGAGCCACGCCTGGGCTACCGGTAGAAGCTGGAACCTTGACCATTTCAAGAGTAGGAGCTGGAGCTGCTGCCAAAAAGCAGAGCCACGGAAGAAAGAGGAGAGATTCTGGGGAGAAACCCTGGCTCCATCTCCCCCAGCTCCAGCTTCTTGCCACGCAGAGCCAAGCAGTAGAAGCAGGGAGGGCAGACAGGCCCAGGCGTGGCGCTGGAGAGAAATCAGCAGTAGTGAGGGGTTGGATGCCTGCTCCTCCAGATTCTGTCCCCCTTCACCCAGGTCTCCCCCGAATGTGTCCTGGGTAAGGCGAAATCTAAAACTACACCGGCACTCGGTTCTGAGGACATGAGGGCCCTCCGGCTGGCATCCTTGCTGTTCCCTTTCCCAAGTCTGCATGCCTTCCCAAGTAGGGTTCTGAGTGGACCAACGTGGCCTTCTCTGACAGTGGAGAACTTCTTTGGGGCCAGTAGTACATGATTAGCTTGCATCTCCCTCTAACAAATTTCTAAACAGGTGTAGAGTGCAGTCAGTTTTGGAATGCCCTAACTCACTTTATCACTTTCTGATAATTGAGATCAGCCAGCCTGTGATACTAGTCCATAAAATGGGAGCTCTTTTAGATATTGGAAGAATAGTGTGACTTCTGTTTCTTCTGAAACTGATCTTGGATGATTAATCCAGACTAATTAATGAGTACCCAGTAGAGGAAACAGGATCAGTTGCGGAAGAATAAACATTTAATTGTTGCTTCCATTACACAATAAGAAGGGGTGTAATCCAATCCAAATGTTCAAAAACATAGAGCCTTCCGTGAGGTACCCAATAAAATGTTGACTTTATAGCGACTCTATTGTGAAAGCTATTATGACTTTTATGATTTGACTTGAAGAAGTTTATGGCTGAAAGATCCTGAGAAATCGTCTAAAAGAATCCTTTTGTTGAAAAGAAAACTAGCATTTCCACTTTTCATTTTCAGAAGACCCAAATTAATTCTAAAAATGTCTAAATCAACCTTAAAAACAACTTTTTAAAATTATAAAAGCTTTATGCCAATTACAGAGAATCCAAAAACTGAGGCGAGTGAGTGAGTGACTGTGTGTGTGTGTGTGTGTGTGTGTGTGTGTGTGTGTGTGTGTTTCCC
This sequence comes from Ursus americanus, assembly GCF_024610735.1. Taxonomy (NCBI): domain Eukaryota; kingdom Metazoa; phylum Chordata; class Mammalia; order Carnivora; family Ursidae; genus Ursus; species Ursus americanus. The sequence goes on from NC_142132.1 coordinate 9,929,811, forward strand.
ACAACGTGAAAGGCTCCTCTAATACTCCTGCCTCCAGGGTCAGACTCGTTCATTCACTCAGCAGATACGTATGGAGCACCTGCTGTCAGGCGATGGACTAGATACCGGGGAAATATGAGTGGGCAAAACAGTCACAATTTTTCATTTAATTTGTATTCTCGTAGGACTTTCTGGTGGAAAAGGAAACAGGGAATAAATACGTACGTCAGGTGGTAGTCAGTGCAATGAAGGGAGTTAAGGAGAACAAAGAGAGCCGGGACGCTACTTTATAGGGAGTCAGGGAAGGCCCTTTGAGGAGCCAACATTTGAAGTCATATGATGAAGCAAGAGGGCGAGCCATGTTTTTTTCTGGGGGAAAGAACGGGTCTTTCTAGGCAAAGGGAATGGAGAGAAGTACTGTAAAAAGGTTGATGCATATTTGCTCAGATTTTTTTCTGTGCATATACTAGGCTTATAATATAAAGAACAGTTTACACTGTACCTCGGTTTTCTTTTTTTTTTTTCTTTTTTTTTAATGTTTTTTTATTATATTATGTTAGTCACCATACAGTACATCCCTGGTTTCTGATGTAAAGTTCGATGATTCATTAGTTGCGTATAACACCCAGTGCACCATGCAATACGTGCCCTCCTTACTACCCATCACCATGTACCTCCGTTTTCTTCACGTAACAATCTGCCTTTGTCTTTTTAATAGCTGTGTAGCATTTTATTAGATGCATGTATCTTATTTGACCAGTTCTCCATTGGTGAACATTTGTGCTGTTTCCAGGTTCCCGGTACTGCTGAGAGTGTGGCTGTAGACACCCTCATGCACATGTAAATACTGATGTGTGTGTTTTTCTACAGTAGTGATTCTCAACCCACCTTCTTTTTAAAATTATTTTTAAAAATTTTATCTATTTATTTTAGAGAGAGTGCGAGTGGGGGAGGCACAGAGGGGGGAGGGAGAGGGAGGGGAAAGAATCTCAGGAAGACTCCGTGCTGAGCCCAAAGAGGGGGTACTCGATTTCATGACCCTGAGATCATGACCTGAGCCAAAACCAAGAACTGGGTACTCAACCAACTGAGCCACCCAGGCTCCCCAACTCAACCCACTCTAAAAGGCTTAAGAAATATCGAAGGTCAGGTTTTATTCAGACCAGTTTCTAAATCAGGATAGTCTGGAGGTGGGATCCAGGTCTTTTTTGTTTTTTTGTTTTTTTTTTTTTAAGATTTTATTTATTTATTTGACAGAGAGAGACAGCCAGCGAGAGAGGAACACAGGCAGGGGGAGTGGGAGAGGAAGAAGCAGGCTCTCAGCGGAGGAGCCCGATGTGGGGCTCGATCCCAGGACTCTGGGATCACGCCCTGAGCTGAAGGCAGACGCTTAACGACTGAGCCACCCAGGCGCCCCCTTTTTCGGTATTTTTTAAAAGTTTCTCGGATGATTCCAGTATGTGGTCAGGGTTGAGAACCGCAGCTGTAGGACGATTCTTAGAAGTGGCCTGGCTGAGTCAGTGATAAAAGACATGGTGCATTTTAATTGATAGTGTAAAGTTGTTCCCTGTATTAGAATTAGGAACAACTGCCAGTAGTAGAAACCTTAAGTAAGTTGGCTTAAACAAGATAGTTTCTTTTTTCTATGAAATTCTTTACATAGGCAGTCCAGGGCTGGTACGGTCATTTTATCACACAGGGTCCTCAGGTACCCGGGTTCCTTCTGGCTTTTGTTTTTTCTGACCTAAGGGAAATCTAATCGAGAGAGAGAGAGAGAGAGAGAGAGAGAGAGAGATTAGTGCTTCATGTTGCAGGCAGCACAATGAAGGGAGGGTTGAAGGGCACAGACCAGCTGTTCTCCTAAAAGATGCCTAGAAACTTCCACGGGACACTTCTGTTTGTATCCCATTGGCCAGAGCTTGGTCCCAAGTCCATACCCAACTGCAGGGGAAGCTGGGACACAGGCTGTCCTCCAGGCGACCAGTGTGTCCTATAGAAGCCAGGGCTTTGTTTATCTGAAGAAAGAGGAGAACCGACAGCCGCAGCCACTGGCCATCCCTGCCCCATCCCCCCGGGGAGCTGTAAGCATCTGCCCTCTGCCCCCAGAACCTGTGCCCAGTGCCAGGACCTGCTCGGCTCGAGTCCACCCAGGCCCACGAGTTACAGAAAGCTTGGCTGCAGCGATGAAAACCTCAGACAGGACATCGGCTTGGGGGAGAGGCAAAATCAGTTCAGTTCAGACTCAGGAAAGACCGTTGCAGACTTGACCGTGAGGAGATGTGTTGAAGGCCCGTTTTTTAATTGCATACAATTCTCTTCTGACATTTTCACGCTCTCAGGGGAGGGAAGCTCTTACCCGTCAGCAGGGTGTCCTGTCATTGCTCACGACGTCCTCAGCCCTCCTGCCGCACAGCCTCGTTGGAACGTTCTGCCCAGGAGGACATCTTCGGGCGGCATTATTATTCGAATGAAATATCGTTGCACTTGGATATAAAAAGTAGTTTGACACGTGACTGGTTTTAATGACTCTTCTTTGTCCTTGCAGTGGACGAAGGTCGCAGTAAGGAGCCTGACCGTTTGCAGGTGTTCCATAAGAAAGCCATAATGCCTTACGGCGTTTATAAGAAACAGCAGAGGGACCCAAGCGAGGAGGCGGCCGTGCTGCAGTACGCGGGGCTGGTGGGGCAGGCGTGCTCCGAGCGGATGCTGCTGCTGCGGAACTGACGTCATCCACGCCCCGCACCCCTGCGCCCCGCACCCTGCACCCCTGCACTCCCGGGCCTGCCCACAGATGAGATGTTTTTTATTTTGACTCTTCTATGGCTTTTCTAGAATATTTTGTGGCGATGCATTTGTGAGAATTTCCTGGTTAATATAAAGATTTTAAAAATAGGTTCATGACCTCGCCTTCTCGTGGGGGTTTTATCATTTTGGAAGTTTCTTTTATGAACAAGATACGGTATAAACTGCTTGTGTTAATATTTGGGAAAGTAAAATGAATAAGTGGATCTTAAGTCTTTTAAATCACCGTCGTGCTTTTTTTGTCAAAGAAATTACAGCAGACTTTTCTCAGATCCACGTAAGACAGTAGTTTATGCTGCAAGACCGCAGGGCTGGGGGAGAAGGCGGGGAGTCGGTGTTCTCTCTTCGAAAACGCCTCTCAAGAGAACGGAGCTGATGCCGCTCAGTGTTCAGTATCACTGCCAAGTGCTTTGTGGTTGATAGAAAACTCAGAAAAAGAAAATACAGACCGGGAAGAAAGGACATGGTGTGACCGTCAGATGGTCATTTACCCAGGACGGCTCCCCTCACGGCTGTTGTCTCCACACGGTTGTTTTTTTCCGAGAATGATTATTACTCCCAAGTAATCTTACTCTCAAAAGTATCCCAGTTTGGACAACAAAATATATCATTACCCTAGTTGTATATATTATTTGCTCTATTTCTAAAAATATAAGAAATGAAGGTTTTTGTAGGGTTTTGTTTTGTTTTTTTAGAAAAATGTTAGCTCCTGTCTTGACCTAAGACCCATCAGGAGTAACTATACACTAAATTTTTCACTCCTTGGAACTCAGGACACTTGCCTTTGGTTATTGATTAAAAATTAGTTAATATCTGACTGCTTTTATAGCTGTGCTAGAAATCACGTGTAATGAAGCGTAGGCGTCATTTCGACCTCTGTTCCCAGGCAAGAGTCAGCAGTGCTAGCTCCTTGTCCTCTCACTTTCTTTTGGCCCCTCACCCAGTCAGCAAATGTCCCTTGTCCACCCCGTCAAGGTGGCAGACGCTGTGCTGGGAGCAAGGAGGACCACTCAGCGCTACCAGTTCACAGAACGGACTTGTGTTGGAGACGATGGACGACAGAGGAGGGTTAGTTTCCTTGCTCTTTCTCAGCTGACCCCCATCTGCTGCTGCCGGCTGCTTGGCCACGGAGTTCATTCCATTCCCCGTTTTGCCTGTTTCCCATTGATCTTTTTTAAAAACCATATTATAAAACGTAGTACTTTGAAACCCACTTACTGGTTTTAAACTTTTCTCCTAAATGCACTAAATTTAGGTAAGACATTAGAAAATAATTTCAGTTAGCTAAAAGAAGGCTCATAAAACAATGATTTTTAAAATCACATGTCTAGAAATTAAGCATCCAAATAAACTGTGTATTTATTCATTCAGACAGGGTGTGTGTGTGTGTGTGTGTGTGTGTGTGTGTGTAACACCTGCCACGTGCAGGTTCTTTGCCAACTGAAGATAGAGTAGCAAGGAAAGGCATTTTCTCTGATCTCGTGGATTTTGCATTCTTCTGGGATTTTATTCTTCAAAATAGTCTCCCAAGAGTATTTGATAGACTCTTGTTTGGAGCTGCCTTCGGAATCTATGGAACTTTTTTTTCTTTTTCCCTCTTAAACGAAGATAGCTTAATGTTTTTAGGATTACAAAATGGTACTCACTGTAAGCAATACAAACATTAATAAAACTGTAAAGAAGAAAGTAAAATATAATCTGAAATTCTACCATACCAGAGACAGACAGATTTGTTATCTGTCTACACACAGACATATATAATTTGGATATAAATAGAATTATGCTCTATACACTGTTTTGTGGACATACCTGAATTTTGAAAGAAGTTTCGAAGTAGAGCTTCAGAAGTGTTGTGAGTAATCTGAGTACTAGGAAAGTCCGCGGGGTAGGGTCGTTGTTACCCTTGGCATTGGAATGTTCGCGTTGCTACCAGCTGTGTCACACCCGCTTTTACCTCCGTGGTTGGCAGGTGGAACAGCAGCCCTGAAGATCATAACTCTTGAGTATCCCACGAAGAGAAAACCTGGCTCTTACATCTTACCACAACTCTGGTTTCCTCCTGCAGAATTCAGTGAGGGTCCCTTCAGAGGAAAGTGAGCGATCACATCCCTGTGGGAACCGGGGTGCTGCCCCTGAGGGCGGCATTCAAGGCTGGCTGCAGTGAACCGCCAGAGAGAGCGGGGCACGAAGATTCTTCTGCTCAGTTGCTGTACTCATGCGCTGTTCTTCTGGGAAGAGAGAGCGTATGGACCCTAATGAGTTCATTATGTGTTCTTTTGCACCCTGGCTGAGTATTACTAGCGTGCTAGAGAAGGACAGCAAGGCAAGCGGGTGACCCGGCTTTGCCAGTCGACGTGCAGTCTAGCTGAGAAATCTGGTCTTATGTTCATGGCTTGCATCCAAAGAAAGACACTCGAGAACCTTTCAAAGACAGTTTCTATCTTCTCAAGGCTGGAAGCTGCACGCTACCCTCTTAGAGTTGTAGTTCCTTTCTGGATGCAGGTAAATTCACACCTGCCGCCTCGTCTCGGGAGCAGAAATGTAATCGAGGTTTTCCACGCTGCCGAGTTTATTTAAATTCTTCCAGTTCTGTGAGATTTTTATTATTTTTTAAAAATGTAATCTGAGCACTTTTTTTTAATATTCTATAAAAGAGGCTATTACCAAATGAATATATTATTCATTTGATTAAAATTATTTAGATAAGAAATTATTAGTTTATCTTTGCTTTCAGACAACGTATCCTATTTTTTATCCATTTTGCAAAATATCGCTTGTGTGCGGTTTTTTAACATAGCAGAATCTATTATGTAAATGAACCTTTTCAGATATCTGAGCAGTATCTGGTTTGATTTTATAGGCTTTATTCTACTGCAGTGTGAATAAAAATGAGAATATGATGTCCAGTTATCTAGAATGTGTTGGTGGTTGCTAACTTTAAAGAAAAGAAGGAAGTGAAATGGAAACATAATGTTTGAATTAGAAGTTATTCAAATGTGTATTCTCTTCCAAAAGAAAACCAGTGACTATAAAGCAAAACACGTTTGATTGCATGTGGTATTTTTTTGCTCTCGTGTATGCCTTTTGAACAGTCCATTTGATAACTGTTGAATGAAAAAAATAAAGCTGTTTCTATCTTCAGTGGCTCATGCTGGTTGATACTTCAAAGACATAAGTCTCCATACTTTTCGATTTTTTACTACATTTACCTGTAGAATATGCAGAAAACAGAGGTAAAACACTGGCTGTATGAATCATAATATCTCATTTACAGTAATTACAGGAATTCCAGGTCGTTGGGTTACCTAAATCAAAGCATGATGGATTCCTTTCTCTGGGATAAATACAAATACAATAAATCTCACTTTAGGCAAAACATCTGGATTTCACATGATAAATTAGGAAATAGCCATTCTTTTACACACAGGGATTAGACGTAGGATTTACGTAGCAAACTCAAATACAATTTCTTTTAAAAAGCATAGTTTACAGAGAAATTCGAATAAATATCTCATAAAGCAAAGTGTACTTTAATCGTTCATAGTAGTACACAGTATATTTATGGAACACGTTTTCAAGTGTTTTGTCTTTTTTACAGTAAAGAGGACCCTAGTAGGTTTAGGATAAAATGAATCCTATTTTACAAGTGATTTAAATATTGGTTATAATTCCCACTGACTTTTTTTTTTTTTTCCAGAGCGGAAGTAGCTTTGTTGTTTTTCTTATTTGAAGTGAACAGTGTTCACCAGGAACACTTAGGCAGTGTAGAAAAATCTACCAAAGAAAATACAAAATCACTTCCCATGCCATCAGTAACCACCACCCCTCCCATTCACATTTTGATGTACCCTTTCAAACTTTTTTCTACCTACATGGATGTATAGGTCTTGTTTTATTTTTAAATAAAAATGGGATCATGCCATGTGTATTGTTTCATAATTTTGAACGTTTTAATCCATTGTGAACATGAAAATAAATGAAGAAGTAATTGAGGAAAATAATTGTTTTAATGGCTGTTCGATTAGATACACTCCACTGTGTCTAGGATCCTTTGAGAAAGGGGGCTCAAGACAAGCCCCCCCTCATGGGCACTCAGAGTTGTAATTGGCCGGCATTAATGGCTCTCATCAGTTCTTCGTAACACTCTGTCACATGGTTCTTTTCCCTATGCATTTCCCCGACAGTAGGGATTTCCTCCGAACTTGAAGGTTCAGGTATAGCTTTTAAAAGTTAGTAGCACCTCCTCTCATTGTCCCTCAACTAAATATTTTCTGGGAGACTATCTTACCATTTTTGCGGTTTGAATGCCTGTAAAATTTCCAATTAGAAAATGTCTAATTTAAAAGCTTAAGATTATTTAAAACAAATTAAGGTTCTGATTCATTGATTCTTTATACAACAGAGGTCCTTAAAATGGGTACCAGGAAAGGGTGGGCTATTGTTAGTTTAGCCACGTTTTTTGCTTTGAAAAATATGTTGGCTTTTTAAGATTTAATTCTAAGTAAAATTGCATTTTCATATCCAGTTGGTTGTTGCAGTTGGTATCTTCAGTCCAGTCCTGTCCAGGAAACAGTTTCCTATTGACGGTCTAATTCTCAATCAGACCAAGATTTGAAGTTGCTACATCTATTCTGCGTGCCACGTTTTTATTCATTTAGCACTCCGAAATAGCTTGCAGATTTTTATCACTTGGGTTCCTCACCGCATCTCTCCACCTGCAATATGAAGACGCAATTCCAAATGGATATGCTGTTCAAAAACAAAACAAAACCTGGGGTGCCTGGGTGGCTCAGTTGGTTAAGCGTCTGACTCTTGATTTCAGTTCAGGTCATGATCTCGGGGTCGTGGGATCGAGCCCCATATTAGGCTCTGCACTCAGTGGGGAGTCTGCTTGGGCTTCTGTCCCTTTCTCTCCCTCCCCCTCTGCCCCTCTCCTTGTGTGCTCTCTCTCAAATAAATAAAATCTTAAAAAAAAAAAAAAAAATGAACCTAGCCCAGCAAATCTTAATGTTATGTGGCATTTGTGATTTTTAAGAATTACCCTTTAATATGGAATTCAATAATAAATGTTTCAGCCACCTCGCAGGAGAGAAAGCCATCCTCCGCTTGTCTGGTATGCATTAAGCAGACCATGAGTGACTAGCACAAATACCTCTTTCTTTGACCATTACAGTCTGATTAAAACCAATAGGCAAAAAGTGGTTTCTAAGATTAGTCATATGTTGCATGCTAAAGCCATCATACCAAAAAGGTACAAATGTTGTGCTCCCTGCTTGCATAACTCAACTCTGTGATTTTTGGATCATATTTTCCCCTGAACCTTAATTTTTCATGCTTTTGTCAGTCTGTGCCAGGGTCTTAAAATCATTTAACACTGGCCTTTTATAAAATTTTATTTAATTAGTGTTAAATGAGGACTCATGAATACTTCATGAAGTCCCATTCATCACACTTTGTTAATTCAGTATTCAGCGAGTCTGAATAGCATCTCTCAACTAACAGAGCTTTTTGATCATGAAATAAGAAAAATAGCATTTTAGGTTTGTGAATTCAGAGCGTAAGGATCTTAGCTCAGTTGTATGTGGGCACTTCTATATACTTTCAGCACATTTGGAAATGTTCAGAGATGGCCAGACTGGAATTTGGAAGCTAACCGTTGCTGATGTTTGTTGTTTAATTGACCATTAAAGCAAAGATTATATGTACATTCATATACAGTGAAAGAGAGTGTATGCTTAATGAAAGTTCGCTAGTAAGAGTACGATTATTCTGTTTTAATTCAAACACTCAGCTCAATACAGTTGCCTCTTGAACAACACGGGTTTGCATGGGTCCACTTCTATGCAGATTTTTTGCAATAAATACAGTACTGTACTGTCAGTGTATTTTCCTTGATTTTCTTAATAACGTGGTTTTTTCTCTAAGAGACCTTACTTCATTGTAGAAATACAGTATATGACACATAACATAGGAAATATGTGTTAATCAACTATTTATGTTATCGGGGAGGCTTCTGGTCAACAGTATACTATTAGGAGTTAAGTTTTGGGGGAGTCAAAAGTTATCCGCAGATTTTTGACTACGCAGGGGGTCTGTGTTCCTAACTCCCGTGTTGTTCAAGGGTCAACTAAAAGGGTTTCGACGTATAGGACTATTGTAGAAGTCCTACAAACTGATAAGGCTGCCCTGTCCACAGTAGCCACGCGTGTCTATTTCATTTAATTACAATTACAATTCAGTCTCAGCCTCACTAGCTACATTTCAGGGGCTCATAGCAAGCCACGGGGGCCCCTGGGCTGCTGTAACAGGTTACCACCACCTGTGTGGCTGAAAACAGCACGTACTGGTTCTCACAGTTCTGGAGTCTCGAAGTCCAAAGTCACGGTATGGACAGGGCTGTGCTCGCGCTGACGGATCCAGGCAGAATCTTTCCTTGCGCCTTCCAGCCGCGGCTGGTGACCAGCAATGCTCGGTGTTCCTTGGCCGGCAGCTACCTCATTCCCAGTTTCTGCCTCCCTGTTCCCAAGGCCATCTTCTCTCTGTGTGTTTCCCTACGTCAGCTCCTGCTAAGAACACCAGTCATATTGGACGTAGGCTCACCCTAATCTACTATGACCTTATCTTAATACATCAGCAGGGCAGGTAGGGTTAGGACTTCAACATATCTTTTTGCCAGGGGGCAGGGAGGGACACAATTCCTTTTTCTTCAGTCGGCTCCTTGCCCAACAGGGGCCTTGAACTCATGACCCCGAGATCAAGAGTCACAGGCTCTACCCACTGAGCCAGCCAGGCGCTCCTGCAGGGGACACAATTGAACCCACCAGAGCTGCCACACGGGACAGTGCAGATACAGAACGATTCCACTGTTGCGAGTTCTGGTGGATGGTGCCGCAGGAAGGCCATCCTGCAAAATGAAAATGTCATGGTTTGATACATTTCATGTTTCTACGTGGCAAAACACCATGGAGCTAATAGAGCGGAACATTTAGTTAGGGCAACTCACTTTGACACTTTCTGGTTTCTCATTGTAATTTACACTGAACAATTTAGACTTTGATTAAAGTGTAGCTGCCCGTACGAATGAATTTGACGTATCTCATTGCCATGAGGCTGCCTCCGTTTCCTGATGTAACTGCCACACGTCGCTGTGATTTAAACAATGGGGGCGCCCGGGTGGCTCAGTTGGGTAAGCGTCTGACAAAATGATTTCAGCTCAGGTCATGATCTCAGGGTTGTGAGATGGAGCCCCATGTCAGACTCCTCACTGAGCGAGTCAGATTCTCTCCCTCTCCCCCTCTTCCTCAGTAAATAAAAAAATCTTTAAGGTTAAAATATGTGCAGTGACAATGTTTAATGAATAATTTGAATGAGAGATTAATTCAGAATATTTCTAAAGTACTTGTGCTCTAATATTTCCTTCTTTAAAAAAAGATTTTATTTACTTGAGAGAGAGAGAGTACAAGCAGGGGGAGGAGCAGAGGGAGAGGGAGAAGCAGACTCCTTACTGAGCAGGGCACCTGACACGGGGCTCAGTCCCAGGACCCTGAAATCATGACCTGAGCCGTAGGCAGACACTTAACTGACTGAGCCACCCAAGCACCCCTATTATTTCCATCTTTATATTGCATCTCAAATTTTCTTTCAGGTTTCTAGTTCTAGTTACATGTTTATTTTGATCAGGTAGAAAAATTATTTTATAGATTTATCAATAAAAATCTTTGAATCTATACCAATAAAAGGATTTATATGCATCTCTTACAAAAATATGCAGTGAACCTGTGTGCAAAAGAAAATGGGAAAAATAAATCCTCCTTACACGTCTCTCTCGTACTGTTGAATACACAGCTGGTGGTTACCTCACCTGAATAAGTCCAGAAGACAGATTAGATTGATTTACAGGTCTGCCTTAAAGGTTCTTTATGCCTTTGCTATAGTATTTTTAAGTGATTTTGATTGCTGTTGGTTTTTTTTCCTACTACAGCCTACATCTGACCCAAACTGCGTTACCAGTGTCCTCAATGTGGAGATCTTTGTGGAATTGCACTAGAGTCGTGTGATTTAGATACGGAGACATCCGTTTGGATTCACTTCACCAGACTGCGGCCACCCGTGAGCAGAGCTGGGGGGTGGGGGGTCGGCAGGAGCCCCTGAGGTTGGTCAGTGGCCTCCAGGGGCTCTGCACAGTGTGGGGGGCAATGCCTACGGGAATTAAGGATCACTATCTCTGGTCTCCCCCGTCTCTGCCTATTCTTGAGAGCCACACTGTGATTTACTTAATTCTATTCCATATGCTTTTCATACGAAGGCCCGAGAAACATCCGTGTGTGGCCAAGAGTGTGTAAGTATGAGCTCCGCATCTGCAGCCGCTGGGGGTTCACGCTTGCGGGAATGAGTATTTCTGATAATGCCACCAAAGATGCTGTCAAGGAAGGTTGGAAATAAAGGATCCAAGTTGGGAGGAGAAAGTCCGGAGAACACTTCGAGCTTACGATAATGAGAACATTATTCATTTCTATGACTCCTTTATGGCCTTTGTTGATATAGGGAAGCTGTCCTATGTCAGCATTACCTGCGAGTGATGATGAACGTCAGGCCTTGCTTCTCCGCAGGTTGCTTAGCCAGGCACTTCACCGTCTGGAACATGAACGGAGTGTCCAAAAGTAAGGTTAAAAAAAGAAAAACAAGAAACAAAGAGACAAACTTGCGTCTTAGAAGCTAAATTGGGCTTGAATCCAGGCTCTAGAGCTCACGCCTTACTCATGGGAAAGTCATCTGGGCCGCGTGGCCTAAGGAGAAGAAATTTTTTGGTGCCAGAGGAAAAGGATAAAGTGAGCTGGAAAGGACATGTTAATGGAAGGGTGTGCATCACCCCCTGGCCAGCTCTTCCGGTATGGCCACTGACGTTCAACACCGCCCCCAGGGACAGCGGTGCTGGGAGCCTGCTCTGGAGGAGTGAAGACACACTAGGGTGGGGAGCGCCAACAGCAGATCTCGAGCCACCTTCTGACCACATTTCACTAGCAACCAGATCCTTCTATTAATCTTAGTAAGTTAACAAAACAAAACATGGAGGGAACCTGGACTTTGATGACAAGCTGGACCAGGTTCAAGTCCCCGGATCACTTGTGACACCTTAGGCCAGGACCAGAAGGCAAGCAAACCTCAGCTTCCTCATCAGGAGAGTCGAACTGGGCAGGTGGAGCCAGCTGGTAGTAGTAGGTGGAGAAGAAATAGCCTCGCCCGGCGCAGCCCATTACACCTTGCCCAAAGCAGATGTCGACGAAAAGACAGGTAACGAAGTATTAACAAAATATTAAAGAAAAAAGAGAGTGAACCCTACCAATCCAAGGCATAGAACCCCAAACATCTCAACAGCCCCTGAGCCCACGACATCGTCAGGTCAATCAGAGTTGACGTTGGTAATGATTGTCAGGGAATTGTCAAGGACACAGTTACAGTACATTCGGTATACTCTGCTACAGGAAAGAGGGTATAAGGCATTCAAATATTTCTGTTTGAAATTGTGAAAGTAACAAAAAGATTCTATTAACTGGATAGGTTACAGTTCTCTGCAAAATTCACCATATTGAAACAGGTCTTGGGGACTATGGAATTAAACTCCATTTGAAATGCCCATTCACCAAGGGCGCTCTAATGTCAGAAGGGTAGGAACTTTCCATTGGCTGGCCTTTCTCTAATAGAATGTGGATAAACAATTATTCATAGGAGCCCACGGAGGGCCTCCCTCTCTCCAGTGGCGCCACCATTCAGGATTTCCTTGGTATACTGGGAGAATAAAATGGGTTTTGAGGCCTGGTACAATTATGCGCATTTTTGTTTGTTTTGTTCGAGACAAACCTAACAACAGGCTATCTGGAAACAGCAGCATTTCGTAGGCCGCACCGAGCGCTCCGCACAGCGGGCTGTCCTATCAGTTACAGTTTAACTGATAATGACTGGACTGTTTTCAGCCAGCCCCCAACTGCTCCTACTTTTCTTCGTCCTCCTGCATTATTGTTCTGCATGAAGGCAAATTCTGGAAGAGGCATTACCTCCGAAAATTGGCTTTTCACAGGGCCACACGTTAGCTGAAGAGCATTATCAAAAAGGTCAAGAAATCAAAAGCATATTTTTTCGAGTGGAAACGAAGTGATGTTGCACAGGGCTGTGGAATGCCGCCCGAGTGGGGGACAAGCGGGGAGCTGGAAGATGGAAGTTGGGAATAGATTGGTCGCTTTTACCGCCCCCCCAAAATACCCCCCCAAACCAGAAAACCCCAACCTAATTAAAAGTGCATTCTGCTGTGTGCAGAGCTGTGTGCCCAGCGCCTGGGCCAGGGCAATTCGACACGGAGGCCGGGGGAGCGGTTTCCTGACCATTGTCAGAGACGCTCTGCTCCCAGGTCACGTTCTAGAAACTGCTCAGTGCAAGCGGAGTCAGTCTGTGCGGCCAATCCACTGTCCGGCGGGGCAGCACGTGCGACGAAACACGCTGGCGGGGCCCGACCCCTGTTCACCGACCTCAGGCAGAAGACCTGAGATGTCAGGACGTCTGAACCGTCTTCACTGTGGTTGGAGGGGTGTTTGCTCCATTGACGTTGGGCACAAGGTGGAGAAACTGGTCCCCTCTCTTCGTTCTGCCCTTCCAGTTCAATTCTCCCGAAAGCCACCAGGGGGCAGAAAGAAACTTTCTTGCCTTTTGCTCCCCCCCTGACTAAACGATGCAAGGGAAGGTAAACCTTCCCTTTGGTCCGTTTGGGCCAAAGTTCTTGATATAAATTGTGTTTCTTATTTCCCACATCCTTGATTTTTTTCATATTTGGGTTGTCTTTGAATTAAGTCTTCTTTCTGCCAGGAAAACCATGAAGGAGAAATCTGCACATTCGAGACATTTTATATTGATGGATGACTTAGCTCTGAGATCTCCAGGCCTGACACAGCAGCTGGATCTCTCCCACAGTTTCCTCCCTGGCTCCAGTCTCACTGCACCAGTGCAGGCCCCAGTCCTTTTTGCCAGGATCGTTGCAATAGCCAGCCAACCTTCCCAGCCAGTTCACGAGCCCGACGAACATATGATGTCTGCTCTGTCTCTCCTGGCCCCACGTCAGGCAGTGCTTCGTTACCTCCTGCATGAAGCCTCAACTGGCCCCCTGGCTGCCCAACCCCTTTTTCTACCCTTTGCTACATCTCCGTTCCATAGACCCGCCTCTCAGCCATTTCTTGCCCGTTTCTTGACCTCCGCTGGGTCTGTCCCCTCACCTGTCTTGCCCAACCTCTTCCAGCGGCAGACACTCAAGTCCACAAGGTCCACACTGGGTGCCACCCCCCCGTGAACACCTGGTCTAGCATATCTGAAGTCCTTCCAATCGCAGTTCTTTCTTAAGGCTCGAGCAACACAAGTCGGGCCATGGGAACGATGCATGTCGCTCTCAGAAAGCCGGCCAGAGACCGGATTCATGGGAGAAACGTCCCACGAGAAAGTGTGTGTGTGTCAGGTGGGTGCTGAGACCCGGCCCCCAGGACGGCTCTGCTCCTCGGGCTCAGCTTCACGGCACTGGGTGGACCCGTTGAGAAAGCATTCCTGAGAAGTGAGTCCATAGTGGGATCGATTGAACGACTGAACGTGGCAAGCTCTGAACACAGCAGGAACGTCGGAAACGCCCATGAAGGAGTTGTAGATTTGATGTACGTAAATGAGTTTCTCTTTATAGCCTTAGAGAAGCACCAGTCTGTTTGCCTTTTAATGGGCAGTGACTGAGAATGTTCTCTAAGAAATGCATCTGTGGTTCAGCCCGAGGGCGTCTTCACTCCTGGGGGCGGGGGCGCGGTGAATAGGTCCGAGCTGAACACCTTCCTAGGTCACCAGAGGTGAACATTATGCTTGGGGGGATGTTTGTGCCCCAACGGCTACTTTCATGGTTCCCTGCTGTCCAGGGAACGGTGAGAGGAATAAAGGACCCCCTGCGCGCCCGGTGCTGACGGGTCTTGGCAGCCAGGCGCGCCTGCGGGGAGAAGTTGTGGGGGGACATGTGGTTGTTTTGCACGAGGAATTCCTGGCCTGTTGGGTCTGTGGACCCCAGTGCCTGAGGGCAGGCCTGTTTCGGTTTAGTGCTCTCCCACAAAAAAAAAAAAAAAAAAGAAAAGAAAAAGCACCAATATGAATTGAAAATCCTTAAAGGGGATCAGTGTAATCCCTATTTAATTTGGACTTCTCTTAATTCATTTCGCATATGGTGAGACATTCTTGCGACCGACACAAAGGCCCTCTTACCCGTGCTGACACACTCCGCACCCGGGGAGCAGTCTGTCTCCTGCCCCTCACTGAGGTCCCAACAGCGGGAGAAAACCCTTGCAAACCGCCCCCTGCAGGTGCAGAAGAGAGCCCTCAGCACCACCCAAGCGCATCGGGGAGCCAGTCCCCCTCCCTCGGGACCTCACCCGCCGGGGGCCTCCCTGAGAGCGCGCAGGGCGAAGCGCCGAAGTGAGACTTGATATGAGTCACGAAGATTCTCGTGCTGTTTCTTCCACTTGGCCTTAACTTCTGTTCATTCTTCCTAAACTTTATGAGGCCACCGCTTCTCCTGGAAGCTCACGAGGCACTCGAGGACAGGCCCAACTGTGGGACACGGTTGCTCGGCTCATGTGGATTGTGACTGCTTAGAGAGACGAGGACACAGCGGGCAGGGGTGGCTCCGGGGCGAACAGCCCTCGGACTGACCCGGCACATCACGGGGCTGCAGCCCGACATCCCTAGAGGCCGGGGGCTCTCCACCTGCTCGCTCTTGGAAAGCTGTTTGCAAAATCCCAGCCCCACACAGGCTGCGTTCATGCATTTTTTGATGGACCGATCTGCTCAGCCAACCACTCTCTGAGCACCTGTACCGAGTGCTGTGCGGGCCTTGGACGTGCACAAGCCCGAGTCCCCGTCTTCTTGGCATTTCATTCCAGGGAGAGAGACAGACAATTTGCAACCAGTAGAGCAGTAGGAATGCTGGATTGTGTTTGGTAGCACGAAAGGCCACTTCGGGTAGGGCGCTCAGGGACGGCCTTTGGAAGCAGGGGCAATCCGCGGGCGTGGAGTGAATGGAACGCGTGGACTTACGAAAGGCTCAGAGAGGGAGCAGTGGTGCTCTTGGCTTTTCAGGAGACCACAGTCCTGGAGGGCCGACTTAAACCCACGAGCTGGAACAAGAGCTGCTGTAGGAGCGGAGATGAAATCCTATGAACCCTTGGGAAGAAAAGCTTGCCTCTGATGGAGGCGGTCAGAGCTGTTTCTCTCCGACCTACAGTCGATTTTGAGAAAGGATGATCAGGGCAGGCCTGGCAGAAAGGATGGAATAAGAGCCCTTGTGGAGGCAGAAATACAGGGCATGCTTAGGGAGCAGAGTGCCGTTTTGTTTTGGCTGAAATATAAAGGATTTGAAAGAAAGTCATGGGCGCTGGAGTGGAGGACAGAGCGAGGCACCCCTGGAGGGGTGGGCTCCTACACTGGCGTGCCCTGTGTGCCAGCAGCGTCCTCTCTGGCAGCCCCCCCGGGGGCCACTTTGGACGGCAGTGGGGAGCAGCCATGGCTGGAAGGGGCAGTGTCCCGGTGGAGAGAAGCCGCATCCCCATCTCCCAGGATAGAAACCGAGAGCACCCACCACAAAACAGACAAGCCAGACGATTCCCTACCATCAGCAAAACTGGTTTGTTGTTTGCACCAGGAGACCTAGGATGGAATATGTGAGCCTCCTAAGCCTCTCCCATAGGGAGCACCTGGGGGGAGGCCGCACGGGAAGGCAGGGGCCCCACGACAACAAACCCCACGAGGAGGCAAAGTTGTGCGTGGCCAGTGTGGCTGGCGAACCAAGAAATTCTGGTTCCAAAAAAATCCGTGAGAAAAGCATTGATAAGTCCTTGAGATGGGTGCTTGTCCGGGTTCCCTAGAGCCCCTGCAGCCCATCACCTGTAAGCGCGTGGGCTCCCCAAGCTCACCCTCCCCGGCCCTGAACGAGCGGCTGCTCCATGAGGTGGACGGAGGGGCCGCCCTTGCTTCTCTGCAAACTGCCATTTCCTTTCTGGAACACAGCTTCCTGGATTGTTAAGCATAAAAACCAAAACTCGTGTGCTGCCAGTGCGGGAAAGAAATGGCCTTCTAACCGATCTTCAGAAGGGGGCCTTAGGATGGAAGGGAAGAGCAGAAGAGGGAAGTCTCTAGAAGAGGAGAGGCTGACCGGGAGCAGCAGGTGCATGGAGTATCTAGGTCTACGGAGAGGAACAGGCTGGCCTTGGGTCAGATTTCCCAGACACAGAGCCGTCCAGGGCTCCTTGGGCAGGGGGAGTGAGGGAGCTCTCTGAGGAAAGGGGAAGGAGGACGCAGAGGGCACAGGGCCGGGGGCTGAGCAGGGCGGGGCTCCGCTGACCCGGGCTCCAGCCAGGTGTGGACGATGACCTTGCAGGTGGGATGACTTCCACTCGGCCCAGGGCCGCGCCCCCGCCACGGGGTAGGGGGAGCTCCTGAGGGCCAGCACGCGCGCACGGCCGCTGGGGTCTGGGTGCCCGGCAGCGTCCGCTACAAGGCTCAGGAACCTGTGCCGCTGGGCCGTGTGAACAGAGTTCTGAGCCCACGGAAAAACGAGAAGGGGGCAAAAGAGGCAGAACACCCGCAGCCGCTGCCCGACCCGCTCCGGCTCCTCCTGCCGTCCTGCCGGAGTCACGGTCCCTGCAGGCCTCCCCCTCCCGGGGCGAGCAGCCTCCGTGGTCGCAGTCAGGCGCTGCCCCCCCGTCCTCGCCCCGTGCACGGTCACTGGTGTGTTCTTGGGCGAAGAGCCCACGAGAGAGCGGCACGTGGGTCGTGAGGACCTGGAAGGCCATGCTGACGTAAGCAGGACGCGTGGTCTGGAAAGACCGAAACTGTGGCTTGAAGGAAGGTGTGAAGCATCACAGGAGGTAAGAGGAGGCAAGGCCAAGAAAACGGACTTGAGGGTCGAAGGAAAACCTGTGCGTGCACACGCACACGCACATGGGAAGGGATGAAGGCAGCGAGCCACCTGGGGCCCATGAGGAGAACGGGGTTCCAGGGGAGGCTCTAATTCTCACCCGAGAGCTGGGGACTTGGACCGGGGTATCCTCACTTGGCCTCAGGATGAGCAAGATACCCGCCGGCTGTACTGGGGCACAACCGCCTGTCCCTCCCCCCCCAGAATGCTGTCCTCCCTATTCTGGTTCTGCCTGCTTCCCCTCGGGGAGGCCTCTGTCCCCCCTATTCAAATTAGCACCCAAACATTGGCTTTTGACATGACATTTAGAATGTTGTGGCATTCTTGTGTGAGGCCTGCTCTCCACAGACTGTGTGTCCTGTTTGTGTTGGTGTCTGTCTGTCTCCTCAATGGACTGGTAGCGGGGGGGGGGGGGGGTCTGCTCTGGCTTGCCCGCGGCTCTGTCACCAGACCCCAAACAGCCCCTAGTGGGCCCTCAGTGAACACTTTCTGAATGACTGACTAGGACTTACCAGAGGAAAAAAGAAGATAAAAATGAGAAAGGATCAAGGAAAATGAAATTCTTTCTTCCTCTTTTAAAGTAATCTCTATACCCAATGTGGGGCTCGAACCCACAACTCTGAGATCAAGAGTCACATGTCCTACCAATAAAGCCAGCCAGGTGCCCGGTGAAATTCTACATATGCCTGGCGTTAATGTGATAAGTGTTCTCATCTAAGGTCACTCCATGCTTTTCTTTGAGAATGTAGGTGGATATCCATTGCAGATCCTTTTTTCTTTCTTTAGACGTATGGAAACATGATAATCAAGGTGACAGGGACGTATCTCCAATGATGAAGAAAAAGCAAATATTCATTTTATTTGAATTGTGGCTTTGGGTTTTTTCCTCCCCTTTGTAAGAACAAAACTGGAAAATCCCCACCTATGCCTTTCTTAAGTGTAAGGTGACCTCCGTCTCTGCTGGAGCCCTGATTGTCCCTGAGCCCGTTTGGATGAGGCTGGTGTTGGGGGTTCCAAGCCTCTCCCCGCTGTCTGCCCGCCAGCAGGGCCCATCTGCCCCAATGCACGTGCTCTCCCCAGTCCTCAGCCCGCCTCTTCTTGGCGTGACCACGAAATGCATAATCGATAGGCAAGGTCCTACTCCCCGGGAACGCCGGGGCTCTAGTCCGTCACTGACATCAGGACCATGGGGACCCGGTCTGGAATGAGACACCTTGTTATGTGTTGCTCTGGCTACTAACTCTGGTCCTCGCGCCCCCTTTCCTCGGGGAGTGTTGGGGGCCACGCGCTCCCCGACCCCCACATAGCTCCTGCGGACTTTAATAAGGGACATGTGACGGAAACCACATGCTGGGCTTGGAAAATGTCGGGGCTGACCCACACGTCCTCTCCGGGGAGGAGAGAGCTGTTACTCCTCCGGTCAGTCAAGGACAATGAAAACCAAATGTGTCTGCCGTGGCATGCAAACACACACACATGCAAACACACACACGCAAACACACACGCAAACACACACACATGCAAACACACACATGCAAACACACACACACATGCAAACACACACATGCAAACCCACACACAGACACACACACATGCAAACACACACACATGCAAACACACACATGCAAACCCACACAGAGACACACACATGCAAACACACACATGCAAACCCACACACAGACACACACACATGCAAACACACACATGCAAACACACACGCCCATGCAAACACACACATGCAAACACACACATGCAAACCCACACACAGACACACACACGTGCAAACACACACATGCAAACCCACACACACACATGCAAACACACACATGCAAACACACACACAAACACACAGACACACACACATGCAAACACACACAGACACACACATGCAAACACACACATGCAAACCCACACACAGACACACACATGCAAACACACACACACATGCAAACCCACACAGACACACACACATGCAAACACACACACATGCAAACACACACATGCAAACCCACACACAGACACACACATGCAAACACACACACATGCAAACCCACACAGACACACACACATGCAAACACACACACATGCAAACACACACATGCAAACCCACACACAGACACACATGCAAACACACACATGCAAACCCACACACAGACACACACACATGCAAACACACACATGCAAACACACACAAGCAAACACACACATGCAAACACACACATGCAAACCCACACACAGACACACACACATGCAAACACACACATGCAAACCCACACACAGACACACACACATGCAAACACACACATGCAAACACACACATGCAAACACACGCACATGCAAACACACACATGCAAACACACACACAAACACACACACATGCACACACACAGACACACACATGCAAACACATACATGCAAACCCACACACAGACACACACATGCAAACACACACACACATGCAAACCCACACAGACACACACACATGCAAACACACACATGCAAACACACACATGCAAACACATGCAAACACACACATGCAAACACATGCAAACACACGTGCAAACACACACACATGCAAACACACACATGCAAACACACACACACACACACACACGCTGCAAATGACCGTTATGTGTGATAGGCCAAGGGTGGTTACTGTTGTCCAAGTGGACGTTATTGCAGATTCTGTGGAAGGCACAGCGCTAGGACTCCATTTCTGCACACCGTGTTCTCTCCTTGCTGTTGTGGCTGAAACACACTGACTTTATCACCAAATTCTATTCCGTGGGAGAACAGCTGTTTCCATATTCTGTTGACGACGTGTTGTTTGCGTCTAAGGTAGCGTGCCTTTCCAACCTGGAGAAGGTACTTCAGATCTCACGTTTCCCCTCCACGACCTGTCCTCACCGCCCTGCTGCTGGACGATGTGCAGGGCCGGCCCCGCGCCCCCATGAGGAGGGACCACCCACCTGCCAGAGCAGTAGCCAGAGCCTGGCTTGGCTCTCCTAAGAAGGGCTCCCCGCCCCCCACATGCCCAGTGGATTTCATTTTGCAGGAGGAAGAGCTGAGGGTCCCCGTGCAGGCTGCGGCCAGGGGCTGAGTGCTGGGCCGCCCTTGCCGATGCCTTTGCTGGGACGCTTCGGCCAAAGCTGGGGAGGGTTTCTGGCTCCGCTTGGGGTGAAATAGTTGGCAGGACAAGCCTATACGCGACAGAAGAATCAAAATTCCTTTATGCTAGCCAAGTCCCCTGATTTCTTTTTACCTCCTTCGGTGGTGTCATCAGAGGGTCGCCTGCCCACCCTCTCCTCTCTGCTCCTACTTCTACCCGCCGACACCTTCATTGCCGAGCTGTTTTCGCGGCAACTCAGTGCAGTGGGATCATTGACTCCAGTTTCTCGTGTCCGACCGAGAGTCACTTGAAAAGCCTTATCCATTTCATCTCCAACGTAGTTCTAGCATCTCGATCCTTTCATTCCCCTGACACTGGTGAAGTTTGCGCACCCGTTTGCCCTCCGCTCAGCTAGGTGAAAGGCTGCTCACAGGCTTGCTAGCGTCAGTCTTCTCTCCAGGGCAGCGCTGTCTTGCTGAATACTTGGCAAAGGACGTTCCTTCCTAAAATAAGATAGAGGTGCCTGGACTGGCTCAGTTGGTGGAGCGTGCGACTCTTGATCTCAGGGTTGTGAGTTTGAGCCCCATGTTGGGTATAGAGATTACTTTAAAATAAACTCTTAAAAAAAAGATAAGATAATGCCTTCCATGCCTTTTCACTGATTCCTGATATTTCTTTGTTTTTTGGGGGGGGGAGGGTTAAAGATTTTTATTTATTGGAAAGAGAGCAAGAGAGCACAAGCAGGGGGAGCAGCAGAGGGAGAAGCAGGCTCCTCGCTGAGCAGGGAGCCTGACACAGGACTCGATCCCAGGACCCTGGGATCAGGACCTGAGATGAAGGCGGATGCTTCACCAACTGAGCCACCCAGGCGCTCCTGGTTCCTAATATTTCTTTGAGCCAGTCTTTCCTTGTACAACGAAATGCTAAATGTAGAAAGTTTAACTTCCTGCTCAGGAGGTTGGCTATTATGAAAAGATCAGAACAGAACAAGTGTTGGTGAGCGCGTGGAGAAATTGGAACCTGAGCACTGTTGGTGGGAATGAAAAATGATACAGCTTCTATGAAAATGAGAGGGTACCTCAAAAAAAATTAAAAATAGGGTTACCCTATAATCCAGCAATTCCCCTTATGGGGATATACACAAGAGAATTGAAAGCAGGATCTCAGAGAGAGATTGGTAAACTTAGTTCGTGGCAGCGTTAATCCTGATCTCCTGAGGGCGAGGGCAGCTCAGACGTCTGCCCAGGGATGAACGGATGAACAAAATGCGAATGCATAGAACAGAATAGGAGCCAGCCTTCAAAAGGAAGTACGTTCCGACACACGCTACAACATAGATGAGACTTAAGGGCATTATGCTAAGTTGAACAGGCCAGTTACAAAGAGCCAAATACCATGTGATTCCCTGGATTCGCTTAGAAGAGTTTAAATTCATGGAGACAGAGAGCAGAGTGGTGGCGGCCAGGGGCTGGGGAACGCCAATGGGGAATTGTTAATTTGGGGGTACCGAGTCTCAGTTTTGCAACATGAAAAAGTCCTGGAGATTTGCTTGCACAACAATGTGAACACCGGTCACATTACCGCACTGTGCATTTCCAGCGATTAAGATGGTAGGTTTTGTTATGTGTATTTTAACAGTTACATTTTTAAAATAATTTTTAAATTAAGCTTACATTATGCTATAGCAAGCTGGGTGTCTGTTGCGCTGTTTCATGAAGGTGAATGTCAGTATCTGGCAGAAGAAGTTAACTTTGTAAACTATGTGGAACCTGTAGGATAACAAAATATAAACTCCACCCTCTTCTAAGAAGGGTGAATTACCTCCCCTGTAGTAAATTTATAGTATTTATAAGATTCTTTTAGATGAAACTTTCCAGGTGAAACTTTGTCCTGTTGTTGACATGACCAAGGGTCCATGTGCTCTGCTTGGCACAGGGTTGTTAGCAAGTTTAGGTAGCTGAGAACTTAGGATCTCAAGAAGGTAAATTGCAGGAGTGCATTTAGGTATGGAGCATAAAAGGATAGGAGACTAGTTAGTTACCCAGATCTGGACCACACGCTGCCCAGTTATCAGCAGACTTTCCATTCCCGCTTCAAAGGAAGAGAAAGAATAATATGAAGCAGTGTCCAGACCATTTTAATAAATACAGAGTTCCCCAAAAGGCCCACTGTCCCAGACCTTACGGCTCCTGCCAAATCCTGTAAAAATAAAGATTAAACCATACGGAATTTGTTTTGTCCTGATTGCTGGTATTTTGTTTTGGTACTAAGGGTCTCCAGGCTTCTGGCCTAAGAGCGTGCTGACGGCTCGAGCTTTTGGTTCGGCTCATCTCCTGTCCTTGAGAAGGAATCACTCCTTCCTTGGCTGCCTGATACCCTCTTCCGCCTGGAATCACACACCACCCTGCTCATGGGGGAGGGGGGTGGGGAGGCAGCGCTGGGCTGCCCTGGGCAAGGGCTGGGTTGTGGCATCAGTGGGCCTAGGTCTCAGATTTCTCATCATGTCCTAAAATTTTGTATTTTAAAATAATTTCAAGCTTGTGGAAAATTTGCAAGAATGGTACGAAGAAACCACTGCAAATCTTTTACCCAGTTTCCTCAATTGTTAATACTTTGCCTTTCTCTTTCTGTCTCTCTCTCTGTGTGTCTCATATAGTCACAGACAATGATCAGAATCAGGAAATGAAACAGTAGCACAATAGTTATCTACAGTGTGTCTAATGGGGCGAATTTTCCCAATACCGTCTTCTACGGTGTTCTTGGTTTTTGTATTCCAGTCTAGGATGGCTCATGGAATGCATGTAGGTAGTAGGGACTCATTCACTAGAGCCCGAACCTGGGGAGAGGCAGAGGGAGAAGCAGGCTCCAAGCTGAGCAAAGAGCCCGATGTGGGACTTGGTCCTGGGATCATGACCTGAGCCGAAGGCAGACGCTTCACTGACTGAGCCACCCAGGTGTCCCGGGACTCATTCACTTTTGAGCACCAATTAAGCAAGTCAGCCTTCCTCCTCTCTTTCCCACTTTGCAGTAGAAAAAGAAGTTGGTGATTACAAGGGATTGGAGAACAGTTAACTTGTTCCCAGCCTATGTGAGTCCATTCTAATTTACCCTTTAAAATAAGATGAATTTATATGACTTTATATGACTTTATATTATCGACATATTACCCAATAATAATTGAAAGGAGCCTACAATGAAAAAGAATGTTCTTTTGACTACGATGCAAATTATTGAAACGGTACAGCCTCCCAGGCTGCGGTGCTCAAGAAGCTGTCCCTCTGTAGAACGGGACAGTGATGGTGTGAACACTGTTGTAATAGGGGCCATGTCTTGTTTGTGGACTGAAGTCACTGTAGCACCATCTCTCGGCGTAGGGTTAACCAAGCGGTTCACGAGTAACCCAAGAGTAATAAAAGAGAGTAGAGAAATGGTCAGAGGAAAAGTCTCCAGGCTGAGGCTGGAAGCTCTCTGGTGCTGTCTGCACGGGCCGCCCCATCTTATGCACACCCCCCAGCTGAAGGCTGGATTGAACCTCTTGAAAATATTGTCCGCGCTATGACTCTATGAAACATACACTCATTTCTCCAGGAATGAAGACTCCCAAGGGAGGAAAGGTTGAGCTTTCAGAGGTTGATGATGGAAAGGAGGGAGCTGGACTTCCAGATATGTCATTACAATGCCTTTTTCCCCACCCCCATCTTAGGGGTGTGTGTGTGTGTGTGTGTGTGTGTGTGTGTAGGGAGGATCTTCCCAGGGTAAATTTGGTCAGGGTGTATTTCTTTTTTTAAGATTATTTATTTTAGAGAGCGTGTGTGAGCGGGGGGAGGGGCAGAGAGAGAGGGAGACAAGCAGACTCCCCGCTGTGTGTGGAGCCCGATGCAGGGCTCGATCCCAGGACCCTGAGACCACAATCTGAGCTGAAACCAAGAGTCAGGTGCTTCACTGACTGAGCTACCCAGGTGCCCCAGGGTGCATTTCTTTAGGTCAAAGAGGTCTTGTGTAAGAGAGAACGGCAATAGTCCATCTCATGGGCCTCATGAGCAATGTTGATCTCATGAGACTTGTGACCAAAAGTTTCAGATGTTATTCATTTACTGGAATTATTGAAAGGGGCCAATGGGCTCATTCAGGGTACTCAGTGTCAGATCAGAAAGTAGAGACTAGCATCTGTGTGATTGCAGGTAATTCCACTAAAAAAGAGAAATTTTTCATTATGGAAGATTTTAAACATACAAATTAGAGTAATATAATGAGCCCTCATATACCTATCATACAGCCCCAACAACAGTCATCTCACGTATTTTATCTATTCCCTCTTACCTTGACTCCCCTTGATTCTTCCTTACCTTGACTCCCCTTGACTATCCGGAATTATTTTGAATAAAACCCTGATGTCCTATCATTCCATCAATAAATATTTCAGTATGTATCTTTAAAAGATATACGTTCTTAAAATAATTAACCATAAACCACTAGCATTCCTTGTCACAGCTCCATTTTTGCGATCATCAATAATTCCTCCACATCACTATCTGTTCGGTGGTAGCATTTCCTCAATTATCTTACAAATTGTTTTATTAATTGTTCAAAGTAGGATCCAAATTACGTCCACACATTGCAATCAATTAACATGTCTCTTAAGTTTATTTTCATCTGTAAGACCCATCTGCACATTTTTTCCCCCTTTGGAAGCTACTAATTGAAGAAACCTGGTCATTTGTCCTGCAGTGTTCCTCAAAGTTCAGATTTTGTTAGTTATGTTGCCATGGTGTCGCTGAACATGTTCCTCTTTCCCCAGTACTTTTTGTCAATTACTGATTCCATCTCAAGGCTTAATGAAATATAGGTTCAAGTTTTCTAATAAGACTCCTTCACAGATAATGGTGTGTTCTCCCAATAAGAGTGAAAAGAAAATGTCTGGTTGTTTCTCTTTTTTGATATTAGCAGTCATTAGTGATTATTGCGTCAATCTGTTATTTAGTTAAGTGTTGAAAATGGTGATATTCTAATTTTATCATTTCATCTTCACTTACTATCTATAAAGATAACTTACCTCATCAACTATTTGACCCCAAAGCACAGTTCATGTAGAAAAGTTAGCTTAAATGCTTCATTCGGGCTATTTAGCAACTTTTGAAATAAGGAGTTGGTTTCCTAGCATATTCCAAAGGTAACCAGTAAGTTTGTTTTAAAATATCATATGAACTCATAGATTTAAACAGAGTTGGTAAGTTTTTTTTTTAAATTTATTTATTAGAGAAAGCACAAGTTGGGGAGGGGGAGCTGCAGAGGAAGAGGGAGAAGCAGGCTCCCCACTGAGCAGTGAGCCCAATGTGGGGTCAATCCTAGGACCCTGGGATCATGACCTGAGCCAAAGGCAGATGCCTAACCAACTGAGCCACCCAGGTGCTCCTAGAGTTGGTGGGTTTTAATCCATTATATTTATTATTCTTTAGTGATCACTCAATTATCCTATCTTTGGGCAATGGTGCCTTTTCAGATCTGTTGCTGTGGCCTTTTGACAGAATCCCAGAAGTCTTTGATGTTTTTTGATAGAAGTATTTCTGTGTTTTTTGGTATGACAAGTTGTTCCAAGCTCATCTTGCCAATTTCTGCCCACTTCTTGAGGAAGCCACTTCTCTAAGGAGTCTTGGAGCTTTTTAGTAGGAAATGGTATTTAGAGACCACAAACTAGGTACTAAGGACATTCACTGTTACTGGGCTGGGGGTCACTTTAGGCCATTTCAAGGGACAAACCCAAGAAATACTTAAAAAACAAACAACTATAGCACGAGTTCATAATAATATTTCCAGTCCAAATTTAGGACTCTACATTTTACTTGCCCAGACCAATCTCATATCTACACACATCTCTTTTCTCCATGTTGAAAAGTCTCAGTCCCCAGTGATACCAACATAATTACTCATTTACTTTATGAGTAACACACCCATACCAGTCTCGGAATACTAATGCTAACACTGTCACCAGCAATGCACTTACTGACATGGGCTCTCAGTTAAAAAGCACACTGTGTGGGGATTTGCTTGTGTGTCTTCGTTTCTCAGTTTGTATTTGGGGCAATTAATTGCATGTGCACAGGGAATTAGGATCTCAGTAAGGATTCAGCCAACAAAGGAATGACTCAGTGGAGTTTGGCCTCATCCATAGTTGCTAAGAAACTTCTGGAAACTGTGAAGTCCAAATGGGGTGGGTCTGAAAGTATCTTTACACGTCCCATTGCATAAAACTAGTTAAAGGAAGCTTGGGTCACATGGTGTCAGATTTTCACGTTAGACATTATTCTCCTTCCACATAGCCTGGCCTCTTTTAGGCCTAATCTAATTCTGTTTGAGCTCCTGGTATGGGGGTACAGCTTCACGGAAAGTTGGATCTAAAAAGAACTACAAACTCAGGGAACATCTTGTTCAATCCTCTTATGCTACAGATAGGGAAATGGGGTCTCAGAGAAGTCTGATGTGCTTATGATATTGTTTTATTGAATGTGCAAGGTAGTAAGGGGTGTTCACGTGATGACCTTTTGTGGGATGTGGGATGGGGGAAGATTAAATCCAAATAATTTGCATAATGACAAAATTATTTTATTAGGAATTAGGTTAAATTTTATCATGGCTAAAAAGATGTCAGAAACTATAATGAAAATGATAAGGAAGTATAATGACGGGTTCTTTCTTATGTTACCGGACCCCGCTGTATACGGTAAACATGTCAGAGGGGCCAAGTTTGAAAATAGAGAAGCTAATGTTATGCCACGTGAAGTTAATCCTTTTGGTAATAATAAGAAAGTCCTTCTCGAAGCCATCTCAGTCGGAATTCTAGGTTTCTGATCCCTTTAAGGGGAGATAGAAGTCTGATAAGAAAAAAAATGTACAAAGGATTTATACATGTAATTCACGGGAGAAAAAGTAAAGTTACCAATAAGCACATGATGGAAGCAACTTCATTCACAATTGAAGAAACGCAAGTCGAACCATCAGTAATGTATAATTCTTCACTTAATGGTGAAAAATACGTGTGTGGTGATAGCCCCGGCTAAGAATGATGTACGGAAATTGATACTGAGTACACTGTTGCGGGGAGTGTAAAACTTTAGTGGACAGGGTGTTTTGATAATCTCTCTCCAAATCCAAAAAGCACATATCCTTTGGCTTAGCAATTTTGTTGCTAAGAAATCCACCCTAGGGACCTCCTTGAAAATAACACAACAATCTCTGTCCCAGGACGTTCCCTTCAGCATGTCTGCGGTAGCCCAAAATTACAAGCACTAAATGGGTACCAATAAAGGATAGTTAAATAAATTGTGAAACAGATTTATAATAAAATATGAGGCAACCATTAAAAAGCATGAAGTATGGCTTTATGTGCTAAAGGAGAAACCTTCCCCAAATATATTATTAAGTGACAAATGCAAGATAAAGACCAATCTGTATACAATATCTAATTCATATGAGAATAATTCTGAAGACTATTCATATCTGCTAACGGATATACTACTACACATGTATTTGCATAAATTACTTTCTGGAGGTGACGCACGAAGCGGCAATAGTTGTGGTTTAGGGATGGAGAAACTGGAAATAGCCTTTAATGTTGGTTTTCTATCTTTTTATTTTCTTGCTGTTTGGATTTTTCATTAATTGCATGAATTCATTTTATTTCCATTCTTTTTCAAAGGAGATCAGGTCCTTATACCTAAATAGCAGCAGTCCATAAAGGTAAATGAATATTATCTTAAATGAATATTGAATCAGATTATTTAATCATGAAAAGCGTCCTGGTAGAATCATCCAGAATTTTGAACTAAGTGAAGAAGGGAAAATCACTCTGATTTTAATATTTTAACCCTCATGGTATGAGAGTCAGTACGTCCATGCATGACGAACAACAAAGAAAAGAGAGCATGGGTGGTCTAGGACATACAGGGTATGGGTATAGTGTGATTTAATAGTTCTGAGCTCACCTTTTGGAACGGAGTGTTCCCGTCTGTAAAATGATGAAAGTGGACTAGATCTAACCAGGTCCTAAGCTTTCTTCTTGATTCTGGGCTGAGACTGGTTAAGGTGACGTGGCCAATTTGGTGGCCTTTCCACAGGTTGCACAGCCACAGAGTGACAATCACTGGGCCTCAGCATGCTCCCCATGTAGGGGAAGTCTCTTACAAGTGCATCTTTAAAAATTGCTTAACGAACTATAATAAAGCAAATACCCCTATAAATCGCTTGCAGGTCATGAAATGGAACTTTACCGGTACCCTAGAAGCTCTTCCTTTACTGTCTCAGTGATATATATAATTTTATATATTATATATACACACTTAAGCACATTTAACATGTCCGAACATATTCTATGAGTTTTAATCCATTATGATTATTACCCTTGTTGAAGCTCCTAGAGTACCGTCTTTGGCCAGTGGGAGATTAGCAAGTGCTTCTTGACAATAAATCATTCATGGATTCATTAGTTCATTTGCTCATTCATTCAACTGTGTACCTGTCACAGACAAGGTATACAACCAGACAATGTGAAGAGTATAAAAAGAAATAAGATTTGGTCCTCGTCCACAAAAAGCTTGTAGTCTGTCATGAGAAATGACATATATACAGACCACAACTAGCAAGCAGTATCATAAACGTAGAGAAATAAAGCTGTGCTATAGCTATCTGGAGGTAAAGCTGGTATAAGTTGCATACTTGTCACTTATCCAGCCTCTTCTTTGCTCTGCCTTCCTTAGCATGAGGATTCCCTTTGTGATCTAAGATGGCGGCTCCATCCTCTGCCACAAGGCTCGTACCCAGACAGCAAGAAAGTGGAGACGAAAGGAAAGGCAGGCTCCTACCTGTTAAGGTCAGCACCTTGAGGTTGTACATATCACTTCCGCTCATCTACCAATGGCCAGGACTTAGTCACATGGCCATGCCTCGCTGCAAGGGAGGCTGGGATATGTAGTCTCTGGTCAACCCCTGTGCCTTTTCTCTCTGCTATGTGCAAACCCTGGGTAGGTAGACCTTCCACTCCCCAAATTTAATAGGCATATGAATCACCCGGAGACCTTGTTAAAATGGAGATCCTGAGTCAGTCGGCATGGGTAGGGGGTGGGGATGTTGGAGATTTGCATTTCCCAAAGCTCCCAGGTGGAGCAGAAACTTGGTTCTTGGCCCACATCTAGGCACCACACGTCAAGGGTACAGGTGACCGCATAGGCGGGACTGCCTGCTATTGGGGTGGCTATCAGGGTGCTATCAGTCTTAGAGACCACTGTGGTCTTCATTAACATGTAAAGGGTGCTTCTGCAGCTGCTTGGGTAAATACCTTTGGGGAATGTTGAGTATTCGTATTAAATACCCAGATAATGGGCCGTGTACAAAGTGTAATTAGAAGGCTCTTTGCTCCAGCTAAATTGTATATTGGCTTTTGTTTAGAATTTGAAGTTTTCCCTTAGGATTAGAAAGTTGGGGTCATAATAATTTTTAAAATGAGTTATTTTCTAAGTAGAAAACAAATCACAGTAGCACACAGATTTCTTGGCATTCTAAATATTTAGATTTGTGGCCTTCCTCCAGTTTTCTTCAAACACTGTTGAAAGTGTGAATAATTATACTTCATGCCAGTCTAAATAGCATTTTTATTTCTCAGAGAAATCTAAACACTCAAAGGCCCTTTTAGTATGTTATCTTTAAAATTTTGTTAATAAAAATAGAGTTGCGAAGCCTTCCTTGCTTCCCTGGGCCCGGGTCCACTGCCTGGGCTCTGCGCACCCACTGCACCCCCCACCTCTCCAGTGTGACCGTCCAGAACTGTCTGCCCCAGGCTGGCAGGACTGTCCTGCCCTTGTTCACCGCTGGATCCCACAGCCTAGAACATTTCCAGTTCCCAGGGCTAGATTCTGAAGTTTGGATTTCTGGGTTTGTTTTGTCCCCAGCAACTGGCCTTTTCTGCTTGACCTGGCAGTGCCTGGTACAGGGCTTTGATCTCACTCCAGGGAGGCACAACCAGGGCTTATCGGAACAGCCCGGGGTCGTTAGGAAGATTATAAGAGGGAAGATAAGTAGAAGCACTTTGTGAGTCATAGAGTGCTATGCAAACATAATAGAGCGTTACTTTGCATAATGAAAATGACTCTTTTCATTATTCATTATAGTTTTCGGGCAGTTGGTGCATGGCAGGAAGTCAGTGTTCTACAACGTTCTCTCCTTTAATTCTCATCTCTCTTTCTCAAACGGAGAAACCTGAGGATTCAGGAATTTAGCCGAGCTCAGGCAGCCGAGCGGGCAGAGCCAGGAATCTCCCCCAGGCCTGGACTCCAGAGCCTACGCTCTTAGATCGGACGCATTTAAATCTGATCCCATTACAGGTTGAGAACATATTCCGGGATACGTTCAGGCTTGAGTCTGGATTTTTAAATCACGATTATATTTACTTTCTTTTCGTATTCCAAACTGTGCTTTACCTACCGGGAGTGCCTCCCGGCAAGTTTTGGTTCATTGTCTCTGAAGGGTGGCCTCTGCCTTCTCTCCTTCTGTGCGCAGCAGAGACGTGGTCTGTGTGTGAGCCGTGTCCCCTGGCACGTTCCTGGTTTACCTGCAGGAGGAGACCTGGAACCTGGGTGCGAAAGAAGCAGGAGAGAGCAGCGCGGGAAGGACGCCTCCCTCCTGCCCATCTTGGGATCCTCGATCTGTTAGGACCATTATCTTACCCTGTTCTGCAGGTTTTGGTCCAGATAATGTTGACTTCCCCTCCCTCCAACTTGGAAAATCACTTACCCTACAGTGTATGAAGCAGGAATGCCCTGTGCTTTAGAAAGGTGCACGGAAGGGAAGGGAAATTTACCTTACCCCCTCTGGGCACCTCAGTGAGCATTTTGAAAGATGCTTAATGAAGCATATGGGGCTTCTTTAGAGTGGCAGTACATTCAAGCTGCAAGCTTTGGGTTTTTTTCTCCTCCACCCTTGATCGCGCGAGAGAGCAGGTCTCATCTCTCTCTCCCCCACCCCCAGCTCCAAACAGACCCCATCTACCACCGCCCCCTCTCCCCCAGGCAGGCAGCAAATATCCCGCGGCTCCTTCCCCCAAGTCAGCCTGAAAATAGCGCTCAGAGAGAGAGAAAGCGGCTTTGGGAAGTGTGACCTGAGCAGTCAGCTTAGGCGAAATGTACACAATAAACTTCTATCTGGACTGAATTGTTCCGTAAAGTGGCAATCACTTCCCAGACGGACGGGCCCTGGAGGACCCGCCATTCTGCATCTTTTAATCACCGTTGCTATGGAGAAAGCCACTATTTCATTAGAGAAAGCGCCTTAACGCAATTAACACATAGTTCAGTTGCTCCCCATCCCTCTGGGGCCCCAAGATGGAGGGGGTTGGCGTGTATTGCTTTCCCTGGGACCCGCGGGAGACAGCAGGCCAAGCAGGGCAGGGAGGGTTCCCAGGAAGGAAACTCTCAGCGAAACAGGACCAGGTTGCCTTAATATTAAGGGACGTCCAAAGGAGGAACGAGCTTAAAATAAACAAAAACTCAGGGCGTGGGTTTGACTCAGTGTTTCAGAGCAAAGCCGCACAAACTAAAACAGAGGAAAAGGTCTCTGTCTCCTCTTTGAGTTGGAAATACACTGAAGATCTCTGTACATCCTCTGGCGAAACTGATTTTCCGACTATTTCTTGTTCCAATTGACTTCTTTCCTCAGGACTGGGACGAACTAGTAGCCAGGAAGTAGAGGCGACCACTGTCCCCACAGCTGGCTGCAGATTTTTCCCTGGCCACTGTTTTAAACTCCCTTTCACAAGCTCATTTGCAAAACAGGGAAGATAATATTTTCTACTTAACTGGGCCATCCTAAGAAGCAACTTTCCCTAGGGTGCCTGCCTGGCCAGAAAAAGGAAATGCTTATAAAAAAGATGAGTTTTGATGTTTATGAAATGAGGGCTTGGAGAGAGTTTTCTGAAGTTACCAGATTCTGGGCATTTCCCAAGAGTGGGGCCATAGATGCATGCCCCTGTCCCAGGCTTTTCTCTAGCTGCCTGGAGTAAAAGACTCCAGCAATAATTTAATTCTCAATTAACAGTATTAAAAAGAAGTAGAAGGTACACTCATGCACCTTCTTCTAAGGAATCTGTCCAGTAGGAGAAGGGCAGCAGAAAAGGCGGGCAGGCAAGCAAGCGGTGACATATATACCGTGTATAGAGATGTTTGCATCATCCCTAATTAGCTAATGTATTTCTTTCCGCCTGCCCTCTTGGAGGAATTCTCAAGCATGTCCCCTGCCGCTCCTGGAGACCGCAGAAAAGCAAATGACACCGAATTTTCCCTTCTTAATTAAAATGTTAAACAGGGTTAAGATGCCAAGTTTCATCAGAGATATTTGTTCCCCCGGTGAACTCTTAAGTCCTGCTGGGGTTCAGTTCAATGGGAGTTATTTGAGTCAACACATGTTATTAAGTTTCCAAATGTAATCAGCCCAGATATTTTAATGGAAACTTTCTCCTTTCTTTTAATAAGCATGTGGTTTGGTTAAAAAAGCACTTGGGTGAGGTGCCCTGCGTTGCCCTTCCGTAACCACATCGCCATAGCAACGGGCAGCTGGTCTCTACAAAGGCAGCGGGCGCTGCGAGGGGGCCGCCGGCGGGAGCCCAGCCCCCAGTGGCAGTGTTTGGCCAGGCGTAAGTATCTTCAATGGGATTAGAATGTTTAAGGGGCTAAAGGCTGTGGGAAAACTTTTGTCTGCCATATTTATCTCTTCTGCGGCTGTGTGCTAACATTTCCACTCGGGGTACAATGGGGTTAAAAGTAAGAGCAAATGTTTTGATGGGTTTATTTTGAATTATGAATTCATGGGTCTGCATAATCGCTTGTCAGCATCAACCTGCTTTTGACTGTGCCAGAGATGGGGGTGGGGGGTGGGGGGGAGAAGGCAGTGGGAATCTACACCA
Source organism: Ursus americanus (assembly GCF_024610735.1). Classification (NCBI taxonomy): domain Eukaryota; kingdom Metazoa; phylum Chordata; class Mammalia; order Carnivora; family Ursidae; genus Ursus; species Ursus americanus. The sequence continues at coordinate 9,963,624 of NC_142132.1, forward strand.
GGGAAGAGCTTCAGCATGGAGAATGAATTACATGGGTGAGGGGAGCCGCTTTTCTCCCTGGGCGGACACTCCGTATCTTAGAGACAGGTTTCGGGCTCCCAGCGCTGCTCCCGGGGTGAGGACTTTGCAAAGAGCAGGGCTTCCTCTTTGACCGGTTTGTTGGGTTTGTTGTTGGGGGGGAAGGAGGGACTGGCAGGCGGCTGTTTCTGTCTCCTGGTCCTCACGCGCTCTGGAAGTTGGATAGGATGCGGTGTGAGGAGTGCTCTCCCGTGATGGGCTGAAATGGGTCCTCCCACGAACTCACATGCTGACGTTCTCATCCCCAGCCCCTTGGCGCGTGACTGCACTTGGAGATAGGATCTTTGAGGAGGGAAGGGAAAGGAAGGCCGTTAGGGTGAGGCTAGTCCACTCTGACCGGTGTCCTTGTAAGAAGAGGAGGGACCACAAAGAGACCGCAGAAGCATGTGGGCACGGGAAAATGACCATGTGAAGACCCAGCAAGAAGACGGCCATCTCCAAGCCAAGGAGAGAAGCCTCGGAAGAAACCAAACCAACCAGCACTTCGATGTTGGACTTCCAAACTCCGAGGCTGCGAGAAAATAAATTTCTGTTGTTTGAGCCACCCAATCTGTGGCCTCTTGTGATGAGAGCCCTGGCAAACGAATACACTCCCCCCCAAGCAATTTTCCAACTCCACTGGACAGGTGGGTGACACGTGACAGGAGAAGCAGGTGGGAAGGCCCTGTGAGGACAGCCGAGGCCACAGCCAAACTCTCTCCCTTTTCTTCTCTCTCTGGAGAAAAACACATGTGCCATTCCTAACCCAGAGACCCCGCCATTAAAGCAAGGTTAGCACACCCCCTTGTCGATCCTTCCGAGTGGCTCACTTCTTTCCTCTGTACTAATATCCGCTTCGATGTTGTGTGTTATTGGCACGTTTAACGGAGCAGAAGCTGAACTATTACATTACTTTGCAAAACTTCTGTGCTAACCGTGATCAGGATAATATGCCCATTCTCGGGGCGCCTGGGTGGCACAGCGGTTGAGCGTCTGCCTTCGGCTCAGGGCGTGATCCCGGCGTTGTGGGATCGAGCCCCACATCAGGCTCCTCCACTCTGAGCCTGCTTCTTCCTCTCCCACTCCCCCTGCTTGTGTTCTCTCTCTCGCTGGCTGTCTCTATCTCTGCCGAATAAATAAATAAAATCTTTAAAAAAAAAAAAAAAGGATAATATGCCCATTCTTACTACGCCTCCTACGAACCCCAGTATTTGGGGGTCCAGGACAGCCCCACATGGATCCTTCACTATGTTCCTCTGAGCCACTCTTGCCCCGCGCAAGTGAGCAAGGGAAGTCCCTGTTCCAACTGCCCTGGGAGATGAGCAACATGAAAGGGAAGGGGGTAGGCATGCCCCAAATTCCAGCAGACCTGGTGTATCAAACTTGGATTTGAAAACAGACACATTTAACATTGCTGATGTGCATTTCTATAAAGTGCACTTCGCAAAACTAGATGTGAGGGATACGTGACTCCTTCGGTACATTTAGAATTGGGTTCAGTGTAGAAAATTCTGATTTGCAGGGAATTTCTTGCAGAACACTTGCACAAAGCAAGGCCTTCCTGTTCAGCGGAATAGGGCACTGATGAATAAGCAAGATCTCTTTCTTAAGCTGCTTAGGTCAGGAGGGGGTAGTGCAGCCAGACGAGGGCAGGTGCACCGTAACAGGCGAGTAGACATACGCAGGAATATATGTACACATGTACGTGTATCCACAGATAGACCACCATATGCAGATACACACATGCACACGTACCTCTGATTACACACACGTGCACACACACAATTTCTTGCAGTTGATGGCTTCGTTCAAGAACCATTTATCAAGTGCTCACTCTGTTTGCCACGCTGCCAGTTGCTTAGCATAAAAACGATACACAGTTTGTGCCCAAGAAATTCACTAGAGGAGTGAGACATGGAGACAAATAATTATAACACCGGTGACATGAGCCACCTGGGGACATTTGCATCCACTTCTTCCCGGCGCGCAGTCCGGCCTGCTTTCACACCCACCACTTGCGAAGTCCAGCCTCCATGTGGCGGGATCGCCTGCCCAGCTTTCGGGAGAAAGCGGAGAATTCTATGCCGAGATGTGGTCCTGTAGATACCCTCCCCCATGCATTAGAAGTGATAAGAATGTGCAAAATTAATGAAATATAATGCAAATTTGTCTTAGGATGGTAATGGAGGGTTTTTTTCTTACCTGAAATTGGTCTCAAAGGAGAATCTAAAAACCAAACAGGAAACAGTTCAGTTTTATTTTCAGCCCTTACAACCCGAAGCTTTTGCTCGTCTCCTGCTTCTGGAGTCTGGGATCACAATACTTGCACAACTCCATGGAGAACGTCCATGTTTCACTCATCCATATTCTTCCTTCTTCGTATTCTACGCCTGACTTCCTTCCGACTGCCATTCCCCCAGTGGATGTTGTAAGAAGAGCCCTACATGCCCTCTATCACCCCACCTCGAGCTGCTGCCTGAATAACAGACCTAGGGCACAGTTGCTGTTGTACCCCTCTCAGCATCTCCCCATCCAAGTGTATTTAACCTTTCTTAGCTCCATCCATACGCTAAAGATTGTGCGTGTATGTGTCATATGGAACAGAGTCCAACCCTGAGACCAAGCATCGGGGAGCCCCTGGTTGGTACCCTCCTGGTTCTCGGAAGCTTCCGCCAAGCTCTGTGGCATGCTGGACGCCCTTGACCTGTCTTTCCTGCGTCCACCCCCCCCCCCCCACCTTTCTACTCACCTCCCACTCACCTGTTGTGCTCTCCCAACCTGGAACAGTTTATGATAAATTAAAAAAGAAAGTCATGAAGGGCGCCTGGGTGGCTCAGTCGGTTCAAGTGTCCGACCTGATTTGGGCTCAGGTCATGACTTCAGGGTTGTGAGACAGAGCCCCGTACTGGGCTCCGCACTGGGTGTGGAGCCTGCCTAAGACTCTCTCTCCCTCTCCCTCTGCCCCTCCTGCCCCTGCTCACACATGCTCTCTCTCTCAAAAAAAAAAAAAAAAAAAAGTCATGAACACATTCATGTGAAAGAACAACACTTGTAAAATAAACAATAAACAAAAGCTCCCATTCGGGGGGAAAAAAACTCTGAGGAAAAGACACTAAAATATTCAGAGTGGTAGTTTCTGTGTACTGGAGTCATGCATTTTTTCTTCTTCTTCATACTTTGAGTTTCCTGAAATTTTTTTTAAAGATTTATTTATTTATCTTAGAGAGAGAGAGCAGGAGGGGCAGAGGGAAAGGAAGAGAAAGAATCTCAAACAGGCTCTGCCCTGAGCAGGGAGCCCAACGTGGGGCTCGATCCCGCGACCCTGAGCTGGTCTGTAAAGCCCTGTAAAGCCCTGTAAAGCTGATAAAATATAACGTCCATAAGCTACTTAGCACATTGCTGTGCAGGAGAGGTCAATCCTGACGGTCAGTTTTGATCCCTTCCCCTTCCTCCCCCTCCGTGAAGTCTCAAGTGTTATCAGGAAATACTCTCTTCCTACCCTTCGTGTGTCTGTCACGGCCCTACTGTGCGCCGTGATGAAAATCGAGAACACAAAGGTGATTTAGCTACTTCTGAATCTCCTGCAGCTCCTCTTCCCATAATAGGCACTTAATAAATAATTTTCGGACACAAGTAAATAATCGATCTCGGTGATGAAATAAAGAATCTGCTAGAAAAGTTCTGAGAACCCAAGATACGACAAAAAGCAGACTCAGCCAGAAAGCAAGAAAAACCAAGGGGGAGAAAAGAGTAGCCATTTTACACTCACTTGAAAGTCGTAACTATCAGAAAATTCAGAATTATGACTCCCTCTCCCGCTATAACCTTTTCACATCACACATATGTAATAGAGACCGTAAAAGTTAACACGACGTTCGGTAGTGCACGTTACAAACAGACTGCGTGATGTGTGTGAGTTACTGTGGCAATGGGATTCATAACTTTGAATTTCCTCGCTTTTATGCATTCGTAAGAGCGTCCGCCGTAGCTGCACGTCGATGCTCAGAACCCAAACCGTAGTCATAACTGGAACTAAGAGGGAAGAAGTTACCCTTCACGAGGCCCTGAAACTGCCCTGCCTCTCTTGGGGTTCACTTGCAAGTTTTCCAAGTGACCATTTTCAGGGACGTATTGGAATAAAAGGAGTATTTTCCCTCAATAGAGCACGTTTGCTTGAGTCTACCTCACAGTGTTTATTTTCCATTAAAACAAATATTTTCGGGTAAGGGCCGCCTCGCCGTGGTGCTAGTTGTCGACAGAGGCACTGGCTCTCAGTTAGAAAGTTCGGGGCTCGGGGAAAGCTGGGACTTCACAGACCGTCCATGATGTGTCCTGCTCATTCAACACCTGCCCCCATGCTTTCAGAAACTTCACGAATGTCACCTCGAGAAGAAGCTGCGTGCCCCGAGGAGAGGCGGGACGTGAGATCTTGGGCTGGGAGGTGACCTGTTTTTCCGTTGTCACACCACAAGCAGAGATGTCTCACATGACCCTCCAGCTCTGTGGCCAGGTGAGTGACCACTGTCCTTTGAAAGATGCGCAGAGAATGAGCGAGGGCTGCCTTTCCCAGGGGCCTGTCCCCGGACAGTGGTTCCGCCGGCGAGGAAATTATGCCTTGGTTGTACCTTCATCTTTCATTCTTCACTCCGAGTCTTTTATTGGGACATCTTCTCCCAAGATGGAGAACAGACAAGGACTCCGTTTCTAGGAGGCTCTGTCTCCTGCTGGTTGTTCTGAAGACTTGATTCACTCTGTCTTCTGCAGCCCCCATCAGTCCAGCACACCTTAGGCCTTTCTCTCTAGGCCTTGTTTTCTTGCCCTTCATTGGCCTTGTCATTGTCAGGCTCTGGGCCAGAGGCACAGACCCCAGATGAGTGCGTGTGAGCTTAAGGACTGAATTCTCAATGAATTTTGAGTGTAAGGTAGAACTTGCCACAGCTCCCCAGGGAAGTTTTTTCTTAAAGCATTTGTTCAAATCGACATCAACCAAACAAAAACAGCATCAGGCGTGCATGCGTGCACACACAACACACACGGATATTTGAAGTAGTGGAGAGACTGTGGGGACTACTTATGTGCTTGTTTCTTCCGAGGAGTGTCAGCTCATGATAGATGGTCATGGCACTTGGAATGTTTTAAGCTCCTGCATTTTGTTTTTTATTTACTTTACCTTGCCGAGCGTCTTTCGGTAATTCCTGTCAGGGTTGCATTTTGGAAATTGGCAAACACCTCCTTGGCAATACCTAAGAGGAAAACTCTAGGTGTACGTCAGGGTGAGGGCCAAGCAGCCTGTCCCTGTGAATGAGCCAGTGAGGTCAGTGTGGGTTTTGTTTTTTTGGTGGGGGTTGGGGATTGGAGGAGGGGTAAGATGGTTTGCTAACATAAAAATGCCCTCAATGTGTGTGTGCACTTTCAGAAGTACAGAAAATCTTTCAGTAATTCAAAAACAAAGGGGAAATGCTGATAGTTCTAAGTCTTTTGCAGGTATACTTGGATACGTGGTTTTTTTTGAGAGGTCTCAGGAAGGGCAAGACTGGGAGGAAGTTGGGGGTCTTGATCCCACCAGTAAAATCTTATTCTCAGGTGGTAGCAAAAGTGAGTGTTTTCTGCAGGGTATATAAAAGCTAGATGGAAGTTTAAAAGTGTCCTAAGAAATTTGACAAATATCAAGATTTCCCATTCAACTCATCAAGGGTCTTTAAAGCATAAGCACTGAATCCATCAAGTGTCTAAACTTCTTGGCTAAGGTGATTTGGTTCTGATTGGTGACATAGTAGTTATTCTTCATAGGCTCTAGTCTATTCACTTATTCTGGAAGGACATGGAAACCTCTGAGCTAAGAGGGCTTGAGCTCTTGAACCCAAGAGTCATAGTAAATGGGCTCCACCTTCCTGTTCATTGAAGTATTTTCAATGCTACTTTCTTTTAGGGACACAAAAATCCCTGTTAGAGTTTTCTGTGGTGCACTCAGGATAAGTGATTATACTAAAACTGTGTATTTTTTGGTGTTTATATACAATTTCCAAAGTTTGACATCTTGAAATAAAGACATGGAATCAACGAGAGAGATTTTAAAAATAAAGTAAAAAAGAGAGATCACCAACTGCATAGGGGGAAAGGGGTCATAAGTGGTTGGAAATGGTTCTATATGGAAAGATGGGCAGGATTAGATTTGGCTGTGATAGAAAACTCAGAGTAATATGGGCTTATATGAGAGAATTTATTTTTCTATCCTATAAAGGTCTACGGATAGGCAATCTAGGTTGAGATGGTAGCCCCATGCTCTTGGCTTTTTCTGTCTTGCTTCTCTGCCAGCTACAGCTTGTACCTCATGGTCCAAAATGGTTGCTTAAGCTCCAGCCATCACATTAACCCACCAATCAGCAGGAAAAGGGGAAAAACCGCACACTACATTTCCTCTACCATCCTACTTGCCAGAAGTTAATTTATAGCTTCACTATATCTGGCTGCAACCCAATCAGGGAGATCTGGTTTCTATTCCAAGCAGCCATGTGCCCAGCTAAAAATCAGAAGTTCTATTTTTAAAAAGAGGGACAAGAGGTAGTCTGGATACCCATTCTTAAGGAGAGAGAATACTTTAAAAAAATTAATTTTAAAAAAGGAGAGAGAAATACTTTGCTGAAATTTGTCTGTAAGTTATAGTCATACTAGAGTTCCTTTCATTAAAATTTGAAGATAGTAACAATATTAGTAATTCACTCATTTTTACTTACAAAGAATGACTTGGAGGATTGGAAATATATCCTTGAAGTTCCTGCCCTCTGTGCCCCCCACACTGTCACTCCTCCCTGGCAGATCTGCCCCAACAAGGACACTGTCTTGTGAGCTAGCAATCAAAGGCACTGATTTTCCACACCCCCGCAGCCCCTCCCTTGCACCGTGGCCTCGGGCTGCCCCTCCATGCTGTCTGAACTTCAGTTTCCTCTTGAATAAAAGGTTCACAGTCATGCCAACCTCAAAGGTGAAATTTTAAGTGTGCTCCAGGGAACTTGGTGAATGTGACTGTCCTTTGCTCTGAGCCTACTGTCGCCCGTAACCTAATATATTCAGAACCGATAATAGTTAACGACAAAGGCTGGGTGGGATCTCCACGCAGGCTCTGGGGGAGGTCGTCCACATCATCAGCACGAGGGTTGGTATTTGATAGAAGAGGAGCCTGCAGGCTAAGAAACGTGCCTGGGTCACCCGGCTGGGCAGTGGCAGCCAGGACCTCAGCCCAGTTCCCGTGATTTCTGGAGCCCAAGGATGGAAGCTCTCTGCTGAGCTCAAAATAGCAAGTTTGGGTCAAAAGCCTCCTCTCACTTTTCAGACCGGTAAAAACTTTCAAAACCTTCACAACTTTCTAAGCTTAACCTAGAGGCGACAAAGAAGGCTGGCTGGCTTCTGGAGCGTACGCTAGAGCTTAATGGCTCAAGACGGTGTGTTTATAAATTTCACCAGGGGAATAAACAAGGATCATTACTGTTTCCTTTTGTTTGCGCTTTAAAACACCGAGGATAGGGAAGCTTTTTTTTTTTAAGAGTTATTTTTTATAATAATCTTATTTTGTATAATTTATAATTTTTTATGATTTTATTTTAATTTATAATCTAATTTTTTAATAAATCTTTTAAAAGATTTATTTATCTACTTGAGAGAGAGGGAGAAGGAGCACTATTGGGGGAAGGGGTAGAGGGAGAGCGAAAAACAGGCTCCCCGCTGAGCAGGGAGCCCCAGGGATGCAGGGCTGGATCCCAGGACCCCGAGATCACGGCCTGAGGCGAAGACCGACGTCTAACTGACGGAGCCACCCAGGCATCCCTGGAACCATTTTTTAAGAGAACCTGAGTCTGGTGCACCCACGGTGCTCAGCTCCACTGGAGACCTACTCACATTCATCCAGGAGGGCAAGTGTTCTCAGGACCCACAGGAAGCCACCTGAGTGGGCCGTGGTCCCAGCGCCTCTGGGAGGAGTTGGTCTGCAGAGCCTGCTCTCCTGCACTCTGCCCTCGAGTGGCAGGCACTGGAGCCGACTCATTCTTGACCTGGTGCTATTTCTCTGCCTCAGAGCATATCAAGGCATCTGTCTTCCCTTCATCACCGGTATGTGGCTCTGACCCGAAGCCCCAGGGAAAGCATTTTTCCCCAAACCCATTCTCCATCCAGGCATGTAATTCCTACCAAACCCAGGAAGCTGACCACAGAGAGAGAATGTGGGCTTTCGGGCAGTGGCTGGCAGGGGTGGTGGGGGGTAGAAAAAAGGAGTCCAGATTTGCACGAATGAGCCCATGAAACATAAAATCTGCCTGCTTGTGCCAGACCAGATGGCTGTGTATTTCGCCTCTGTTTGAAGATGCTAAGCCCCAAAGGCCATGGGGCTCCTATGAAGGGTCGTCTTTGCCAGTGCCCTGTAGGTGGGTTTTTTGCAGGAATACAGAAATATAAGACAAAAAAAAAAAAAAGAGTTTTCTTTGCTTCTGAGTGTGGGAGCCCATAGCTTTTTAAGACTCACTTTGGAAATAAACTCATCCAGGCTCCAAGGAAACTTTAGCGCCCTTTCCTCTGGCCACTGACTATTCTTGTGTTCTACTTTTCCAACAGTGTGAGGGAACGTCTTGTTCTGCACCGCGCCCAGCTCATGCTAGCCACCTGCTAGCTGTGCCACTCGGGACTGAAGGTGGTTGACAGTAGGCTGTGCCCCATGGAGGACAGCCAGGTCAGTCCCATTGGGGCTGGACCTCGACCTCAGATTTCCTGAGTTTCTCTGTGTGGAATTGGAGACCTCTCCCCTTCCACCCAGACACCAGCTTCTGCCCAAAGGCAACCATGCCTCAATAGTTGGGCTGGATTTCTGCCGGAAACTTTTGGCTTCAGAAGAAATGAGCAAGGGGTGCCCAGGTGGCTCAGTCGGTTAAGCGTCCAACTCTTGATTTCAGCTACGGTCATGATCTCCGGGTCATGCTTGAGCTCCATGCCGGGCTCCACGCTCAGTCAGTGGGAAGTCTGCTTCTTTCCCTCTCTCTCTCTCTGCTTGATCTCTCCCTCTCTCTCTCTCTCAAACAAATAAATAAATAAATCTTAAAAAAAAAAAAAAAAGAGGAAGATGAGTTATTTGCTCTATTACCTTCCCAGCCTTTGATAAGAGGCTGTCCCCTTGCTAGAAGACCCACGACAGCAGCATCCCCCAGCCTGGTCGCAAGTCTTTAAGGAGCAAGACCAGGGAGAGAGGGGTAACCATGCTCAGGGCTATTAAACCAGCAGAGGGCCTGCTCAGCCTCCAAGGCAGGAGGAAGGATCCTTTTCCCATTCTCTGCTGGGCACACTGGTCTCCCCCGGCCCCTGGCTTTACCAATCACTTAGCTGAATGACCTTGGGCCAGTTACTGGCTCTCTCCCCATCTCTGTGTCTCGGTCTGTAAAAGTAATGGTACCCATCTCATAGGGTTGTGAAAGGGATTAAATGCGTTATTAATGCATATAAAGGGCTGCACACAGTGCTTGACTCTGAGATGTGCTCAATAAATGTCAACTATGATCACTCTGTGCTGTAGGGAGTCAGTCCCTGAGTGGTGAGTTAGAGGTATGTTTAGGCTTGAGCGTGTTTCCTTAGGCATTAAAGACATGTACTTGAGTAAATCAGGCTGACTCTAGGACTTAAATCCCTACAAAAGACCGAAGGGGATGATACATGACAGGGAAATTCACAGCCTGGTAGTGCCTGCGGGTAATGGAACAGGGTGAAGGTTTGGAGCAGGACACTGGGTTTTGAGGCCTAACTGGTCAAAACATGTATGACTTCTCTCATTCATTCATTCATACAGTTAATACTTACTGAGTATATATTGGGGGCCAGGCACTGTGCTGAGTGCTGGCCATCCCAGGATGAACATGGATAAGTTCGTGGAACTTATGTCCTAATGACAGGGTGGTGGGGAAAAGGGGAAGAAGGTCGTGGAAATTAACAAGTGTATGAACAAGATCATTTCAGATAGTGGTTCGTTATCCATTGCTGTGCAGCAAACCACCCGAAAACAAAGTGACTTAAAACCTCCATTGGTTTGGCCAGGATTCTGCAGTTTTGGCAGGGGTTGGTGGGGTCAGTGGCTCTGGGCTCCACGTGGCATCGCTGCCTCTCTCCCGGGGCTGGCATGCTGCTGCAGGCTGTTGGCCAGGCCACAGCTCTCCTCGGAGCTGGGATGGGCCTGTCACAGATGGGCCTAAGCTGGTGAGAAAGCACACCACGGTGCGTGGGGAGAGAACGGGAAGCCCCCGCAGGGCCCAGGTGGGGGAGGGGTGCAATCTGAGAAGGCAATCGCAAGACCTCTTTCTCATTCACAAAATGGGAGACCTCCCTGAGCCATTTGGAAGCTTCCTTCCAGCTAATCTTCCCAGAAGGGCACCAGGTCTTTGGTGGCTGTCTTTCTGGATTTGGGTCTCTTCTGCTGCACTTTCTCACCCGGAGGGCAATGACGAAGCAGTAGGCTTCCGGATGCTTAATGAGAGAAGACCCTCACTAATGAAGGGGTCCTTTGCATGTTCTCCAGGCTGTTTCGTGGTGGGCCCGGTCATCAAGTCCATGGGCACGCAAAGCATGTGAAAGGCAGGTGCCCAAGCAAAGGCTCTTTTGAGCAAAAAGAAGGCATACCAGTTATCAGAGAATTTCAGAAGATACAATTCCTCCAGTCCAGACAAGACCAACGTGTAAACCAAACCCCGCCGAGCGGGTGTTACCTCGGGGTAACTCAGTGGTCTGGGAGACCATTGGAATAGACGTTTTCTTTGCAATTTAATTAGATCAAGATGGTTGATATGCTCCTTAAGGAAGGAGCCGAGCATTGAAAATTATCCCAAAGATATTTTTCCCTGGGTATCTGATCTGTAAGGGTTAGCTGTGAACCTATCAAAATGTGTGATAAGGGAGCTTCATGTGTCATTTTAAACTAGTTCAAACCAGCCAGGCTGCTCCCTGCTCTGAGCTGCGGGCTATTAGCTGTCATCTAGCCTGGATGTGAGGCGGGCAGGTGGATAAGGAAGACATCATCTCGTTAGGAACTGCAGGAATGGGCAAGCAGGGTGCCTATCACCGTCCACATCTCCCAGGCAGGCTCAAGCTCCAGCACGAAGCACCATGGTAGATGGGCTTTTTCATTTCAATGACATTTTTTTGGAAAGGTTAGAATTTAATCCTCTCTCAGGATGGAGTTATTTCAGTTTCCACTGATCCTTCCGATAAATGAGACAGGGGTTTCATTTTTTTTTCTTGCTACGGCGGTATCTAATTTTATAAAAGCCTACAACAATGTAATAATTTATTGTAGCGACAGGACGGCTGCGTGTAATGACTCGTCTACTTCTATTAATTTTCTGAACGAATCTCTTCCCCTTACCACTGAGAAGCTGTGCATGCCTTTCTCTGTGGGTTTCATTAAGACCGTTTGAAGTCATGATGGCAAGATCATTACGATGTTTTTGAAAGATAGTGGGTTTCAAAGAGTTGTACTTACAAGACTTAAAAAGCTTCATCATCTTAATTCCTGTCCTCAGCTACTTTTTCGGAGCTATGATCTGGATGTGTGGTAATTGGTATCATTTTCCTTACAAGCTCACCCCTAGCCTTTATTGTTCTTATCACTGCTACCCCTCTTCTGAAGTGACAAGTGTAATAAGAAATTAAAAAATAAGTCAGAGCCTAACATCTTCTAAGGAATTCAAAGCCAGTGTAGAAATGGCGGTATCCATATGCACATACAAAATCAAGGTTATTATCCACATCCTTATAGAGGGGGGAAACTGAGGCAGATGATCTTTGTGAGAGGCAGTCTAGGCTAGATAACCATTTCGTAAGGTCACGCTATGGCCATGCCATGGGTAGGGCCGGTGTGGGCATAAAGTAGATATCAGTAGAAGAGTACGTAAAAATGTTTGCAAAATTGTCCCCAAAGGATGGGGATGAAGGAAAAAAGGGATCCATTCTGGGGTGCCTGGGTGGCTCCGTCATTAAGCATCTGCCTTCAGCCCAGGGTGTGATCCCAGGGTCCTGGGATCGAGCCCCACATTGGGGTCCCTGCTCCACTAGAAAGCCTGCTTCTTCCTCTCCCACTCCCCCTGCCTGTGTTCCCTCTCTCGCTGGCTGTCTCACTCTCTGTCAAATAAATAAATAAAATCTTAAAAAAAAAAAAAAAAAGATCCATTCTGAGCCTCAGAGGCCAGAGTAGGGCTTTCTGCTAAGATGGAGGACAGGAACTAAGATGGTGGCAGGTTGGGGCCAGGTATTTTGGGGTACAAGCAGATAATTCTCACAAATTCCTGAACTTGACCTTGATTTACAAAGAAGTGTTACATTTGAATTACAATCATTTCATCCTGTGACTGAAACTTCTAAAGCCTCCATTTTTCAGAGAAGTTAAGTCAGGAAACAAGAGGTCAATTAACTTGTCCAAGCTCATAAAGAAAGATCACAAATTAAGAAGCAAGTTGTGATATCCCGAGTCTCTGACTTAACCAGCAGAATCCTTCTGCCTATCCTGGTTAGTGCTAGAAAGGAAAAGGTGGTTGGTGTGATTGCGCAAACCAGGGGACCCTTCTGCCCTGATGGGCAATGTGGTTATCATATCCAGGTATTCTATAGAAAACACTTCATTGGTTGAGCCACATTTCAAACCCATTCAGGATACATTATTTTGTGGGTTTAGACTAGATCTGGGACTTTTGATTATGCTCCCTTAGCCAAGCATGTCTTCTTGATTTCTTAGAGGGGGGTGTGTGGTAATATTGGGGGGCAGACACTGTACAAGACATCAGCCTTTTGTAGAAAAACAATATTTTTGACAAAAAGCAAATGGACTAAAGATATCACAGGGCAATGTCCCCTTTCCTGCTCAGGAAATGTTTTAAAAATTGAAAGTTTCAGAACGCTGCAGAAAAATATAATTGAGGAAAAATGTCTCTCTACCGTGCAGACTTCTTTAAAATTGTCTCGTGCCCCTTTCTGACATACAAACTGTTGATGTTGCTAACTGCACTCTTCTCGGCCTGATGAACTGTTCTTCCCCCCAAACTCCCCTCCGAGGGGAGTAATTGTTTCGTGTGGATGAATGCTATAGCCGTCTTCTGCAGCGGCCCACATGCATGGAGCGGCTTTCATAACTGTCTTTTTGCAATCTGCTTTGAGAGCTTGCCCTCCCTAATCAGAAATCAGCCTTTGGTGCCGTGGTCTGGGATTGTCCCCTTCGACGTTGGTAGTCGTGTGCCTTTCTGTTTGGAGCCCTGGGAAGTTCCCTTACTCAAGATGATAGGATCTGGAAAGAATTTTTGAATGAGAGACGCAAAGGTACTGTGTTGTGCAGTGTTATTTTCACTTTTTAAAACACACACTCTCAGATGCACACACTGGACTGTTCTGGAAACACATGAGCTCGAGTCCCAGCCAACGTCTCTGCTGGTAGGAGTCCTTCTTACCCGAAAGGGACCGTTGGTTAATAGCTGTATTCATAGAAGTTAAAATTAAATTTCTGTGTGTTGATGTAAAGCCAGCTTTCCCCTCAGGGCTATTTATTTTAAAAATCGAAAATAGTAAGGGGTCCACAGCATATGCCGCAACGTGAGCGAATTGGGGTCTGTGCTCTCAGCAAAGCCTCCTTTGTGCTTGTCCCTGCGATGTAATGCCCTCCAGGAGAAACCTGGCAGCGTGTTCGCTTCCCCTTCCCCATGTGGCAAGCTCAGGCAGTTTGCAGGTTCGCCTACAAGAGCCGTTGTTCAAGATTTTTTACCTGGAGGCAAACGCTATCCTAAACAGAGCTGTCCTCGATGCATCGCCACCGGACGGTGGGGTGGGGGACCGAGCGGGCGTAGAAGACTCCAGCCCACGTGGGCAGTCACTTGTCCTTCAGGGTCCAAGTGTGGGATTGACGGTGTGCTTCCACATATTTGTTTTTCAAGTAAAAGGATTTTTTAAATTAAAAGTAAATATTAAAAAGCCAAAGGGAAGGAGGCCATCTCCATTAATGCCAGTAAATAAAGCCAAGAAATGGCACCTACACTTACAAATGCGAAGGCTTCCAGTCTAGCTGTTTAACGGGAAGAAGAGGGGGTTGAAGGCAGTGGTAACCGGGAGTTGAAGTGGTGAACAACAGAAGCAGAAGGCGTTTGTCTTCTCAGCTCCTTGGCTGGAGTAAAGGAGTAAGCAGGACTCCTTTAAGATGCCTTTGAACAAATCCCAAAGCCCTTCTAGTTAAAAGCCTAAGCAGTGCTGGGAAGGCAGGTGGGTCAGCATGGACCTTCCCTTTGCAACCCCAGCCAACCCCCCCCCCCCCCGCCCCAAGCCGCAGGACGCCTTTCAGGCTGGATTCGCCTTTGATTTCCACGCTTGCAATTTTTATTTTCACCCAGAAGAAACCTATCCAGCTAAGGAGAGGACTTGCTTGTCTCCCTTCTCAGAAGTGAGTCGCGCTGATTTCTCCCTTTTTGTTAGGGAAACAATGTAACAGACAAAGTATTGGCTACAGGCAGGATGAGAAGGAAACATTGATGAGCGAGTGTGCAGTGACTTCTCCAGTCCGTGAAAGGCATGTTTCGGCTATTCTTGAAGAGTGGGATCAAACTGGAACAGTCCTAGTAATAAGTAAATGCTACCTGCCTGTCGTTTGTGTGACTCAATTGCCCGAGAGTGGGGGGTTCTAGAGTATGGCCCGTGGTTTGTTGGCCATGTTTTATCCAGGACTCCTGACCCGGAAGGGAGGGCAGCAGCCCCTTGGCAGCTGGGTTTCCCCTTCCTTTGTGCCTCACTTGGGATCCGTGAGTCATCGGGGCATTGTACAGGGGAGCGGGACCTCCACTTCTTTGGGCAAATTGAACAGAGCTGGAGCTGTAAAAGCGGGACCATAAATCAGCTCTGTTACATGGCAAAGTTCTTGAAAGCACCTAAAAGCCCCACATGCATTCCTCCTAGTTAATAAGTCCCTGGCTTGGTGGAGGCCAAGTTAGACCCAGAAGATGGATATGCGAAACTCAGTCACCCAGGAAAAGCTAAGCCTCCCAAAGAAACCCAGCCAGCTTCAAAGGCCCCTTCTTCCTTCTCCTATACAATGCCTACCTGGCTGAATGCTTTGTATTAAAACGCAGCTGGGTCTTGCATGAATGCAGCCGTTAGAACACATTTGGTACAAACGATCGAAGGGGACTTTCTCTTAAAACCTTCTTTAAACCTTCCCTTGAAGTGTTATCTGGATTCCCTGGCACATGTTGGAAAGCTGGTGGCAGTCTCCTCTTCTCCAGGCTTGGAGGCCCTCGCGTTCTCTTGCTTGCTGGCTTTCTGTGACCCCCAAGTGTGTCGGTAGCAACTTGCTTCCGTCTTCGGCTGCCCAGGAGGGGTGAGACCCTGCAGGCTCTCACAGTAAATGAAACTCAAATAGATTCCTGTTGATGGAGTTTTGCTTTCCCTAGGAGAGGAGGTGTCCCAAGCCTCTGTATACAAGAAAGGAAAATTCAGCTCCAAAGCAAGTACATAATCCATTACATCTCTGGTGTGTGTGTGTGTGTGTGTGTGTGTGTGTGTGTGTGTGTGTGTGTGATTCTAGTTTCTTGGTCTTATCACATTTGTTGTGGGTTTACATATGAATCACAGGAATAAATTCCTTCCCTCTTCCTTTCAGAATGGACCCTTATGCACTAGATAAGTCCTGGCACACCGCACACCCTGCCAGCCCCCCAGTGCCATCCCTATCATGGGGGTACGCATTCAACAATAACTGAAGATCCACATGGATGTTTTTGGTTCTTCAGAAAAGCCAAACACCCGCGCTCCCCATCCGCAATGTATGTGTCCCATTTGAGAGAAAGCATTTACCTAGCGCGGTCCTGATTTAATGATAAAAAGGAAACGTGCACAGTAGTTTTACCTCCCATATGCCCGGCTCATCGTGTCCTTTTCACGGGAGCGATGTGCCTTCACTCAGCCTCCCACAGAAAGTGCCCTGCTCGGTTCTGTGCCATATGCCACACGCACGGCCATGTGGCAAAGGTCCTGCCGTGTCTCCAGTGGCGAGCCTGACGTTTCCACTTGTGCCACGCTCTGGCCAGCACGTACTGATGGTCTGGGCCACGGCCACGGCCACAGTGGGCTGTTCTCCGAGCTTTGTGCTTAACCTCAGAGCCAAGCGTCTTCTCCTCCTCTGTCACCCCTCATGTTCCATCACTCTCAAACCCACTCTGAAGAATCCAGCTTGGCTCACACAGGCATTCAGGAAAGGTTAGTTTCGCTAATAGAGGGATATTTAACCTGTGGTCCCCGGACCCTAGAAAGTCGACGAATGGCTTTTAGGGGTGCAACCCCCCGTTCAGAGCATATGCTCGGTTTTGTATGTTCCGAAGCTTGTTTTGGTGATGAGTGGGCTTGGTCCTCGGCGGATTCTAGGAGGACTCTGACCCAGTGAAAGTTCATTGCTATCACTCTGGCTGGTTTCCTGTGTCCAATTTCGTTCTCTTTCCAGTTCATCCTGTATGTGATATTAGTGTAATCTATCTAAAATCTACTTTAATGTCTTATCCCACAAGCCAAAGCCTGCCAAGACTCCCCTTGCCTACAGGACAATGCACACTCTTGTCCTCGCGGCCTTCCTCGTTCCCTCTCCCACAGTTCTCCGCACCTCTCCTTCCAGACTGTTCTACTTATCACCCCGACATGCCTGCTCTCATCCCTTCCCCACATTCTTGCATCAACTCCTTTCAAATCAGACTTTCTCATGATGACTTCCTCCCACTGACCAAGAGCCTCCCTCCCACCCCCAAGCTTGGACCATCCACACACACTCTGACCCCTAATCCGACCCTCCCTTATAATGTTATTTATTTCATAGAGTTGCGTTTGTATGTGTTTGTTTTGCCATCCACACTGGATTGTAAGTTTCTTGAAGACCAAGCTCCGTTCGCTCATTCATTTGTTCAGCAGATACTTTCCATATTTTCCGTATTCCGTGTTTTCTACGGTTAGGGCACTGAGCCTGGTGCTGGGCTTGGCCTCCACTGTCTCTGGGTCAGTTCTGTGTATAGAGAAGACACTCAGTGAACAATGAATGGATAAACGAATGAATGGATTTGGGTTAAAGCAAGCTATTTCAGGAGTGCTTGCGAACCTCTGAAAAGAAGGCACAGCTAGAGGGGCGCCTGCGTGGCTCCATCGGTGAAGCGTCTGCCTTAGGCTCAGGTCATGATTCCGGGGATCCTGGGATTGAGCCCCACATCGGGCTCCCTGCTCAGCGGGGAGTCTGCTTCTCCCTCTCCTTCTGCCTGCTGCTCCCCCTGCTTGTGCGTGCGCTCTCTCTCTCAAATAAATACAATCTTTTTTTTTAATCTACAAAAAAAAAAAAAAAAAAGAACGCACAGCTTGAGACTCTCTTTTCTCTGGAGCCAAAGCAGAACATCGAGGTGTGGTGATTCCTAAAACGTAACCTTCTGGAAGGGCTCAGAGAGTCCCAAGCAATAATTTCTTTCCACACCGAGGGAGACGGCTTTCTGCTGACTCTGCACGGCTGTGGCAGGTTCCTGGCTTTGCCGGCTCTCCTTGGCTTTCCTTTTCCCAGGAGGGCTGAGCGCGAGAGGGATCAAAGTCCATCTTTTCATCAGCGCTTGTAACCTACAGTGAGGAAAGAAAAAGAAAACACCAGTCCTTTATACCCACCAGAGCTTTCTAGCATTCTCGCCCCTCAGGGCCAGCAGCTAAACTAATATTTCTGACAGTGTGCCTTCCTGAAGAAACCCACCTGTGGACAGGGGGTGGGGGGCGGGGGGCGGGGGGGATCGGCGTCTATGCAGGTGGTGTCGAGTTCGCACACCTTCAGGTGGACTCAGGAACTGGGTGCTAGGGGCACACGGCTTTTAGAGGCTCTGAAAGCCCCTGAGTATTTGTCTTGGCCGGTTCCACGGGCACTTGAGTACCTGCCATGAGAGCTGGCCAGGCCCGCAGCTTAGTTTCCAAGGCCTTGAATCTTGGTTTGAGATGGATTCCGCCGCTCTGCTTCCTGCAAAGAATGGAGAATATAGCCCCTGAGACCTAGGAGCAGCTTAAGCTCCGTAAGCCACATCCCGGAGGCTCAGGGCCAGCCCCCCAAGGCCCAGCATTCTGTCCTCATTGCTACAAACCAGAGCACCCGTCCTGCTCAGAGGGCCCCAGCGGCTGCTGTTATTCTTTTCTGCCTCCTGCTCTCTCCTGCCAGTAAAAATAAGAGCGTGAAAGAGCTTTGATGCTGGACCTCCCTGAAGACGACGTGCCGTGTGCCTGCGGAGAGAGAGAGATGGTGCGTGTGCATTTCACCGGATCTTTTACACCTTAGGCTTCATTTCTCTTGACTTTTTTGCAGAAAGTCCCCTGCAGAGGTCCTGAGCAACTACCTTCAAAATAATAGAAGTAAAACACACTGCAACACTGTTTGCTTGGGACCAGCAACCGCATGTTCTGGAATGGGGCAAAAGTCACCTTTTACTCTTTATACAACGGACCCGCGCGGGGCGCCCGGGGGCACAGTTGGTTAAGCATCTGACTCTGGATTTCGGCTCAGGTCACGGTCTCAGGGCTGTGACCATGAGCCCCTCACCAGGCTCTGCGCTTAGTGGAGAACTGCTTGAGCTTCTGTCCCCACCCGCCCCTGCAACAGCCCCCCTGCCGCCCTGCCCATACTTGTGCATGTGCGTGTGCTCTCTCACCCTCTTTCTTTCTAAAATAAATAAATAATCTTTAGAAAAAATGGACCCAGGGCGCCTGGGTGGCTCAGTCGGTTCAGCATCCCATGCTTGGTTTCAGCTCAGGTCAGGATCTCAGGGTCCTGGGAGTCAGTCCTGCTTGGGGCTCCCTGCTCTCTCCCTCTGCCCCTCCCCCTTCTCACACTCTGTCTAAAATAAATAAATAAATCTTTAAAAAAAATGGACCCATGTGAAAATATGCTCAGGTACCTTTTGATTTTTGGGGGGTAAAATACATATACTCTAAAATTTGCCATCTTAACAGTTTTAAATGGGACAGTTCAATGGCATTTGGTGCATTCATGACCTTGTGCAGCCCTCATCACTATCTACTTCCAGAACATTTTTATCACCCCTAAAAGAAGCCTTGTCCCCATCAGAAGTCACCCCCACTCCTCCCTCCCACCCCCTGGCAACCACTACTCAGATTTCTGTCTCTTACAGATTTCCCTATTCTGCATATTTCATGTAAATGGAATCAGACAATTTGTGCCTGGCTTCCTTCACGCCGCATAATGTTCTAGGTTCATCCGTGAGGTGGCACGTATCAGAATAACCATCCTATGTCCTATTTTCTCCCCTTTGAACTTCCGTTCCCACCTACACTTTCACTCTGGTTCTAGACCTTCTGAGGTCATGACTCATCTAAACTTGATTCCTCCTAACTTGCTCCCCTCCAATCTGGCCAGCAACTCCCAAACCATTCCCAAGAGCTGCCTGCACCAGGATCCCCCAGAGGACTGATTAAAACTGCAACTTCCCGGCCCCGCTCCCCACCCCCACCCCTCCTAAGCTTCTCTCTCTGGGGATGGGGCGCGAATATCTACATTTCTTGCAAGCACCTGGTCTGTGATGTGCACCCGTGTGCACCACCGGGGCTGTGCCACGGGGCTAGTGCACGCCTCTCAAACACCATGGTCGAATTCCAATGGCTGGGCTTCATCCCCATCTATACCCCCGGAACCCCAGCTCAAATGCCACCTCGCCTCTGATCTGTAAGACTTTCCTCAACTCTGGGCTAGAAATCATCTCTCCTAGACTATGAGCAACCTGAAAGCAGGGTCCAGGTTTCTCTTGGTATCCCTTGAATAAAATTCATTCCCAGAACTCACTTACACACAGGTGCTATCCTATGTGCTTCTATTAATCACCACATTTAATCCTCACAGGATACGTGAACGCAAGGTCAACAGCTACCTTTCCAGGAAGCGCCAGGGTGTTTCTGCTTATGACAGATGGAGATTGAGCCCTCAGCCCAAGTCATGGAGCCATGCACGAGTAAGTAAAAAGAAAAAAAGAAAAAAAAAAAAGGCTCTCCTAAACTCACTGGTTACAAAAAAAAAAAAAGGCTACCCTAAACTCACTGGTAAGGAAAAAAGTGTCATGGTGCTGGTAGGATAACACTCATTTTAAAACAAGTATTAGTGGCTTCTAAGGAAGAGATGTGTCACGCTGAGCTGGGCTTTCAATCCCACGGGGGGCTTCCTTCTGTCCCCCAGCTTTGTGCTTCCCCCTGGGTGCCTGGCGAGCTCCTCTGAGCCTGAGGCTTCCTATGTGGGAGGTGTTCATCTTCCTTCACCTTCGCTTTCGGCCTCACTTGATTCACTTTTCTCAATCATCCTGTAGCCTAAGCACGGGGTATGAGCCATTTGCTGTAAGAAAAGCACCAGTTAATTCATGATGGAACTCCAGCAGCATGGCCTGTGGGACACGTGGCCCCTGTGGCTCCTGCCTGGTAGTCTAGGACAAGCCTTAGCCAAGAAAGTAAAGCTTGAAATGAAATCAAAACTTTCCTTACCACATAACCTAGCGATTCCACTCCTAGGTATACATTCAAAATACTTGAAAACAGGGACTTTAGATACTTAACTATCTGTGTTCACAGCAGTGCCATTAGTCACCAGCACCAAAAGGTGGAAACAACCCAGGTGTCCACCGACAGATCAATAGATAAACAGAATGTGGTACGGGCATACTGTGGAATATTCTTCAGCCTTATAAAGAATTATTGACACATGCTATAACATGGATTACTCTTGGAAACATCATGCTAGGTGAAATAAGCCAGACACAAAAGGACAAACATTATATGATCTCACTTACGTGAAATATCTGGAGTAGGCAGATTTGTAGAGACAGGGAACGGCCTGGGGTTTACCAGGGGTCATGAGAGGGTGGAATGGAGAGTTCTTGCCTAATGGGGACAGAGTTTCTGTTTAAGGTGTTGAAAAAGTTTTGGAAATAAACAGTGGGGATATTTGCACAACATTGGAAATGTAATTAATACCACTGAATTGTACATTTAAAAATGGTGAAAATGGTAAACTTGGTGTTATATTTTACCACAGTTAAAACAAAATCACAGCTTTCCTTTTCAACCACTATAATGAAATAAAGAACTGGGGGTTTGCCAGACTCTGTTGCGGAATCCTTGGGTTTTAGGTCCCTTTGAATAGGGTCTATTAGGAGCTCCCTGCTGTTGAGCACATAATCTGTTTAACCTCCTACTTCCCAGTCCCAGCTGCTGTGCTCTGGGCTGAAAAGGATTTCTGGCTTTTTCTGAACGGCCCCAAGGAGAGTGTGTCCCTGCTGAGAGTCAACCCCTGGCCAGCAGGCCTTCCCAGCAAGCCTCAACCAGCAGATAGGCCCTGGGGCACGTCCTGTTCTGGGACCAGACTCCTGGCGGGTGATCCTTCCATGGCCATTAACTGGAGTCCTCCTTCATTGTTAGAAATTCCCTGGTGACATTCCGCCTGTGTCCTCTCGGGGCTGACAGACTTTCCAACTATGAATCGAGTTGAATTCCATTGAATAAATGTCCAGATTCACCCCCCTCCTTGTGGCTATACCTACATTGGCTCTATAGACCAGGCATAGGAGGTCTCGCTAATTGCCAGGGAAGGAGGGCAGCGACCAGGAACAGGGACAAGGCCCATGATGGGGTTGATGGTTGTTCTCAAATACCACCATAGTCAGAGCATGTGGTTAATCGTCTCCCACCATCTTCAGTAGATGTGCATGTCATATTGATTTATAAGCAAAAATGTCTCCCATATCTATTAAATGCTCTGTCAAGAACTACATGCCTCCCCAAAGCCTCGTGTGCTCCAGGCTATTTGGAAAAACACTTAGCCCTTCTGAAAAGTCACTTACAGATATTTCATTTCATTTTAATTTTTATTATTAGTTTATCGAGCACATATGTAGTTTTATTATGTGCCCAATATGTTCCGAGCTCTCTACAAATATCACCTCATTCAAATCCTCCTAACGGTCCTACAAGGAAGGTTCTTACCTGTTATTATGTTCATTTTACAGATGAGAAGACTGAGGCACAGACTGCTAGGACATTTCCTAAGGGGGGCAGGCAAGAGACTAAACAACCCACCATTCACATGCAGGGTCAACACCCATGTCTGCCTGTTCGTAATGCTTCTAGAAGGCCCAGCACGGTCCGCTAAAGGGCAGGGCAAGAACAGGAAGCCTGGCTGCCTGCCTCTATTTCCCTTCCCCTCTCTTGTCAACCTGCTCTCCTTGGCTGCTGGTGATGATGAGGTTGTGGGATATCGGTGAGGTGAGGTGGGGTGGAGTCCGGAGCCAACAAACGAGAAAGAATTCTTGAGATGTCTTTGGTCCAACATGGTGGTTTATTAAAGCAGGGGGACAGGACCCGTGGGCAGAAAGAGCTGAACCGGGGTCACGATGAGTGGCCCATTATATACCCTCAAGTTGGGAGGGGGTTAGGGATAGCGTAAGTCTCTAAGGAATTTTGGAAGCAAGGTTTCCAGGACCTTGAGGGGGCTAGCTGTTGTTGGGAAAAGGTCATTTATTACCGTCTAAAAAAACCTGAGTCATGAGACCCTTCAGATGTGTATCGGTGGGTCATGTGTTTGGGGATGATTGCCAACACGTATCTTGGGGGGTTTAGAGATAAAGGAAGTTTCCAAAGGAATTTTTTATGTTAAAGTAGACTTACAGGAACCTGGGGGAGGGGGTCAGGCTAGGACTGCCTTTTGCCCTTAGCGAAGTATTCACATCGAGGCAGCTGAGTCCCTGGAGGAATGTCACTCTGCCTGTTTCCGGGACTTGTCAATGGGCTGTAGGTAGTAAGGAAATTTAATAATTTTTCTTCTGCCTTTGTTTCCCACAGTGAAACTGAGGGAAAGAGGGAGGGGTCAATGTCTTTTTCCACCTGCCTTCAAGGCTCTTGTCAGGAATCAAGGGCAGATGGGAGGCCAGAGTTTCCTGAACACGCCCAGCCTTAGTGCCTTAAACATAAGTGAGGCCATTTTAAGAGCAGTGCTGAAATTCCTGGCAATACAGCCACTGTGGAAAGCCAATTCAAGAGGTGACTAAAATGCCATTGTTTAAACCTGAATGAGGGCTGTGAATTGTCCCCATGGCGGCTTCCTGGTTTTGATGGTGCGCGTTAGTGATGCAAGATGTTATCATGGGGGGAAACTGGGTGAAGGGTGCACAGGCCCCCTCTGCGCTATTTTTGCAACTTCCTGTGTATCCATAATTATTTCAAACTAAAAAAAGGTTTTAAAAATGCCATTGTTTGCGACGCCAGGGAACTGTAGCCCCTTCTTCAGCTGCGCTGTGTTTCTCTGTGCTTCTGAGCTTCCTGCCAGCTGACTTCTGCGATGGGACAATTGTCAGCCTCAGGGCCATGCTGGCCTCTGGAGCTGGGACATTTTTTTTAATGTTTTTTTGGGTTTTTTTTAATTATAATAATATTTTTTTATTATATTATGCTAGTCACCATACAGTACATCCCTGGTTTCTGATGTAAAGTTCGATGATTCATTAGTTGCGTATAACACCCAGTGCACCATGCAATATGTGCCCTCCTTACTACCCATCACCGGTCTATCCCATTCCCCCACCCCCCTCCCTCTGAAGCCCTCAGTTTGTTTCTCATAGTCCATAGTCTCTCATGCTTCATTCCCCCTTCTGATTACCCCCCCTTTCTTTATCCCTTTCTTCCCCTACCGATCTTCCTAGTTCTTATGTTCCATAGATGAGAGAAATCATATGATAGTTGTCTTTCTCTGCTTGACTTATTTCACTTAGCATTATCTCCTCCAGTGCCGTCCATGTTGCAGCAAATGTTGCGTACTCGTTCTTTCTGATGGCTGAGTAATATTCCATTGTACATATGGACCACATCTTCTCAATCTAGTCATCTGTTGAAGGGCATCTTGGCTCCTTCCACGATTTAGCTATTGTGGACACTGCTGCTATGAACATCGGGGTGCATATGGCCCTTCTCTTCACTACGTCTGTATCTTTGGGGTAAATACCCAGTAGTGCAATGGCTGGATCATAGGAAAGGGTTGGGGGGGGCATTTTTAAAGCTCTTTCGGAGCTGGGACATGTTAAGCTGCTCCCTTGGGTGCCACCAGGGGCCTGCGTTACTTGCCCATAAATCTTGGGTACCTTCAGCCCAGAGATTCCCAGCCTCCCGCCCCAGCTTCTCAGGGGTCCGCCGTTCTCGTCCCCTGTTGGGCACTTCCCGTAAGCTGTGTCATTCGGTTCTCTCCACAGCGAGGAAGGATTTTGACCCCATGGAAGAGCAGGTGTCTGGGGGGGAGGGGCAGGGACACCCCAGATGGAGGGCACCCCAGAAGCCAAGATGCAGGGGGCAGTGGGAACAGCAGAGGCACCCTGGGGTCGGACCATCATGCGGCGAGCCAGGGGGTCGTGGAGACATTCTGAGATCCGGGGTTCACGGGGTTCCTGGCAAATATGGAAATGAGATTCTCGGCTGCAGTGAAACAGTCCGGGCTTTCTCCAGGCTCCAGACACATGGGGCTGTCATCTCGCACGGGTTCTGCAAGGCGTGCGAAGTACCTTCTCCTCTGTCTGTGTCCGGGCTTCTGGGGTCTACCCTGCAGCCTCGACTCCCCCAGACTCCGCTCTCTCTGCATCCTGGCATTTGGGGCCGTGGCCTCTTCGAGGGGAGGCAAAACACGACGGGACATTGTGGCCGCAACCGTGAAGTCCCCAAGCCCGCGGCGGGGCCCATCCCTGTGCATTAGATCTGGGCTAGATCGCCTCGGGGTTTGGAGGTGCTTCAGGAAATCTGAAATGCAAGGCCATGGATTAGGAGGTGCCGGGTTCACTTCTGGGCCATCTTCTCTCTCGTCCTCACTCAGATTCAGCTTCAGCATCCAGGAAACAAGCCTGACATCCCAAGCTCTACGGCTGCACCCCCCACACCCCATCCTGTTGTCCTGAGGAGCCAAAGGACCATGGGGTCCCCTCCCCCACCCTTCTTCCCCTCAGAGCCTGTTTCTGTCTGTGGATCGAATAAAGAGAAGGATCCTCCCTCCACCCCATGTCCAGCCCGGGCTGTTTTTTTGTGATCCGCCCCCCCCAAGATGGCCAGGCAGCTTTTCACAGGCTGTTCCGGAATTTTGGCCTCCAGTCGGAGCCGACTGCTTCTCCCGTGGCTGGCCGCGTTGGATCATCAAGGTTGGCACCTTAATTTTCTCCCTAAGAGGCTCCTGCCATAAGCTCCCTGAGCAGGACTGCAGGGCTCCCAGGAGTCGGACGCCCGTCCTGCATCCCGGCTTCCCACCATCAGGCACCGCGGGCCTTGTTCTAACTAACAAGCCCCCGAGGCCCCGTAGACCCAGGCTGCTGGAGGGCCAGCCAGGTCCCCAGTGTGACGCAGCCTCCAGCTCCAGGGAGTTGAGCGGAAGGAAAAGCAGGATCGCAGCTCAACCGCACTCAGGTGCTGAAAGAAGGGGCGCCCGGTGGCTCAGTCCGTTGAGCGTCCCACTCTTGGTTTCTGCTCAGGTCATGATCTCGGGGTCCAGGGATTGAGCCCCGCCTTGGACTCCCCACTCAGCAGGGAGTCTGCTTGTCTCCTCTCCCTCTGCCCCTCCTCCTGCTGGCTTGCTCGCTCTCTCCAAAATAAATAAATAAATCTTTAAAAAAAAGAAGTGGTGAAAGAAAAGGAAGTCGCCACACTGTATTTTATGTTGCGATGGTGCAGATGACATCACAGGCGGACGGGGGCTCTGGCCTGACGTCACGTCCAGTAGTATCAGCACCAGGCTAGTAAGCCTCGCTAATATTTCCGTGCCGCCCCTGTCTTGAGTGCTCGTCACCTGGTAGCTCAGCTAATCTTCATAACAGCCCCATTGTATGGACGGAAACAGATTTAACACTAGGGGACTTGAACCTATATGGTCTGGCTTCAGGGTCCTTGCTATGAACCACTAAGCAGCAGCTAATAATAATAATAATAATAATTTTCTTCCTTGGAACACAGGCTGCCAGTTTGACAGTCCTGCCAGGGGGCATCCCTCCTTGCCCCTGTGAGGGCCATCTTCCGCTCGGAGGGGACTCTGCCAACCCTCCTGTAAACTGTCACTAATACATACCTTGAGCAGCCGGTTTTTGGCGTTAAGGAATGTAAATGGTGCCCAGGCATCTCTCGAGCGCCCCAACATGCCATTAACAAAATCAGCAGCCAGTTTTCTTTCTCGGGGCTCGACCGTGTGCCGGGCAGTTTGGCTCAGCACATCAAACGCATTATTTCCTTTGATTCACGCTGTCAGGTCAGTTGCACCTGCTTTACAGATGAGAAGACCAAGGCACAGAGGGGTCAAGCAAGTCATCTGGGTTCACACAGCAATGGGCAGGACTTGAACCCAGGCTGCACCTTTCGCACTGGCCAACCTCCCGCATGGGTACACAAGCACTTCTCAAGCTGGTGGCATCAGAGTAGCCCTGGAATACGGGCGTGGTGAGGAACTCAACCAAGAACTTCCTGACTTCTCCATGGTCATGGTCACCCTTGGCAGTAATGTTCATCAGAGGGGCAGTTTTAACGTCCGTCAGCGATAGTAAAAACTATTCCATTAAGGATGGTGAGGGGCCCCTTTGCTCAGGACTCAGCTTTGCCTTCCTTCTCTTAGACTTGTTTTGGTAGGAGCAGCCCAGGAGCTTGGCTGTCCTGTAAAAGTCAAAGAAACACCTACAAAAGGGGGGTGTTTCCCCCTCCAGCCCCTCCGGCACTCTGGTGTCCTTCCAAAGCAGCCTATGAATCCCTAGCTTCTCCCGGCAGCCAGCTTGGGAAGGGAAGCTCCCCTGGCCCCTTCTGGGAGGAGTCCAACCACAGCAGCACTCAGAGAGGAGGAAGAGAACCTTCTGCACCTGCCCTGCCTTTGGCTGAGGCCTGGAAGACTTTCCAACCCCACCCAAGTTACATGATGATTCAAGGCTACACCCGGTTCAGGGCACGTCCCAGGACGGAGGGGCTGTTTCCACCAGGAGCTCCTGGCATGCTGGGACAACCTGGGAGCCTGAAGACAGGTGACCTCAGCTACGGGCCTCAGATCTGTCAGTTTCTGGTGCCACTTCTCTCCCTTTCATAGGGAAGGTGTGTCTTACCTCACTGGCTCACCCCAGGCTGGTATCCGCCACAGGGAGATTGCCAGAAGCTTTCCTCTCTCTCTCTCCTCATGCTCCCCAGCTGAGCACCCAGCTCGCTCTGATCTACCCCTGGACTGGAATGGGGAAATGGCATCAGGAGTCTGTTCCCCACCCAAGCAGAGCAGTGCCCCATGCCTGCCCTGCTGGCCGCGTTCTATGTCTGTCTTAAAACAATTTCTGTAGCAAATTACGGCTCGTGGCTCAACTCCAAGAAAGCAGCAAGGGCGGGCAGTCAGTATGCCTGCCGTCACATGCAGGCTGGTAAAGGCACTCTTGCCCTCAAAGTTGTCAAAAGTGTGTATGTGAAGAGAGAGGGAAGGTGAAGGGGAATAAACGCAATAGAGAGATGATTTGCATAGAATATTTCCTCTCTCCCAAATATGCACCTTCAGGAGGAATTTTCTAGAAAACGAGGCCAGGGTTGTTTCCCCCCTAGGATATACAGGGAAGAGCTAAGAGAGTGAACAAGTTGTCAGGCTCAGTCATGCGGGCAAAGGTGGTTCCTTGGTCAAGCTGGCTCTGGAAGCCTCCAGGAGCCATTTCTAACACTGGTGAATCAGGGATATAGAAACCCCAAGGCCTTCCTGCCTGGTCCCCACCTTCTCTCTCACTATCCTGGGTTGGAACCACGCTGAACCCCTTTCTAGTAACCCCAGGCCTGTTCTTTCCCACTTCCATGCCTTTGCTCATGCTGTTCCCTCCCCCTGGATAGCCTTCCTTTTGTCTCCGATGCGCCCACATTATCTGTGCCTCGGGTCCCAGCTACCGGCCACCCCCTCCTCTCGGCCAGCTCCCACATTGCTCAGGGAATGAGCAGATCTCAATGGGAAGTGGACAGGGGACCGATCAGACACTACCGATGTGGAGAGCCATGGGGGACCGTGCTAAGTGCCTCTCGTTTTGTTCCGGGAAGCAACGAGCCCAGCTGAAAAACCTACCATCCCAGCTCCCTTGCAGCTAGGGGACCGTGTGTCCCAGTTCTGACCGGAAGATGTAAACAGAAGTTGGAGTGGCCTTTGGGGACACTGCTTGAATGGGAACAGGACCAAAACGTGGCAACCCCAAGGATCCAAGTCCCATACTAGGGATGGCCGAAGATGAGGCGGAAGGAGCCTGGGTCCCTGCGGGCTCTGTGCGGAAACCCTCCCTACCCTGGAGAAGTTCTGTGCGACAGATCCAGGTTGTGTGAGGCTTGAGGCCTTTCCAGTGTGGGGGGGGGCCTTCTTTGAGAAAAAGAATATAAAATATGAAATCATATGGCTAAAACGTGGGAGGAGTCCAAAAGTTTGACGGGACCTCTGCCAGAACTCCTATTTCTGTGCTTCTTTAACATGGAAAAAAGGAACTCTTAGTTTGTTTATGCCACGGCGCTCTGAATGCTGTGACTCGGAGCAGAACAGCATTCCTGACACCCCCGTGTTATCGGGAGCATTACCAAGTACGGGCCACGCCGTCTGCTCAGAACAAGGTCCTGAGCCCGGCTGCCGGCTCACAGCGCCTAAGACCCGTCTGTGGCCCTTGCTGGGGGTTGAGCTGTGTTCCATGATTTAATGCAGAGAATTCATAACCCCCAGGAGCTCAGAATGTGACCTTGTTTGGATAAGGTCTTTAGAAAGGTAATCCAGTTAAGAGGAGGTCATTAGGGTGGGTCCTAATCCAATGTGGCTGGTGTCCTTATAAAGGGGGCAATTTGGACGAGGAGCTTGGCACAGAGGAGAGACAACGTGAAGGCATGGGAGGATGATGCCATCTACACACCAAGGAACGAGGCTTCCGAAGGAACCAACCCAATCGACACCTTGGTCTCGGACTTCCAGCCTCCAGAAGTATGGGATGGTCATTTTGGTTGGGTAAGCCCCCGCCCCTGCCTCGCTTGTGGGACTTTGTCACGGCAGCCCGGAGACCCAGGCACCAGCCGGAGCGTCTGATCCAATGGTCTGGGGCCAGTCAGAGCCGGTCATGTTTTAAAAGGCCCTGGGGTGGTCTAATGGGCGGCCACGGATGTAGGGGACTGAAGAGTCAGAGAGGAGGTGAAGTTCACGGGGGCCCTGAAGAGTGACTAGCTGAGCGGACGCAAACAGGGGAGGTGCTCAGGCAGGGAAACCTGGCCGTGTGGCCACGTCAGAGGGGACAGGGCAGGGGGCCGGAGGTGAGGGCAGAAGGGTGGCCCAGGCCAGGTGAGTAGGGCCTCAGGTGGCATGTGGGGCGATTTCCTCAGCAGCAGGGAACCAGTCCCATCTGCAGACTGAGGCCAGCTGGGATCAGAGCTGCTCTTCAGAAAGGCAGCGCTCAGTACTTTCCCCGGGTGCTCGTGACCAGGTGCGAACTCGTCAGCACCTCGACAGTGGCCGTGCACAGGCTGGGCCCCTAGGACGGTGATGGAGGCATCGGTGAACACTCCCCGGCTGGAATCAGTGGGCTTTCCTTTCACCGAATGCCCTTCCCCCTCGTCCTCCGGGCAAACTCCTACAGCACCTTCAACACCCAGGACCCGCCGCCTCTCCTGGACAGCCCACCCTGTCCTCCTTTGGAGGCCGCCGCCGTCACCTCTTCCAGCACCTTCCATGCTGCATTGCCAAGGTTTGTGTTTCGCCCCCTCCTCACTGGTCTGTGGGTCCCTTAAGAATAACGACTCTGTCTCCTCTGTCATTTCTTCCAAAACGCTGACCCAGCCGTTGCCATCTGCCGGATCCTGGATCCGGAGCACGACTTGCTCCATAGATAGCGGCTGAACGGATGGAGCAGGAAAAAGACTCTTGAGGAAGCTGAAGCTGAAGGAGCGATCTTGCACCGTGTCGGCTTGCAGGTCCATGAGGATTTGGATGGCCCCGTGTATGGTGTGAGTTCAGTTCACCACTTAAAACTCTCCGGGCTGTTTGCTTATCTATAAAGCAAGAGCCAGAATCAGCAATAGGTGTAAATCTCTTCGAGGAAAATACCCTAAATTGTCTTCTGTCTGCATTTAAATTTCTTCCCTGGGGCAAGTGTCCTAGGAAACCTGGGCATTTGGTCATTTTTCAGTTCGTGTGTTCTGTGCAGGGACAACCTGACTGGCTCCTCCCACCTCGAGGCTACAGGTGCGGGTGCAATGTGGACAAGCCGGACCAGCCGATGGCAGATCCCCCTGTCCCTGTCCTAGCTGACTGTCCCCCTCTCCCGCACTGCACGCTTTCCTCCTGTCCATGGCTTGCTGGGTGAAAGTTCGGCTCCCCCTGCAGCCCTGAGCTTTCTCGGCTGAAACCATGGATGCATTAAAGAGATAGAGAAGAAGAAAGGAAAGCCCAGGGCGTGACTTGCTGAGACCCGAAGGAAGGCGGTCTGAGCATCCTCTGAGCGAGTCCTAGGACTTCACTCCCTGAGCCGCGGTCTGCTCAGGCGCTGGAGGCCCCGGGAGGCAGATGACGGTCCTCTTGCAGAGCGGCCAGCTTCAGAGGGAAAGGCTCAGCTTCCTTCTGAGAGAAAACCAGGTGTTCCCGGGGGAATTCTGCCGTTTGGGAATGATAAATGCCTCCTTGGCAGGTCTGCTGCAGAGGGGAGTGGCTCTTGTAGCAGAAGAGTCATAAGTACTAGATGTTTCTCTGAACCCATCCCATGGGTTACAGGAACAAGCTTTTATTAAAGATCACGTTGACGTTGCTATTTGGCCTGTACTTCTTTGGGCTGGCCCTGAGCCGCCAGGCTGCTGGACACTGAGGCAGCCCAAGCAACCCACTGTCTGTTTTGCAGTGGGCCTTTCTTGCCCTGAGGTGGACAGACAGCAGCATTGAGAGACCCACAGATGCCTTTTTCTGGAAGATGCCATTCTAAATGTTTGGACAACTCGAAATAGCGGATCATGCTTTGACTGCCTTCAAAGTATGCACGGGTGGGGGTGCCTGGGTGGGTTCATCGGTTAAGTGGCCAGTTCTTGATTTTGGTTCAGGTCATGGTCTCAGGGTCCTGGGAGCGAGCCCCACGTTGGGCTCTGCACCGAGCAGGGAGTCTGCTTGAGGATTCTCTCTCTCTCCTCCCTCTGCCCCTTGTCCCACTCATTCTCTCTCTCTCTCTCTCTCTCTCTGTCTCTCAAATAAATGAATAAACCTTAAAAAAAGAAGTTGTGCATGGGTGAACGGGCTATTTTCGGGCAGGATGAGATGTGTGTCAGTAAGCAAGGGCATGCAGAGTGAGGGAGACGGTGGGGTGAGTGGGCCCAGGTTTGCCCCCTCCGTGGGGACAAGAAGGAGTCTTGAAATTGGACATTGGTGCTCCTCCCGGGTTTCTTCAGCAACAAGCAAGGACCACGGGCCAGTGTAAGGCCTGCTCCTTAGAACCGTCGTGGGCCCTTGGCTCGCCCCGCGGGTCATTATGCAAACACCACTGTCTTGGAGGGCTGCTGCATCGGGGGGAGATGCTAGAAACTTTGGGCAAACTGAAGGTAATGCTCTCACCTGTCCCTGCTCCTTTGAGCAGCCAGGTGGGAGCCGACTCCTGGCAGTTTCTTTGAAACAATGACCTTTTGGTTTATTCAACCAATGCTTGCCATGGGCCCCCTTAGAATGGGGCTAGGGTATGGCCACCCTCAAGGGGCGACCATCTCGTCGGAGACCCGGGCCGTGTGGCCCTTCAGCAGCAGGCTCTGCCTCTCTCGTCCCTCTCCCCTTGTCCCCCCACCAAATCTCACCTCCAGTCTGTGCCCAGCTCCCTTGCTCAACCTTTCTAGGGTTCCTCAATCCTGCATCCAGGGTTTCAAAGACCTGTAGAATCCCGCCCCACAGCCTTTCTGACGTTGATCCCTCTGGGAGAATGGCTGCCTCCTGGAGCTCCAGATGACCCAGAAGCTCTGTTCCCCCCAGGGGAGCTCTGCGCTCCCAGTCTGGGATCCTCTCCGCCTGGCAACTCGCCCACACCTTCAGCCCACCGCAACCTGGGAGCTCCCAACGCAAGGCCTTATCCAAATTCCACTTCACCCTGATTCCCAAATGGAGCCATGCCTCCCTCTCCTCCCCTGCATGGCTCGGGCACCTCCCACATCTAATTCTCCTAGGCTGCTTCACACAGTAGTATTTCAGATCTCTTAATATTGAGCCCCATTATGTAAGGCTCTGGTTCTCAATCTGACTGCATGTTGGAACCCTGTGGAGGGCTTTGCAGGAACACTGAGGTCTGGGGTCATACACCTAGACATTCTGACATCATCCGTCTGTACAGCCAAGTGGGGAGTTTTAAGAACTCAGCACGTGATCTAATATGCAACAATGTTTTGAGACCATCTTTATATCCTCAGTGGTACCCTATTTATTGGATTTGATGGAATTATTGGAACTTGGAGGTAAAGTTAGTACAGAAGCCTATAGACCAGCACGGATCAATGGAAATATAACGTGAGCCACAAATATGAGCCACGTATGTAACTTCCAGTTTTCTAGTGACCACACTCAAAGTAAAAACACAGTGAAGTTAATGTTTGTCTTTTATTTAAACCATGTATGCAAATAGTATTGTTTCTATAGGTAATCAATACAAAAATCATTAATGAGATACGGTACTTTTTTTTTCTTAATACTAGCTCTTTGAAATCATGAGTGTATTTTATACTTTCGGTGCATCTCAACTGGGATGAGCTCCATAGCCATGCGTGGCTGGTGGCGCCATCTTGGTAGGTAGTTGTGGTCTGTAGGCCGATGAAGTCATGAGGTTGCTGTGCGGAGCTCGCCTGGAGAGCACCTGCGTGCTGTGCTGGCAGAAGGAGAGGTGGTTTCTGCAGCTGTGATGAGAGCGATCTGACACTCCTGGCCCTGAGCACACCCCCTCTTTCTAGTTAAATCACTGTATCTTCTTATCTTGCTCCTCTCTCCTCCCCTCGCACCCCCACCATCTGGATCACACATCCAAAACAAATTTCCTCCCATCCTCAGCGTCCTGTGCGCCAGCTGTCCAGCACCCAGCTGTGGACCTGCTGCTGTTTCCTGTCCCCGTTGCTCTTTGAGAGCTGGCTGCCAGTCCCAGTGGGAGAGAGGCGTGGGAGGGTGTGGGCACCTGGCCTGGCGGTCTAGGAGAGGTCCGGGAGACAGTGGGGAGTGTGTTCTCTCCCACTTGCTCCCCTTCGCTTCCTCTTGCTTTCTTCTGGGGTCAGCTGCTGCAGCCACTGACCGTGCTCCCACCCCCTGGGGCCTTAAGGGCCCTCCCCAGCCTTTAAGAAGCCCCCATAGCAGAGCAGGTCTCCAGGTGAGAATCACCTGGCTATTTGCCAACCTCTCCAGGGGCAACCCCTGGACAGGACATTTGGATGCCAAAACGTGCAGAGCCAGCAAGAACAGGACTATTATTAGGCCTTTCTCCCCACCATCCCGGTTACCAGCCACATGACTTGGCCCTTTGATGTCACAGTAGGAGCTGGGGTCCAGCTCTCCGCGACATGAATGTGGTATTTCTGCAAATACTTTCCCACTGGCACATACTATCACTGCTCTCAGTGATTATCTTTTATTTCCAAAGGCAATTAATCTTCTTTGTCGTCTTTTTTTTTTTTTTTCCTGCATGTGGCCAGTCCTCATCTTCGTTGCTGTTTCAAATCTGTGAATCGTTCGGGAGCATGTGGTAAATTGGCTTTTATGCTCTGTTTTTGCTGAAAGCTGAGGCGGCAGGAATGGCTAATGAGAAATATATATTTTTAAAAGTGCTCGAATTCTGAGGCATGTAGCAGGGGGTTTCACACGGAAACGTGCAGAGATTAATTGTCAATGACCCAGTTCTGTGGCAGTGTAGAGTGCTTCGACCCCACCGGCCCTGCAGCTCCAACATCAGGGATTGATGGAGCCGTAACTGGGCAGCACCTGCCAGGCTCCCGAGGGGGTGCTGCAGGGACAGACAACGCAGCCCCTCTAGTTGAGGAGCTAAGATGTACTGTGCAGGTCGAGAGAGGTCGCAAGTTCACGTACACTAAACGGAAGAGCACAAAGGCAACACTACAGACCTGACCCTGGGGGGCCAGACAGGGAGGAGTGATCAGGGAGGCTCCCCGAGGAGGTGGGCTCAGGCTGAACAAAAGGATAGGCTGCTTGTAGCCACAGAGGCCAGGGAGGGCATCCAGTAAGTCCCATAGTTGGTTCTGCCTGAGTCTAGGGGGGTGTCAAGCTTTAAGATGCTTGAAGGTTGGAAGATGCTCCATTTCATAGAAGAAGTGGTGATTCCAAAAGTCAAGAACATTAGGTCCTGGGGCGCCTGGGTGGCACAGCGGTTAGGCGTCTGCCTTCGGCTCAGGGCGTGATCCTGGCGTTATGGGATTGAGCCCCACATCAGGCTCTTCCGCTATGAGCCTGCTTCTTCCTCTCCCACTCCCCCTGCTTGTGTTCCCTCTCTCGCTGGCTGTCTCTCTCTCTGTCGAATGAATAAATAAAATCTTAAAAAAAAAAAAAAGAACATTAGGTCCTCTTTTTAGCTCTGCTACTGATAACCTCTGACTTTGGTGGTCACATAACCACCTCTGGACCTCTTCTAGGACTGAGGGTTCCTTTCACTGCTTTTTCCTTGACCTGCTGTTCAGGAAAGATCAGAAATTGACCATTCACCCGTGATTCACTCATCTAAACATCTGTCCGCCTGTCTATCCATCCATCTCTCCATAGATACATCTTTCCAGCCAATCATACACCTGTCTGTCCATCCATCTGCCCATCCACTACCCATTCACCCGTCCAAACATCCATGCATTCACCTAGCCACCCATCTACCCATCCATCTATCCATAAACCAATCCACGCACCCATCTACCCGTCCACCTACCCATCCATTTATCAGCTGTGTGTTTGTTCGTTCATCCAGTCCTTGTTCTCTGAAGGCCTATGCGGTCACATACACTCTACGAGGTGCTAAGAAATGCAGAGCCAAAATGCACAGTTCTCAAGTCAAGAAGGGTAAGGATGCACGTACAGATGACCGAGTTCCTGCCATCAGACAGGGTAAGTAAAGGACTGCCAGCTTAGAGGAAGAAAAGGACCCTGAGGGAGAAATAACAGTGTGGGTTCACCTCTCCCTGAGCACTGACCTCATGGGAGTATGATTATCTGGTTAGAGTCCAAGCTCTTGAACCAGGACACCATGGTTTCAGTGCCACCCTCTGACCTAGACAGAGGGCTCTCTGTTCAATTGCCCTGCTCTGGTTCTCCTTCAACTCTCCCGTCTCCCCAGGGACATGCTCACCCGGAGCCCATGCCTCCTCTTCTCTTTCGAGTCATGCCACAGATGGCTAATGCCACCAAAAACCAAGGCCAGAAGTCTTGGTGCGCATGGACCCGAGGAGGCCTCCTCCCTGTCCCACATCACAGGTGTACGCATCCCTGAGCCCGAGTGGTGGTCCAAGGACAGCCATTTGTGGGGTTCAGATGAAACTTGGAAGTGCAGACTGGGGTGTCCACTTGGATGCATACGAGGCCCCTAATGATGTGGGACAGAGTCCAGATGGCCAGAGAAAGGGGGGCAGGCTATAGACCAGGGACAGGAGGCTGCTCTTCCCAAGTTATGGATTCCAGCACAGAACCCCAAGGAGTCCAAGAATTCTACATTGGACACTGGACCTTCCAGTTGTTTTGAAGGTACATTTGTCAAGTAGGAGGAGAGAACATATTTTAATGAGTGGTTTTTATAAAAATAGACTTTAGATCTTTAGACCTATGGCCCATGCGCCTCCTTGAATGCTCTTGCCTGGGTCGTGTAAATGTTAGGGACAGGACTCCATGTCTTTCCGTGGCTGAATGATAAGTCCCCAAGCACACGTGACAAATAAATGTAGTACGCGGTTCTGGACAGGATTCTGAACTAGAGGAAAAAATGCCGTAGGAGATGTGATTGGGACAATGGACAAAACTGGCGTTTGGACTGTAGATGAAAGTATTTTTTCAATGTGAAGTTCTAGAATTTGGGAGCTCTGCTGTGGTTGCCTGAAGGAATGTCCTTGTTTTTAGGGATCACACGCAG
The DNA here is from genome assembly GCF_024610735.1 of Ursus americanus. Taxonomy (NCBI): domain Eukaryota; kingdom Metazoa; phylum Chordata; class Mammalia; order Carnivora; family Ursidae; genus Ursus; species Ursus americanus. The sequence goes on from NC_142132.1 coordinate 9,999,815, forward strand.
AAGTCTAAGGGGCAAAGGGGCACAATGTCTGCAGTCTTTATCCAATGATCCAGAAAAAAAAAAAAGTGAGCGAACACACAAAGAAAACATTAGGAACTGGTATACGGGTATACGGAGATCCTCTGTAGCGCTCCTGCGGCTTTTCTTTCAACTGTCAGCTTGAAATTATTTCAAAATAATAAATTTGGGCAGAGTAAGCAGTGTTTGCTGGAGTGACAGCTGGTCCTTGAGCCGGGCTCTGGTTTCTTGCCTCGTAGCTGCTCAAGAAATACCGGTTAAGTTGAATTGACATAACAGAGTTGGGGGTCAGGAAGAGGGACTGGTTGGGGAGGAGGTGGTATGAGGCCAAAGAGAAGATCTCTGGGACCTTCTAGAGGGCGTGGTTTATAAAGCAGCCCCCACCCCATCCTCTGCTCCGTGGGGCTTCTCAGGACCAAGATGCTATATGCTGCACACGTGGGAGGCCCTGGTTCCCACGGGCTCAGGGTGCCTCTGCCTTATCCAGAAAGACCTGGACCAGTACGCCCTTCAGAGCAAGGACATGAGAGTGGGAGAGTTTTAACGGTGCTCTTTGGACGGAGTCACTCGACTGAATCAGACAGACAGGGGTAGCATTGTTTACCGTGACAGCACTCTTCCCCTGGAAAGAAGTTTCTCCCAGACAGCCAGGGAAGGGGGGCGAGTACCTGCATTCCCCGACAGACAGCATCACTCTGGAAATACCACAAAGATGGTGCTGTTCTCAGGAAGGGAGCTGGGCCTCCATCTCTCCAGGGCGCGAGCCGCACAGTGCGCGGGCCCAGCGGATGTGGGCTTTCCTACTCCCCTCCGGAACCCTGGTGCTCCCTTCCTGCTCTCGCTGCCACCCGTGTTGTTGCTGACCTGCGGCCAGACCCCCTGGGCCAACTGTTGATTCCGATGCTCCCCTGGGTCACTCTGTCAGTGTTGCACCTGGCCCCGTGCTCCCTGGCTGCCCGAACAGTTGGAAGAGACACGCTCAGACCTGCTTCCACACTTGGCTCTCCCCACGGAAATTCTGGGCTGCTTCATACCACCAAGCAGCTGGCTGCCTCCCGGGCCTCCCGATGCAGCCCCTTCCTGCCTGGGGACCCGTGCTTCCCGGGAGCGGGTCCTTTGCCTTTGCTGTCTCAGAGTCCGCAGTGGGAGTGGGCATCCGCGTACTCCTCATCTAGGCTCACAAGTCGAGTCTGAAGGTAGGACCTAACTCAAGAGTGGATAACACAAGCTCCTGGAGGTCCATCCAATAAACTAGCCACCCCCAGCTTGTGAAAAGCCAGGGCCAGGATAACCAAACAAACCTAGAGCTTTGGACAGGATCCTGTTTATAAAAACGGGGGACTTTTTCCATCTCACACTCAGACCTTCCAGAAACTGGCCTCTATGCCTGTGCCGTATCTCCCACCACTCTGCCTGAGCGCCCTGCCATAGGTCCTGTCTGCACAGCGCCCAGCACTTGGCAGGCACCCAGGAAACGGAGGCTGAGGGCACGCCTTCCTTCCAGCTGGGATGGACGCTTTCTACCTCACCGGATCCCAGCGCCCCTCCAGGATCCGCAGCCAGCCCCGCTCCCGTGTGAAGACTTCTCCAAGCTCTTTCTTGAGGTGCTTCCCCCTGCACTAAGACATGGAAGCTGGGGCACCTGGGTGGCTCAGTCGGTGAAGCATCTGCCTTCGGCTCAGGTCGTGACCCCAGGGTCCTGGGATCGAGTCCCGCATCGAGCTCACTGCTCAGCAGGGAGTCTGCTTCTCCCTCTGCCTCTGCCTCTCTCTCTCTGTCTCTCATGAATAAATAAATAAATAATATTTTTAAAAAAACCTAGAAGCAGATGTTCAGAGCCTTTGGCGTGGTTAGTGCCTCCATCCTTCCAAATAAACCCTTAAACCATGTGGTGCTGCTTTCTGTTCTTGCAACCATAGAATCTCATAAACTTGTGAACAGGAACGAGGGTGTGGTGAGAGGGGTACTCGCGGGATTCCTTCAGGCCGGGCAACGTGCCAAGCCTTATAGTTCACACACTCGAATGGGCACATTCCGCCAGCACGCGTGCATTTCCGCGTGAACAAAGCAGCTGCGGATGGTCTATCTGGGCCCGAACCTCAGTACTTGCAGGGTCTGCGCCTCCAACAGACACCCTGGAGGCAGCAAGGAGAACTCTTTTAAGGGAAGCTACATACTTCCAGAATGAGGATCTTAACCAATGCTGTGTCTCCAGCAGGCACAGAGGACAGTATTGTGTGGGAAACATGGATGGCGATGAGTGTCAGTTAAAACGATAATTGTAGAGGTGCCTGGCTGGCATGCAACTCTTGATCTCTTGAGTTCGAGCCCCACGTGGGGTGTCGAGATCACCTAAATAAAGAAATACTTTAAAAAGATAATTGAGAAGAATAGGGCTCTAGATGACAAGAAGGTTTAGGAATGTTTTAGCTCATTTATATTTTTTTAAGATTTTTTTTTTTAAGATTTATTTATTTGAGAGAAAGAGAGAGCGTGAGTGGGGGGAGGGGCAGAGGGAAAGAGAGAGCGAGAGAGAGAGCGTCTTAAGTAGACTCAGCGATGAGCATGGAGCCTGACGTGGGGCTTGATCCCACAACCCTGAGATCACGACCTGAGCTGAAACCAAGAGTCAGACACTTAACCGACTGAGCCACCCAGATGCCCCTAGCCAATTTAATTCACTTCTATATCTCATTTCATCAAGAATGCCATAGAATGGTGTCTGATTAAAATACTATCCAGGGGCGCCTGGGTGGCACAGCAGTTAAGCGTCTGCCTTCGGCTCAGGGCATGATCCCGGCATTCTGGGATCGAGCCCCACATCAGGCTCCTCCGCTATGAGCCTGCTTCTTCCTCTCCCACTCCCCCTACTTGCGTTCCCTCTCTCGCTGGCTGTCTCTATCTCTGTCAAATAAATAAATAAATAAATAAAATCTTAAAAAAAATACTATCCAAATAAATCTAAAAGAGTTCGGTTGATAAGGATAAAATGTTCTAAGCCAGGGACTGGCAACACTTTTCTATAAAGGGCCAGTAAATGTTTTGGGCTTTGGGAGCTGGACGATCTCCGTCACAACGGCTCAGCTCTGCTGTTGTAGCATCATAGACAACAGGTAAGCGAACGGGCAGGACCGCGTTCCTGTACGCATACAAATACCCTATCATAGTCATTAATGGACGCCGGAATTTGGATGTAATACAGTTTTTGTGTATCAGGAAATATTCTTTTATTGTGTGTTTTTTTTAAACCATTTGCAAATATAAAAGCCATTCTTAGCTCCTGGGCCATCCAAAAATAGAGGGCAGATTGATAGCTTGCCAACTCCCGTGCTAAGTGATAAGAAAGTTCTGCATCACGGCCTAATTGACAGCATCTTTTCTCTGCGTTCACTCGTGGTTCAATAATGATGCACCAGGGGGTCGATGCGACGGGCGTTCCAGCAATCCTATGAAGTAGGTAACGTCCCCAGACAGTGCTGACAAAACATGCAGAGGTTTTGTCGCCCAAGATGGAGCAGTTAGCAGGTGGCAGAGTTGAGATTCAACCCTAGGTCTGGTTAATTAACTAAAAAACCCACAAGAAACAAAACCAGATGCTTTTGTAAAGATAGCAAATCGGATGTTATAACTGACCTTATGTCCAGAGGTAAAACCTGCAGGGTGTCTGACGGCTTTAATTTGAATCTGCCTCGTCCAAACAGAAGGACGCAGGGATTTAGGTCTAGATTTGGGGCGACCGCCACAGGATGGGCTAGGTAGGTCCCTATTCTAACCGGGAGCCGATGGCCTGGGTACTGTGACTGGCTCATACTTTGGAGGCTACAATTTTCCACGATTTATCAGGCTCCCTGTCCTACTTCCCTCTTGCTGTTTTTTTTTTTTTTAAGATTTTATTTATTTATTCAGTAGAGAGAGAGACAGCCAGCGAGAGAGGGAACACAAGCAGGGGGAGTGAGAGAGGAAGAAGCAAGCTCATAGCGGAAGAGCCTGGTGTGGGGCTCGATCCCACAATGCCGGGATCACGCCCTGAGCTGAAGGCAGACGCTTAACCACTGTGCCACCCAGGCACCCCCCTCTTCCTGTTTTAAAATGCATTTTTATTCAGAGAAAAATGCAGATAAAAAGAACAGAAAGTGTTGCTTGTAATAGGTGCCCCGGGCCTCAGCTGCCTCCCTGGTCAGCTCACACACTTGCGCTTTTCTGTAAGCAGGCAGGACATCGGCTGTCGCACTCGGGTCCCGGGAGACCAGGAGGAGCAGAGGTGTGGGGCGGGCGAGCCTCGTGGCCGGTGGTGCAGGGGCTGGCCCAGCCCGGTGGTCGCAGAGCCGCAGAAGGAATTAACAAGTGATCTGCTTCATTTTTCCAGGCTCCGCGCTGCGGACAGACCTCCTGGACGAGCCTTAGATGAGTTCTGCAAATGGGCTTCCAAAATCAATAGGCTGCAAAAACCTATCTGGCCTGCAGACTTTTCCTTGGTCAGCTTCACATCCATCACGGCTTCGCTCTCCCTGGTATTCTTTCTTCCCTCCACCCCACGCAGCTTGGTGAGCACGACGCAGGTCCTGGGGTTGGGGTGGGGTGGGGGGTTGGCGACTCAGCTGTGAACACGGGCCTGGGAAATGATACCCGAAGTGAGGGGCAAAAAACCCTGCGTCTCACTGGGGATCCTTCTAGGGGTGCTTGTGTTCGTGGCGGCCCCTATGGAGACCCTGCTCTCCCTTCTCTGGGTGTGGCCCTGGAGGGTTGAATGTCTTCCAATGACTGTTCAGGTCTTGCTTCCTAAGATCCATGGCTACCATTTACTGAGCAGCTGCTGTGCGCCAGGCAAGGCTCTCTGAACTTCAGAATGGTTTCTTTCTTTCCTTTTTTTTTTCCCCTTACACCAGCCCTTCAAGTGTATCCCTCTTTTACAGTGGAGGAAAGGGAGCGTCAAAGAGGAAGTGAATGTGGTGGCCTGGAGCCTGGGCTGGGATGCAGACTCCATTCTGTCTTCCCCGGAAGCCGGTGCTAATTTCACTTTATAGGAGCCGAGAATTTGAAGAGCCTATCAGACCCGTGGTGCCTGTCACGTCCCCGGGACCATTTCTCATGTCCAGGTTCTCCCTGATTTCAGCCCTTCCCCCTGGCTCCAGTAGAAGCTGGTGACCGTCTGCACGTCCACACGGCGCACGGAAGCAGGGGTTGTGAAGTTCCCACCCCTCCTGGACTAGAGTTTGAGTACGTTGTTGGAGGGGGGCAAGCCAGAGTTTTCTGCAGCTGCCCCACTGCCCTTGTGTTCAAGGGCTTCCAAGTTGTCCGGGGAACCCATGAAGGAACCCACCGTCTGATTATCCTGTCCCTCGGTCAAAAACGAGTGTGATCCCCAGGGGAAAGCATTCCTCCACAACGCAGAGCTGCTGGGACATGACCGCATCTTTCGTCCTTGGAAGCTGCTAGATTTCTAGGTTGAATCTGTGTGTGCACAGCCGGCTGCCAGCCTGGTGGACACTTGGGAAGGAAGGGTGTTTTCCTTATAAAAACAGAATGTGCTTATGAACTTACAGGTTGTCTCCAAGGTATGGCAACCCTTAGGGTTGTATCTTATCGTGAAATCGCTGTGGGCTGTTGTTGAGGGCAGGCTGTACAGTTCGGATCTGGCAGGCAATTGGAACTAGCCATGCTGGGGATGAAGACCATGTTGCAGTATTGGCGGGAAATGGAGACACACGTTCAGTGATTATATACTGCTACACGAACCAGCTCCTGGCACTGGGTACTGCGGTTGGGTAGCAGAAAGAAAACCAGCAGCTCTAGAGACCTGGAGCTCCAGACCTGGTCTAGAGACCATCTGTCCCCTTCCTTACTGCAAGGAGATCGGAGATGCGGAGGCACGGCGTTGAAAGGAAACGCACTCATTTTGCCTTGCCAAAGTGATCTGAAAACTACTTAAGACCTTCCAACCAAGCTGGGTGATGGCGTCCTTCTGTGCTACGAATAGAACTAACTCCACAGTGAGTTTCTGCTTCCGGTGGCTCGGGAATGCCCTTAAAAGAATTCCAGAACTTCACAGATACTTTGAAACAACACATTTTATAATAACTCAGGTTTTTCAAGATTTTATTTATTTGAGACAGAGCACGAGTAGCAGGGAGAGGGAGAAGCAGGCTTCCCGTTGAGCAGGGAGCCCAAAGTGGGGCTCCATCCCCAGGACCCTGAGATCATGACCTGAGCTGAAGGCAGACGCTTCACCGACTGAGCCCCCCAGGCACCCCTCAGTTAGTTGTTTTTAGCTAACTGTTCAAGTTGGGAGCCTACCAAGCAAAGATTTCAAAGCCAATGGCTCCAGCTGTTGGCAGACCCAAGGACACTCGGATTGCGGATCAACATCTGAGATGCATCGAGATGAGGCCAGGAACGCCTCCCTGTGCACGGTGCTCTGCTGAGCAAGCGGGGACACCCCTCCCACCCCTAAAGGACTGTCACCATTTGGAGAGAGGATGGAAGGAAAGTGACCAACAGAGCAGACAGGACACGCCAAGATGAACGAGGGGACCTGAAGAGTGCAGGGATTTGGAGGAACAAGGGATTGCAGGGAGTCTGCATGGAAAAGGGGGCTTTCTCTGGACCCAACATGTGAGTAGAGGTTTGGGGTCCTCTGGGCAGAGTGGAGAGAAGACGGGGAGTGGTCAGGAGCAGACAGGCTCGGCTGGGGCAGAGTATTTGTCTTAAGTGTAGGGCCGGACAAGGGTGGGCATGTAGATTGGCCCCAGTTGTGGGACATTTGGATTTTTTTTAAAAGATTTTATCTATTTATTGAGAGAGAGAGAGAGAGAGAGAGCAAGAGCAGGGGGGAGGGGCAGAGGGAGAGGGAGGGGCAGACTCCCCGCTGAGCAGGGAGCCCGATGTGGGGCTCGATCCCAGGATCCTGGAGATCATGACCTAAGCTGAAGGCAGACGTTCAACCGACTGAGCCAGCCAGGTGCCCGGAGATTTGGGTTTCTACCCCGTGCAGTCAGGAGCAGAGCTCCAGGCCCACGCTTCCCCCACTTGCTCCTCTCTCTGGCCTCTCTGCCTTGGTACTGCTACCCACCACTGCCGAGGCCCCCAGCCAGGAGCTGCCTCGGTTCTCCTCTCTCCGCCCTCCTCCCTGGGCCCATGGCCTCCAGTCTATCAGAAGTCCTGTCATCTTTGTTTTCAAAATATATTCCAGCTCCAGCCACTTTTTAGCCCCTCTCCAGCTCCCATGCTGGTCCAAGGCTCCATTGTTTCTTGGCTGGGTGAGTACAATGGCTTCTTCACTAGTCTCTGTTTCCATCTCCCTAAGGCCATCCAAATGATCGGTTCAACTGTACATGTGATTGGGAAATGTCTCTGCTCTTTTACTATCACGTCTCCATAGCCCCAGCTCTGCACCAGGCTACCCTTCCCCTTCTCCGTCTCCATCCCCCACCTGGCCTCCTGCCACACTGCGGCATGTCCTGCTTGGGCCTACCTCAGGGCCTTTGCATTTGCCATGGTGCCCATCCCCAGGTTCTTGGTACTGCTCACATTTTCTCAACCAGATCTCTGCACAAACGTCATGCCCTCCGAGAGCCTTTCCTGACCCACCATCCAGACAGTCCGTCCTCTGCCTTCCAGTCCTCCTGTACCCCTTGCCCAGCCCTATTTTCTTACAGTAGTGCTCATGATGTGAAGTGACATCATTACCCGTTTGTGCACGTGCTCGTTCTCTGTCTCACCCCGTGGAGTGCAGTTCTAGGGGAGATGTATCTAGTCTTGTTCATTGCAGGAGACAGGGACTCCGCGGTCATCTGGCGACCTTCTCAGAATAATGGCTTTAAAGGCATGAAATAACATACCCAAGATTACAAAGGACAGCAGGGTATTGAAATATAATTTCAATAGTTATGAAAATACTAAAAATGTGTGGTAATATAACAGTGCATATGCTTCTGTATTAATGAGATTCAATGTGGGCGTAATAACTATAGTAACAATTATGTAACAATGAGGGTAAGTGCTATTTTATACTGCCTGCAACAGTTATAAGATGATATGAAACTATCTGAGGTTTGGGTTGGTGACGCTAGTCACAGGGACTGCTAATACTGTGGTTTGGGGCCTGTGTTCATAATTGATGGAAATGCTGAATATTAATTTGAGGTTAGTAAAATTAAAGATATCATTTTTTTTCTCCTGCCTGCAAGGAGTATACAGTCCCATTGGATGAAACAGTCATGCACGAGCAGATAATTTCAATACAATGTAGCAAATCTCATGGCCTGCGCCGAGGTACTGAGCCCCCACTGGTTCTGCAGAGAAAGCACCCAGAGTGAAGGAGAATCGCTAGAGCTGAATACTGGAGAATAACTGACACTTGTCCAGACAAAGGGTTGGAAGTGTGTTCTAGACCCAGGGAATAGCGTGAGTGGAGCTCAGAATTTTAAGAGGTGGGGAGAGAGCAAAATGCAGTGTGGGAAGTTAAGGGGACAGATTCCTTCCACAAATATTTACTGAGCACCTACTAAGTGCCCGGGAATTCTGTGCTGAAGGAGACAAATTCTCTGCTTGTAATGAGCTTGCATTTGGGTCAAGAGAGTCAGACAGCAAACAAGTAAGTATATACACTGTGTGGTCCAACAGTGATCATTCTGATACGAATAGAGCAGGAGGTGAGGCTGAGGTGTTCCCTCAGGAACTCTGTAGGCCACACGTGGGGTAAGGAGATGGCCGGGCAGGCACTGTGTCGGAGGTGGTGACAACGTACAGGTGGGAACTTGGGCCACTGAGACTTGATGACACTGAGATTTCTTCCATCTGCACATTTTCAGGGAGACTAGGAAATGGGGGAAGGGTGGTCATTGTCCTGAGACTTCCTCTCCCTGGCCCGCAGAGCTCTTGGGGACCCCATTGTTCCCACACAAAGGGGCAGTGATAAGTTGGTTGTTTGTGGCTTCTGGTGCCAGTGAGAGAGGCTGCCTCCCTGCCCTATGACCCGCGTGTGTGGGGTACCAGATGATGGGAGGCCTTGAGCTCTCCACTGGTGGCGGAGGAGGGGCTGGGGCGGGCACCTGAGTCACAAAAGCAGTGTTGACGGCTCCGGGCAGGCGGGGGAGGCTGAGGACCCAGCTGGACCGCGCCGGGCTGGCACAGGCTGCTCCCGGGTCCACGAATGGCATATCCACTTCTCTGCGCTCAGTCCCACCCTCCTTGCTGCCTCCCCTTCCTTCACCCCTGCCTGTTTTCCTCCTTTCCTCCCCCTCCCTTTCTCTCCATCCATCTTCTCCCCCTCTCCTTCCACTCCCAGGAGACAGCTAACCTGTACAGCAGGTGTCTACTGCTCCCCAACCCCCTCTCCTTCCCTCCAAGAGCCCCCACCCCCATGCCAGCCCCTCTCTGGCCTGTGTTCCCACCCCAGCACCCGGCACGCCTCATCTTCAGGTTAGCCCGTGCCTAGTCCGCTTCCCCCACCCCTCCCCTCTCTTCATCCACACTTACTTGTCCTACTCTCAATGCCCTGCAAACCCTGCTGGGTGGGTGGCTTGGTGCTGGGCCCAAGCGCTTGTTTGGTAAGTGGAGTTACCTGGTTGATCCGAATTTGGGTTCATGCATCCGCTGGAGTCAGAGATTAATGTCTTCTCCCTCTATGTCACCTTGGCATTATTGGGGCTCTTCCTGGCTCTGATCTTGTGGCCATGGGTCTAGGGGAAGGTGGTGTTCCATAGCTTTCTGTCTACTGTACCTCCTCACTAGGCTGAGCACCCTTGCTCTCCTAGGGACCCAGCAGGTGTTCTGCCTCCCCAAGCCTGGTTGGCCAGGGAGGGACACTATACTCAGGCCCAGACCTCCTGCTCTGTGCTCCCCCTCTTCTGGGGACTCAGTATACACCTGTGTCTTACCTACCACCACCTTTCTGCTTTCTCGGGTTGACCAGTCGTCTGATGAACTAGTCACACCGATGCTATGGCTTCTGGTTTCCTGGAGCCTCTCTATGTTAAATGGCACAGCCCAAGGCACAACGCAAGTCTCAAAAAAGTGGCATTTCTGCGCGACGGGCAGGTGGATCGGGTGTCCTTCTTGCTCAGCTGAATCTTCATGCATGTCCCCAGAATCACCCCGCATCGCCCACAGCAGGGCCCTGTCTTTAATCGGCACCGAGGGCTGCCTCCTGAATGTCTGTCTGATGAAGGCGTGCATGCGATGGAGAGGTGATGCTGGGGCCCCGTGTTGGCACCTGCCTACCAACTGCTTGTCCTGGGATCACAAGGCACGTCCCATAACGGCAGAGATTTTTGTCCGTTTTGTTTTGTTTCCACATCACGCACCTACATGGTGTTTGGCCTAGAACTCGCCGCCCCCCAAATCCTTCTTGAATAAGTGATGCATCGGAGTCCCCTAGGCCGGCATGACCATTCTATCCAGGAGGCTGGGAGCTGGACCGAATGAATTCTTAGGGTTCCCTGCAGTCCTGGGGATCTACCCTGTGCAGGATTGTTCCTACAATCAGGAAGAGGCCCACTTCTAGTTCCCTGACTCACAGCCAACCTGCCTTCAGAATTACAGGCAGTGTTTGGATGCTTTCACATCCCTGTCCCATTTGCTCCTCACAATCACCTATGAAGCAGGTGGAACTAACGAAGCTAAGCCATTCTATAGAAGGGAAACTGAGGCTTGGGGCCATTCAATGTCTTGCCCAGGGTCACAGAGACAATGAGTGAGCCCAGAAGCCAAGTCCATGGCGTTTGGCCAGCCTTCCTGTGTTGGGGGCATCTGTGAGCATTGAGGTCGTGACTGATGAGGGAGGGTCTTGAGAGGGTCTTAGAAACCCAAGCCAGGAAGACCTTTCCACCCAAAGGAGACAAACATCCTCTAAGATTGAAATGCGTGGCCTCTGAGGCCTTACAGTTGTTCACTTTTTTAGTGGAGTAAAAATCACACAACATAAAAATAATTATTCGAAAACGCACATTTTTGTGGCAGGCAGCGTATTCACAGTGTCGTGCTACACCACGCCTTATGGAGTTCCAGAATATTTTCATCAGCCCAAAAGAAAAGCCCTTCCCAGCTAGCAGTCGGTCCCTTCCCCCACCGCCACCCCAAGGCTCTATAGCCCCCACTCGGCTGTCTATCTTTATGGATTAGCCTGTTCTGGGTGTGCTCAGTGAGCTCAGAGCAAACTGGACCGAGAGGCCAGTGGGGAACGGCACTGGGGATGGGAGTCAGCGGACCATGTTCTGCAAACCCTGCCTCGCGTTCACTGGCAAGCTCGCGGAGAATTTCCTTGCTGGGTTGTATGCTCTGCTCTGTGCAGGTTAGGTGTCGGCCCCAGGCCCCTCCTGCCTTGCGCACCCCAAGCTCCAATCTGTCCGTTTCTGGTACGAGTTGCTCCAGGCTCAGTGTCCAGCTTGGGGTTCCCAGTTGTTTTTTCCTCCACCTGCCACGTGAAACTTTGGGATGCTCCTGAGAACCTTCCCCAGGTTCCCATCACTGATCTCCAGCACGAACCCTCTGTGGGGCCACAGCGTCATGAATGAGGGCTCCTGGGACAACTACGTGAATTAATTGCATACATTTTCTGGCTTCTGAATTTTCGGCAACTAGCTGTGAACATGATGATTATCAGTATTATTATAACTGAGCGCACTGGAAAAAGCAGTCCAAGAATGTGGCTGCCTTGGCCCGTCTGCTGGATGAATTCCCCATCTCCCTGTGAGTCTGAGCTGGGAGCCGTGGCCCTGTCTCAGGTGGAGCTCAGCACCAGCGCCTGTGGCCACCGGGAACCGCCGCGCTCCCAACCTCCTGCCGGCCCCGCGCACAGTGTGTAGTTCACATTTAACAGGATTCAAACCAGGGACAGCACTTCCTCCTCGCCCCCCTCCCTACATCCTGTTTCCAAGTGGCTTTGAGGATCGAGCCAGCTTTGCAAATGCCACCACACCAGGGGCTGATTGCCACCTCGGATGCTTTAGCCGAAAGGCAAAAAACTTCATAAACGAGCGCTTCTTGGGCTTTCGTGTGCTTACCGGCCACCTGCGACCCGGCCAAGTGGTTAAACGTTGTTGAACAATCTGCTTAGAGCCTGGGATTCTGCATTTCTAGCGGGCTCCCGGGGAGGCGGGGTTGCTGTCCTCATCCCCTTGCCCGGGCCATGTGTGTGAGGCTCAGTTGTCCCAGGGGCTATTAGAGAATCCCTCGCAGGGCTTCTCGGCTGCTCCCGTGCTATGAACGCGGTGTTCCTTAATGGCATCGGGAGAGGGAGTCCGGCAGCTGAGACCAGCTGGGCCGCAGGAGGAGCTGTGGCCTTGCCGTGTTAATGGCCAGTGACCTGGGGCAGAGCGGTGGTTTCTTCGATCTGCTGGTTTGAACCCGAGGGCACGTCCCTTGTCCATGGGCACTGCTTGTGCTGCAGGGGCGCTCAGCCGCAGGCCTGGGGATGGGGTGGGGGGCTCCAGGGGGCCCATGGGAAGGGTGGGAGATTGGGCCTCTCACCCTGCCTTAGTTCCTGCTCTCAGTCAAATGTCAACTGTTAGTGTGATTCTGGGTGTCACATTCTGGCCACACGGGCTGCACCATGCTGCCGAGGCAGGGAGGGGGACTAACTCCCCTTCCTGGAGTCACCCAGGCCAGACCCTGAACCATCTGGTCCCCCAGCTGGTGCTCCAGTGTCTGCTGGAGGAGTGGTCACATGGCCGAGACTATGGAGTACGCGAAAGTGTCTGGAAGATTCTAAAAACAGAAGAGAATGCACACTCTAATCCTGAGAGAATGCACGGAATGAGAACCCCACTTCCCACCGGTGCTGCCATGCCCATGCTGGGCTCCCTGTCATCCCACCCCTTGGTACCATCAGCGGCCACCAAGCCTTGGGACTTAGTGTCTTTCTTCATAATTTATGGGGCAAGAGTTTCCTCTAGGAAATGGGGTGAAGAGCCAGAAATCATACATTTTGTTCTTTCCCTTTCTTTCAAGGGGAATAGGAATGTTCTTGGAAAAGGACAAGGTGTGCATCCCCATTTGGGTGCCATGAATTTCAGACCCACCTCGCAGGGAGAGATGTGACTAAGCCTTGACTGGGACAAGGGGCCAGGGGTGGAACGTTTCAAGCATCTTTAAATGCTCCTATTCTTCAAATCAGGGCAGAGAGGCCAAGGCCGGGGGCTGCGCAGAGAGTCGGGAATATGAGGATTTGGGGGGCAGCAGAGCAGACCTGCTAGGATATGACGTTGGTCCCATAGGTGCCTCTGGTTGGTGGGAAATAGAAAAGGAGGCACTAGGGGAGCCTGGGTGGCTCAGTCGGTTAGGTCGACTCTTGATCTCGGCTCAGGTCATGATCCCAGGGTCCCTGGATGGAGTCCCTACGTTGGGTTCCCTGCTCAGCAGGAAGCTTGCTTCTCCCTCTCCCTCTGCTGCTCCCCCTGCTTGTGCTCTCTCTCTCTCTCTAAAAAAAAAATAAGTAAATAAAAAAGAGGCATCAGAGTGAAAGCCCATGGGGAGCAAAATGAAGGGTTTCTTCTCAGTGCAAGTGGGGAAAGGCTGAGGAGTGTGAGGAGTCGCGTCTGAGAAGGATCTAGCTGTCGCCACGGATCTGCCTTGGAGTGAGTGCTTTACAGGCGTGTTAACTCAGTTAATCCTCAAAGGCTTATACAGGGGAGATGCCCATCTTACAGATGCAAAAACTGAGGCTCCTTTGAAGGAGGCCACAGTGTGGCCCCTGGAGGGTGGAGCCCCGGGCACCTTGCCAAGCGTTCCAGATGATTCCAAGGTGCTGTAGTTAGAGTCTCGGGTCTGGGGTGGGGTGGTGGTCACTGTTCTTCAGAGGGGACCACTTTGCCTCTAAACACTGAGACATAGCATCTATGAAAGCTCAGTGGAGAGAAACAGCATGAGATGACCTTCTAGAAGCATTCTGTGGGTTCTCCAGGCAAAAAAAAATTTCTGAGCTTGGACCAAATGTTGGAAGAGCTTTACAACTGCGTGGAATTAGCCTGTGTAGGCCGAGCGTGCTATCTTCTAGCTGATAGCAGATGGTGAGTCAAGCTCCCACTGTTTTCCAGCAGATTCAAAACAAGAGGGCAGTTTTGTATTTGCTAATGTTTCCATAAGATAAGGCTTTTGTATTTAAAAGATTTTATTGATTCAGGCTTTCCAAGACGCCTGCTTGATCTGTTTCTGTGCGGAACCCGAGCCAGTCCATCAGCATTGAATCAATTGTGGACGTTTATTGAGTGTTTACCATGTGCCAGATATGTTTAAATGCACTTTACGGGTATTGCCTCCTGAACCCTCACTACAAGCCTAGGATGCAGGTACTGTTACTATTTGATAGATGAGGACACTGAGGCCCAGAGAGGTTCAGTAACTTTCCCTTGATCACTCAGCCAGGAAATGTTGGAACCAAGATACGAGACCAGATGTGTGTGTGTGTTTGTTTTAAAAAATTGTTTACTTTGGAAAATTTCAAACACATAAAAGTGGAGAGAATTGCATCATGAACCTCCATGTTTCCATCACCTACTTTCAACGATGATCGACATTCTGCCGTCTTGTTTTCTTTTTCTTCCCCTACATTTGTTGTTGTTTTCTGGACTATTTTAATCCTGGACATCATATCATTTCACCTATAAATATTTTAGTGAGTAAGTCACAGATAAGGACCTTTCCTTTTTCATATAACCATAATACGATAATTGCTCCCCCAAATTATTCCTTTATATCATCTAACACTGGGTCCGTGATCAATTTTCCCTGATCACCCCCAAAATGTCCTTTTGCAATTGGTGTGTTTGAATCAAGGTGCAACCACCCAACACTGCACTTGGGTGATGTTTCTCGTCTCTTTAGAACGGTTTCCCACTCTTCTCCAGGCTATTTCTGGGTAGAATGGTCTAGGTCTTGCTGTTTCTACCATGGTGGTGTCATTCAACATGTTCCTCTGTCCCTTACATTTCCTTTACCATGGGAGTTAGAATGAGGGGTGGGATTCCATTCAGGCTTAATTCTCTGGAAGGAATCCTTCCTGGGTATCGCTCTTCTCTTAAGCAGGCTGTCTGGTGATCCCATTTTTAACGATGCGAATTGTTCTGTGGATTCAGGTGGTGTCAGCCTGGTCACTTCATGACACCGCTCCCCGTCGGTCTTCGCAGCCATTGTGAGCACTGCCGAGGTCCCCGTGGGCCAGCAGAATGGAGATGTGTCTCCTGCCATCCTGGTCTGTGTCCGTTAGCTGAGCTGCTTCGCAGAAGTTTGCCCACATCAACCACTTGCTAACCCAGGCAGTTAGACTCGAGAGTTTGTGCTCCAAATCTGTGCTTCTCGAACCTTCCTTCACATGTGCACAGATCAGCTAAGAGTCTTGTGAAGTGGCAGATTCTGACTCATGAGGACAGGGATGGGGCCTGAGATTCTGTATTTTTAATAAGCTCCCAAGTGATATGGATGCTGGGTGCTGCTGCTCCGAGAACCACGTTTAAGTAGCAAGGCCAATCAATCATCGGGATTTGCTTCTCGATTTAATTTTTCTGACTGCTTCTTTTGTCTATAGAATTAGTGGTTTATACGTGGACAAGCTCTTCTAATGCTAAGCTGTGGTTTCACATCTACCCATATATAGTCAAGGCTAGTTTTACATTTATCCCTCCCATCAGAGTTGCCTCTGCTTTAACCTAAGCTCCAGACTGTGTTATGCAGACAATGAAGTGTTGTTATAGCTTAGAATTTGCTGAGAAATTGACCGATCACGTGTGTGTGTGTGTGTGTGTGTGTGTGTGTGTGTGTGTGACGTTTTATTAAAAGTTGAATGTTGTTCTAAGGGGAAAATGACCTGGTGGCGTTCCAGGAGGACAGGGGTCATCTTCTGGTACTAAGTTTTAAAGAACCATGGTTTCTTCCTGCTCTGCATCCAGGACCCCTTCTTTTATCAGGAGCTTGGTGTTGCTTTGGAGAACTGTCTCCCCGAGGTGCTGTGCTTTCGCTTGGCAGGGGGGTGGGGGGGACAAGCAGACCCTCTCTCCAGGAATTTAAGTCTTGAGCAGAGTGACATCGGGACTGAAGAT
The DNA here is from genome assembly GCF_024610735.1 of Ursus americanus. Classification (NCBI taxonomy): domain Eukaryota; kingdom Metazoa; phylum Chordata; class Mammalia; order Carnivora; family Ursidae; genus Ursus; species Ursus americanus. Next base: position 10,015,864 of record NC_142132.1, read on the forward strand.
GGTGGTAGTGGATTTGTTTCAACAGCAGCGCCGAGAAAGGACTGTCACCTGTGTCCTCCCTCCCAGGTTCCTAGAGCTTCCTCGGTCCTCTCTTTTCTCAGTCTGGATATTCTGTCCTTCTGTGAATATCTGAGGTATCCCACAATTGCACATGAACTCTGATCTGCTTGAGTTAGCCTGAGTTGCCGTCTACGGCTCCCAACCAAGACGCCCCGCTGGGGAAGCCTCCATCAGCATCTCCAATGGTGGGACTTAGCTGCCAGCGTTGTGGCCACCCAGATGGGCAAGCTGACAGGAAGGGCTTTGGTCACTGGACTTTGTGAGGTGGCAGCACTGGTCCCTCTCCCATAGTGGGATGCACCCGGAGAACAGGAGAGAAGATGGTGATTTGGGCACCACCTGGAAAACCCTTGGAATGAGGCTTCTTCCCCTTGGTTTTTCTGATGAATTGGGTTTTATGGGAAGTACACGTTTTCCTACTGGTCAGAAGGGCGTGTGGCTTCACTGGCTTAATCTCACTTTGATGAGACAGAGGAAAAGTGGCAAGAAGCTACCAGCATTGAGGAATGAATCTTCTTGTAGGATCCCCACTCCTCTCCTCCCATAGTGACCTCATCAACACCTGTGATGGTGGCCACATCTAAAGGACGTCTCAGTTTTGAGAGTCTCCAAGGGGTCCCTGAGTCATCAGACAAGTTTTGTTTAGTAATGCTGCTTATGGGGGGGGGGGGGCCCGGGTGGCGCAGTCCGTTGAGCGTTTGACTCTTGATTTCAGCTCAGGTCACGATCCTCAGGGTCGAGAGATGGAGCCCCAAGTCAGGCTTCATGCTGGGCGTGGAGTCTGCTTAAGATTGTCTCTCTCTGCCCTTCCCCACTCAAGTGAGCTCTCTCTCTGTCTCTCTAAAAAAGAAAAAAAAAAAATGAGAGGGAGGGATTTCTTGCTGAAGAAAGTGGGTTATTCATCCTCCTAATTCTCAAGAAAACAAACAAATTAGTAAATAACAACAATAAAAACAAAACCCCAAAAAAGAAAGAGAACCAAAAAAAAAAAAAAAAAAAAAAAAAAACCCTACCAAAAGCAAACAAAGGAATAAACAAACAAACCAAAAACCCACAAGTAGTAGCCAAGCAAGGAATTACCTTTGTCTGGGAAAGTCATGACCTTGGAAAGAAACAGCAAATCCTGATGGAGCGCAGCTCCCGAGTCCAAACCTTTCTCTCTAAGAAAAGAAAGAACGTTGGTGAAATTCAGCATTTTTACTAATACTCTTCCATTTGGAGAGAAACAGGATCTCTAGCAGAGAATGCAAGAGAAGGTAGCGCTGTGAAAAGAGCCCTTGAGTTTGCGGGGCTCGAAATGTCCCCTTGAAACCCCAGGCACGGTTTGCCGGGGTGCAGGAAGGCAAAAGCCGCAGAAGTGAGAGGCAGCCTTGGCTGGATGGGATGGCCCTTGATTTATGACATCTAGTGACATCCCCAAAGAGAGCAGTGCCCAGGCTTCTGAGAGAAGGCTGCTGGCCACGCTCCCTACCCCATGACCTGCTCCTTCCCCATCTCGTCTCCCCAGACTGTAAAAGAACGGAGAGCTAGTAAAATCCCCACCATGCTTGGCCTACAAGACAATGAACCCTCGATAATAACACTAAGAGGGGGTCAAGGAAAATTCCTCCACTATTTCTTTTCTTTTTTTTTTTTTAAGATATATTTATTTTAGAGAGAGAGAGAGTGTGTGCATGAGCTGGGGGAGGGGCAGGGGGAGAGAGAGAGAGAGAGAGAGAGAGAGAGAGAGAGGAAGCAGATTCCCCACTGAGCGGGGAGCCCAAGGCCCCGGGATCATGACCTGAGATGAAACCGAGAGTCCAACCTTAACGGACTAAGCCACCCAGGTTCCCCTAAAAATTCCTGCCTATTTTAGAGCAAATAGATGCATAAAGAGCTGCACTCATTCAACTCGAACAGGACAAGACGTGGGATGACAGCCCAGCAAACACGTTATAGCAATGGCAACGTAGGAAAGAAAGGGAACGTAGCCGGCAAAACCCCAAATAGATGAGGAGCCTGCCCCGGATGAAAACATTCCAGGAATGACCTGTGAACGTGTTGGATAACAGAACTTAATAATACTACAAATCCAGTAAAACAAGACCTCAAAAGCTATAAAAGATATAAAATGATACAATGAGATTTTAAAAGATTTCAGAGCAAAGGAAATACACTGAGAAGTTTTAAAAAACAGGATTGAGGACATCACTAGTATACTAGAAGTCAGGAATAATAAAGACGCCACTGAAAAATCAAATTATTGACAAGGAAGACTTGCTGGAATTGTGCCTGGTAAACACACAGGAGGAAGCAAAGGTGAGAGTAGGCTGGAGCGCATGAGAGCCACAGAGGACAAAGAGGGTCCAACATGGTCAGGAGCGCTCAGAATGAGAGACCTGATGAGTGAAAGAGGGGAAATGCGTTCGGGTGGAGAAATTCTCAGAAAGACAGTACAAACCTTAGAACAAAAGGGCATCGGAAAAAAACAGCATGTACATACCGACGTTCAGCTGTATCCTGGTGAAGATATTGAACTTGGAGGAAAAACAAAGACTTCTCAGACATTCAGGCAGAAGAAGCCAACGAGGAGGAAAAGTCCGGTTTCCCAGACTCAGTAAGAAAAGACAATGGAGCAATGTCTAGAGTGTTCTGAAGGAAGGAAAGCAAAATACAAAAATATTAAACCGATGCAAGCTGTCACTCAAGCAGAAGAGCAGCGGGCAGGCACTGGAGCAGGGACAGCGCGGGACCTCCAGCACCTGCCTGTTCTTCTGGAAGGAGCCCCGCCAACCAAAAAGAGGAATTCAGATGAAGAACTTGGAAGTGTCATACACTCACCAGCTAGGAGGTGGGAGGAAATGACTCCAAATTCTCACTCTCTTTTTTTTAAGAATAAGAAAATCAAGGGGCGCCTGGGTGGCTCAGTCGGTTAAGCATCTGCCTTCGACTCAGGTCATGATCCCGCGGTCCTGGGATCGTGCCCCAAGTGTGGCTCCCTGCTTAACGGGAAGCCTGCTTCTCCCTCTCCGTCTGCAGCCCCCCGCTTGTGCTCTCTCTCTCTGTCAAATAAATAAATAAAATCTTTTTTGAAAAAGAATACAAAAATCAATATTAAAACATAAAACTTGGAAAAAAGCTTAATGACTCCAATCACTTTATGGCTTTTAATCACCATTTTTTTAAACATTGGAGGAATCTATAAGAACTAATATTTTGTTTGGAAATTCAACGAACTGCAAACATTACTGAAGTTCAGAAATTTTTTTCAGCTTTTTTATCTTCCATAAAATCAAAATAAAATTAATTTAAATTCTTTTTACTTTGAAATAGTATTATGATATGATAGTATTCAGCTCATTCACTCAACAAATAATTATTTAGAGCCTTCTGTGTTTCAACCCTATTCTGGGCACTGAGGAAACTGAAGGGAGAAAAAAAGAACAAAATGTTATATATTTTATATTAATATTAAAATATATATAGCATTATTATATATAATATAGCATATAAATATATTATATTAATATAATATACATCATATATATTATATGTTATATATTATGTCATATTGTATGTCATATATTATAAATAATATATAGCATTATTGTATGTAATATGGCATATATAGCATGTAAATATACTAATTTTATATCATATATCATATTTAATAACATGTATTATATATTATGTACCATAAATAGCATCTTAAATATATTATATTAATATTATAATATCAAAGATCATATCATAATATCATATATTTTATGATATATATAGCATTATTTTATATATAAAATACTATAAAATTATTCCTACTCATCCTTCTGTCTATTCTTATAGAACTTTAGAATGATGTTCACCAAATACTAATGCTGTGATTTCTGGGTTGGTGAGATTTGAGGTGTGTCTTTGAAACTTTCATGTTGATTAAACTCTTTCTATAAGCACGTCTGGCACTTTGGGATGAAAAAACAGGTATTTTAAGAAAATTTTTGAATGCTATAGTTAGTTGGAAATTGGGGAATTATTCCCTTTCCTTTATTAATTTTGCAACTCTTTCATTGCTAGTGATGCTGAATGTTTTCCCATATCTTTGGTAACTCAGGAATGTATTAATCTTCATTGAAATGTCTGTCAGATAATGTTCCACTTACATGCATTGGTATATAAATGTGTTCTTTCAGAGGGGAGGGGGCTGGGGGAATGGGATAGACTGGTGATGGGTAGTAGGGAGGGCACGTATTGCATGGTGCACTGGGTGTTATACGCAACTAATAAATCATCGAACTTTGCATCGGAAACCAGGGATGTACTGTATGGTGACTAACATAATATAGTAAAAAAACGTTTAAAAAAAATGTGTTCTTTCAGCTTTTGAATCTCCAACATGTTTCTTCTTTACTGTACATATTATTCCTGGTCTTGTTTATGTTCATGTCTTAATTATTAAAATAATACATTTTTCTTTATAAAAATACATGATCATTGCAGAAAAATCAAATAATATAAATAAATAGAGGGGGGGGAAATCACACAATCCCACCTATTCAGAAACAACGTCCATTAACACCTTGGAGTACGTATTTCCAGATGCTTTTCTGTAGAAATACCAGTTGGGATTTTTTTTTAAAACAAAAATGTCACAATACCACACTGTTTTGCAATATGCTTTTCTTCACTTAATTTACTGTGAACATCTTTCCATATCATTAAACTGTCTTGTTTTATTATTTGGCTCCTTATTTTTAGTTAATTCGCTCTTAGCTATTTTGATGGTTTCCTGTCTTTCACTATTATAATCCATAATGCAGGGGATGTGTTTTATAAATAGATTTTTGTGCACACCCATGTTTCTTTCCATGGACAGCTGCTGGGACAAAAACTAGACACATTTTTTAAAGATGTTGGACATATATCGAAAACTGCCATCCAGGAAGATTGACCAAATTTCAGTCCCGAAGGAAGTATAGGGATGTTTTTGTCCCCACAACTTGCTACAAAGGCATCCTGTTGGTTTCTTAAGCCTCCTTACAGGTGAAATACTGTGTCTGAAAGTTGCTTTAACGTGAAATATTTTGATTAGCGGGAAGGTCGATTTTTTAAAAATTCGTATAAGTCATTTCTATTTCTTCTCAAAGAAATGCATTTTCATGTTTTTCACCATTAAAAAAATGGGCATCTATTTTTTTCTTGTTTTGGAATTGTTGCTTATCTCATAAGGGTAGTAACCCTTTATTATATATTTTATAAATCTTTTTCCTGGTTTGACATTTAATTTTTATTCTGATCTTTGTTTATTTCTGTTGCCAACTTTGTCAAAATCCTCCTTAAAAACATTAGGGGAGCGTATTTTGTAATATACACGTTTCCATTTAACCTCAATGAGGGTGGAAACGCTCAAGCGCATGACCTCGCAAATGGACTCTCCCGCGTTGCTCTTTCTGCTGAGGTTTCTTTGCTTTTCCTTTTTTTCCCCCTAAAGATTTTATTTATTTATTTGAGAGAGAGAGAGAGCATGAGCAGGGGGAGAGGGAGAAGTAGACTCCCCACTAAGCAGGGAGCCCAATGTGGGGCTCGATCCTAGGACCCCAGCATCACCACCTGAGTCAAAGGCAGACACTTCAGAGACTGAGCCATCCAGGCGCCCCTCTGTGGAGGTTTCTGATCCCCCTGGTTCTGCTGCAGTTTGCTTTCTTCTGTCCCCAGGATGTTGGTGACCTGCCACAATCCATTTCTCTTTCCTGGGCACCTGCTACTCACCGGGTCACGTGGATGGAAAGATCAGTTTGACAAGGCCTGTCCTCCGGGGTGCCAGCACTTTAAGCCTGGCTGGTGGAGCTGCCCCAGGCACCAAAGAAGTCCTCCTGCATAGCCAGCCCTTCCCCGGGGGGTCGGGGGTTGGGGGGGGGGGTGTCTGCTGACATTGCTGCACACAGGAGTTGTAGGTTTAGGCCCCCAGGGAATGTGGTTCTGGGTCTGGGCTCCCTCCCTGGGACACCTGAAGGGGGCAAGGTGTTGCTCGTCCAGTCATGGAGAACATGGGGAGTGCACTGAGAGCCCGGCCACTGACAGGTTTGAGGAAGCCAGGTCATGAGGAACAAAGCCAGGGTCCAGAAACCAGGGGTGGTCAGAGCACAGCCCCTGCCAGAAAGGGGCTCTGAAGGCTTTAACACCTGCAGGCTTTAACGTTTCTTGACTTGCCCCCCGCCCCAGGCTTCAGGCAATCTCCCCCTGCTCCCGTACACTTTCCCCACCTGCTCTGTAGCACGCTTCGCTTTGTTCGGGTAACTAATGTTATCTCCCTCCTGGATTGCACCCCTCCAAGGTCCTGTGTCTGCATCCCCTCGAGCACCCAGCACGGCACTTGGCTTGCACAAGCCTTCCTGCACAATGAATGCTTCACGGGGATGGGTGACCATATGCGTATTTAGTTGTCCAAATAGAAAACTTCTCCTCTTCTGCCTTCTCCTCACGATGATGGCGGTAATGGTGGTGGCGATGGTCATTCCTGATGCATCTGTTTCCCCAGAGTTCGCTGCATTGACCTTATAGTTCATCTGAATCGCTGAAGTAGAATCACTGAAGAAAGAGGGTTTCCCCAGCCGTCACCTTTGTCTCAAAGATGAGGTTTGCTGTAAACAAGGTTTCTTTGTTACGAAGTATGAAAAACCGATCCAAAGTTACAGTTATCCGTGGGCGTCCCTGAGGAGCCAACTCCAGGCAGGAGCTCACCACAGGGCTTCCTGGTCGGTTTCCACGGGACCAGCCAAGACCATGGACCACAAGGGATGTAACAGTCCAAAGACAGTGGGAAGCAGGAAAGCCTGTGTTCTGCTCGAGCAGAAGCCTGGGGGACACTATACTCCGAGGATCCAGCTTACAACATCACGGGGGAAAGGTGACCCCCAAACCACAGAAGCCAAGCCAAGACCCTGAGAAGAAGCACCTTCCATTTAGAGATGTGACATCGCAACTCCTGGGGTGGGAGGCTGTGAAAAAGGAAGTGGTGGGACCATCAGAGAGACAACGGCAGAAGACAGCGTGGCCTCGGTTTCCAGGTTTGGAAGGGAACGTGAACAGCTTTTTGAGCATAAACCTGAACCATTTATTTTCCTGCACATAAGCTCTGCTCGCCCTTCTCGCCGACACTGACCTCGAAGTGTGGGGTGTCAAAATACATTCACACCCCAACTCAGACAACCGTGGGGCTCTGTGTCTCTGTGCAGGCGTGGGTGAGGCAGATTTCCATCCTCCGAGTGGACCCCCCCAACTCCCCTCCCCGGGGTCCCGCCAGCAGCCGCAGCCTGAAAAAGAGCCCATGTGCAGGTTGTGGCAGACGGGGGAGAAGAAAGGCAGAGGGTGGATTTGCTGAGAGCCAGTGCCATAAACCCAAGGTCCCCTCCGCCACCCGAAAGGAACAGAGGAGTGTTTGTTATTCTTTAAAATGTGTCTTTCTGGCAAGACACCATACATAAAGTAAAACGTGTTCCGGTGAAAGGAGGGTGTGAGTGATAGAGTTGACTATTCACCGTCTGGCCCAGCGTGTTTGACTTGAACGACAGTCAGAAGGATGAGTGTGTACTTGACATTTCTTCTAGAGAGTCGAATAGAGAGTTGCCAATCCGTCTCCAGGATGGGAAGCTGGTAGAAACCTCTGTGTGTTCACCAGCAACAATGCGACCTCTGAATCGCCCAGCATGGAACCACTTTCGGTGAAAAAAACTCAGAGATCCGACCTTTACTTCTTTGTTCCCCAACTGCACTGGGGTGTAGATTCCCAGCTTCCCATTTGAGTTAGGCCACTTTGTCGCTGTGTTACCACGGGCAGGTCGCTTGGCCTCTCTGTGCCCTAGTTTTAACATTTGCACAGAGCAAAGTGTCAGACTTATATTTGTGTAAACCTTCTTTAGGTGAGAGTTTGGCAAACGATGGTCCATGGGTCAAATCTAGCTTTTGTATGGCTGGTGAGGTAAGGAAGGTTTTTCCATTCTTAGATCACTGAAAAAATCAAAAGCAGAAGAATATTTTGTGACATACCAAAATTATATAAAATTCACACACCATGCTAAGTGAAATAAGCCAGACACAAAAGAATAAAATACTGATTCTGCTGATATGAGGTTAAGTTCAAGTTCACAGAGCCAGAAAGTAGAATGGTGGGGCTGGGGAAGGGGAAGAGGCTGGGGGGAGGGGAATGGGGAGTCCCTCTCCGGGCCACAGTGTACTGAGAGGTGTGGGGGTGCATGTGGACCCTGGATGCGCAAGTGCGTATTTATATCTAGTCACAGCCGCTTCTGAGCTGTGGGATGTTGGACTAGTTATGGTACCGCCCCGTGCCTCAGTTTCCCCACCCTCACAGGATTAAAGAGGAGATGTGTATAGTTTGGGGTGATGAAAAAGTTCTGGACACAGGTGCTGGTGATGGTTGCACAACAATGTGAATGAACTTCATGCCCGTGAACTGTACAGTTACAATGTCTAATATAATACACTTAAGCGATGGACATCCTACCACAACAATAAAAAAAAAGGGTGGATTGCGTGCAGTGTTTAGCCTCGCACCTGGCATGCAGCAAGCACTTAATAAATACAAACCATCTATGCAACGAAGGGTTGAAACCAGACGATGGTGAAGAACTACGGTGAAACAGGATCCGAGGGGTGTGTTCTCTTTGGGTCCTAAATGTATTGCACTTGCAGTGCTTCCTGAAAGCAGACTCTGCCTGCTGGGGCTTTCTCTCACAGGGCTTTTGCTCAGTGACAAGCAGGAAGACTGGGCAGCTGTTAGGATTTTCCTCCCCATTGAAGGCAGCCAACAACTGGAAGAACGTGCTTGGGTTCCTCCTACACCATGATACCCAGGTGGCCAAAACATGGCTTCGACCTCCCAGGGTCCCACCTGCGCGTCCCCGGTAAGACTCAGCAAACGGCCAGCCCTCAGTGGCCCCACATGATGAGTTTAGAATGGGGGCATTACTGGCGAGGTCCTTGCTTGCTTGCTTCTAGTAACAGGAGCAAGTGGTTTCCTTTAGAGATGATTAAGAACATGACTGCTGCGTAATTAATTGTCCTAAGACCCACTATGGCAATGCAGGGACTTACTATTTTTAGCTTTACCAGCCTCTGCATTTGGTTTCCAAAATAATCACGTTCCAGCTAAATTAACAAGGAGTGATCCGTTCATTGCTTTGAGAGGCTTGTACCGTCTCATGGAACTGTCATTTCTAATGGGGTCGGGACAGGCTGGGAGGGCAGGAGAGTTAAACGAGACTTCTCTTCAAGGTAGAACTGTATCTGTGGTTTTTAAAGGCATCATAAAGCAATGTGCATGGAGAGAGCCCGCTGAAGCCCAGCCTGACCGCATCATTACCCAGAGAGCCCTCGTGCTTGGAAGCTGACCAACAGGAAAGGTAGGGCTGAGACGAGCGGTTCTCAGGCTCGCTAAAAATCACAATCTGGGCTTGCAAAACGCCAGCTCAGATTTCAGGCTTAGAGGTTTGCCACAGTCTGGGACTATCCGTTTAAACAGTCAGGTTGTAACTTAATTCTGTAGATCAGCGTTCCTCAAAAGGAGACGTTTTTAGCTGGGGGGCTCTGCCCAGCCTTTTCCTGGCAGCCTCGCTTGGACGCGATGTGTGCCTTTCTCCCCGCTCAGATCCTGGAGCACGGAATTGAAGGCTGAGAAACTTCAGCCCGTTTAAAAGAAACTCAGTCCACGTGTAGACCCCTGACAGGACCCAGGGCACGCTGGAGATTAAAAAATGTGATGATCACACCTTGTTTGGGCTGTGGGAGGGGTAGTGGAGGGGAACTGGATAATTTTTTAACAAGTAAAGGCATGTGTAAGACATAGATCTGAAAGAAATTCCGTAAATGCATTTTTACAAGCAACATACCAAATGGACTCATTTGGGGGGGAAACTTGGTGGTAAATGTTTCTCTTTTAGATGGTATTTTTTCTCTTCTTTTCTTTTTCTTTCTTTCTTTCTTTCTTTCTTTCTTTCTTCTTCTTTTTTTTTTTTTTTAAGATTCTATCCATTTATTTGAGAGAGAGTGAACAGGGGAAGGGACTGAGGGAGAAAGACAAGCAGACTTCCCACTGAGCAGGGAGCCTGAAGCAAGGCTCAATCCCAGGACCCTGAGATCATGACCTGAGCAGAAAGCAGAGGCTTTACCTACCGCATGGAGCCACCCAGGTGCCGCTAGATGGTATTTCGATCCTTTCTAACAGTGTTGGGCTGACTGCCCACAATTGCCAGGGAAGAGCAGCAGAATGGAGAGAATGGGTAGATATTGGGAGGAGTAGCTGGGACAGTCAGGCGGGGTTTGGGGCCACGAATGTAGCAGAGGTGTGCTCGTGAATGTGTAACAACTGCTTCCCCAAGAGAAAAAAAGAAAAGCCCTGATTTATAGCACTTGCTGATGTCTGTGGTGTAAATACTCCCACCGCGGCCATGTTCAAGCCACCCATGTGAACGTGGGAGGTGCACACCGTGGGCTTCCGTGAACCGGATGAGCCAGGTCCATTACACATATGAGGAAAACAGTGATTCTCCAGCATTTAGGAGAGAGATGGACGTGTGTGCGAGGGGGGGACCCGGCTGAGGAGACTCCCTGGCCGAGAACTAGGCTCAGTTATTTAGGGGAGGGCTGGCACCCGTCGCTTTTCACTAGAGGTAGGGCATGTCAGCGGGGATGCTTGGGGCCCATTCCTGAGAGTTTTCATGTCTCGACCGGGGAAAGTTGGATCACTGTACGTTTGTATCAGATTGTCGGCAACGAGACTGATAGGAGAGCAATGACATTCAGCAGACTTCTAAGCGAGAGGCAGCAAGATCACGGTTGTGCCAGGCGTAGCCTCTCCCTCTGCAGAGTTCAGACTCCAGAAAGAGAGGTATAGTTATACTAACTATGCTATGCTATGGATAAGTATGACAGCAAGGGAAAGGGGCGGGGCTTCTGACCAATGTCTGCACCGTGCACCAACGATCACGACAAATCTGTAAGCTCTGAAACACGCATGCCAAAAGAAGATGCAAGAAGTTCTTGGAATTGCAACTGACATCAGCATGCCAACCACCCTTTGAGCTGTTAGAAGCCACGCAGTGACATCCCATACTTCAGTGGAAGGGAGTCCGGGAGACTGCCTGCCCTTACTGCTGTGTGGCCTTAGGTAAGTTTCTTAACTTCTCTGAGTTTCACGGTCATGCTTTGCAGAATAGGACCTTGCAGAACCGCAGGGACAGAAACCACCTCCTCAGAGTGGTGCTCAGCCGTGCTCGTGTTCTTGAGGGCAAGGAGCTTAGCACCTGCAGCGTGACCCTGAACCCTCATTCTGCTAATAGGCCTTGCAGCTTTAGTTCACTCTTTACCTCCCCTGGAATCACTAACTTTATATGTTAAATAAATTGGTTAGATCTGATCATCTCTAAGGACCTCTTGTATGAAACAGTGGCAGCTGGGGTAACCACATGCCCTCACTTACTTGGGACAGCCCTGGTTGACACCTGCTTTTCTGGCATAATTATTAAATTGCCCTATTTGCTACCCAAAGTGTCCCTGTTTGACCCATAGCGTATATGGTCACCTTCGACAGCTGACATTTTTCAAGTACTTACTACTTGCCAGATAATGTGCTTCATAAATTTGATTTCATTTAATGATTTCACTTTCATTTAATCATTTTTTTAAAAGATTTTTTTATTTGACAGAGACACAGCGAGAGAGGGAACACAAGCAGGGGGAGTGGGAGAGGGAGAAGCAGGCTCCCTGCTGAGCAGGGAGCCCGATGTGGGGTGATCCCAGGACCCTGGGACCATGACCTGAGCTGAAGGCAGACGCTGAATGACTGAGCCACTCAGGTGCCCCTTTCATTTAATCATTTAAATTTATGAATACATAAGCTTAGAGGATGTAAGGTCACTCAAATAGTGACAAACATCACTGAGATGCACACCCAGACCCTTCCGTCTGAAGCCAACATCTCAATCCCTTCCAGCCATCGTGCTTCACTGCCTCAATGTGGTTCACTCAACAAATATTTATAGAGTGCCTGTTATTCTATTCTAGTCCTGTGGTTCAGAAGAGGTTTCCAGAAACAAGTTCAAAAGGCTGTGCGTGTGAAGTCGGTTATTGCTAATAAGTAAAAGCATCATTAATGAGCCCGTGCCCACGGCACGCGCTGGAGGCTTCCGTGCATGTGTGGCGCATACACGCGGCACATCTAGGCTTCAAGGAATCTTGCAGGAAACGAGCTTTGCCTTTTCAACCTGATGCTTGGGGGAGGCCAAAATAATGTGAAACATTAGCTAAAGCAAAGCATGAATTAAGTAGGTGTGTTTGGTGCAAGGCGTGTTTCTGCTTGATAATTGTTCTTTATCATACGCAGATGGGTCAGATTCCCAGAGATGCCCAACCCCGATGCCAAAGAAAATTGGGGAGACCTAGCAGGGGCTTAAAGAGACAGTATAGCCTTTTCAGGTACGACTGGTTTGGGTAATGTTTTTACAAGGCTTCTCTGTGACTCCCGATGGCTGTCTTTTTCTCCAACGACCGCCGATGCGTTTATGCCGGCGCTGAATCCCTACGGCCACACGCCCAGGCTGACTCTCACCTGCTTCCTTCCAATCCCCAACTAAGGAGCCCCATCTGTTTGTCTGTTTCAAGGCTGGGTCAACTCCAGGCTTCTAGATCTGACTTCTCATTATATTAATGTCTGTTTCCTCTGATCGCACCATATACTGCAAGGAAAGCAGGGCTGTGTTATTGGCCCCGTGCACAGATGGGCCTCCAGGGCCAGGAGGTTAAATGCTTGTTAGTGATGTCACTGGGGTTTGAGTGCTATCAAGCCCAACCTGCTGCTCTTTTCACAGCACTCAGGGCACCGGAGGGCCCAGTATAGCTCTCAGAGGCTCAGTAATGAAAAGAGGCAGGTCTAAGCAGAGTTCAATGGCTGGGTGCTGAGACGCGTGTTAGGGAGGCTGCGAAGGGCAAGCCGCTTGATCTGGGTTTGCAGTGTGTCCCGTGGTCTGCGGCCCCTGGACCAGCAGCATCGGCATCATCCGAAGGCCGGTAGACAGGCAGCATCTCAAGCCCCAGCCCAGAACTAGGGTATGAGACTGCATGTTTTTAGTAGGATCTGCGGCCACTTCATGTGCACACTGAAGTTTGAGACCCTATTTAGACAGTGGCTGCCCACCTGCGGGGGGCGGGGCTCCAAACACAAGGATGAGGCCCCTCGGGTGCTCTGGACCTCCATCATTTTATTTTCTTGTTCACTCTTGGTGTGATCTGTATTGTCTTGTTTATTTATTACTTGATTATTGTCTGTCCCCTCCAGAACATACATTTTGTGGGGGGCAGCGAAGACATTGTCTTATTCAATGCCGAATTCCTGGTGCCTCACAAGGCAGGTGTGCAAAAAAGTATTAGTGGGTTGGCTGGTTGGTTGGGTGAGAATGAATGAATGAATGAATGAATGAATATGGGGAGAGGGGGTAAGGAAGGAAGGAGCGAGGTGGATTGGCTGACAAGTGGCCATCCTTTTCTCAAAGCCCCTAAAGGCAGCTCCCATTGCTTGTGAACTATTTGTCACTATTTGTCACAAAGCTGCATTTATAGATTGATTGTAAGACAACAGAGCTGTCAGTAGGATCCTTCAGTCACCTAGCACTGTGGCTGCCACATTTATTTTAGCGGGGAAACTCCTTTGCAAATGAAATCTGATGCAAGAAACCCAACTTAGATGACATACATGACCAGGGGCAATGGGGCTCCAGATCAGGGACCCTGGCATGCCAGCCGAGGCCTACCAGGTGCCCTGCATGGGGCCAGGCCTGGGCACCTCCTCACTTCCATCCCTCTTGTTGTTCCATCCTTCTTCAGAATGCAACACAGAGCACTCCTGCTACCCCCTCTTTCACGATGGGGCTTGATGGTCAGCGGAGTGATGGCAAAGCTGATGGTGCTTCTCAGCACAGAGCAGTGGGGGCCGCAGCCAGGAGCTCCCTGGAGCCAGCAGCCTTCCCTGGCCTGCACAGTGGGCCTCACCCTGCTAGACATGTAACAGCACACAGGTCCCCAGATAACAGTGGGGTTGGGGACTAGCCCCTGCACCCCAGGGGAAGCCTCCTCCAGTTGCCTCCCTGTTGCTCAGTGAAAGAGCATGGCCAACCGGCCCTTTCCACCCATGTTTGCAGTTAAGAAAACAAAGCCAGAGAAGGGCAGCGGTCTGCCTTTGGTCTCCAGTGACCGAGATGGGATGAGAACCGCCATCCCCTGGGACAGGCCCAGTTCTTCCTCTACCTCCCCAGGGTGGGCCTGCCTTTTGGAAAGAGAGAAAGAAAAGTAGAGAGGAAGAAAGGAAAAGAGGAAGTGAGAAAGAGAGAAAGGAAGGGAGAAAGGGAGAAAGAGAAAGGAAGAAAGGAAGAAAGAAAGAAATTAAGAAATTGAAAGAAAGAAAGAAAGAAAGAGAAAGAAAGAAAGAAAAAAAAGAGAGAGAAAGAAAGAAAGAAAAAAAGAAAGGGAGGGAGGGAGGAAGGGAGAAAGAAAGAAAGGGAGGGAGGGAGAGAGGGACGGAAGAAGGGAGGGAGGAAGAAAGGGGAGGGAAAGAGAGAGGGAGGAAAACATTAGTGAATGCTGTGGACAGGTTTGAATTCCCACCCCCCACCCCTAAATTCATATGTTGAAACTGAATCCTCAGTGTGATGAGATCTGGAGGTGGGGCTTTTGGAAGGGAATCCGGTCATGAGGGTGGAGCCCTCATGAATGGGATTAGTGCCCTGATAACAGAGGCCTGAGAGCTCCCTCCCCCCTCCACCACTTGAGAACGCAGCCAGGAGATGGTCATTCATGAACCAGAAGGCAGGCTCTCCCCAGACCTCCAATCTGCCAGCACCTTGATCTTGGACTTTCCAGCGTCTGGAACTGTGAGAAATTAACTATTTGATGTTTAAGGACCCAGTCTAGGTGTTTCTGTTCTAGCAGCCGGAACAGACTCAGACAGTGAGTCACCAGAATGATGGGCTGTAGGGGTGAGTGATGGAGAAGGAGCTTGTTTTTCTCCATGGTGAAGTGTCCATTCCCTGGTGTGAACTTTAGACACATCTTCGTATGATATATGGTGGCCTGGTCACTGTATCGTGTGCAGGACTGTGCCAATCAAACGCGGCAGCTGACAGCATTCATTCCCAAATCATTTGTTCATAATGTATTAATTTTTCAGACAGGACTTGGGCTGATAGCTGCAGAACCAAATCTGTGGTCACTTTGGAGACACAGGACTAACAACATGATTCGCATTTGCAGCAAGAAGCCGTTCTATGGCGCTCTTCCCACTTGGAATTATTTATTGAACACCTGTGCTCCCACCTGACCACAAGCTCCGGGACGACGGGCTCTAGCAGCCCAGCTGCTCAGTAAATGGTGATTGAATGACTGAATAAACAAATCAGCGTCAGTAGAAGTTGTCTGGAGTTTCCTGGTTATTCATTGCGAGGTTGTCTGTGCATTTTATCAAATGTTCCAATTACCTCCCCGATAAGCCTTGATGTGGAGACCAACTTTTTTGTTTCAATTTGCTTCATTTTAAATTGGCTTTGGGAACACCTCGAAAAGTAGGAGAATGCGTTGAGACAGCTGACCGGCGACACCATTTGTCACCGTGGAAAGCGGGGACACCGGCGTGCCGTGACTGTCCCCGCACCCCCGGGCTGCAGTCCGCAGTTCTGTCTTTACGCACTCTGGAATTGCCTTGTGGATGAGAAATCGCTTTCTGGAAATCTCGTGTGGTTTTTGCATGACCGTTTGGGAGTCCTTTAAAGCAATTTCTGATACCCACACCCATCCCCCCCTGCTTTTCCCAGGAATTGACTGGATTGGCCTTGGGTCTGCAGGGGGTCCTCAGGGGCCCAGCTCAGAGATCCCCGCTGAGCTAAAGTAATATCGGTAGTCTGTGAACAGGAAATCAGGCAGGGATGGGAGAAAGAAGGAAAAAAAAAAAAAGTAAAGTAAGGGTGTGTCTCTTTCCTGAGTGTTCTCTCTATATATAGATTTAAATATACTACCTGTGAACTCAACCGTAGGCTTAAGCTTTAGTTGATTTAGATCACAGCACTGTCACATAGAAAACGTCTACTGGAAAATGCGTTTGGAGTTCGGGATTGAAAAGTGCGGAGAGGAGTGGGTCTTGCGGTCACCAGTAGACTCGAGAGGGCATTTACAACCAGTGAGTGTTCCCTGTTAGTTTGCATCAGGAATGTCCAAACCCAAAGGAGGAGAGAAAAAGTGGCTGGGCCAGTGCAGTGGGGCTTCAAAGCCAAGCCGTGCTCCCCTGCCATCTCTCACCCATTGAGGAAAGGTGGAAAGTTTCCTCATTTCCGGGACTTCGTGTCTCCAGCCATTGGTCCCTCTGCCACTTCAATGTCAAGCCAGGACAGCTGTGTGACTGATCCCTCTGCTCAGGCTGCTGTGAGTCCTTGGCCACCAGCGGTGTCTTTAGCAGCATCAAGATGGAGTCATTCTCCATCCCCCAAGAGTGGTTTCCAGCGGTAGATTAAACATGGCCGCAAATTCTCTGCCGCCCCTCCCGTCGAGGGGTGAAGTCCCTTCCCACTCCCCTTGGATTTGGGCTGGCCTGACTTGCTTGGATGGAAGGGATGTGATGGAACCTCTGGGGCTGGGCTTCCACTGGTCTGCAGCTCCTGCTCGGAACCCAGCGCTATGCCACGAGAAGCTCAAGCCCTGCGGAGGGACCGTAGAGAGGGAAACTGAGGCTCCCTGTTGACAGCCCCCGTGAGCTCCCAGATGACAGCCTGTACACATTGCTGGCTATGTGAGTGAGTGAGAGAGTGAGTGTTCCAGCCCAGTGAAGCTTCCAGAAGAGTGTACCCCCGGTGACACCACTGGAGAGCCCAAGACCCCCCAGCTGAGCCCAGCCAATACGTACAACGGTGGGAATAGCAACCAGCTGCTGTTTGAGTCCCCACGTGTTGGGAGGGTTTGCCATGCAACAACGGATCGCTGAAAAACCCAAAGATGGGCTTGCTAAGGTTTCTGAAGGCTGGCAAAGGGTTTTCCCCATTTCTTACAAAGTGCAGTGTGTGCCAGGATATACATTTCCAGTGAAAACCACACCTGGTTGGTGAATTTCAAAGTCAGAGCCAAGGGGGCCCTTGTAGACCTCATCGTCCATCTTTCATTTCACAGGCAGTGACATTCTTGGTCCCTGTGCCTCTTGGCAACCTCTGTCCCCAGTTGGGCATCAAGAAGCCTTTCTTTTACTTGGTTATCTTCTCTAGCTGTTTTTGTGATATGCATTGCATGATATTTTCCTATCTTCCTCGCCCCTACCTCCAACCAGCCAACAACATCTGGATGCTCTTGGCAGCCGAACCTTGGTGTCTATGGCCTCAAAATGCCAGATGTTGTCTTTATGCATCTTCCACATAAGGGAAAGTTGGGGGAGGGTCAGGGAACCGAGGACCTCAATGCTGTCTCCTCTCGGTCTCATGTCTTGAGGTCCTCTTTTAGCAACAGCCCAGACGTCTCTGCCAATTCAGGGATGCCGTAGAGTCCTCAGAGCTAAATGGACATTAACCCACTTTCATATCGAATAAGCCTGCATGGGAGGCACAGAGGGAATGGTGCGTGAGACAGGGAACAGCCTGGGAATCTTGCCTCCCTTCTTGTGCCCTGAGTGAACCTCCCTATGATGTCTCTCGTATGACCTTGACGAGCTCTATGCTGCCAGACCAACATACAACTTTTGCTATTGTCTTAGGTTGGGTTCCTGGTGAGATAGACTCAGAGGTGCACAGGAAGCTTACTTCGGGGTGTCCTCGGGACCCACCTCCATGGAGGAGTGAAGGAAGTAGGGCCAGGAAAGTCAACTGTGATGTGGTCACAGCCAAGCCCTCAGCCAGCGGCACAGGTGCCCCTGGAGCTGGGGTAGATCCTCAGAGTTGTCTCTCACTGGGTGAGGGGCCAGGCCTTTCTGGGTCCCCACCCCAACAACTGGGGCAGCCAACTGTCATGGGACTGAGGGGCTCCCAGCATGAGGGCCTTTCAGTCCCTAAAGGAGTTGTCCACCCTGCTGATGACCAGCCATTAGATAAGGACTGCCTGGGAGGTGCCATGGGTTCGGGAGGAGGAAGAGTTTCTGTCTTCAGTCTCCTGGCTGAACCTGGCTGAGGGTCATGGCTGCCAGCACTCCCAGCAGCTGAGGGAACCAACTCCGTCCTGAGGGAGGACCTAGGCGCCCCTGCAGTGCCCCCCATTGCCATTTGTTACCTCACTGCACTCCTGGCTGTGTGTGAGGAGCAGGTGGAGGTCAAGGGAGAGCTGGAGCAGCTTCTCTCTGGGAATTGGGGGTAGTGGCCCTTCTGTGGGTGTGTGTGGAGACGTGGGAGTCAGGTCTAGGTTAGCACAAAGGTGAAAATCTCTGTCCAAATCACCCTTGGAGATCTCTGGAGAAGGGTTTCTCCGTCAGTCTTCCAGCACCAGGCTTTCCTCTGGCTGGAGCCGACCTCCAGTTCTTTGAGCCCCAGAGGCAGTGGGCAGTTTACATTTTGGAGCCATATGGTCAAAAAAGAAAGAAAGGAACGTGAAGCTCTTCTCAGGACCATGAGGTACTGTGATGGCGCCCGGAAGCCTGAGGGAGTGCTTCCCGTCTCCCACCTTTTGGCCCATCACCTAGAGGAGTGGGGAATAGGGCCTGCATTATTTGAACCCTCTCCCCCTCCCTCCCACTTTCTTTTCTCTCTCCTTTCTTTCCCCCAACACCCTTTCCCAACACAAAACCCTGAACTCTAAGTTAATGGGTGGGTAGGATACAACTTCACTGAACGGTGCGAAGACCCTCCATCCTGGTGTCAGACCCAGACTCAGAGGCTCTTTCTGCCACCGGCTAGGTGAGACCTTAGCCGAATCCCCCAAGACTTCTCTGGTCTGGGTTTCTGCTTCCTGAAAGCTGGAAGTCTCTACCCGTTGAAGGCAGCCATGGTCTTCAGCCAAGAGCAGCCAAGATCAGGGCCAGGTCCCACACTGGTCCCCAGTAACCTGATGGACCCGTGAATGAATGAACGAACGAACGGTTCCCATAAAGGGCTCCCAGGGGCTCCCTACGGGAATTCTGTGTGGAGGTCCCACAAGCGGCAGAGGCAGGGGAGGCAGGCAGATGTGGTCGAAGATGCCTCAGAGTTGCCATAAAAAGGAGGTCCTGGCTCAAAAGCCCCAGGTGTCCTCTCACCTGGCCTACCCGACCTCACCTGTTCTAGAATGAGTGGAGGCTGTCAGCAGAGATGCTGGTGGTCACCTCCTGGACCATTTGAAGAGTCACCTGGCTCGTGCCTTGGGCTTGACTAGACTGTGCCTGGAGATGTACCAGAAGGATCTGCGGCTTGGGCTCTCCCTCCCCCACAAGCTAGCAGGGAGCATTTCCTCTGAGCGGAACTTCCACACACAGGAGGGGATCCATAAACTAGGTTTATTAAGCAGCTGAAAGGCGAGGAGCTCAGGACCCCGGGCTTTGACGCTAGGAAGATTCAAACATCACCGCATTTGTTTATTTTTTTTACGTTTCTGAGCGAATGTATATTTCTTCATGTTTAGAGACTGGCAGCCCTGGAAAATGAAGCTTATTTATCTACCAGATACACATCATATAAACAGCTGCAAAGGGCTTCCCCCCACCCCGCGCGGCCGTGGCTCTCAGCTCTGACCCGTGGGACCGCACGCTCTGCAGCGAGCCTGCATTCTGGGACCCAGGGAGGGGGCAGGTCGAGTCTCGGCTGCAAGTGGGGGCGGCTTCCAGAATCTGACCTGGTTGCCTCAGATCACTTCCTGGTCCACGCTTACTTGTTCATTCCACAAACCGATATCCATCTTTCCCTGGGCCCTGTGCGAGCCCCTGGTGATGCAGAGATGATCAGCCAGCCCCCCCACCCCCCCACCTCCCCACCCCTGAGAACCCTAACGTTGAAGGTGAGAGTCTTGACAAGCAGTGTCTTGGAGGAAATGGTGACTTTCCTCTGGGGCATCTTTCAACCCCAACTGAGCCCACCCGCCTCTTTTATTTCTCCAGCAGTGACAGCTGTCCCTCGTCCTCCCAGGCCTGTTCCCATCTGTGCTGGGGGGGGGGGGGGCGGGAGTGAGCTTAAGGACGTTTCCGGAAATGAGGAGAGGTCAGGATGCTAAAGTGTTTGGAAGTCATTCTGGAGGACGCCCGCTGAGGCCCTCGCTCTCCACTAAACTCTGCCTGTGGGACTGCTCTGGCTTTGCACGTGTTCCAACTTATTAAATGTGGAGACGCTCGACTTCGGGGTAAGATCCCCGGGCTGCCGATGGGATCCATCAGACCTTTCCTCCGTTGCGTTTCGAAGGCAGGCGGAAGGAAGAAATGTGCGACGAGGGCGGTAATCAGCCAATACCCAGAGCCTTGCATTAACGCGGATCCCCGAAGAATTATGGCTCCGGGTTTGGTTGGATGTTGCTGTTTTTCTTTCTAGGAAGAGCAGTGCACGTTTACAAGATGGATGATTATCGGGCCGGGAGCGGCAGAAGGTGCAATTTCTTGCCTGAAAATTACTCGTCTTCTGAACCTTTCAGCCCCTGAGTCAGCACCTTGCTTTGTCTTCGCTTCTCCCTGGCGGCGCTGGGTTTTTCCTAATAGGAAGGCTCTCTTTTCCAGCCAGCCGAGCGGCAGGATTTCCAGGCTGGTACGGCCTCTCCGATCCCCCTCTTGAATCAGCTCAACCTGCCAACGGGCGGGGCACCTGAGGGGTGGCCTTCCAGAACAGGTGGGACTTGAACAGCGGCCAAGATGTGGATTTGGACAAGCCCAGGAGAAGGGAGGGGGCATCGCAGGCAAGGGGGCAGCCTGCGTAAAGGGCTCTAGGGAAAGCTGAACCCGTGTCGGGACAGGGACAGTTAGGAAGGTAGGACGGAAGGAGGCTCCATGTCTCAGGCTCTTGCTACCAGCCAGCCCAATCCATGCCCACCGGGACCCAGCGCGCATGACTGTAGAGTGGCCTTCTGCCAACAACTCGAACACGTCCGGAGCTGCTTCCTCCCCTAGAGTCTCCAGAAAGGGACACAGCTCCACCAATGCCTTGATTTCAGCTGAGCCCCCCCTTGACCTCTGACCTTACAGAACTGTGACCTGAGAAATGTGTGTTGTTTCAAGCCACTAAGTCTGTGGTCATGTGTTCCGGCAGCCCTAGGCCACCCATGCACCATGTATAAAATAGAGGGAGCACGGAGAGGTTAGTCACCTTGCCCAAGTTCAGGTGGAGGCTCTGTGGAGAAGCAGGCACGGGGACCCAGCTCTGACTGAAACCAATGTCCACGACTTACCTGTTGCAAGCCGAAGAAATTTGCGACAAAGGTGGATGACAGGTAAAGTGAGACAGAGAGCATCACCCGATGTGACATGACAGGGGCTGGCGGGGGGCAGGGGGTGGGTAGGCAGGGGATTCGCGATCCCCAGGCTGATGGGGGGTGGTACCCACAGCAGATGGCTGACACGGACGGGGTCAGGAGAAATTGCTGGGAGCCCCACAGGCTGGAGCAGAGAGCTGGCCCTGACCACCAGAACCAGGTAGGGTGGCAGGGGCTGCTGCTGGAACGCAGCCAGAAAAATGGGCCAAGGGTGTGAGGGTGCAATTGTAGCAGGAGGGCTGTCTGCCTTCATCTTGGACTGAAGTTCCATCTTCCCCGTAAACTAACTCCCTATAGGATGCTGAGACCAGGTGAGAAACCACAGTGGTGGGAGGGCCATCATCCCAGGCTTTGTGGCCAAGTCTTCCTGGATCCACACTAGCCCTGAGCAGGAAGGCAGGACCCAGGATGGCCAGTGAGGGACCATTCCTTGGTGACATGGTCACTGGGTTCTGAGAAATGGATGGTGGCCAGGATTTCTCCAGAGGGCAGGCACCAGAGGCTGGCTGCTGAGGACCTGCCAGTAATGGCCACTTTCTCTGGCTCATGGTGAAACTGGTACCTTATATGTCTGGGGTCTCACGGAGATTGTCCACTGCGGCAAGACTCTGACCCAGGGAACGGACCACAGCCACAAATTTCGTATACACACTTGATGACCAAACACCATAGCATCCTCATATCACAGTCAACACCCTGGTTACTACTTCATTTGAGAGGAAACATGGCGGGGTGCCTGGCAGCTCAGCTGGGAGAGAACATGACTCTTGATCTCAGGGTTGTGAGTTTGAGCCCCATGTTGGGTGTAGAGATTACTTAAAAATAAAACCTTAAAAAAGATTTCTTTAATTAAAAACAAAAAAGAGGAAACGGCTTTCTGTAAGATTATTGTCACTAACACCAAATATACAAATAGCTCTGTCGACACATAAATTAATCACTTCAAAATAGGCCCAAGTCTTGCCATATGGTAACCCCAGAAACCAAGCCCAGGGAAAGCATTACAGAGTTTCTGATCAGGCCTGACCCCCTTTTATTTAATGGGGACTTTTCCAGGATGGAAGGAAAAGGCAGGTAATTCCCAGTGGTCTCTGGGCAGAAGGCCCACTTCTCTTGGACTGGTCCCAGTCAGTCCACCTGTGTGAGTGGCTTCTACCAAGTGTCGGGTTGCCATGGAAGATACAGAACACAAAGTTCAATCTGAATTTCAGGAAAACAATAGTTTTTAATGTAAGTATGTCCCATGGAATATTCGTTCACGCAATATTGAGGAACGCTTCTACTAAAAAAAAAAAAAAAGTGCTTGTGTTTATCCGAAATTCTAATTTAACTGGGTCTCCTGCATTTTTATTAGCTGAATTTGGTGCCGCAAACCAGCGGTGTTCTGAAGTGGTATCTTGTCTTACTTGGAGGAGACAAGGCGAACAGCTGTCTTGGTTCCTACTTTGAAGCACACAGAGGATTTCTCACAAAGAAAATGTCCTTGTCCCCAGAGGATGGAACAAACCAATGCTTCAGGTGGAGAAATGCGGAATCTGCCCATTGGCACGATGAGCTGACACCGGTGATATTGGGAAGATCTTCAGAAGAAAGTGAGCACGCGCTCTGCCCTTGACAGCTCCAACTTCTGCTGGAATCAAGACTCTTAGAGGTGAGTCTGGAATATGGTTACATCCAATATTTACAACCTATGAATAAGGACACAGGGAGTCAGAATGGCTGAGTAACTTGCCCAGGGTCACACAGCAAAGATAAACAGGGGGAGGTAAGACCAGGGTTAGGACACACGGCTACAAAGAGGGAGGTCTGAATGCCTCTAGTCTGGAAATAGTAGCATCAGCTAACATGCACTGATCATTTGCCGTGAACCAAGCACCTTACGTGGAGTTTCCCATTCAATCCACAAAAACTCCGATAAGCACGTTAAGCAGTTATCACACCAATTTACAAAGGAAGATGTGGTAAGAAGGGGCAGACATGAGGCCCTTGGCAGGCAGAACTGGCCTGTAGATCCCATGTTCTGAGCCACTCCAGGACAGCAAAGGATACGACCTGCAGATCACAGGCCAACCCAACAAAGGAGCTAATGTCTAAAAACTGAGACAATGAGGGGCACCTGGGTGGTTCCGTTGGTGAAGCGTCTGCCTTTGGCTCAGGTCATGATCCCAGGGTCCTGGGGTGGAGCCCCACAGTGGGCTCCCTGCTCAGCGGAGAGCCTGCTTCTCCCTCTCCCTCTGCCTCTCCTGCAGCTTGTGCTCTCAATCTCTCCCAGGCTTCTCTCCCAAATAAATAAAATCTTTAAAAAAAAAATAAAAATTGAGACAATTGCCATAATCTGGATGGGATGGCCAACTTCTCTGGAAGGATCAGAAGAATGGGTCCCATTGGTCTACGTTCCCAGTCCTCAGTGGCTGGCCACCCTGGACCTTCCTCTGCCCCGCGCACACCACCTGCTCACGGGATACCAGCTCCCTCCCTCAATGACCCTATGACTTGGGGCAAGCTCTCAGTGTTTCCACTGCCCAATTTGTAAAATTGGGGTCATAGTGGTATCCACCTCACGGGCTCCTTGTAATCAATACGTAATAACTCATTAAAGGCCACGGTCACAGTTGTTTGAAACATAATAAGAACCCAATAAATGTCAGCCACCAGGTACCCACTCTGTGCCAAGACAGCAGTTGCCATAGTTCTTGCAAATGGGAAGCCACCAAGGCTCTGAGTGACCTGATGGAAGAGCAGGGCAGTGGTCCCCACCTCTGGGCAAAGTGGCCAGCAACGAAGAGATTAGACACAGAAGCTGTCCGAGGATCCTGAATGACCGTCCCCAGGGAGCCGGGACAACTTCAGTGATACTAGAGAAAAAACCAAAAAGGATGGGGGTGCGCGGCTTTCAAAAGACAACCCAGATCTAGGCATGGACAGGCCTTGGTGGGAGGGGAGCTGGCAACCCTAGGCCTGGAGGGTGGCGGCCCAGATGGAGACTGGCGCCAGAAGTTGAAGCCGGTAAAGGTAACTCTCTGGCTCCAT
This sequence comes from Ursus americanus, assembly GCF_024610735.1. Taxonomy (NCBI): domain Eukaryota; kingdom Metazoa; phylum Chordata; class Mammalia; order Carnivora; family Ursidae; genus Ursus; species Ursus americanus. The sequence continues at coordinate 10,040,371 of NC_142132.1, forward strand.
CGAGGATCCAGGTGGAGAGATGCCGCCCCAAGCCGTGGACAGAGAGGAAGCCGGAGACAGCTTCAGGCCGGGCCAGGCCCCGGGTGGAGACGCCTGCCATCCCCCGTCCCTGCAGGATCCCCTCCCAGCTGTGCTTCAGCAAGCACCAGGATTCCTGCCGCAGACACGCCTCGGCGTTGATCGCTCATCACCTGCACAGCCCGAACGAGTTGGGGGAGGGGGGGCGGGGCGGGGGGAGGCCTGCTGCTGACGGATCGCCCCTCCTCCGCGCCGGGCCTCCGGTCCCCATCACTCACCCAGCCCTGCAGCTCCTTCCCCCGGGCGCCGGCCGCCCCCTCATCCACCCTGCGCCTCTCCCGGCGCCCGCGGCCACACGGGGGCGCCGGCGCCCGCCGCGCGCGTACCTGCACAGAGCCCCGAGAACAAAGGGAGCCCTGGGGACCTTGGCCTCCTTCACCTGCGGCCACCTGCTCCCCAGGCTGCGGGCCCCGAGCGCCAAGCCTGCATCTGGCCCCCGCGAAGGAGTTAATTTTTGCTCAACCCTGCTCTTAGAAATCTGTTAAAGAAATCGCTCCTCCCCTGATGGCCTTTCTCTCCAGCTTGGGGACAGAATATAAGAGCTCTGGGACTCTAAAAGGGTTACTGGTTTTGTGATTTTACAATGCGTCCTGCTCTGTATTCTCCGTCTCCTTCCCGGAGTTTACCAGGATCCTGGCAGCAGCATTTTTCTCCCCTTTGGTTTATTAAAGTGAACTTCTTTTCACGTTTGGACGGAGTAGACACACACTCTGGGGAGATGGTGTAACAAACCAAACACAGAAATCAAGGGGAAGGAGGGAGGAAGGCACCGTGGAAATTGGGTCATCGCAAGGAAGGGAAACTTGCACCGCACAGCTCGGCCGGCTTTGCCCTAACGTGGCTTTTATTCTCTAATTTCGAAATATACCTCGGCGACTAGGTGCAAAACCCTGTGCTAATGCACCCGGATGCCTTAATTGGGAAACCCCAAAAGAGGCTAAGTTACAATCACCATCAATCAAGTATCTATTGAGGGCCTGGGAGCACAAAGGGTCTGTAACAGACTGCCAGAGGCTAGCCAGGCAGCGTGCCTGCCCTGCAACTGCAAGATGGGGGAGGCAGCCTAAGCCTTCTGGGTGTTCTAATTTAGTGGTCCCCGATTAACCCCTCTCCCCCAAATTGATGCCCACCGTCACATTCGATGCAGCGTTTTCCAAGGGCATCACCATCTTGGTTCAGCCACCCTTTCTCCCTCTGGGTTCACAGCTCTGAGCGCATACCTGTGAGTTCCTGAGGACTTGGGGGAACAGGAGGCCTCCCAGAGAGGAACTGAGGGCCTGGACAGAAAACTGGGGCTGCTTCGAGTGGGCCCCAGAATCAGGAGGTGATGCTACAGACACCGTATCACCCACATTCAGTCAATAGTAATATTGCCATTGTCCACCAAAGACCTTTCCTGGGACTCTCCAGCACTCTTCCCATGGCGAGGAGTGGAGTTCCCACCCCTAAACTCCTCGGGTAGCATGACACCGGCAAGACTACATGGGAGTTGGGGTGGGGGGAGGCAGAAGCAGTTCCTGGGGACTCCCCTGGCTAAGGAGATCCTGGAGGGAAAGAGGGAGACAGGGACACTCTCCAGTGACCATTTTCTAGAATACCGGCACGACCTAATTTGGTGGCCAGAGCCACGGGTGGCTATTGAGCTCATGAAATGTAGTTGGCGCTCCTGAAGGGCTGACATGTAAGTTTCATTTAGTTTTAATTCATTTAACTTGAAATAATCACACTGGCTAGTGGCTACTGTATCAGAAGTGCCAGCACAGCTCTAAGCAGTGACAGTGGGCAGGGGGGCAGGGGTAGAGCCAAAGTTGGCAATAAGACATCACTGTTAATCTCTTCCTAATTGCCCCACCCGGGCTAAAAGCACCTGCATATCTTCTTTCCAGTCTGCTGGGAGCCGTTGTTGTGGCCGAGGTGGTGGCTTGAGTGCAGGCTGAGGGTGTCCGAAAGGAGGCACAGAGTCTTGCAGCCAAGCAATGACATGCCATAAATTGTCCTTAAGCAGCAATGGGCCAGGGATTAGAGGACTTTCCCGGTAGATACCATTACCAGCAGACAGGGGTCAACAGCAGGGTTCCTACACTGAGGTTTCAAAATACTTCAAAGAGGATGTCGACTTCCTCTAACTGGTTGGTCTTTGGTGATGGGTCAACGACAACTTTTAGTGTCTCTGGAGGCAGCGAATGTTCCATGATTGGAGGAGCTGGAGGTCTGAGGCAACTGTATTTTTTAAGGGGAGACCCTACTATGCAAAAGAGGGGGAGGCCAAGGAGTGGGGGAGGGGTATGTTAAATGACTTTCCCAGAATCATATGGTTCTTGGCAATGTTGGGATAGAAACCCAGGTCTTGGATGCCCTGGCCTGGCATTGTTTCTATTGCACAACGTGGCTGGTCAAATACCTTGTGACTTTGGGCAGTGTAGACATTACCTCTGGCTGGTTTGGCCAACCAGCAAACTGACCAATCAGTTTTCCTTCACAGATGGGCAGGAGCCTGGTAGGACCTTGTAGCACTGGGCAGGGGGTTGGGGGTGGGTAGTGTTGAGGCCAGAGTAAAAGTTCCCCAATTATTCCCCCTCCCACTCCTTTTATAGCAAGTTTTGCTTTTCTTGAACCAGAATGTTGTCAGGGTTCCTGAATTGCCCATTCATTGACTTTTGAGTAAAAGACCTGGTTACCCAGTTTTAAATAGCAAATGCGTGGCAGATTTGTAAGCCTTAATTCCTCACTGATAAGAGTCATTTTAGGAACCACAAACGTTGGCCCTTACTTCTTCCCCTATTTTGAAGACTGCAAATTCAGCTGATGAACTGTAGGTGTGTGAAAGAGGTCTCACAATCTTATGTACCTAAACTTGAAGGTTCTTGGAAACATTCACAGCAACAGTGACCCTCACCAAATTCTTGGAGCACTTGAAGAAGTAGGATGAACCCATGGCGAGTGGGTAAATGTTCTCTTCAAATACTAACGTTGGCGGAGGCAATGAATTCTACTCAACATATGTCAACTCTGCACTGAGTTGAACCACCTGGAAGGAGCCATCACGTGGCATGGATGGGTGAAAATGGTTGACTTTCTCTGGTGGACACCAGAATGAATCCCAGTCCCATCGGGAGACCAGACTTTTGGTTTCCCTGCCCTTAACCAGTGGTGTGACCGTGAGCCTACCACTTCTCCTCTCTGTGCTCCACTCCCCTCCCCTGTCAAATGTGGGGAGTGTGTACGATTCCGGCAGTCTGCACAGGCGGCATTCCGTCTCAGGTGGGCTTTGCGTTGGCATCACCAGGTCCTTCAGTTGGGGCAGAGGGTGGGCAGAGGGTGGGCATGGGGAATTCAGAAGTCATGGCTCCAGACTCTGTGAAAACCAGGCTGTAATACTATCCGGGTGGTGCCAGTGGGTTCTAGGCTCTTCACTGAAACACTCGAATCCTTCCAATAGACCCAGGGGGTAGGACTATTAAGAACGGCTAATAATAATCATAGGAGACACATTGCATTTCCAGAGCCACGAGGAGTATCTCAATAAAAACAGGTTTTGTCACCCTTTCATTCACTTAATCTTCTTAGTGACCCTATTAATTAACTACAAGATAGGTACCACTATTGTCCTCATTTTACCTGAGAAAATGAAAAACTCAGAGAGTTTAAGTAACCTGTGCAAGGTCACACAGCCATTGAGCGAAGAGTGCCTGTTGGAACCAGAGCCCCTTCGCCTCAAAGTGAGGCAGGGATTCTGGAAGGACTTTGTCCCCAGGGACGTCTTGGCTTTGCGATTCCGTTCTAAGTTTAGAATCATCGCCCATGTTCGACGTTCGATGTGCGGTGCTGGGATTTACGATGTCGCTTCAGTTAAATGCCATAAGCTCCCTGAAGATGGGACCAAGCTGTCAGGGATCAGGTCCCTCCCCTCATCCCAGGAGTTAACCAGGCTAACCACAGTCCTTGGACTATTCTATATTTCTCCTTTCAAAAGCTTCTTTTATGCTCCAGACATTATTGAGATGTAGCCTAAAGAATGAAATTCAGTTTTGCAGGGAGCTCAGAACACATTAGAAGGGCTCATTAGCACTTAATGCCAGTGGCCTTTATTCATCGAACTTTTCTATAGGGTGAAGAACAGCCACCCATTACAAAACAAATTATAAAAAAAAAAAATTCTGAATCTTTAGAGGAGAATGGCCCGTGGCTGCGAGGGCTCCCACCCCTCCCTTCCCCCCCCAAAACCGATGGGCCCGCAACACAATTTGTTTCTTGAAAGTCATGGTGCATCGGAGTTCTGGTGTCCTCATTTTTCTTCCTTCCATTGATGTATCATTACTAGAGTGAAAGAAAGGAGGGCGTCTCGAGGGCTTTTGAAAAAAAAAAAAAGGTGGCTACTCAAGACATTTTGTAAAGGGGGGAAAATTGTGAAGAAAAGGGCCCCCAGTGGGGGGCGAAGGGGTGGTGAATGTGGCCTTGTCTGGCGGTTCTTTCAGCAGAAACCTGGTGCTTGCATTGGCCGTTCAGTGCAAACTGTCACCTTTAGTTCTTGCTGGCTTTTCTGCCCTCGGCCCTGAACCTCAACAGATTGGGGCTTATTTACCTATTCACCCTCGGCCGGGAAGCTCATTAATAGGCTTATTAGCAACACCATTCACGGGAGGCCATTGACAAAAGGGGTTCCAGCCACTTGAAGAGGGAAGAGAAAAAAAACTGTCCAGAGATTATTTTCTCATTCAGAAGCCTCACTGGTGTGAAAACTTTCCTAGACCCACTGAGGTCACTTGAAGCCTAAATATGATGACAGAATTGGGTTTTGTAAAAAAAAAAAAAAAATTCCAAACATGCATTTGCTTCATTCAAAACTGAAGAAGTTTGCTGCTGTGGGCCTGTGGGCTTCGCTGCCTTAAAAACGAACGCTCTTAGGGGAATAAGGGTCTTGTGATGGATGGGTGTCTTTTCATCCCTATAAAGAATAAATTCTGCGAACTGCATCTGGACATGAAAGTAGGTGTTCTGATTTGTCATTTTCAGCGGAAGCCGGCCTTTTTATTCAGTATATATAAAGCTGTCGATGAATGGGGTGAGGGACGATGGCTTCCTGCACCAGTAATTTATGTGAGAATGTGTTAACAGCATTTTCAATGGCTGACGGATATGTTGCAGGATGGGAAGGGAATCTGTCCTGAGACCCTTGAGTTTCCCATTGGTGGGGAATATAAAGATGTTAAGTGCCAGGGCCCGAGCAGGCAGACGTGCAGCCACCTCTCTTTTTGTGACCACAGAGCTGAGGACGTGAAAAAGGTATTGGTGTGTTCCGACCCATCCAGGTGTGAGCCGACAGCTGAGATGTCGGTTCCTGAAAAAGGTGTTAGGACTGATCCAGGTGAAAAGACTGGACCAAACACATACCCAAGCATAGGGACCGATAATTTTGCTTGAGAATCTATTCTTTTTGCTGTCAAATTTCCAAAATAGAATTCCACAGCCATTTGCCTGAAGCATTTCAATGGATTTCATATTCTCAGCATGTAAGTCATTTGCATAAAAGTTTTCTGCGATGGATTGAGAAGAAAAATGATTTTCTCATAATGTGCGGCACCTTCAAAAAAATTTTTTTCGTAAATGTTGAAGTGTGCTATGTCGGTGACCCAGGAGCAACTGCATTTCTAAATGCTGGAAAAGTCGATTTTCCAGGTCAGTTTTGTACTCACTGCTCCATCTATCTTCAGGCCTCAAAAGCATTCTGGAGCACTTCTGGGTTTAATGACCTTTTCTAAGGAAAAATAATTAAGGTTTTTATCTGTATTGTCTCGGACTTAAGCACAAAAGCTTAGGAGCTGGATCAGTGAGGAGGAGAGAAAGTATATTAAAAAATAAATTATCCTGTAGACAGAGCCTCCCAAGAAAGGTAAATGGAAAATATGAACTTTAACCAGTTGCAGTCTGGCATTCAGTTGAAGAATCTAAGATTCGGGAGGAGCTGCTTTGCTCAAGGCCACACAGCTATTTATAGCGTAGTTTCTTTAGAATCTTTCCAATTTCTTTTTATTACTCCAGATACATATTACTAAACACTTTTTTTTTTTTTTTTGGTCGTTGCCGTTTTTGACTTTCTCTATGAGAGGCCAGATTCAAAGTCAGGCTCTGCCAATAACCGGCTGTGTGGCCCTGGACAAATTACTTCACCTCTCTCCTGGTTTCCTTATCAGAAACTGGGAATATTATTCTGCAGGGGGGTGGTTCGGCGTGCCCTCCCGGAGTAGGACCTCCGTAAATACTGGGTTCTTCTCTCACTGCTATTGTTTTGCAGGACAGAAAAGTGCAACGTCCTGCAGACATTCTCCTCCAAAAGTTTCAGTTGCATTAAATTACCCCCCTCCACCCCCCATGCAGTCGCTCCAGGGGTAGGGCAGGCAGTCCGTCATTTGTTTTCTGCCTTGAACTAAACGCAAGGCGATCAGCAGACAAGCCGTCGGTCTAAGTCCCCAGGGAAGAAAGGGGGCGGTGGCGCGGGGCGAGGCCGTCGCCGCACCTCTCGGGGCCCGCGGTGGCCGGGGTCTCGGGCGGCTCGCGGGCGTCGGGAGCCGCGAGGAGCAGGGGCGGCCGGGCGCGCGGCGCTGATTGGCAGAGCGGGCGCCGCCGTCCAGGAAACGGCTCGGGTTTCAGCGGGGGCGTGACCCGCGGGGAGGGGGCGGCGGCGGCGGCGGCGGCGGCGGCGGCGGCGGCGGCGGCGGCGGCGGCGGCGGCGGCGGCGGAGAGCGCCGCGGAGAGCCGAGCGGGCGGGCGGCGGGTGCGGAGCGGGCGAGCGAGTGAGCGAGCGCGGCCGCCACAAAGCTCGGGCGCCGCGGGGTCTGCGGGCGGCGTAGCTGGCCCGGCGCGGCGACTGCTTTCCGGGCTGGCGGGGCCCGGGCGCCCCGAGGCCGCGGCTTTCCAGGGCGCCCTGAGCGTTCGCAAGTTGCGAGCAAAGTTTGGTGGAGGAGACGCCGAGCCTGAGTCCTTTCTTCCTCTCGCTCCCCAAACCCGAGGGCAGCCGGCGGGCGTCATGCCCGCGCTCCTCCGCAGCCTGGGGTGCGCCTGAAGCCTCGCAGCCTTGGCGCAGGCGGGACCCGAGGACCACTCTGTTTCGGAGTTTCCCCCGAGTTCGTCGCTTGCTCCATCCCGACTCACGCCGGGCGCGGGGACAGACCGGCGGCCGAGGAGCGTTGCCATTCAAGGTAATCGCCGTGTCGGGTGCCTCGGGGAGCCTCGCCCGCCGGGGAAGCTGGCGCCGCGGGAGTTCGGGACTCCGGGTGCACCATGCCCCGAGCGGAGGGCGCGGGGGACTGGCACGGTGCAGCCTGTTCCCTGTCCTCCCTCTTTGGCTGCATAGGTGATGGGGGAGTGGGATGCGTGCTGCCGGCGGTCGCTTGGGAAGGTCTGCCTCTACTTATCACCCCCATCCAGATGCTGACATCTGCCTCTGGCACTGACACCCCCTCCCTGTCAAACTCCGGCCGGCTCCGTCCCACCGGCCGGCGCGGTCCTCCGCCCCCAGGGCGGTCAGGCGAGTGGCGGGGGTGCCTCTCTGGTGGTTCGGCCCCGCAGGTCCGGGGTTCGGAGGGGCATCTTCGGGGTGCCTCATTCTGGATGCGGGGGGCTCCCGTCCCGTCCCATCCAGGCCGGGCGGGGTGTGTGTGTGTGTGTGTGTGGAGACGCTTCCCCGGGAGGGAGCCGCCGGATGGGCCCGGCGACTTCTCCGTAGGGCTGGCTGTGCTCGGGGGCGGCACCTTTGAGGAAGAGGCCGCTCGGGTTCCCCGATTTCAGTAACCGGCGCCCCTCTCCCGCTGCCGCTGTCGGCGTTGGAGGGAGCGCAGCGCGCCTGGGGCTAGGGGGCGAACTGGACCGACTTTTTCTAGCTCGCCGCCTGCTCTGCCGGCAGCAGCTCGGGGATGTCGAAAGCGCAGGCGAGTTCTAACTTGCGCGCTCATTTTTTCAGCGCCGGGGCCGCGCCGGGGAGTCAGCCGAGGGCCCTGCGAGGCGCTGGCTCCCACCCTCGCGGCCACAGGGCCAGACTCAGGGGTCCCGGGCTGGCGCGCCGAGTCGCCGCCGCTCCCCTCGAAGCCCGCTCTTGCCAGAGCCTTCTCCGGGCCTGCCTTCCTCCGGCCCAGTTCAATAAAACCTACCCTTAAAAGCAAACCTGCTTTCACACTCGGGGCACCCATTATGTGTTTGGTGTGAAATGCTATCAACATTTAAAACCCCATTGTCCCCCTGGTCCCAAATCCCTGTAAATCTTCCACTGGCCGCGACTCATTTTCATCTGAAAAGCCTGTTTAGTTTGAATAGAAAAGCAATCAGGCGCCCCTCTCCCTCTCCCTGGAATGTCAATTAAAATGCAGATTTCTCTGAGCTCTTTAGCGCCCCAAGAAGGGGGAGAAAACAGGATATTCCAGGCAAACAAATGAAAGAAATGCTACAATGAAACAGGGCTGCTAGTGGTTAGGAGTTCCCCAAAGCTGCTGCAAGTTCTCACTGGCTTGCTAGCGTTAACCACGGAATGGATTGTCGTCCTGGGTCGCCTGTATTTTGTGTTTTTTGATATTTCAGTATGTTGAGGAACCTCCTCTCCACCCCCCCCCCCCCGCCCAGATTTGACCCCTGATAGCTCCCTCCATTACTCAGCTCGGAAGACATGGAGAACAGTAGGGAGGCTTTGAGCTCAGAGATAGGTCTGCCCCCTGGGGGGACACAGGCATCCCAACCTTGCCTGGGACTGTTGACTTTCCTGAAGTAAAAATCCACCAGAAACAAAGTGCCCAAGTGCTCAGCATGGGTGAGCCGGCAGAGGCCAGATAACCACTCAGTGGGAGCTCAGTGAGGTAGGCACTGTGTGGGTTTGCCTTCTTGGCGCGTTGGGGGGGGGGGGGATTGGGAATATTTTGGTTACTCGAGGAGCCCAGCACGAACCTGGCATAGGGACCACTCTCCAGCCAGGCTCTCTTGCTTGTCACTTTGCCTGTCTTTGGGGGCAGGTTTGTGCCCAGGTGAAAACAGACCGGGGAGCGGGTGGCCACGAAGAGCCGTCCATCATAGGGAGGGTGACAACTCCTCCCACAGCCGAGCCTGAGAAGAGAGTTCCCTTTCAAGGGGAAAAGTAAACACGCTGGGGCTTTCACTGAGGCTCAGACTCCAGGAAGGATTATGGTATTGAAGGCAGGAAGCCGGGATTGTGGCCGCCAGCAGCCTGCTGGGCCTGTGTTCCCAACACCGAGCCTCGGGACCTAATTATCCCGCCTAGGAGGTCCCTCCACACTTGTGTCCACTCTGGTGAGGAGTCGTGCAGACCTGCTGCCTTAGGCCTCCGCCTTCCAGAGATTTGGGCAGGGGGCGGCCTGGGGCCTAGACCTAGTAATGACTAAAATTCAAGTTTCTTGTGCAAGCTGATGGGATGAATGAATGGTCTGAGATTTAGCTGATTTAGGTCACTGGATGGCTTTCTCTGCTTGGAGCAAAGGACGACCCTTTGGGCTGGGACATGTGGGTGATGTGGCCAGGGAAGCAGCCTTGGATGAAATCTGCTAGGATTTAAGATTGTTCATGAAGTTGTGTCAGAGGCAGAACATTCCCATGCATTCTGGAAATGCTTAGTAAATCAATGAGAATGCTTGTGTACTTTCCTCCCACACGTATGTAGAAATAGATTGGGAGTTATCTTTTGAGGCTCTTAACTTCAAGAGGAAAGAAAATTTAGGGGAAAAAAACATCCTTCAAGCAACCTGAAATTAGAGGGTGTGCTCACAGGCACACACTTTTCTTGCTTTTGCTGTGAATCACACCTTTTTGTATGTGCTGCTTTTCTTTTCCCAGTTTAATCCTCAGTCAGGGCTAACAGGAACAGTTTTTCTGATGTAGCTTTGGAGAGGCTCAGGCAATGTTGAAATCTTATGGCAGAATTTGAAACATCAGGTTGGCATGCCAAAAGCCCGGACTTTAGAGATTTTTATATTCAAGGTCTCACCCTCACCCTCAGTCCTTAAAATGTGGTTCGTTTATTTGGTTCACCGAATCTGATTGTTTCCAATTTTCTCAAGTTGGTGCATTTCTGTTCTGTACTTGGTCATTGAGGATAATGAATACATTTGAAGTTATTTGGAATAGTTAAGCTTGGACAATTCTCTTTGCCTTGGGGTCACAGACCAGTAAGTGGAGCACCCCCTGTCACTTCTGAAGTTTTAGCCAATAGGTTAACAAATTGAAAGTTACTTGCCCAGTCACTTACCATGACAGTAATTTACATATCACCATCGTCCCTTAATAAACACCTGCGTTATTTCTCAGAGCTTGCATCCACTCCCCTCGGTCGCCCACCCTGTGTGGGCTGAAGACACTTAGGAGGCAGGAGGCCGGGGCTGCCTGTAGTGGCAGTGGAAGGGGATTCAGGCTTTGAGCCTCTTTTTGGATCCGTGGCTTTGAATGTGTTTGCATTTCCTTCACTCTCTGTAAGTGGCTGCTTGGCGGAAGACCGAAATACATTTCCATATTGGAAAATGAATCCTGACAAGTGTAAACTGGTGGGGCTTTTTGGTAGCCTTCCTGGGCTTCCTTTTATTTTGCTGGTCTCCTTTCATGCCGAGTACTACAGTGAGGGCGGAGCCGGCCGTTCAGCTGCAGCCCCAGAAATAAGTCCGCACGCAGACGCCTCCACCATCCAGCTGTCTAAAGCCCCGTTGGCCTAAGAGAAGTTAACAAGGCCGGTTCTGCCAACCCGAGCATTGTTAACTTGCTTTTGTAGTTGCCCTTGAAACTAAGGTCACGTTGCTTCTGCGTGTTGAGGGCCGTGGAGGTGACAGTGGATGGCAGAAGAGAGTGCGCTTTGCCTCACTTGGCGTGGCTGCACGGAGTCCTGTCCTGTAGACTCTTTCTTAAAAGTATGCTTGCTCACAATCAGCCCAGCGCGGCTTGTGGCGGACCCGTCTGGCGGGAACACCTGGGACCCTGAGGCGCGCATGCCAGGTTTGCAGATAATGCAGAGGCTGAGAAACGGTGGTAGCCCACTTGGGTTTCCACGAACTGGCATCAGGGAGGATTTCACTGACTCGCCGGATCTGTCTCCCCTAGAGGCTGCAGCACCGCGGGAGCAGCGGCCAGACCGGCACCTCGGCTCCGGAGCCCATTGCAGGCTGGAGGCATTGCTGGCAGTCCATGCTCGCAGACCAGGTGTGCAGATGGGAGTGACGTCCACGTGGAGATATGGAAGAGGACGGGGGATTGGCACCGCCGCAGCCATGGTCAGCTGGGCCCGCTTCGTCTGCCTGGTCGTGGTCACCATGGCAACCTTGTCCCTGGCCCGGCCCTCCTTCAATTTAGTGGAGGATACCACTTTAGAGCCGGAGGGTAAGTGGTTTCGTCTCACCTTTCAGGGCACCAAGTTTGTTTGGGGATGTGTCTGGGGAAGTGGCACTGAGGTCAAGGCCTGTTTTCCAGTCAGCTGCCCTTGCATTGTAAGTGAGTCTTTAAGAGCAAGGAGTGGGCTCTCTGCTCCCCCCCGGGTCAGAGATCGGCACCCCTCCCCCCCAAGTCAGAGATGGTTAGAGAAGGTTCCTTGCCGTGACACTGCAGGCAGAACGGTATAGTTTGCTGGTTTCTTGGTGTGTGCGTTTCTCTGCGCTGGGTAAGGGAGGCAGCTGGCCCTTCACCTTTTCCACTGCCCAGGAGGGCTGTGGGAGGAGAGCCTGTAGGTGAATGCCATCTAGAACCTTCCTAGCAGGAGCATTCTGACTGAAGAGGGTCTTGCTTATGATGTAAAGAATTGCTGTTTTCTAAAAAATGGAGCCATGAAGGGAAATTGCCAACATCTAAAATGCTGACATTTTATTTTCATTGTCTAAGGAGAAAAAGAAGCTTCTGAAGTTCACAGACTTGCCCTGACATTTTACTTTTTTTTTTTTTTTAAGCCATTGTAATTCCTACTACGTAAGCAGTACGTCACAGATACTGCAAATTCTATTTTAGGTAAATTTGAAAGTGAAGGTACCTGGGTGTCTCCCATATCTAAGAACTTCCAGGTCAAACAGGCCACACACTGGTGTTTCAGCTTTGGAAATTTAATTGTAAAGGCAGAAAGCCAGTTGTGAACCCTACATGGGGCTGAATTACTCAGCCGGGCCGGTCTGGAACCTCCTTCCCGGGTCCTCCCGAGACGACAGTAGCCAAGCCTCCACTTGGGGTGGCATTGAAATCTGTCATCAGCCGGGAATATTGGTAGCTGAGTTATTTTTCGAGTGGTAATCCGAGAATAAAATGGCAGATCCCAGCACTCATCGCCACTTAATGAACCTGTTTGCTGAGAGCCCACCTGGTGCTTGCTTGGCTTTGGGGGCCTGCCGTGGTCCTGAGTGGTCTGGGGTCAGCTCAGCTGTTCTGGAAAAGCACCCAGCGCCACAGGCTGGCAAAGGACAGAGGGTGGGTCAGGACAACACGGGAAGGAGGGCTGCATTCCCGCCTGAGATGACCGCGCTGAGAGAGGGGCTCCCAGTGGGACCCCGTGTTCGGGTCATGAAAGGATAGGTAAGGGCCACAGTTTTTCTAAAAAGACCCTGATTTTACCCAAAGCAGTCCAGCACTGGCCAGAGTGAAGCCGGTGCCCTGTCTAAAGCAGAGGCGTGAAGGCCTCATGAGAACAGGTGCGGTGACATCACAGTGGCTTCCCCATCTCTGGGAGGGGGAATCTGGCGAAAGTTTGCCTCTGTGGCACTTAACAGGCTCTAGCTGCGGTGATGAGGGGACGGCCTCCTTGTGACTTGTGCTGTATTGTAAGCACGCGTGTGATCTGCAAAGGCGATGCCTTTCTCAAGGACTTAACGGGAGAGAAAAGAGTCCTGGTTTCTGAAAGTCAGGCCTGTACCTCCTTAATTTTGCTAATAATTAAAATAGATGTGTTTCCTAATTGCTGGTTTTCCCTTGAGTGCGTGGCCCAGCTGCGTGCTGAGCCAGGATTTCCTTACCGGGTGAGCCCTGGAATGGCCCAGGGTAGGAAGAAACTGTCATTTTTCATTTTGACTTTCAGGGCAGCATTCTTGGGAGTTTATCTCAACAGAAAGTGTAAAACGGTCCTGGAGGACTTCTTTTCTTGTTCTTAATTATTGAAGAAAGTTTAAAATATGCAGGAAGAAAGAGGTGGGGCAGAGAGGGGGAAGAAACCATGGACAGCGATAAAGTGCCCCCAGTGGTTCTTTGTGTGAAATTTTGTATCCAACAATGGGAGTATTGTTGCAAGCAGGTCTTCCCAACCTGGTGGGATCTGGGGATACTCTTGGGGCTTGGGGGTGGGGTGGTTCACGAATTCTCCAAAATTATAGGAAATACTTTGCCAAAGTCGTTTCATGCATTTTTCTGGGCTCACAGCTTCTGTGAGGTTTGTGTCCAGTGTTGGTGAGACGTTTAAGGTAATAGACCCGCAGAGGCGTGGCTTTGGAAGAGCATGCGAAGCCCTGTCCCTCTGTTTCCCTTTTCTGTGGCCCGATGGTTTGATAAGATGATCTTGAAGGTCTTCATTCATGTTAAGTGTATATTAACGTCCTCAGGAGGCTTCTGGTTCCTTACATCAAAAGGTCGTCAGGAGATTTCAGTGTCCCTGGGAGCAGAGAGTGGTCAGCTCATGGCCTGGCGTCTCCTGAGCACCCACGACATGCTGACCTCCCCGTTGCCCATGAGGTGGGCACACGTGTCTGCTCTGTCCCATGTGGGCTGGCCCTGCCCGGTGCCACAATGTCAGGAAACGTGGAGGCTTTTGGGGACAGTTGAGAAGAAAGTCGCTCTGTCACGGAGAAGGCCCTTTGTGACTCCAGACAGCTTTCTGGAGCGCCTGGGCTGCCCTGGTCTGTCAGTACCATATTGGCAACCTATCTGAGTTCTCATTGCAGGTAGTTTTATTTTGGTGTCGGAGGCTATTAGGAAGGTCGTCTAATTCTTGATGGGAAAGGAGTTAACTGGAAGCCAACTGACTGGGACAGCTCTAGTTTAGGCCATGGTCCTGCCGAATTGGGGGGAGAGATGGAGGGACGATGGATGGATGAGTGTGTGCCAGTCCCAGGCTGTCTTCTGTGGTGAGTGTAACTATAGCTTTCGTTAGCATAAGTTCAACCTTAACCTTTTATTGCACCAGGCCCCATCTTGGAAGACTTTCTGGTTTGTTAATTTGAAGGCTCAGATTAGATCAGGTCTCTTGGGCTGGACCAGAGGAAAATGTGTCCGGGGAAAAATGCGAGGAAGTTCCGGGAAGGAGCCTGAGCCCTAAGATTGGAGGATCCTTTTTCAGTCTTCTCGGCTTTGTACGGTATTATCCTATATCATCCTCTCATATCATCTGTCACATGCCATGTGTCTTCTGGACACGACGAAGTGGTAACAGACAGTAGGATTGGATCTACTCAGCTGACTTGAGAAGCAAATAATCTCTAGGAGATTTTCATTAATATCCCAGATTAAAAAAGAATATTTCCAGTTGGTCATTCATTGTTGTAGAGGAATGGCTGAAGGCTGTAAATTCAGTTATTGACTCGGGGGGGGGGGCAGTCCTCAATGCCTAGTACTGTTCTGTTGATTAATATTCTCATCATTTAAAGTATAGTCGAGCTTGATTATCCTGGGGAGGGGTGACACTTTCAAGTTCTCGTCACCTACTCTGGTTAATTAAGTCATTGTTGACATTAATGATATCTTTGTTTACACCAGCCCAGTAGGAGCTAAAATAAAAGGGCTTTTCCAACCCCAAACCCCTAATTACTTTCCCACCCTCCAGAAAGTGTGATTCTGGAAAGCAGCAACCTGGGAAGAAAGTAGTTTGCCTTTTTTTTTTTTTTAAACCAGTTTTTTGGGCAACCTTCTAAGAGGTGATGCTCTCCTGGACCGATGTGAGTTGGTCCAAAGCTCAGTAGCAGAGCGGGTGAGTGAAAGACACACATGGAGAGCTTTCGAAGTCAGATTTCTCCAGCACGGTTTAAGTCCTTTGTTAGAAGTATTATAAATGCCACAACATCAGCCATACGCATTTAATTGCAAGTTAAAAGAAAAGAAAAAAAAAAGAATATATCCGCATACCAAGAGCGAATGATTTAAAATAATCTTCTGTTTTGTATTATCTGCATCTTTGTTTCTCAGTGCGAGTGTTCATATTTAAGAGTCGACTGGAACTTGAGAGTTAGCTTAGGAACAAGGACTTACTCTTGGTCAGTTAAACCAAATGCAGGCATACGCAGGTAAATACACAATAAAGTACACATCCTTTATTAGTATGTAAAGTATTTCACAATCAGAGACAAAGAACTGTGCTTAATATCACTTTGAGAGTGACAGTTTGGCACGCTGAGAGAGTTGGCGTTTGTGTAGTTTCTATACTCGCTCCCTCCGATCCGAATTCAGTGAGTGTGGTGTTCTGCCTGTTACTTTAACCAGTCAGAACGCTGAGTACCTGCTGTGGGGTTGACCCCCCCACCTCTCCACGAGGAACCAGAAGGGGTTCTTCCCAAGTCCTTCTGGCTCAGCTGAGGGTGAGAGTTCCAGATAACCAGAGCGATCCAACAGGAGATGTTTCCAGTATGGGACTGAATGAGGAATTACCTGGTTATGCAATACCAGGGTCGTGTTGAGACAGGAAGAGTCCTGTTTAGTGCTCACATTCTCCGTAAAACGTATCCAGTAGCCTTGCAGCCTGAAGTCTGTTGTTTGGGTGTTGACTTATCTAGAGGAATTGTTAAAAGGCTACCACCCTTTCTCCCCAGAGTCTGGCCTCATTTTCCATTTCCATGGAAGCTGTCTGATTTTAAGTCTTTCAAGGAGAACGTGGGAAATTGGTTTTGGGGCACCAGGTAGGAAGTAAGCTGGTGTGCTACTTTCCACGGCCCTGATTGGATTCTTAGCATGGTGGCTTGTCTGGGTGGGCAACTCAGAAATTGTTTAGGGGAAGTTTTTCAGGCAATACCATAAGTGACTCCGGTCCAATGGGCTTCCTGCCGCTGTGCGGAAATGCCCATGATCTTTATTATTTGTTTTCCTTGAGGAGGGGTGACTTCAGCCTTACGTTTTGTATTCTTTTTTTATCCATTTGCTGCATCTGCTTAGAGATGGCTCTGCTTTTTCAGCTTTAATGGCCTGGAAATGCTCGATGCTGCTCAGCGGGCCACACCTTTGCCTCACGGCCTTTTCTCTGACCGGCCTTTTTACTGTGCTTTCTTTGAACCGATGGTGACCGTGTTCAAGGCTGTATGTGGCTGAACAGTGAACCCGATGTAGGGTCTGAACCTGTGGCCTTAGCTGAAGTGGGGGGTGGGGTCTGAGCAGTTACGTGTCAGCATCATTGTATCCAAGATGAGCAGATTCCTAAGAACACAGCTTGGACTTGTTAGAGGCTCTTGGACTTGAGATTTTACTATTTTTATTTTTTTTTTAAAGATTTTATTTATTCATTCGACAGAGAGAGAGACAGCCAGCGAGAGAGGGAACACAAGCAGAGGGAGCGGGAGAGGAAGAAGCAGGCTCCTAGCGGTAGAGCCTGACGTGGGGCTCGATCCTAGAATGCCAGGATCACGCCCTGAGCCGAAGGCAGACGCTTAACGACTGAGCCACCCAGGCGCCCCGAGATTTCACTATTTTTATTTTTATTTATTTTATTATTTTTTTTTAATGTAAGCTCTGTGCCCAGCGTGGGGCTTGAACTCATGACCCTGAGATCAAGAGTCACCTGCTCTACAGACTGAGACAGCTAAGGGTCCCAGATGTGAAATTTTATTTATTTATTTTTAAAGATTTTATTTATTTATTTTTGAGAGAAAGAGCACGCAAGCACGCATGGGGGGGGGTGCAGAGGGAGGAGCAGTCTCCCTGCTGAGCAGGGAACCCCAAAGGGGCCTCATCCCAGGACCCTGGGATCCTGACCTGAGGAGAAGGCAGACGCTTAACCGACTGAGCCACCCAGGCGCCCAGACATGAGATTCTAAATCTATGTATAACTCATGTTCCATTTTGGGGAAAATGTTTTATCTTCATGAGAAGCCTTGAGGCTTTCTGGAAGCCGTAGAGTCTCCACAAAACAGCCACTTTCTTTTAATTACCCAGGTAGACCTGGAGTGACCCAGCCTGTTCAGCTCTGGCCTTCTTGAATTAGGGAATGTAAAGAAGGAGGTAGGGAAGCCAGCCTGAGACCAGGCTCTTTGATGAGTCTGGTTGAACAAGCTGTTGGCCGCTTTACCAGAAGGATCCTGTGTGTCTTGGAGATGGCCCCTTCTGAAATTAACAAAGGTTACGTTTTTCCCAAGTGTTTTTTTTTTTTTTTTTTTTTTTTTGCCTTCCTTGCTCTGATCTGTAACTACCCCTTTTTAAAAGGGCATGATAGAAAACCCAAAATAGTAGCTTTCACTGGGCTTCATTTATGTAACTTCAAGCTTTTACCACTTCTGTATTCATGCAAAAGTATATTTAATTCTCAGTACAGACTGTGGCTGTCCTTGAAGAGTGTATGTTATGTAAAATGGGCATGCTTTAGGTTTTCAGTAATTTTGGTTTTGGGACACTTGCACCGTGATGGAGTTGTAAGATGCTGGGCGTGAGCTGTTGTCATTTATTCCACTTTGGAATACGTAAGTCATTACGCCTCATTCTGGATTTTTGCCACTTCATGTGAATATTGTAAATTTCAAATTCTTTTTGTAGTGAGTCAGGGAGCCAAGCTGTGGCATATTCTTTCCTTTAACCCCTTGTCCAGGTGAAGAATGGTAAATTCCAAGTCCTGTACGAATGGAATGCACATATTTGGAATTTCAGGTTATAGTGCATATGTTTTATGAGGAGGTCAAAAACCAGCTTCTAAGGAAAGTTCGGATATATTCAGGAATGAGGACAAGGGACGTATTTATTTATATGATTTATATATCACCTTTGCTGGAAAGAAAGGAACTCAGTCCTCAGCTCTGACACTGAGAAACTCTACATGAATTGTCATGTTAATTTTCCAACATGAGAACTCCTTCTTTGTGATTCTATCTGGCCTCTCTTTACACATGACCGTTTACTGTTAAGGTTTTCCATACATGACCAGTTGTAATGTTTTAAGACTATGTAGACATCATAAAGGCCAACTTGGCCTGTTGGGTGGGGAGTGGGGTGGGGAGGGGCCTCAGAGTGAAAATAAGGATCTTTGCAGTGACAAGTTTTGGTTTAAACTTTTTGGAAAACCCTCTAACTTCAGATTCTCAGTGGATGGTGAGATGGCCCCGTAGGAGTGTGGCTGGCTGCCTTTAAGGGGCGCCTCCTTGTCCGCCAAAGCCTCCTGGGTTTCCACCAAAACACGTTGCATTCTTAGCTGATGGGAGGTAGGTTCCCAATTGAATATGGACTCTAAATGTTCTAAATGTTTCAAATTTAATATCACTCAAATTTAAAAGACCGAAAAGCCCCTATAAAATTAGCTTAAATTTTTTATCTGACATTTTTTTTTCTCCATAAAAATGAATAAACTACTTTTGAATGATACGTGATGTGCTTTTTGGACACAGACAGAAGGAACTTAGCCTTGGGGGTTAGGCAAGTCGGGCTTGAATCACTCTCCTGTCTCCTGGTGCTGTGGCCTTGGATAAGATAGATAACCTCTCTGA
This sequence comes from Ursus americanus, assembly GCF_024610735.1. NCBI lineage: Eukaryota > Metazoa > Chordata > Mammalia > Carnivora > Ursidae > Ursus > Ursus americanus. The sequence continues at coordinate 10,059,057 of NC_142132.1, forward strand.
GCGTCCCTTTATCTAAAATGGGGCTGATAATATCTATGTAAAGAGGGAGAATATGAAGATTAAATGCAAATGGATGTGGAGCCTTTCCTTACCGTAGTTCTTGGCCTAGAAGAGGTGCTCGATAAATGCTGCTTTTCTCTCTACTCATCCCTGCTTCTTGTCCATGTAAAAAACTTGATAAAGGGTTTAAAAAATTTTTTAAATTTTTGATTTTTTAAAGTAGGCAGGAGGGAGGAAGAGGGAGAGAATCTTAAGCTGCGGTGGAGTCGGATGATGTGGGGCTTGATCTCACGACCCTGAGATCATGACCCTGAAATCATGACCTGAGCTGAGACCAAGAGTCGGAGGGTTAACGGACTGAGCCACCCAGGTGCCCCGATAGAGGATTTAAAACCAGTATTTCAGGTGTATTTACCCTACAATGTAAATGATAAATTCTCTGATGGGAGTTCATTTACATTAACAGAAAGGGTGCTCAAGGCCCTGGTTTATCCAGCCCTTTTTATTATCTTGGGTCTTTATAAGTCTGGACTTCAGAAACGTGCTCTGATCTTCTTGCTGGCTGCAGTCCAGATGGTTCTGGGTTGACCTGTTTTTCCCCATTGAGAAAACGCGGTTGCAGTTCTGTCGTCATGGTGGGACACACACTTCGTGGAGAGCAGTATATTTTGGCAAGGAAAGAGTTTTCTGTTTGAGGTTTCCAAAGGATTGAAGAATGATGGAGACTGGGTTTGGGGGGGGCGGGGTTGGGGTGTAGCGGGCTCTGCTTTTGCCCGGGCCATGAGGCGAGCGCTCGTAGCACGTTATGGACATCCTGGCCAAGTTTGTCCATAGTGACTTCTCCTGGGCGGCCTGCTGGGGCATTCCTCGGGGCATAGGTAGCTGGGCTTCCAGAATTTAGGGAAGGGAAGGAAATTGTGAGGGGACCTACATGACTGGGGGCGAGGAGCTGAGCAATACTTTGCCTGCTATAACCTTGCGGGGTCACTTGATAGGATCGGCCAGGGTGTGAGGGGGAGTGGTCAGAATGGATGGATGGGGCCATTTCTTTAGCCCATTCCTTGAGAGGATGAGGATGAGGATGAATGCCTGCCATGTGTCAGACACGGTGCTGGGTACCTTGACCTGTACTATCCCTAATCTTTTTCTCCCCTGTTTAATTGAGATACGCAGACACAGAGCGCTGTGTAAGTGTAGGGAATACAGCATGATGATTTGACTTATTTATATTATGAAATGATTATCACAGTAACTTTAATATCCATTATCTCCCATAGATGCAAAAAAAATACATAGTTTCTCTTGTGATGAGAGCTCTTGGGATCTGTTCCCTGAACAAGTGTCACTACCCGACACAGCCATGGTGACGACAGCCATCATGCCTAGTCCTTGTTCATGTTACAGCTGGAAGTTTGTACCTTGTGACCACCTTCCTCCAGTTCCGCTCTCCCCCCAGCTCTAATCTGAACACTCCAGCTCACCCCAGGCATTCATAGACTCTTTTTTTTTTTTTTTAAAGATTTTATTTATTTATTTTGACAGAGAGAGACAGCCAGTGAGAGAGGGAACACAGCAGGGGGAGTGGGAGAGGAAGAAGCAGGCTCCCAGCGGAGGAGCCCGATGTGGGACTCGATCCTGGAACGCCGGGATCACGCCCTGAGCCGAAGGCAGCCGCCTAACGACTGCGCTACCCAGGCGCCCCTGTGGAGGAGACTCTTGACCGAGACTCTTGGAGATGAAATGTTTCCTCCAAGGCCCCACAGTTAGCATGGGCCCAGGCGTTTGGGTGAATTTATTGGTAGGACAAAGATTTATTGGTTGATTCCTTGTCTTTCCTGAGTAGGAGGGTATTTTGTGGAATACTGTGGTGGCCCCCTCATTCTTTCCTAAATCTGTCATTTGACTCTTAAACGTGTAAGAACGCTGCTGGGTGACTCTGTCTCTTCCCCACATATCCACACCTATTTTCCTAAAGCGATTTGAAGAAAAGTCACGGGCAGTAAAACCATTCCTTTGTGATTCTTCTAGAATGGCTTCCGGTGGTATGTAGCTTATTACTAAGAAGCTAACCCTTCTTCTGCCCAGTAGACGGAGGGAGATGCTGTGAGTCCCAGTTGGTGATCCATGCTAAGTCCCGCTACAGGAGTTGGGGCAGGTCAGGCTGGCTGGTCTAGGTACTTGCCCATTTTCTGGGAGTTTGCTCTGGCACTACGAAATGTTTGACTTGTTGGTTGGCACTCTGGTAATGTGTCAAGCTGTTCTTCCGCATGTCTGATTTTCCGTGGGGTCAAGACCCACCTGTGCAGACTGGTGTGCCTGGGGCTCCTATCACCTGCAGTCATGGCAATGACAAATGCCATGGAAATGAGAAATACCTGGCCCTTACGAGAAAGAAAAAAAAAATAGTGGGGGGAAAAAATACCCGGTCAGAAGAAACAATAGGTACATGCCTTGGCTAGGAGGGGCCTCCCAAGAGGAGGAAGAGGCTGGGGAGTAGAGCATTTTGAAAGCAAACAAAGCTCATTTTGGGTGGTTAAAAGTAATTTCTGAGTGGAGCTGGCTGGACATGGAGGTGAATCGGGGCTGGTTTAGTCCTCTGGACCCTGCTGAACTTGGACAGTGACTGCAGAACATCCAGGGGTTGCGGGTGTTGAGAAGGGGGTGCGCAGTGTTGGACAGAGGGTGTCGAATGCTTGGCCGGAGGAGACCCTGCAGATTTCCCTGTACGCCTCGCAGCCCTGGTGGGGTGATAACTTGCAGAGCTTGGCAGAGACAGCAGATCATCGACACACTCTTCCCGCTGCAGCGTCATTGGCTTTGGCTTTGTTCCCCCAGGTATAGTTTTTGAAACCCTACTATGTGCTAGGTTCTGTGGGGATAGCACGGCAAGCCAAAAACAGCCGCAGGTGCTGTTGAGTGGGTGGCCATCTACCTTTGTCACAGAGCTACAGAAATGAGGCGCCAGTTCCCATGCAGGGTGCAGGTGCTCTGAAGAAGCATGATGGCGAGGCTCACAGGGAGGCAGGAGCTCCGAGGATTTTTCTGGGTGCTCCAACTATGCAGCTTCCCGAGGCCGCTCTTGGCAGGGAGGTGGGCACCCACCTTGATGGGTCAGCTGGACCCCCTGCCTCGGCCCTAGTTTGTACCAGCCGGATGGGCTGGCCAGGTGGCTTCCTTGGCTGCTTGGCCCCTCTGCTGGCCTCTGTGTGTGTTCACTTGTTGCCCTGAGGTGCCCACCCTTACAGGTGTGGCCTGTGGACAGGTGGTCAAGGGGTAACTCTCAGCCTCCTCCCCGACTGTCTCTTTTCCGGAGCTACAGTTGTTTACCAGGCTGCCATGGAGGCAGGGGGATGGTGCAGGGCAGGGGAGCCCGGTGGACCTGGCCTGGGTAGTGAACACCGATTGTGGGACCTCACCCGGGGACCTGGGGGTTCAAGTAAGGCTCCCCCCTTTCCCTGGAGTGGGGTGGGGCACAGTCTTGGGTTAAAAAGGGCAGGTATGTCCTCCACAGCAAGCCAAGATGCTTGGGGGCCCAGCACAGCCCCTTCCAAGGTGAGATGCTCTGGTGGGTTTTGCAAGGGGCTGTGCCTGGAGAAGTGGGATCTCTTCAGAGTTTGTTTTCAAGAAGGTTTTCTTTCTATGCAAATGCGCGGCTTAGGGCCTAGGAGAAAGGTTAGGGTTTAACCCTGGTGGCACCTTTCTTAATTTGGAATTTCCTGAATGAATGTGGTTTCAGTCCTGGGGCACAGGATCGCCCAAGAGGAAAATTTCCTTTTCTCTGTAAATCACTGGAGAAAAGGGATCCTTGGGGCTTGGGGCTTGGACCTGGTTTTCTCCGTCCTGCCTTTCTTGGTCTTGGGGGGCAAAGCCAGCTGGGGACGCGCCCCACCCACCGCAGAGGCTCCCTGCCCCCTCCCACTTTAGGAAACTTCTCCAAGAGGTCATTCCGACCCAGCTGCTTGCTAAAGACCCCTCAGGCTATGAATCTGTGCCTTCAGCCTGATCATGATTTCTGGCCCGGCCAGGCCCGAACTTGCTGAGGCCTGTGTTGCCAGATCAAACCCATTCAAATAAGGAGGGCCATCTGTTTCCCAGTATCCAGCTGCTGTCCCTTCATTTGTAAATGGCCGGGATGCTGCTGGGTGAAGGGGGGGGACCAGTCCTGGGACACAGCTGCAGACTCTGAGCAAGTGTTGGAGCTGGGGTCCTGCTGAGAGTAGGAAGGTCCAGCCCTTTAAGTAAACTTGCAGATCGGTACCGGCAAAGGGCCCCGAGTTGAAGCGCAGGAGGTGGCCATGCCCTCATGGAGGAACTCCTACCCCGCCCCCTTTCCCTTTTCTTTTGTCCCTGGGGGCACTATATTCCTGTGCTCCTGAGGGGAGGGCTGGGGGAAAATGTCACCGAGGATCTGGACACGATCTAACCTTTCAGGGACTTGTAGGGCGAACGTTCCCACTTGAGTGTGCGGTGTGGACTGTTTATTTCTGTCCATGTCAGGGGGTGAACTGGGCCCGGAGCAGCTTCGAGGAGCCAGGGGTAACACTAAGTGTGGAAGAGTGACTTGCCGCCCCTGGAATATAGTCAGAGCCTCTGACTACACGGGACATGGACTCTGGAAAGCAGGCCAGTTACCGCACTTGCTATAACTTGGCTCCTCAAGCTTGGGAGCTGTGCAGGGCACGGGCTGGGCCCCTTGCCCGAGGGGTTTGGTGTCAGGGTTACTCCCAGCATGCTGTGGGGTTGTGGTAAGGCGTCCTGTCAAGAGAACTCTGCTGGGGTTTCTGTGCCCCCATATACAGATCAGGTATCCCCGATTTGTTGGACGGATGAACAGTAAATGCTATTTTAATAAGCCCCAGGCCTCTTCCCTCCCTAAAGTCATCAAACAGGTGTCATCGGTGTTAGTAACAACTCTCGCAAGATCCTTGGATGTTTAGTTCCATTTGTGAACATTCCAGAAATCCCCACTTAGGTAACTTACATAGATATGATGTGACAGATTTGCACATTTGAAAGAAAACCCTGTCTTAAAGTCAGAGGAATGCAAATCAGGGTTCCCATGTGATTGGGGAAAAAAAAAATCTGCTCAGTTAGGATCAAGCTATAGCCCACACATAGGAACCCGGGCCCACCCTGGCCGGAGCTGGGGTGAGGGATGTTTTCTCTCGGATGTGCCCCCCACTTCAGGGTTTACAAAGGCCTTCCTAGGCAGCCTCTTGGTTTGTCCTCATAATGACCTTGACCAGCAGCAGGCTAGCCCGGAGGTGTTTTTCCTCTTCTGTAAACCCGGGCTCAGGCTCAGTAATGGGAAGGGGCTGAGGGGTCATCACTGCAAAACCAGGTCTCAGACTCTTGCCCTTGGACACTGGCGCTGAACTTCTCTCAATGTGGGCTCTGGACCAGCACCGTGACCATTATCTGGGAGCTTGTGGGAAATTCAGACTCTCAGATCCCACTCGACATCTACTGATGCAGAAACTTTGGAAGTGGGACCCAAAGAGCTGTGTTTTAATGAACTCTCCAGGTCTTTATGCAAAATAGAGTTTGGGAAGCACTGTGCTGGTCCCGTCCTCAAGCAGCCCAGTTGGAGAGGGTGGGTGGGGGAGGCGGGCTGTGTTTGGCTGCGTATGTACTAGATGTATCAACAAAGGCTGTAGTGTCTTGGAGGTGAGAGCACTGTGGGCCATGTTCATTAGAATCAGGAATTTTCACGGAGGAGATGCTATTTGAGCTGGGCTTTGAAGGCTGAATAGGAGTTTGCCAGGCAGAGTAGTGGGGCAGGGTTTCCGGGTAGAGGAAAGAGTGCTCATGAGAACAGACAAGTCTCGGGTATGAGGGAGCAGGTGGAGAGGGATCTGGGGCCTGGAGCAACCAAGGCCTTAATGTGGGTGATGTTCTTTGGGTTTTACCCTGTCAGAGTGGGGAGTGGTCGCTGCCTTTTTTTTTTTTTTTTTTTTTTTTAAGGTAAGTTCAGTTTTGCTTTTCAGAAGCTTGCTCTGGTGGTCCGTGGTGGATACATAGGGTGGACTGTGACGGTGGGTTGGGGGCATCGTAGAGGTCTTTTGGAGAAAAGGTAGGGGCTTGGAGTGAGCCTGCGCCAGTGAGGTCTTGCCCTTGCCCTCTTTCCAGAGCTGTTTCAGAGAGAATTCACAGGGGTGCAGATGCAGGCAGGAGGGAGAAGCGGGGCTTTCGTGGGGACTTGGAGCTTGAGTCGTGTTGCGTGGTGATGCCAGTCAGCAAGAGGCTCAGGCGGGGAAGACGTGGAAGGAAGGGCACGTGCTGGTTTGGGGTAGCACCCCTGTAGCTGGGCAGCTGGAAGGGGGAGCCTGTGAGCGGGGACTTGAGCCGCACTGACCTGGAGTGGGTGGGAAGAGCTGCCGAGATGGAGGGGAACAGAGTGCAGGGAAGGGACCCCCAGAGCCAGGGGTGGGATTCAACCCCAGAGCCAGGTGTGGAGGGAGGAGGAGGTCCCAGGAAGCCAGGAACTCCACCACAGGGCTCTGTAGTTAGGAACTCACACACGCACACAAGCAGAAAACAAAATGACACTGTAGATGATTAACGCTAAACTGTGCTGGGGGTGCCAGGAATATACTAGAAGGGTCCCCTCTGTTCTGTTATATCCCCATCCTTCCATGTTGAGAATACCTGGTTAGGTGGCTTTTCTTTTCTTTCATGCTTCATCTGCTGTCGCTGAGGAGCATGATTTCGGCTGGAAGGTCTTGCTGCTGGTGGGTACATTCGTGTTTCTGTGCCGGGTCCCAAGCTGGATGCTTGTTGCCCGCTCTCTCTTTTATTACGTTCCTGGTTTGCGGGTGAAGAAACAGGAAGTGATGACAAAAGCTGAGAAGCTTGTTTCCAGTGGCACAGTTTATAAGTGGCGGATTGGGACTGAGGTCTGTTCTCAGTGTGTTAACGTCTCCAGTGTGTCCTTTTCCCAAGAGTCACCAGGGCAGGGACAGAGCTGGGACCAGAGCCTTAACCCCATAGATAGACCTAAATTATATGGGGGTGTGCCTAAGAGGAAGGGCTCAGGACCCGCTATGGGAATTGAAGGAGCATCCGATTAGGAAGGTGGCTTAACTCCTTTATACGAGGAAGAGGGCTGTGCCGTTGTCAGGACTCGGGGAGCTGAAGACATGTTGAGGGCAGATGAGGTTTTCAGAACCGGAGGTGTTGTGTTCATTTTAGAGGCAACACCTTTGCCAGGCCACTCCTGATCTTAAAGATCGGCTTGGTCAAGGTCCGGCAAATCGCATTCATTCATTCCTTTCCCTCCTGAAGCCCTGTCCCCACCCCGCCAGGTCCCTTCCTGATATAGGGAGTACCTTCCTGCTGGGAGAGATGTCCCAGGAGTCTGGGTTAGTCGGTGGGGCCACCAGCAGTGTGCCCAAGGAAGCCCTGAAGATCTTGAGAAGCGCCAGCTTCCTCCGCGTCTGGCAAGTGTTTCCAGAAGGCAGGAGGCTCAGGCCTGGGTGACCAGCCAGTCAAGCGCATAGACTCCTCGTTGTATATCCGACTGGCGGTGCGGGCTACTGGGACATGACCTGTAGTGCTCGTTTCTGCTTCTAATCTAATGGCATGTTTGGGAATTGCTTTTTGAACAGAGGACTCACTTCTGAGGTTTCAGCTCAAGCAGAGCCGTGGGGACTTGAGGCAGACGAGGCTGTTCGGTACCTGCGTCTTGGTGGTGCGATGGGAATTCTGCTCTCCTGAACATAAGAATTTGATGCAGGTGTCGTGACCAGGGAGAAAACCTTCCTTTTGGTGTCCCCCTCTCTCCCTTTGGGAGAACGTGATAATTAACAGCCTGGAACATCAGGATTTAAAGGAGGGGAGATGCTGGCAGCAAGACCGGGAGTGACTATTTCCACTCCGGGTCCACGTCTTGGGTGATAGTCATGACTCAGGTGAACGTTCCTAGGCACTTGGCTGTTTCTACAGTTTGATTTTCTCGTGGGCAACAGCATCATTTCTTTTCAGACTTGGAAAGCTGTTCGCCATGTATCTCAACGATAGACCTCAATTATGTGAGGGGTGTGCCTAAATATATAATTTTTAATGGTGACCATATTGGAACCATATGCCATTATCCCATCTGATCATGAGGAATGTGAGCCAGTCCAGAATTTCTGGAACAGGCAAGCTACTGTGGCAGAGGTAGCTATTAGTGGTTGTTAGGGCCCCCGAGGAACCGACGAGGAGAGTTTTAAGTGCTGACGTGTGTCTATAAGACACCCCGATGATGGGTTGGAAAGCGGGATCTGCAGCCTTTCAGACTGTTGACGTATCTGCGATCCATTGCTTGGACTTTGTTGTGTCCCCCGTTTTTATGTTGGCAGTATTTCTTGAGGTAGGGAGCTTTCGTTGTTTACATTGTGCAGCGATTTGTCTCTCCCTCCTGCCTCTTAAAGAACGAGGAGTACCCATGCCTTATAAGGTCTCCGTTTGATGTCAGGATTTTTGTCTCCTGCAAGTCTGCTCTTGCAGAGGGGAAGCTCGGAGGAAGTCTGAGCTCGAGCAGCTCTGCGCCCCTGTGTTCACCGGCTGTGTGTCTGCAGAGCCCCCGTGCTAGGGCCCACAGGGGCGGGCATTTCTGATGTCATGGGGGGGGGAGCCCCACTAGCCTTTGTGTCTTTCCATCGGTGAGTTTCGGGGCCAGGCAGGCCGATGGGGTGGCATCCGCCTCTGCGGGTTACGGAGAAGCTGGGCCGTCATGCCCAGGGTCTTGACTGTCCAGACTCCCTCCATTCATGCTCGTAAAAATAATTCAGGAGGCCTGTGTGAGATGAAGGAAGGGTTTTGTATTCCATCCCCATGGACAGAAAGTTGGGTGTCGGCCAGTTAAAACTTCGTACCCGGACTGTGGCGTGGCCGCTTCAGGCCATCCTGAAGACCCGGAGGGTGAGGCAAGGCTAACCGGAACAGACGGGATCAGCCGCCGCTGACTTCCATGTGTCGCAGGCACTGTGACATTGCAGTGACATTTGCAGCTTCGTTCTAGGGCTGCTTCTGTCGAGACGTTGGCAGCCCCGCAGCAGTGATATTTATTTCTCTTGTGCGAGGCGGTCCAGCAGCAGCAGGGCGGGCACCAGGAAGCCCTGGCTGTCGCGCTCCTCTTGCCCCAGGGCTGGTGCCATAGTTCCCGTGGGAGCCCCGAGCTGTGCCGAGGGACGCAGGTTTGTCCCCGCCTCCCCCTCCCGCCCCCCACCTGGCCTCTGCTCCAGGTCCACACCTTGGGGGGAGGTAGGGGGGCGATGGGTCCATCCCGTCCTCCCTTTTTAACCCTTTCTGGAGGAACGTGTTTGGGGCTTGGATGGAGGAGCATCGGGGGTGCCTTCCAGGGGCCACCCCACCGCACCCTCGAAGCCGGGGTTCCAGTTCCTTAGCCACGGGGATCGCGACACGTGAAGAGCCACCGTCCCGAGGAAACCCCAGAAAAGGCTTAATCCGTGCCCTGTGACGTCGTCGTCGTCCCGCTGGCAAAAGCTGCTTTGTTCGCCCGGCACAGTTGAAATCTGTCGTCCAGCCTCCGCAGGCGATGGGCCGGGGCGCGCCGCGGGCTTCCCATCTGTTCTCTGTTTGCATGTGGGCGCCATTTCAACAACCACACGGGAAAGTTTATAGGCAAACGTTATAAAAAGTGACAATCTGAAGTGCTCCTATGGCTGGTTTGGCAACATAAAGCGTTACCTGAAATAGCTTACTGTTCAAACGCCCTCCCCGCGTCAGCTGTCCCCACGCGGTCCTGCTGCTGACACCGGCGAGGGAGCCAGGGACGGGCACGGTGAAGGTGCGTAAGTCACGGCCCTTCGCTGACTTTCACGGGCTGGCCCCCCCAGCCTGCGCTCCCCCGGGCTCTGGGCACCGTCAGCCAGGATTTGCTTCCCTGGGCTTGTTTACCTCGAGGTCAACACCTGTGGCCTGCGGCCAGTGACATCAGCGCCGTGTCACTCCCAACAGTTCATGGCTGTCCTGCCTCAGTTTCCTTGTCTGCCCAGATGAGGCCCCTCTGCTCCCCAGGAGTGAGGGCCTGAGGCCTTCCCGAGGGGAGGGAAGGGTGGCCCACAGCGGGGATGGCACAGACAGCATTCGGGGGACAGCGCTGCGGGTGTGCCTACGGTTTCAGTTACCAACCTCCCACTTGATTGAGAAGCAGCAGCGAGACCTCCTGCTGCTGGCACGTCTCAGGGTTTGAAACTTCTGGGGAGAAAGCTGAAATCCGTGCACCCACTGTGTGCGTGTGGTGCGTAGAAACCAGCACCGCGAGCCCTCCCTGGCCGTCAGCTCACCCGCTTGCCCGCTTGGCCGTTCTAGGTCACAGTGACAGTGTCCTGCGCCAGCGAGCGTCCGTGCTAGCTTTCTCACCTCTCTGTGAACTTACATTAGGAAAGATAGGTGGGAACACTCTGTGTCTGTCTGGGAACGTCCCTGAAAAAGAGTATTTGGTGTGGAGCAGAGTGGCTTCTGGAACCTTCCCCCTGTTGTGTTTTGGCGAGATCAGATGAGGGACAGTGTGGGACTGTGCGCTCCACGTGGATTTCGCCCCCGCTCTGCGCAAGAAAGGTTAAAAGTAAGCTGTAGCACCAGGGGGGAAAAACAAATCCAGAAAATGTTAATATGACTATAAAAGGTATTGTTTAAATCTCCGGGGAATACTTTGCCCTGTGTCAATCGTTGTGTGTTACAGAGCAGACCGAGCGGCTTGTTGGGAGTCAGGGGGAGGCACTGGCCGTGTCCGTGGAGGTGGACCGACCTCAGGGAGGCTGCCGGGACATCGCAGATGCATCGTCACTGGTGTCCGAGGACTTGGCCGGTCTTCTTGGCTCCGCACAGAACAGTGTGAGGGAGATACTTGTGCAGGTGTGGGCAGAGCCCTCGGGGAGCGTGTTTGCAGGGCACAGGCAAGAAAGCCACCTGTAGGATTCGGGCACAGAAGAGAAAGCCAAGCCTGGAGTGGCCTCTTGGGGATGGGTGGGGACAGAGCGGCCTCCACGGAGCCAGCTGTTGGGGTTCCAGGCAAAGCACCCATGCCCTTGGCACCTTGTCCCGAGGTGTCTGATGCTGGAACCCTGAAGCTGGGCGGGGGTGCTCCTGGGTGGTGTGGCAGTGGGCTGGTGTGGCGTCCCTTTCCTGCCTCACTCACCCCCCTACTCATTCCCGGCCCCCCCACCACTGTCCTCCTTCTCTTGGCATTGTTTCTACCCAGACTCTTCCTCCGCCCTCCCCTTCTTTTTATTCACCTGTGCGCCCTTCTCCCTGAACCACGCCTGCAGTCCTCCTGGCGTGCACCCTGGTCTTGGGGGGGCTTCACACACCCCCGGTGAGCTCTCTGTGGACTGATGATGGCTCAGGTGTGAGGGCGGAGCACGTGCTTTCTGCATTTCCTGTGCGGTCGTTACGGGTTCAGACTTGGAGTCGGGAGGCTTCATATTGTGGAAGAAGCTTATCATCTAACTGGAAAACTGTGACAGTTTTGACCTGGTTTTACTAGAAATAAAAACCACTTTTATTTATTTTTTTTTATAATGATTTTTTATTATATTATGTTAGTCACCGTACAGTACATCCCCGGTTTTCGATGTAAGGCTCGATGATTCATTAGTTGTTAAAAACCACTTTTAGTATGTCCTCTTCCACTGAGATGGGAGCCCGTCGGTAAAACTGTCCTGTGTCCCACAGAGATCCACCAATCTGGATTTTCTCTGTGTGTCCTCTGGAAAGAGTGGTGCTCGAGTCACTGCGAGCATCTTCAGCCTTGAAGAATGACAGCAGGAGTGCCTGTCATGGGCCCAGCAAGCTCGAGATTGGACAATGAGGTTCCTGTTGGTTGGCTCATTGGGTCCTCACAAGGGACACCGTGTTATTTGGGCCTCTTGCTCTTCAGTGGATGAGGGACCGGGGGTGGAGAGATCCAGCAGGATGGGAGCGGAATTGGGCCTCAGGGCTCCGTCGTCTTCGCGTGCAGGATGGCACCCATTTATCAAGCAGCCCCTGTGTGTCCAGCCCCAAACAGGACTCGGCCCTTGCCCTTGCGACCTCAGTGTGCCCTGTTCCTCTTCCTACAACCTGCAGGTGGTGGTGTCTTTGGTGACGTGGGTCCGGGCACCTCTGGTGTCAGCGAGACTTAGTGCTTTACCTGTCTCAGGTGAGGCACAGGATTCTTAGTGAAAATGCGTTCCTTTAAAAACGGGGAAATCATAGCTCTACCTTGGTCAAGGGAGAGATTTTTCTGCATCATAAAGGCAAGTATCCTGCTCATCTTTTTTTTTTTTTTTTTTTTTAAGCAGTGTCAGCACATCCCACTGTTGCGTGAACTAGGGACATGGTTCTCCTGACCTGGGGGCCAGGGTGGAGGCAGGCTGGCTGCGTGGGTCCCAGTCTCTCCTGAAGAGAGGAGGGAGCATTGTGCTTTGGGTCCAGCCACCCCTGCTCGGTCATCTCGTGAGGACCACCTCTGGCTCAGAGGAAAGCCAGTTTTGTGATATTCTTTGTGACGGGCTGATGATGCCATGTGGTCCTCATACATACTGATTATTTTATGACCCAGGCTAATGCAGTGTAAATTCATTCTAACATTGCGGCTGCTGTGTCAGTGATTGTCGGTTGTGCGTGGGATCCTTGCTTTAATCAGCTGTGAAAGGGGTTGGGCCAGGTGTCCTCTGGGGGCAGCGTCCCTTCGGAGGTGACTCCAGGCCGCTGGAAGTGGGGCAAAGTCTGAGATTCGGGGCCAGACTGAATTCCTTTTTCTCCTCCTCTTCCTTCCCCTCTTGGCCACATTTTTCCTCCTTTCCCTTTTCTGCCCAGGCTTCGGAGTTCACGATTCTTCTGTTAGTCCCACAGTTCAATTGCCTTAGGACCTGAACTGAGCAACCTCAGAAAGCGTGGCCGGAGGACCTTCCAGCTAAGTTCCCAGTAGCATCTTTCAAATGTTACTGTGCCCTTCACTCCCTAGAGAAACCTTCCCTGAACAGCCCATTCAGCGGGGGTTGGCAAACTTCTTGTACAGGGCAAAGCTTTGCAGGACATAGGGCATCGGTTAGAGCTAATCAGCTCTGCCATTGTAACAACAGCCGCCCCAGACAACACTTGAGGAACGAGCGTGGCTGCGAGCCAGCAGAACTCTGTTTACAAAAACGGGCGATGGCTGGTTCGGCCTGGGGGCCGTCGTTTGCCAGCTCCCGCTCTAGAACGAGTCCTCCCCCACAGCCTCTGCGGGTGCCGCCGTCTTGCTGTGTTTGGCTTCCTGACACTTAAGACCGCCTCCCGTACTTCATATTTTTGGCTGATTTTTTATTTATGGTTGGTCGCCTCCACTGTAATTAAAGTCCCACCAGTGTTGCAAGGGTTTTATTGTGCACTGCCGCTTCCTGAGCATCCAGAGTAAAGCGTGGGCCGTAGTAGGTGTTCAGTAGGCGTTGAATGAGAAAAACAAACGTACTTGGGACATGGAACCTGCCTCTGAGTTGGAGTTTCCTGCCCTTGTTCCCAGGGTATGTTCGTCCACGTCAAATTTGACTTTCATTTTCTTACTTTTTGTTGTGGTTATCCCTTTAGGTCCACATCTGGGCCCGTCCCTCCCGTGTTGGCTGTCGATGGCGGTGCGCTGCAGAGGGTTTCTAGAACCAGAGGCTCACGGTCCTCCCTGTTCCTTCAACAGTGGGACTAAGGCACGGAGTGACTTTATTCCATTGTTACATGGGGGATTTGTCCCGACTACGCTCAAAAGGGCAAAACAGTTGCCTTGTGATGCTGCCCAGATTCGGAGCCATCCCAGAGCTGGGAAGCTTGATGTTTCCCGGGCCTGGGACTCTGTGTACCATTCACAGTCACCATTGCGAGGGATGAAAGCCCACTCCTGGGTCCTCGTGGGTCCCAGCTCTGGCTGCTCTCCTTACAGGCCTGTGGCTCCCTTCACGTCTGCTTGCACGCGTTGCACAGGTCCCCTCTTGCCCTGCCTTTCTGGGGACTGTAGTCCTGTTCATCACCGGCCCCTTCCGTGTGTATGCCTGGGGAGGGACACTCAAGGAGACTTGAGCCCTCGTCGAAATCTCGCTGTCTCCCTGGGAGACAGGACATGGCCGTGGGACCCGTGGTGCTTCCCCTGAAGTGGGCGAAGTGGCAGGTGAACGAGGAGGGGAGATCCACATCACCCCAGGCCTGGGGGACGGATGGCAAGCTCACACCCAGCAGGATAATTCAGGCCTTGAAGGATAAGTTCGGTAAATGGGGAGGTGAGGGAGGAAGGAGTACCCCTAAAGGACATAGAGGCAGAAGCGGGGGGAGGGTAGGGGCTTGGAACCCAGGATGTGTGGTGGGGGCTGGCGGGCAGGGCGGGACCGGGCTAGGACTGTGTCAGAGGGTCAGGTGTGCAGTGCTCAGCGGCTTCGTTTCCAGATGCATTTCAGTGCAATGCGGAGACCTCCTCTCGGCCGTCTGGGGGCATCTTGTTCTTTTTGGTGTGAAGAAAAACAGTGTGTTCCAGCTTACCCAGCACAGAATTAGGTCTCCAGGCCAGCAAAGCGATCTGAGCCTGAGAGTTCTGTAGAAGGACTCATTAGTTTCCCTTGAGTTTGAGGCATTTCATTTTAAGAAGCTCGGCTTTGTGACACCAAAGTCTCGCAAAAATAAACAGGTGTGTGTGTGTGTGTGTTTCATTCATGCAGTCGCATTGAATGAAAAAAATGATAAAACACACGTCCTTGCAAATAAAAAAGTGCCACAAGAATAGAATTACCTGGATGTGACAGTGGCAAGCAAGCTTTGGATCGGCAATCGACCGAAAAGTTTTCTTGTACGATATCGTTCCATGCTGGGTTTCGGGTGTGTGTTTACAGCCCTCCAGCTCGCGCAGACGCAGTGGGGCAGCTTCTGCTGGGTGCTTCCTCTGGTCCACGTCTCGGACACTCAGTCTGCTCTGTGCACGAGGCTGCTTCCTGGGTTCCCGGGCGCGGGCAGAGGCGAACGCCTGCCAGGGCCATTTGCAAACCGACCACTGCCTCTCCCAGGAATAAACGGGCCGCCACTGACCTTTGTTGGACGTTCTCTCCTTTTCCTCCTTCCCATCTGTCTCCATCTTCTCTCTCCTACCTTTCTGCAGAGCCGCCAACCAAATACCAAATCTCCCAACCTGAAGTTTACGTGGCCGCGCCCGGGGAGTCGCTAGAGTTGCGCTGTCTGTTGAGAGATGCCGCCACGATCAGTTGGACTAAGGATGGGGTACACTTGGGGCCCAACAATAGGACAGTGCTTATTGGGGAATACTTGCAGATAAAAGGTGCCACGCCTAGAGACTCCGGCCTCTATGCTTGCACGGCGGCTAGGCCGGTAGACAGTGAGGCTGTCTACTTCATGGTGAATGTCACAGGTGAGTTGGCCTGCGAGCCCTCCGCTCTCTCTCCTCTGCAGCCGTTTTCTGGGTCAAACTGTATTGGACAATTGGACGGGCGAAATCATAGTGGGAGCTGCTAATTGGATGCCATGCACAGAGCTGCCTAGTTGGTTATTGATCTGTTTTTCAAGTTCTTCCACGGGACCAGCTCAGCCAGAGGCTGGTCGTTAAAAATGACAGGATTCTCACGTGCAAAGTAACATTTTCCTTTTAAGACAGTCCACTTTTATAGAAGTAAAAGCACATCTTCAACCCCGCCCCCCTACTGCTGGCATCCTTGGTATTTAGATTGCAGGATTGAAATTTGACGTGGAAGATTTCTGATTCCTTTTATTAAAATTTGAGTTTTTCTCCTTGATTTTCCTTCCAGGCAGTTAGGGGGAACTGCACAGACCCCCTTTGTGGCCGAGTTTAAAGCAGAAGTTAGTAAATGGATGGAAGGCCACACGGGGGCTAAGTTTGGCTAGGGACTAATTCCCTTCTTGAAGGGATCCTGAGAACTGAAAGGTGTTGGAAAGAATCTTTGGATGGATCCTAACACAATCAGTAAATCTGTTGGGGACTTGAATGCTGTTTGAAGCTTAAAACCCAGTTTCATTATATCCAACTTGACAGCATGTTTAAATAACGTGAAAGCAGAAAGCTTTGCGAATCATAATACAGACCCACTGTCATCACGGAGAGAAAATTTAAGCCATTAAAACCACCTTCGCTAAACATGGTCTCGGCCTTTTTGCGTGGGCTCCTGGGTTGTGGAAGGCCCTCTCTCCAGAAGGACTAAGTTGTACGTGATTGTAGCCTTTTGCTTTGCACAAACACAACCATGGCTATATTCTTTTGAATACAGATGCCATCTCATCCGGAGATGACGAGGACGACACAGATGGCTCCGAGGATTTTGTCAGTGAGAACAGTAACAACAAGAGTAAGTAGTGGCCGTCTCGGAAGGTTCCCGAGTGAGCAGAGCCTGGTGGGAAGTCCAGACTCTTAACCTGTCATCTCGTCCTTCCGGATGCTGTATCCAACAGCCCTCGCCTGTCTCCACTGTCCACTCTCCTGACTTTCTAATCTGATAATAAACCAGTGTTCCTGTACACCCTTCTCTTCTGTTTGTCCTTTCTTATTGTGTCGGAAGCCACTGTCTCTGGAAAGCAGTCATGATTTCCCTTTCCTTGATTTTCTATTTCTCTTTGGTTTCTTAGGGTTCAGAGACGTCACCCAAGTAGAACCACATACCATCTCCTGGTTTGCTTTGACAGTGCGGGGCTTAACTCGGGGGTTCTCTGCTGGGGGGATTCTCCTCCTTCTCCCTTCCCTGGGGGACATTGGGCAATGTTGGGTTGTCTCAGCAGGGGGAGGGGGGATGCCAGTGGGAGGAAGCCAGGGGTACTACTAATAAACGTCTGCATTGTACAGGACAGCCCATAACTAAGAAGGTTCTGGTCCAAAATGTCAGTAGTGCTGAGGTTGAGAAATGGGGCCTTTTTAAACATTACGGCATGCTGAGAGGGAATAAGGGGAGTAGTGTGCCTTACTTTGCAGACTGAGATAGAGAAGGGACCAGCAGGTGCTGTTTGCTTTATAAAAGCAATGAACACCGCGCGGTGACACAAGGGCGGTCTTGGTACAGAAGAAGCAAGCACGTGGCCTCTCTCTCACTTCTGAGTTGGGTGGCCTTGGGCAAGTAATTTAACTTCTGTGCCTCAGTTTCTTCAACTATAAAATGGGAATAGTAACAGTGTCCATTGGAGTTGTTACGAGGATTGGATGAGTTTGTATTTGTACAGCACTCAGAAGAGTGTGTGTGTTTGTTCAGTAAAGAAGGTAAAATAGAGCCTTCGTTGTCTTTCCAATAACATGGCTTGCGTGTTCCCAAATGATTTTAGCCTGGTCACCGGCATTCTTTTCTCACGTGTTCCGTTCTACATTTTCTTTCAAAAGGATTTTCGTCAGTTTAATAAATTTAAACGAGGCCTAAATAATAAGACAATTAGTTACTAAAATAGGCCGAGGGCTGTTTAAGGGAAGATGAGAAAATCGATACTGTTAGGGACCTGGAATAGCGTGTTAAGTGGGGAATTGCATTTGTCCCTGAGTCTCCTAGCAGCTTAGGCAAGAAGGGAAATACTTTGGTTTATAGTTTTCACTGTTTCGGCAAGAGAAAGCTTAGGGCCTGGACCACTAGCATCAGCATCATCTCTAAGAGCTCACTAGAAATGAAAATGCCACCCCCCCACCCCCCGCCCCAGACACACTGAATTAGAAACTCCGGGGGTGATTCTCCTTTACAGTGAAGAATGAGAAGGTCTGATTTTGGGATTCACACAGGTTAATGTGCCTTGAGCGGGAGTTTACTATTAGAGCTCTTGTTTATAAAACACTGGGTGAGTGAAACTGTCTTCTGCTGTAATTCATATCCACCTTCTAACAAAGTTATTACTATTTAATAGTGAAACCCTGGTACATCAGAAGACATCACTCATTCCCTATTATTATTAGTTCCTTGGCTCTGGCAGGGGGGGCAATGAAAGACCCTGCTTTGGAGGTCCTGCTTTGGGCAGGCTCCGTGCTGGTTGCTGGCTCAGTCAGTAACCCCCCCCCCCAAAACCCCATAAGGTAGAGAGAGGTATTATTCCCATATTATTGATTGGAAATTCATGATTCAGTGAGCAAAAGGCAAAGCTGCCATTCGCTTGTAGGCCTGTTGCATGTTGAATCACAGCGCCCCTCTCCCAGCCCCTGGGGTGATGAAGGGGGTGCCATGAGGATGCCTGCCCTGTTGTTTACAGCCCTCAAGTGGTGCCCACACATGAGATGTCAGAATCCGGCGGCACCTGGGCTGTGTTGGCATGTCTGCGAGCTGCATTGTCCTGGTGAACCAAGTCTGATAGCATGTTACCAGGAATACTTGGGAAGCAGTACAATGTAACAGCAAGGTATAGGTTACGTAACAAGTAGACTAACTGCGCTGAACCACTTTCTGATGATTGGGAAGGACTACCTGCCGTGGACCTCCAGGCTTTCCTCCTGAACACTAGTCCCATCTGCCTAGTGACTGTGCAGAAGGGCCAGGGAGTGGAGCGCTCTTAATGAATGCCATGCCTTCACCCTGGGACCAGGGTTCTTTGTAATTAGCTCTCGAATGACACCAAGTCTGCCCCGCGATGGGTGCTCTGCAGTGATTAAGGGCTGGTGTTAGCTGTACCAGGGAGATACTGCTGTCGGGAACTGCCTCTGTTTGGTGCCTGTGAAACATTAGATGCGATTTAAAGTGATAGCGGTTCTTAGCTGGCTACTTGGCCTCTGCCATCTGTTAGTGTGATTAGGCTGGTCTGATTCACAGGTGCAGCCTGGGGCAGTGGAGATTAAGCAGCTGTGGCCTGTGCGGACAGAGGAATGCCATGGCCAGGGTAATTGGCAAGGCGGGGAAGGGGATGTTGCCATTAAAACAATTTTTTGCCACCTCCAGTGTCAAATGCCTGACCTGATTAATAGGGAAAATTGTAGAAGCCCTGAATTCCATGCATTTTCAGCCACCTGGAAAACACCGGTGTGTCCAGATTGATTCTTCTGGTGCCTTCTGATTGTCTGGAAATGCCACTGGGTGTGTTTGAAAGTTCCTCTTCAGTGAAGTTAACAAATAATGCTCCTGTGACCCTGTGCTGACAGTGACATTTCTGGGCTTCTCTGAAGTTTTTTTTTTCCCCTTTTTGGGTTGGTAGATGTTAGTTCTGCAGCCGATGGCTTGAAAAATATATTGCAGATCATTCCCTCTGCTGGTATGCTAGATTTTTTTGTTTATCTAATTTGGGTGGTTGGCTGTAAGAAGGCAAGCTTATCTGCCTGGTAGAGTTCTTAAATTTCATACAGAGTACAAAAAGCATGGTAGTCAAATACAGGGGCAAAAATAAGTCCACAATTAAGGCAAGGTTGTTGAATTTTGGCCGTGAGAGTAGGTCCGATCTGATTTTTTTTATAGGGATGTTTTGCAGCATTCAGGTTGACTTAACTCTCAGCACCATCATACAAGACCCAGCTCAGCTCAGAAGTGGGCTCCCTGTATAGATTTTTTCTGCTTACACAAGCAGATTGAGGGGCTCGATTTTGAAAGTTTCACGTGTTCTGTTCTCTGGCATCACCGGCCATATCGCATCATATCTCAGACCCGCCTTTCCTGGTAGACTGCTTCGGGAGTCAAGGACTAGCCTGGATGTTGAGGGAATGTTCTGGGGAATTATAGTCCTCATGTACATCTTCCATGGGTCTCATTACAAGAGGTAATGCTCAGGTCTGGTCTGTGCCTTAAGAGAATAAGCTGGTGTTTCCCAAAGTATATTCCTTAGGAACCCTAGTTGAAAATAATTCTGTGCCAAGAAGGAGTTGTATATTGAAATGAAGTTGAAAACTACCTCCTACTACGACCCTTTCTCAGAGACTTACAGTGTCCATCAATCAGCATAATACAAACTCTGCGTGTTCGATGGTAAAACATCTGTTTAATTTTGGCCTTTCCCAGGGTTTTCCAAACTTATTGACCATAAGATCCTTTTTAAAATACAGCATTTATTCACATCCTGTTGCACATGCTTTGAAAATCCCTGCAATGGGCTGATTTGATTGACCAGACTTTTCTCTTTGCCTTTTAAGTTGAGTCCTTCCATCACAGATGTGAAGGGCATTCCCAGGTCATATTTTAGCAGCTGACTAGCTGATGACCTCACACCTTACCAGTGCTAGACTTTTCCCTGAGCAGAACAATCCTGTGATGTCATTACAAGCCTGGCTGCCAGGAAATAATGCTGCTTACATATGCCCTTTAGTGAAACAGACTTTCTCGGACAGAAAGTTGCGATTTCAAATGCTAATTTTTGAAATGCATCCAGGTTGAGGGTTTTGAAAGGTTCAGAGTTTTATTTCAGCAGGGAAAGCATAACTTAATTAGTCCTTGCCTCCCCTCGGTACAGGTATCTTAATGGGTTATCTGGCAGCCAATAAGTAGACATGCATGTCCTTTTTTTTTTTTTTTTTTTTCCCGAGTGATTTTTACTACCCCAAGCTTGTGTTTAAGTGATTAATGTTTCTGAAGAGCTTGAGACTTCTTTCTTGGGAAGTTCATGATTGACAAAGTTAGGTCAACTCCTGAACTAGAGGGAATTGATAGCGAGGGAGCTTTATCAAGATTTTTGCTCCTGGAGTGGTTCTTTCTCCTGAGTGAAGAGAGAGACAAGGCAGTTTTCTATTTTGGTTTCATTCCTGTTGAGACCTGCTGGTACCTATACGCTGTGTCAGGGAGAAAGGCAATTTTTGTGGAACTAGCTGGGGAAAATGAAGTAACTTGGCCTGAGATCCCATACTCTTTTTGTTGATTAACCTGCTGATAATAACAGTTTACCATCACCTTTGGTCTAATTGGGATTTTTACTTGGTAGAGGTCATATCTAAGTTGGTAAACATTGTGTTACAGTTTCCAGGAATTGAAAATGATAGTAATGATAATAATAATAATAATAATAAATGCAAAGCACACAGGCTTCCTGAATTTTTTGACATTCCTCCGTAATGAAAACCTCATTCTAAATTGGTTTGGGTGTTTTATCACAAAAGCCAGGGATGGTGTTCTATCCGGAAGGTTGAATTGAATCATCTCTTTCTTGGCCTCCCCTATGGTCAACCAGCATGACCAATAAGTGGAGGGTTTTCTTTTGAAGGCAGATGCTAGGAACTCCCACGGGGCAGCTGGTCTCCCTGTGGACTCAGGCATTTCAAAGGAGTGACGGTCACTCGCCAGGTTTGTTTGAATGTGTTTCTTATCAAATGCCTCACTGGTCAGCAAGTTGTTGTTTTTAATGACATTCTCAAATAAAGCCCGCCACCCCCATGATCACGCACGCGCTCACATCTCTGTATTTTGTTAGATTTGTTTTCTCCTGGTTTATGCAAAACTGAAAACAGATGAACCTCCGTCTACTGGAAGGATGGGGGTGGAGCTCAGAGACATCCTCCCACCCCCACCCCAGTCAGGGTCAAAGCATTCAAATGTCCTGATTAGTGATATTTTTAAAGGCCCTAATTATAGACTTAAGACAGAGGCCTTAGTGGGGCTTTAGGGAGTTTGTGAGACTTAATCTAGGAGCTGAAACAGGCTGTGTTTTTTTATTTTTGCATCAATAAAAATACAGTTGGCAGTCATCGGCGTCCACAGCTCACATAAATCTTGAACTTTTGACTTAATTACCATGGGAGAGTTCAGAGGGCAGCCTGGAGTGGTTGAAAGAGCATTGCCCAGGGAGCTGGAGGGCCTGGGTCTTGCCTCAGCCTGGCCTTGGCCATGCAGCCTTGATCAGATCACTTGACCTTTCTGGGTGACATTGATCACATCAGCCGTTGGACCAGATGGTCACTGAGGCCTATTGGTACAGTGGTAATATGATTCCATGTTTTTCCTTTAAACCGCTGGGCTCTGTTCTCTTTTTGATTTCAGAAAGAGAGGCGACCATAGACCTTAGATGTCCATGTTGGGATACATACTGGAGCACATAAGGGCTTCTGTGAGGGCAGCCCATGTTTCCAGTGGCACGATCAAAAAAACTCCTCTAATCCTACCATGTATTGGCACAATCAGTATCTGCCTAGAATACCTGAACAGAATGTTAGGACGGGGAGGGACCTTGTTAGAACATTCAGTTCAACTCCCTCATCTTATAGCTCAAGCTTTTAGCAGTTGTCCATCTGGTACATTTGTCCATCTGTCTGTCCGTCCATCCGTCCATCCATCCATCCATTCAATAAACACTTCAGTGCCTAGTCCGTGGGCTGAAGGCGACGCAGGCTGTACCTTCCGGATGTTCTACTCTAGTGGTCAGCGGACATGGAAAGGGGTTCATTTCAGTATGGAGCCACCCTGGTGATGGAAACACGTAAATGACCAAGAGGAGGCCCAGCGAAGGAGTGTGATGAGTCTTCACTGTGGGATGGAGGTGGTGGGTCGAGGGAACGTTGAGGGCAGTTTTTGTGGGGTTATACATCTCTGTTTAACCAGCACATCTTAAGAGAATACTGTTACAGTAAAGTAAAATTTTACTAACATTTTCACTAATACACAATAACTGTTTCAGTGTTAAAAATGGTACTGAGTAGATACAGTATTCCTTGACGAGATTTTACTTATTTATTTTTTGCCTGGGTTTTACCATTCCTTTAAGCTCATTGTTAGTATTTAATGACTAAGAGAGCATCATTCTTTTGCTACCTGTTACATCAGAAGATCTGAGAATGTCAGAGCGGAAGGGACCCCCTAGCCTATAGGTCAACTTATTTACCTCTGATTTAGTAGAATTCATTTCTTTATGCCATCCAGGATTCATATCACCGTTCCTTTTCTATGGATTGACTTTAAACTCGCTTCTCCTGCATCCGTAAGATTATGCCAGGGAGGTTCCATGAAGTGGATGCTCAGAGACTTCTTTGAAACGTGATTTAGCCTCGGCTTGGAAGTTTCATCTTTTATAAAGTTGTTGTGGAAATGTTTGTACTGAACACCTACTGTGTGCAAGGGTCATCTTGCTTTTGTAAATCATTAATTTGTTAAGGGAGTTCCTTCTCCAAGTGAAAGTTAAAACACTGTTCACCAGCCACAGTATGAAAAGAGGAATTTCTTTAGGAGCCTGGTCCTGGTCTCTCACCAGCTGCATTGTTGTTCTTGGGGGGTGCGTGCCTCTGTGTGTGTGTGTGTGTGTGTGTGTGTGTGTGTGTGTGTGTGTTGGGGAGGGGGTGGAGGTGGTGGCGGCTGGCATATCCATGTGTCCAGACTGCAAAAATGGCAGGAAACATCGAATACAAAGTTTGCAGAAGACATGAGGCCACTGATGAAGAAAGTGCAGCTCGGGCTGGTCCTACAGTCTCATTATTTTTCTAAACCTTCCAAGTTCTTCCGGATCCACACAGAACTAGTTTATTTCAGGAGGAGCCGTTATAAAATAATTCCTCCCCTCCAGCATCATGCTCATTAAAAAAATTCGTGAGCTCAAAATCTTAAAGGAAAGCCTGGTCACCGAAGTGTGTTGTCCTGTGTGATGTGAGTGGGACTGGGCAGAGCACTGGGGGGGCCCACCGCTGCCACACAGAGAACCTGGAAAATGTGGCTCGACAACTTTCCTGTCGAGTTAGTATTTACAGGTATTCAGGAGAAGAGTGTTGACGGATGTAGGTTTCAGGGGGTAGCGGTGTAGGCGGTCGGTTCCTACTCTGCTGATGAGACTTTCCGGTGCCCCGCCCACCTGGCATCTCTGTGACTGTAGATGACGAGCTGGGTGCCCGTGCCCTGCTTCGTGGCTGTGCGTCTATTTTGCATGAGTAGATTTTACAGGTGCAGTTTTGACGATTGAATTTTTACCCCAGGGAAGTGGCTTCCTGCCAGAAGTTCCAGCAAAATTCTTTTCACCCTTGTCCTTAAATCATTCCTTAGGTGCCAAGACAAAGGTGCCAGCTGCCAGTGTGATGTTGCCACAGGCCATGACCGTACGGGCTCATGTGGTCTGGGGTGAGCCCCGTGTGGGTCACAGCCTCCCTGACAGCTTCGCTCCACGAGAGAGGAACACAGCAACGTTCCTAGTTCCTTCAACTAAATCCTACTTTTTAACATTTTGGGGAACGTAAAAAATCATGCCTCGTGGAATGGAAGCACGTATCTGTTGATTCCTTTTATATGAAAAAGAAAAGACATTCCAGAGGATCAGCTCAGCCGTAATTGATGCTATCTCAAAGAGTTACTACATTAATATTTAGCTAATTCACATGAATAGGCCATTGTGTTTACTTAAACAAATGACATGAGTACAGACACCTGACAGCATGAGGTATGCTTTTCATTTAGGTCAGATTTATAAAAGTCTTTGTGTAGCAACAAAGCTCATTATTTATTTTGTGCTCTTAATGGTTTCTTTTTAGTGGCTGTGGCTGTGGATGGATTTTTCTAAGTAGAAGCTTTTAAAATGAAAGATTATTGAAATTGTTCCAGTATATGCCAGGCCCTGGGAGTCTTGTGATGAATAGCAATCAATTACTCCCTGGTGAACCCTCAAAAGAATGGGTATGTTTATGGGCATTTGACACCCAAAGCCAAATGGCTACCCAGTTGCCTCCTCGTTGCAGATACAACTAGATTCAGAGGAAAGCGTGCAGCCCTGTTCGTCCATTCTTGGCTCTCCTCCTGCCCCTGCTCTGGCCTTTCTTTCTCTGGTACACATGACTGACCACCTCAGTTTGCCGTGCTCGCACGGTCTTGGCATTGTGTAGACACCATCTATATCTACATTGATACTTAGATAAACAAGGATAAAGAAGATTCGGCATGCCCTTGTTAAGAAATCTCAGCTCCACCTTTTATAGTCAGGTTTCAAGAGCAAGGGTAAGGCAAACGGGGGTAGGTGTTTTGAACGCAGTTTTTCCAATTCCTAATTCTGCCGTGAGAGTCTGACTGTTAAGTGAAGGGGATTGTTACCCACCCCTCCCCGGGAGTGGGCTGTGTCATGCACAGAAGAGAGGAGGAGACTTGTAAATCCACATCAGAGACAAAACCCTTGCCTGGACCCGTTGGTCTCTGGTTTGTGAAATGTGTGTGCTGCCGCTCAGTCTAAACACAGTTATGAATCAGTCTTCTAGAATTTCAGTGTTACAGAATGTTCTAGAGGGTGCAAGGCCCTTTTGATGGATGCTTTAGGGAAATTTTGGCTACCAGTTTGCTAAGACAGAAACATACATGTGAAAAGTTAAATAGCTACATGAGATTTTAGTGGAACTTTTGGGCAGTGATGGAGAAGGCAGTGTGCCTTAGGCGAGGGCTGGCTCTCCTGGACTCCGGTCTTTAACATCACAGTGGTTGAAGGTATGGATTCCGACCCCGTGGAGAAGCTGGTTCTTACCAGGCATGGAGAGTAGGGGCAAAGACAGAGGGCTCTGGAATCAGACTGCCTTGGCTCAAATCTGCCTGCACCTCTTCCTCGCTTTGTAGCTTCTCTGTGCCTCAGTTTCCTGGTCTGTGAACAAGGACTATAATAATGCCTTTCTTATTCGATTCGTGTCAGGATTAATATGCTAAACATGGGAGAGTTTTTAGATCTCTGTTTGGCAAATAAAAAGCACTCAGTCAGTAGTGCTCATTACCTGCTCTTGGCAGGCATGAAGAATTCACGGCGGTATTCTGGATCGATGCTGTGGTTCTCACTTAGATAAAATGGCCTTCATTTGGCGATTTAAAAAGTTATCTCTTCTCTTGAGTTTAAAAAAATCACTTGTATCCATGACTTGGTGGGTCATTTAGAGGGCTCCACTTCACGTAACATGTAATCGATAGCCTCCTGTTAAGTTTTACCTGTTTAGACACGGTGGTAGAATTATGGCATTCACAACCACTGAAAAATCTTCTCTCCATTTTAAAAATTAAAACATAGTTAGTGATAGGGCTTTTTGGTTTGTCATATAAAGTGCTGGGAAATTAATGATGCCTCCCTGAACAATTTATCGTATTAGGATGGTAAGTCACATAATTGATTGTCCTTTACGGTGTCATTGACTAAACTGACTTGGCATCGAGCGCACCTTGTGTGTCTGTGATCCTTTGCTCAGGGTGATGATCTAAAATGATACATTTCGGAGGACTCAGCTGTTGTTAGTTACCTACGCGTTGTCACTGTCTGTATAAAGTAGCTTTTGAAAACATGATTCGCCATGAATTTATATTCTGGCACTAGGAACAAGGGAGAGAAGGTACCTCAAACACTTTTTCCCCCGTTAAGAGACACAAACTAACAAGCAGTCCATCTCCAGGGACCTTCTGCTAGGCCATCTGCTAGACTTCAGAAAATTTTTTTCCTAATGTAAATATTACCCAAAGATTTTTGAAAATGTCAGCTCGCTCACATACAAAGTAACAGTATCTTCCCTGTTATGGAAATGAAGCTCTCCTCCTCTGTACATTGTAACCTTGTTTTCCACCCCAGGAGCGCCGTACTGGACCAACACAGAAAAGATGGAAAAGCGACTTCATGCTGTCCCTGCAGCCAATACTGTCAAGTTTCGCTGTCCAGCTGGGGGGAATCCAGCACCAACTATGCGATGGCTGAAGAATGGAAAGGAGTTTAAGCAGGAACATCGCATTGGAGGCTATAAGGTAGAATGAAGTTTCCAAAATGTTCTTTCTTACGTTTTTGTGAATCTCTTTTCTAAGTAGTTGAAAGGTAGCAGGAACCGGAAGGAATATAAATGTAAATATCTCTCTATCTCTCTATCTATATTTTTTTAAATCAGTAGATATCCTCACTGGTCATTTCCATGGTTGATATTTTAAAACAGTTTTCCTGGACTTGCATGTACTTTAAAAGCATAATCCCCATTTGCTTTGTTCTTTTTTTTTTTTTTTTTAAAGATTTTATTTATTTATTTGACAGAGAGACAGCCTGCAAGAGAGGGAACACAGCAGGGGGAGTGGGAGAGGAAGAAGCACTCCCAGCAGAGCAGGGAGCCTGATGCGGGCCTCGATCCCAGGACCCTGGGATCACGCCCTGGGCCGAAGGCAAATGCTTAACAACTGAGCCACCCAGGCGCCCCTGCTTTGTTCTTTATTCGAGAAGAGTTTAATGACAGAAGGGTACAAAGTTGAGAGTCTGTTTTCTGTATGCTTTATAGTCCGTAAAACGAAAACTGAAGCAGCATCAGAGAAGTGGCAGCATACGTGCCCTGTCTGAGCAGGGTTGTGTGAGTATGGATGGACTTGGCTTAGACGCTGGATATGAAATCGTACTTAGGAAGAGAGAATGCTTTCATGGTGACAGGCGATCTCTGTCCTCCGTCTGCAAGGCTCTGGAGAGCCCGTCACAGAAGGGGGTGAAGTGTAGTCTCACTCCGGGGCAGGTGGCCCTTGACAACCATGTACAGAAGGAGGTCTGTAGACGCCCATTCAGGCTCTTGTTCCTCCGGTCAGCGGACGCTGATGAGCGTCCTCGGGGACAGGCACCATCTGAGGCGCTGGACAGAGCACAGCCCCAGTTCACAGGGGTTCCTCGTCCAGTAGGGAAGGCAGACCAGAAAGCCGTGATCTGAATGGGCTGAAGTCAGAAGAGCACGTTGTCCTTGGGCTGCGGGGAGAGAGGATGTTGGCTCTTGGGAGGCGAAGGCTAACAGAGGTCAGGGAGGGATCCTGGGCTGAGTTTGAAGGAAGGGTGTCTCAGAAAGAGAGATACGGAGTCTACGTTATTTAGTATGGAAGGGGAGGCCTTGAGGAATTGAGCATATGAGGAAGGCTGGAGGAGTTTGACTGGGACATTCTGGGGTGTGTTTGGAAAGCACGAGTTGGGTGTTAGTTATCTATTACTGTGTGACGGATTCCCCCAAGGCGCAGTAGCCTTAAACAGCCTTTACTATCTCACAGTTTCCAGGTGTGGCTCAGTCAGGTCTTCCACGGCGAGGTCTCTCATAGGACTAAGATTTCAGTTAGTCTGGGGTCTCATTGGTAGGCTCAGCTGGGGGGAAGGACCTGCTCCCAGTCTTATTCCCATGGTTGTCGGACTCACTTCTTTGCAGGTTGTTGGGCCGAGGGCCTCAGTTCCTCACTGGCTGTGGGCTGGAGGCTGCCCTCACTCAGTTCCTTGCCCCGTGGGTCTCTTCGTGTGGTAGCCGGCCCACCTCAGGGAGGGCAGACAAGCAGAGGTAGCATGTGAAGAAGATAGGAGTCACGGCCTTTGGTAACCTAATCATGGAAGTGACCTCCGACCCCTTGGCTGTTTTCTGTTATGCAGCCGGTCATTAGGGGAGGAGATGAATTCCCCAAGGGCGTGGACATCAGGAGACCTGGGATCAGCGGGAGCCACTGGGCAAGCTGCAGGGGGTAAACTAGAGGTGGCTGTAGCCCGGACCCCAGGTTCCAAAGAACCAGGTTGAAGAGGATTTCTTGGTGGGTGGACTTTGCTGCTACAGCTGTGTCCACGACACCGACGTCACTTCAGAGGGCACGTGAGCCCTGACCTCATTGCTGTGGTTTGATGGGCCTCCCTCCACGAAAAAAGTGCCCCAGGGCCCTTTTCTGAAATGCCATACCCAATTCTCTGTTTTAACATTTAAACGTATTTAGAAGCCAAAACCCAGCGGACAACGGGGAAAGCCTGTGAGTAAATTTCTAAGGTGGGACGTGGGGCAGTTTGTGTGTGCGACAGGTGCGAGGTCTGTCTGCTGCGAGGTCCGTGCCTTGGAAGCTGTGCAAGTAGACACACGTGGCCTGTCTTCCACGACTCCTGCTTGGTGGTGGGAGCAGGAAGCGGGAGGGTGCTTCGTCCCTTCGCTCTGAGGTTGGTACTTACACCAGGCACCCTGAGATCCGGAGGTTGGCTGGCTTTCTTTGTAAAGGACGATAAGACAAGGATTTCCTTAGGTGTGTGCTGGTTGGAAAAGAAGAGTTAAAACCACTACGCTTGTGGCCCTGGGGATTGGTCTAACCGCCAAATGCTCTCCAGGAACATAGTGGATGTAGTTCCAATGATTTCATTTCAATACAACCAAAGTATAAGAGTGGTGGTCGAAATCCTGGTAGTGAACGAGTTTCCTCACTGAAGACAGCCTTGGAAAAAAGTAAAAAAGAATTGATGAGCCTCCAGAGACCCTTGGTGTCAAAATAAATAGGCCCAACATCATTATTATGGGTAAGGAGCTTTTTGCAAATCGGGATTAGTGATTATAAATGCGCTAGAAGACGAAGGGTGCCTGATGAGGAAATGCTGCTTGATTTTTAGCAGGTGCAGTTCAGTTTTAATTATCGAGGGCAACATTCTGCTAACTGGAGAGTGTCTGTGTTCTAAAAGCGAAGTGGGGGGCGCCTGGGTGGCTCAGTCGTTAAGCGTCTGCCTTCGGCTCAGGGCGTGATCCCGGTGCTCTGGGATCGAGCCCCACATCAGGCTCCGCCGCTGAGAGCCTGCTTCTTCCTCTCCCACTCCCCCTGCCTGTGTTCCCTCTCTCGCTGGCTGTCTCTCTCTCTGTCAAATAAATAAAATCTTTAAAAAAAAAAAAAAAGCAAAGTGGGGAACCTTGTGCAGAGTACCTTTCGCCTGTTTGCATGGAGGCACAGATGACCGAAGGATTTTTGTCATTTCACGTTGAGGCCGTTTCTGGAGTGAAAGAGAGTGGGAATTTGAGTGCATTGGAACAAATCTAACGTATATTTTGCTGTAGGGGCGCCTGGCTGGCTGGGCCCGTAGAGTGTATAACTCTTGATCTCGGGGGTGTGGGTTCGAGTCCCATGTTGAGTGTAACGATTACTTAAAAAATAAGGTCTTAAGAAAAGATAAAGTATATTTTGCAGTTGGAAAAAGAGCAAGGAGGAGAGAGTATTGGAACCTTTGGAACGTGGTGTGCTGTCTGGCGGTGATGAGTGCACATTTCTGGTCCTGGTGGACTTCCTCCGGGGAAGAGTCTGTGGGCATGCCTGAGGACCCTGGGGTGTGGTGCGGGTGTCACTCCATCAAAAGCAAAGGTAGTCAACCTGGGTTTAATAAGGAGTTTTCACAGCAGTTGTGGCACTGGATGTTGATTTGGGGGTACCGGTTACCTCAGAAATTCCATAGAGCCCCAGGGACCTTCTGGGACTTGAAAGAGATCTCTCATCTCCTGGGAAAACATAGTTACCTAAAGCATAAGCCTTGCTAATGATGTGTTAGACTCACCCTAGGCCCCCAGGTCATGAAGTCCTGGGTGGTCACGCGGGCCGGCAGTCTCCCCCCTACCATGAGTCCAAGCTCTCTGGCTGGTGCAGGCCTCCAAAGGGCCCGAACAGGGCACAGTCGGGAGCATGGTTGCTGCAGAGGGGCTTTCTTTGTTATCTGCAGAGACTTTTAAAGAATTCTGCTTCTCCAACATTCGGCCTGAGGAAATCCCCCAAAGCAGAGACCCCATTGACACGCGGACAGCCCGATGCCCAGATGTCCCTCTCCCCTGACTCCCATCCCTTTGCCATTTTATTTAACGAAGAAGCGAAGTGTCAAGTTTTCCAAGATGTATTTTTCCAGAAAGCAGAACCTGAAAGTTTCCGCAAACAAATGTGTGTTATTTCTGTGATTTTCTTTTTTTTTTTCCTTCATAAATCTCATTCCATAAACCACGGTCGCTCTGTCTGCCCAGCTCAGCTGTCAGTCTAGCTCTTTCTACCTGTTTATGATCAGGCATCTTGGCCCTCGTCCACGGTGTTACAGCCTGTTTTGAAATGGTGTGCGTCTGTGGCCAGGGAAGGGAGAAGGAAACCCCAAAAAACCCCAAACAAAATCAAAGAGAATTATGAAATTGGACAGAAAGCTCATTTTAATTAAAATGACCAAGAGAGCGCTTTGGTATTCTGTGGTTCAGTCTTATTTCTCAAAGAACTCACGCTGAGCCTTCCTTAGGTGATTTAAGAGTCACGTTATTGTTTTTCTTAGTATGTGGGCAAAGGCTGAGTAGAATGTTATTATTTATGGTGATAAAGGTTGACCTGAAGCATAACTGTATCTCCCTAATTGTACTCCTGCCTGGGCTCTTTCATCAGTCTTGACTGTGGGCAAATTGTTGAAGCTCTTCTTTAGGTCACCCATCCTTAAAGTGAAGTTTGGATAGATAGTTTTGAACATCTGATCCCTTCCAACTGTGACTTAGTAGCATAACCACCCACCATTTTTTATCATAAAAAATAGCACGGGTTTTTTTTTTTTTTTTTTTTTTTAGAACAAGGTTACCAAAAGGCTAGATATTTCAAAGGGCTCTGAACAGTAATTACCATTTAATGCAGAAAAGCAAGAAGACCGAGGTAATTAATAGACCCCCTCAGTTCCCGACTCATTCCTAGGTAATGACTCAAGCATAGAGGGGAAGAGTATTCTTAAAAACTGCCTTTCATGCCATTTAATAACTGCCTAAGAACCAAGAGAGATCACAGGATACTGCACTCCCTCAGTCTGGCTGTGGGACGGGCACAAGAGCGCATGGCGTCAGGCGTCCTGGAGGTGAGAACTCCCGTGGACCCCTGAGCAGGGTGAAGCATCCCGGTCTGGACTGTCAGTTTCCTGGTGGGTTTCAGGTCCAAGAAAGGATGAGGCAAAACCCGTTTTCTCATAATCACTACTAAACTGGTGGTTTTGCTGGGTAGCTTCATGAGATTGACATTTTCCAGGTTGCTTAGATATATTAGAGACTTTTGATTAAATGTTTCTTTGGAAAAATCACAACTGATGTCCTTATTCATATATTTTGTTGAGCTCTTTCTCAGCCAAGGCATTTCAGCTTTCATCCGGGATAAGGCCATCGTGATGAGGAAGCAGGTGTATATTGCCATCAGCCAGGACGCACGGACTGCTCACCTGTGTCGTGCCTGCACAGGGCGCCTCCCGTCAGCCATGGCACTGGGTCCCCTGCGCAGCCCGGGGGGGCGGGGCGCTGTTATTTTGCCCCTTTTACAGATGAGGCTTGTCACGTGGCTCCTCGGTGGCGGAACTGCCATTTGGACCCAGGTGGTTTTCCTCCAAAGTTCATGCTCTTACTAAACTGCTTTCTTCAAATGTGGTTCCATGTTTTTATAAAAAACACTGTGATAAATGAGAAACATGGAGGTAGTAAGGGCATCCTAAGAACGGGTTAAGTATCTGTCAGCCCAAGGCTGTTGAGAGCAAAGTTGGGCATATAATCTGTGATCTGATTGGGATTTTTTCAAATTGTGGTAAAATATACAGAATATAAAATTTGTCATTTATTTTTCATCACCCCAAACAGAAACTCTGTATTCGTTAAGAAATAATTCTCTATTCCTCTTCCCTGCCCCCCCCGCCCCACGCAGGCTCTGGTAACGTCTAATTTTTTTGTCTCTGAATTCGCCTGTTGTAGGTATTTCGTGGAAGTGGAATCATAGGATATTTGTCCTTCTGTCTGGGTTCAGATGTGTTGTAGCAAGAATCAGACTTTTATTGCTTTTTAGGGCTGGATAACATTCCATTACATGGCTGGCCCCGTTTTGTGTATCCATCCATCTGTTGATGGGCCCTTGGGATGTTTCCACCTTCTGGCTCCTGTGAAAGAAGCAGCTTTGAACATGGGTGTACAAGTATCTGTTTGAGTCCTTGCTTGCAGTTCCTTTGGGTATCTACCTAGCAGTGCGATTGCTGGGTCATCTGACGATTCTTCATTCAGCTTTTTGAGGAAGGTCATGAGATTTTTAAAGAGTGAAATTCGAAAGGCAGTGACCCTGCTGGCAGTCTGCCCCCACAGCGCCTTTCTGAGCCCCTCCAGGCATCTGAGGACAGCCTTGCCTTTCGTAATTCTCTCCTCACTGCCCTGGGAGATGCATGCATTGTTCACGGGGTGGAGGGAAGGGTTGCTGCAGTTGCGTGCTAGATGGGATCAGAGCTCACCTCGCCCTGTTCTCTGGACGCCTCCTGAAAAGCAAACTTCAGGAGTTTAAGCATTAATCAGGCATTTGCCTCCACATCTGCGTGGAGATAAGCAGCAGTGAGCGCCACAGCCCTTGTCACGTGTAAGCTCAGTTTGCACACCTCCAGAAGCCTGGCTTAGAGACCCCAGGAACTTGCTGGAAAATGGGGTCTGGCACGGGATAGTGATGCTCTGTGCATCTAATGACAACCGGCTTATGGTGAGTTGTAGTTCACGGGCTGCCTTTATGTAGGCCAGGGTTCAAAGGGATTGCTGCCTTTCTCCATAAACTGGGCCCTGATACTGGTGGAAGGAAGTGTTGGGGGTATTTGCCATCACATGGACACAGTATTCATTGACTTGGCATAGAGCAAAACTTTCCATCCAGCTTCTGGATGTTTATTCTGCTTGTTATCGAACACCTAGCTATTTGGAAATGTCCAGATTTTTTTTTTTTTTTTTTTTTTTTTTTTTTGCAATGTGGAAACCAAACATCCAGGTGACAGCCTGGGTCTTTGGCCTTTGACCTTTCCCCTAGGTGTTTTGGTATCGTAACAAACTAAAGCTACATTCCCAGTTGTCACCTGAAGATAGCTGAGGGTTTAAACATGCACCTTGGAAGACTTAGGTAGCAGAGGAATTCTGAAAAAACCTGTCTGGGCCACCTTTTGTCTTTGTGACCACTGGCATGGAATGTTTGTGGAATCCACTTTTTTGTATTAGGAGTAAAAGAGCTTAGGCCATTAGCTTCAATCTGCTTTGTTTCAGTATTGAAATGTTATTTTTACACGTCTTTAGTGAACACAGTTTGAAGCCTCATGCTCTCTAATTCTGTTCCTTGGCAGATGAAAAATAATGATGAATTCCACAAAGATTTGGCCACGGGCAGGAATGAGAAGAAAGGATCGTGCGTGTGTCTGCCGGTGCAGGATTCTGTCCTCCCCGGCCCTCTCGCTCAGTCTGCCAGAGACTTACAGCCAAGCTGGTTCCATAGCACAGCAGTTACTCCTGACGGGGGAGGCAGGGGGCGCGGTTTTATTTCACTTTTTTTGGTCAGATGTGATTTCTGTTTGAATTTGAAAAGTGAAAATGAGAAAAAAGTCAGCAACACGCATAACCGCACCAGTTAATTATAGAAAATGTACTGCTAACGATACAGTACGTTTTCGTTCTGATGTCAGCTGTGTTTATACAGTCATGCTTACAGACTCGGGGCTATACTATAGGCACCTGTTGAGGTGTGTGTGTGTGTGTGTGTGTGTGGACGCACGAGTGTGTATTTCTGTACAATGGAATCCTAAATATACATATTTTTATACCACGTACTCCCCCCCCATCCATAACTATTCACGGTATCTTACCAGGTCTGAACTTAAGAATACCTCATTCTTTTAAATGACCGTATGCTATTTTGTTGGAATGAATTAACTACACGTTAGTTCATGTAGGATCCACTATATATTATTAATGACTCTCTTCCCGATGGATTCATTTTTGCTGTTACAAACGGTGCTCGAAGCACTTGTTCATGGGCCTTGAAGTCATCCTGCTGTTTTCTGTGCAGGCTAGATTTCTAGAAGTGGAATTAACTGGGTAAAAAGAAAAAAAACGTGTTGCTAATTTTAATAGGCCGTGCCAAATTATTTTACCGAAAGGTTTTTCTCTGTGTTCCTGTTCTCAATTTGAGCCTCGTCCCCTCCACCCTCGCTTAAGTACTCAGTGACGCGGCTCTTCCTAATTTTTGTTAATCAGCTGGTGAATAACAGTGTCTCATTATTGTTTTAATTTGCATTTCCCTGATTGTTAATGAGGTTAAGCATCTTTTCATATGTTTATTGGGTATTTACATTCCCTCTTCTGTGAAAGCAGAGAAGTGCATTTGCTCTAAGGGGCAGAAGAATGGTGGCTCTAAAAAGATGAGGAATATATAAAAACACGTAGAAGAGGACATGGGACATTTTTGTTGGAAGGGTCGTGTCTTTAGGTTGACCCAGAATCGGGGTATGGAAGCGTAGGGCTTAGAAAAGAAACACAAAAGTCTTTGTGCCTTTGCTCCCCATCTTGATAGAGTTACCGTTTGTCCTCTCTTAGCTTGTCATTAAGCAACCACTAATTAATGGTAGGATATCCCCCATGGAAGTGTCAAACGTTCCCACTGTTGGCAGCTTCTAAGGGCGTCCATTTGGAAAATGCCACAGCTCATAAAATTTGGGATTGGTGGTATGTCAAGGAATCAAATACTGCAGCAATGGTGTAAGAAAATAAATATTAACAGCACTGCGTGGGACAGTATTGATTGAGTACCAAGGTCTCGGAAAGGGCAGAAGCACCTTGTTTGGTAAATGTGTTTCTCATTGTGAAAGCAGTTTATAAATGTTAACTTGTTCATATTTGCAGTGCATCTGCAGGAAGTAAATATTCAGGGAGCACATGCTCTCGACGAGGGATCTGACGTGGAATGCCATAGCCCCGACGAGAGACTGGATCTGACCATATGCCCTGTGGTTAAAAACGGCAGTGGCATGCCGAGCTGCGTATGCCAAGATGTAATGTCTTGGGCAGAGGCAGACGATGCCCTCCCTGTGTCGTACAGCTTCAGCTCCATTTGGAATGTGCCGTGTGCCAAATCTGGATCCAGGCGCAAGAAAGACATTGACAGTTTGGACGGGGGCCAGAGACAGGCACTAGTCGTGATTAAGGGCTTATGGGCATGACATTTGAGCGGGGGCTCAAAGAACTGAATATTTACAGCAGGGCTAAATGCTGGATTACGTGGCTTGGTGACGTTAGGGCCTATGGCTTCATCCCCAAGTTAGCCTCTGTGTGATTAGCCCTGCAGAGTCCAGGAAAGTCCCATTTCTGATAGGCTTGAGAGCTTGGGGAGAGGGAGGGTCTCCGTGTGGGCCCACCTGACGCAAGTGAAATTAAGGACTTAGTACGTGAGTCTTCTATGCTCTTCAGCACACAGCTCCAGGGTAACACCTGGGGGCACGGATTTCAGGAGAGAATTCTCATTGCCCTGGACAACTTAGCAGTCGCCTCTCCTCTATACACCATTCCCTCTATACACCGTGCATGGAACGCTTATCCCCCCTAAGAGGAGACCTAGCCTCTTGTTTGGGTTCTCCTCCAAGTCTATGGCCCAGCCAAGAGCAGAAGGCACGTCTTCTCCGCTGGAGGGGACAGACTCTCCCCATTGGGGTCTGATGCTTTCAGATTCATTTTACCACCAGACTCTTCGCCTGTGACAGTGAGAATGACTGTCCCGAGTCAGCTCCATGACAGTAGATTGAAGCAGTCTTCAGGGTTATACAGGGGAGCTGGTGTGAGGACAGCAGCTAGAACAAAGGGACTGTCTGCCCAGAGCTCACTCATTCTTCAGTGCCTGTCCTCGGTGAAGAGTCCAGTCCTCACCCCCGGGGTCCTGCAGAGGACTGTCTGTGATGAGCAGTGGTCTCGTTTTTGAACTCAGCATCAGTGGCTGCTCCCTGTGAGAGTGGCTCTAAGCAGAGCTGAACATCTGACGTGACACACGCGTTGGTTGGTAACAGGCTGTGATAACCTCTTACCTCTGTTGGCGCTGCTTTTCGAAGTGGACAGCTGCTCTGCCCTCCCGCTCTTATAATGGAGCATTCATGAGATGACTCTCTTTACTCTCTAGTTCCTTGACTCACTCGTGTGCTTGCAGAGGCTCTGATGGTATTATCGGTTTTTATGTGATTAAGGCAGAAAACACTTGCAATGCTCAGGGAATCATTCAGAAGGTCAGTTGAAATTCCTGAAATCATAGTTAAGACTGGTAGGGCCCTGGCTTTTTTTTTTTTTTTTTTTTTTCTTCTCTCCATGTCTTTACAGTGCCTTGCCCGAAATACCTTTAAAACATGACTTGGATTTAGAGAAAATGTTAAATCCTTGAACCTGCAAGATAAAAATCTGCATTTTGGTCTTTGTAAGGAAAAGTTATGCTTGCTTGAAAGTTTGAGTTGATGAAAATATTTTCAAAGCAAGGTGGGAATGTTGGAGTCTAGTCTGTTTGCATGTTGACAGACCTGTGGGTGGGAATCACTAACCTATTTTCACATGTGCTGCTTATCTTTGAAAAGTCTCAAGGAGTTTGTAAGCAGACAGATATACAACTTAGGTTTCCTGAGGATTCATTGCTCCCATATTTGGAATTCTGAGTATATCTCTCAGAAATATGTAGCATCTTGTCGGCCACTGCCAGAGATGGGAGGGGCAGACCTGTGTTCCCAGTTGAAACTTCTAGAGACTTCCAGACGGCATCTGAGGACCATGGGGAAAGAAACTGGAAGGCTCCAGGAACAATACAGAATCTAGCTTGTGGGCATCTTGGGAGAATCACATTAGCTAAGGCTGGATGGAGTGCTCAGAGCAGTGCCTGGCATACAGTAAGTGCTCGTGGGGGTTGGCGATAAATAGTCCATGGGTGCCGTGGGGCCTCAGGGTTCCTAGTAGGTGAGAACCTTCAGCCTGTCTGCTCTGAGACACTGATAGGGTTGTAGGCTAATGTGCAAGTTCCCCTGGCCATTTGGCAGCTCCTGGAGGAACCCTCAAACCACGACTGTGAGAGACCCACTCCGCACACTTGCATATCTGAACATGTCCGTATCCCAGTGCTAGACATTCACCTTGACGATAATGATTGTTTTCATTTGTCTCCATTCCGCGTCCTTAGTATGAGGGAAATGGAGAAGTCAGGTGATTCTTCTCTACCGTCCTTGTCTCCCTCAACTTCTCTTTAAATGAAGAAAGCAAATACCTGGTATTCTTCACTAAGATTGTTAAATAAGCACCTTTACTTTGATCTTCCCAGGTGCGAAACCAGCATTGGAGCCTTATTATGGAGAGCGTGGTCCCGTCCGACAAAGGAAATTACACCTGTGTGGTAGAGAACGAGTACGGCTCCATCAATCACACATACCACCTCGATGTCGTTGGTGAGTGTGCTTCTCCCAGAGGGGCGGCTGTCCGCCAGCTTGACTCCTGTGACCTTGCGAAAGTGAGTCTTGTTTCTCCCCGTGGTTTAAGGAGAGTTGGTCCATTCTCCTTCTTCTTTTTTTTTTTTTTTAAAGATTTTATTTATTTATTCGACAGAGATAGAGACAGCCAGTGAGAGAGGGAACACAAGCAGGGGGAGTGGGAGAAGAAGAAGCAGGCTCGTAGCGGAGGAGCCTGATGTGGGGCTCGATCCCATAATGCCGGGATCACGCCCTGAGCTGAAGGCAGACGCTTAACCGCTGTGCCACCCAGGCGCCCCCCATTCTCCTTCTTTCTAAATATGCGCTGTTGTTGGAGGATTCTTTTGTCATTTGACAGTGTTCTCTTTCCCAGCAAGCCACGTTTTATGTATTTTGTGTGATCTTCCTGGTTCTCTCATGTCTTGTGCAAAATGGACATGGTATGAAAAGTGCTGACGTACTGGAAGCTGAGATTACTCTGAAGAATGTTAGTGTGTTCAGGGGAAGGGTGCAGGGGGTGGGGGGCAGAGGGAGAGGGAGAGAGAGAATCTTGAGCAGACTCTACGCTGAGCATGGAGCCCAACACGGGGCTCGATCCCAAGACCCTGAGATCATGACCTGAGCTGAAACCAAGAGTTGGATGTTTAACCAACTGAGCCTCCCAGGAGCCCCTCGAAGTTTGTTTTTAAAAGAGAGGCAACATGTTCTAAGGGCAATTGTATTATGCCAGCTGAAGAGTAAAGGAAAAGGTATCACAATGACTGAGCTGATAGCTGGCTAGAGGCAGATCAGGGTCAAGGCGCCCTTCACTTCCATCAGGAGAAAGTCATTTGCTACTGTACGTTCAGCGTTTGTTCCTAGAAACAATTTCTTCTCTGAAAAGGGAACTGTGTATATGGGCTTGTAAACAAATATCTAAGTGCTCAGATTGCCAGGCTATTAATTAAATATCTTAAGACCATGAGCCTCTTGTCCTGGAACTCAGACTTCTTCCCATCTTGCCTGTTGCATTGTAAATGATAAGGAAAGAGGGTTTCTCTGTCTTTTTGGAGGATTGGCAATGCCGAGGATGTCTCGTTGCTGCAGGGATGGTGGGCTAAGATCTTTTCTTTGTACAGTCCGTCTTTTCTCTGTCTTGTCATCTACCTGGACTCTCGGGATCACCACCTGACCTTGAGTCCTGGCTGGGGGTCAGCGAACCGGATTGCCAGCTCCTGCTAAAGGTCTCAACTCCGGGCTCTCCCTGATGGATTTAGCCTTAATGTGACCGTATGTAACTCCACAGACTCATGCCTGCCCCCACGTCTATGAGCCAAAGACTTTCCTCCATCATTTCCTGTGCATGTGTCCCTGGTATTATTTCATATGTGGGCATTTCTTCTCCTTCAAGAAACTAGAAACTCTTTGAAGAGAGGCTCCATAGCGATTTGATTTGCCCAGAGAACCATGAGAACACCTCCCGAAAGCTTGATTAACCAAATTACATAGATTTTGGTTAAATGAAGTGAATGTGAACATTTATTTTGGCATCGAGGTGCCATAAATCTATTGATTGAGCACACAACGTGGAGTTCACATTGGGCCTCCCATCTCCTGTATGTGACGTGAGAGTGTTTCTATTTAAGGAAAGAAAGATTTGGGGCTAAAAGTTCTTAAATACTTAATTTTGAAACCAAGCAATTGAGGGTGTGAATAAAATAATCGTGTTGTAGCGGTCCGTGGGGATTCTAACTTTGCCTGGGGGAGCGCTGGGGACCGGTCCAGGAATCGGGAGTCAGCTTGGCCACCTCAGCCATGGGCTCTGGCTCCTAGCAGGTTTTAGGTTGAGTTGTTATGTAAAACATTCAGAAGCCCCTCACCCCACCTCTCCTTTGAGCTCTCTGGCAGCTCATCTCTGTGAAGCCCTGCAATGTCTCTTACAGTTTAGGGCTGGATTTGAATTAGGCTGCTGAATAATGGAATTGTGCTGTCTAATGTTAATCCCCTGGCAATCAGTCTTGTTGAAAAGAGCGTATGATTCAGTGTTGTAATGTAGAGGGAGCATAGAGCGTATGGAGTAATGCAGAGAAAGGCCTGATTATGTCACAAATTTGGGAGATTGCCCAGCCAGACGTGGGCCAATAATGACACAATGCTGGTTGGGAATATCCATTAAAGCTCAACCCCTAATAATTTTCCAAGCCTTGAACCTTCTTTATAAATAGAAGCCAAAAGTCAGTGGAGTATAAGACATTTTCAGGAAAGATGGAGGTGTGAGATACTCTCATCTTTGCTCAAAAGCCCAGTAATTGCTTTGAGAAGCACTCATAAAATAAGAATTGAGTCAGCTCGAGAGTATCATGCAGACTACGGGATTGGCAGGCGGGCGTCCTGAACATCTCAGCAAGTGGCAAGAAAAGGGATCAGGCTTGAGCAACGATCTTCGGGTGGCCCACAGTCCAAGTGTAATATACCGCCACGTGATAACAGGCTTCCCAGCTACAGCTGCGTCTCACAGAACATCAGAGACTCTTTCCCAGCGAAAGTGAAGTCCTGTCCTCGTTCACATTCTTCGAGGGTTTATTTTGTTGCTATGATACATAGGCTTGCGGTTCAGATATTACGGAGCATCAAAAATGGGCGAATCTTTTTACCGAGGTTCTTCCCTGGAAAGGCATGCCCATAAGCACTTGAATGTAAAAGCCGTGTAATTTAAGTGACATTCTTGTGTGCTGGAATTAAACAGCCAGCCATTGTTGCGTGTGAGGGAAATGCTCTCGTTTATGGGGGCCCTTTTAGGAGCCTTGCTTGATCCTCATTAAAATTGACACCATTACTTTTCAGCCATTTACTTGCAAGGGAAAATTAGTGTGAAACTCCACATCTCGGTAACTGTGACTCTCGTAAACCAGGCTCCCCTCGCAGAGCTGGCCCCGGGAGGTGGCGGGTCTTGGCCCCGGTTCTTCAGCGAAAGGAGGCCGAGGCGCGGGGCTCTGACGGCTCTGCCATCAAGACGCCGCAGCCTGGGACACATCCCGTAACTTTGGGTTTCACAGCCCTCGTGTCTGCGAATGAAGGAGCCGAGACTCGTTCACGTCCACGAACGGCAGCCCGGCGGCGCGGAGAGAGCAGCAGGGCCGCAGGGCCATGCGCCGGGGCGCTGAGTGAATTGCAGCAAGTCCGTTAGCCTTTCCTGAGCCTCTCCGGCCTCATCGGGACGTTGGAATGATGGGACTGAGCTCATTCCTGTGATGGTTGTGTCTGTTTCCTAGGGGCTGCTGTGACAAGTGAGCGCGGACTGAATGGCTTAAGACAGCGGACGTTGGTTCTGTCTCCGTTCTGGAAGCCACACATTGGAAGTCAGGGTGCCAGCGAGGCTGGTTCCTTCTGGAGACTCTCAGGGGGGCGTCTGTTTCATGCCTCTCCCCAGCTTCTGGTGGCTGGTGGCCGCCGTCGGCTTATGGACATGTCATTCCAGTCTCTGCCTCTGTCTTCCGGTGGCCTGCCTCTCTGTGTCGCACATCTCCCCCGTGTGTCTCCTACAGGGACACCTGTCATTGGATTGAGGGCCCGCCCTCCAGCCAGGATGGTCTCATCTCAAGAGCCTTAACTAAAAGACCTTGTTTCCAAATAGGGTCCCATTCACAGGTTCTAGGGGTGAGGACATGGACTTATCTTTTTTGGGGGGGAGGTCACAGTTCAACCCACTACAGTGGTTATGAGGAATCTGTTTGGGTTAACGGATTAAAAAAAAAAATAGCACCAAATTGGCATCAGGTGGCCAGCAACAAATTCTGGTTTCTCCCTTCAAACCTGGACTCTCTGGAGAGTTAGAAGGCATTTTTGTTTATTTATTTATTTGTTTTTTAAAAAAGATTTTACTTATTTGTTTGAGAGAGAGAGTGAGCACAGAGGGAGAGGGAGAAGCAGGCTGAGTGGGGGAGCCCGACGCAGGGCTCGATCCCAGGACTCTGCGATCATGACCTATGCTGAAGGCAGATGCTTAACCGACTGAGCCACCCAGGCGCCCCTAAAATGCATTTTTAGTAGCTTTCCTTAGACTCCATCAGAAGTTTTGTTAAATAAACCGAATGCCATGTTGAGACCAACAGAAAGGGCCAGTGGCTGCCGTTCACGTGTCCTGCTGGGTTTACACCTTTGGTTAACGCAGGCGTCACGGCCGTTCCAGGACTCATCCAGTCGCAGGAGAGGATCGTGTTGTTTGAGAGCTCTGGGTTCCTGAAGCTGGCCTCCACCCTCACCTCTCACCTCACTGATAGTTGAGGAATATCAGGTTGGGGTTGGGGGGCGGGCGGATGAGGGATTTATTTGCCAAGGACCTAGAGAAAACCTCCGAGCCCGGGCCTCCACCCAGGTGTTCTGGAAACCAGGGCTCCGGGTGCTGCACACGGAGATCTCGGTTTAGGTGTCCCATGGTGTGGACCCGTAGGTCCCGCTGCTAAACTCTGAGAAGGTGCTGCTGTTACCCCCACCGCATGTTCAGAACAAGGGAGAGAGAGAGATGAAAGTATTGAACGGACCAGTCGGTCCTCCTCACTCATAGAGACCCTTCATCTTTGATTTATGAACTTTTTCTCCCTTTGGCTGTCCCAATTCTGCAATCCCGGAGACCATGAGATAAATGGTGAGCTTTTCACCTGGCGTTGGATACTTGCGGGCAGAGTGCAGGGGAGGGTGGAAGCAGTGCTTCTGGATTTGCTGAGGCCAGCCATGCCTTGTCCGGCTTTCTAGAGTTTTGTCCTCCCCTGCGACAAGAGCTGTAAGCGCCAGACAGGGTCTCCGTGGATGGCTGGGAGCCAGTCAGCGGCCACGCACACCTCCGGCCGGGTGGGGGTCCCTCAGGCCTCCTCACCAGCCCTCACCTGCTCGGCGGCAGAGCAGAATTGTGCCGTCGACTAGTCCTTGACATAAATTTGCTCTACCTGGGCTCCGGACATGATGGGACGGAGCCCGAAAGCACGAAGGAATCTGTGCTGGGGCTAACCCCCCCTCCGGTGTGTGTTCAGGAGTGAAGAGTCTTTTATTCCAGGCACTGACTGATAAGCCTGGCTGTGGGGTTGACACCTGGCACTGAGCTTTTGGCAGCCTGTCCCCAGTGGGAGAAGGAGAAATTGCATAAATTGTTTACTGCTTGGAGTAGCCTCTGTCCTGGGAAGACAAAGCCTCCAGTGGTCCCTGAGCAGAAGAGGGACTGAGGCAGGCCACACTTCTCCAGGGTGGATTTTGGACCTTTTTTTGTTTTTTTGTTTTTTTTTGTTTTTGTCTTTTTTTGGGTTTGGAACAAAGTAGCATTTAAGTAAATGAAGAAGTGGTGGCCTCCTTGATTAACTGGTTGGTTTCTTAATGAAACTGTCAGAATTGGGATCATTCCTGCTCCCTTGCTCCTCGTGGAAGACCCCTCTCTGTCCTCGTTTCTATCACACCAGGGCTTCTAGACAAAGCTTTCGTTTCTGTGTTCGATGAGGGGTGGCTGTTGTGGAAGGCAGCGTTAAACATGAAACCGTTCATCCAGAGACTCGAATGCCTTGAACACTCGCGTTTCATGTTCAAGAGTTGCCACACTCGTGCATTTCCCTGGCATCTACCGGCCTCAGCTCCACAGAGCCCCTGGCGGTTCTGAACTTGAAGCATCTTGACCTAGAGGCTTCCTGGCCGGGCCCCATTTGATTTTCTGTTTTCATCTTCTTGCTGCCAACGAAGCCTTTCCTTCTCTTGCTCTGGGTTTAGGACGTGATGTGTTTACCCTGATGTTGGTCCTGCATGCCGGCTCTGGAGTGGTGAAATCTCGCCCCGGGGAGATA
Source organism: Ursus americanus (assembly GCF_024610735.1). Taxonomy (NCBI): domain Eukaryota; kingdom Metazoa; phylum Chordata; class Mammalia; order Carnivora; family Ursidae; genus Ursus; species Ursus americanus. The sequence goes on from NC_142132.1 coordinate 10,102,658, forward strand.
GAAAGCCCCCTGTTGTCAGTGGGTTGGGGTGCCATGCTCGGTAATAGGGCACAGCGAGCACCTTAATAAGTAGGCTTGTGTAGTTACCATAGAATCACGGAACTGGGCAGGTTGAGGAAGCAAAGTCCTGCTGCTGCTTCTGTGTCTCCAGAGCCCTTTCCCCCTTGTCTTCCCACCCCGTGCTACTGTGTCCAACCTCGTGGGACTCCACCCCTTCCTGGAAGCGTGTCTGGAGGCTCTTGTGCGAATTACAGGATGGAGGGGTTCCCGTTCCATTTCCAGCTTGGGTAGCTCTATGGCCTTGAAAGGCGTGGAACCTCTGAGCCTCAGTTCCCTCGTCTGTAAAGCAGGGGGGCAAAGACCGCCTCCTGTTCTTGGGGTGGGGGGGTGGTGAGGTCATAGGGGCGTTGCTTTTAGATAATAGCACCATGGACGTGACTGTTAGTCACTGCCATTAGGCGGTCCCACACCTCCTTTAGGATCGAGAGGCCGAGGCTCGTGCACTCAGCGCAGCTCTGGTTAAAGGAGTGGTCCGTCCTCTTCTCTCCTCCAGGACCGAGATTTCAAAACTTCCTTTGAGCGACCGTTTAACGAGCTTTGGGTTACTACAGAGCAGATTTTTATACCTGTTTCACAACAGGGATTCCAGGGGGCAGAAGCCGGTCAGTGGGTAGCTACGTCACTGCAAAGGTACTGATCGGCAAGTAAGTGCTTTCCCGCAGGAGCGAGACCCGCCGGAAGTCAGTCCTTCCCGGCGCTGTGAGCAGGGGGTGTCTTGCGTGCTGGGTCCCGAGCTTGGCGCAGGCGCACGCCGGCACGGACGGGCCGTGTCAGGGCTTCACGGTGTCAGCACTTTGCCATGTTCTCTGCAGGCCATCAATTGCCCTCTGCCCCATAGTCGAAGAAGGAAGCCTTATTGATTGCTTTGGATTCTGGCAGGAGTCCCGGCCGAGGTGGCTGCGGAGAAGCCTAGGCTAATATTTGATCTCCTGTCTCCTCTTTGGCATCGCGTCTATGGTGTGGGCAGAGAGGATGTGGAAGTGTCACAGACAAGTGACGCTCTTACAGTTTTTTGTAAGAAGACGGTCTCTTCACCATACTTGGTGGTAGGATCGGTCAGGGCCGGGGGCGCGGAGAAGGCCGCGGCTGTCCGAGTGTGGGTAAGTAGGGTTGGCATGAAGATCTGAGTGCACTGCTGGCAGTCGCCGTGCCCGGGAATGGGCTAGAACTTCGTAAGAGCTCCGTCAGCGCACGCTGAATTGAATAATAGAAGAAAAGCAGTTTAACGCATGACTTTCTTTCTTTTCTTTTTTTTTTGAAGCTTTTATTTATTTATTTGAGAGAGAGCAGAGTGCAAGCACAAGTGGGGGAGGGGCAGAGGCAGAGGGAGAAGCAGACTCCCCTCTGAGCAGGGAGCCCAATGTAGGACTCGATCCCAGGACCCTGGGGTCATGACCTGAGCCGAGGGCAGACGCTCACCCAGGCACCCCTAATGCCTGACTTGTATTTGGAGTTTGGTTCTTCACATGGCGAGTTCTGAAGCGAGTCCTCTTCAGAGCTCCTCTCCGAACACTCCAGTCACCTTTATAAACCAAAAGAACCCGGTTGGGAAGGATTAGGTCAACTGTCATTGAAATGTCAATATAGAAATGCCCTGAGCTTTCTTCCCATGATGCCTCCACCAGAGCGCCTTTATGGACGCCTCTTCCCTTAGAACGGGGTGGCAGTCAGTTGACTGAGACATCCTGTTGGCGTTCTCGTGTCACAGCACAGAAGACCTCAAAACTGCCACAGCGAGATGGTGATAGATAGGGGTGGAGATTTCTGGTTCTTGATAAAACTACTTTTTCTTTCTTCCAGAGCCTCCCCCTCAGAGGGTTCTCTCACACAAGGATTCCCATAATCCTTTCCATCGTAGATAAGTATACAAGTCAACAGGTCAGACTGTGCACCAGACCTGTTTCCCCTCGTATCAGGTTGAAAGTGATATTTTGCAAGACAGGTGTTGGATATTATTCCAGAAGGATCATTTGGCGGTTGTGCTTTCTTTAAAATAGGAAGTCTCTCCTTTTTTTTTTTTTTTTGAGAGAGAGTGCACTGGAGCTGGTTAGGGCTGGGGGGAGGGGCAGAGGAAGAGGGAAGGAGACTCTTAAGTAGGCTCCACGCCCAGCACGAAGCCCAAAATGGGGCTCGATCTCCCAACCCTGAGATCACGACCTGAGCCGAAATCGAGAGTTGGACACTTAACTGACTGAGCCACCCAGGTGCCCCAAGGAAGTCCTCATTTTATTGGGTTCAATGTATACTCTGGACTGGGGCTGAAAAGTAAAGGATTCAGTCCTTTGCATTTTACGTTTTGGCCAAAGGAAACAAAACCATTCTGGCTGTGAAAGGTGCAGTAGGGAGTGGGCTGGGTTGCAGGCTGGCTTGAGGCATCCCAGCAGGCTCAGACAGTGAGAAGTGGAGCCTCTCGGGGGCTGGGGGACTATTTGGACGCTTCTCTGTAGGTGACGCTGACAGCAAGGAGTATCGAGAATCACTTCTATGTTCAGGGTCTGAGTTTGCTGCTAAGAAAACAAAATAAGGTTTTATCGTTTAACTTCTCATGTAGTTTGTACCAAAGGGAGGCATTTCTCGTTGGCCAGTTGGGCTGAAAACTTTTACTTCTGCTTGAACCACCCCAGGAACAAAATAAAGCCCCGAAGAGATTAGTGTGATAGATTTTTCTAGACTTCCTCTAGAATGAAGCCCTTTTCATGGTGGAAGTTGATTGACCTGTGAACGTTATTTTTGTAGACTTCTTTCCATGTCTGATTTCATTCTTACTCGTGACCCGTATGCTCTTGTGTCATGGATGTAGTGTGATTTGTTTGATCATTTCTCCCCTGGGTGGGTGTTCAGGTTGTTTTCCAGTTACAAAAGAGGCAAGCTTTGTACACATCTTCGGTGGCCACCTGGGTGAGTCTCTTTCTGGGATAGATTTCTAGAGCTTGGCTAACTGGATCCTCTCTGATGTCAGTGAAACATTTGCAACCTAAAGAGCTTCATTTTGAGTGCTGCTGTCTTTGGGGACTCCCCAGTGACTTGATTTTTAGCTTCTCTGCAAATCATTTGAGAGAAGACATTCTGCTTTGGAGTTCAGCAGAAAGGTATGTTTCATTCCGGGACTTTGAAGAAACGTTTCCAGCATGCTCTTCCCGTGGAGGAAACCCAGCTATGCAGACACCAGCTGATAGTCTTAGATTCCTGAAAGATGTTGCACCCCCTATGACGAGTGGCGGGGTGCTGAGGCTCTGTGATGTGGCTCCCAGTGTGACTGCGCTCAGCTGTGTTTACCCCAGCACCACTGGAGCGAGCCTGGGGACACTGACGTCTGAGCTTTACGTCAGTGTGAAAACCAAGCACAAGACAGGGAGGGCCCTTGTGTGGAGTCTTTGTGTCAGAACAGAGAAAAGCCCTCGGTAAACTGGACAAGGTCAATACACTTAACTGAGAAGACAGGTTTTCCATGACCCTAGAAGTAGGTCTTGTTCACCCTGTGATGATGTCCTCTTTGCCGCGTCTCCCTTTAAAAAGAATGGTGGCAAGGCATATGTAACAGAATGTACCATGTGAGTCAATTTTGAACGTGCAACTTAGTGGCATGAAATATACATTCTCGTGGTTATGCAACTATCACCAGCGCCTATGCCCAGGACGTTCCATCGCCCGGAAGCCACGTCTCTCTTTGAACCTCACTTGGACATAACTTTGTGGTCATCGAAGAGTCTTCCGTTTCCGGTTTAACTTTTGAAGGCACAGAGCTCAGGGTATCATAAACATTTGGGGTGTAAATAACACACAGCCCGGCTCCGGTAATTTGCCCGAGAAGACCTAAATTGACACCCAGCTGGTAGAAGCCACTCAGCCCCCAGCCACATAATACAGTCGATGACATTAATTAGGGAAGGCACTTTGCCTCCACCTGCTTTGGTCTTCCCAGGCCGCTCGGCCGCGGCCAGCACTTCACTCCGCTCTCCACCTCATCGAGCAAGCACAAAGGAATTAGTGGTGTTTTCCTTCTAGCATTTCACATGGTGCAGCCTCCATAAGTCACCAAGGGACTTCAGCGCCGGAGGGAAGCCGCCGTGGCTTTCCCCAAACAGGCCTGGTCTGCAGACTTTTTTGCTCTCTCCGTAGGAAAAATGTGGATGTTTTGGAGGCAGCTGGATCCCCATCCAGCCCAGTTCCGCAAGACATTCAGGGTCAGATGTCCAGACAGGAGGAAACTGAGGCTCAGCTAAGCTTGGGACAGAGAGAGCGCAACATACCGTGACCTTCTACAAAAAGGCGTTTTTTCCTTTTTTTTAAAGTTATTCTGGGTGTTCAGTACCCCAGGCCGCTCCACCTGTTCTAGAAGATGACAAGTCAGAATACCAGCTACTGGTACTTGGACTCTTTCTAAAAGAGTCCAATCTCTAAAAGCGATCAGTCCTACTGATCATTTTTAGCTCTGATCGTCTTTTGTGCCGATTTCTAGAGGCTGGAGAAAATGTAGGGAGAACAAAACTCAGAACCCAGCTCGATCTCTCCTGACTGTGTTGAGTGCATTAGGTAGAGTCTTGACAAGGCAATGAACTCATTCTACTAATTGCAATTAGTGTGAGGTCTCTGGCAGGTTACTGGGCTCCTCCGACTTCAGAGGGCTTTGATCCCCTCTCGCTGACTGGTTTAGTGAGTTTTTTATGCAACAAAAGCAACCAACTACCTACTCTTTAGAAAACAAGTGAGGCCAGGCTTTTAGAAAAAGAATTCTCCGTTGTTTTCACTTGTCCTCCAAATCGCGTAGAACGTTCTTTCCCTATTCAGCCCCTTGGAGTTGCCCCTTGGAAAGGAAGGGTAATTAAATTCTGATTTCAATTTAAGGACAGAGCAGGCAAGGTTCTCTACACTCCTTACATGAATGAGTGCCCCAGAGCAGGAGACGTGCTGTTTCCAGATCAATACTTGGCACTCCACGTGATTCGAGTCTCTGGGTGTTTTGCTGCCGAGAGAACAGCTTTGAAATGGTTCTTTGTGGCAAGCACTGCTGAACTTTTGGGGAGAAATACTCAGGAGACCAATGTGTGCTGGGAAACCAGCAACTCTGGGCTTGATTAATTTATAGGTGTAATTTAAGAACCTGGTCTCCTTCTGATCCCCGGGATGCGTATTTACTGAGCCTGTAGACATGAGGCCTCTCTGCTCCGTGGACGTTTTTTATGGCCTTTGCTATGTCAGAGCAAAAGTTGTAGATCTCTTATGAGCCAAGCATATTATTATGTCCAGAGGAGGACTGGCATGTTATAAAGTTTCAGTGGTCAATTAACAAAGATTTATTCTTTGTCACTCAGGTATTTTCTCTTTCTCAATAATTACCTCTTGGAACGGAGCAGGCTGTTTTCCGCCTGTTCTTTCTGGTTGTGGCTCCCAGCGTCAGAGCAGGACTTGAGAGGGTCAGTCTCGAAATTCAGACTTGCAGCAGCTGGGCCTTCTGCTTTAGGAAAGTGGACTCACTTGGCGCTCTTGACAAAAGGGAGTGAGAGAGAGAGAACTCGCGGGGGAGAGAATGTGTTTTTAAAGCACTTCAGTCTGTGTTTACTACGCATCGATTTGGTGGAACCTCATTCCAGCCGGGCAGCCAACTGTCCCATCGGCAGCAACCGCGCCCGCCGGGCTTCGTTCCCTTCTGTCTCAAGTTGGAATTCGCACAGGGGCCCGAGAGCCACTCCTTTAAAGGTGCTCGACCTGGTTCGGGTCTGCGCACTGTCTGTCGGCAACCTGTTGCTCTCAGAAAGTGTATTTTCAGAATCGCAGTAAGGATGCAGGGGTTGAGCCGCTCGTCAGCTTTTCTGTTTTCCTTACATTTACTTTACTGCCTCTGGAAAGAGAAAAATCTGTTTTCTGTAAGATCTGAGAGTTAAACGTGCTGTAAGAGAACCTTGCCTAAAACCGTAAAACCTTCCTGGTAGAGAAGCTGTGATTTCCGTTATCACGTAGAAGACCGAGAGATGAGCCAGCTCTTGAGTTTTCGTCCGTAACCCAGAGATAATTCACTGACTTCTTTTTATATTGGCCTGTTGCCCAAAGCGTTGGGAACCTGAGGGGTTTGCTCTGCCCAGGGCCTGGTGAGGTTCCGGGGAGGAGCACATTAGCTGTTGGGGAAGGGGGTCCTCCTGCCCACCGTCACTTCCCTGTTGCTGGGGAGCTGGCCACGGGGGTCCCATCTCTGCGGGAGCTGCTGCCCACACCCTGTCCCCCCCCTTTCAGAAGTTAGAACAGGAGTTCTAATTTCTGTCATCCCCTTCCTGCTGATCACTGTTCTTTCGGGTCTGACAGACACCAGGGAGGAGTGATCGCTGAAGGATCTGAGAAGAAGCACAGCTCTGCAGATGTTGGCATCCCGGGACCTTTTCCAAGATGTTTGGGGCCTGGTCTCTGACTTGTTTAAGGGCAGAGAATAAGGTTGCAAAGGAAATCAAAGCCTGATGTGGAGAAACGAAACATGAGGCCTACTGACTTTTTAAAAACATTTTAAATAACATTCTCTAAGGTTTCATTTTATACTGAAGGCAGCTGTAATAAGTTTTGGAAGACGGTGTAAGGTTTCGATTACAGAGCAATCCCGACTTGCAGTTTTTGTACCAAAAGTGAGAAAGGGCGGAGGGACGTGGGGGTGGTTAAGAGGTTATTTTGTATAAGGTGAGAAAATTTGAAAGGATACATTCAGGACTGCAAGCAGTAACATTTGGTACGCTGTAATTTGCAAATGCAATAACATTAAACCATCGCAGGGGCTTTTTTTTTCCCCCCTTGGTGAAAATAGTCAGGATAGCAATGGAATAACTTAATAACTGGAACGCAGCAGCACGTTGACCACAAGTAAAACAAGGCTGCAGCTCGGGAATGGGCCCTGCCAGTGTCGCCCCAGTGACTACATTCCCTGTTGAAGGCTGGCGCAGGCCAGCGATGTCGGCCTTATGAAAGCGCTCATTGTTCCCAGGGCATCATTATTTGGTATTACATGCACAATGTTTGCTTGTGAAACGATTTATTGGAAACAAGTATGTTTAAGAAGGAGAACTTGGTTTGAAATTCAGTTGATCTGGCTTATGACATTTAAGATTTTATAGGACCTTTGTTTCTAAGAATAAATATTTAGGTCCACTGTAAATATTTATCTTAAAACACACAAACACACGCACACAAAACTGGAAAACTGAGCCAGGGAATGAACTGATACCTAAAATTCACTTCTCTGCAGGAAAGAGTAGACCGCCTCCATATGAGGTATGTGGAAAGGAGTGGATTTTGTGAGCTTGGCTGGCAGTATCCAGCCCAGAGGACCGCTTCCCCTCCCACGGAGCCTCGTGGGAGGAGGCGTGATGAGGTGTGTGTGTGTGTGTGTGTGCGCGCGCGCGCATTTAGCTCTGTTCTTCTCCCGTGGATGGGGCTAGCCGGGATTAAAGCAGCCCTGCCCCTGCCAGCTTCATGCCGGGTGTCCCTGGCATCTAGCTGGCAGCCACACCTGACTGGGAGGCTCGCCATGAGGCCCATCACGGGGATGGCACGTCAGCCGAAGGGTGAGGCTTTCTGATAATGTTTGGAGGTGTCCTAGCTTTGAGATTTTCTGTCCACAAAAGTAGGACTTCTGGGTTCTTTGCTCAGCCTACAGAGTAATGTCCGGCAAATGAATGACTTCTTTGGAGGCTCTGAAATCCTTATCTTTTTAATGTGAAAGCTTAGGTGTCTCCGAAGCGATGGGAGATTTTGGAATGAAATGTGCTAAGAGTAACCCGCTAGCATTTCTTTTCTTTCTTTCCTTTCCTTTCCTTTTTTTTTTTTTTTTTTAAGTTTTTAAAGACCAGCAGACTTGTGCATTAAAATCAATTTACACATGGTTTGGCTTGTGTCCAGCAAATTCCACCAAATGATATTTTAATCTGAAAGGCCCAAATAGAGAAGGGTTTAGATATCTATCATTCTAATTTGCTATTTCCAGTCCACTGCACAGGGATACTCAGGTGCAGGGTGGAGGCATCTTTGGTGTGCTGGGTTGGCTGGGATCTCCTTCTTTCCCTTGGCCATTTTTTAAGTTGGGGGTTAAAGGCGGTGATATCTGCACTGTGGGGAGACCGATAGGGTGGCTTGTACGTGCAGGTATGTGGGGTGGGATGGTACGTTTGTGGCTGGCTGGCTGGCTGGCTGGCTGGGTATGTATGGCTCCTGACCGAACTGCCATGTAACAAGATGGCAGCCAGCTTGTGATTCTAGTGCCTTTGTGGACAGGCTCATGCAACGGGCTGGTCTGTTAACCAGATTCTTGAGGGCTCTTGCCTGCAGTTTCTCATGTACCTTGACCTGGTTGCCTCTACAAGATTTCTGTAGAGACCCCCTCTAAACTGAAGAGCAACTTTTGCAGGTGTAAGATGATGGGTGTCCTCTGTCTCCAATATTATCCCAAGTGGGACAAGTGAAGAGGCCCCCGTTCCCCCACCGTGTGTCCTTTCGATTGTCAAAATAAAATCTTTCCCCTTGTTCGGTAGGTGGCCACGGACAACCAATAACTCGAGATATCAGAAGTTCTTCTTTCTGTTTTCTAAATAAGTATTCTTTTTACAAGGGTCGCGCTCCAGCAGTCTCCTTTGAAGTCGGTTTTGTTATGCATTGGGCCGCGGTGTTATTTCAAAGGAGTCAGCCAGCAGACTTGAGGCCTTTTTGGCTTGTGTTCACGAACAGCCTTCTGGACAGCACAACTTATTTATTCGTCTTCCCCCCCTTTCCCATGCCCCCCCCCTCAGAGCGATCGCCACACCGGCCCATCCTCCAAGCGGGACTGCCGGCCAACGCCTCCACCGTGGTCGGGGGCGACGTGGAGTTCGTCTGCAAAGTGTACAGCGACGCCCAGCCCCACATTCAGTGGATCAAACATGTAGAAAAGAACGGCAGCAAATACGGGCCCGACGGGCTGCCTTACCTCAAGGTGCTGAAGGTGAGGACTTTCTGAATCCGAAGGGACCCACCCTGGGGTCTCCGTCGCGGACGTGGGGACGGGTTCTTTGATTTCCCGTTGGATCTGTGAGAAGAGGATTCTCTTCCTTGACCGGCCAGTAGAGAGTGTGGTAGGGAATTAGCAGATGATGAGGCTCGCTGGCAAAATTGCAAGGGGCGGGGGGGGGGGGGGAAGCAGGCCAGTGGAAGGGCTATTCAAGGGGGAGTCCGAATAATTCAGCTGTTTATCAGACGAGACATTAAGGCTTAGCTGCACATCTATGAAAATGGGGATCGTGGTGCCGTCTCCCCGCCGGGGTGGCCGTGCCGAATCCACGTGATGGCGTGCACTGAAAGAGCTTTGTAAGCTCGAGGCGTGGTACCGGTGTTTACGGTTACGCCGATGTCGACTTCTCTTAATGCGACGTGAGGATCAAATTGGAGTAGCCATCTGTCAGAAGCAATTTACGTCTTACTTTTAAAAGAAGGCGTTTAGCCTTTGAAATTCATTCACATGTGGTGTAGGCAATGAACTTGTAGAAAATGTTTTCGCACCAGTGAAATGTTGAACAAGGAAACGTTCTTTCTCCTTGTATTTCGTATTTGGTCCCTTGCAAGTCCCCACTAAAGAGGGGACGTGGTGATGGCATCAGCCTCTTCAAGTTTTAGGTCTGTCTCGCTCTTCAGGGTGGTGATAGGAAGAGGCAGGTACAGCCCCTCCTTAGCCACCGCCTGTCGCGTCTCCACATTTACGTGCTCGTGGAGAACGTCCTTAGAAAGAACAGTCTTCCCATAGAATAGCTGCCCATAGGTAGCTCCACGAAGGACTCTCAGCCGACGAGGTATTCTCCCCAGCTGAGGATCCCAGTGATCAAAAGAGCTGGAAAAAGATCACCAGCCTGGGGAACCACGGTCCTTTCTGCTAGGCATTGACCACGCCCTTCCATCCCTCTCCACCGGGTCAGCTGTTGGCTTATTTTGTTCTGTCTAAGCCCACAACCCTTTAAGGCAGCTGCTTAGACCTAATGGAGTTTGGGGTTTTTTTTGTTTTTTTTGTTTTTGTTTTTTTGGTGGTGTGTTGGTGGTGGGACCCTAGACAGTGCAAAGTCCTTCCTGGTTGGCCGTTATATTGTTCTCCTGTGTCTGTTCCAGCACTCGGGGATAAATAGTTCCAATGCAGAAGTGCTGGCTCTGTTCAATGTGACTGAGGCGGATGCTGGGGAGTATATATGTAAGGTCTCCAATTATATAGGGCAGGCCAACCAGTCTGCCTGGCTCACTGTCCTGCCAAAACAGCAAGGTAACAATGTTTTGTGTTTTTTGTTTTTGTTTTTGTTTTTTTTAAAAGAAGGCTGGATATAGAAGCTGAAAAGACTTGGTGCTTTGGGAGACTGCAGGCAGCTTAGAGGATGACTCTGTGGCCTTGGTGTATTCGTAATAATCTTTCTTCGGTGATGCAGCTGGTAGGACGCCAGCAGCCATGGAAAAATGCCCACGATGTTCAAAGTGCTTGCTCTCATTTCTTCTAAAGATTACCCTCCACTCCCCGCCCCCACCCAGTTTTTAAGTCGTTCCTTCTGGTGTGTCTTGTTTGGGCTGCACATTCCCCATCATGACTGCACATCATCAGCATTTTAAACGCACACAGGCGTGCCTGTTGAATTTGTGACATTTGCCTATCAGCAGAATTCATAGCTGCTTTTGCCCCAGACTGGTAGAGAAATATTGGCATGTGATCATTTTTCCAGCAGATGTCATTTCGTTGGTTACGTAATGGGTGCTTAGGAGATACTGTCCTTGACCTTGCTCTCCTGAATCAGAGCATAAGCCATTTAATGGATGTGGACGGTCTTGAAGGCACCAGCTGATGTTCTTCGTTCGTCAGGACTCACACTCAAATGTTTATATTGAAGGGAAAAAAAAAAACCCAGTTTTTTTGCTACCAAGATCGTATTTTCTTCTGTTTTCTTTCATGCCATGTGAGTCAAAATGGTTAAATGTGAAAATCAGAGTCCAGTAACCGACACCATATTCCACCCTGGTTGGTTCCCACAGGGCTGGAAGGACGTGCCGGGCGTCCCCTTGGGCGTGTCTCCAGGGTTTTGCTTTATATGCAATAATTCAGCACCATCCTTTTCTCAAGGTGGGAGTCTGCAGCCAACAGGACCAGAACCCAGCTAGGACTTTTGGGTGCTATACTTTTGGAAAACCATTCCTAAACCCAAAGCAACACAAAGGCCAAGAGAACGGATCTCTGTGGGTTGATTTTTCCATGCGTCTGATTGCATGCATGTCTAGGTGGTGAAGCCGGTGTGGTGACGGGCCTGTGGAGGCGAGCTGCTCAGTGTCGCTCAGTGTCTCTCGGTTGTGGGCTTTGTGGATGGGCTGCGATCGGAATCTTCTGGTGGCCAGCACCTGCCGGAGCCCCTGGCGCAATGCCTCATGGTTCCACGGCTCCCTCCACGATCATCCCTGTGTTGTCTAGCCTTTTCTCTTGCTTCCCTGTTTTCTAGGCCGCCGGTGTTAATACCACGGACAAAGAGATTGAGGTTCTCTATATTCGGAATGTAACTTTTGAGGATGCTGGGGAATATACGTGCTTGGCGGGCAATTCTATTGGGATATCGTTTCACTCTGCATGGTTGACGGTTCTGCCAGGTATATACTGCTCTTTCTCTCCGTGGTTTTTCCCCTTTTCTTGGTTGATTGCTATAAAATTAACACAGCTTCTGTTCTCAGAAATGGCCCCTTTTATCCTGGCGTAAAGATTTTTAAAAATGTTGAAAATTATCCCCTGGGGATAAGAAAGTTGCCTTTGGAAAGTCACTTACAATGAGATCCCATACTCACATTTATGATCAAGTGAAATTTCATCCTTAAAACCCAAAGGGATCTTATATTTTCAGTGAGTCACTGAGTCAATGTATAAATTCACCCATCCGCGTTTCTCTTAAGGAAGAAGTGGAAATTACTTTGTAAAATTCAAAGTAATTTTTTCTCATTTCAATTCCATTTCACTAAAATCCCGTATGTACTTTTATTACGTTGTTCCACTCTCTCTTTTTAATGATATGCAACTAGATGGATGTATGTTGAGATGCCTGGGGAGAAACCCCTTGGCACGCAGGGCGTACAGAAGCAGTGTGTTACCTACCTCGGGAATTGGTGGCTTGCCGCATGTTGCAACCAAATGGACCCTCCGTTTGCTTTTCCTGCAAAGCATGCTCTTGCCAGCTCGGGCTTGATGTTATTTCCGCCCTGTGGAGAAATCAACATCAACAAAGCCCTGTTGCCTAAATACTGTTGCTGTCTGGATCTTTAACCGACATCTCTGTCCTAGTCGAGCTTTTCCTGATAATCACGATCTTGATGCGTCTGTCTCTTTGCCATTTCCTTTGTGAAGCTGCATAGACTGGTTTGCTAGCCCATGATGTTCCACTCCAGTTATTAATTCCTTATTTTTAGAGTATGGTGCCTACCTGCATGCTTATTTTTGTATCTAGTCAAAAGAAATTGATCATTATGTGCTGTGCTGCTGGGAGTTTTGACTGTCTTGCAAGTATTTTTCCGATTAAAATGTATAAGCTTTAAATAATACCATTGTATCCGTTTCCCCTTTTGTTGTGAATCTGCTCTGTGAATATTTGCTTTGAAACAATGAGATGCCTCTTACGTTGAGCTTGCTTTTACTTGTAGTACTGCATTCTGCAGGGGCCTAATTGGCGCCTCTTAACCAATTTGCCTGACGGTACTAGCACATTAACTAAGAATGCAGTTGGAAAAAAATACCCTTTGGAAATACACTGCTTGTAGCTCCATGACCATTGAGGACTGAGAAGAGAGCAGATATTACTGGAAATTGACCTAAGAACGTGCCACGTGAAGGCATTAGATGGGTACTCACACATAAAACCGTTTCTGTTTTTTCTTTAAGAGAAAAGTTGTAGTGACCTCAGTATAACCTTTGGAAAACACAAATCTTAAATGGTAATTGATTAAGGGCTATTAGAAACGTTCCATGGTATGGACATCATGATTCTATATTAAAGACAATTTGGTCTTTAAATTCAGTGCATTTGTTTATTTAGTTCAATAATTTGCCGCACTGTATTAAGAAATTTGAAACCTTTCCGGACCAGCCTACTAGATGAATATTTATTTCATTTCATGTGGAAGTGTGTTCATCTGGGGTGAATCACCCCATCACATCTTCCTTTGGAAGAGCTTACCCAAATAAGAGTGAGGCACCTACCATCTCTTCAGATGTAAAAGTGGGCATTGTTTATATTTACGAATTTTTAATTTGGTTTGCATCAGGGACCACCATGGAAGACAGTCCCCCCCCCCCCCCATAGGTGTGGTTAACTGCCCTTCCCTGCCCAAATGTCTGATATAATGTGGCCCTGTAGCCTGCCCTTTGTGTCCTGGAGGCAACCAATCCATCATGATCACTGGATTGCAGAGGCCCATTGAGGCTAGAGATAGTGGCCGCTTGGGCCCTGGTGGTCAAGCGGGGAGCCTTTGGTTACTCACATTCATTTGGGAGAGGTGCATGGCAGGCCCTTAGCCCGTGCCATTCCGCAGCATTGAGTCATTGGGAAGCCTGTGCTTGGGGACGGTCATCACCTTGTGATTCGTTTAGCTATGCCAGGATGCATCGACCCCGTGTAACTCTGTGGCCTGCTTATTTGTTCCTCCCCTGTGGTCTACACTCTAGCTCCTGTAAGAGAAAAGGAGATTACGGCTTCCCCAGACTACCTGGAGATAGCCATTTACTGCATAGGGGTCTTCCTGATTGCGTGTATGGTGGTGACGGTCATCCTGTGCCGAATGAAGACCACGACCAAGAAGCCAGACTTCAGCAGCCAGCCAGCTGTGCACAAGCTGACCAAGCGCATCCCCTTGCGGAGACAGGTAACAGAAAGTAGATAAAGAGTTTGAAGAAATGTACTCCTCCCCCCGCGCCCCAGCCAGCCCTCAGGTCTTTTTCTCGGCTGCAATATCATCTACTTCTGCTAGCTGTCCCGACATGCCTCTCGGTGGCTCTCCAGTTAGTGTTTGGGGCTCGGAGAGTCAGGTCCTGGGGCATCTGTGGGGTCAACTGAGTCAAGTTCCAAAGGCAAGAAAGCATGACGGTGTGAGACTCTGGGAGCTCATCGGTAGGACTGGAAATAACACGGGGAGGCGATGCCCTTGTGTGTGTTTGAGGCTCAAGTGTAGCGGTCTTTTTGAATCATAGGCCACTTTTGTCCGCTGTGATCTAATGCTGTTTTTGAGACAGGCTTATGCCACTAGTTGGAAAGGGAGGGACTCTAGTTCTCTTTGACTTATTTTTTTAAATCAAGGTCAGAAACTTATGCCCTAGAGATGAAACTGAACTACAGCTTGATTTAAACCAGACTATGATGTCTTTCTTCACTGGGTTTTGGCTCGACCTCTCTGATTCTTAAAATAGAAATGTATGCATATAATATGTTATTGTTAATCGTTCACAAGTGTGGCTGTGGATTTGGTGGTAGAAAGATTTTTATATTGAATGAGCAACAGATTGTTCTTCACCCCGTGTCGGGTCTTTGGTGGTTACGTTTTGCTTGTGTCGTTTTGCTTTGGGGAGACAGGGCGAGATCGAGCCTCCACACCTCTGCGTTTAACCAGAGCTGCAAAGCCGAGTGGGACAGGATGTGCTTTGACTCCTTCCTCTGTTCATGAAGATGGGAGGGGAAGGCAGATGTGAATGGAAAGGGTTCACAAATAAAGGGTTGGGAACTGTGTTCCGATCGAGGAATTTCTTTTGAGACAACAAGTAAAATGGCGAACTCAGCAGCTCTGTTGCAATTACAAGATGTTTGTTAAAATTGCAGATTCCTTAGTCTTAGCCCCCGAGATTCTCATTCCGTAGATCTTGAATGGGGCCAGGAATCTGTATTTTAAGCAGGTCCTTAGGTGATTCTGCAATGTACTCCGAGAAACTCTGGGTTAATCCCAGCCCTGCCCCTCCTGGGACTTCAGGTGGCGATGACATTTTCTGGATCAAGCATTAGCACGGATTAGGAACCAGTTGGCCAGCCGCGGTTTTGGCATGGCTCTGGCTGTTCTCAACCCAGCTCCAAGCTCCGGGCTGAATGGGTCCTTGTTGACTTCTCTGAAGCCATGTATCAAGCGGCCCTTTATTCTTCTTAGAGGCTGAGGATAGCGTTTGGAGTGTGTGTGAAGTGCAAGTGATTGCCCAGATTGTGTTAGAGCAAGGGGAATAAAGGTGCCCACTGGGTGACTCCTGCCACCAAGAATGCCGTCGTTATTAAAATGACACCACTGTCATTCTTGGGGCCTTCTAGAGAAGCAATGATGGGGCCACTTGCCTGACTCTTCTTAACATGGCCAGATGGTGCCTTCAGTGACCTTGAGGTGCTCTGGCCAGCCCTCCCCTCCCCCTCCTTTCCAATTACCTCTGGGCCATTCTTCCAGCCACCATCTTGAGAACCTGACCTCAGGAGTTGGAGAAGGGAGTGGTGTTCCCATCTCTATTATTTTTTTTTTTTTTTGATAGGGGAAAATGCTACCTTCTGGAGGAAACCTGCACTTTGGTGTAGCTAGACCGTTGGCCCATAATGATTTCATCTTTTTTTCTGAAACTGTTACAATGCTCTTCTTTTTACTTAAACATAAAAGATACAGCTGCCCTTAACATCGCCTTGACTCAACCCTAGTCATTGTATCTGCATGTCTCTTTGGCTGGCTGGCCTTTCTTCTTTGTCTCCACCCCGGTTGGTCATTCTTCCTGTACTCTCCCCGTGTGTAACCAAAGGGAACATTAGGTTTTCTCCTTTTCTCTCCCTCCTTTTCTTCCTTCCCTTATCATAATTTCCCAAGTGCTTGGTCTAACCCAGGTTCCATGCAGGATACGGCCTGTCACGTTCACCCGTGTTGCCAAGGTTATTTGGGGGTCATCATTTGGAATGTCGTTGACTTGGGTTTTAGTAGAGTCAAGTAGAATAAGAGAAGCAGAGGAAGGTGGACAATTACCAGTGCCCTGGAAAAAGGATCTCTGGGAGATTAATTTATTTGGGGGAACGTTGACACACCTCACCTCCTCTTATATGTTAAAATGGATGTGCGGTTCTTTACAAAGAGCACCCCGACAATAAGCACGGCCCCTTTGGTGGAGAAGGAGATGCCTGTCAGGTATCTGGATAAAAGAGCGTTATTGGACTATAGCTGGAATGAAAAGCCCCATAAAGGCCGGCAGATATGTTGATGACAGAGAAAATACCACGGGGATGCCAGGCATGCCTTTACCTGGCGACAGGTGAGCCTGTAATCAAATGTCTTGAGGACGGGTTCTCCCTAGTTATTTGCAATGCTGTATTTGCCCACTCTCCTCTCCCACACAGGTAACACTGAGTGTCTTCGTGATGGGCGTGCGAGTGTTATCTCCTTGGCCCTGACCCTTGCCCCGCCCCCCCAGCACACATACACGCATCTCACTCAGCTCAATCCATCATTGTTCTCTGTTTAGAACAAGAGGAGTTGTGTTTTTTCTTTTCCTTCTTTTCTTTCATTTTCTTTCTTTCTTTCTTTCTTTCTTTCTTTCTTTCTTTCTTTCTTTCTTTCATCCTGTGAGTTTTTCCTTCTTGACATTTACTAATTTGTCCTGGACTTAACTGTTACAAGACAGTTCAGTTTGTTATTTTTTTGAGTCAAAAAAACTCTTCTTGCGTAGCTAAGAAGACATTCCTTGTGTTCAGGTCCCAGTAAGCTGGAGTTTTTTGAGGCTCTTTATGCATTTTGATGCTTGAGGAGAGAGAAGAGAACTTTTCGGTCAGGCGAGGAAGGTGGCAGCTGCGTCTCCCTGTGTCCCGTGACGGGGGTTCATCCCGCTTTCAGTGCTGGGGCTCGGATACCGTGCCAGCCGCTGGCTCGCCTGCTCCTGCCCCTTTGGAATCCGCGTCATCAAGAGGGCCAGCCCAGGGAGGGTGTCCTCGTGAACTCATCAGCTCCTGTGCAGGTCTCGGGGCTGCACGTGGACAGCCGTAATCGTTGGGAGGCAGCCTTTGCACATCCATGAGTTCAAGAGAGGGTTTCACTTCCCCTGGACTGCACACATCAGTTGGGCACTGGTGGGGAGGGGGGTGCCGAGGAAATTGAGGGTGTTTATTCAGGAGGCACGTGCTGTTGCTGGGTTTGGTGGGTCCGTTTTTCAGTGAGTACGTCGTCTTCCTTCTCCGGAGCCAGAAGTCTCCATAGGGCAGGATGGAAATTTCACTTTTGCCGTGAACAGGTAAACCCATCTCCTGGGTTGGGACGCACGTGCGTGCAACACACTCTCCCACCGCCACTGGCCTCAGAGAAGGGCCCACAGGGTAATGTTTTTCTGAGACTTTAGTGTCACCCTCTGGGTTGCTGATATGGATAGATCAAGGTCATCTTTTATAAGGTATCTTTGAGATGAGTGGCATGTTCCCAGAGACCCGAACAGGTCAGAAGATGTGGAGCGACTGGCTGGGTGCAGGCGACTTATGAGCCGGTTCTTGGGGCGGTGCATTAATAGTTATTAAACACACTGAATCCCGTGAAGGAGGGTTCCACTCCTAGAAGCTCATTCATTGTCTAGCAGCCCTGACCTGGGAATATTCTCCATGTTTTGCTCAGTCACCTGGTCTAATGAGGATGGCCGTGGATGGCTAACCGGACTCTGCCCTTCCTGTGGGTGCCTCACTCTCTCTGGCCCCCATTGGGCTGTTCTCCCCTCTCAGCCTTCCAAAGACAAGGCAGTGTGAGATCTGATTTGGATTTTGGCTCCTGGGATCTTCTAGGAAGAACCAGCCTGTCCAGGACTGGTGAGCCATTGCTCTGATGGCTTGACTCAGGGAGTCCAGGGAACAGCATGGGGGAGGCAGAGACTTGGCAAAGGAGAAGAGTGATAAACCACTTTATCTGATGACTTAAATTTGGTTATGGAGGGAAACAGAATCCACCCCCGAAAGCCCTTGAACCTGTAGCCCTGCCACCTGGTTCGAGGTGGTGAAAGCATTTTGTTTGGCCATCAGGGAATGGCGGGCAGGGCTTAGAGCAAAAAGTATGTTAAACTCAGGGCCTTCTGTTCTGGGTTGGGAACGTAGAGCCCCAGCTTCAGAGTCAGGAATTAGCATGAACATTCGTCACCCCTCCCCTCTTTGCCTCTGCCTGCCTCGTTCTCTGTGAGGTCCCCTGCCTTGGTTCTAATCTAGTCTAATCTAGTGCGTAGAGATAACCCTGTTTCTTGGTGGCCCTTTAAAAAGAAAAGAAAAAAATCACTTTCTTGCTTAATCTCCCATACAGACTGTGGAAATATACAAAAGGCACATTTCATTAAAAGCTTGATTTATGGCACGTGTTAAAGAGATTCCGGAAAGTGGGGAGTTAGATACTGAAAATACATGCTAGAAACGTGCCTGTGGGGATTGAAGACCGGGAAGGCGGTTTATTTTAGGGTGTTCCCATTTATTGTTTGTCACCAACTTAATGATCGCCACCCGTGGAATATTTTTAAATTAGATAGGCTATCCAATAAGGGAAGATCGTGATTTTGTGCAAAAAACAAAAAAACAAAAAGCAGGGATAATTTAATAGTGTTGCGTTCGTCAAGGGATTCACAGGTGGGCAGTGGAATTACTTGAGGGACGTGTTCGGAAGGAAAGAAGTTCCAGCAGGATGCAGTGGGAGGATTGTGCCAAGCCCCGGAACCACATTGGCTCGCAGCAGAAACGGCCTGAAGAGAAAGCCAGCCATGGTTTACAATCCCAAAGGGGATTTGAAAAGCTCAATAAAAATGCATGGAGGTAAAATGAAGATAACACCACCATGGACAGAGGGACCAAATTCTGGTCTCTCATACTTCTGATATTGTCTTACCTTTTCTTCCCCTTTGTGCTTTTTTACAAAAGTATTTTCCAGAGTTATACATTGAACCTAAACCTCCGTCCGTAATCTGGACAGAACTTTCCTAAGTAATCCTTTTTGTAAACATGATTTTCAAGTTTTAATAGTAATGATAACAACCAAGTGTGTCGGGGGAGTTTCCGTTTTAAAAGCTTTCACATGAAAACCTCGTTTGAGATTGTTGGGAGGAAGATGTGTATGTGTGTGAACTTTTGCCGTGGGTTTGTGGGCAGAGAATCTTCTCGGGTCATAGGTTAGCCGCAGAGCAGTTAACGTCTGACTGGACGTTAGGTTTTTCTGTTCGTAAGCAGCGTCTGAGCCATATTTGTCATGAGGACGTTTTCACGCTCTGGCTTTCCTCCTGACTCCCCGATCCTTTGTTTCTTGGGTTCGCTCCTTGCTGGAGCCCCAGCCCATCCTGGCTGTGAGCAGAGGGTCTCATCTTCCAAACCAGTAAGGCAGTCAGCCCTTAATGCCAGCGGGGTTTGGTTCTTTGCGGAGCACACAGTATGCCAGCATCTCCCACACAACAACAGCCACAGGGTCCAGATCATCCGGGTTCCCCGGAAGAAGGTGCCAGTGGTAAGCTCCCCTGGATCTGGGCAGCACAGGATTCTGCAAAGGCGCTAGGAAAAGCAGTTATGGTGTTGGTAGCAAATATTAACTGAGCTCTTCTGAAGTGCCAGGCTCAGCACTAAATGCCTTAATGGGTGTGACCTTATTTTACCGTCATGGTAACTCTGCGGGGTGGGAACTTTCCTGGTTTCCTTTTAACAGGTAGGAAAGTCTAGTTTAGGATGGATAAATGACTTCCCCAAGCTCTCACAGTTGGCCAGCATGGGAACTGGGACGTGACCCCCACCTGACCGGGCCCCCATGTCCTAACAGTTAGCAGGGGGAAGGGTACCAGCTAGGGTTGGCTGCTTGGCTAGGGCCGGTCAGTGCGGTGTCCGCATGGGAGGGTGCGGAGATCACAGAACCCAGGACGGGAACACAGGGGAAGGAGAAAGGCAGTGTTCTTGTCATTTCTAACTCATTTTAGAAGTCAAGTCACTGTGTTTTAAGCATATGCGCTCTGCATTTTTTTTCCCCTTCCTGTGACAGTTTTGACTTCCTCAGTTCATATCTTTGCTATTATAAGAAATATTCTTATTGTTAAAGAAGGTGCTTTTTCTAAAACATAAGAGAAATACGTAGGCATGGCAGTAAAATTCAAATGGCTGGGAAAGTTCTGAGATGAGACAAATTCTGCCCCTTCCCTCCATGGGGCAGAGTGACCAAATGCCCCAACCCTCTGAAGGTGGACACTATTAAATCTCTTCTGTATCCTTCCTGAAAGTTTAAAAACAATGCTGTGTTCTCACACGCCACGTGGGAAGGCTGTTTTCTTCCATCATACTCTAAATCTTGCCGCTAAGAGCAGAGATTTTTGAGGACCTGCCTTTTCCCCCAGAACCGTGCCCCCCTGTTATTTCCCCATTGGGTTTCCCCTCCTCTCCACCGACCGCAGCACACCGGGCACCGATAATGGAATTCTGGAAATCCTCTAGGGCTCGTGGCGCGAGGCTCCCCTGCTGGCCTTGCAGAGAGTCATGGCCGCAGAATCTGCTAGGCCGCGGCCATTTGGGGCCTGTCTCGTCTCATCGCAAGGCTGACTTTTACTAGTGTGGTCGGTACTTGTTGCCAGTGATCCTCAGGTGCGAGTTCCCGTTGCAGCCAGTGGTGATTTTTGCCTCCTCACGGGGGTGAATTTCCAGAAGACCTTATTGTCTCTGCAAATACCAGCCTCCTTTTGTATCCACAGCACAGGGCCTTGAGTCAGTGTAGAGCTGTGTGTGGGGCCCCACGTGGAGTCTGGTGGGTGTTCCAAGTTGTCTCTTTGGCCAGCGTGGGGTCTCTGCCTGTCCCCGGATTAGTGGGGAGCAGCAGTGGGTTCCATGGGAGTCCACACAGTTAACCTTTTGTGCTTTCTTCCTTGCTTCTGCCATTGGAGCGTGTGGACACCTGGGTGTGAGGCCTCAGCCTCTTGGAGCCCAGTCTCTTCACGAGGTTCTCTCAGCTCTAAAATGAATGACTCTTCAGCTCCTTTTTAAAGAAAAAATTATTTACGGTGTTCACAAAAATACTGCTCATACTGTCTGCATAGTAAAATTCAGGAGTGAGTCCCCCTGTCAGAAGATTGCTCAGAAGGCTCAGAATGTTCTCTTGTATGTTTTATTTTTACTTTTTAAAGATTTATGTATTTAGAGAGAGAGAGCATGAATGGCGGGGGGGGGGGGCGGCAGAGGGAAAGGGAGAGTCCTCAGGCAGACTGTGCTGAGTGGGGAACCCAACGTGGGGCTCGATCCCATGGCCGCTGAGATCATGACCCGAGCTGAAATCAAGAGTCAGATGCTCAACTGACTGAGCCACCCGGGGGCCCGTTCTCTTGTACATTTTAAAAGGTAATAGAAATTCTGGGTTAAAAATCACATACACCTTGATTTTCATACTGAAATCAACTTCTTATTCCTAAAATGACCCCCCTCCCCAGTCCATTCTTGGGCCATGTTAAACCTCATGTTCCAACTTTCTTGAGCCCCAAGTCTCATTCATAGTTTAGAATAAGGGGGTGGTCAAGCAGCCCACGATCCTACCAGCATTGTGTAGTAATTCAAAAAATTGGCCTTAAGTGGGCTCTGCTGCATTTTCCTTTATAGAAACCAGCACAGGGAAGATGCCATGTTTAAGGAGTAGCCCTTTTATCAGACTCAGACTGAAATGGGTGAGGGGGAATGAGAAAACCTGGGGAAGCCCTTGCATGCCAAAGCGGGGAGAGGAGCTTTCCCATGTGATTATGAATCAAGGATGTAGTTTTTTGCATCTTGACTCTTCGTCCCATGTGTTCAATCCACTAGTTTCTGAAAGTGAAGTTGACCAGAGTCCGTTGATTTTCACTGAATGGCCTGGACATCAGCCAGCTCCTGGAAGGACTGGGGAGAAGCAGAGAACGGCCCCAGTGCCTGGGCCTCGGGTTACCTGGACTCAGGGCACTTGGAGCTACTGGGAATGCCTTCACGTTCGAACCCCAGAGCTAGTTCCTTGAGACATTTCGGCTTTTCATTCCAGAGGCAAACGAAATACCGAAGAGCTGATTTTCTAAGAAGTTTTCTTGGAGTGTCATAGATACAGAACTGATTCATGATCTGAGCTGTTCTGCAGGGAGATTGATCACGAGGGGCTCTGAGACAGGCCTAGGCAAAAAGGCAGTCATGAAGCCCATGGGGTGGTTGTCCTGTCCTCGGGTGCGTGTTTTGAGGAATTATGTCAGAAAGCTGACTTACGTGTTAACGCAGGTACACTGTCTTCAAATGTTTGCAGACCTGGTCTTAGGAATGTAGGATGTGGGTGAAATCTGGTACTGCATAGATGGGAGGACAGAGGAGCTGGAATCCAGTGGTTTTGGTCCCAAATTCTTGACTTTGGCCAGCTCTTCCACTTGTCTTCCTTTCTGAGACTCGAACATCTGGCTGGGCTCTGGCTGGCCGCCAGGCTTCTCAGGTGGAGCCAGGATTACATCTGTCTTTGCATTTTGTATCCAGGTTTCTGCCGAGTCCAGCTCCTCCATGAACTCCAACACCCCGCTGGTCAGGATAACCACGCGCCTCTCCTCAACTGCAGACACCCCCATGCTGGCAGGGGTCTCCGAGTATGAATTGCCGGAAGATCCAAAGTGGGAGTTCCCAAGAGATAAGTGAGTACTTCTGTTGGACACATCCCCGAATGGAATCGTAGGTATACATGGGGATGTTGGGTCGACATGTTCTTTTTCTGATCCTAACTGCAAAGGCCACGTCTGATGGTGTCAACAGGAGCGCGTGAGATTGTATTTCTAAATAACCAACTCCCAAAAAAGAAAAGTATGGATTTTTCTCTCTCTCTCTTTTACTGGTTCTTTTAAAAGTTGGCATGGCTGGTCCCCAACCAAGATAGTCGCCTTGTGAGCACTTATTTTACTTTTTAGATGATTCGAACCCAGTCCCATGTTCAAAACGTAGGACTGTATCCTATTTGTAAAACAGATAGGACATTCCACCTTCTGGTTATTAGAACATGACTGTTCCGTAGTTCATTTCTTTGGGGAAATTAGGTGTAAAATACAAATTGCCTTAGGAATCTTCAGTCAGCATTGCTCTTTTTAAGGTTTTTTTTTTTTTTTTTTTTTTTTTTTTAAGATTTTATTTAATTTATTTGACAGAGAGAGAGACAGCCAGCGAAAGAGGGAACACAGGCAGGGGGAGTGGGAGAGGGAGAAGCAGGCTCCCAGCAGAGGAGCCCGATGCGGGGCTCGATCCCATAACGCCGGGATCACGCCCTGAGCCGAAGGCAGATGCTTAATGACTGAGCCAGCCAGGCGCCCTCTTTTTAAGGGTTGTTAATGTCATACGGGGCTGTAGAGTTTTGAATATGGTACCTGACATCGAATTTCCCGTGGTCCATGATATTTTCTTTCTCGGATGTTGTGGAGGTGTTCCCATCAGACGTTCAGTCAGAGCACGGCCCCCAGGCTCTGTTGAAGGCGTTACGGGGAGCTGTCAGCTCTCTCTTTGGCTTCAGGTCCATGTATTTGGGCTGTCCTGGGCGGAATTTGAATCCTGGCGCAGCTAGGTGGTGGCTGGGCAGCCTTGATTCTCTGAACTTCATGTTTATAAAATGATGACCATGGTCTAGACCTCCCAGGACCGAGTGCAGTTCTTGGCTCACGAGCTTCCCCGTCTTGCGCTTCCCTTCACGCAGTGCTGAGCTGGGAGCTCTGAACCGCAGACCCCAACGACGTGGCAGTGCCAGGCAGAGAGTGTGTGGGTCCGATCCTATGCTCCCAGCCCCCTGTCTTCCGGGCAGGACCAGCGCCCAGACCCACCTTCTGAATTAAAGTAGGATGGTCCTTGAAGGCCAGCAGCTCGCGTCTGGGGTACCGCTTGTAGTCCCTCGAATCTGAGCCTTGGTAGTAGCGGGAGGTGGAAGTGACGGACTGTTGATCTGTATCCCATCAACTGGAGAAGCTCTTGCCTTGCTTCTCTACAGCTCCCGCTCCCTGTTCGTCTTGACATCGGCAGCATCTCCCTGCGATTAGGCCAGAGAGGTGTTTAATTACAGTAGAAGAAACACATCCACAAATGTGGAGGCACCAAGATAAGCTTTTCTAGAGCCTGGGTCCGACGAGCTCTCTTGGGAAAGAGGTAGCTTACAGGGCACCGTGATTGCGAGTCCCACCACTCCACGCCCGTCTTGTTTCCCAGGAGCCAGTTTGGAGATACTAATGTGCGTCATACGCTAGGCCCAAAGAACTGCACAGGGATCGCCCTGCCAAGAGAGTTAATAGCTGTAATTTCCAGAGTATTCGTGTACCATCGCGGAGAGACTTGTTGATCGAACAACAACTGGGAGGCAGCAGAGAAAAACACAAAGAATGGCTCCTTTACCTGAAGAGTGTGGAAAGAGGACAGGGTTGTTTCTCACGAAGCCACCTCGCTCCCTCCTCTGGGGGTACAAGTAGGAGGGCTCGCGCGCACAGTTCTCTCTGCGTGTAGGACCGACCTAGGCGGCTCTGATCGCACGTGAAGAAGTTACGGCTCCCAGGTTCGGGCCCCAGTGTTTGCGGCTGGGACCCTGCAGTCCACAGGGGAAGCCTGTGTGTGCCTAGCCATCAGCTCCCACCTGGGGGGGACCCTGAGTGCGGAAAATCTGAGTGCTGAGCGTTTCGGAACGGAGTTGAGCACAGACGTAGGGGGAGCAACTTTCCAGTGAATGAAGGCTCTTTAGAAGCAGTTTATTAGATTGGAGGCAAAGGTGGCACAAAGAAAGGATTGTTGTGCTTGTAGTAGCAGGGCAAGAGGACATAAATTAGCCATTTTTCTAATGCAAATGTTTATTTTCTGCCAAGATACTCAGTTTAATTTTAGTTCAAGAGAGAAACGGAATGACCTCAGCCCAGCGTACACGGCCCTCAGTCTTTGCTTAGCATTTGTAAACCATTGTGTACTTACTGTAAATAAGGCATATTTACTAAGGGCTGTGAAATACTTTGCTGTGTTGTGCTTAAGTGAAAAAAACCACATTCATGAGTATTCCAAAGATTTCTCCATTCTGTCGGCTTCCAGAAGTTCCAGAGACAATATATGGCTATTAGTAGGACGTGCACCGAGCTTCTGAGCTTAGAAATACAGTTGATCGTGTTCACTCTGGGTTTTCTTCATTATTAATTTTGGGTAGTTAAGGATTTCTAAACTGTTCGGTCAAAAAAGATGCCCCTCAATTTCTAGAATTTTCTTTGTCCTTTTGGGAAAAATTAGAGATTCCTTAAAATGTGTTTAAGATTCATATCATGTAACTTGGCCAGGAATGTGACCGTAAAATCCACTGGTATTTGAATAATAGTGATTTTAAAGACATCGCTTCACAGAGACCAAGAAATAAGAACAGCTTTAACGTTTTTTTCTTTGAGACATTCTAAATTACGAATATTCAACTGGCTGGAGATGAAAAGCTCCTCATGGTTAGCACTTAGGAAAGCTGACCACCTCACTAGCAAGGGTGCCTTCCACAAAGAAAATAAATCGTGAACACAAATGTGAAATTTAATAGCTGTCCCGCCTGTAATTGGCATTCTCTACAACGTCACTAAGAAAATACTCGAGCGCGTGTATACCCCGGGTCTCATTAGTTCCATATGATAAATGCCCCATGCTTTTGCAAGCCGCTGAAAGATTTTTATATTTAGTTCTGGAATTTCCCCTTCACCAGATGCTGTGCACTAATCCCCTATTTACACATTTAGGCTGACGCTGGGCAAACCTCTGGGGGAAGGTTGCTTTGGGCAAGTGGTCATGGCTGAGGCGGTGGGAATCGACAAAGAGAAGCCCAAGGAAGCAGTCACTGTGGCGGTGAAGATGTTGAAAGGTGCGTGGGGAGGGGGCCGGGCCGGGTGGGGGTGGGAAGGGGGGGGACGTCTTATCAAGAATGTTCCTTTTGTGGCATGTGAACTCTATCATGGCAGGGGGTCAGAGAGCACATAGTTGACCTAGGGGTTGAGAAGTTTTCAGTATAAATCAGCGTCCTGGACAGACGATTTATCTTGTGCTGTGTGCACTTACAAGAAAGAAAAGCCAGTTTTGTTAGAAAGTGGTAGCCTCCCAGATGATTCGTCAGCTCCTCGTTGGTGACTGTTTTTTTTTTTATTCCCTCTATATTTGTATGTGCTTCAAAATATCAACTCACGTGTACCTGGTTAATTTAGGTGAGTCTTGGTATGCTGAATTTGGGACGCAAACCTTAATTTACAAATAAAGGAAGGTTGGCCTTTGGGAGGGAGGGAGGAGTCGTGGGGAGAGGAGGACACACCTTCTCTTTTGTAAGAGGAACAAAGCAGAATTGACACTGGTCTGGGAGAAGCCCTTAGAAAACTAAAAGGGAAGGAGCAGGATCGGTTGCCGGGCGGAACCTTCTGGAACATGGGAACAGTTAACCCTGGGATGTGAATGTCGCATGGCGTTCGTGGGATGACTGTCCAGCCCTGCTTCATGCTCGTGTCCAAGGAGCTTATAGCTCAACCGTCACCTTCCTCGTCTGCACTGTTCTTTTAGGAGAGGAGCTCTAGGGAGTGGTTCCGTTCTGAATCCTGTTACAGGGAGCTGAGAAAGGACGGAGTTTTTCCCATCTGTCCGGGCAGAGACGCCTGTTCTTGGATGCGGGTGCCTGACCCATTGTGGTTGCTCCTGGAGTTAGGCTTTTTCTTTCGTGGCCTGTCGTGCGAAGGTCGTCCTATCCCTTCCCAAGTGGGTGGAAGTAGCCAAAAAAATGAATTTTTTTAAGCTGCTGATTTGAATGGCTGCTAAGGAAAACTTGAGTGTTCTGAACTCCTCACCTTGGGATTTGATGCGAGGGAGGCCTGTGCTCGGCTGCCCCACGTGTCTCAGCTCAGCTCCACCCACAGAGGTGGCCCTCTGGCTTTTGTCCTGTGTGGTCAGGGTCTGCCTGTGTGCCCTCGGCCCCCTGTGTGGCGGCTGGAGGGGGCTGCGTGCCTCACAACAGCCAGCCTCAGCAGCCCCTGGCCACGGCCCGGGGCAAACGTGGGGAAGGCCCAGGCTTCCAGCCTCTTGGCAGAACTTTTGTTTGGTTTTTGGAGCTCAGAATTAGAGGTCTGGGCGTTTATTTCTCTAGATATACTTAGGCTGGCCTTCCCTTTCAGGGTAAAGAAGGACATTAGCCCCAGAGCCCGGTGGGGCCCTGGCGATTTTTATAGCCAGTGGGAGGCTCGCTGCCAGCCCTCCCCATGCTGTGTGTGTCTTACCTCGCAGCCATGGCATTGATCTTCCTTTTGTGAAGTTAAAAAGCTTTTTGCCACATGGCTCCTATACATGTCCTTATCTCATTTTCTTAGTAAATGCAGAATTTTCTGTATCGAATTAACTCAAAGAGAGGCACATGGGAAGAGTCTTGCCACTTTCCAGAAGCGATGAGCCGTGAATGTGGGACCTAAACTGTTCTTGAAATGAGAGAGCAGAGGTTTAGAAAACTTTCATTTTTTTTTTAGGTTGGGAATCGCAGCCCCCCTTTGAGAATCCCACAGTTGAAAGCACGAACCTTTGCCCGCTCAGAATCACGTGCACACACGCACTTTTGTAAACACTTACGAGGTGCCCCCGAACGTGTCTCTGAATTCTGTGAGGGCTCGGATTAGCAGGATTTAGTCTGGAGAGAGTCTGGTGGTTGGAGATGCCCCATTCTCCTCCTCCTCTTCCTTTCTGTTGTACCCTCAGTTGCTTTCAGGCCCCTTGAAGTTCGATAGGGTTTTTTTGAGGCCCCATAGCTCGACCAGAGGATGGACTTATTTCACGATAAGGTTAAAGCCCCCCACACTGGTGAGGGTTGCTGGAAAAGAATTGGCCTTAGCATCAGAAGCCTGTATTCTCATCCTGACCTTTGACCCCATTGACCCCAAATTAGCTATTGGACACGGATCAGGGCAGTTCCCCGTCTGGGCCTTTGCCCCCTTACCAATAAAATGTGGGAGATGATTTGGAAAGTCTTTTCTGGTTCTAAAATTCAATTTCATGCTGTTTCCACTAAGTTGTTGACAACTAGCACCAGCCGCCGATGGGTTAGAGAAAACTAACTGGTTTTTAATTTACCTAATGTTTGTAGATGATGCCACCGAGAAGGATCTTTCTGATCTGGTGTCAGAGATGGAGATGATGAAGATGATTGGAAAACACAAAAATATCATAAATCTCCTTGGAGCCTGTACTCAGGATGGTGAGTAGGAGGAAAAAATGCTTTCATCCAAATAATTTACGCTTCGATGTTAAAATCATTTTAGAAACGGTGGGACTTTTGGATCTTGCTCCTAGGGCACCTCAAGTGCATGTTTAAAGTTCCCTTTAAAATCCCCACAGGAAGATGTTCCTGGCCATGAACACAAAGGGGACTTTGTGACCGTACCGGGGGGCTGGGGAAAGGTAGGCGTTGTGTGGCTTTGGATGGGAGGGCCTTCTAGAGTCCTGCTGTTTTTAGGGCATAACCTGGAGGGTGTTGAGAAAGGACAGTGTCCTATTGTGTTTTGTAGTGCTAAGAGGGACTTCTCAAAATAAGACCCTATGCGGGGGCATCTGCGTGGCTCAGTCGGTTAAGCGTCTGCCTCTGGCTCGGGTCATGGTCCTGGGGTCCTGGGATCGAGCCCCGCATCGGGTTCCCTGCTCAGTGGGGCGTCTGCTGGTCCCTCTCCCACTGCCTCTCCTCCTGTTCATGCGCGCTCTCTCTCTCTCTCTCTCTTTCTCAAATACATAAAATCTTAGAAAGAAAAAAGACCCCATATTTTGGTTGACAAATCCCTTAAAATGGGGATGGAAGAAGCCGTGTCTTGCTATGGGCAGTGATGGCTGAACTCCCAGGAATAGTGCAGGAGAGGGAGGGAGTGGAATGAAGGGACACATTATCTTCCTTAGGGGGGGAGAGAGCGCTGACTTCTCTCACTGGAGAGCTAACTAACACTTCGGGAATTGGTTCGGTGATAATAAACTTGATGCCTATCTTTGCGTCAGCCATTTCTCTTTTAGGTCTGTACCAGCAGTCGGGAGACTTTCTGTGAAGGATGATTGTAAATAAATTTGGTTTTGTGGCCTTTAGGGTCTTTGTGGCAACTACTCATTTTGCCATTGTAGCGAGAAAGCCACAGACAATACAGAAATGAATGGGCCTGGCTGTGTGCCAGTGCAATTTAATTACAAAAACAGGCAGTGGGCAGGATTTGGCCTGCGGGCTGTAGTTTGCCAACCTCTGGGCTACGCCATGGAGAAAGGATTGCACGTGTGTGTAAGGAGGCACACGCAGAAATGTTCGCTGTGTACTCTTTGTTACAGCCCAAACCCGGAGGCGACGTAAATGCCCCTAAGTGTAGGGAAATAAGTAAATAAAGTGTGGTATGTTTGTATGATGGAATATCGATAGCTCTTAAAAGGAATGATCTAGATTTATTTTTATCTGCCCGACTGGGTTCCACGAGGATAACGTGTAGGGGAAAATGTTGCAAAGCTGTAGCTTTATTACTCATAGATGTGATTAAAATAACATTTATTGATACATATGTGTATGTAAAATGGTTAAAATGGACCGGAAAAGGCAAATTTATGATAACCATTGCTCCGCAGGAGGGCACAGGGGAGCATGGGAGTGACAGGGGAAGGACACTGACTATATCTCTGTCTATTCCTTGAAGACTTTGGAGGCTATCTTGACCCAAGTGTCGATGATCATTCTGGGGGAGATGAGAATGCAGGTGTTCTATTTTGCTGTATGTTTCAATGAATTAAAAAAAAAAAGTAGTGGGTTATAAGAAACAAACCTGGGCTGAGCTTCCCAGGGTTGGATCTGGGTGCGTCGTCTGAGCGAGCTTGCCCTCTCCATCCACAGGGCCTCTCTACGTCATCGTGGAGTATGCCTCGAAAGGCAACCTCCGCGAATACCTCCGAGCGCGCAGGCCGCCGGGGATGGAGTACTCCTATGACATTAACCGCGTTCCCGAGGAGCAGATGACCTTCAAGGACTTGGTGTCCTGCACCTACCAGCTGGCGAGAGGCATGGAGTACTTGGCTTCCCAGAAAGTGAGTCCTTCACATTCTCCTCAGTTGGGTGGATTCCAGTTAAAAAGGTCTGTGAGGAAAACAGGCAGTTTGGACGTGCTCGTTTGCTGAATCAAGCCCTCGCATGTCTTGTACAACCTGGCAAATATTTATTGCGTTATTCACATCGGGGTTTGGTGGACTCTTTAAAAGCCAGAGCGGCCTCAGAAGCCTATAGTGACACTGCAGAGAAGAGCAGAGAAGATGTCTCGTCCCCTGGGATTCTGCTTCCGGTAGAGGACGGCTAGGTTAGGAGGCACTGTCTTTCATTCTGATGAGTTTTTTGGGCTTTATTTGTTTTGGGTTGAGTTTTTGGACATAGACTTTGGTTGTTGCGTTTATGGTTTTAAGCTTGAAAGGCCATTAAATATTCTACGAACAAAGATCAAGCGAAGGGATATTTTAGTAACACCGAGTCCTGGTGTCATCCGGGTTTATTTTGTCTTACTTAGCGGGGTGACCCTCTGGTTCGAAGTTGGCCAGGTCCCCTGAGGTGAACCGTCTGCATTCCAAGCATGCCACTTGCAATGGAACTTTAAACATCTGAGTTATTCTGAAAGCAGTTAGACAGGTGCCCCAATGTCCTCTGGGGCATTTTGGATGACCCGAGACACTGTCCCTTAGCTCACACTTCGGGGGGAGGCTTGCAGGACTTCCTCTTTGGGCAGAGGTGGGGTCCCTTCCTACCTGTGGTGAAGCTTGATGCCAATCCGAGTCCCCAAAGGAGTGAGATTCTCTTGTGGGCGTGGACCCCTTGTCACTGGCGAGCCCGGGCTGGGTCATGGCTCTGCCCAGTCACAGGAGTGAGGGATCCGACCACAGGGCATCGGGGGTTCGGGAAGGGAGCGGCTGCACCTTAGCCCCTGCTTCTGTGGCCGTGTTGGAAGGTGGCCAGAGCTCCCACACATTCTGTTTTTTGTTCTTTATTTTCTTTTTTGTTTGTTTTTTTATTTCCAAGAGAGCCCAGAATTGAAGACTTTCTCAGATTTTTTTTTTCCCTGTAAAGGCTTTTAACCTATAGATTTTAGGAAACAAACAGCTTTTGTGCCTGTGATGGCGTCACCTGTGCAGGAATACAGGGGAGTCCGCCAACTGAAAAGTCTTCGACGTGAGGAAATGGATCAGATCCAGAATGTAGGACATTTGACAAGACATCGCTTCAAAATGTCCACGTCACGAGAGACAAAAACCACTGGGGAGACAGTTCCAGATTAAGGGAGGCTTAAGAGACAGGACAGCCAGGTGTACACGTGTGGCCCTGGACTGGGCCTCGTTCAGGGTGGGAGGCGGCAGCTTTTATAAAGAACATTTAGGAACAACTGAAACTTGACTAGGGTCTACGTCAGCTCGTATGATTGGATCGATGTTAACTCTTGGGGCGGTGGTAGTGGTCCTGTGTTGAGGTAGGAGACGTCTGCTCACGTGTGGTGGTGTGGGGCGTGCAGTCACTTCTAAGTGGTTCAGGCAGACAAAGTATGTGTGTTGGGGGGGGAGTGTGTGTGAAGAGAGAGAACCAGCAGGACAGGCGATCCCGGCCCCCGTGGACCACCGTTGTTCTGTTTCGCCTTTGCTGCAGCTTTCAAATGTTCCTCACTAAACCTTGGGGAGCGGGCCTGCCTGCAGGCTGCCTGCAGTGACCCCCAGGGCCTGGCCACTCCGTACCCTTCCCTGTGTGGAAGGTGGGGAAGCGTGTTTCGGACGCAGCATGGCTCTGCTATTAATACAAAAGCGGTAGGAGGGCTGGCCGGCTTGGCCATTTTATTAATCCTTCCAGCGAATATTCCCAAGCACTCCTGACTCCGGTGCCTCGTGCCCTAGGTCAGGCTCCCGTGGTGGGTGGCCGCAATGGACAGAGTCCTTGGACCTCTTGGAACAGGAACCTCGGGCGACAGCAGGAGAGGTCAACAATAAGTGTGGGAATAAAAATAAGGATGGGAAAGGTTGAGAGGCATGCTGTGCAGGAAACAAATTGTGGGAGGTCAGTGGGAGGTTCGGGGGGGAAAGGTGGCTGGTGGGCACCCCCGCCGGGGGACAGCTGTGTGCAGCTTCTAGGGAGGGACGCGGGGTGTGGAGAGCAGCATGTGAGACGTGGCTGGAGATGGGCAGGCCCACCTCATTCAGGGCCTCACGGAGCCGGGCCAGGCCTCCAGATTGCGCTCTCGGCGCGTGGCGGGCCACCGAGGGGTGGGTAATGGGGTCGGGTCTGAGCCATAAAGCTCCCTTGCCGTTAGGCTGCTCACAGCTGGTGGGTTGCAGGCTCGGGGCTGGTGTTTGGGGCTAGGGTTTACTGGCTCCCACAGGCACTGGAGAAGACTGATTTTGGATAGATTTTGCTCTTGGGATAGTTAGTGTGTCCAGCGTGAGAGATCGGATGGTAGTGCAGCCGATCAGGACGAGGAAGACTCCGGGGTGGGAGGTGCAGGGAGAGGCTGGTGGGAAGAGATTCTGGTGCGCGATTCAGGATGCACTTTGATCACATATGAGAGCCATTCCAGGGCCGGTGCCGGGCAGGAAGCTGCAGGCCAGAGCTCAGACCTTGGGAGCCAGCAAAGGAAGTGTAGTTCCAAGGCATGGGAGGTCATCTGTGGGGGGGGGGGGGCAGAGAAGAGGGGGAGTAGAAAAAGCTCTCGATTTCTGGAGCTTGGCTCAAAGCGCTTGATGGCAGTGGAGGCTGGGGGGACACAGAGGTAGGAGGAAAGGCAGGATGTGGGTCACAGAGGCCACAGGACGGGTTTCAGGAAGGCGGAGTGTCCTGCGCAGAATGGGAGAGAAGGATGTGCCTTGCATCTGGCTCAGATGGAGCCCGTGTGGACCACCCCATTGCTCTCCAGCCCTGAGGACTCTGAGATCCTTCCCCCTTTGGAACTGTTCAGTATAGTGAAGAGGGAACTTTGTGAAAGGAAGCAATTCTCGTTATTAATTAATACTAGTTTTTGAGAACTCAACATCTGCCAGGCACAGGACGAGCGTTTTACGTACAGTATCCTCCGTAACCTCAGAACATGTCTGAAGTATGTGCGATTTTAGGATAAGTATGCTGAGGACCGTTGGGAGGTGCCAGGACACCTTTGAGTCAGGTGGACCTTAGTCATTGTCCTCCTTTCCAAGGTGGGGACTCCTAGGTCCACAGAGAAAAGTCGCTGGTCCCGGACCTGGCCCTTCAGTTCTCCACTCACCCACTCTGCTCCCCAGCCTCCCCGCTGTTCTCAGGTAATCCCTGCCTCACTCTGGATGGCGGGGAGGACCGATAAGATGCCCTGTGCCCGGGCTTTGCTCACTGACACAGAGTGGGCTGGAAGGGTCAGAGCTGTATGTCCTTAGGGCCTTGAAGGGTTCCGAAGCCCTTTGCAGAAGATCGCCTGCAGGTAAAGACTTGGTGGATGAAGAACTTAAGAATGGTCCCTGCGAGTAGAGCCTGCTTCTTAAGGTGGAGGGCTTAGTGCCGACTGTGGAGGATGAAGAAGCAGGGAAAGGGCCAGATTCTGGCCTGCTCACACTCCCGCCTCGCAGCCGCCAGCCATGAGCCGCTTAAAATGCTGTTGAGCGAGCTCTCTGGCTCATTACTGATGGAATGCAGTAACAGATTCGGCTTAGTAAACATTTACTGGGTCAGGCTCTGTGCGCGGTGCTGGGAATATAGAGATGAACGTACAGGGCCTGTCCTTGAGCCACTTAAAAATGCACGCGTGCACGCACGTGTGTGCATGTGTTTGTGGGGAACTAGGGGGCGGGCAAGGAAAGAAACACCGGATGTATACGGAATGCAACAAGGTAATACGGGGTATTTGAAGCTTATACAAATTATGAAAGCTTTGCTGTTTTTAGTTCAAAGTACACTAATTATTCTTTTTACCAAATCCCAAACCAGTTCAATGTACTCCACGGTGTTAAACCTGAGTGGGTGTTGTTTTTGCTATTTAAAGCAGGCGCCAGCTTTCCCATCTGTAAAATGGGTGCAGTCATACCTATCTCATGGGTCGCCATGGGAATTTAATTCGATCAGCCATGCAGAGGCACCCATCACGGTGTCTGGGCCATTGGGATGTCAGTCTTCCTTCCCTTAGTGACCTGTGGATCTCTGCTCACTTAAGAAATGGATACCAAATGGTCTGAGGGCCCTAGTTATGTAAATGGTCAGCTCTGCCCTGGAAAACAGCTCCGATTTCTGCAGATGATGGGAATTTGGCTTGATGTTAATTATTTTCTTTTTCTTGCACGGTGGTTCCAAGTCTCTTACCGTCCAGCCCAGAGGGTGGGCGTTCGTGTCTGCTAGCGTCGTGGGATGTGGGAGGATGGTGCTCGACCCTGGCTGTCGCCAACATGATGATGGAGGTCACCGTCCTGGTATCTCTTGAGTGGAGCCCTCGTGTGTGGTGGGAGCCCAGCGTGTGGGAATCCAGATTCTTCTGACCACACAGCTTGCCAAATGCACAGAGCTCGTGTCGGCAGGGAGCACGCCGCCGGGAGAGTTTGG
Source organism: Ursus americanus (assembly GCF_024610735.1). Lineage (NCBI taxonomy): Eukaryota > Metazoa > Chordata > Mammalia > Carnivora > Ursidae > Ursus > Ursus americanus. The sequence goes on from NC_142132.1 coordinate 10,137,215, forward strand.
CCGAGGGCTTGGAAGTTCAATTTGAAGAGGCCTCCAAACTCGGAACACGGCTCCCGCCCCGGCTGGATCCCCAGGCAGCTTCTGGGAGCGCTCACATTTCCTGCTTCCGTTTTGGCCGGCCACAGGCCTTCTTACTTGTGGGGTTTTCCTGCTCTCCCTTTCCTGGTCCTCGCCCATCCAGGGGGCCACAGAAGCGTCTAAAAACAAGGAATCGTGGGGCAGTGGGCAGGAAAAAATAATTGCTCATTTATTCTGCAGAGAGAGAGTGGCTTGCTCGCGGAGTCCCTAATTGCCACCAGCCCCATTTCACCCTTGTCACGGGGCTTGATAAGGCTCTCCTTCACCCAGTAGTTCACTTTGCCAGGAGCCTGTGGCAAAGCATTTGGTAGAGAAGTTCGCTTCCTTAGACCTTGCCTTTTTCAAAAACAGGGGATGATGATTGGGGATTCTCATGACCATGTGTCATGATGAAACCTTGTGATAATGAAGTGTAACACTTCACAGAAGTGTATCATTTGTAGAAAGGACAGATGGGGTTTATAATGACTAGACCTTTCTAGTCTGAAGAGCATCAGAACTATAAATTAGCTGCCCTGTAGGGAGCGTGTCTGCATCCTGCCTCCCCGCCCCCAGGTATTTTGCAGACCTAGGTGGGGCCCTTTGTGTGGGCCGGTGTCCTACGGGCCCCGGGCATGGACAGACAGGCGTTGGTCTTGATATAAGCGGGGGAAAGGACGTGGTCAGTTCTTTGAGAAACATAACTTGTGGGGAGCATAGCAGGTGCGGTAGGGCTGAGTTTGGAGGCGTGGAGACCGGTCAGGCAGGCAGTGCGGCTCTCCGTGGGGCTGAGGGTGGGCAGTGGTGATGTCCTGGGCTAAGTGTGGTTAGTGGTGGTGACTGAGTGGGGTGGACAAATCGTCGAGGCAGGTGGGAGTCTGCTGAGCACAGAACTTGAGAGCAGTGTGCACAGGATTCTGTTGTATACTTGGACCGAGAGAGAGACTGAAGGAGGTAAGAATTAGGGGGAGCAGAGACCTTGAACTTGAGGTGCCAAAGGGATATCACAGTGGAAATGTCCCATAGCCTGTGGAAGATGACAGTGAGGGTGCCAGGAGAGAGGTTAGGAGAGAGAGAGGAATTTGCAAATCTTTTGTGTGTATCTAAGAACAGAAGCCCTAGGGATACGTGGAAATATACAGAATTAATGGGACATTTCTCCTATTTTGAGGGACAGGGGAAGAGAGGAACTAGATTGAGAGGGTGAGCCAAGACAAGGGATGGGATAGAACTCAAGGCAGGTGGTGGGGACCGTTTTTTAAAAAGGAGCATGAAATCAGCAGTGTCCGGAGCTGCGGAGGGAAACATTGAGAACGAGCTCACTTGGGTCTGACAAGAGGTTCCGCATACACTTTTGGGAGGGGCAGGGATGGAAACAGAATGTTTGCAGACGGACCAGGAGGTGAAGACTAGATACGGTGTTGGAGTTTAACCAGCTCTTCCGAAAGTCTGGCTGTAAAGGGCGGGAGAGTAAGTGTTGAGATAAGATAATCTAGTACGAGTCTCCTAGGAAGGACGCCGGTGTTTGTTGGTCATTTGCAGGTAAAAGAGAATTGGCTGCTTGGTGTGTCTTTGCTCTTTGAAATGATTGGGGCCTTGGTTTTTTAGTTACTTTTAATTAGAAAAACACCAATTTTTGACTTAAGATGTATTTTCTGTCTGTGTCATAAGACGTGAGTATGTTTTCTCTTTATTCTGGAAACATTTTGAAATGAGTTCTTTCTTGATTTCAGTGTATTCATCGGGATTTAGCAGCCAGAAATGTTTTGGTCACAGAAAACAATGTCATGAAAATAGCAGATTTTGGACTGGCCAGGGATATCAACAATATAGACTATTACAAAAAGACCACGAACGTAAGTCTATGGCAGTGCTGTGGTGGAAGGCAGGGGGGTGGCACGGAATGTTCCAGAAGAAAGATAATAGGCGTTCATTCCTCTGCCCTTTATCCCTGTTCTTTTGCCATAGTCTGGACAGACTTCTCAAGAAGCAAATTTCAGCTGTATTTAAGATACTTTCAGTAAATGCGAAACAGCCTTGTAGCAAGAATGATCGGCAGCCTCTCGGGTCTTCATTAGGCCCTTTGTCAAGAACTTCTCTAGCCAAGACTAGAGCTGGGGAGTTTCTGGGTTAAGTTTTGCCCGGAAGGTGGTCAGGCTGTGTCTGTGTGCGAGGGAGATCGAGGATAATGAGAGTCCAAAGAAATGGCATTTTCCTCATGTGCCCAAACGTGCCTGGTGCCCAGTTAAGTGTAGTCCCTGCTGGAACTTACTTCTGCCCTAACGACTGACCGGTGAAAATCATTCATTCAGCTCTCCAATAGGGCACAGCCTGTCGAGCCAGCCAAAGTAAACTGGTTTTAATCTAGTGGTTTTTTTACCTTTCTTCCCCACACTTGCAGGGGCGACTTCCAGTCAAGTGGATGGCCCCAGAAGCCCTTTTTGACCGGGTGTACACCCATCAGAGTGACGTGTAAGTAACTCCCTTCTCTCTGGCTTCTCCCTCGGGTTGAGCTGCAAAAATACTACTGTATGCACCTTTCTTCAGGCTTTGGTGCCTGCTGTATTTCACACGTTTCTGGAAGGTGCAGGAGCCGGCCTTAGAAAGGACGGATTTTATGGTAGGCTGGTAACCAATGCGCTGTTACTTATCTGCCCAGCTTCAAAGTGCACGGGAGGCGTAACCTCGAACCTCCTCCTGCCAGGGACGAGGTGCCCCCCTCCCCCCCCACTTACTCACGGATCTACGACTGCAAAGCTGCTCTCTCATTTGCCAGGCCGTTGGCATGTTCTCTGTTCCCTGAAACAAGGAATTTTGAAGCTTTTCCTACTCCCCCCCCCGCCCACCCATCCTAGGTTTGTCCTTGCAGGGAGAAGCTGAGCAGGGCCGAGTCTGCTCAGGTGATTTCCACGGGGCCCCCTTGTTCTGCTTATCCTTTGAAAAAATCCGATCTCATCCTGGCACCCTTGGTGACATTAGAGAAATAGCGTGCAAATTCTAGAACAATTTCCAGTAGGATACACTGAAAAATACCGTCAGGGTCAGGCTGCAACTGAGATTTTAGAATTTGAGGTTTGGAAATTAGGTTGGAAGAAGTTACCCTGGTGGGAAGCGGGGCGGAAGGTACAGAGCATCTCTGTACCGTGTTTCTCCAAGTTCCTGCGAGTCTATAATTAGTCCAAAATAAAAAGTTAAAAAAAAATCGGTGGAACTGTTTTTATTTACGTGAACAGGAGGCCCCCTTGGGGTAGGCCTGGAGTCCATTCTGTCGCGGCTGCCCCCCTTTAGCGGTCCTAGAGGGAAGGCGTGACGGGGCCTGTTTTCGTAGTGCGTCAGCCGCCTGCATCGTGCTGCCGCTTTTGCTCGACACAAAACCGGGGAGAGTTTCACTTCTCACCCCAAAGCTGGAGAGAGGCAGGAAGGGTGTGTGTCCAGAGCCACAGTGACATGGGGTAAATGCGGGAGTCTTGGCTCGGTTATCGCAGGAATTGTGAGTATCCTGAACGAGGCTCAGAAAGTCCCGCTGTGGGTCTCCACGAGGTCAGGTACCCACGGTGCCCTCGAGACGTTTTCAGTTTCTGTTGTAGGAAACTCATCCGGGCCACAGGATTCCTTCATCCTCATCCCAGCCTGATGCCCACTCTCTTCATGACCTTAGCGAGTCATGAACCGTTTGTGCTCTCAGATGCTCCAACGGGCCACGCCGGGCAGCTGTTTACCTGGCAGGATTGGCTTGCTGGCCTTATTCGGTCAACAGCCCATCCTGGTGGGTCACAGCCCCGGGGGTGAGGCCCAGAGGCCGGTGGACGAGCTGGACGGAAGCCCGGAGAGGTTTGCAGTTAGGAGCTGAGCTCCTCGCAGGGCTGACACTGCATTTCAGGACCAGTAACTTCATTTGAGAGGGTCAGAATGAAAAATCAACCACCCCAAATCTCCACCAAAACAAAAAAGAGAGGGATGGTTTCCCACCCCTGCTCTGTTGTCTGTTGATGGAAAATTCCACGGGAACATCCCTCACTTCGTCCTCGTTTGGGGAGAGTGCTCCTTTGGGGCAGGGAGGGGCCTTGGGATGAACTGCAGGACGGTTCAGGCCGCTGGTCTTTGAACTTGAGAAGTGAGTGGGTGTTTACTTTATTCACTGGGCACATTTGGGGTTTTGGGATTCAGGTGGGTTTAGTAACACTGTTTTCTCTCTTCCTTGCAGTTGGTCCTTCGGGGTGTTAATGTGGGAGATCTTCACGTTAGGGGGCTCCCCCTACCCAGGGATTCCGGTGGAGGAACTTTTTAAGCTGCTTAAGGAAGGACACAGGATGGATAAGCCGGCCAACTGCACCAATGAGCTGTAAGGACCGTTGTCCCCCCGATACCGAGCGGACCCGCCGTGCCTTTAACTCTTCTCCTGACTGACTTCGGCTTTCCCAGGGCCCCTGGCTTTTCGTACAGGCCCTAAGAAGGCTTACTGCTGAAGCTTTCTGGGCTCAATCCCAGGGCTGGGGTGGATGGCCACACTGACGGCCACAACTGTCCAAAAGCGAGAACACCATTCTGAGGTGTATGGAGGGAGCTTTAAGTCAGGGCATTGGGCTTCCCAGCCGAGGGCTTCTGACTTAGAGAGTGAGCCGCAGTGATCTTCCTGGGCTACCGTGCTGTGCTTTGCTATTTTCTCTCCTCAGAGGGACAGGGAAATAGATCTGGCCTTTGCTCATACACAAGTTAGAAAGCCATGGACCTGCCCCCACGGAGCGTGGGATTAAAGAGCCAGCACGGCCTTTCCTCACGGCTTGTGCCTGCCCCCAGCACAGCCAGTGGGCATGGGTGACACTGAAAATTGCTCTTAATAGATTGACATTGACCCCATTTCTTCAGAGCAAACTGGTGTCTAGTTACCTCTATTTTAGCCATAGTGGAGCACAGACAATTAAGAATGTGTCCAGGTGCCATCCTTAGGGTCCCAGATCTGACTATAAAACCGTGAGCTGGCTCGAGAAAAACCTACCCCACACTTCAAGTGGGATTATGTGTGTTTGTGACATGCGTCTTGTGCAGTAGAATCAGTGCTTTGAAAAAGAGTCTCTCTTCCCAACTCCCCCCTCCAGGATTAACTAAGAAGAGTGATTGTCCCGGAGACTGTGGTCTATTGTGTATCGTTTCATGGGGATTTTATATCCGTAATCCCATGAGTGCTTTTCCCTGTACAGTGGACATCTGATGAATGGCCACATTTTATAGTATATTATATAAAGGTATTTATTGTGCTGCCTGTCATTCCTATTGCTTTTTCTAATATAGAGGGTCTGTCGAAACCCATAATCAAGATAAGGCCTGGGACCCTAGGCCTATCCAAGAGTTAGTCAGGAAGTTAATGTGCAGCCCAGGGATGGCAGATTAATTCATAAAAACCTTACCTTAAAGTTGTGGTTTTCAGACTTCATTTTTTTTTAAACTGAGGAACCTTTGTCCTCTGCAATCATTAAAATAAAACCCAAAGTGTCAGAAGAATGTGTAGCTGCTGCGGTCTGGAGCAAGAGCAGGGGGTGGGAGGGCGGGGTGTGCTGGGGGGAGGCTGGAGACCTGGTTGCTCTAAGAAGGCTTTTCCCGCAGCGTCTGAAAATGCGAGAAAGGTGTGATACCGCTGTGCTGTGTCACCGTCACGGAAACGCACAGTCAGCAGCAGAAACGTAGAAAAAAGTCTTTCTGATGGTGTAGACACTATCCTGAAACATTGGGGTAAAGTGCCGTCTTGTAGCTCGAAGTGCCTGTCAGAGGAACCGAGCAGTGAATTTTGAGGGAAAGCAAATAACTGCCTTCTAATTCGGGAAGTTCTGAAACATTCTCATAATTTAGGACGTATCTCCCTAGGACCTGTTAACACTGATAGCCATGCCCCTAGTACTTACAAAATTAATTCACCAGGAAATCCGTTTCCCCAGATATATGATGATGAGGGACTGTTGGCATGCGGTGCCCTCCCAGAGGCCGACATTCAAACAGCTGGTAGAAGACTTGGATCGGATTCTCACTCTCACAACCAATGAGGTAAGAACCTTCCAGAACCCTGTGGTCCTTTCTTGGGAGGCCGGTGTGGCTTTTTCAATGCAACCTCCCCTGTCAGAGTCTGGGGTAGAGATTAGGGTCAGGCAGTTAAAATATGTGTTCCTGATTTTTCTCAGAACTGCGTTTTGAGAGTTCTGACTCATGAAACCAGACCAAGGGCCCGACTTGAGGCTGCCCCTCTCTGTGGCCTTTGGGTGGTGGGTCCAGGCTGTGGTGCGCTGGACAGTGTGGAGGCGGAAGAAATGGTCAACAGCAGCATTTGGGTTTGTGCGTGAGGGGCTTGGGTTTCTGTGCTGCGTGGATTCTGTGCCCTAGTCATTAATGTAGGAGCCGCTGACGTTCCGTTACTGGTGGGCTCCATTGGAAGCAGTGAAGTTCTGCCATTCTAGCGCAGTCCGCCATGACCCTGTCCGCCATGATCCCGTCTGGTAATGGCGCAGTCCGCCATGACCCTGTCCGCCATGATCCCGTCTGGTAATGGCGCAGTCCGCCATGACCCTGTCCGCCATGATCCCGTCTGGTAATGGCGCAGTCCGCCATGACCCTGTCCGCCATGATCCCGTCTGGTAATGGCGCAGTCCGCCATGACCCTGTCCGCCATGATCCTGTCTGGTAATGGCACGTGGCATGTGGTCTCCATCTACGTGTATGTGAATGTACACACAGTTTCATGTAATGAGGGATTTGTGATTTTTCTTTTTAAAGATTTATTTATTTGAGAGAGAAAGAGCGAGAGCGCCAGCAATGAGAAAGGGCAGAGGGAGAGGGAGAGAGAGAATCCCCAGCAGACTCCCTGTTGAGCCCAGAGCCTGACGTGGGGTTCGATCTCACCACCCTGAATCACGTCCTGAGTCAGAATCGAGTCAGAAGGTTAACTGACTGACCCACCCAGGCACCTCGGGTCTTGTGATTTTTAAGTGAAAACTTAACACCTTTTGTTAAAATATTTTCTATAAAATATTTATAATCTGTACCAATGAAAGAAACGCTCTTCTGTCCCTCTGAGTTTACTCATGGTAGTGCTTGCTGCAGCGCGCAGATAGAGTGGTCTCTGTGGTTGTAGAGTGTGTGTGATCTGAGCAGGAAAGATGATAAACGCATCAAGGTCGGAAAAATCCCATGAAAAAATTGTTAATGAACGATTTTGAGTTTTTTAATGAGTGTGCAGCAAGCAGTCTTCCTTCAAACAGGAAAAAAACTCCCCCAAACCCAGTTATCTTAACAACAACAAAAAGAGGTTAAAATTGCTGGAATAAAAATTATACATTTAATGTATTTTTAAATACATGTAATAGCTTTAGAATGATTTAAAAAAATAGTCAAATGTTGTGATACGAAGCCTTAAGCCAGCAACATTATCTTGTGCGTCTGACTCTAGCTGGTAAAAGGAGAGATTGCGTTTAAATGAGTACAGCTGACCTTCCGAAGTTGAAAGGAACAGTTCAAGGGGAAAGAAAGCAACTTTCTTCTCCTGCCAAAATTGTTGTTTCTAGTGTGAGTTCCTTTAACCCTAGACTTGGAATCCACTGATACCCCTCTTCTTCCCCTATCAGATCTGAACATTTATGGCTGCATTTAGAAACTAGGAAAGCAATAATGTTCCATTTTAATGGTCCTAAGTCCATGCTCAATGCTCTTTATTTATGTATTTATATTTAAAGTGGGCCCATTCATACTGAAATTTACATCTAGCATCCTAACATAAAAAAACAGAATGCCATATTGTCTAACGGATATAAAAATCGAAGTTTCTTTCCTTCTGAAAATCATTACCATATGCTTGAGAAAAATGGTTCCATTTAGGACAAAATTTCATTTTTATCATTGTAAGCAAAAAGTTCTCTTTTGATGTGGTGGGCGTGTTTGTTTCCAGTTGTGCGGTTAATGCTGATGTTGTTGGAACTGACACATCCCCCCGTTCTCGGATGGGGACTCTTTCCCTTGCCAACGCTGGTGATGAATTATAGTGGTTTTTTTTTTTTTTTTTAATTTTTTTTTGGGGGGGGTCTTTTAACATGTAGGGTTGCCAACATTCTGCGGGCTCTTTTCTGATAACACTGGGGCTGGTTGTGCTGTGGTCTGCACTTTTTGCCTCCCCTCTCAGCAAAACCACACATCCTGGAATGTCACTGGCCTCAGGGTGTGGGAGCAGAACCACCCCAGTGTGTGAGCCTGGTGGTGGCAGCGAGACCCAGAAGTTCCTCAGTTTAGAAATCTTTCCATAGTTTCAGAGCGTCTGTGAATCTCTTTGGTAAAGGGTCAGATAGTAAACATTCTTTATTTTTGTGAGCCAGACTGTTCAGTTCTGCCATCAAGGCGAGGAAGCAGTTGTGGACGATATGTCAGTGAGTGTGTCTGTGCCCTGGGTAAAACTTGATGGACCCTAGCATTTAAATTTTATATGAATTTTATGTCCTTTTATGCTAATTTTAATGCTACGAGATATTATTCTTTTGATTCCCCATCCCACCCTACCCCTTGAAAAATGTTGAAGAACATTTTAGTTCATGTTTCACAGCATGTTTTAACTCAGGGGCCATACAAGACCAGGCAGTGGGCTCTCATCTTGCCCTAAGTTGGAGGAAATGTTATCCTGGGTCCTCCAGTCGGCTCTCTTCCGCAGCGACCCCAGCAGAGGCTGTAGGGAACAGAAGAGCCCCTTTTTGAATTTCAAACTTTTCTTTAACAGTCCATTATGGATTTAACATACACGAGTACATCCGAGCCTTTTCTGAACCTGTTTACATTTTCAACTCGGAGAGCTTCTGAGAGTAATGAATTACATCTGTGAAATTACCCGCTGAATGGAGACAGATTCCCCCTAAATTATCCTAGAAACTGCAATAGTAAAATGTAATTCGTAAAATAAATATTCATGGTCTCAACTATTTAAAGGGGTCCCCGGAATCCATAACACCTTATAGTTTTTGTTTTTGTGTTTTCATTGTGCGGGGGCTCGGGTTTGAACCGTGTGCTCTCTCTCGAGGAGGCCGTAGCAAGCCGCTTGCTTGGGTCTGTGCGAGTGGACGGGAGTGCTCGGCATTTTCCCATTCCCTCCTTGCCTCTCGTTTATTCATGATGGATTGAAGAGTTAAGGGCAGCCTAGGGTCAATAAAAGCGGGGTCTCGAGGAGGTCTTTGCGGAGAGCCTAGGGTGGGGGGGTGCTGGGTCTCTGAGTCGTCAAGGGGTGCCCCGTCCTGTCTCAACTCCAGTAGAGCACCTCGAGAACGTGCATTTGAAATAAAAGTCTTCTCTTCCCTTCTTTCAGGAATACTTGGACCTCAGTCAACCTCTCGAACCGTATTCACCTTGTTATCCTGACCCGAGATGAAATAAAACGTCTCTCTTCCCTTCTTTCAGGAATACTTGGACCTCAGTCAGCCTCTCGAACAGTATTCACCTAGTTATCCTGACACAAGGAGTTCTTGTTCTTCAGGAGACGATTCTGTTTTCTCTCCGGACCCCATGCCTTACGAACCCTGCCTTCCTCAGTATCCACATGTGAACGGCAGTGTTAAAACATGAATGAGCTTGTCCTTCTGTCCCCACACAGGACGGCACCAGGAACCTAGCCACACTGAGCAGGGAGGCCACACCTCCAGGAGCTTGTGGGCTCTGCTTGTATATATGGATCAGAGGAGTAAATAATTGGAAAAGTAATCGGCACACGTGTAAAGAATTTATACAGTTGGAAACTTGTAATCTTCACCAGGAGAAGAAGAATGTTTCTGGGGCGGACCATGGAGTGCCGTGGGCCACCACGCGCCCGTGACCCGCTGTGGGTACTGGCTGCGGACCGGCTGGACTCAGGGCAGACTTACGTTCTGCCTTCCTTGTGAATTTTGTAATAATTGGAGAAAATATATGTCAGCACACACTACAGAGCACAATTGCAGTACATAGGTGCTGGGTGTATGTAAATATATTCAAATTATGTATAAATATATATTATATATTTACAAGGAATTATTTTTTGTATTGATTTTAAATGGATGTCCCAATGCACCTAGAAAATTGGTCTCTCTTTTTTTAATAGCTATTTGCTAAATGCTGTTCTTACACAGAATTTCTTAATTTTCACCGAGCAGAGGTGGAAGATTACTCTTGCTTTCAGGGAAAATGGTATAACATTAATTTATTAACGAATTGGTAATATACAAAACAATTAATCATTTATAGTTTTGTGGGGTTTTTTTTTGTTTGTTTTTGTTTTGTAATTTAAGCGGCATTTCTATTGCAGGCAGTACATCGGACTAGTTAATCTACTGCTCGGACTTAACTAGTTATCAGAGTCTTTGAAAAGAGAAAATATTTACAGAATATGACTAATTTGGGGAAAATGAAGTTTTGATTTATTTGTTTAAACTCTGCTGTCAAATGATTGTTCTTACACCATCAAAATGCCAATAGGAAACAAACCCGTTCATGAGAGAGTATTTTGTTTTGCTGTGCAGCTCTGTCACTGGGCCCATGGAACATTGAACTGGACTTCCCAAGACAAATGGTACCAGCGTTCTCTTAAAAAGATGCCTTAATCCATTCCTCGAGGATGGACCCTTAGTTGAGATGATAGCAGACTGCACTCCTCTCCGGCAGCTGGCCTTCTGCCCTGAGTTGCACGTTAATCAGATTAGCCTGTATTCTCTTCAGTGGATTTTGATAATGGCTTCCAGATTCATTGGCGGTAGAGACGCCTTTTAGAATCTTCACGTCTCATGGTAGAAATTGAAACACTGAGTTGTTCTGCTGATGGTTTGTGGAGACACTTCCATCTTTTTAAGGGATTGCTTCTGTCTAATTCTGGCAGGACCTCACCAAAAGGCGGGGCCTCATACCCACGTCAGACACAATGTTGCCACGTCCTGCGTTCTGTAGGAAAGTATCATGTTTTGCTTTGGCAATACTTACTCACTTGGCCGTAGCCATGCAACATGAATGCAGATTACACTGATTCTACTTGTTACGAAATTGGAGAAAGTATTTAATAAAACCTGTTAATTTTTATACTGACAATAAAAATGTTTCTACAGATATTAATGTTAACAAGACAAAATAAATGTCACGGAGCTTATTTTTTTAAGACTCGTGTCTCACCAAATGGTTTCCTGTGCTTGGAGGTGTTGACTCGGTGCTGTTCGGTATGATCGCCTGAAAGGCGGAGCTGGGAAGGTTGGTTGTTGGCTACAAACCGGTGACTTGCCGCCGGGATTGGCCAGGACCAGCGGGACCTGGGACAGGTGGATCCGGTGGAAAATCAGGGGAGGTTGGGTTAAGCTCGGGCTCTGTTGCTTCCTGGGGCCCCTGAAGATACCGTTGTGTCTTTCCGGGCTTTAACTTCTAGAAAAGGAAATGGGGATGGCGTGGACGAAGCCTTGCCAACGGGCAGGTGTGTGGAGGATGGCAGCTGCTGTGAGAGGAGAGGTTCAGGCGATCGGGAGACTAGGGAGGGACCTTGCAGCCTGGTCAGGCTGGCTGCTTCATGACCTGCAGAGGGTAGAACTGGCCTCAACATTTCAGAAAGAAAGCTTGAACACATTTTAAAATAATTTGACCTATTTCCAGGCCACCAAGGAGCTGAAGAGGGAAATGGTGTTTTGCCTGCTAACAATGTGAATTTATGATTCAAGGTCCCCTTATATCTGTTTGCCAGCCTCCGTATCAGAAAACGGAGACAGAAATAGCCTGAGTTTGTCCAAACTTCAGCCGGGCTCTCAGAACCGTATGGTTAACTAGTGCCGTGTTGAGGCTCTTCATTGGGTTTGAGGCCATTGGTCGTGGGACGAGGGTCTGGCCAGCCGTTTGGAGGGTGGCGCACTGTCCTGGGGGTTCAGTGTTTGCCAACCTCCTACGCTACCCACCGTTTATTATCGGTAGAGCAGAGTTAGAATCCCACTCGAGATAATGTGACTTGAGAAAATAATTGGAAGCCGCTTTTAATCACCTGCGTGCAGGATGCGGATTCTGCAGCCCGCTGGGCATTTTCCCTGGTGGGAGGGCTTGCTGGTGCTGCGGGTGCGTTTGAAGCCAGGCTCCACGTCTGTGCGCTGCTGCTCGGGGGAGATCACTGGGGCGCATTTTATGCTTTTGAGACTGAAGGGGCAGTTGATGGCTTTCCAGGAGACCATGTAGATTAGAAGCGTGTGCGGGCTGTTGGCCATTTGGCTTTGAAATTATTTGGAAAGATCTGACATCCAGGGGAAGAAGGCAGTATGGGGCATGAGAAGAATGAGAAATACTTCCTTTTGGAGTCCTGGCCCCAAATAAATAGATGGAAGCAGGGTGTGATAGGCTCCTGGAGCTTACGGCTTCCCCACCGGCCCCCCGACCAGACCTGAGGAAATTAGCTGGACCACAGTGTGTGATTGGCTCTGTGATGTGAGATCAGTTCGTTTACAAAGAACCAAGAGTCGCAGGCATCTCCGTGAGAAGTGGGTGGTGCTGCCTGGCTCTTCCGTCTCCAGCGGGGAAGGGTGGAGTCAAGAGGCTACCTCAGAAAGTAGCTGGTGATGGGCTCGGGCGGGCCGGGGAGGATAGGGGAGCCGGGCAGAGAAGTGGGGCCTTCTAGAGAGTTCTGTGGATTCCTTTGGGACTAGGTACCCTTCTCCACTGCTCAGCCTCTCCATCCCTCTTTACCTCAGGAAACTTCCCTCCATCGGGTCTTGTGGAAGGTTCCTTGATCCCACACACAGGAAAGTAAAATATGCCGTTACAGTCAAACATCTGGCAGACTTGAACGGCCACGGGTTGAGGACCCAACCACCGATCTGGAAACAAGAACTTGGTCTGTGAGCTTGTAATGTAGTTGAGGCTCCGGAAGGGTGGAGGACTGAGATCTCCACTCGTACAGATCAGGAACGAGAGGTTCCCGGGGGTCACGTGGCTGGGAACGGTCTAAATAAGGCTGCAGCCTTATGCAGTAGGGGAGGAAGACACCGGATGGTGGGTTGAGACAGATTTGGATTGGTTTATTTCCTAAAGTTGGGCGATGTTGGGCAAGTCACGGATTCTATCTGGACTGTCCTTTCCTCAGTTGCAAAACTAGTTTATCACCAGCCTCGTGCTCTTAACAGTGAGGGCTACCTATAGGAGCTGAGCTCAGCTCTGGCAGACCATACTCTAAGTGTTCTAAGAATTGGGTTTTGTACACTTGTGATTTTTTTTTTTAAGTATATTCACAAGGTTAGGCAACCATCACCACCATCTAATTCCAGAACATTCTCATTACTCCAAAAGGAAGCCCTGTACCAATTAGCAATCACTTCCCAGTTTCCTTTTCCCCTATAGCCCTGACAACCATCGATCTGCTTCCTGTCTATGGATTTGCCTATTCTAGCCGTTCTGGAGAAATGGAATGGTACCCTGTATGGTCTTTCGTGTTTGGCCATTCTTTCACTTAGCCTGATGTTTTCAAGATTCCCCCATTTTATAGTATCTATTAGTACTTCATTCTCTTTTTTTAAAAAAGATGTTATTCATTTATTTGAGAGAGAGAGAGAGAGAGAGAGCACGAGCAGGGCGGTGGGGGCAGAGGGAGAGGGAGAAGCAGCTCCCCACTGAGCAGGGAGCCCGACACAGGGCTCGATCCCAGGATCCTGAGACCATGACCTGAGCCGAAGGCAGATGCTTAACCGACCGAGCCACCCAGGTGCCCACTTCATTCCTTTTTTGCCAAATTATATTCTATTGTGTGGAAATAGACAAATTTTGTCTTTCTGTTCATTGGTTGATGGCCATTTGGGTCTCCACTTTGTGGCTGTTCGGAATAGTGCTGCCATGCACATTCCTGTACCAGTTTTTGTGTGGACACACGTTTTCATTTCTCTGGGGTGCACGCCTGGCAGCGGAATTGCTGGGTCATACGGTCACTCCGTGTTTAACCTTCTGAGGAACGGCCAGAGTGTTTCCAAAGTGGTCGCACTGTTGTACATTCTCGCTAGTAACGTAGGAGCGTTCCAATTTCTACGTGCCCTGGCCAACATGTGTTATTGTCCATAATTTTTACTATAGCCATCTTGGTGGGTGTGAAATGTCTTCCTAAGAATTTAATAGCTGGAGAGATACCATTCCGATCATGAATCAAAGATATAGAAGACCTTACTGGGTTTTCTAGAACAGAATACTTCACTTCAAATAATCGGCAGGCTTTTGTGCTTAGAAAATGGCCAAGATACCTGAGGGGGCTTCCGGGGAGCCTCATGGAGTGGAGGGGCTGAGAGATTGATCATTATCATTTTCTTCTTGGTGGAGAAAGGAAGGAAGCTCTAGCATGTGATGCCAAGGAATGGCCATGCTTTCCGGCTGGAATTCTGAGTATGTCTCTGTCCCACGTCCCCAGTTTTACGCAGTCCGGTGAGCTTGAACGATCCACTGGGACTGATGAATGCACCCCTACTTACGTATGCACATCGGAGCCCTCCTCATCCAGACTGCGTTTTGATGTTATTTATTTTTTGATGTTTTTAAAGATGAAAGCCAAGTTTATCTTCTCTCACATTTCATCCCCAGGAAGCCTTGAAATGACTTGGCGGGGCACAGACTGCAGAAACCTTCCACGGCTTAAGTGACGTTCTGGAAAGGGGCCCCTCTTGTGTCCTTTCTCCCTCAGGGTTCTGGGAGGTTTTGAATGGCTGCTCAAAATTGCCTCTAAGTCCGGCTCAGAGGTCACACGAGGTGCTGTAGAACGAAGACAGTGGCTATGAGAACGATCAGTGTTGACCGTCACCTTGCCATTATCTAGGGATGTTGGAAATGAAAGGTTGTGGATTTCTTCTAATTTGCAAAGCTGGATCCTGGAGTATACAGCAGCTGAGTGACAGAATTGGGCTTAAATACATATGCAGATAAGTGATCTTTCCTCCTATGGCTCGGAACACTGCTTCCTTCTGGGCCCTGTCTTTTTAGAGTCTTTCTCTGTTCTAATTCCCTAGTTGAGACACTTAACCAAACCCTGAATGAGTCCCTTTCAAGTCAAAGTCCGCAGCACCGTGTATTTGGAAAGGGACAGAGAACACCTACGGATTTGTAAATTAAGAATAGAGGAGGAAACTATTCTTATTCTGTAAATGGATGACAGATTATCTCTTTCTCAAATGATTGTTGAATTAAACGAGATTTTACCTGGGAAGCACTGAACACAGTGCCTGCTACGTAGCCCTCAAATATTTTTTTTTTAATGATTTTTTATTATATTATGTTAGTCACCATACAGTACATCCCCGGTTGTAGCCCTCAAATATTAACAGCTGTTTGTTTATTTTTTTAAAAGATTTATTTATTAGGAGAGAGAGAATCTCAAGCAGACTCCCCACTAAGCATGGAGCCTGACACGCGGCTCGATCCCACAACCCTGAGATCATGACCTGAGCTTAAACCAAGGGGGGTTTACCAAATAAACAAAAATCATGTAAGTTTTAATTCAAGGAAAATGATCAAAAAATTTTAAAATGAAATCATGCTTACAACATTCAACCTGTTATGTTCCCCCTTTAAACAAGAATTTGCTCTATAAACACTGCCAGGCAATGCCCTGTCTGGGCTTTAAGGGACAACTCAACAAGTTAAGAACTGTATGGACCAGGCTGCTGAATGGTTGGAGTACCACGGTCTGAAAGGCAGACCAGAACAGAAGCAAGAGTTCAGGAGGGTTTTTGCAAGGGAAGCTCCTTTCCAGCTCTGCCTGTGATGTTGTTACGAGCAAATCCAAATGGGTTCCGTGACAAAAGGAAATATCACGTGGAAAAAACAGGAGGCCTGATGCAGTCTTCTCCCGGGATCGGGGTTGTGTATTGTTTAGGGGCGGTCCCACGGAATCTTTGGGAATTGTGAAATGAACGTAAGTTACCCAACAGGGTTGGAGAGGCTGAAAGACGCTCTGTTCCATGGGGGAAGTTTGTTAAGTGTTCTGGTCGACTATGGGCATATCTTGTTCCCGCAGCAAACACCAGGAGAGTAGAAATGGGAGAAGATGGCTGGATACTTGATGCAGACTGAGAGCTGCCCTTTCAAAATATGCTGTGACTTGAGTGGCTGCCTTTTTTGGAAAAAGGCTAAGTGTGCACACACTCACCCAGTGGGAGAGGAAGTCAGCACCTAGTTTCCTTCCTGGGATCGTCGTTACTCCCCGCGAGACTAGCTAGCCCTTTGGTTGCTTTGTATTGGATTTAGATTTAACCAGGGGCGCCTGGGTGGCACAGCGGTTAAGCGTCTGCCTTCGGCTCAGGGCGTGATCCCGGAGTTCTGGGATCGAGCCCCACATCAGGCTCCTCCGCTGTGAGCCTGCTTCTTCCTCTCCCACTCCCCCTGCTTGTGTTCCCTCTCTCGCTGGCTGTCTCTATCTCTGTCAAATAAATAAATAAAATCTTAAAAAAAAAAAAAGATTTAACCAAAATGCAGAAGTTTCTGGTTTATGGCTGGCCATCAGCCACTAGCTGCCAGGGCTGTGAAGGAAAAAGGCAAAGTGAAAATATTAAATCGCAAAATGGGCAGTGATATCCCTGGGTTTGCAGGTGTGGTTAGTGGGAGAGCTTTCCTGCTCTTGAGTAGATCGGGATGGACAAACGGTGGCCCACAGACCAAATCTGGCCGACCATCTGCTTTTGTACTGCTTGTCAGCTGTAAGAAATCTTTTTACATTTTTATTTGTTTTTTTATTTGTTCATTTTTAAAGATTTATTTATTTTAGAGAGAGAGAGCTCGAGCTGGAAGGGTGGAGAGAGGGGGAGGGAGAGAATCTCAAGCAGACTCCCCATTGAGCAGGGAGACCAACATGGGGCTCGATCCCACAACCCATGAGATCGTAACCTGAGCCGAAACCAAGAGTCAGATGCTTAGCTGACTGAGCCACCCAGGCGCCCCTGATTTTTACATTTTTAAATGGTTGAAAGAAAATAAAAAAGATATCTTGTGACATATGAAAATTACATAAAACTTAAATTTCAGTGTCCATACATAAAGTTTTATTGGAACACCGCCATGCACGTTCATTTACGCATCGTGCACTATGGTAGTGCTGTAACAGCAATCGAAGAGTTTCGACGGAAGCCGCGTGGCCCAACAAGGCCGAACATATTTACTATCTGTGACCCTTTACTGAAAGTTTGCTGACCCCTGGTTTAGATAATGACACACCAGTTAGAGGGTTGGCTTCATGCAGGTGGCTTGTGGGCAAGGACAGCCGCAGATAACGAGGTTCCGAAAATGGGCAACGCATTCGAGAATGGGGTCCATTTGAAAGAGAGGCCTGGGGGTGTGGATGAAAGTCATGAACAACACCCTTTGGCAAAGCTGGGTGTTTTAAGATCCTTTGGAGGCGGTGAGTGGCCAATGTGATGTGTCTAAACGAGCCTTCCTGGCACCGTTTCTCCCCTGGAGCGTCATGTAGCAACACGCCCAGTGCTCCTCAAGACAAGGTTGACCCAGAGATCCGCAAACCGAAGGCTGAATAAATAGTGTGGCTCTTCCAGAAGGAGGGAAAGGGAGAGGTTGACATTCGGGTTTGAAGGATGCTCCTTTGGCAGGAAGTAAATCTGATCTCTTCCAGCGAAGGAACACCTTTGTGCTGTCACACCGTATTCCTCGGCAGGGCTGGGAACACCAAGTCCGGGGGCAGGATGACCCCTCATCTCGTTAGCCGGGTTTTATTTTCCACCACCCTGGTGTTCTTGTGTGCAGTAGGATTTTTATGGATGAGATCGGAGGCACACGTCCTTGTCCAAACTCTTCTCTGAACACAAAGGCCCATCGCCGGACGGATCATGTTGGGGCTGCCTTAGTTTACCTGCCCACACCCCCGAGTATGACTTCTATTTGCTTCCCAAGAGCTGGAGCTCAGAACATTTCTAAAGGTCAGGCTTGACCTGGCAGGGCCACTCGCCCCATACATCAGCATGCAACTCCCCCACGTAAGCAGATCCGGAAAAAATCTACATATGCGATCCATGCATACAGGTAGTGGAGACTTGTAATAAAAATGCGTGGATCTGGTTTCAGCTTTTCCCTTGTCTTCTGAATGAGGGGTAAAGCAAATCAAACATGAAACCATTATTTTTCTGACCCGAAAGCAGGTGAGTTTAGTCAAGTGCAGGAGACAGAGATGGGGGGGGGGAGCATGGGTGTGCGTAGCAGCTTGGGGCAAGCCGAGCCTCCAGCAGATCCCCAGGGTGAAAGCCTAGACCCTTTGCAAACACTGGGACAAGTGTGAGGGAGAAGGCAAGAGTGTAAGTGGTGTTCCCTGAAAGGTACACATTGTTGGCCTGGCCTGATTTACATGGCACCTGTGGACCCAAGGAGAACCCGAGAAGGGGCCCCTGGGCAGTGGCCGGGCGGGTACGTGTGGTGGCGTGCGTGTACACAGGGACCCTTGTAGACTCGGCTTTCACAGCTTTTCAGGGCAGTAAGAACATTCAGATCCTCCTGGTGATTTAGGATCTCCAACGCGACTCGAGCACATCTTCGGAGAGCTCCGATCAGCCCCTCACCTACAGGAGAGCGAGCCAGCTATTAAGACAGAAGGGGCCGGTCTGGATGGTTCCAGAATTTCTTCATCATTGGATGAGCTGAGGGTCTGGCGTTGGCATGGAAGGGGGCCTGGAGACTTGGGGAAGTGACTTGACGCTGCTCGCGCCTAGCAAGTACCTTGCTTTGATGTAAATCCTGTGGTCTGGTTGTTTTTGCTGAGTTTGAAGGGTTGGAGGTTGGCAGGGAGTGTCCCAAACTACCAGCGCCCCCCCCCCCCAAGAGTTCTATTAGCCCGAGCAGTTTCCTTCTCAACCCCTTCTCTCCGGCAGTCCACCGGCCCCCCGCCGTTCTAACCTCTCCTGGCCACCCCGCCTCCCCCACCCTCGCAGGTAGGAAGGAACATGGAGTATCTTTCCCCCTCCCTTAAGAAGTCTGCCTTCCTTGTTGCCTGGAGCCGTGGCTGCTGGATACAGCTCCAGTGATCAACACAGAGCACCATCTGTCCTGCAGGCTCAACGGCTCTCCGAGTTTGTGCAGAGGGAGGCTCTGGCGGAGTGTTTCACTTAGTTCCCATGAGGCAGGTGTTCTGACATTTGGCAGAGCCAAGGGTCACGGTGCATTCTGGAAGTGTGTAGTCAAACCCTGCTTCTGGGGGAGGAAAGACAATTTGGGTAGAGTTGGCATTGGGTGAGGAGAAAGGGGGCGAGGACCTTCAGAAATGGCTCTGTAAGCCACTTGTGAAGTCGCTTTGTCTGGGACAATTTCTAGGCTCAGTCTTCCAATCTCGACCGAACCAGCCAGCCCCAAGTTATGTGCTATGGGCCCAGCCCTGCACTAGGGATGGAGGGTGTATTAGTTATTAGTCATTGTTGAAATAGGCCTATGGGGTGTTTTATTTTCCTGTGGCTGCTGTAAGAAATGGCCGCAAGCTTGATGGCTTCACGCAACAGAAGTCTGTTCTGTCGCTGTTCTGAAGACCGGAGTCCCACAGCAAGGTCTCAGCAAGGCAAGAATCTATCTTTGCTTCTTCTAGCTTCTGGTAGCCCCAGGAATTCCTTAGCTGGTGGCTTGTCACTCTGTCTCCGTCTTCACGTGGCCTCTTCTCCTCCGCGTGTCTCTGATAAGGACACTTGTCATCAGACTCAGCAACCACCACTTGATTCAGGAGGATCTTGACTTGAGACCCTTAATTGAATGATATCTGCAAAAGCCCTGTGTCCCCCCAAATTCACATTCACAGGTTTCAGGGGTTAGGACATGGACCTACTTTTGTGGGGGGCTCTACTCAACCTGTGACGTAAGGGGAGGGCGGGATATGGGAGCCTTGCTGGCCCTCTCACATAATGTTACGATCAAGTCGGCAGAGAACAAGGCTGGAACTCATGAAATAATTTGCTGGGCGCTTCCATTTTATTCAAGAGCTTTCTGGTGTGCCAGGTACTGGCTTGATGAGAGCAGTAAGACCCATTCCCTCCCTGGCCCTGATGAGAAGGGAACTCAGCTGCCAGGGGCGGGGGAAGGGTGACTTCGGAGCACCTTCTCACACTTGGCCTTCACCACACTCCCTGAGGCATGGAGTCACTCGGCGTGCTCACAATCACACAGTTGCCACAGGGCGAGCCGGGATCCATACCCCGCAGGCCGGATTCTAGATCTGGAAGCCTTCTCCACACCCGCATCTCTGGGAACTGCCCCACAGTCAGGCCCTCCCTAATGGGGTGACCCACACCCGACTTTCTCAAAGGATAGAACCTGCTGAGGAAAGGGACCTAGGTCAGAGGAACACCCGAGGGTCATTCTCCAGAGGGCAACAGCAATAGGCACGCCCCCCCCCCCCCCAGGAGGGAAACAGTGAGCGAATCTGCCCACGTGAAGGTCAGTTTTTAAGGACGAATGGGCCCCTGAGCT
Organism: Ursus americanus; assembly: GCF_024610735.1. NCBI lineage: Eukaryota > Metazoa > Chordata > Mammalia > Carnivora > Ursidae > Ursus > Ursus americanus. The sequence goes on from NC_142132.1 coordinate 10,157,690, forward strand.
GACTGGGGCAGACCTCAGCCCAGGTCTCCGTGGAATGGGAATGGGATCCCTTGTGCTCCTCTGAAGGTGGAAGAGATTTTGCGGGGAGGGTGTTAGGCATGAAAACTGAGGGTTGAGGGCAACGTCATGTATGCTGGGTGGTGACCACAGCGAGGCTGTTCTTTCTCCCTCTTCTCCTGAGTCTGTGCTTGTCTTAGCTCAGGCAGCCGAGACAAAGCACCACGGACTGGGCGGCTTAAACAACAGAAATTTCCCACTGTTCTGGAGGCTGGGACTGCAACATCCGGGCTTCCGCTGATTCGGTTTCTGGTAAGAGCTCCCTTGCTTGCTTGTCCATGGGCGCCTTCTCACTATGTTCTTCTATGACCTTTTCTTAGTGCCTGTGCAGAGAGTGGGGAGAGGGAGAGTGGGAGGGAGCTGGGGGGAGAGGGAGGAGGGAGACGGGACGAGGGAGAGACAGAGGGAGAGAGGGGGAGTGCACTCTCTTCCTCTTCATCTGAGCCCGCCAATCCTATAGGATGAGGTCCTTACCCTCGTTTACCGTTAATTAGCTCCCTAGAGGTCCCATTTCCAAATACAGTCACATGAGGGAACAGGGCATCAACGCGCGAGTCTGGGAGGGACACAGTCCAGTCCATAGCAGCTCTTGTCTCCCCCTTCCTCTCCTTGTCTTCCTGGCCTCACGTCCAGCCCTCAGACGTTGTCCAGCGGAGATACGAGGGGTGGATTTCTCCTCAGGCCACCGCCAACGTTGTCTCTCCAAGCTGGCGGGGTGGCCTCGGAGTGGCCAGGGCTGGCATCTCCTGTCCACCCTCCCTGTCCAGAACACAGGGAGGCCCCCTGGCCTTCAAAGGGGTGAGGAGAGGTCACAGTGTGGCCAGGCAGCCTGTCCAGTGGAGATCGGAAGCCAGACTTCAAAGCCAGCTCAGCCCTTCCCAGCCAGATGGTCCCGGGCAAGTCGCTCGGTCCCTTTGAGCCTCAGGTTGTCTTCTCCAGCACCAGGGCAGTAGTCTAAGCCCTGGCCCCGCCTCCCCGGCACAAGAGTTGTCAGGTAACTTTGGGAAAGCCCTGGAAAGGGGCAAAACACAGTACACGTCTAAAGGGTAACTGTGAGCCTGTGTGTAAATAAATAAGAAACCCCTGGATCTGGGCCACAGAGAAGGTGGCTCTGCCCAGACCCAGGTTCATGGCTGGGCTTCGGGCCCAAGGGAGCCGAGTCTTGGGGTGCGGTCAGGACACAGGCCGTGGGCCGTGGCTTTCTGCGGCAGAGGCGGCATTGGCAGCCCCTCCAGCTCCTTCTGGTTGTTCGAGGCACGTGGTTCTGGAGAAGAAGCCCAGTTATCGCAGAGCACAGGGGACCTGGGTTTCCCCTGGAGACACAGGCTGCTTGCTCTGTCTTCTCTGATCCCAGGGCGCTGCAGGGATGAGGGGGGCCCTGTAGGCATCACACAGACGCAGAAGGTATTCTGTTTTCTCCCACATCTGGGCTTATGAAAGAAAATGCCATCAAAGAGAAAGGAGAAAAACTCACTTTCTTTTCCAGGTAACGAATCTGATTTGTATTTAAGGGGAGTTACGTCGGAGGGTGGGCTACTTGGCTGAAGAAAGTCCTTCAAAGCTACAGGATGTGGTCCCGGATTGGGTTGACCTCCCACTGTGGTCTTTCTGTGCCAGGGCAGGTGTAGAAGGCACGGACGATGATGATGGCCCGGGGGTTTTTTTGGTTTATTTAATTTTTATTTAATTTTTTATTATGTTATGTTAGTCGCTGTTTTTTGTTTTGTTTTGTTTTTAACACAGACGCTCATGCCTCCTGTCGATTTGGGTCCCTAGTGCCTAGAAAAGAGTAGCGTTTCCTTACAGACACCAGCCTTAGTTGACCCTGACCTCCTACTTGCTGTGTGACCTTGGGTAAGATGCTTAACACTGCTGAGCCTCTCTCTCCTCATCTTCAAACATAGACAAAGACCTGGACTTTGTCCCAGGGCTTACTGTGAGGACGAGGCGCGGTGGTGGAGCAGAGATGCCTCCAGAAACCTTTGTGGGGTCCATGAGGTGGGAAAGCAGGTCACCGTATCCTTGACACCTCAGTGTGACTTCAGCACGTCAGCGTCTTCCTTCCTCACAAGAAACCAGAGGAAACCTGAGGGTAGTATAGAGGGCCTCATCTATCCGAATTTGCTGTTAGCTCAAGGTTGCCTCTATGTTCCAGAAAATACCTCTTACTCATTGAATGGTTTCTCTCAGCCGAGGGCTCAGAATCCTAGGCTGTAGCAGGACGAGCTCTGGGAGCGCACGTTGTCCGACCTCCTCATTTCAGAGAAGGGGGAGTGAAGGCCCAGAGAAGGCAGGCGGCTGGCCCCATGACACACAGCGGAGTTGGTCAAAGACCTAAGACAGGAACCCACGTTTCCTGACTTCGGGTATCAAGACAGTGAATAACAAATGTGTCCTCTCTTCTCTTTCCTTCTCATGATGTTGAAATTCTGCCATGAGAGTGGCCAGGCACAGCCGAGCACAGGTCTCAAACAGAGCTGGGCAGTGTTTGGCCTAGGCTGGGTTTTAAAGTTTTTGGAATTGATTTTCAAGGTGGCAATTCAGAAGATTTCACATAAACATGCATATTTCAAGCTTCTCTTAGAAGGTCAGAGACTGGTGACATTAGCACCGCGTGGTCACATCCCTGTGGGTGGATTTGCATTCGCTGCCTTCAGACCAGGCCCATGAGCTCCACCTGGTCGGCCTCTTCCTGGCTGGCCTCGCTGCTGGGCGCAGCCGCTGACGCTCAGAGGGGCTCAGAGGGGACCTGAGGCTGTGACATCTGGATAGAAGTTGCTGATCCGGCATCGTCAATTCTCCCAGCTCATCAGACATCGAGTCCGGACAACAGGTGGCTCCTATATTCTGTCTCTGTAATCTCGACCCGTTAACCTGACTGCGGGTAAAAGCAAAGGCACTAAGACGTCCCATTCCGTAATGGAGTTATTTCTCTAACGTCCGTTTGCAAACTGCAAACTTTCCAGAAGAAATTCTTGCTTTCTCTCCCAGCTGACCTAGTTGTAAAGGAAAGTCTTATTTTCTTAAGGAGCCGAAATCTTGCTGGGGCGGCGGTGTGCGGACAGGCCGGTCAGCGTTTCCATTAGGAACACTTTCCTGGGCTTTAAAACCCAGCCATAAAGATGTGTTTTGGACAAAATGGGCCCTCCCCCAGTGGAACCTGGGAATCTTTATTTCAAGGACACTTTCAAAAGATCTTTCACTCTTGAAGTGCAAATATGTGTGGCTTGCGGCTCGCTCGACCGTGTTTGGGGTTTGGATTTTGCTGGATGACATTTTTCCAACCTTTAAGTTTCAAGCCATCCTGTCCTATATTTATTTCCATGGTTAAAGTTGGTATTTTCTCTCTCTCTTTTTTTCTTCTAGTGGAGGAGGGTTACATAAAAGGGGACTTTGTCTCTCATTCCCAGTCGGGGTGCACCCTGCCACGAGGCCTTGGCAGAGTCCGAGGGCGGATGTCTCCTAAGTGTGCTAATTTACGTTAACCGACAAAAGTAAGTGGACATGATGCAATTAGGAATGGAGAGGAGGGTGGCATTCCCAGCAGGGCCTTGCTTGTTGCTCTCGTTTTGATGCCTGCCCAACCTCTTGCAGACACTGACGATTCTCTTGATTGTTTTAATAATCAAGAAATAGGGCTTCAGGGGCGCCTGGGTGGCACAGCGGTTAAGCGTCGGCCTTCGGCTCAGGGCGTGATCCCGGCGTTCTGGATCGAGCCCCACATCAGGCTCCTCCGCTATAAGCCTGCTTCTTCCTCTCCCACTTCCCCTGCTTGTGTTCCCTCTCTCGCTGGCTGTCTCTATCTCTGTCGAATGAATACATAAAATAAAAAAAAATTAAAAAAAAAAAAGAAATAGGGCTTCAGTCTCCATAGCGTTGTTCTCGGGCAAATTTTGCAACTCTGCTCTGTATCGCCGGGTCGTTTTCTTTTTTCAAGGATTACTTGACATTTTAAGTATGGAGAGGAGGCCTACGTCTGTAACTCACCCCAGGTGTATCCATTTGCTCCACTCATGCCGACCTACTCAAGCCTGCTCCTCTTCTTGGTTCCCTACCTTGGTCCAGACCATCCACCCAGTTTCCCAAGCTGGACTCTAGATGCTGCCTTGATTTCTCCCACCTTTCCCTCCCAACATCCAAGTAGCCACTGCTTCCTGTCCCGTGTCCCCATGAAAATACCCTGACTTTGTCTCCCTCCTTCCTACCTCCGTGCCGCCCCCTTATTCCCATCCTCACCATCTCTTGCCTGGGCTCAGCCTCCTGAGAGCCTGGCTGTGCCAGGCTCTCGCCAGGCAGGCCAACCTCCACTCCGCTACCAGCTTTAGTCCTAAAAAAAGTCACATCTCATCCATTCCATTCTCTTGCTTAAAAAGTTTTGTTGGCTCCTGCTGTCTCAGGATAAAGTCCAAATTGCAGCATGACGTACTAACCAACTTTCCAGGCCTGTCATGCCCGACTCCCTCCTCAGGAACCTTATGTTCCTACACTCTGAACCCATCATTCCATGGACAGCCAGGCCCTTTGCTAAAATCAGCATTCTGTGCTCTGTATCTAGAACGCCCCCCCCCCCCACCTTTCCTTGGCAGATTCTTTCAAGGCCCAGGTCAAACGTCACATCCCTTGGAAATCTCTCTGGTCTCTTCCAGGTGGAGTTAGTACTTTATTCAACGCTCAACAACAGCATTTGTCGTAACGCATTGTGGTTTATCTTTCTTTGGGTCTTACCTTCCCCTAGACTGTGAGCACTTGGAAGCCAATGTTCCGGGTCTTTATGGATCTCTGAATTTTGGTTACTTAATACAGTGTCTGGCCTGTAGGACGTAAATCCATCAGTGTCTCATGAACGGAATAATCAGAGCTAATATTTATAAAGGGCTCAGCACGCACCAGGTACCATTTCAGGTACTTTACACATTTGAATTTTCACCACCACCTTTGAAGTATAAGCGCTTTTGGAATTCTGTCTGCTGATGAGAAGCCTGGGGCACAGAGAGGTTATGGGAGTTACCCAAGTCACACAGCCTGGACTGAATTCAGGCTCATCTGCGCGCAGAGCCTGCCTGCTGGCTGAGTCCCGCCGTTATTCTGTTTTCCAGTAAATGAATCCCAAGTCACGTGCCGCGACCAACCCCCGGGTAGATTTGAGGCGAAGGTCATAGCAGGCACTCCAACCCAGGAGCCACTCCTGGCCCTGAGATTTAATCTCTATGCTCTTTATCTCCTCAGCCACTAGACAGGGTGGGCCGCAGGGCCTCAGGAGGCTTGGGTAGGAAGGTTGCTGAGTTGCTGGCCGCCTGAAATCCTCATCTGAACCATTGTCCCCTCGGGAGTGTCAGAGCCTCAGGAACAAAGGCAGAGACACGCTGAGCCCTTCATCATCATCTTCATCATCGCCCTCATTATCTGGGAGTCTTTGTGAGGTCAGGAAATAGGCTCGGGGCAAGTCTGCCAGCCCAAGTGTGAATGACAGTTTTCTGTACGTGTGTCCGGGACACAGGCTCCTACATGAACGACTCGGCGTGACTGTGTGCTGTGGTTGGAGTTTCCCTAGGAACACCGGTCAGGAGAACCAAGGTAATTGCCTCCTTCCCAGAAAGATCTGGTTGGGATTCATCTGTCTGGAATGTTTAGGTGTAGTTTTCCCTGGAGGTGGGGACTTGAACTTGGACTCTTCCCAGATCGATTTCACCTGGCCACAGAAAGCCGGATCTGGCAAACAGTGCCAAGCGCTGGCCTCTTAAATAGAGGGCCTAGCGGTAAATAGCCAGGTGTGCTGGAAAGAACAGAGACACGGGAGCAGGCCTCCCCTGGGCTGCAGTAGTGGCTCTGGTACCAAGGAAGGCCTCTCTCCAGCATAATTTCCACTTTTGATCCCTCTCAACGATCCCTACCTTCTGTTCTGATGATCTGCGTGATTCCGGGAAAATGCATTCACCTCTTGGAGCCAACGATGGAGCCCATGGTCTAGGCAGGCCAGTCGGCACCTTCTGGCTCCCCCAGCTGCAATCACTGGTCGACTTGTTGGACGTGAGTCTTCACTAAGTCCGATCGGAGCGCTTTTGCTGGGGATGCAGGGCAGTGGGACTCCCTTCTCCCTCTGAATATACTTGAGGAATCCTGTAGCCCTGGGGGCTTGCTAGAAATGCAAATTCTTAGACCCTACCCCTGACGAGAGCCAGAGCCCGGGAAACAAGCCTTCCAGATAATTCTGATGAACATTCCCGTTGCAGGACCACTTCTCTACTTCATTCAATGTACAGATGATTAAAAAAGAAAAAACAAACAACAAAACCAGGTTCAAAGAGGCAAGGTGACTTGCCCCAAGTCCTCGCTAGTGAGGATACGAGGCTGGGATGGAAATTTGGGCTTCGCTTCCACCCCCCGCCATGTAAGAGACATTTGTGTTTTTATTTAGTTGTGAAGCTATTGGAGCACCAGAAAGCACTCCTCACCTTTGGAAGGTCCTCCCTTACCCGGTCCCTTTCTCCAGAGGTGAAAATAAATATCATGCAGTCTGAGGTTACGTGGGGTGAAGCCTCCCAATTACTCCCACGTTTATGTGCCATATCGCAGACTTGATGTTGGCTGCACTCAGGAGACATTAGAGCCGGCAAGGACCACGTCCTGCCCAAAGAGACAGGCCCACCTTTGGCCCGAGACCGAGGGCGTGCTGGGAGAGAGGCAGTTGCTGTCATTTCTGGGGTCAAGCTGCTGGTTTCTTGGCTGGCTCCTTCCGGCTTGATCTGGCCTCCCCCTGCCGCTTTGCCACCCAAGGCTCCGCTCCATGTGTGCGAGGGTAGGTGGGGGCAGGGGCACGGCTGGTCCCAGGCCAGCATCGTGGCTCCGGTCTGAAAGTCCAGGCATACCTAAGGCGTCTCTCATGGCTCCCCAATGCCATATTAGGCTGCCCCCTCTGAAGGGTGGAATCTCTGACTCATCCTCCCCTTCCCCCACACCCCCTCACTCTTGCCAGTTTTGGCCAAGATTAGAATTCACTCAAATCTGTGGGTTCTAAGGTTTATGTGCTATTTCAGTTTGGCAAATGACTCTTTTTTTGTTTCGAGTCAGAAAAAGAAGCGCTTGCCCGAAAGGGCCTTGGGGAGGCTTTTCTTTGGGCCCCGCTGTTTGGTGCGACCAAAAATGGGATGATTTCAGTGCATGTGTGTTAGAGAGAAACTGACCCTATTTACATCCTGGGGTTAACGGATGAGTAGCAAGGAGACTTGGTCATCAGAGTGACAGCGATGACAACAGTCCCCTCTCCCTGAGTGTCCTGCTGGTCTCCAGTCCCCAGCTAGACACGCGGTGCGTTTTACGAACCCATGCCCGGTCCCACCAGGGAGGCAAACTTCCCCAGTTTAGGGATGAGGAAACCGAGCTTTGGAGAAGTCCAGCCTGGAGCTCGAGGCCACCCAGCGGAGAGGCGGAAGCAGGACTGCAGCTCTGATCTGACCGGTGCTTTTGCCGCACTGCTGGTCCTGGTTCCCACAAGAGGCAGGGGTCTTGCTCCGTGGCCCCGAGATAAGTGGGGTGTGTGGCCTCTGTCCCTTTAGGATCTGCAGGGTGAACTAGGTGGGGCTATTTGAATGGAGGCATCGGAAGAGGACATTGAGAATGAGGGGCTAGAGCCAGACAGAAGATTCGGGAGTTAGGGCAAAGGACTGGATCCCGGGCTGCCCCAAGAGTCTTGGTGGAAGCCGGTAGAAGATCGGTCTTGGTCCTGCACCGTACCAAGGCCACCACTATGTTCTGCTTTGTGTCTCTCTGCCCATGATTCGGATCCCAAGGAACACTTGTTGGTGGGCTCTGCTGGGCGCTTGGCTTGGGCAGGGCAGGCCATCTTGAGTGAGATCTCATCAGATTGCATCCAAGTTTCCAAAAGAAAGTCAGGACCCTGCCACTGGAGGAAAGGGGAGGGAGTTGATGTTGGGCTGGATGTCAGAAAGGCAGAAACGCACACAGCTTTGGGCGTTGGGAGCCCCGCAGGCCTCCGAGCCCCTGGCTGTGGGGTGAGTCTTTCTCTTCCTCCTCTGGGGGGGCCCACATGCATTTTTAAGTAGGCAGACCTGAAGACCTGGGTCTGCGGCAGGCTGCCCGGTCACCCTGGAAGGTGGCATGGAGAAACGGGCCAGTGGTGGTGACAGGGCTGAGAGGTGACAGGGCTGAGAGGTGACAGCCTCGCAGAGCTCAGGATCCTCCCCCTTCAGTGCAGAGCCCCTGTCCTGCTGAGCCACAGCCTGTGGGGGGCTGTGGGGTTGTCACTTATGCCAGTTCTGACGGCCCCCTGCTCACTGTCCAAACTTTGGAGCTCCGGGGCAGAAAAGGCCAGGAGATGATGAGGAGTTGAACAAAACTACTCTCCCCCAGCCCGCCAAGAAACATTCCTGGGGTGAAGAGGGTCTTAAGACGGCACCTGAGGGGTCTCAGGAGCCTGAGCTGAGCTGGGTCTTAGAGGTGACCCAAGCCACATTTTTATTTTAAGAGGGAAATTGAGGTCAGAATGGGGAAGGCAGCACCCAAGGTGGTCCCGTCAACTGACTCGCGGTGTGCTCCCAGCTGCTGCGGTGGCCACCCTGCGGCTCAGCCCCCCGCCCTCGCCCCCCAGCCTCTGTTTGTGAAGTGCTTCCTCTATGGCAGCTCTGCGGACGGGAACTCATGATGCTGCTCCCCATACCAGGGAGTTGACAGCAAGCAGGGAGGAGACAAGGAGCCAAAACAGCACAGTAGAGGGCTGTGGGTGATGCAGGTGGGCCCCTCTCTGACCTCCAACGCACCCAAGGCCTTGCATCTTTGTCTGAAGATAAACAGTTAAGCTAGAATATTCGAAGGAGGCAGGCCTGCAGAAGAGGGCTGAGGGAAGTCGGTGTGTGCACACGCACGTGTGCACAGGTGTGCAAGCGTGGCCGAGGTCTCGAGTTCTTTCTTCTCTTCCTCCCTGTCAGGCAGGTGTTGCTGGCAGCTGGGTTATCAGTGGAGTGCCTGTTTCCAGGGCGGGCGGTGGATATTCACCGTGCTTTCTGGGGTCACATGTTCTCGTGTTCTTGGCCAAAGTTTTAAAGAATGAAGAATTTTGACATTCCCTGGCAGGGCTTTCCCCCCTGGGCTTGGCTGCTGTCTCCCCAGCAGCTCACGTGCCTTCCTCTATGCTGGTGGAAGCTTCATCCAGCCCCTCCAAAGTCCCAGCTCCAAGCCCTGACCACCCTGCTCCTTTCCTGCATCCCTGCCCCAGGAGCCCTCTCTCTGCAGGTGCGGAGTGAAATGGCCGGGGCCCACTCGGGTGGTTAGCTCTTCAGTAAGGCCACTGTGCACACGGTAAGGGTAACGAGTGATGCACCCTCTCTCCATTGGGCCCCCATGTTGGCCCACGCTTTTAACCCTTCTAGCCTCACCCTCAAATAGCACCGGCCCAGAAACGCTTTGTATACCTGTGGAGCAAACACCGTGCTTCCATCGAGGGCCACAAAATCATTAGAAGTGGAAACGACGCTTCCTTGAAGTAGAGTTCAGCAAGCACATAGTGACAGCGGCAACACGGTCCGTTTGAACTTGAGGTTCAAGCCCCAGCTCTCCCGTGTCCAGGCTGTGTGACGTTGGGCCAGCTACTGAACATCCCTGAGCCTTAGTTTACTGATCTGAACAACGGTTAGAATTCTGATGCCTATTCTCACCAGGAGGATGTGAGGATAAAATAAAAGAGTATAAATATAAAAGGGTGAGGCAAACCTCAGAGCACTGAGCAAATACAGCTATTATGATTACATGGCCCCTTGACACCGTCCATTTGAGAAAAGATACAATAATTCAAGCCTTAGTGCCTGGACCTAATCTTTATGATAAAAAGGAAGAAAAAAAAAGGGAAAGAAAAGAAAGAAATCTAGTAACCTGTGGTCGGTGGCTGTTTTCTCTTAAAGACAACGTTACAATACCAGAAGAAAGATCTGGCTAACTTGAGCTGATTAGATAATTCTCCCAGGGGGGTCTGCAATCCTTTTCCAGGAGGGCGGGCATGCATTATCACAGGACTCAAACAAAGGTGTTGACCTTTCCCAACCTACAGAAAAACCTGGCCTGGAGGGGTAGCTCGACTGATGTCATCTATGGGGTGTGCCTACTGCAAAGGACAGACGTGGGGACCAGGCCGAGGGGCATCTGGGGCAGTGGAGGCAGACGCGGTGTGGAGGCAGCCTCAGGGAGCCCAGGCTAGGGAAATGCCAGAACTTTGTCTTCTTTACGGAAACTCATTCTTTCCAGGAGCAGCATGGGGCCTTCTAAAACATTGTCCCCTGATCTGATTCTATCCAAAGAACATGGTAACGCTCTCCAGGATGGGGAGACCGAAGGCTCAATGCTATGGACTGCTGAGGTGATCCCAGAGAGAAGAGAAGTATCAACACAGAGACTGCCAGGCCCCCGGGGAGGGGGAGGGGCTGCTGCCGAGAAGCTCCCCCCCCCATTAAATTGAATGAAGAATGAAGACGAGATGGGTTCTTCGTTTTTTTCCCAGCTTTGAGATTTGGGGTTCAAATCCTAACAGTGCCTTACAGAGATGAAGTCCATCAGAACCCATGGTCCTCCACACTGTCTTTCCTCTTACATGGGGCCGTTGGCTTTCTGGACCTCCACTGGGTCCTCGGTTCCTCCCCTACAAGCCCCCCACCAATCCTCAGCAGTTGGGTGATCAATAAGCCTTCAGGGTCTAGTGGTGAAGTATGTCAGACTGCTTGGAGTCAAATTCAAATTCACGTTTCCTGCTCCCTGTGTGACCTTGGCAAATTACTCAACCTCTCTGTGCCTTGTGAAGTGGGGCTGTAAGTACACCACCTCCTAGGTCGTGGTATGTGTAACCTGCTCGGCACAATGCCAGCACGTGGTAGGACTCCGCCACGACCCCAGAGGCTGTGCAGACACAGTAGCTGGGAGGAGGGGCACCTGTGGTGTCCAGTGGGGCCACGTGACTGGCCAATAAAATATGTGCAGAAGTGATGTGCGGAACTCTGCAGGTAAGAAGTCTTCACGTAGCTAGGTCCCCTGCCCCTTTCTGTAGCGGTGTGCAAGCACCCTGTTGCGTTGGATCCCTGGGCTCCCCAGTGGTTACAAGGAGCAGAGCCTCCCCCTCCCCGCCTCCCTGCACTAGACATCTGACGGGAGCAAGAATTAAAGTTTTGGGAGTGAAGCCTCTAGAATACTTGGTCTGTTTTTTACTGCATCATAGCCTAACTGCTCCCGACTACCGCAGTCACCAACAATTAGTTGATCCTTGCACAACACGGGTTTGAACCGTGCAGGTCCATCCACTTATGTGTGGATTTTTTACAGCGTGGTCCTGTAAATGTATTTTCTCTTCCTTATGGTTTTCTTTCTTTCTTCATTTTTTAAAAAGATTTATTTGTTTATTTATTTATTTGAGAAAGAGCAAGAGCTGGGAGGGGCAGAGGGAGAGAGAATCTCAAGCAGACTCTGTGCGGAGCGTGCAGCCTGACGTGGGGCTCGATCCCACAACCCTGAGATGACGACCTGAGCTGAAACCAAGAGTCAGGCGCTCAACTGACTGCGCCCCCCAGGTGCCTTTTTCCTTATGATTTTCTAATAGCATTTTCCTCTGTCGAGCTGACCTTATTGTAAGATACAGCATATAATGCATATAACATATAAAATATTTGTCAACCGTAGGCTACTAGTATTTAAATTTTGGAAGAGTCAAAAGTTACATGCATATTTTTGACTGCTGGGGGGGGAGGGTCAGTGCCCCTAATCCCCGCATTGTTTGTGGATGGAATGTATTTCCACTTTAGGATGCGGTGCCCGAGGAAAATTCTCCTTATTCCACACTCACACATCTTCCCTTCTGGGAGGAGGCAGGTGACAGAATGGACAGAGCCAAGTTCTCCGTGTACAAACCTGGGTTTGAATCCCGCCTGGGGCCTGTCTGGCTCTGCATTTTCAGGCAGACTGTTTAATTTCTCAGAGCCTCAGTGTCCACACATGACAATTTCTACTTGGTTGGGGCTGTGGGGGCCCCAGGTGCCAGTGCAGGCTGGCGAGTCTTGCACGTTCCGCACTCATGGGCTGTGACCAGGGTTTGCTGAAAGCCCTTTCAGTGTGGACAAGAGCACATCACCTCCTCCGGCGCCAGGCAAACATGTAAAAATTGCTCAGAATCCTTCTCTGACCTTTGGAGATGGGCTGCCATCTCCCATTTGTTCCCCAGGAACCACTCCCCCCGTCCACCTGTTTCTGCCCCAGAGGCTGACATGTATGGATACACAGCTAGGCCATTGGCTTCCATTGAGTTTGGGACCAGAGGAAGGGAAGAAAGAATTTGGGATCTTTATTTCCTCTACTTATATCCTTAGCTACCTCCTTGTGAGGTCACCTCGGCTGGCATTGCCACTTGACCCCAGGTTCCTGCTCCTCTCCAAATGGCCTCATCCCATGAGGGTCCCCTGGGGTACGGTAACTGCACCTGGGGATGGAAAGGGGTGCTGTCGCCATGTTCCTGCACCATCTCTGGTGTTCCGCTCATGCCACCTGTGCACAGCCCTTCTGGAATGATCCTATCTTAAGAGTGTCATCTCGTTCCTGCTGAGATCCCTGGGATACCTCAGTGCACAGCCCTGTCTTCTCTCTCTCGCTTCCTATGATTTTTTCTTGCCAGTCTTGCTTTCTGTGGCCGTGGCCTTCTGCACGCAGAGCAGAGTGGCGTGGCCACCTCTCTCGATGCCTCGTCTTTCCAGTGATGTCACCGATACGTTCCCAAAGCAGAAACTCTCAGGTCTTGCTTGGGGGCCTGCCAAGAATGCCCTGCAGGGCTCCCCTCTGGTCCCACATCGAGAGCGTGTATAAAAACACAGAAGCCTGGGTCTGCCTTGGGCCTGTTGAATCCAGGTCTCTGGGTGGGACCAGGGATTTGGATGAGCAGACAGGGTTGAAAAGACAGAGAGGGGGTTACTAACCGTGTGTTCACGAGGCTGTGTTGCACGAAGTTCCTGTGGAGTATGGTACGATGGTGCGAGAAGCTTGATTTTGGATGTGACCACTTTCGTGCCCATCACCTCAATCAGTGTGGACACGTGTGCAAGGATGTGCCCGGGCGTGTGCAGCAGCGGGCTGACAGGTCTGCTCAACGTCCCCCAGAGTGGCTCTACTCACCTCTCCTTCCAAGCCTTCATCATGCTATTGCCCCGTGAGAGCAGAAGAGGAATACCCTTCCTTTGGCTCTTTAAGCCCCCCTGTCCCTCGAGGCCCCCCAGCTTCAGCCTGCCTGTGCTGGTAGCACACAGAGGGGGAGAGGGCCCATTTGGTTATGTTTCACGCCCCGCGTGAATGGTACGTGAACAGCCCCACGGTGTGTACATTCTGACAGTGGGCATGAATTTTTAAACTTTCTTCCTCCTCCATCTCTCACTGCCTGTTGCTGGTCTCATCTATGCCAGGGACCAGGCAGGGTGCTCCTTCATGAGTCAGGTCATTAATCTTTGCAACCTCCCCATGACGCAAAACATTAGCATCACCATTTACAGATAAAGCAGCCAAGGCTCTCGTGGGGGATGGGGTGGGGTGGGGGGAGTGGATGGGTGGGGGGTAAATAACTCGTCCAAATAGCAGAACTGGGTTTTCAGCCCAGGTCTGTCTGACTCTAAATCCTTCACTGTTAGTCAGGGGTTCTCAAACTCCGATCTCGGGATTCCTATACTCGCGCTCTTTCTCTCTCTTTTTTTCTTCCAAGTTTTTATTTAAATTCAAGTTAGTTGGGGCGCCTGGGTAGCGCAGTCTTTAAAGCGTCTGCCTTCAGCTCAGGGCGTGATCCCGGCGTTCCGGGATCGAGCCCCACATCAGGCTCCTCCGCTATGAGCCTGCTTCTTCCTCTCTCACTCCCCTGCTGTGTTGTCTCTCTCGCTGGCTGTCTCTCTGTCACATAAATAAATAAAGTCTTAAAAAAAAAAATTCAAGTTAGTTAACATACAGCGTAGTGTTGGTTTCAGGAGTAGAGTTGAGGGATTCATCACTGACCTGCAATACCCTGTGCTCATCACAGCAAGGGCTCTCCTTAAAGCCCATCTGCCCCGTTTAGCCCATCCTTCACCCATCTCCCCTCCCCCTGCCCTCCTTTGTTCTCTATCATTAAGAGTATCTTAGGGTTTGCCTCCCTCTCGGGTTTTATCTCATTTTACTTTTCCTTCCCTTCCCCTATGTTCATGTGTTTTGTTGCCTCAATCCCACGTAGGAGTGAAATCATTTGGCATTTGTCTTTCTCTGACTTATTTCACTCAGGACTCCTATACTCTGTTAAAAATTGAGGATTCCCCAAAAGCTCTTGTTGGCATGGGGTACAGCTATCAGTATTTATCATAGAGATTAAAACTGAGAAAGACACAAAGGTATTTATTTCACGTAAAACAGCAATAATAAACCTGTCACATGTAACACATGTAACTTTTAAAGTGAAAATGAACGATGTTTTCCAAAAAAGGGAGATAGTGAAAAGTGACATTATTTAACATTGCATATAGCTCTTTATTACCTGCCTTCGCTGAAGACAACTGCATTCTCGCATCTGCTTATGCCTTGATCTGTCACGATTCCACAAATCGCAGAGCCCCTGGAAAACTCCATACACTCCTGAGACAATGAGCGTGAAGAAGGCAAATAACTTCTGAGTGTTGTTAGGGAAATCATTTTGTACCCTCGAGCCCCTGGAAAGGTCTCAGGGAACCCCAGAGGAGCCTGGGCAATACTTTGAGAACCACTGCTCTAAGTTGGGCAGGCCTGTCTTGCCGGCATTCTCACCGTCTCTGGGTACTAACGTCTTCACAGTCTGGACCTCTTGCGTTCCCATCTGCTGTTGGGTAGCAAGGGGGTTAGAATGTGGGCAGCCCTTGAGCTTGGTTCTGCCGCTGAGCTCCTGGAAAGCGGCTGCTCTGGTCCAGCGAGTAGCCCACATTGTCCACGCTGCAGAGGGGACATGGGGGGTACGGTGCATCCTTGAGGGGTCTTCACGAGAACTTGCCTGCTCAGCTTTATGCCGATCCTATGACCCGAATGAATCACCAGCATTTATTTTCAAGGAAAAATAAAGAAAATTATACACATTTCTCTAGTAAATTTGGGATCAAGAAATATCCCTGTTGGTGTGAGGGGAGGGAGGGATGAGTAGGTGGAAGACGGGATTTTTAGGGTGCTAAAACTATTCTGCATGATTCTTTTATGGTGGATAGAGGTCATGACACATTAGCCATATACAACACCAAGAGTGAGCCCTAACGTGAACGCTGACTTTAGTTAATCATGTGTCAGTATCAGTGCATCAGTTATAACAAATGAACCCATTAACGCGAGATATTAATAATGGGGGGAAATGAAGAGGGAGAGTCAGTGGTTTTATGGAACTCCGTACTTTCTGATCATTCTTCTGTCAAGTTAAAACTTCTCTTAAAAACACAACACAGAACAAAACATCGCTGCCAGTCTGGATTTTCGCCAGAGGCTCTGGGCTTGGGGGCTGGGTCGGACCCCCGAGCTGCTGGCCTGACTGTGGCTCCGTGCTGGGGAGCTGCGCCCGCTCACGCATCATGACCCCAGACGAGCTGTTCTCCTGGGATCTTTCTCCCATAGTCTGTAGCTCCCACAAGTCTACAGTAGCATCAGCTCGGCCTCGGAGGGTGTAATTCTGGTGGTTAGACTGGTAATTAGAGGATTGTGTAAAAGACTCCTGGCGTTGTTTAATTACTTGAGAACTATCAGCTCATCATCGCGGGGGATAATGGGCCTTCTAAAGCACGGAGAAGCGGGCACACTGTGTCTACGGCTGGGGAGCCTCCTGGAGGCGGGTCTGGGCGGGAGCCGCAGCTCTTCTCTCCAGGCCACTTGGGGAGGGAATCAGCAGGAAGGTGTTGGGTGATTGCGGGATGGGTTGGAGGACGTGGCTGGTCCAAGTGTGAGAACTAGTTTATCGCCAACTCAGGCAGACAGGCCTGGGCTTGCTGCGATGCACCCTCCACCCCCCCACCCCTGCCCCAAGTCTTCTTTTAGACAAGCCATGTCGGGAGACTGGAACCTGTTCCTGCTGTCCTTGGTCCCTGGGCAGCTGAGGATCCAGGGCTGGGACTAAGGTGAGGCCAGAGAGGTGCCCAGGGCATGGGCTTTGAAGAAGTGCAGCGAGGCAAGGCTTGACATCTGCAGTGAGGGGCTTTCCTACCTGAATGCTAGCCCAGCCCCTACACCGCGCCTTACCTTCGTGGCTAGTTTTATCTCCGGGGGCGGCACCTGACTTCACCACTCCTGAGTTCCACGCATTAGGAATCCTTCTCAATGTGATCTCAGTTTCTTCACCCGGCACCCACCTTCTTCCCCAGCTCCTTCCAGGCTGGCAGTCTCAGGAAATGCGCTTGACTCTGGAAGGTTCTTTCCACAGTCCAATGAGCACACAGGCTCGGAGGGAAAAAAAAATGTGCTTAGGAGACAATAAGCGGTTGTTCTGAGTTTGAAAGCGGAGACCCTAGTGACAAGGCATGGGGAAGGCTTTCTCAAATGCTTTCATGAGATTTTCTGCTTTCGGGTGGCGGGGGGACTGCTATTTGCGAGGACAGGTACTGCGGTGACTCAAGAATCTGCTTGTTTGTTTGGGTTTTTTTTTTTTTTTTGGTTCTCTCTTTGCTCAAACTTAATTAGTAATATTATAACTTTCAATTTAATCATTGACCTAAATGAGTCCATTTTTATCTCAGCAGGAGTCTGGCTGGGCTGAAAGAAGTAGCCGGGCAGCTGAGTGAGAGGGGAAAACTCTGACTAGAATATTTGGGCTGGCAAGTGACACCACTTCTGCTCTGAGATAAGATGGAGACATTTTCAAGCTATGTTTTAAAATCATAAAAAACAGAGTCTCCTGCTGGAGATAAGATATAAATGTTGGCGTGGAGCTTCGGGGGGCAGTGAAAGAGGAAGGTTTACCAGCATAGCTGAGATTATTGCTGAAACCAAGATTATAAGTAATTACGGTTTTGAAAGTTTTGTCCAGGTGCACAATAGACGGCTCAGTATCTTGGATTCCTGGGCTGGGGTCAGGTTAACTATTAAAAGAGGACAAAAGTATTTCTAACAAAACCTGCAGTTTGCTTAAAGCCTACGCCATGCCTGCTGCTTTAAAAGGTCCTGCTTTGAGACTTTCCCCCTTTTCCCGGCTCTCAGGAGAGCTAATGTTGATTCATTCCATGCCTAGATTAATGGTGTTTTGCTTCGGTGTGATGTTAAATTGGCCTGCTCATCCCCCTGCCCCCCGGGATGGATGTCCCTCCCTGCAATCTTCACTATGATCGAACGGACTCACAGCCATAGGATAAATGGGGACCGATCGTCATTGCATTTCTTCTCCACCTTGGGCTGCCTCTGCTAGAACTGAGTGCGGGGCCCACGGACGAGATGCTTGCTTGCTTGCTTTCTCAGAAAGAACAGATTGTGGAAGCATGCAAGCCGTAACTGTCATATACCTAAAATCTTCTTTATAAGCAACTTTTTTCAGTAGCTTTCATCTGGAAGATGCAATCACATTTCCCCCGAAGGTATAAATCATCCAGAAAAACACGGAAGAGAAGAACATGCCCTTAAATAACTCCTCAAACTGAGTTTAAGATGTAATTTCATTATTTTGAATTATCCCATAGTTCTCCCTTCTCTATCTCCTGTTCTCATCTTGAGCTGGGAAGCGTCTTAGCCTCATCTGTGCTGACCACTCTGTATCGCAGAGGAGACACTTCATTCACCAAGGAGAACTTTGCATTTGGTTTAAACTGGCGTGGGATGACTTTTCTTAGCATCAGTGGGGTTAAGTATATATTTTTTTAATTTTCAAAATGTCTGTTGACAAATGGATAAAGAAAATGTGATACACAATGGAATCTTATTTGCCTTATAAAAGAAGGAAATCTTGCCGCTGGTGACCATAGGGATGAATCTGGAGGACATTATGGTCGGTGACATCAGCTAGATACAGAACGACAAATGTTTCCGGACGTCGCTCCTACGTGGAATCTGAAGTAGTCAAACTTACAGAAGCACAGGGTAGAAAGGTGTGTAATGGGGAAAATTGGGAGCTGTTGTCAAAGGGTGCACACTTTGAGTTATGCAAGATGAGTAAGTCCCAGGGATAGAGTGTAGGACATGGTGACTATAGGTAATACTTTTTTTGTATATTTGCATTTGCTAAGAGGGTGGGTGCTACGGATTCTCACCACATACACACACACACACACACACACACACACACACACACACACACATAACTAGGTGAAGTGATGAATATTTCAATCAGCTGGATTGTGATCATTTTACAATGTATATGTATATCAAACATCAAGTCGTATGTCTTAAATATAGATAATTTTCATTTGTCAATTATATCTCAGTAAAGCTAAAAATTGTTTTACAAAAAGACATTTTAACAATCATTTGAGCAAATGTGTACCATGGTCAAGATTCCTTGTGTTGCTGGTGCCATAGCCCTGCTCCAAAAATAGACACGATCGAAAGGGTAGGGCTTAACCCCCGGAACTGAAGGGCCACGCAGCTGCAGGGTCTCAGGAACAGGCCACTCCATCCCCCCTGTGCCAAAATGCTCCCCCCCTTTCTTCGTCTTAGGAAAAATGAGCTAAGAGTAACATACAGGGACGCCATGACTCACAGGAACCCTCAATTAACCAGAAGTATGTTTTTCATCTAACTTTGGGGCCAAGTGGAAGACAGTCTCAGGGGCTTACTTCATAGTCGCACTCTTGGTCCAAGTTCCAGGGGGTATAAATATAGGGCTTCACCTCCCATTGCTCCTGAATATCTTTTATTTGCTCTTTTATTGTGATAAGATACACATCGCATAAAATTTACCACTTTTAAGCGTAAAATTCAGTGGCACTGAGTACATTCACAGTGTTGTACAACTATCACCACCATTCATGATCCTAAACAGAAACTCTGTGCCCATTAAGTAGTAACTCTCCATCCCCCTGCCCCCTGCCCCCAGCCCCTGGTAACCTCTCTCTGTCTCTATGAATTTGTCCATTCTAGATATCTCATAGGAGTGGAATCGTATGATACTTGAACTTCTGTGTCTGACTTATTTCCCTTAGCATAATGTTTTCAAGTTTCATCCACGTTGTAGCGTGTCTCAGAGTTTCATTCCTTTGTATGGAGGAATTTTATATATATACACACACACACAATATATATATATATATATATATATATATATATATATATATATATACAATATGTAATATATATGTATATAGAGAGAGGAATTACATATATAAATATATATAATATGTATAATATATACAATATGTATATATAATATATGCATAATGTGTATGTATATGTACACAATGTATATATAATATATACAATACAAATTCCTTTATACGTAGGAATTATATATATGTATATATATGATATATATGTATATACATGGGCATATATATGTATACAGTGTATTATATATATATGTATTCTATTCCTCTTGGGGCACTTAGGTGGTTTTGTGCTTTGGCTGTCATGAATAATGCAGCTATGAACATTAGTGTATTCTAAATGTCTTTGGGCAGTGCTGAAAAAATATTCGTTTTCATAAAAATGAGACTGTGGTATCTTTCCAATTACAACAGCCCAAAATTTAGTTTCTGCTCAAAATGGAGGCTCTGTGGAATCATGGAGAGAGGATGGGCTCCCGAATCCTATAGAATCATCTTGAATGTTGGGCTTTGATGTTCCTAGTCTCTGACGTTGGGTAAATTATTTAAGCTCTCTGGGTTTTAGTTTCCTCATCCAACAAATGGCCGATGAAAAAGGCTGAAATGGACATCTCTGGGCTGCTTTGAGAATTCGGTGTTTCCCTAATTCACTTAGCAATTAAGAAAGTGCCTGTAACGCTTTTGAAAAGCAGATTTCTGAGCCTTGGCCCGGAGCCACTGACCTAGAAAATCTGGGAGCGAGGTCTGGAGGGCTGCATCTTTACCAAAATCTTCAGGGAATGCTTATGAAGCCACATTTCAAGCACCACTGAAATCAAGTGTATGAAGCCAACCCCTCACTCAGGACTTGATACAGAGGGGGAGTTGAAGAAACGCTCATCTCCCTTCTTCTCCTTACACTGGGCCTATGAAGAAAGGGTAGAGGATGACTGCATCTTATACAACAGTGACCACTCCATGTGACAACAACAAAATTCTAATGATAAGTTGTTTCTGAAGAACTCACCTGCACCTCTGGCTGTAAGTGGTGCTGGCAGTTCAGGTTATAAAACCGTCCACTTCATTCATGTGTATCTTTGGTTACATACTTGGGTACAATCGCACTGTGTGAGATTCAGATCTGCTGATGAGGGTGGGTGCTGGGGCAAAGAGGGGCTGGAGGAAGACGCCACATCCTGCTATGTGGCCGAGGGAACTCCTTAGAGACCCGTCATGCAAACTTGAGACTTCAATGAACAGAGAGAACTGGTGAATTTGTATCAAACAAACCAGATTGATGTTTTTTTTGTTTTGTTTTGTTTTTGGTGTTCTTCAAATTATAAAAGGAGTGGACAGAGGGAATGTAGCAGATGTGATTTGTTCCAGGTTCGAAAGGGCATATTTGTGTCTTATGAAATCTTATGAGATAAATGTAATTCAAATTGGCTTGGAGATGAGAGCTGTCAAATAGATTGAAAGCTGGATTATAAACCAAGACTAATGAGAGCCTGCAATGTGCACAAAGTTAGGGATGGAGTCCAAGAGAATTGCTACAAGGTCTTACAGGGGAGGTAAACAGCCTATTAATTAGGGTAGCAGATGGTAGTAAATTGGGAGATGTTTCAGATTCCAAGGACAGAGAAAGAAATGAAAGCATGGGATCTGTATTGGGTAGTTAGAAACCCCGACACGAAATCAATGACAGGAAAATAATAAGAGCTGCAGGTAGTCTTGGGAGCTAGCAGTATTTAGAATCCCATGGGAGTTAGAAAGAGACTAGAAATGTTAGTGGGATGGCTTAGAAGCTTCTGGAGAAAGGGATCCATGCTGCAGTAGCGTCGTTTCAGGGACCCAGCAGGTTGGCTTGGCTACGTGTGGTAACGAGTTTCTGGGTAAGTGGGGTCTTAAGATCTCCCCAGTGAGCGTTTGCAGACAAGGAAGTTGCCTGAGTAGAAGGAGCTAAATTGCATGTCAATTGAAGCAGTAAATTAGCGCTGAGGGAGAAAAGCAGGCAAGTGAGATAATCAGTGTGATCTGACCAGCGTAAGAAGGCAAAGGCGTGGAGCAGCTGGACGGACGGCTTCCGATCTCTCGGAGTGGGGACCATCCTTGACTCTTCCATTTACCTTCAGTTAATGACTTAGCCTTTTGAGATTTGTCTGTAGATCACCAGGAACACAGTAAGTTTTGACCACGTGCAGGCTCTTCCTTGTGCTGCCTGCACGCCGAATGCAATCAGTTCGTACTTGTTGGAAGGGGTGGTGAGAGGTGTTTGGGGAAACTTCGGGAAGCAAATGTCCCCATTTCTCATCCTCTACATGTGGAGAAGTTGGAGGTACTCTGTTCTTATGACAGGGGAGTCACATCTAACTCCGGGGTGAGATTTGAAAGCCATCTCCTGAAGCGAGGATCACGCGGGGTCAAAATTCTCCTTGAAAATCCCCCCAAAGTGCCCACAAAGTATAGTACTATGCTGTCTCTCAGAAAGTTCCTCTCAGCCAGTTTTTTCCCCAGTGTTGGAACTGATCGAATTTTTTATTTTGCAATTGAGCCCCAGGTGAAGTTGTTGGCTTGCACTTTAGGCCATGGTATATGAAAAATGCTTCTCTTTTGACACGAAAATGGCACTTGGCATGATAGGACGCTCACACCGGAAGGACACCCAGGAGCGGAGGGCAGGGCCGTGGCTCCCGGTTCATACTGACTCCATACCTGTGCTGGGCTGGTGCAACTTTGCCCCTTTGGTTCTCTCTCTGGGCCACTCTTAGAGATTGTCTTGGTCCATGCAGGCTGATACGCAATATACCATAGGCGGGGTGGCTTAAACAACAGACATTTATTTCTCACCGGTCTGGAACCTAGACGTCCAAGAACAGGGTGATGGCAGGTTCTGAATTTAGTGTGGGCCTGTGTCCTGCGGCGTCTTCTGGCGGTGACCTCTTGGGGTGGAGAGAGCAACTCTAGCTCCTCTCTCTTTATAAGGCCACTAATCTCTTCATGGGGCCCCAGCCTCATGACCGCATCCAAACCCAATCACCTCCCACATCCTAAAACCATCCCATGGTGGGTGAGGGCTTCCATATGTGAATTTGGGGATGGGTGAGGGCTTCCATATGTGAATTTGGGGATGGGTGAGGGCTTCCATATGTGAATTTGGGGGCAGGGGTACAAATATGCCGTCTACAGCAGAGCTGCATTTGCACCTTTGCTAAGCTGAAGCAACCGCACTGGCTGTCCGGCAGTCAGCCTTGCTTGTGGAGAAAGCAAATGTACAGAACAAGGCTCCACATGGGTCAGCTTGCCAGGTCCCTCTGCTCAGCTGGTTGTGATGGATTCTCTAGGGCTGGATCAGAGGGCGTGAGCCCCAGCCAGCGCTGCCTACTTCCGCCCAGCGTGAGTGTGGGTGAGCAGCGGCAGCCTGACTGATTGTGCACGCGCGTAAACGAAG
Organism: Ursus americanus; assembly: GCF_024610735.1. Lineage (NCBI taxonomy): Eukaryota > Metazoa > Chordata > Mammalia > Carnivora > Ursidae > Ursus > Ursus americanus. The sequence continues at coordinate 10,180,409 of NC_142132.1, forward strand.
CCGACCAGCCTTGGCAAGGCCTCTGTCCACAGCTACACGGCCCTTGGAGGAGGGTGTGTCTCTCTCTGAAGCCTAGAGATGGCCCAGGTGTGGGTCTGTTTCTCTGCCGCTACTCCCAGGGAGGAAAGTTATAGTAAAACTTGGTCCATTAGGGGCACTTGGCTGACTCAGCCGGTAGAGAATGTGACCCTTGATCGAGGGGTTGTGAGTTCTAGCCCCATGCTCGGTGTAGAGTCTAGTTAAAAAAAAAAAAAAAAAACCCAAACAAACTAACAAAAACCCTGGCCAATTAATGCATTTATTTATTTAGTTAGTTAATTAGTTAGTAGGCTCTGCACCCAGCATAGAGCCCAATGCAGGGCTCAGACTCACAGCCCTGAGATCAAGACCTGAGCCACGATCAAGAGCTGGACGCCTAACCAACTGAGCCACCCAGGCACTCCTCAGTTAACGCATTTAAAAGAAAGCAAATGACACTATGCATAGCCACTGTTCTGCAGTGGTGTATTGCCTTTTTTTTTTTTTTTTTTAATTTAAAAGTACATCTTGGGGGTTATTTCCATTCGTACATAAGAGGTGAAATTTACATAACCTAAAATGTGCTGCTTCAACCATTTAACAATGTATAGTTCAGTGGCTTCTAGTACATTCACAGAGCTCTGCAACCATCACCACCCTTTAATTCCAGAACATTTTTATCACCTCAGAACGAAACTCCGTAACCGTTAAGCAGTCACTAGCGAGCCCGGCTCTGCCCAGACCACAACAACCCTTGATCTTCCTTCCTTCTCCATGGAGTTGCCTATTCCAGATATTTCGTATATGTGAAATCATACACCATGTGGCCTTTTGTGTCTGGCTTCTTGTGTAATGTTTTCAAGCTTCACCCGTGTTGTAGCAGGCGTTTGAACTTCGTTCCCTTTTATTGCCAAATCACATGCCATTGTATGGATAGACTATTTCGTTTCCCCATTCATCCATCAAGTGGCATTTGGATTGTTGTCACTTTTTTGGCTATTATGAATAATGTTGCTATGAACATGCATGTATAAAAGTTTATTTGAACACCTGTTTCCAACTCTCTTGGGTATGTACCTAGGAGTGGGATTGCTGGGTTGTTTGGTAATTCTGTTTTACTTTTTGAGCAACCGTTGAACTGTTTCCAAAGCAGCTGTATCATTTTTTAAAAGATTTTATTTATTTGAGAGAGAGAGAGCATGAGCGGGGTGGGGGAGGGGCAGAGGGAGAAGCAGACTCCCTGCTGAGCAGGGAGCCCAATGCATGACTCTATCCCAGGACCCCAAGATCATGACCTTAGCTGAAGGCTGACGCTTACCTGACTGAGCCACCCAGGCGCCCCAGCAGTTGAATCATTTCACATTTCACTAGCAGTGTATGAGGGTTCCAAATTTTCCACATCCTTGCTAAACACTTTGTTTCCATTTTTATTATAGCCGTCCTAGTGGGGGTGTGAAGTAGATTCTCGTGGTTTTGATTATATTTCCCTAATGGCTAATGGTGTTGAGTATCTTTCTGTGTGCTTATTGGACATCCATGTTCTTTCTTGGAGAAATGTCTATTCAGATTCTTGCCTATGTTTTTAATTGGGTTGTTGTTTTTGTTGTTGAGTTGTAAGTATTTATATATTCTGCCCATGGGACCCTTATCAGATGATTTGCAAATATTTTCGCTCATTCTGTGGGGTGTCTCTTCACTTTCTGGGCAATATTCTTTGATGCACAAAAATTTTTAATTTTGGTGAAGGCCAATTTATCTAGTTTTGTTGTTGTTGGTCGTGCTTTTAATGTCACGTCTGAGAATCTGTCGCCAAATCCAAGAAATGAAAATTTACTCCTGTGTTTTCTTTTAAGAGATTGTTTTAGCTCTTACATTTAGGTCTTTGATCCATTTTGAGATAATTTTTATATATAGTGTGAGGTAAGGATCCAACTTCATTCTTTTGCATCCTTTAAAATATCTGATAGCAATCTGTTCCATAGCTTATTTGACCACGTTTCTACTCAGATATTTGGGTCACTTCCAATCTTTTACCACTAAAAACAATAATACAATAAGCATTCTTGTGTTTAATCACTTCCTACATATCTGGGCATACTTGTAGGCTAAATTCCTAAAAGTGGAATTGCAGGATCAAAGACTGATTCCCTTGTTGCTCTTCCTAGAGCTGAGTGGATGCTTTCCAGCAGTGGGTGAAGATATGTTTCCCTACATCCTTGCTAATCTTTGTAGATCGTTGCCAACCAGATGGGTAGTTTTAATTTGGAACGTTCTTATTATGAGCAAGGTTGTACACCTTTTAATACATCTAAAGAGCCTTTTGTAATTTCTTTGCTATGAATTTTTCATGCCCTTTGCCTTTTTTTTTTTCTGTTGGATGATTGTTCTTTGTATTGTAGGAGATATTTATAAAGCAAATGAGGCCTGTGCCTGTAATATGCTTGTCATTTACCTTTTAGCTTTATTAATGATGTTGTTTTTCTTCTCCAGAGAATGTGCTTCAACCCTTTTAAGATCTTTGAGCTAAATGACTACTTAAAACAGCCTTCCCTATTCCAATATCGTGGTATTATTTTATGGTTTTTCTTTCTGGAATTTTTATGATTTCAATATATAGTTTACTCGCTCATTGGTATATCTGGAATTTATTTAGTTATATGGTGTGAGGTAGGGATTCATTTTCCCCTCTAGATAATTGAGGTAGTTGATTTTGAGGTCAGACATCCTCAGTTTCCCACAGCAAACAAAGCAGTAAAAGTTCAGTCGTGACCTGAGGGAGGCCCAAATCCAGCTCATTGTTTGGTCCAGGCCAGAAAGGGCATCTCTGTGCACTGGAACCAGAGGGTGGCTCATTCTCGGGTTTACCTGCTTGAGGAAGCATAGAGCAGTGGTAAACAGCAAAACTCTAGAGGCAGACAGACAGTGTAAAAATGGGGCTCTCTCAATACCTAGTTAGTTGTAAGACCTTGTGACTCTGCTTAAGCTTTTAATCTCTGTACTGTGTTTTTTCCTTATCTGCAAAATAAGGATAGTAACAGTACCTCCCTGTGGAAGGGTGCTGAGAAGTAAACAAAGCCCTGCATTGAAAACCCTCAGCACAGTGCTTGGCAGGAAGCAAACGCAGCAGAGCTGGTGCTGTCATCATTGCCACTGCAGGCATCATCTCCGTTATCTGGACACTTCATGGTGGCTCCAACCACAGCGCTGCCCTTTCTGACATAAGGGGGCTGGCCATGGGCTCCTCCACCTGGAGTGGCTCCATCATTTCTCCAGTCTTCTCCCAGGGGAGCAAATGGTGACCTAGGCCACCCTAGGGGGGGTTCTGAGCTCTTTTGTACCTTATCAATTTCTCAGTCTTTAAAATTAGATAAAATAAAATAAAAACATAAATCAAGTGTAGCCCTGACGGGAGATGAGATCTCACAAAGGGTTAGCACCAAGCTTGATTTGTAAGTAGTAAACTGAGGTTTGGAGTGAGAAGTGAATGCATAACCCCACATGGATGATTTTCTGGTTGATCAAGACCCAGGGTCCTGATTGGCTTGAACCACACAGACAGAACCCTGGCCCCACTGTCATCAGATTGTGGTGGCAGGGAGACGGGGCCCCAGGGCTTCAGTTACGCACCCCTCCCCCAATTTTAAAGATAGATAATAAAGCCACCTCCTTTTTTGGGGGAGATGGTGTCACTCTCAAGGACGGTCCCTTGGCATCACCTGCTGCAAGGTTACTGGGCATCACCCTTGGCACTCATCTGTCTTAGAAGTGTCTGGGCAGTGAGTGACCTTTAAGCTCTTGAAGACTGGAGCTGTGTTTCCTATCAGGCCAGTAGTTGGATGAATGAACCCTGGTGGATTTTGGTAATCATTACTTTCTGTTGTTTTGTGACCTTCGGTGAGGCAGGTAAGGCTTTCTCCTCCCAGCCTCAGGGAAGGGAGATACAATTCAGAGAACAAAAGAAGCAAATTCTTGCCTGTTGAGTTTAAAAGGAGAAATAGATGAACAGATAGGGCCCGGTGGGTCTCAGGACTTGGAAGAGCCCCCAGGGAAGGAAAGAGAATTTCGGCTCAGGAGGGTCCTTCAGAAGGGACTCCAGCCTCCCAGTGCCCTGGGGAAAGGGATGGCCAACCTGAAAAACCCCAGGCCGGGCTGGGGGAGGGGCATCTGAATTCCAGGAGATTTCTGCCCTGCCTCACCCAGGGGATCTGGTTCTGGAGTAGAGATTACTGCCTGTTGGGAGGCTGGCCTGAGGTTGTTTTGCAGGAGGTCTCTGATCTGGGGGTGGATTTAATTTTTATAGGTCTTGAAGCTTAAGCAATTTGGGACCCTCTTTAGAACACAGAATTCAAAAGGATGAGTTCACAATTAGGTATAAGCGGGATTTCTTTTGGGGGTGATGAAATGTTCTGGAATTCGATAGCGGTGATGGTTGCACAACTTTGCAAATATAACTAAAAACCACCGAATCGTATTCTTTTAAAGGGTGGATTTTATAGTATGCGAATTAGATCTCAACTAACAACATATGCTAAAAACGTTAGGCGCAGGGTTCTAGAAGAAGCCAAACAAGAGGGGGCACCAAGCAAAGTTGTGTTTGCCCGAATCTCTCTGCATCCCAGTGCGGCCAAGAATGGTGTGGACGGAGGGCCGGAGGAAGGTGGTCCCGCTAGGAGCTGTGGGCTGGAGACATGGCCCCCTTGTGGACCAGATCCTCCCTCCTCCCTGGCCTGCCTCCTATACCCAGGCCCCACTGAGCTTCCAGGAACTTCGATGCAATCCTGGAGGAAAAGTGGGAATTAATGGTGACAAGGCTTCACCTTTGTGGGATGGCACCGGGAAAATAAAGAAGTATTTCTTGTGCTTCTGACTTGAAAAACTGAGGTTAGAACCTGCCGTGGTGTGTGTGTGTGTGTGTGTGTGTGTGTGTGTGTGAACTTTGGTTTGGAGGAGCTCAAGGAGGAGGATTCCCTCAGACACCGCAGGTGATGGTGGAGCTGGGAGGGCTTAGAATCCATGCCTCCTGCGTGTGGAGTTGGGGGGCTTGAAGGGGGGGCGGGGCTGGGCCTAGCCAGAGGGGACCCCGCTTCTACCTGCTGTAGTTTTGGGCAGAGAAACAACTGCAGTCTGGGCAAGCAGACGAGGCCCTTTGGAGGCCAGGGACATGCCACTGTCATATTTATAATCGGATCCTTGTTTATCTTGAATCAGACCCGGCTGTCTGCATAACTTCTGTTCCTCACATTCTGAAGATTTGGGCCCAAGACACATTTCAGGGAATAAGGAGAAAGCTCATGTTTGAAAATGAACCAGCAAAATAAATCATTGTGTTTCTGACATGATGCCCATTGAATACTTTTCAATTCTTAGCTTTGGCAGCAGTGTTTGAAAAAAGCACACACACACACACACACACACACACACACACGCACACCCCAAACCTATCACATAATTTTTTCTGAAAGGCTCATTCAGCAGGCCTGCCCCTCTCGGTTCCCAGCCCCCCTCTTCCCTTTCCTTCTCGCTCCCTCTTTTTTTTCTTTTAAATCAGCCCTTCTGGTGAGAGGGCAAGTGTACATACAGTCTTCCTTTGTGTTTGTAAAACAGAGCCGTATCAGTTGAGCAGTAATGATAACATTTGTAGTTATGCAAGCAGAGATAACAGTAATCAGATCTCCTGCTCTTGGCAAAAACCAATGGCCACAACCTCACGGTGGGGTGGGGTGTGATGCTGAAGGGGGAGGGGAGTGTGTCTGTGTGTTTTTGTTTTATCAAAGCCCCCAGCACACTTTCTCTCGCCAGAGGCTCTCAAAGCCCTCCAGGGGTTGTCCAGTTAAGGAGTTCCTACCCTAAACAGAGATCTGAAGTTCCCCCTCCTTTGCTCAAGGTCTCCTGGCTATTTTTTTCCTGCATCAAATGATTTAGGGCTTCCTTTGCTTTCCAGCAGGTAATTTGACCTCTCTGTATGGGAAGGAGTAAAGGCTAATGTATTCACTCAAGCAGAGGCCGGTGGGACTGCAGAAAGGCAGAAAGATAGCATCAATTTGCAATGCCATTTGGGTTTTTTAAAAAGAAAAAGAAAGGTGTTGTCCTGGAGTTGCCCTTCTTCCTGCCCAATCTGATTTCCCTGAGGGGGTTTCTGTTGCATCCTTCCCCAAACGACATGCAAATATATTGATTTCTGGGAATTCAGACAGTGGCAAGGACTAGACGTTACAATTGCCAAGGTACGTCAGGCCAAAACCAGAGCCCAGGCGCGTGTGGGTTTGATACCGTGGAGACGAAGATCCTCAAAATGTGAGCTATGTTGGGGGATCCTCAAGTGAACTCCTTATTAGGTGTTGGGTGTCTGAGTTTCTCTGCTCGTGGGTTTCTCTGGTTTCATCTTGGGGTTGTCATCCAGTTGTTCTGGGGAGAAGAGACTACTGTGGGGCTCGCCACGGGCGGTAACTGATACCTTCGCGTAGCCCACACACCCCATCACGCGGCAGTGGTCAAGAGACGTAGCCTAACTCTTATCTGACTTGGGCAGAAACGTGGATCCACAGCCATAATTTTCAACACAATGGAGACCAAACTCTTTTTCTCTTCTGTTCCGAGGCGTTCCTAACTACGTTTAAAATGAAGCGCATGTTTCCCCGCTTTTCTCCTGGATACCTGAAAAACCGCCCCACTTGCTTCCCCCTTTCTACTCATCTCTACCTAGCCCCCCCCAAAAGAAACCGGAAGTAGGAATGCAGACAGGGAATTGTGAAAAGCTGCAAGCTAAACCATGAATTGCTTGGGAGTGGGGGTGGGGGGTGGGGGAGAATTGTATAAGGAAATAAATTCCGTTTTATTTCTTAAAGAGACATTTTCTTCCCTGTCTCCAGACATAAGTGTTTGAATTAAAAATTATACTCGGAATGCTGTGCAGATGTTGGCATTTGAAAACCAAATACTATTGGCCTGCGGGTTGCTAGGCAACGCGTGCCACCCAATCAGCATGGGCTTTAAAATGAAATCTGTTCCAGGAGACAAAACGAAGCCCCCATCCCTGCTGTCTGGTTCGGTGGCTGAGGCGGGAGACTCTCCATGTGCTGGCTTCGGGTAGGAGTTCAGCGCTCTTGGCTTGCTTTGCCTGAACACGCATTTTAATTTCACTGTGTCATTTCTCATTATCTGTCTACATAGAATCCCCTTTTTGGTTTTCAGAAATAATTAAGTAAAGAGCCCTTTCACTCACTGCGTTTTTGGCATTGATAAAGACATTTGAGGCATTTCAGACGAGTCGGGGGCCGTATCAGAGCAGTCTTTGAAGATGTTCGTTAAAGGCCGTCCTGGCAAACAGTGGCAAACAGACCAATTAACCCTAGAATCGAAGTCCTGGCGGCTTGAAACTCCCTTCAAAAGAAATTAGCCCTAATGTTAATAAAGTGGGTGTTAGACCATTTCAAAATATCAACTGCAGCCGACTGAGTCAATTGGAATGGAATTATTGCATTGTCTTGCCAAAAGAGGAGTCTTGGGCTGGTGTGAATTTTTGTTACAGTTGCTGTCTGAAAGTTAGAAAAAAATGTGCAAACCACAGTTGGAGCAACAATTCCAAGCGGAGTGGGAGAGGTTGTTAAAGAAAGAGAGAACTACATCGCTAGCTTTGAGAAAGAAAAAGACTCAGAAAAGGAAGTGCCCAGAAGTGTGTCCTCTAACACGGGGATTTGTGGTTAGAATCAGGATTACGATCAGGGCTCCAGCTCCCAGTGATAAGCCTCACTAATACTTCTCTGCTCGCCAAGGAAGACGGGTAGCTCAGCTGTTGATTCCTTATTGATTTTTCAGATCGCTCGGGAGACAGACCCAGAGCGGCCGGCTCCGCAGGTAGTGGGAATGAATTGCCAAGACCCGGGGTATATATTTATATTGTCCTGATGCTTTCGCAGAAGGGAGAAAGGAAATTATCCGCCCGGGCAACTGTTTTCATCTGCTTGACCGTATAAGTCGATTTTGTACCGTTTTGGTGAAATTTCCATTTTGGGCGCTTGTGTCTTACCCGTTAGTCTTTTTTCTCAGAAGAGAGAAATAGGGGCGCCTGGGTGGCACAGCGGTTAAGCATCTGCCTTTGGCTCAGGGCGTGATCCCGGCGTTATGGGATCGAGCCCCACATCAGGCTCCTCTGCTAGGAGCCTGCTTCTTCCTCTCCCACTCCCCCTGCTTGTGTTCCCTCTCTCGCTAGCTGTCTCTGTCTCTGTCAAATAAATAAACAAAATCTTTAAAAAAAAAAAGAAGAGAGAAATAAAAATTTTAATCCATGTATTCTCTGAGGGAAGATAATGTTTTCAGTCTTGCCCTGGCAGCTTAACTGTTTGACAATGCAGGGGAGCAAGCAAAGACAATAGCAACCCCAGCGTGGGCTGAGGGAGGGGGGCAGAGCCCCTGGGGGGCTGTAGCTCTGAGCCCTGGTGGGACGTGGCTGGGAAGCCTTTCCTGCTCAGGTGTGGGTGGACAAGGCCAGGGCCTGGCTTGTCAGGTCTGAAAAGGAATCAGAACTTCAGCTCTCCAGAATGGCACTGATAATCCGTGCTCGCCCCTCTGCCACTCTCCCTTCTGTGCCCTGCGGTTTCCAGAGGGGAAACCCGGGCTGGGAGGAGCGGCTTGCCCAGAGTCCCATGACTATTGAGTGCCCCACTTCCCTGCCTTTAACTGGTCCCGCTTCTTCCCACTGCTGTGGGACCCCAAGTTTCAAGCTGTTGGGACTCAGGATTTCGTTTGAGGTTGGCCATGGGAGGGTCAGGCTCCCGCATTTGTGACTGGTGCTTTGTGCCCAGCCCTGCATGCTGCTCTGTTCTCATGCTGGCTGTGGGTTGGGGCTGGGATCTCTCCTGGCCGGGGGCACTGGGGTGGGGTAAGGCCGGGAGCTCTGGTGTGGGGTAAGGCCGGGAGCTCTGGGGTGGGGTAAGGCTATGGCCCAGGCCAGGGCAGACGGTAGAGGCATCTCCCTCCCCACTGTCTCCAGCTCTGTTCTATCTCCACTTTCTCAGGCTCTGCCTTATCTCCCCCAGATAGTGCGCTCCTCTCCCAGCCACCACATTCTCTGGCGCCCAGTAAGATCAAGCGCAGACTTGGTGGGGAAAGGGAAGAACCCTCAGTGCTGAGCGCTGACTCTCTTTGTTGCTTTAAGAGGCTCCTACGTTGTTTCTCTATGTTAATCTAGGAAAAACAAAGTTCCTGGGTTAGTTAATTCCCTTGGGAGAGCTGGGACAGTTGTCCCATTTCGGTCTCTTCCTCTTCGCTTACCCTGCGGGTGATGCCCCAGTTCTCTGCATGGAGGCTTCTCAGCTCAAGTCTCCAAAGGCGAATCCCTCTAGTTAGCTAAATTCTCAATTTAATGGCTAGTTTGAACCTCTGAGTGGCAGAAAGCCAATCTGTCAACACGGGGCAACTTTCCCCTTTTCCTGGGGTTGAGTTTGAAAATCCGGGGTGGGGGAGGGTGATGGGACCCCAAGGCGATGAGGCTGCAGAGGCCAGACTCTTAGGAGCCACCTGTTCATGCTGCCATGTGCTGAACTGAACTGTCCAGCCTTCTTCAGGGCTGATGCTTCTCTGTGGCTCTTCAGGACCCCTGGAAACTTTGGTTGCTCTCACACCATGCTAGGCAAAGGGGAACTTTCTGGGGGACTGAAACTCTGTCTGCATAGACACAATGCAGTCATTTTCTTGCTGGATTTGAGCCATATTCTTGGGGGCTCCACCTAGGATGGGGGTTCCTCCACTGCAGGGTTCCAGAAATCATTCTTGAATTTTCTCATTTTCCTGCCACACTCAAATATTGGGGTGGGGGGTAATTTGGGACTCCTTCTTAGGAACCCACTACTATCTGAGTTACTTTCCTTCTTTTTTTTTTTTTTAAAGATTTTATTTATTTATTTGACAGAGATAGAGACAGCCAGCGAGAGAGGGAACACAAGCAGGGGGAGTGGGAGAGGAAGAAGCAGGCTCCTAGCGGAGGAGCCTGATGTGGGGCTCGATCCCATAACACCGGGATCACGCCCTGAGCCGAAGGCAGACGCTTGACCGCTGTGCCACCCAGGCGCCCCTGAGTTACTTTCCTTCTGACTCTTCCTCCCAACTTGGAAATGCTTTTCTCATAACTGAAGTGTAATCGACATACAATATTAGTTTCAGGTGTACAACATAGTTATCCAACCTTTGTATGTGTTGTCAGATGGTTGCCTTCATAGGTCCCGTTACCACCGTCACCATACGAAGTCAATACCATATTATTGACTGTGTTCCCTAGGCCGTACATGACACCCCCATGACTTCTTTATTTTTTAACTGGAAGTTTGTACTTCTTGATCCCCTTCACCCATTTTGCACCCCCTAGTCTCCCTCCCCTCTCTCCATTTGGGAATCTTTATCCGGTATGAAGGGCAGGACTCATCTTGTTTCCATGCAAATCCCCCGTTTATGCCCTAGCCTGGTCCTCTCAGACCTGAGTCTTGAGGTTCCTTTTCCCTCTGCTTTCTGACTGAAAAAATTACACACACACACACACACACGCACACACACACACACACACACACACACACACATCTTTACTTAGATATAATTTACATATCACAGAATTCAACCATTTTAAGTGATAGTTTGCCGAACATTCGTAAATTTATAAAGTTGTGCAGCTCTCACCACAACCTAGGTGTAGAACATTCCCATCACCCCAGAAAGTTTCTTTGTGCCCATTCACAGTTAATCCCTGCTCACCCATGGTCCCGGGCAACCACTGATCTACTCTTTGTTTCTATAGTTTTGCTTTTTCTAAAATCTCATATAATTCAGTGTCTGGCTTCTTTCTCTTCATATAGATATAATTTTTAAAAAACTTCCCAGATGCCTATGATTCACATGGTCTGCAGATGAGGGCTGGGAAACACGAATCCCCATATAAGAAATCTGGCCATGAATGGAGGCCACAGGCGTGGTGGTGGTGGCTGGCAGTGACAAGGGGCTGGGGAAGGGCTTGTTGGATCTAAGGTATAAGAGGCTTGAGAAGCTTAAATGCGGATAGAAGGGTCGCTAGTGAAGGAGCGGTTGAACATGCAGGGCAGGTGCTGGGTGATGAGCTGAGCTGATAGCACGGGGTCTTTAAGATGGAGAGGAGGCTTGAGCCTGGAACTCGGGGGGAAGAGGCTCCCCTTGGATGGGAGGAAAGAAGGTGGGAAGGATAGGCAGGTTTGGAGTTTTGGTGAACATTGAGGACGTTCTCCTCTAACTAAGTCTTCTTCTTTCTCTCTCACCACCCCCCCCCCAAGAGTGAGGAGGGTAGAGTGTGGACGGGAAGTTTGTCCAGAAGGCAAGTTTGAAAAAATTCTTGCTGAGAAGGGAAGGTTGAACCGATCAGGTAGACAGAGTTGGATGCCAGGCAGAATGAAAGGCCCAGGCGGTGGTGGTGGTGAGTGTGACTTCATGATGGCACTACTCTGGATATGCCATTTGCTCCAACTATGCTTAGTAGTCTGGGTGCACGTGGGAAGAAGGCAGCACTGGGTGGATTTGGTGTTTAAGTTTCACCTGGGGCAGAGATGGAAGAATGGATTAGGAATGTAGGCTGTGGGTAGGAGAAAGCTTGAATAAAGCACTGAACCCAGGTTGAATATGGAGGGCAGGGGAGAGGTGCAGAAAAGTGGGTGGGTCAGTAGACAATGGGACCTGCTGAGGGTGAATCACTAGGGTGCTGGGAGTCATCGAAAGAGAAAGCTGAAAGGAAGGGAAGCCCCCATCTCATCTGAGAGAGGAAGGGCTGAATTTGTGATCAGAGGGGGCGGCTTCTGTGAGGAAGGCCACCAGGTGGCTGAATGGGAGTGAGGAAAAACGGTGCAGATGAGAGGGCAAGGGTTTGGGAAGACAGGTGTACAGGTTCATGGGCTTCCTGAAGCTTCTTCCAGGTAACAGGGGCCTGCGGTAGAGAGGGAGCATAGTGGAATGACCAGAGGGGCTGTTTGATGGGAAGAGGCAGCAGGGATGGAAGGTGAAATGAACCTATTTACCTGAGACCCCTCAGGTAAGGTGGTCTGAACATCTTGAGAGGGTCAAGTTGGTCTCAAGAAAGCTGCACTGGGCATGGAAAATGACCAGCCTTCATTCAAGATGACCCTTTCGGGAGCAGTGGTGTCAGTGGAGACAGGCTTCAGATAGGCCAGCAGATCCACGCTGGGGCTGAGTCAGAACTCGCTGGCACCCCCTTCTCACCTGTTCAGGTAAGTGGGGGTGAAGAGCAGACACCAATCTCAGGTGTACCCTGCCCTCACAATTTCTCTAAAGGTAGCAGCTCACCTATGTTTTAAATAGCGTCAGGGAATTGCCTGGTTCCCCAGCAACAGTAAGGTAAGGAACTAAATCACCCATGATGCGTTTCTGGTCCAATCTGAATTCTGCTAGTCACACTTCCTCTCTGTTGTCCTGAGTACCTGCTGTGGGCTCTGGTGCCCCGAGGACCTGAGGCAGGAAAGAATGATGGGCCTTCGCCCCGTAGAATGCGCTTTCACTGCCCCTACTGTTTGTGTAGGTTATTGGCGGTGGTCTCTTGTTCTGATGAATAATATAAAATCACTGGTGGAAATTCTTTATGGAAAGGGAAAAAAACAAAACAAAACCCACCAAAACCTCTTTGTTTTGGTGGAGGATAAATGCTCCTTTTCATCCACTTAATGATTTTTTAGTTCTGAAAGTTGCGTGCTGCTTAACCCTTCCGTTTGTCCCTCTCAGGTCCTAGAGCCTTAAGCTTTTCAGTACATCTCATAACCTCCCAGCATCTGAAATCACCATGTCACCTGCCACTTCTGGACAAGGGATAAATAACTGTTTCAGTCGTGTGGCCTGGACCACCACCTTTCATCCAATGAATCCGTGTCCCAAAGTGACTGTGACGGACCACTTCTCTTAAGGGAGCATCGCGCTGTGATGAGTGAGATGACAAGACTTCGAGGTAGGTAGGTATTTTGACTCTATGTGATGTTTACCTTGTGCTCTGACTTTGAAACACATTTCAAATGCAAATCCATTGCATTTTTTCCCTGGGGTGAAAAGATGCATTGAGTTCCTTAGTGTTGTCTTACCAACATCCTGAAATGGGGCTGTTTTACTGTGTATTGAATGAAAGAATACAGGACCCTTCACTGAGTCCCTACCCTGGGTCCATGGTAGATATTTATGGGATTCTCTGCCTGGTATCCTTCTTCCTTATGATCCTAGGGACATCTTGTCCCCCAAATTCTTATGCCTATTGCGGGGGCTAATGTGTTCTGGTGTGACCAGCACTGTTGACCACTGTCAGGTGGTATTGGGTAGCTGCTGACCCAAGCTGGGCCAATTGGTCCCTTACTTTTGGGTTTGGGAATGGATGAGGGTGGCCAACTTGTCTCAGTTTGCCCAGGACTTTCCCAGTTCCAGCACAAAGTTCCATGTCCTGGAAAATCCCCGCTGTCCCCAGCAAAGGGAGGCAGTTGGTTGCCCTAGGCTGGACAGAACATTAAAACCAGTTTCTGTCCGTGACTGAGGCCCTAAGTTAGTCTGGAGTAAGGGCGAATGTGCTGGTGAGTGTGGAAGCCCTGGCAGAGAAGGGAAATGGAGAGACAGCAGCCTCATCTTTGTTCTTCCTGTGCTCTGTGTATGAGCCCTCCTCATAGCCCACTAACCAGGGCATCACGCTTTGTGCTCATTTATGTTGAATGGAGGTTTGTCACCTCAACTGAAAGGAGGCTGATGGCTGAAATGCTCTGTTCTCAAGTGTGCTTGGTCTTTCCTTCTTGTTTAATCTGATCTAGTCATGTGAATTTTTACAAACGAAGAGACAAAGGCTCGAAGATTTTAAGGGACTAAGGATCAAAGTCACCAACATAGAAAGATACAGAACTGGGAGTACCATCCAGGCCCACAGACTTCAAGTTTGGGGTCTTATTGTCATACTGCAGCTGCCTCTGCTGTTGATATCAGAATCTGTTAATATTGGCAAGGTACTGGTCAGTCCGACATCTTATTCTGAACATCAGCATGTCTGGAAAGGGTCAAGGGTCTAGCTTACGCACTTCTTAAAATCCAGCTTGCCCTTTTTGATGGGGGAAATCCTTGCTGGCAGCTAATGGTTCTCTCACATTTGCCAGACACCAGCATTTTTACGTATATCAGCTAATTTAACCTTTATGGCAATCCTATAGGTTATGAACTATTTTATCCTTACTTTATAGGTAAGGAGACCAAGGTAGAAAGAAGTTAAGTGATTCTCTAGTAAGTGGTAGGGTTGGGAGTAGGAGTCCAGGCAATGTTGTTGGGAGTCCCCCCCCCCCAGCATACTCTGTTTAATGATCCTTCCAATCCTGAAACCAGGTTGGGAATCGGTGTGTCACTTCCTCTGGTACCAGCTGCTGTGGAATTTGGGAGCTTGTTCACCTCTTTGCCCTTCCTTTTTATTCTCCATCTGTAAGGACTAAATGAGAGAGTTATGTAGGTTGCCAATTCACGTCGCTGGCTCTTGGTGAGTGTTCAGTAGTGAGGGGTGCACTGGTCTAGGTCCCCTCTCTAGATGTATCACTCACATTTCAGTTACAGAGAATAGAATCAATTTATGTTATTTAAGCAAGAAGTGTCTTTTGTTCTGCTGTGTTTCTCCTGAAGTATTCAATGGCTTACAGAATTGCTGAGAAGGCTGAAGAAGCAGACTAGGTTGACCATTCAAGAACAAATCCCGAATCCAGAGTGTAGAACTGACTGCTAAAGAAATATGGGCTCTTCTATGAAAAGGAAACCACTGGCTCCTGTAATCCAGAAGCCATTCTCTGCAGGAGGCCCCCACTGCTTCCACCAGCTCCAGAACCAGCCCTTTATCTGCCTTAATCCACACCAGCAAAATGGACGCCGTGAAGCTAGAGACCCTAGTCTTGATATAGGAAAGCCAAAAGACTCTAAGGCTAAGCTTATCCGTAGAGAGAGTCAATAGAAGTACTACTTCTTTTTTTTTTTTTAAAGATTTTATTTATTTATTCGACAGAGAGAGAGACAGCCAGTGAGAGAGGGAACACAAGCAGGGAGAGTGGGAGAGGAAGAAGCAGGCTCCTAGCGGAGGAGCCTGATGTGGGGCTTGATCCCAGAACGCCGGGATCACACCCTGAGCCGAAGGCGGACGCTTAACTGCTGTGCCACCCAGGCACCCCAGAAGTACTACTTCTACCTACTTCCACTTTCCCAGGCATACATGCTTGCATCTGATTGGCTGAGACTAAGTGACATCTACAACCCTAGTGGCACAGGAGTCTGGGAAATGTAGTTTTTAGCTTTCTAGCCTCTACCACTCAAGTAGCCATCTAAGAAGGAGAGTAGAATGGTGTTGGGTACCCACGGTCACTGGGTACCAATCCACTATCCGAGGGGTGCCCCATTGGCAGGGCTTTCTGCAGGATGCTGAATGGCGCTTCTGGGTAGAACTGTTAATATTCTGGGTGCTCAGGCAAGGAGTAGAGTGTGGACATGGCTAAAAGCCAAACTCCATAGTACTCCTCTGCCTTTAAAAAACTGTGAGCCCGCCTGTGGGGCAACATACCCCCTCTGGGAAGCAGCCTTCTTTGCATGTCCAGTGCTAGGTGGAGTGGGCAGTGTGGCATAGTTTGAGGCACAGAGGTTCTGGTTACCCTTTGCCACTAACAAAGTGAGCATGTTTCTTCTTTAGAAAACGAGGGGACTGGTCAAGGCCTCTCGTCACACTTAACAACCTCTAAATTTATAAGAAACAGACTCACTTGTGGTCACTTCATTCCAGAGCTACGCTGGAGAAATAGCATATTTCTTTTCAATATCAACGTTGTCAAAACCACAGTATCTGGGTTTGCATGGTTTCTGGTAAAACAGTGGCCGTTAAAACTATGTCCGTGCAAACGTGGACATAAATAGATAATAAATCCTGATAGGTATATAGGACTGCTATCTTTGGATTCAAACCTGTTAACCCTCACAAGATAAAGCTCCGTTTGATGGCTCAGCTTCCAAACTGGGCAAAGGTTCAGAAGTGGAACGTTTGTGGATTTCATTCCTAAGAAAATAGAAAGTAGAAGCAGTAATCTACGGTGTCAACACTGATGCTGAATTTACTGTTGGAGCCCAGGCCAACACTGGGCCCCCAGTCTGGTCCTGTGCAGGTCAGGTGTGAATTCCTGGATTCTATTAACCTGACATTTTAAGGGCGTAGAGCCATTTTAAAAAGCCGAATATGCATACAAAGACCAATGAGTAAGGGTCAACATTTAGCTTCTGTTTAAGAGCTCCCAGCAGCCGAGGCGACTTTCCTAAGTGTAGGCAAGCTCTAGGTGAAGAAAGCCCAAATATACAAATGTTTGATCAGGGGCTTTATGCGAGAGGATTTACATGGAAAAATCTTTAGTATCGTAGCAGTTAGCTTCCTTCTGCATTTTATACGAGTAAGCCCCCCTTGGCTCTCCAGAAGTCCGTCCTGTGTAGGTCATGAAGCCCCCAGAGCAGGCAGAACTCTTCTCTGGAAATGCATATTGCTTGTGGTATTTGCTGTTCGATTTTCTCAGTTAAGAAGCTCCTGAGAACAAGAGGGAAACTTCGAGTTCATCTAGCTCAACTCTCCAGTTGGAAAGAGGCAGTTGGGGAATGAGGTCAAAGTAGGAAAGCCTTGTGGGGACCCTGACTTAATTATTGATTTGTCATTTGACCGAATTCCCTTCTCTCTTCTCTCCTGGAAATGGATGGGTCGTGGCTGGACCAGGGGTGAGGACACCTACACCACTGTGAGTGGTTTCTCATCCAGGGCAGCAAGGATACCCAGAAGAGCCAGGGGAGGAAGGAACAAAGCAAGAAGCTGTAGATCCTCCAACCAAAGGAGCCCCTGGCAGGTGTTGAGGGCAGGAGACTAGACATGGAGACAGAAGAGAGCCATCTCAAGGGCAGGGCCAAGGAGCTCGGCTCTAGCAGGATCTCTCCTTTATGCTACCAGAACCACTGAGGGACTCTCAGTTTGGCATATAGGCTGGGATGAACAGATGGCATCTATTGGCATGTTAGCACTGTTTGTGTGTGTGTGTGTGATTGTGTGTGCACGTGCTAGTGTGGGTGTGCAGGGACCTATGGATGGCATGAAGCTTAAGACACATTCCTTAGTGATGGTTTCCACACCATTCGGAAACATGCGAGACCCATATCGAACAGCAGGCTGTGTATTAAGTGTTGAATTATGGTGGATAGAGAGCTCCGCTGGTGCTGAGGGTGCCCAGATCTCCCCTCTGCCTGCTCCTTAGCTTGGCAGTGGGGGGCTTCCGTTTGCTCTCCTGTAATGTGAAGGGACGGGACCGAGCAATGAAAAACAAGTCAAATTAGTAAAGAAAGCTAACACAGATATAGGATATGCACAGAACAGGTGAATTTCTACAAGGCAGACCTTGGAATTTGTGGTGTCACTACCACCCAGGTCAAGAAATAGAATAATGCCAGTGCCCAGAGACTGACGGCTTGCGTCCCCCTCTAGATCATTGCCCGCTTTTCTCTCCAGAGACAGCCTCTGCGGTCTCAATAGTTTGGAAGTCCCTTTTGGCTGTAGCATGGAGTAACTCTAGACACAATCGCATGGTGGACGACTGCCACAGTCTTGGCCAAAGCTGTTGAAAACTGGAACTCTGTTGTTGAAGTTCTTTTACATGGGATTTTTTTTTAAAGGTTTTATTTATTTATTTGAGAGAGAGAGAGAGTGGGAAGGAGAGGGAGAGAGAATCTGAAGCAGACTCCACGCTGAGTGCAAAGCCGGATGTGGGGCTCGATCCCACGACCGCCAGATCATGACCTGAGTCCAAATCAAGAGTTGGACACTTAACCGTCTGAGCCATCCAGGTGCCCCCTCACCCTTTTATGTAGCTTTACAGCAACGAGTATGTAGGGCCCAGATACTTTCTTTGGCCATCAGAAATGTACTTTTTAATTTTTTATTTATTTTTATTTTTTTAGTAACTGAGGATGATCAACCAAGTTTCTATATCTGTGCTCTCCGCTGTGTCCTTGGCACTGTGTTTCGGAGGTTGTACTCCGGGTCAGAAAATTCCTGCTTTCATCCCAAAGCTCAGTACCAAGTATAGAGTTATTTTGTTCTGGTGGTGCAAAATTGAGTTGGGTGGGTACACGATGGTGCTAAGCTGTTCCTCGGGGCTGCCAAATTGTGACTTGGCTGTGTACTCATGCCCGTAAAAGGTTGCCTTAAGCATAGAGAAAGGGCAGGCATTGTGGTTAAATACACATGGACACACGTGCGCGCACACACACACACCCCCAGAAAGCATGGCCACCGGCATAATACCCACACGATGCACCCATTCAAATGATGTTTGCAAAAGGAACTGTATTTGAAAATTCTTTGAATGGAAAAAATGGGCTGGATACTGTTCAGAGACAAATTTGTGCGCGAGGTTTTACTGAAAAGCTGGTTTCCAGCAGGGCTTAGGAACATTTCGCTGTGGCTTTCACTATATTAGAGGTTCCTAACCTCTTCCAGTTAGTGACGCAGTTGGAACTTCTGATCACTCACGAGGGAGCGAGTGACCTCTGTCTCTTTCAGTCCACCCATCAACTCAGCCTTGTTGGGTCACGGCTGCCCATGCGCTCCCTGCCTTGGCACCGGAGCATATCTGCTTGCGTGCCCACACACGTATACACACATACTCGTGTGCACACACATACCCCAGGCACCTTCACATCTCTCCATTCCAGTCCTGGCTACTTCCGCCCAGTAATCGAGGCTGGTCTGACCCCCAGCCTGCTGATTGGAAGCATGTTGAAGAAGACGGTGCGAGGGGTTTCCTGCTGGCCGCACAGCACGGAGACACGGTGCCTGTAATGAGCTGAAGGTCACACTCCATTGCCTGCCTCCAAGGACAGAAGGAATGTCACCATGTGCTGCCTCTCATGGGGGTGGATCGCCTGTGGAGCTGGAGAAGGTGATGGTTCTGTTGCATGTTCTGAGAAGGAGGGAGGTGCCCGGCTCCTAAACCCATTCCCTTTCCTCCATTCCACCTGTCACAGCCACCGAAGTGCACCTGCCTCGCTCCATGCCTGGGGGCTGTAAAAGATTTTTGGTCATCAGGAGTTTCCTGTTAAGAGGTGGCCAGTACCTCGTGGAGATCGGGCTAGTGAGGAGCCGTGGAGAGGGGTGGCAGGGGGCCAAGGACCACTTTGCTCGGTAAGACCCGTACGGAATGCTGGACTTCAGTACTGCAGCAGGCAAGAGGGGACATCCTTGTTCCAGGTAAGCACCGGTTACCGACTGGTAGGGTCTCTCCCAGCTGGCTGTGAATTCCCTGATGGTGGGGCTGAGGCTTTCTGGAGGTGCGATCAGGTACTAAGGACAATGGGTGGAGGGCCTGTCATAGGTGATGTCCTGCCTGTTGGTCACTTCATGCTTCTCTTTCTCCATGGTGAGAAAGAAGGCACAATTCTGGGTGGGCGTGGCACCAAGTAGAGACAGTGACCTTCAGGGACACTCTAAAGCTCCTTCAGCATCCTTGATCTGCCCAAAGGAGAGCGCCTCCCTACGGCCATAAGGGAGGGGCAGAAACCGGAATTCATTAAGCAACGCGACCTCCTGATGGGCTCGACACAAGCCCTTACAAAAACATGAAGATTTTTAGCCGAAGTAAAGCAGAGTCATTCTTGAATGTGAGTCCATGCAAGACTGCAAAGGAAAATACAGAGTGAAACCCGATCAAACCTGGCCCCTCTCTCCCAGGCTTCCTCGGGGTAGAGGAGATGTCTGTAGACTGGAAAATGTAATTTCAAGGGGGCCTGGAGAGAGACAGCAGTAAAGACCCGTGTGTTTTATTGCACATTCTGAGGGGGAAAGGCTTAGGAAGTGCCTTCCTTAATGGATGAAATGAGAGATGGTTCTAGACGACAGAGCTTGATAAAAGGGAGGCGGCCCAAGCTCGCCACGGGACAGGTCATGCGTCTTTAATTAGGTGGAATTCATGAAGGGTTTACTCCAGCGGCAGCAGGGCCAAACTTGAGGGCTGTTTGAGTCTCTATTGATCGGCGCTGGTGAGGCAGAGATGAGAAAAGCCTCCGGGTGATGAGATACACAGTGGTGTGCTGGGCAGTGTTTAACAACCGGCTCCCGGGTGGGGTGGACAGAAGCCCCGATCCGCAGGGTTTGCCCATTTCCGTGGTGTAAATATTCCCGCCGCGACCTCTGTCAGCCTCCTGACATAATGTCCCTGAACACAGACTTGGGAAGAGAGACCCAGAGGGGACTCTCCTGAGCCGGTGTGAGCAAGCTCCAGCCCAGCCCAGCTCTGCTTACACCCCCGGTCAGTTGTTCCTCTGGCCTTGATTGGGGGGGGCGGTGAGGGTGAGGGAGCAGCTGGTCTGCTTGTCCTTCCTCAGCCGGGAGCGGACAGCCTGAGTCAGGATGGCAGGCCAAGCTGTTCTAGACGGCAGGAGCCTGGGGCTGGGGAGCTGAGCCAGATGCGGGCCCCTCTCTCCTGAAGCTGGGATTTAAATTCATAATGTTTTAAAATTATTCCTGAAGCATCTGAAATGCCTCAGAGAAATTCCAGTCCGCCCAGAAGATTCTGAGCAACACAGGATGCACCAGGCAGAGGAAGCCTGGGTCTTCGTTGGGGAAAGTGCCCGTTACTTGGAATGGACTCTTTCCAGCGATGTGTGAGCTGACCCTGGGTAACGGGATCAACAGGGGTCACAGGGTCATCCCTCTTGGAGGCGGGAAAGATTGTTTAGAAAGGACCGGCTCTGGCTTCCCTCGGAGCTCCTCTCTGCACTCCATATGTCTTGCATTTTAAAAAGGAGCAGACCTGAATTAAAATGTTCTGTCCTATTACCCCAGAAGGACAATCATACTTGTCAGACCAAGCGTGCTATGTTTAGACCACTTATGGGGCACCTTTCCTTTGAGGGTAGGGTTTCAAGTCTCGGGCCCTAGGAGTATGGGGGAGCCGCCCTCCCCCCTCCCAGAAGCCACGGGAAAGGGGCCGCCCATGCGAATCCCTTGACCTTTGTGCGGAGCTGCCCTGCATTTTGGGTGTCTGAGGGGGATTCTGACTGGACAAAGGTTTCTGTGGCTAATTATAAATGATCAAAAACCTAAGATACAAACAGCCACCCCTGCAACACTAAAAGCAAAGCAAAACAAAACAAACTGTAAAAAAAAAAAAAAAAAAAAAGGAAAATCTGTTTAATGGCTTATTCCTGCTGGCATTTTTCTCTAATTTATCCCATGCTTCCAGGATACTCGCGTCTTTTGAATCTAAAGACTGGAGAGCTAGGAGGTCCATTGTGCAATTTATTCTGCATGTAGTTGTTGCTAAGTGCTGGAGAAATAAGTAAGACCCAGTCTCTCTCTCCTGAAGAGATTCACTCTTGGGTAAGGAACGCAGCATCTTGGAGTAGCTGGACTTCGGTCGGGAGGCAGAGGTGAGCCACGGGCAGTGTTTGGTCAGGGGCATGATGCCATTGGAGCTACATTCCCAGAAAGTGGTGTGGGAAGGTGGGTTGGGAAGAAAGACCGTGAGCAGTGCCCACTCCGGTGTCAGGACAGAGGTCACAACAGCTCACGCCAGTGGAGATGGTGGGAAGGGACAGAGGAAGTGAACAGGGTGTGAGTAGTCTCGTGAGGAGAAACACCAGTGTCAGGAGGACGTGTTCTGAAGGGCAGGATGTTGAGCCCCATCGGGCGGTCGAGCTTGAGAGGAGGCAGGAAGAAACGGATGTGTTCTCCACGGGTCTCTGGTGTTTCTGCACACCTGCGAGCACAGGCCCTGACAGCTTTATGTTCCAGACTATCTTTTCAAGGATACTTGTCTGGCCAGCAGCCTTGGAGGATAGAGATAGTGTTGTCCTCTGGGGCAGAAGGTAAGTTTGTTTGCTGTCCGGTAAAACGAAGGAAAGTCTACCTCGAAGGTCAGGCTTTGCTGGCAGCCCGTCAGAAGGAAGCTCGCCCAGCTGCTATGCCGTGAACAATAATGTCCCTGATCTCTGACCCAGGAGTCTTGTGTCTCCTTCCAACCTTCGTGAACCAGTGGTAGGCCGATGAGTCCGCCTGCAGCTGGGGCCACACCTCAGACCCTTCACGGCTCTTGACACATGGCAATAGACATATCATTTATTTCTATTTTCTTATGTTACAGATGAGGAAATTGAAGGCCCAGGTGACTTGCTCCAGTACCCAGAGGAAGTCGATAGCCAAGATAAAACTTTGTCCCCGATACTCCCAACTCCTTCTCTAGAACTTTCCCCACTATTTCATGCTGTACTTTGGCTTCCCTGTAGGAGGAGATCCAGTGGACGATAATGGCCTCCAGACCTATTGAGTGCTATGCCAGGCCAGCCAGGCATGCTTCTAGAAGCTCTGTGAGCACTTGCATCTCACTTAAACCCCTTTGTTTTTCTTAAAGATTTTATTTTTTTATTTGAGAGAGAGAGAGCATGAGCAAGGGGGAGGGGCAGAGGGAAAGGGAGAAGCAGACTCCCTACTGAGTAGAGAGCCCAGTGTGGAACTCAATTCCAGAACCTGGAATCATGACCTGGACCAAAGTCAGACACTTAACTGCCTGAGCCACCCAGGTGCCCTCATTTAAACCCTTTCTATTGTAATTTTGAGTTAGGAGATGAGGAAACTGAGACACACAGAGATTAAGTGCTGGGTCTGAACCCAGCCTGGTTCCTGCATCGGGGCGTTAATGACTGTCCTGTGCTGTCACAGGCTCATCAAAGCTGGAGAGCCACATTTTTGGATGTGAGCATGGAAAACTTTCAAAGTTCATATTTGCATTGGATGGGTCATAATAGAGAGGAAGGCCTACACTGTGTTTTGATTGTAGAGTCATGATGAGATATCCGATGGGATTATTTTGGTTTATAAATATACATTTCATTTCTGATTTCCTTCTGAGTTGAATAAAGGGCCCAGCAGTAAGTTGACAGAAAGTATCATCTGTTGAGAGAGAGAGACAGGGAGAAGTGAGGGTCAGGAACACAGGCCAGCAGGGACAATTCCCTCAAGCAAGAAGGACTATGAATTCACGTTTGGCTTTTCTTTCAAGTCATACTCAATATGTCCTGGGCTCTTCCTATTTGCCAGGGACTGTGCTAAGCATTTCACTTGTACTGTCTCATATGAACCCCAGTGACTCTGTGTTCATCTTGCCCATTTTACTGACGATGAACCTGACGGCAGAGAGGTAACAGCAGATAGCAGCTCTATGTTAGAAGCCAGGATTTGACTCCACGCAGGCTCCCTTCAGACTCTGTTCTCTCAACACTGCCTTGATTGTGTGATCAGGGAAGGCTCCGTGGAGGAGGTGGTGTCCGAAGGTGAGGTCGATTTCTGGTAGGGGAGTGGGGAGGGCATCCGGGGTAGAGGCAATGATGCCAACAAAGGCACAGGTAGGTGTCTGATGGATGTGGGGGTCGTGGGGGGATAGAGTTGGAAAGACAGGGCTGGATCACACCTGGGAGAGTCTTGAATGAGAAGCTAAGGGAGTTGAGATGGTTTTCGAGGAGGGGGAACATATCATTAATGCTGCTGTTCAAGACATCATGAAGTGGCAAGAAGACCTCAGCGAGGCTCCAGGATGGTCATGGAATCCTGCCCCTGCTTTGTCCTGCATCCCTCCTTGCTTGCCTCCTGTTGGCAGTTGTGAGCTCATTAGCTAGGAATCCTTCATGGTCTTCAACAAGACTTACGGTGCTTCAGCCCAGACTATGAGATCCGAATGTGCACACTGGAGAGATGGAACCTTTGCTCGAGGGGCAGTCAATTGCTCCATTTGGGAAGGTTCCCCCACGGGGGGTCAGCAAGTACTTGAAACATTGTTCCAAAGGGCACTCTGCCCAGGGACCTACTGTAGGACTTCAGCTGTATACCTCCAATCAAAACCAGAGGCTTCTGCCACTAGCACAACAGATGAGGAAAATGACTTCCCCTGGTGTGTGGGATTGGCCCCCCGCATTAAATCCACTGTGTGAGCAGGCAGAAGAATGTACAGGGTCCAACAATCCAACAGTCTCTGCCCTTGGGGATGATGCTCCAGGCTCGATGTGGAACCAGCCCAATCTAGCCAGTGCTTCAGAGGATCCTTGCTGCCCACTTCCAAGGCTTGAACATTTGTAATTTGACCTGGAGTGACGTCAGCTCTTCATGCAAGTGGGATTGAAACACCTAAAAGGGGGACAGCTGAGACTTCCTCATGTCCACAGAACATGAGACCATTTTTGTGCCAGTTTGCTAATCAATGTCTGTGTCTGGAGCAGAATTTGGTCTGGAACTAGTTTCCACTGTAAGCTAGAAGGGAAGTTGTGGAGAAGAGAACACAACCCCATCTACATCTCATCATTGGAGGCTACTGGTATTTACCCAAAAGATCCCGATCATCGGAAAGGACCAAATTGATTTGTTCCCATTTGCCACCCTCACGTATGAGGTGACATGACTAATACCTTCCTCTTAAAGATAAGGAAACTGAGGCACGGAGGAGAGGGCCAGCCCGCCAAGGCCACTCAGCCAGGAAATGCAAGCTCCAAGATTCAAAATATCCCCTTCACTTGTTCTGCTAAAGCAAAATGTATCTGTCATTCCTTCTTCATCATGAAAAATTAATTTGTAGCAAGGAAAGAGTGGAGATTATATATGTGGAATTGCTATTTAAAATGCGTGACTGTCAAAGGTCTGTATTTTTAGAATTCATTGCCAGGCGCAAATGAAGTTGTGCATAGGCCAGGCCCAGCCCCATGGCTTTCACTCATCCCTTTCCACTCTAAGGGATCCAAATATAGTTTTTAACATTGGTGCCTTTCCCTCTGGCTTATTCTGATCTGATTTTAAGGGCAAAGATAAACACTGAGCTTGGCTTGGGTAAAATTGGAATTCACCTGCCTGGTATTTTTTCTTCTTATAATCTAATGTTAGTCTTGGTTCAAAGAAGGTGGATTAATGAGACCTGTGTGGTAGGGGTCTCCAAAGAACTGATGTCCCTTTTTCCTCGATAAGACTTAGACCAATTAAACTTGGACTGATCCGTCCATGGAAATTCCATCCTTTTTTGCTGGTGAGTCATGTATGGGGGACCTTATAACCCCATCCTAGCCAATAATGGGGCATTTAGTGAGCAATTTTGGGAAAGATTTCCTTTCTGATAAAATGTAGGGAGCATTATGAGGAGAAAGTACCTTTGCTCTCACCCTCTTCCATCTTGTTTGGACGGGACACTGTCATGTGAGGACATGATGTCCGGTGCTGCAGCAATCATCCTGTGACCATGAGGCGAGACCCACCAATGAGAGGATGGCAGGGCAGAAAGAACTGGGGTCTTTGGTGGCATTGTTGAGCTACCTAACTAACTGTGAGGAGGCTAAGCTCCAGCCTCATTGTTGTGAGAAACTAGTAGTTTAAGCCACCTTCAGTTGGGCATTCTGTTAGTCCAGCTAACCGCTTTCCTAACTGAATGATTGTTAATTAGTAAAGCACAAAACAAGGGAGGAGTGACTAATTCTCTGATGGAAGAGTCAACCTGATGTTCATAAAAGATGTATCCTGAGACCTTGAAAAATCCCATATTCATGTATCTGTGATAGGCCCATAAAATGTGACAAAATATCACTAAAAAATTGAAGAGACCCTTGTCCTACCTAATAAGGGATGTTCTGGTTGTAAATAAGTGAGAAATCAGTGAAAGGAATCTACTGGCCCCCTAAATGAAAGGTGCTGAAAGTAAGCTTCAGATATGGCTTGATCCAGGGCTCAGTGATGCTATGAAATCCTAGTCCGTCTCCCACTCAGTTCTGTTCTTCTTAGAGTTGACTTCACGTTCAGACTCCAAGCAGGGACAAAAAGGGTCCCACGAGCTCTGGTGCACATTCGCCACTCTTGAAGTCCAGCAGTGAAAGGATGAGTTCCCTCCCGGGCACCAGCAGGACTCACTGTGTCGGGGGGCTCTACCTGGGCCATGTTTTCCCAGGGGAATGCCATGCTTTCATTTAGGCCCTAGTCACGTGTCTTGCATTGGTACTCGAGTAGAGGCAACTTCACTGGCAGGTCCAGAGACCGAAGATGGGAAAAGGCTGCTTTCCCAGAAGAATCTTAGGTGAATGAATGTTGAGTGGCCCAGACTGGAGAGGTCATCTCTGCCTCTGCAGGTCCTTTAAAGTCTGTTTCCTGCTCAAGCACCACTGATCTGTTCACCATTCTCATTTTTAAACACCCCCACACACTGTGGAATTCCATCACACGCACACACACCCCCACACACTGTGGAATTCCATCACACGCACACACACCCCCACACACTGTGGAATTCCATCACACGCACACACACCCCCACACACTGTGGAATTCCATCACACGCACACACACCCCCACACACTGTGGAATTCCATCACACGCACACACACCCCCCCACACTGTGGAATTCCATCGCACGCACACACACCCCCCCACACTGTGGAATTCCATCGCACGCACACACACCCCCCCACACTGTGGAATTCCATCGCACGCACACACACCCCCACACACTGTGGAATTCCATCGCACGCACACACACCCCCCCACACTGTGGAATTCCATCACACGCACACACACCCCCACACACTGTGGAATTCCATCGCACGCACATACACCCCCACACACTATGGAATTCCATCGCACGCACATACACCCCCACACACTGTGGAATTCCATCACACGCACATTACCAATCAGCTTCCTTTGCTGTGTCATTTTTCTGGAAGTTTTTACTTGCGATAAGCAGAGAACACTCAAGCCACGGGCAGAATGAACGCAGACCAGCCTGCTAAGACCCCCGCCAGCCTCGCAGTGTCCATAATTAAAATGCATGCCTTGGGAAATGACAAATGGGCACGGGGCACGCGGCTTCTGGTTTTGCTCTCAAGTGATTGGAAGCATAAGTTCACGAAGTGACAAAGAGCTACAGTGAGGACCGTTTTACGGTGAGTGACAAAAGAGCTTGGGAGGGCAGACAGAGGGTGGAGTGACCCTATTTGTGACTCCATTTATCACAATCTAGCTGAAAACAATGGATGCTCTTTCCTGGACAGCTGTCACAGGGCCGAGGGTGTGTCTGGGGGAGGCCACTGAGACCCTCTAAACAGTTGCTGAAGACAGTGGTGTCCCCCATCCATACTGTGGGGTCTTCTGGAACGTGGGGCTCACACCAGGAGGGAGATAAGCGATGCCATTAAGGGTAACACAAATAAGGCCTCTTCCCACTTCAATAGCTATCAAAGTATTTGTTTGTATCAGGTTAAAAGATAAACCGTACAAAGCTAGCGCGCTAAGCTCTGATCTTATGCAGTCGTTGCTGAAGAGGGGGCTGAGGCGAGCAGCTCCCCGTGTCCACCTTGTGCAGACCTCCTGAGCTGGCAGTGTAACACCCACGTGTCATGTGCACGTGGTGGAAGTTTCCTCCTCCTGCGCTCGGGGTTCCCCTCTCAGCTCATGGGGTTGTTGGCAGAGCTCAGTTCCTTGTGGAGGGGCTGAGGTCTCTGCTTCTTGCTGGCTGTCAGCTGGGGGTCCTAGAGGCCACCCGCAGAGCCTGGCCACGTGGTCCCCTAGAGGGCCCTCCCTCAACCTGCCAGCTCGCTCCTTCAGGATGACTCTCTCACCAGTCTGCTAAGATGGAGTCGTACAGAGTAACAAAGTAACAGCAGGGACTACCCCCATCACCTCTGTTGTATAATGTGGTCTGTTCAAGGGAGTGGCACCTCACATTCAGTGGTCTTGCCTGCCCTAGAGGGGAGGGGTCACACTGGCCAAGTAGCCAGGGGGCAGGCCTCTGGGGGCCATTTTGGAATGCTGCCTCCTGCAGTGTTGAATTTCTCCCTGTGATGGTCGATTTTGGGCTGTCAACTCGATGGGTACACGGAATGCCCGGATGTTCAGTTAAATATTATTTCTGGGAATGTCTGTGAGGGTGTTTCTGGAGGATAGAGATCTACATACAAGTCTCTCCATATGAGCGCCCCTATTGGCACTCATGTAATTATGGAGGCTGAGGGACCTAGACTCAGGAGGGCTGGTGGTACAAATTCCATCTGAGTCTGAGTCAGAAGGCAAGACAGATGTCCCAGCTCAAAGACAGTCATGTACAAGGAGAAAATTCTTTCTTACTCACCCTTTCATTCTCTTCAGGCCACCCTCATGGGGGAGGGCAATCTGCTTTCCTCAGGCTACTGATTCAAATGTTAATCTCATCCAGAAGCCCCCTCACAGACACACCCAGAATAATGTTTAGCCAAATATTTTGGCACCGCGTGGCGTGGTTAAGTTGACAATATAAAATTAATCATCAGAGGGAAAAATCTCTCTCTCCTTGTACACACACACACACACACACACACACGCTCACACTCTATTAGTTCTGTTTTTCTGGGAAGGGTGGACTCTCCTTCCTTTTGTTCATTCACCAGATACTCCTTTCACGTCCCATGCCACAAGTCTTGCCGTGTCCTAGACATGCAGTCATGGTAAATACACAGACCTACTTCCTACCTTTCTGACATTTAGACTAAATCAAAGATCGTCACTGCGTGGCATTCCTAGCCGGGTCCTCCCTGGCGGGATCTATGGAAACTCGAAGATGAATCCAATGCCGGTTGTGCCCTCATGCAGCTTACCGTCACAGGCCCAACCTGCGGGGTAGAATTCCACACGCGCCATGGACACGGGTGTGTCCGCCAGGTGTGTAGATGGGCTGAGGACTGGAGGTGGTTTTCCATGGAGGTGATGCTGGGAAGGAGGGATCTGAGCTGGGCGGCGGGGACTCCGATATTCCCATGTAGGAGGGCCTCAAGAGGCCATCACATTCAAAGAGGTGCCGGGGAGAATTGTTGGGATGTATGGGCAGAGTAAACATGGGGGTCTTGCTTAGTAAAACTTTTAGGTAGTAGCAGCTTACAGAACAGGAGTAGCACTGTCTCCCAGAGGTCTTTCTGCATTTTGTGTGAGCTCAAGAAGGATGTCACCTGTCTACCTCACGGTGTGAGGGCCACAGGAGGGGAGGCTTCTGGGGGTCACTGATGCTGAGATTGGTGGGCAAAACCCCATCGGAGCCTCTCCCGGCACTGCCCCAGGGCTGGCCCTGGAGGAGGAGGAGGGCCTGATGGGCAGAGAGGGCAGAAGGAGCACTCCTGGCTTGCCACCTTCCAAAAACCAGAATGTGTTGGTACGTGATGAAGTGAGACGAAGTCCGTTTGCAGAATTTAAAGTACCTAATTCACAAACTTAGGCTGGTACAAATGTGAAAATGTACAATCTTCGGCAGGGTATGTGGTTTTGACCGGAATGGTGGCCTTGGCTCCGGGCCGAGGTTGGGGAGGAGAGGAGTAGGTCCAGGAGGGTGAGCCCTGGTTGTCCTGGCTGAGAACCAGGGGGGCAGCCGGAGGAGGAGGGACACGTTTCACCCCCCCCCCGTTCTCCCCCACCCCAGGATCTCCTCCCCTTTCCTGCAGCTCCCGTCAAGGCTGGCAAGGGCCTGCTAAGCCCCAAATCAGGCCCCTGGTTTGTCTCCTTACTGGAACCCTTTCCTGTCTGCTTCTATCCCGGGGGGGTGGGGGGTCTCTGTTGGGGTGCTCCAGGCTCATTTCTTTTTCTCCTTTTTATTACTGAGGTATAACTGACATATAACATGATGTGAGTTTCAGGTGTATAATGTGATTTGATATTTGTACATATTGGAAAAGCACCACCACCAGTAGTTCCCATCCATCACTGTGCTTGGTTACTCTCTCAGCAACTTGCAAACATACAATCCAGTGTTATTAACCATGGTCGTCATGCGCCGGGCTACACGTTACAGCCCCATGACTTATTTATTCTATAACTGCAAGTTTATACCTGTAGATGCCTCGCTCCCATTTTGCCTACTCCCCACGCCCTTTCTCTAGCACCCACCCGTCTGTGTTCTGTATCTATGAGCTTGGCTTTGGTTGTAATTGTTGATGGTGATTTTAGGCTCCATTCTTGATGATACTTAAAACCTAATCAAGAGAGACACACACAGACCCTTCCTGCTGGATGGGCCCTGAAGGGAGTCTGGCCTGGTACCAAGTGCTTGTCTGGGGCTGGGTGTCTTCTCTGGCTGGGCTCCACTGGCCTCTCTCTTTGGTCCTTATCTGCTCCACTCCAGGCACTGGAAGGAGAAAAGGCATTAGAGCCAGATGATCAGAGTTTAGACTCCAGCTCTGTGATTTGCTAATGTCTGAGTGACCTTGGCTAGTGGGTCACATGCGTTGAGTCCTTCCTCCCCACCTGTCCCAAAGGGGGTTGTTTGAAGACTGAGTGGGACAGTGAGCCCAAAGTGATGATTATCTGGTCAGCTGCCCTGGAGGCCAGCCCCTTTCCCTCTTCTGCAAGGCTGAGAAGGGCCCATTTTGATCTTTTTAATGGATCATCAGTGCCGCATGCTTGGCCACCACCCTTTGGGCAGCGACTAGATATCATTTCATCCTAGAGTCAGAAAGTTCTCCAGCACCTTATAGCCTGTTACTTGGGCAGGGGGTGCCGTCGGTGGGAAATGGGGTCTTCTCTTTCTGACAGTGATTCTGGTTAGCAGAACGTAGACGGAGAGCAGGATGTTTGCCATGTCTGTGGGTGATACAGACCCATACGTGCGTGCAAGACAAGTGTTACACGTCAGAGCGTGGGCCGTGGGCTACCTTTCAGGCCCAGTTCAGAATGATCAGGGCAGAGCTGGGGCTGTGGGCGGAGGTTTACTCTGACTCTCTGAGGGCAAAACCCATTCTATTTTACCCTTTATCTTAAACCATGAAGTTTTTTTAGATTGCTTTCCTCTCCTGGTCCTTAAATATGGAGCTTGGTTTGGCTTGTCTGCTGCCTCTGGCCTGAGCCAGGGACAGGGGAGGGGGTCCTTTGAGTAGGAGTGGCTGGCGAGGGCCTTCTGTCCCTTGGTCTTACACCACTGCGTTCGTACTCGACTGTGTTCTCATTTGTCCAATAGACTTGAAACTGTCGAGCATAGTGTTTGGTTTCTCTAGTCACCATTGGACACTATTTCAAAGCTCATTCCACATGAATCCCTGCAGAGAGTCTCAATAATGGCGCAGAGCATGGTGGAACAGGCGGGAACCAGAGATTGCTGTGCCTCGGTGCAGAGGCAGAAGGCTGAATTTTGTAGATGTTAGGTGCATGGCACTTCATGCAGCTCATCGGGAAAGCATGGACTCGGGCTGGTTTTATGGGTCTGTGGCCTGTGCTGCTGCCCAGGACCCCATACTTAGAAAAGGCTAGCATTTGATTTCATTCTCTGCTTTCATCATCTTGAAGTTCTTCATCATTTTTGAACAAACAGCCCCGCATTTTCATTTTGCAATGGGATGTGCACATTTTCTAGTCTGTCCTACAGAGATTTGTATTTGGAGGCTTGTAGTGTTCAGGCAAATAGCATGGGGAAGAAGGGGCAAATGTGTAAGGTAGAATGAGTTTCTTTTCTTTTTAAGGTCTATTTATTTATTTTAGAGAGAGAGACAGCAAGCAGGGGGAAGGGCAGAGGGAGAGGGAGAGAGAGAATCCTCAAGAAGACTCCCCACTGAGCATGAAGCCCACCATGGGGCTCGATCCCAGGACCCTGAGATCATGACCTGAGCCAAAATCAAGAGTCAGACAGTTAACCAACAGAGCCACCCAGCTGCCCCTAGAATGGGTTTCTTTGTAAGCTGGAAACTAATGTCTGATGACAGAGGCCCCTGGAGTGTTCCTGTGGGCTTAGGGACTAGCCACTGAGGTCTCCTACCCAGGGTAGCTGATTCTGAGTGAAGCAAAGGGAACTCCCATTTGTTGGATTGTTACAATGCACTAAGCACTGTACTGGTGGCAAAAGATGAGTAGGACCAAGGAGCCCATGGTCCAATGTGGAGCATAGACCTCTCAAGAGAAGAGTATAGTAAAGAACAATGTGGTGAGTGCAAGGGTTTCAGAGAGTGGAAGAGATATCTCTAATCCCCACTGGGCTGGGCGGGGGTGGTGGTGGTGGTGACGGTGGTGGCGGTGGTGCTGGTGGTGGTGGAAGAGTGAAGTTGGGGAAGACTTCTTGGAGGAATTGATGCCAAAACTAAGTCTTAAAGGGTCAAGAGAAGTCAGCCTGCAAAGGGTGGGGATGTGTGTGTGCACATGTGTGTGTGCACATGTGCCCTGGGATAGGAAAAAAGACTCTAGGCAAATGTAATGACATGAGCAAAAGCATAGACGTAAGAGAACACTGTGTGCAGGGAGCTCTACAAGCATCTTGTAGCTGCCATACCAGAAGGTATGGAGTAGCAAGAGGTGCAGCTGGAAGGACTGATTACAGGGACCCTTGTAGCTTTGTTTTGATGACTGGGTCATTACCCTGTAGGTGGTGAGAATTATCTACATTATACAGCAAAGGAAGCAGACTCTCAGAGAGGTGAGCTACCTGCTTGAGTTTGCAAGGCTAATTAGTAGCAGAACAGGCATGCAAATCTGGGTCTGGCTGACTCCCAACGAGGTTTGCCAGATTCAGCAAAGAAAAATATAAGATGTCCAGTTAAATTTGAATTTCAGACAAACAACAAAGAATTTTAAAGCATAAGTATGTCCCATGCACTATTTGGGATATACTCACCCTTAAAATTAGTTGTTGTTATATGAAATTTAGATTTAAATGTGCAGCCTGTATTTTTATTTGCTCAATCTGGTGACCCTTTGCCCAAACCCCTGTTCTTCCTCCTATTCCATGATGGCCCACCACTGTTAATGCCCCTCCATCCAAGGAAGGTTCCATGAAGAAGGTGGGCGACAATATAAAACATGGCCTGAGGAGCAGGAATGTCCAGAATTTTAAGAGTTGCCATTTTAATAGATATTAAAAAAAATAAAGTCCCCCTGGCTTCCTATGTTATTGAAGTGGGATTTAAAGTAACCAGTGCTATGCTCCACCATCCCATTATACTGAACGTTGAATAAGGGGTTCTCCAATTTCATGCACAGATGGGGAGACAGAGAAGCAGGTTCTTTGACAACCAGGATTATTTTGTCTTTTTTAATCTATTATATTTCAGGAGCTTTAAAATCTTTAAAGACAACCTCAGGGGCAAGTAGAGATGTCACTTACAGTTTTAAGCATTTTCTGTTGTGTAGAAGAAAAAGAGGAATTCTAAATATGGGAAGACCATATTTCCAGTGCTCCAGCCACTTTACATACTCTTCAGAGAAAGTGCCAACATGAACGAGAATGAGGAAAAGTTTTTTTTTTTTTTATGTCTCCCTTATTATGTTTTTGCCTTCTTAAGATCTTAACATGCCTGTGTCAGATGCAAGTAGCCTTTTACTATCATCTTGAAACAGAATCATGAGACATTTACTCTAGAAAAACGTGGACTATTTTTCTTCTTCTCTAAGTAGAAATAACACATTATGGTTAGCATATGTGTCTCCCCCTTTCATGTGTTCTTTCTGATTACGTGTCCTGTCTCTCTGGGTCTTTGTAGTTGAAAAGGTGAGGCTTTCCTTATAAACACTGGAGTCCTGCAGACATGTCTTGGGCGGCGGCGCCCCGAGAAGCGTGTCTGCCTGTGCCGACTGGTTTATAATTGTCGGGGCTATGCAGTTTAGGAGGGTGTCTAGAGCGTGCCCATCTCCAGGCTGTGTCCCATCCGTCGATGCCTTGCTGCTGTGCCCTGACGCTTTTCCCCTGGTTTGGAGTCATCTGTCCCTGGGGCAGGCAAGCAATGACTCTTGGATTCCTGTCCCTGGTTATGTCAATTTGAGGGACACTCTTAGCTACTTTCAGGATTCCTCTCCTTCCCTGTAAACCAGGGGTAGTGATAGCTACCTCTCAGGTTGTTGGGAGCATGGAACCCCACAGGCATGGTGGCTTGGATTGGTTTTCTAGGGCCGCTGTCGCAAATGGCAACCAGCTTCATGGCAGCCAACCCCCAAAGTTTATTCTCTCACAGCTCACGAGTCTAGAAGGTATCAGCAGAGCCAGGATTCCTGAAGGCTCCAGGAGGGACTCTGGCCTTGCCTCATCCAGCTTCTGGTGGCTCTGCAGTTTCCTTGGCTTGAGGCTGCGTCATTCCACTCTCTGCCCCCTTGTTGCATGGCCTTCCCACTCTGTCTCTGGGTGTCCGACACCCTCACTGGGTCAGGGCTCACACTCATCCAGTGTGATCTCATCTCGATCCTGACCTCACTCTCATTGGCAAAGACCCTATTTCCAAATAAGGTTCCATGCCGAGATGACCGTGAATTTTTGGAGGAAACTATTTAACCCACACCACAGCATAGAGCGCAGTGCTGGGCTTTCAGAGACTGGAAGTTCCCTGTTCCACCTTTGTCGTCCCGGCACATGTTAGCTTCGCCAGGATTTTATGTAACTTTCTCAATCCCTTCTAAAGAATAGGCTATTTACATGAGGCCTCAGCAAACGTCTTGTAGTCACTAGTCACTGGCCAGGTGTGTTCCTGCCAGCGGGTCTGTGCCAGATGCTGGGAGCCAGGGGCTAGGTGACAGCAGTCCCAGCCCTTCAGGAGCCCACGGTCTAGAGGAGGGGAGTGACATGTAAATAAGTAATTACAATACTCCTATTTATTAGGCTGGTGTGAGCTCAGGACTCCATCCAGAACAATGCTTCCAGCTGCTGGCGCCACCCGCGGTTCGGGGAGCCAATCCTGCCTTGGCTCTTGCTGCCTGCTCCCCGGGCCTCCCCCTGCTGCCTGCTCCCCGGGCCTCCCCCTGCTGCCTCCACTCTGGGGTTGGCAGGTTCCTCACAGGTTAATTTCAATCACTGCACTCATCGAAATCCTTGTCTACTCTCTGGTTTTGGCCTTTATCGTTGTTGGAAGCATCTCAGCTGGCTTACTGTGATTTCATTTTTTTTTTCCCGGGTGATGAATTTCTACACCTCTTTTCAAAAGACAAAACAAATTGTTTGTTTAACCTCCCTAGGAATAAGTGGGCCAGGGGTGGCGTGGGAAGGGAAGCATACTTACTATTCTTATGGGCAGACCTCCTTGGGTATTTCCAAAGAGATTCCTGACTGACTCACCTTATTTGATTTTTTCCATTGGGTAGGTTTATATATATGTTTGTTTCCCTCCCACCCCCCACCCCGTGCTCTACGGATTACGCAACGTGGCCAACATGTAGTTTCCTGTTGCTCATTTTTGTATCTCTAAGAGTTCAGCACATGGGTCATAGTGAGCAGTCAAGATGTCATTAGTTGACCGACAAATGACTGTCAGTGTTGGTTGAATGGGGCCTGGGGTTACGTTGGTTGAATGGGGCCCAGGGTTATGCTAGTAGGTCTGTTTGGCAAAGCCTGGAAGAACCAATCTTTGGGGCAAATTCCCCAGGTAATGGTTCAGGAAACCAGTGAGTACATTGGAATCACGTGGGTGGAAGGCCTTTGCTAGATGGAGGAAAGCTCTGTTCCCCCCCTGGAGAATTCTGATTCCTTAGCGCCAGGAGGAGGGCCCAGCCATGGTAAGTTTTAGGAGCTCCCCCAGGCTCCTGACATGTCACCAGGCTTGAAATTCTGATGCCCGGGGGTCCCCAGACCCATCGAATCAGGAGCTCCCGTGTGAGAGGCAGGCGTCAGCTGTTGGGTTTCCAAGCTCCCCAGGTGAGGCCAATGTGGAGCCCAGGCTGGGAACCACGGCGCATGCTCAGAATGGGGCTAGAGGGCGGGGAAACCCAGACGCAGGCCGCCTCCTCACACTCGGGCGGGTCGGGACGGACGCAGCAGGTCTGCAGTGAGAGGTTCCATCTCTAACAAATTTCCTGACGCCTCTGCCACCACCGCTTGGCTGAGATCACCCTCTGCGGACCGCGGTCCTAAAGCGAAGTCGCTTTCCCCAGGTGAGTCGCCATTTTCCCTTTCTCACCTGCGCCTTGCTTCGCTTCATCCCGCCTCATCCCCTCAGAGAGGCCATTTCTTTGGTTGGTCCGCCGGCTCCCGGCTGTTGTCTGGCGTCAGGATCAAGGCCGAGTGCAGGCTGGCTTTGCGAGGAACAGAGGCCTGCTTTTATGGCCTGCCTGGCTTTTGGGTTTCTTTCTCTGGGCATCAGGCTGGCTGTAGGTCCAGTGAGTTCTCATGGAGCCATATTACCTGCTATCTGCTCACCCTCCCCGGAGGAGGCTGGAAAGGGCTGGGCTGTGGCCCGAAGGCCCAGCGGGGACGGCTCTTAGCACGGCTCAGAGATCCGGTCCAGACTGGGTGCCAGGGAGCCTCTGAGGTTGTGACCCATGTGGGGTGCTCACGCTGATCCAGGGGTTAGGGGGTGAGGGAAAGGTGGGGTGCTCTGGGCTGCAGAGGCGACGAACTGGGAACTGCAGGAAACCAGGGGCACAGGAGCCCGCCATTCGTTGGTGGTTTGCAGGTTTTAAGGCTGGGATACGGAAATACAGTCTGGAGGAAGATTCTAGCAGGCCTTGCCGTAGGAAGGAGTGGTTTCTCTCTCTCTCTCTGCTTTCTCTTACCCCAGAGCAGGTTATCTGCCATCCAGGTCTGTGGCCCAGGAGCCTCTTAATTTAATGGACATGATCCTGAAGTAATCATGGAGGCTTCTGGAATCCACCCCACTCAGCCTGTGGGACAAAAGCAGTAAATGTCAAAAGCTGCCCTCCCAGTGGGACATAAGGCCGTCTTTGTTAAGTGCCAGGCTTATCTGTGAGCCCTTTACCATCTGCAGGCAACACGCCCACTCCTGACTGTTTTTCTTGGGTCAGGTAAAACCTGAGCCCTGAAACCCTGGTAGAGTTATCTGTTCAGGAGGTGGGCTCCGCTTGGGGGGGAGGGAGGGACCCCTAAGGGGCAAGCCAAAGAGGTGAGCCATTCCCTCCCTCCGAGGGAGAGGTAAGGACGTTGGGGTGTCTCTGGGCTCCCAAGCCATGGTTTTGTACTGTTTTTTATTCTCTTGGGATCCCCGTGTCCCTTACAGTTGCTGTAGCGAGCATATGGCACCCTGTGCCGGCTTGGGTTTGGAAGAGTCCTCCATCCTGAGCAAGCAGGGAGAACATTCCAGGAATCAGGCCACATTCCCTTCCCTTAGGAGAGCTGGTATTCGAGGGAAATGGCTTTAAAGAGCATCCCTTCATTACTGGAAGAGGAGCTTGGGCTCTCTGTTTTCCCAAATCGTTGTCCCCGTGAGCCAGGAAAGGAATGGAAGGATTATAAACAACTCCTGGCACAGTCACCTAGTCCCCCTGCAGATACCCACAGGGGTTGGCGGGGCCCCAGTGTTGTGTCTGCTGCTGCTGATGCCGAGGGGGATGGAGAGACACGATCTCTCTCCCCTACAGTTCTCAAACTTTCTGGTCTGAGGCCACCTTTACACTCTTAAAAATTGAGGCCCTCTAAGAATTTTTGTTTGAGAGTTGTATCTATCAATATTTATCACATTAGAAATAAAAACAGAGACATGTTTAGCATTTATTTTTTAAATTCATTAAAGAAAGCCCAGTACGTGTTAACATAAATAACATTTTAAGGAGAAAATGATATTGGCTTTATTCTAAACAGGTTTATTAACTTTATCCGCATTATGTCACATCCTGCAAACTCTCTTGGGCAATTGTAGGACTCCCCGTGTTTGTCTCCTGATTTTTAGGCCCCGCTGTTCTTCACCACCTAATGCCTAGTATCCTGCTGTCTTCTTAGATATTTTGTCTGGGTTTTTTGTTGTTTTGGATGAGACCATAAATCCAGTTCCTGTTATCCCATCTTGACTGGACTATCTGGAAAGTTTCAAAAAAATATCCATGCTTAGATCCTAAACCTGGGGATTCTGATTCACTAGGAGGTTTGAAGTGAGCAGTGAGCATTCAGGTTTCTGAGTTTAGAAAACAAAAATCCAAATAAGATGGGGCTCCTGGCCGGCTCAGTAGGTAGAGCGTAAGACTCTTGATCTCGGGGTTCGAGCCCTATGTTGGGGAGATTACTTAAAATCTTTTAAAAAAAGTCATAACAATAGCAACCAACTAACATTGGTGGTTCTTCTGCACTGCCCCCCCCAACTGAGAACTCTACCATAGCATGATAGTAATAGTTACTGTTTACTGTACATTTCCCATGCAGCGGGAGCCATGCCAGCTCTCCACACATTTGGTGTGATTTCATTGTTCTAGCCAACCATTGGTCAAGGTATTCTTTTTTTTTTTTTTTTTAGATTTTATTTATTTATTTGACAGACAGCCAGTGAGAGAGGGATCACAGGCAGGAGGAGTGGGAGAGGAAGAAGTAGGCTCCCAGCAGATGAGCCTGATGTGGGGCTCGATCCCAGGACTCTGGGATCACGCCCTGAGCCGAAGGCAGACGCTTAATGACTTAGCCACCCAGGCACCCCTGGTCCAGGTATTCTTATCAGCATATCACAGAAGAGGAAATAAGGTGGAGGGGGGAAGCCCTAGTCTTTAGTTACCTCTGGCCTGTGTTCTAATCCTGCTGAAGGGTTGCTTCCAATTATCCCCCACCTGCAAAGGGTACACTCCGATATTTGGCCAAGCAGGCAACTGCTTTCAGAATCATTTTTATTCCTTGTGATGATTTACTGGGCTTTCGGAGGTCTGTCTTTGTGTAATTGCTTTGCCATTTAGAGATATCTTTTCCTTTCTTGGTTATTATATTATTGTTGTTCTTTTAGTTTTTTTAAAGAAAAATTAAAAGAGCAAATATCAAACACAAACAAAAAACAGTTAAAGCATGTGTAAGAAATAGAGCATGACCGTGAACCCACTCGCCAGCTTAAAGAGTTGAATGCCTCTTTACAGACCTTTCAAGTGAGACTAAGGTGCTTTGACTCCATGCACGGGTATCGAGCTGCACCACCCCAGTCTCTGGTTCTTCTCCTCTTTATCCCCAGCAAGCTCTCCAAAATGTTTTATTTAACAAGGTTCAGAGATCAAGGCCCCTTGTGAATGGGGCATGCTACCTCACACATCCCAGGGAATAGACGCTCTCAAAGGAATCATTTCGCTGTTTGCAAAAGAAGGAACAGTCCTGGCGATCATGTAGCAAAATGCATAGTTAATAAAAATGGAAATACCCCTGAGGGAAAAATGGAGCATATGTTAGAGTCTCAGGGAAGCAATAGCTCATTTTCTTTGCCAGAACTCAAAAACTGCTTAGAAATTGCATCAGGGACTTCTCTACTCTGGTGTTACAGCCAAAACCCAAAATGCCCTTGACCACCTCTCTCACAGAGGGTAAAAACATGGCGTCTGTTTTCTTAATGCTTCTCTCCAAAGAAAGATACCTGCAGGCATCCTAAGTGTAATGACAGCTGTGTGACTTTCTGGATGACACCTACTCTCCCACGCTCATGGAGTGCGTTTTGTTGATTCATACCGTGAAGACCTGTGGTTCCCATGTGTGGCAGCTCTGGCTACCTGGAGGTGGGGTGGGAGAAGGTGCTGGAGTGAAAAGAATCTCTGCATTCCCACCTACACCAGAGCTCAAGCTTGCATCTACTACTAGTTATCAGAAACACATGGATGCTTTTAGAATTCAAAGTGCAAACCAATTCAGTTTCTGAATGAATGGCAACTTTTTGTCACACTTTTTTTTCCCCCCAATCAAGAGACAAAATACTGTTATGAAGGGGGTTTGTGAAGGGTTCTGACGTTGAAAATGGGGCTGTTATTCTAAATTGAGGGTGGTTGGACTGGATCATTTCTCACCTTTCTTGTCCCAACTCATGTGATTTTGTGACCTTGGGGCATGGCCACTGTATGTTCTGGGCTTTTCATACTTTCAATTCCTTGAATTCTATCTCACGCATGGGACTGTGTGTTGGTTTTATTTTTTGAGCAGGCTGTTTCCGTGGATTGAGGGCAGAGACGCTCTCCCAAAGTTTGCTGTGTGGCCTTTGCAACCCACCAAGTCTGAACCTTTGCGTCCTTGTTAACCCTCTTGTGGATTTCTGTGTTCTTCTACTCAATCATTTCATAATCTCCTAATTTCCTGACTAGCATTTTATCCAACCTCCCCTAGTCCCCCAAGTGGCCTCTGAACGAAAATTATTACATCACTCCTTCTCCCGTCACATATTAAAACTCCTCATAGTGCAAATGATCTCAATTAGCTAGGGGTTAGGAGGAATGTAATCTGATTTAATAAATTCCTACAAATTCATGCAGATGTGACTAAGAGCCCCATAAGAGACTAATTCCTCCCTCACATCATATTATCTTTTTAAGGAGGATGCTTATTAATCTAAATTATCCTTTAACTGGTAACTTTCAATAGTAAGAAAACAATAAAAATTTTGAAATAGGACAGACACCTAGGAAGAAGAGATAATTTGGTGAGGGGAGGGGATGAGCTCGCCAACCGGGTGGACATGTCTTTTTTTTTTTTTAGTCAAAAATGGCTTTATTATTTTTATAAAAATAATGCAAGCTTTTGGCAAAAATGTCAAACAACATAGAACAGTACAAAGAATAAAGCACCAACAAACTAGGAGCCAAAGATAACTACTGTTAACATTTTGGTACACATCCTTCCAAGTATCTCTTTAGGCATCCACACGGAAACACACATATATACATATTATATTATATAAATGGGACCATATTATACATGCTATTTTATAATGTAATGTTTCCCACTCAATAATATTTTGTAAGCATTTTTTATATCCATTTAGTTATATGTCATTATTTTATTTTTTTCATTAAAAATTTTTTTTGCAAATGACATTACAGATAAAGGGCTGGCATCCAAGATCTATAAAGAAATTTTCAAACTCAACACCCAAAAAACAAATAACGAAGTCAAAAAATGGGAGAAGACATGAACAGACACTTCTCCAAAGAAGACCTATGGATGACTAACAGACACACGAAAAAATGTTCAACATCATTAGCCATCAGGGAAATTCAAATCAAAACCACATTGAGATACCACCTTATGCCAGTTAGAATGGCAAAAATTAATAAGGCAGGAAACAACAAATGTTGGCGAGGATGTGGAGAAAGGGGATCCCTCTTACACTGTTGGTGGGAATGCAAGTTGGTACAGCCACCCTGGAAAACAGTATGGAGGTTCCTCAAAAAGTTAAACATAGAGCTACCCTAGGACCCAGCAATTGCACCACTGGGTATTTACCCCAAAGATACAGATGTAGGGAAAAGAAGGGGCAATTACACCCCAATGTTCATAGCTGCAATGTCCACAATAGCCAAACTGTGGAAGGAGCCGAGATGCCCTTCAACAGACAAATGGATAAAGAAGATGTGGTTCATATATACAATGGAATATTACTCAGCCATCAGAAAGGATGATTACCCAACATTTGCATCAACATGGATAGAACTGAAGGGGATTATGCTTAGTGAATGGGTGGACCAGTATTGGCTGGGAGTCTGTTCTCAAGGTCAGCATCCCTCTTTCCCCTCTTCGGTCCCCTTCATTCTTCAGAACCCAGCAAATGTTCATAGGTGCCAATATTTTTCACAGTGGCTCACCTATCAGGGCGGACAGAGAAGGAGAGCAAAGCTGTAGGTATTGACAGTGGTAGTAGATTTTTATATAATAATTTGCTTGTGTGAGTTCAGGACTTCCTTACTGTGAGTGGAAGCAAAGCAGTCATAGTGATGAAAAATTAATGTTAAAGCATGCCTGACAATGTGAATATTTTGTAGCACTTTTATCTTATATTCATTTGCAAGATCTGTGGATTCTGGAGCTCTTTCCTACTCTGTGTGAAACAGGGAGCCAGGTGGACTTGGGCTACTAAGCCTGATTTCTGGATAATGTTTATCCCAGAAGAATGGTGGTGGGGGAAGTGGTGTGGGTGTGAAGGGGCGCCGTGTAGCAAGAAGCACAGAGAGGTGTAGCAAGAAAACAGGGCTGCAGGTCCCACCGGAAGCTTGGGGCCAGCTTCTAGTTTCCAGGAGGTGGATGGGGTATGACAAACCAGAGTCTCCATGTTATTGGAATAAAGACTTGGAAACCTGGAGCAGATCAGGTTGAAGAGCAGAGCAGAGGCTCCAGGATCAGAACGGAGGAGCCATGGAGGTGGTGGGGCCAGGGCTATTGGAAGCCTAAGCATCCCTAAGTCATGAACTCCATATCCCAGGTCAGCCTAATGGTAAACTTGACTCAATGCCAAGACCCTTGTGCATGGGGGGCTAGGGAATGTTGGAATTCTTGTCACAACTCAGGTTTGCTTTGAAAAGATTCCAGTCTCTACAGAACTTTGTCTGTTAGAGGAGATGGCAGTGGGGGCAGACATTTAGAATCCAACACGGTGTAACACAGTTACGAATCAGTACTAGCAAGTTCCAGGGGAATTGTGTGAGAGCAGGAAAAGGTAAGGCTAATTCTGCCTGGAGGCTGTTGGGAAAGGTCTTTGTGAGGAAAATCTCTGCCAAGCATTGAAGAACAAGGGAGAACAGGTGGAAGAAAGGGCATTGTGGACAAAGGTTTGGGGAGAGAGGGAGGTCTGGTCATGCCAGGGAGTGATGGAGAGTGGAGTGTGGTGAGAACTAGGAGAGCAAGGCTGGGGGTTCCATGGGGGATGAGCAGAGCTTCCTGGGTTGTGGTGACGGCCATTCATATAGATTTAGGAATTTATGCCCTTTCCTACTCTAAGTGACTGCAAGGAGACTGGATTTGAGCAATAAAAGCTTCATTTGTGCAGAAAATTCTTGCTGAAATCAATCCTTTCCCCCAAGGAGCTCTTGTCCTTTTAACTGGAGAACAAGATTCAGAAACCAGTATCTGAGTGTGAAGTGTGCTGCCTGCTGCTGGAATGTCTGCATGGGGCCAGTCTCAGTGGACAGAGCGAGGCAGTGCGTGTATTCTCCTGACCCACACACATTCCTGCATCTATACTCTTCTGTCTATCTGCCTCACTGATGTAATGCCATGGGTTCCGTGATCTGTTTTTTTTTACAGCACTTCTGAGATCAAATCTATGGGTTATTGTTTTTCCCCTACACTAATGAATATTCCAACTCTCCACACGCCAAGTGGGTGTCCTACAATTTAATTAAATTCTGACACCAACTACCTGGAGTTTGTGCAGACCCCACAGGTTAAGGGCTCAGTCCCATAAGACTGCTCCCCACTTCAGATGCCAGTCCTGAGTCCGGCTTCAGACTTCAGCTACGAATTAGGAGTTCCCATGATCCCCTCCTCAGGTTCCATAATTTTGTAGAATGGTTCACAGTTCTCAGGAAAGCACTTATGATTCCCAGATTATTATAAAGGCTACAAGTCAGATTATAAAGGCTACAGCCAAATAAACTGAGGGCTTCAGAGGGGAGGGGGGTGGGGGAATGGGATAGGCTGGTGATGGGTATTCAGGAGGGCACGTATTGCATTGTGCACTGGGTGTTATATGCAAGTAAAGAGTCATGGAAATTTACATAAAAAACTAGGGATGTACTGTATGGTGACTAACATAATATAATATAAAAATATTATTAAAAAAAAGAAATAGCCAAATAGAAGAGATGTGCAGGGCAAGGATGGGAGGTGGGGGGTGGGCTTGGAGCTTGCCTACCCTCTTGCACAGACCATCCTCCCAGCATCTCCGTGTGTTCACCAACCTAGACACTCTCCAAACCCCATTGTTTAGGGTTTTATAGAGGTTTGGTTGTATTGGTGTGATTAAATCATTGGCTGTTGGTGACTAACTCAATCTCCAGCCCCTCTCTCCTTCCCGCAGGTTGGAGGTGGGGCTGAAAGTTCTGACCCTCTAATCACATGGGTGGTTCCTCTGGCAACCAGCCCACCCTGAAACTATCTAGGGGCCCACCAAGAGTCCCCTCA
The DNA here is from genome assembly GCF_024610735.1 of Ursus americanus. NCBI lineage: Eukaryota > Metazoa > Chordata > Mammalia > Carnivora > Ursidae > Ursus > Ursus americanus. The sequence goes on from NC_142132.1 coordinate 10,224,238, forward strand.
CTAATAGAAACTCAGGTGTGGTTTTTATGAATAACCAAAGATGCCCCTCTCACCCCTAACACCCAGGGAATTGCAAGCGTTTCAGAAAATCTTGTTCTAGGAACCAGGGATGAAGACCAAATCTATGTTATGATGTCACAGTCTCACAGTTCTTACGAATGCCTCTGACCCCAGTCCAACGCCAGGGGGTTTATTCTAGCCTTCCCTGTGTCCTTATTTGTAACCTTTTTCTCCAACAATAAGAAATTCTCTCTCATGTGTTACACGTTTATTTGCTCATTTCTAGCACGCCACAACCTTATTTGAAAATGCTAAGGCATACCCCTCTGAGAAGCACAGTTCCTAACTAGATTATGGTGTTCACACACAGTTCTTTTTGTCCTTAGCCTTACACTCTCCAGTCAAGGTATTTGTTTTCCAAAGTGACTTATGTTAGTTCTGTTTCTCTCCATCCACTCCATGTGGTTATGTGGTTTTATTTGTAATACAGTTAGGCTCATTTGCTACTGTTTGTATTCAGTTTGGCTTCCTAGCACATCTTGGTTGGTTTTAATTAATTTTTTTCAGAATGGGGAGGGCATTTGAAATATTACTGTGGCTCTCACGTTGTTACGCAAAACAAAAACAAAGCAAACGGGCGCTTGGGTGGCTTGGTTAAGCATCCGACTCTTAATTTCAGCTCAGGTCATGATCTTAGGGTCATGGGATTGAGCCCCATGTTGGGCTCTGGGCTCAGCAGGGACTCTGCTTGAGAGTCTCTCCCTCTGACCCTCCCCCTGCTCTCTCTCTCTCTCTCTCAAAATAAATAAATAAATCTTTAAAAAAAATCCAGAGGTATCATCCCTCCTTTTCCCTGGTACCCCACCCCTCACCTTCCCCCATGTTTCCTGCCTCTTTCTCACCCATCCCAGGTAACCAGTCTCTTTGGTTTCTGGTTTAACGCCCACCCCCACCCCCCCGCCTCATTTTTTTTTTCTTTCTCACAAATGAGCAAATACCTGAGCGTATGTTTTCTTGTAGCTTCTTTTATGGGTTGAATTGTGTCCTCCTCCCTATTTCATATGTTGACATCTCAGCCCCTCCCCTCACTTACCCTAGAATATAACCTTATTGGAAATAGGGTCACTGTGCATATAATTATTTAAGATGAGGTCATTAGAGAAGCCCGTCATCCAATATGCCCGGTGTCCTTATACAAAGGGGAAATATGGACACAGAAACGCAGGGAGAACAGCATGTGCTTGTAACCGGGGCTCAAGGGTGCAGGAGCACCTGGCTCTGGGGGCCCAAGCAGACCAGGTTTGGCCCCTGACCACCGACATAATCCAAAGGCAGGGAGAGGAATGGTGGTGGAACAAGAAAGGAATTTATTTCAGTGAGGCCACCCCTGAGAAGACAGTAGACTAATGTCTCAAAGACTGTCTCCAAAGGGCTGAAACCGCTCCCAGGTTTATATAAGGAAAATGTGGGACAAAGTCCTGGAAGTGCAGGTGGGCAGTAAAGTTGATGTTGGTCATTGTCTTGGGGTCAGTCATGACCCCAAGCAAGGGCAAGTAGGGCAGGCCTTGCTTGAGGGGCTGGTTTCAGTTCCCATCCTGGGAGGCTTTGCCTTTAGGTTCTTTTGTGTGGGTTAAGAGGTAAGCTGGAAAGAAGGACTCAGAACAGACAGAGAGAGGTCAGCATAGAGGTGGTCGAAGTCCTCTTTCACGGAGATGAAGGCAGAGATCAGGGTGATGCTTCTGCGAGCCAATGAAAACCAAAGGTTCCTACAGATTCCAAGGGAGGGGCGTGGAACGGAGCCTCCCTCACGGTCCTGAGAAGGAACCAACCCCGCCCATACCTTGATCTTGGACTTCTGGACTCCAAAGCTGTGAAACAACCCATTTCTGTTGTTTAAAAGCTACCCAGTTTGAGGTATTTTGTTAGAGCAGCCCTAGAAAAAAACACCCTCTCATACAATGGGTGCCGTACTATAGGTACCCCTGTGCATCGTTTGCCTATATCCTAGGAGTCAGCCCACATAGAAGCTGTATTCATTCATTCATTCATTCATTCATTCATTCATTCATTCATTTTTTTTTTAAAGATTTTATTTATTTATTTGACAGAGATAGAGACAGCCAGCGAGAGAGGGAACACAGGCAGGAGGAGTGGGAGAGGAAGAAGCAGGCTCATAGCGGAGGAGCCTGACGTGGGGCTCGATCCCATAACGCCGGGATCACGCCCTGAGCCGAAGGCAGACGCTTAACCGCTGTGCCACCCAGGCGCCCCCATTTTTTTTTTTTTTTAGAGAAAGAGCATGCGCACAAACAGAGGGGCGGGCCAGAGGCAGAGGGAGAGACTCTTAAGCGGGCTTCACGCTTGGTGCTGAGCCTGGTACAGGGCTCGATGTCGTGACCCTGAAATCATGTCCTGAGCCAAAATCAAGCGTTGGATGCTTAACCGACTGAGCCACCCGGCTATCCCTGCCTTCATTCTTTTTTTAAAAAAAATATCTGCATAATACTCCAGTGAGTGGATGTACCTAGTCTACTCAGCTGCTCTCCTGTGTATGAGCGTTTAGGCTGCTTCCGATATTTTGCAATTACAAATAATACCACAATGCCTGCCCTTATATGTATGTATTCTTTTTTAAAATACATTTTTATACTGTTGGAAGTATCTCTTTGAGGTGGGTTGCTAGCAGTGGGACTGCTGGGTAGAAAGGGAAGTGCATATGCAGTTTTGTTATGTATTGCCAAATTTCTTTCCAGGAGAGTCCTACCAATTTGCATTCCCACCAGAAGTGTAGGAGAGTGCTGATTTTCCCACAGCCTCCTGGATGGGCTCTGTTGCCATATTGTGAAATTTTTGCCAGTCTGACAGGTGAGAAAGGTATCTCGGGAAAGTTTTAATTTGAATTTCTCTAATTATGAGTGAGTTTGAACATTTCTTTTCATTTGCAGGTCATTGTTCTATCTTTTTTGTGAGTTGTCTGTTCATGTCTTTTCCCTTGTTTTTCTATTGAGTTTTATTCTTTTGCCCCACAAATTTTGAGAGGTCTTTATATATAAGGATATTAGCCCTTTGTTGACGCTGTACGTTGTATTTTCTCTGCTCGTCAGTTGACTTTGCATAACAGATAATACCATACACACTTTTTTAAAACTTGTATTTATCCAAATCTGTCTATTTCTTTTTTTATTGCATGTAGGCTTGGATCATAGGTAGAAAGCTTTTTCCTGTGCCAAGTCTAACGCTCTTTAATATCAGTTTAGGTATTTGGTTGAGCATCAACAGAGTGCATTAGGCCATTGATGGGAAGTGGTTTGCACAGTTTCATGGGATCTGTGCAGTAGCCTAGCCAGCCAGGTGAGGCACACTCCCAATTATTTATAACCGATTTTTATAACAATTTCTTATTCCCATATCCAGTGAGCAATTGCATAGGATCCACAGATGTTCATTTGTCAAGAGGCTCCAAGGCGTGACATCAAGCCCCAAGGGGCCACAGTTGCTGGAACTGGAAAGCGTGTTAGGCTTTTGGTAGGACCTGTTCCTACGCGTCGATGAATGAGTTCTCCTCTGTGTGAGCAAGCAACTGAGGCAAGGGGTGGGCGCGGTGATCAGTAGTCTTGAGATAGGATTTAAAGATTTTTTTTTTAAACTTTCAGTGTCTAAGTCTGGGGTTATAACTCTGAGAATTTATGTTGAGCTTTCTTTCTTAAAACATTTTTTTTTTGATCTCAGCACTTGAAAGCCAGTGTTCTTTAAAGCCCTTCTCAATCTCATAATCATTTTCTGCTTCCTCCCTCCTCAAATTAGGGAAACCAGACAGAGGCAGAGTTTCAGTGATTGAATGCATTGTTCAATTAGGTCATTTGTGTGGTGATTTCAGCAAATATTTGTCTGGACTTACCTTCCAGGCAGTGTGTGTGTGTGCACGCGTGCGTGCATTTTAACTGATGCCTATATGTTCCCAAGTCCAGCAAGACCCTCTGGGATTAGAGCCTGGGCATCAGCATTAAACAAGCACCACCAAGGCTTCTCAGGTGATTGTCATATGCAGCCAATGGTGAGGTTAGCTGTTCTGCATCATGTTTTGCAAATTTAATGTGCTTACAAATTACTCAGGGATCTTGTCAACATGCAGATTGTGAGTCAGTAGATCTGGGTGGGGGGAGAGGGGAGGTCTGTGATTCTGCAGTTTTTTAAAAGATTTTATTTATTTATTTGACAGAGAGAGTGCACGCAAGTGAGCATAAGCAGGGGGAGAAGCAGAGGGAGAGGGAGAAGCAGGCTCCCCGCTGAGCAGGGAGCCTGTTGTGGGGCTCGATCCCAGGACCATGATCTCAGGGTCTCCTGAGCTGAAGGCAGATGCTTCACCAACTGAGCCCCCCAGGCACCCCGAGATTCTGCATTTCTAACAGGCTCCCCCAGGAGGCAGGTGTTACTGACACATGACCACACTGAGTAGCCAGGCTAGACCACACCCGAAAGCGAGATTGTGGATGTGTTTGTTGAATAGTTTCAGCTGTTAGGACCTACTGGACGGTGGTCTTGAGGCTGGAGGACCCTTCCCTAGAGAGATGCCTTTTTTCTGTGTAGTTTTTTGTTTGTTTGTTTGTTTTTTTAATCCCCAAAGCTGAGAAAGTCTTTACCCATAAGGCTTGAGGCTGTGGCTCAAGTGTGTGAAATGCAGCCCCATAGAAGGTGTAACTCAACTGTGTTATCCGTACTGGTGCAGCCAGCAAGCTCTTTTCAGGAATGATACCTCTCTTGTTTCCCTTTGCTGCTCTCTGTGGAGTCTGTGCTATTACAAACCGTGTAATTGTAGGTTGGAAGAAGCTATCCAGTCCACACCGTGGAGCACATGTTTGGGTCCTCTATGAGACGCTCCACCCCCCCTTCACCGGCAACCAAGACAGTGGCGGTTTCTCCAACATGAAACAAACCCAGGATTGTCCCCATTTCATTTTTAGGATGAGCCCAGTGGCAGCTCCTTCAAACAGTCCGGGAGCTGTTCTGCTAGTTTTGATCCAAGATGTGATTAGTGGTTAATGGGCCTTGAAAGACATCTTTATTTATTATTGTGCAGAGCACTGTTGCCTTGATATTGATCTTTTCCAATTTTCTATTTTGTCCTTTGAAATGCTAAGAACCCAGCAGGACGACTCATTGCCTGCAGCACTCACTTTGTTTAAAGCTCATTTCCTTTTGCAATTAATATAGTGATATTTCATTGTAATTGTTACTTGGTATGCTTTTCTTTCAGACCAGAGGCTTGAAATAAATGTGGACCTGCCATTTTAAAGGCAGGTGGCAGGTAGAGGAGAACCTCTTTTGAAAAGAAATTCAAACTTCCAGTGAGGCACCAGGACCAACTTGATCAGTGTGCTTATCAAGAAATTGTAATTCTTCATATAACACTGGGGAAAACATTTCAGTGTCAGTGTTGGGAATTTCAGAAAGCTGATAGTTTCGTTGATCAGAATGTATATTACCCATAGTATTTTTCGGAGGTCAATATTCACGTTCAGAAAAGATGAATTAAATAATATTATGGTTTATTCAATGGATAGCGTTTATATCTTTGATCCCTTTGCTCACATTGGTGCTGAGCCCTATAGGGGTCACATGAATGAATGACACATTGCTGGGCTCTAGGGACGGAGTCGTGGGGAGGAAGCAAATAGATAAGGGAGGGAGCCGCATTGCAGAAGCAGGTGAGGTTCTCAAGTTAGTCCGCAGACAAAAACTGCGTGAAGTGAAAGCATGACAGAGCTAAGTGTCATTCCAACAAATCCCCCTCAGCCTGCATGTCCTCTAATTCCAGAGTGGATTCATGCCATTCTGTCACTTACGCTCCCGCTAGAGAAGTTGGCTTGTCTGGGGCCGTGTGGTGCTGAAAGTGTGGGTCCTTCCATGAGGGGAAGGTTCCCAGAGAGGGAAGATGCCCACAGGACAAAAGGCACGTATGTTTGAGCGGCAGATGCGTGAGTCTCCCCCTCAGACATACAAGCCTGGTGAGTGGACCAGCAGGCGGATTCCCTGCACGGTCTCATTCTTTTTCTGAAGAATTCATATATGTACTTTTTGTTCGATGCACAGAGCTGAGGGAAGGTATTTGGCTTCTGTTGTGATTCTGGTGTATGAAACCAGGCAGACTTAGAGGTGCTGGAAGGAAGGTGTCCCCAAAGCGGGAGGGGGCTTGGGGAAGGAGAGATTCATCCAACCAGGAGATGGGTTGGTGGGGGGGAGTCTTTTGGAAGCAGTGGAGATGGGAGTCTGGCTTTGGAGGAAGGTGTGACTTGGCCAGGCAGTGTGTAGGGAGCATGAGGCACAGGTGGAAAAGGCACAGAGGGTGTTGAGCCTGGACTCTGGGAAGCAGATATGGCAAAGTGTGGGTGCACCGCAAGGGTGATGCTGTGTGACCTTCGGAAGGCCTTCTTCCCAGCAGGAGCAGTCTCTGTTACATAGGGGTGAGTGAGATTATGGGATGACAAGAGCGCTGGTGGAAGGGAGGTATAACCTGGGGTGATAGAGCTTAGGGGGTGGATGTTCTAAGGGGGCTGTGGTGAGCATCTCGGGGGCCTGCTGGGGAAGCAGAATGGAGACTCATGGAAGGGGTGTGGGTGACTGGGAGGAGCCTCCCGATTTGGGGGGGGGGCGTGGTAGGTTTGCAAGGCCGTGAAGATAATAGGGACAGGAGGCTGTACCATAATCTCCAGGAGGGAGAGGTAGCCGTGAGTGGTTTTGAAAAAGCACATTCGGGGACCCTGGGTGGCTTAGTCCATTGAGCATCTGCCTTTGGCTCAGGACATGATCCCAGGGTCCTGGGACTGAGTCCCGCATCGGGCTCGCTGCTCAGCGTGGAGTCAGCTTCTCCCTCTGCCCCTCCCCCTGCTGGTGCGCTCTCTCTTGCTCGCTCTCTCTCTCTCTCACATGCTTTCTCTCTCTCTCAAATAAATAAATAAAATCTAAAAAAGCACATTCAATGTTATATTTTATATTTGGAAAACAAAAAAAATTAGATTTTTTAATGCTGTAAACAACAGGGAGCAGAATGCTAGAATCATTTTGGGGTCAGGAGATGGGGAGGGAGAGTAGCATGTCTTACTGGCTGAGCAGGGGATTCTGCAGAGGGACAGGGTGAGTCTGAGAGCATGGGAGGGGTCAGGGAGAAATGACTTCCCGCAGAATCCAGTGGGGCAAAGCAGGCATGCTAAAAGGTGCCTGATGCCTGCACTGCCGAGTTGGGCTTGAGGGTCTCTTTGGCGAGGGGCTTCCTAGTTTTGTGCATGGACCCCCTTTGGCAACCTCAGAATAATGTTTTTAAATGCGTGAAACAAAGTGTACAGGATCATAAGGGAAACCGATTATACCAAAGTAAAATTACCAAACTCATTAAAATAATAGATGTACTTTTAATTAAGGCACTGAATAATAAGAACTAGAGGCATGTCTACTCATTAATGGAGTTTTGCAATAGTGATGAGTGTAAATAACATTTTGAGACCTGCAACAACTTTAATGCGATGTGGGATATTTTTGATATCTCATCTTAACTAATATTACGGTGGTGTGCTGCCTACCTTCATGACAGGAAATGCCAAATTTCAGTTAGAGGTCAGGGAAGATAGAGATGTACCGTTTTTCCTATCTGAGTTCACAGACCCTGTGAATTCTGTGAATTCAGGTTAAGATCCTTGGGAATCCCACAGCCAGCCCATGCTGTTCTCTGAACTTTGGAGTGTGGGAATGGGGACGGAGAAGTAGTCAACCATCATGGCTCACAGCATTCATCAGATAAACCCAGAAAAGTAACTACCCTCTTGGTGGATTCTAGATGGTGGGAAGGTGGGTTCATCAGAGGCTTGTGTGGGGATGCGGGAGGTTCCTGAGGAAGATGGCTCTGGGCTCTAAATAGGATTTGTTTGGGCCATTCATGGCCACTATGCAAGCCGTAAGGGCTGTAGAACAAGGGGGGGGGGGCTCTAGGTGTGTCCTAGTGCATGCAGAGTGTTCTAGAAGGCCACCACACACATTTACACAACGATCCATCCATCCAAGATTGAGTTTTCCTGGCGTTTTCAGGGAAAAGCATTGCATCTCTGGATTTTTGAGATGTAAGTGAAATATTTTTTGATAATTTTTGAGATGTAAGTGAAATATTTTTTGATAACATGTTTGATCAAAAACATGAGGTTTTTAATCTCATGTGGAAAACCTCACCCGAGGTCTATTTTGGGTGCAAAAACATTGTCCACAGCTTGAACATCATTAAAGAATCCCTCACTTAATGACCTGACACCTCATTAAGGATGCAAGAAAATGTCAAGAAGACCCTCATTTTCAAAGTGTTTAGACTATGGAAATGTAATCTGCTGTTATGACAAGTGACAGTGGCCATGGCCGAGCCCATTTCTGTGGACTTGCTCGAGCAGGCTGGCCCCACAAGGCCCTTATTCCACAAGAGGATGATAACTGTCATTTTGCAGATTACTCAGGTCACAGGGGAAGAAGAGCTTGGGGTGACTTGAACTGTTTACTTTGGAGCTAATTCCAAGTGGGCCACTTGGTCTGACCACGGAAATCAGACTCCTCTTGGATTTTCTTCCTTTTGACAGCATGGAGCTCACCACAAAGCCATGATGTTTAACCCTGTGGATTTGCTGGAATTCAGAAGCCATCTGAAAGTACTGCAAAGAGGACTGAAATTTTCAGAATGTGCCAGGAGGAAAACATGTTGTAGTGCTTGCAAATCAATGTATCTCCCCCTCTTTTGGTGTGTAGGGGGTGGAGCTCTGTGCACAATGGGGTTGCCCTTTAGCAGACAGGCTCCTAAGTCAGACTCTCCCTGCGTCAGTTGTCTGGTCCTTGGAAACACAGTCCCAAACTACACTAACGTGTAACTCTCTTGTGCAGTAATTGCAAAGTCTTTGAGAAACGCACACGTTCTGTTGTGCTCTCCCTTGCCTTCTGGAGTCTGAAGAGCAAAGTTATTGGCGTTCCTATTAAGAGCCAGCTGGGACTTTGTGTCCAGCGGCTGCTTTCAGTGGTTGTTGGCAGGATTTTGTGATGAAATGTACAAGGTTCCAGGCTGGAACAGTTTCGTGTCAGTTTCCTGGGGCTGCTGCAACAAATCACCACAAATTCAGGTGGTTTTAAGCAACAGAAATTCATTCTCTCACAGTTTTAGGGCCCAGAAGTCCGCAATGAAGGTGTGGGTGGGATCGGCTCCTTGTGGAGGCTCCGTGGGAGGCTCTGCTGCATGCTTCTCTTGCAGCTTCTGGTGGCCCCTCGTGTTCTTGGCTTGTGGCAGCAACCCCTGCCCCCAATCCGTTTCTGTCATCACATGGCCGCCTTCCCTGTGTCTGTGTCAGATCTCCCCCTCCTTTCTCTTATAGGGACAGCAGTCACTGGAGTCAGTCCGTTGCAGTTGGACACCCTAACTCTGGTGTGAGCTCATCCAGAGATCCTTAACTTAATTACAGCTGCAAGGACTATTTCCAAATAAGGTCATATTCGTAGGTAGCAGGAGTTGGGACTTGTACTTATCTTTTCGGGGGGATACTGTTTGACCCAGTACCTCACAGAGAAGAGGCAGTAAGGTGTGGGGGAGGGAGCATGGATTTGGAATTAGAGCAACTGGTTTGAAGCCCAGCTCTGCCGCTGTGAGGCTCTGCGAATTAAACTTCTGAGCTGCAATTTTTTGACATGAAGATAATGATGGCAAGCTTGCAGGCTTTCTATGATTAAGGGAGCTGAGGTCACGGATATACCTGGTACAGTGCCTGAGACCTATCAGGGGCCCAGTAAATGCTACCTATTCTTACCGTTTTTAGGACCAGAGTGTGGGGCAGTCCAGGTTTGGGTCCTTATCTGGTCCACATGTGGAGCCATGGTATTCGGATGTGATATAGCTACTATTGGGGCCTTTCCAGTGGGGTACAGATGTAAAAAATTGGCATCATCTGGACTAAAAGTTGGAACCCCTTCCCTCCCTGGGATAGTCTCTCCTTTCCCTTCTGGTGCTTCCGAATGGAGCTGGCCTCTGTCGTGCCCTGTACCGAGCCACAGAGCCTAACCCTGTGTCAATCTGGACCCAAGTGTGGAGTGGATTGGGATAAAATGAACCTGTGCCCCAAACACTAGCCGGACAGATGGGTCAGTGTCAGTACGCTAAAACTCAAATCCTTAGTTGTGGCTTACTTTCTATAATATCCCGATAGATTAAAAAATAAAGAACTTAGTCAACAGTTCATCCTATTTGGTTATAGCTCAGTGAATGGAAGGGATGAGGGATTTTGTGGCTAAAATCTTGATAGGATCATCAATAGGATTTTGCTACTGTTACCAGCTGTGTGACCCCAGACAAATGACTGAACCTCTCTGTGCCTCAGTTTTCCCACTTGTTGTAGAGGGATAGTTACAGGACCATCCCCAGCTGACGTTTGGTCACATGCTTAATGAAGGCAAACCACTTGGGCCCGGTGGGATGGTGATTCATCACAGTGCCAGGAGCACGGTTTTACGTCTTTGGAGGGAGTTTCTGCTCGTTCTGGTTTTAAAAAGTCAAAAGGAAACCCAGGTTTTGTGTTTTCTCAGATCCCGTTCCCATGAATCACTCATTTTGTAGGCTGAGCATGTTCGGAATTGATGATGAAGTTTTCTGGGTTAGTTTTCAGGTAGAACTGGTAGGCTGGCGGAAGTATGGTCAGTTACGGAATCTGGGGCTGAGGGGATAGGAAAGTAGAAATTCTAGGCAGTAGAGACATTGTCTTTGTTCTAGGATTGGAAGACAACTTTTGAACTTGGCTTTGGTTGGCGCTTTAAAACACTTGCAAACTTTCTTATTCCTTTCAAAAGATAAAACAGCACAGGAAACAATAACACAGTTAATTCTATATCAACATCAAAAGTAAATATTATCAAATTAGCTTCAGATCCCATTAAAAAGAACTAGAGAAAGAACATGTCACAGATGTAGCTGAAGTTTGGTCCTTTCTCCATCTACCCTCCCAGTTGACACATTAACTAAATGTCAGCCGTTTTTTAGTATTAATATGGCCACTACCCTTATTCATGCCTCCAGACTACAGTTATGTGTTGGACGTGACGTAGGTCATTCTTGTGTCTGTTTTTGTATGTTCTTAATCACGTGTGTACATATCCATAACAATAAATACATGCTTTAAAAATTTTTAATTTTATCTGAATGGTGTTGATAGACATAAATTTTGGTCATTTTAATTGCTGAATGGAATTCTATTATATGGTTAAAACATAGTTTATTTACCCGTATGCTTCCCGAGGGATCGTTTGGTGGCTTCCACCCATACAGAGCTATCGCGGACAGCCTCATAATGGCACATGGCGGGGCGCGTGTGTGAGATTGTCTGTGGAGCTGGAATCCGGGTGTGTAGAATGTGTAAGGAAGCGCATCTTCCACTTTATTAGGTATTCACAAATTGTTCTCAAGTAGTTTTGCCACAGTTTGCACCTTATAGACTGGGAGTGTGGTGGCATTCAAAAATAACCTTAAATATTTCTGTGAAACAGATGGAATGTGTTGAGGAAACCTGCCTTTAGCAGAACTTGAACAGAAACATTACAAATCTTGCATTCTTGACTTTCAAATAGCATCCTAACTTACTGTCAGATGTAATGTATGTATGTCCGTATTGTTACACCATAGCTTCAGTGTGGCTGGACACATAATCCAAATCTCCAATTGCTAGGAGTTTTGAATATGTTTTTCATTTATTGCTAAGATGCTAAATACCCCACACGCTTCAGGAAATTCTTCCAGTGTTTGACTTCAAAGAGAGAAGTGCTTCATATTAACCAAACAAATCTGGATTATACAAAGAGTTTAACCCTTTCATCGCAAAACTGGAGGAAGGGGGAGGGTATGGGGAACACAACTCGATAGAAAGCATTGCAATGATGGCCAGATACTGTTTCGACTTCCATGGAATTTATTATCTAGTTGTGGGTGATAGACTATTGAAGATAAAGTGATTAAGCAATGGCTTCGTAACAATGTATTAGCAAGTACGCGAAGGACATGTTTTCTATATTTTATGATGGAGGAAATAAGGACTAAAAGAGGTAGAGTGCAGTAGAGTTAGCTTGGAAGGATCTGGTAGGAAATTAATAGCCAGAGAGGGAAATTCACATAGCATGATGGAAAATGCCATTTATTATCTTCACCTCAGTTGATTAATAGGTCCTGGTGATGTTGAACGATTCTAAATCATTCATCTAAATGAAGAAAGGAATGGAGGATCATTGGTGTTGACTACATTTCAGAAGGATTCTTGCTGCCTTTTACTAAGCGGCTGGCCATTGGCAGAGTTTTTAATTCCCCTTTCAACCCCAGAGACAGACTTCCTGCCTGTGAAATATTACCAGGGCATCTGAGTCCATTCCCAGAACCAAGTTGTAAACCTGAAAGAGTGTCTTGGCCATTTACATTTTCAACAGTTTTAGACAACCTGTGTGGAGCTCAAATGTCACTTAGAATTGAGAACACAATCCACATTTGCCAGAGGAACATGGCCAATGGGGCCAAGAAATGAAGTAATGCCAAGGTCTTTGGTGGTGCCTATGCTTGGGGACTTTTTGGGGAGTGGCACCAAGATGTTTATAGGCTTTCTTCCAGAATAAGAACAAATGTTCTCTTCAGCAAGTTAACATTTCAAGGTGATTAGTGATGAGTTTCATGTCACATTTTGCTTTCCAGAATTTTCTTTGCGTAATATCATGTCACTTCTCTGACTGAATCTTCCCATTGCTTTCCCGCTACACCTATAGCAGGGTTTCTGAATGTCAGCACTATTGACATTTTGGGCCAGATAATTTTTTGTTGTGGGAGCTGTCCTGTACATTGTAGGATGTTTAGCAGTATTCCTGGTCTCTACCTACTAGATGCCAGTGGCACCAACCTCTCCTCCACCACATGATTGTGAGAACCAAGAGTGTCTCCAGATATTGCCAAATGTCCTGGGGGTGACAAAAGAGCTTCCTGTTGAGAACCATTGACTTAGAGGAACATCTAAACTTCTTTCCATGGCCAACAAAGCCATTAGCTTCCTCTTTGACATTTTGTCTAGCTGTCTTCTCTGGTTCATTATGTCCCCCTGTTCTTTGAGCCAAGATCATTCCCTTCTTAGGGTTTCTGCTTGAGGCAAAGAGCTCAGCCTGAATGGCTCTTTTCTCGGATCTTTGCAAGGCTGACTGGCTCCTAATTATCCTTTAGGCTCAAGTCTGAGACCTTCCCTGACTTCGCTATCTAAAACCACCTACCTTACCACCCTAGTCACTCCCTATTATATTCCTCTATTTTCTTCATTATACTTATCCCTACCAGACGATCTAGTATAGTCCTGTGTTTTCTTGTTTATTACCTGTCTCCTAGTAGACTGTAAACTTCCAAGAATAGAAGCCATGTCTATCTTTCTTATTACCATATCCTGGATTCTAGCACCTACTTGGCACTCAATAAACTTTAGTTGAATGAAATGATGAAAAACGGTTGGCTAAGGAGGTAGACCAGATGACCGCTTCCATATCGGCTTGAGGCCTCACTTGAAGATGATGCCGAAAGTAGGTTGAATGGGGTAGACTTGGTTGAATGATTTTTGGGGAGTGACTTTAAGTTTTACAAACCCCTAGATTCCAGCAGACCTCTTCCCTTGCTCCCCAGCCATATTGCCTCAGTTCCTGTTAGCAGCTCCCTAATAGATTGTTGTCTTGCCGAAGGTCAGAGGTCACCCCTGAGGCCCAACTCATAAGTTCTACTGGTATATGATTGGCATGGGGGCAGTTACCAGTTCCTTCCCAAGTTCCCCTCTCTCACTGGTTCTTCTCCACAGATAATTCCCCAACTGAGCTTCAAGCTTATAGTGTGAAGACTAATGAGGTCATCATAGTCTGCTTGGAACTCTCAGCAATTCCAGCAGAGCCAGCCTTGTGGAGGCCGTGCATGGCGCAGGCTTTCCGCACCAGGCGCAGAATGTCCGTCGGTTTCAGGTCGAGGTGCAGAGGTGGGGCAGGCAGAGCGTCGCGTTAATAAAAGCAAAAATGAAACGGGCGGTGAAAGGGCTCGCTTTTATTTTGTTTTCACACATTAGGTTCTGCTTATAGCAGACAAGTACCAGTGGAAATGTTCTGAAAAGAGCCTTTGTGTAGGAGCTGGACGTTGCTCCATCAGAGTTGTCATTTCAGGAATGTCGCCAGATGTATTGACTTACTAGCAATTGCTTTGGTGCCATCTGGCCTTGCGGAGGCCGAGCTCGGGATGGAAAAAGCTGAACAGAAGAAATGAAATTTGTTCATCATGCCATTACCCTTGCTGCTTATTTAAAGAAGGGGGAAAAAATGTAACTTCTTGGCAGGGGGGATGCCATTTGAAAATAAAATATAAGGTTTTTAGGAGTAAGAGTTCCAGAACTCCAAAGTCAGCCGTGATGTTTACACAGAGACTTGAAAGCTGGCCCCCCTTGCTGTCATGTTGTATATATATGTTTTGTTCAGTGTAAAACTTCTTCGCGACCCTACTGTTTTGTAGGTAAAAAAGTTAACCCCTTGGATCCCGTGAGCTTCTTTTTTAATGCTGCTTGGAATGTCACCAATACACGAACCCTGTGGCTTTTATCCCATGACAGGGATTTCTGCTTTATCCCCGGCTTATAGTAAATAGCTTAGTTGTCACCTGGTATAAACCCTTTTCCTGCCTAAAAGGGACTCTCCAGGCAAATCAGATTGCTTTTTCTCCACTTGTCCATGATCCTTCTCCCCTTCATAGTTGAAGGTTTCATTTCTGGGCATTACTTCAATCAATTACTCAAGCTGGGGCTGACTAGGCTGATTAACATCTCAGACATTTGAATTAGTAGGTTTTCTGACCTATTAGTGGTGAAAACACTCTTGTATTTTCAGAGCCATCTACATAATCTACAGGGTTCAGTGTAAAAGGACAATGTGGGACCCGTTGTTCAGAAAGTGTTAAGAATTGCAAGATGGTGATAGCAAAGCGTTAAACCAAGCATGGTGCTCTTCTGAGTAGGAGATCCTGTGTGAATGTGTAAGATTATGCATTCACAAAGCCTGTATATATTTTCATTATCCACCCTTACCCTTGTATGCAGGAGTTTCTAAGACTCACCCCTGAGACTCCCCCTGCTTCCTCATTTTGTTCCAACCATCCTACTGGAGTTGGCTCATTTAGCCTTAAAAATTCAGCTCTATTGCCTTGTCTTCTCTGGGTCTGCTGCCTCCTCCCCACCCCTGGATTCCCCTTTGGCATTATACATTTAATTTTTAGTTTTCATTCAGTGACTATGAGAAACATTTATTAAGTGCCTACTATGTGGCGGGCACTGGGGACAGAGTTGAACTTTTTTATTTATTTTTTTTCACTCATTCAATTTTTTTTTCCATTCCCTCCTGCCTACCCTTATCCTTACCATGCTGACTCAGATAGTGCTATCTGTCCAAGGGGGAGACAGTCTGAAGGCAGGGACTGAACCAAAATTACAAATACACAGCTGAGAAAATGGACAGCTGTCCCCACGCTGGTGTGATTTGTATATGGGCCACTAACTAGGAACATAATCCACTGAAGGGAGTCACAATATAAACTCAATGAATTTTGGATTTGCTAGTTTAATTCTTAAAAGCAATAGTTATCTCTGTTTTATAGATGAGAAAACCAAGTCTCAGAGAGGGAATGTGTGCTAGGTCATATAACTACTAAAAGGCAGAACCAAGATTTGAATCCAGATCTCACTGACTCCAAAACTGCTCTGGCATTTGATCTAATTCCTACAGTCTAAATATGTGAAAATGGATGGACAGGAGGAGACTGTTCTGGGTACAAGGACTGAGTGAGAAGAGCAGCTGAGCAGTCAGGTATGGGAAATGGTGCTTTGAATTTTATCTCCCCTTTTCTCATATGTATCCTCTCCTTATCCCTTATACCAACCCTTTGAGGTACGTAGGGAAGGTATAGTTTTTTCTCGTACTCTTACAGCATGAGTGCATGTCCCAGGTTTTTTTTGTTTTTGTTTTTTTTTTTGGTGGGCGGGAGGAATTCCAGTGTCAGGTATTCTGCATGGCCTCCCCAAGCTCACTCATATCTGTCAACGTGCCCCTGCTTTTGGTTCAAGAACTATGGTCATCATAGTTAAAGAGGAAAATTCTATACCCGATGCCATATACCATTCTGGACCCATGCCATTTTTATTGATAAGGCAATAGGAAGTATAGAAAAAAGCCTGGGTCTGGGAGCTGAGGGCCTGGATTCTGTTTCCAGCTTTGCTACTCCTGAAGGTGTGACTTTGGACAAGATATTTGGTGTATGTGCCTAAGTGTCCCCTCCCTGTAAAATGGGCTCTCTGATCTTTCCTCGCTCTGCTAAGGAATCCATTGATGGGCTAAAGAAGATTTTAAACAGAAACACAAGGAGAGAAGGCACTCATAAGTCTTGGTATTCTGGATTCTATAGTAGAACGGGGTGAGTGATTTGTGGTAGGTACATGAGTGTTTTTCCTTCCTCAATAGTTTATTTAGAAAACTGTCCCTCTGATTTGAAGCACAGATGTCTTCTGAAGCCAGCTGGGCTGGCTTTGTCGGGGAAGACAGAGACCAAGAGCCATCATCTGGACAGAAGGACCAAACTTCTTTATTTACTATGGTGCCAAAGGATAAAGCCAGAATGAATGGGCAGAAGCTAGAGGGAGGCTAATTCCAACTCCGTAAGGGATGAGATCTTCCCGGATACGAGCCTCTGGTAGTGGAAGTCACTTGCGGTATGTGAGCAGAGGCTGGCCAATTACGGTGGCCTATGGATGTGTGTACGTATTTTAAACATCAGATAAGGAGCTAATTTTAAGGACTTGAGGAGCTTTGGGATTTTTTTTTAAAAGAGCTTCAAGAAAGCCGTAGGGACAAGAAGATACCCCCTCAGCCGTGCTAGGAGCTCTAACAATCTCCACATGAATAAAGCTCCCAATATTACAAACATCAATAAGCAAAGAGCCCTCAATAAGCCTTCTGTGACCTAAACACCAACGATAAAGACAAATGTGGAAGAAGATACCCCAGAGTTCCAGATGGACTACAGTTCCATCCCATTATTCTAGATTCATGAGCCTTTCTCCCCGGACGAGCTGTAGCCCATCTTGTGCTGTCCGTGCCGTGGTGGGGAGAGTTTGGGAAGGGAGGACAGAGGTGTTACCTTCCACTCTTTCCCTGCCTGCAGTTCTGTCAACTTTGTGGGTTTTCAGTCCTGGGGCCCTGCACCTGTTCGGGGTATGTCCTGAGGCTGGAAAGCCATCCGTGCTCCTGGCTGGGATGTGGGGCCAGATTTTCGGGGCTCTCCAGCACAGTTCCTCAAAATGACACCAGGCCATCGCATGTTGGATCATACGAGAAAACGCAGTGGCCTGAAAACACTGGACCTCGTGTTTAAGGTCCAATAAAGTGGAAAATCCTCTTCATGTGTTTATACTCTGGGCAATCCCATTTCAGGTGCTGCTGCTGGAGTGCTCATGGTTAGGAAGAAAGTTCTCCTTCCGTGCCAGGGTCAGATGACTCTTGTTGGCTGGAGGGTGGAGTTCACACGCATGTAAATGCCCGACGTGATGGGGCACGGTCACCAGGAAGGTCTGTGATAGAAGCGAATCCCTGGGAGTGGGAAGGCTTGGGACGTGGGGGCCATCTGCAATCGCGCCTGCTAACCAGGAAGGCTTCCAAACTTTCTCTTGTGGGAAAGTTGTTTTGTGATTGTTGAATCTTTCCTGATGGCATGGTGTTATGAGCATGATGCAATAAAACAAAAACAAAAACTGTGGCTCGTGTATGGCCTCATGGAACAGACGGCAGGCCCTGTCACGGCTGTGTCAGTGGGGGTAGTGCAGGACACAGCCTGGGTGCACCTGCAAGTTGCCTTCTGAGTACGAGCTTGCTCCGCCTCTACTGTGGGCCTAAGCGAGCGGTCAGCAGATCATGGGCTTTGAAGCCTGGCTCCTCCACTGACTATGTAGGTCTAGCCAGTGACTTGTGACCTCTTCATTCTTCAGTTTCCTTGTTTTCAAAGTGGCAGTAATTATCGTAGCCGCCTCGGAGGGTGATGTGAGCATGAAATCTATGTGAGGCATTGTCTGGGCCATGTCCAAGTTTGCATATGGGCTAAGAGGTAAAAAACGTTCATGTTATTATTCATTTTTAATTTTTTTTTAAGATTTATTTATTTGAGAGAGGAGGAGTGGTGGGGAAGGAGCAGAGGGAGAGGAAGAGGGAGAATCTCCAACAGACTCCCTGCTGAGTGCCGAGCCTGGATGTGGGGCTCGATCCTGTGATCCTGAGATCATGACCTGAGCTGAAATCAAGAGTCAGGGGCTTGACCGATGGAGCCGCCCATGTGCCCCAACATTCATGTTTTTACTATCCACTGTTTGTCACACTCAACCCCTCTTTTAAAATGAAAGGGGCATGTAGGCAGGAAGTCTTGTAAGTTGAGAATTTGGTAGTTGGATTTTAGGGAGTCCAAGTTGTGGGTCACTTCAGGACCATAGTAAAGCCCTGCTGATGCTCTTGGGGGGGGGAGCGGGGCAGTGGGAATCCAGGCCTATGCCCAGAGGAGGTCTCTGGGGATAGCCCTCCCTTCAGTCTTCAGTGTGTAAAACTGAGCTTCCATGAAGCACCTAACACTCGAGGACATCACATGACCTTTATCTAAATCTTTTGGGTTTGCAAATGGAGCTTTGATTTCATAAGAAGGCTTTCTGGAACTTCCTGCTCTTGGTCCGGCAGCACCGTGAGAACAGGCTTCCCTGTGTATTTTGGCAGGGGTTGCCCGGAACAGGGAAACAAAGTGATGTGCAGAACTCAAGAATAATATAAAATGATTGAAGCGATACTTTCTGAATCTTGAAATTTTTTGTTTGGGTTCATTTCAAATTTTGGGCACAGAATCATGGGGCTGGTTCCCCCGTACGCAGGGAGAGCTCTGCTGCGTACATCTGAGGGGTTGCACAGGCCTTTCCTTTATGTGTTAAGCCTACTCGTCTACACAGTGGTTATTGAAACATTCTCATTCTCTCTCTCTCTCTCATTTTTTTCAAGTACAATCCTTGTGTTTCCCAGTTTTCTTAGGACATCCAACGGGAGTTCTCAAGGAGACCTACGTAGAGCACAGTTACAATATTGGTCTTCTGGAGTGACTGACTCCATGTTTTGTCCTTCCTCCCGCAGAGCACATAGTGAGCCGTCATATTGTGTCACATGGGCCTTGTTTAAATTTGGCTGATAGAACAGTTATGAAATGTTTTCTGGGGTCTGCTTTCACTGACGTATATTTAGGTCAAATCTATAATGAAACTGTGATGAAGTGGCATGTACGTTAGGTTTTTACTCCTGGTGTATAGCACGTTCAAAAGCTTTTCTGAGAAAGTTTAAATGAGTCATATTCTTTCAGATATTGATTTATCATTCTCAATGAACATTCCCAGTTTCCTTAGCATTGGAACACTGGGTGCTTCCCTTGGTGATAAGAGAAGAATGTGCCCTTTCACATTTATTCAACACAGATGTCTTGAGTACCTACCATGTGCTACGAGGAGGATTTACTCTGTTTCTTCCACGTAGAATGTTCTCCCTGAACTACCTGGAAATCTTAAATTCTAAGTGAATTTCTCCCTGTCCCTTAAGGCCCAGTTTTTAAACCTCACTTTTTCTGAGAAGGTCTCACACATTAGTTTCCTGCTTGGGTGTTCCTTCGAGACTGTTCTTATCTCAGGTTCTAGCACATACAGTCTTCTTAGTTTGGTGTTCCTTAGAATTGGGGACTTGTCTTCTTTTTGTCTTCACTTTGGACTTCTTAGGTGCTCAGAAAATATTTATTGAATATATGTTGAATGATCTTCCAAAGAAGGGTTGAATAAATGGATTGTCATCTCCTAAAAGGATGGGTCGTCTTAATGACTGAGAAGATAAAGACTCACACTGGACGAGGTGCTTTGGCTGCCTCTGAGGAGTGGCCGTTGTCCACAGACTTCATGGGACTGGCAAGGCAGCAAGTCAACCACTGTGCAATTCAACACACACATTGCCTCCCTGTGATGGTGAAGGTGGGCTGCCTGCCATGACTTTTGGTGTCGTTCGGTTTGGCTGTGTGCTGAAGGAATTAGTGGCTGAGTTTATTTTCAGATTGGGTGGTCTGCAGCACAGACCGCCACAGTCCGTAAGCCCCACCAGTGAAACCAATGAAAGCCCCAGCAGTGACATGAAGTATGGACCCAGAAGCAATTCCCGCATTTGGTTAACATAGTCTCTTTCCAGGGAGCGATGCATAAGTGAATTCCAATCACGTTTCTTTCTGAAATATCCTGAATTCATAGTAAGTCAGATTCGAAGTAATGACCTTTTACCACAACAAATGAACAAAACCAAAAGTCAAGGGGCTAGGGGGAGAAATTATGCTCTTCAAAAGAAAAAAATAAATTCCTAGATTTTTTTTCATTTTTTTAACTTAAAATTTTAATTTTTTTTCTGTTTATATTGCATTCAAGAAAGAATGAGA
The DNA here is from genome assembly GCF_024610735.1 of Ursus americanus. Classification (NCBI taxonomy): domain Eukaryota; kingdom Metazoa; phylum Chordata; class Mammalia; order Carnivora; family Ursidae; genus Ursus; species Ursus americanus. The sequence goes on from NC_142132.1 coordinate 10,244,810, forward strand.
AAGAAGGAATGTAGGACTTCCTCAAGGTGCTGTGTTGACCACCTCTGAGATCAAAGCCCTCTCCACCCCAACCCCCGCCCAGAACTATTTTTCTAAGCCTGCCAGGAAATTCCTCAGACACCCTACATGATAACTGCCTGGCCCTAAGAGTGTCCTCACTGGGGGTGACAGGCTGATTCAAGCCTGACCCAGACACGTTCTGTGGTCAGTTGTGACCTTGATGGTGATTTTTAGAAATGAGGTAAAGCATCCTTTCAATCTGTCCAGCCATGTTGGCTCACAGGCTCCAGGACAGAAGCCACATCCTTCACTGGCGTATGTGGGAGCTCCAGAGAGGATGGAAGGCATTGGGCAAAGTGGGCACTCCTTCAGAACTTTCCTGGGCTGGCCAGATCAGGGCCCTTGTGGCACCACTCAGGTCAGCCCTGTATCCTCAACACTTTCAGGCTTGGTGGATAGTGGTCCAGGGTTTCTGCAGACAGACCTCAGCCGGAAGATTGCCCAGAGCCAGCGCCATAATTGGGGGAGATTTGCCTTCATCTGGCAAAGCAGCATGAAATCTCAGTACCATACAAATGTATACAGTATATCTGATTTTTTAAAAAAATATTTTACTTATTTATTTGACATATATATATATAGAGAGAGAGAGAGACAGAGAGAGAGCACAAGCAAGGGGAGCTGCAGTGGGAGAGGGAGAAGCAGACTCCCCGCTGAGCAAGGAGCCAGATGCAGGGCTCGATCCCAGGACCCTGGGATCATGACCTGAGCTGAAGGCAGACGCTTAACCAACGGAGCCACCCAGGCACCCCCTGATTTTTAATAACTGTAAGGATCTTTCTTAGATATACGTATGCATATAACATGTATAAAGTGTGTATATTTAGCTTCAGTGTAAGATTTTATTTAAAGAAATAATTCTTTGCCTTTAGAGAAAAATTTAACATCACTGTTACATTTAAAAGGGCCTTTTCTTTATCCACGCATCCAACCATGTAGCACTTCCAAGGCGCTGGGCGCTAGTCTAAGGGTGTCACAAATATCAACTGATTGAATCTTCCCAGCCACCCTAAGGGGTGTTGTCTCCCTTTTGCTCATGAGGACATGGAGGTTCCGAGAAGTTAGGGTGCTCCAGCCCAGGTTTCTGGCTGAGTCTGCACTCCCAGCCCCAGACTTTCTAGCCTTCTCCCAGGACGGACCCTTCTGACCCCTCGCCCTCCACGTGCCTGGAGCCTGGGGACAAATGGCTTCATCTCTCCCATCAGCGATCCTGGGCAGCTCCGCCCTATGATCTCTGGGGTTTCCTTCAGCCCTGACGCCTGAGACTCCGGAGTCCCTATGTGCCCGTGACACTGCGACAGCCAGCAAGGAGGGCTCCAGGGCGGGGATTCGGAGACCCGCAGCAGATGTGGGTGTTGGGCCTCAAAAGCTGGACTCTCGGCAGCCCTGACAAAGGCCACGTGGGTATTAGATGGTAACGGACATGGGCCACTGTGGACCATTAGCAACCCGAACCAGATGTGGCGCAGCGCTCCGAAACTGAGGGTCTGCGTTGGATCGCCCATCAGCTGGGACGGGGGACGGTGGAGAGAGCAGCAGCGGTGCTTTATTTTAATTGCAACTTCGGACAATTATGTTTTCATTGAATTTACACTTACATTGAACGACACTTAGAGATAAATGATTGAGTAACTGCTTAGTCAGGTGTGCTCTTAAGCTGCCTAAGATTTTATTAAAAATTATGGCAGGTTTTCTGAACATAATGAAAAAGAGCATAAGTAGAGAATCAGTAAGCATCTCACCCATTTCCCTGTATAAAGAATCACTTATATTGTTGCAGTCAGCTGCCTTACGGAGGCAAAAAGATTATCCTTTTAGGAGAGAGAAAAGCTTTTAAGGGACTATAATTTTTAAAGGCTCTGGTGATCAGAAGTGTCTTAGGATGACCTCTGTGCATGAATCCACGTTTTGTGATGTTGCTTCAGCACAGAGCTCTCCAGAGCATGGCTTTTATCGTAGACCAGCACAGCGCCCCTTTCTGTGTGACTCCCAAGAGTTGGAAGTTGTGCTCTAGCGGGATTTAGGGGAGAGGGTTGTGGGGCTCCGTAGAAGGGTATTTGAGGAAAAGAGAATTTGCTCGTTGGGCGAACCTCTCCTTCCAGGCACTGTGTGGGTCTGGGCTTGCCTGCACAGGAATCCTTCCCATGGCTTTGGAGATCTTATGCAGCCCCGACCAGGCTTGGAGTGGGGGCTCAGGGAGGGAGCAGATGGGGGGCAGGGGGAGTCCCTGCAGGGCTGGCCTGGGGAGCTTGTGAATGGGGAGGGGATGGACAGAGTTCTGCATGTGGAGAAGGCTTCACAATATTTGATACCACATCCCTGTTCATCTGGGAAGTGCTCCACTGTCACTCAAGAGCCGAGGCTTGGAGCTGGATATTTGCAAAGGGGGCAAAACCCCCAAACTCTAACAATTTCAGTCAGATACAAAAAGTGCCACAGAAGGGTATGGTGATGGGGAGGGCAGAGACCAACTGCGATTTGGTGAGCCAGGAAATTGTTCACAGACGGGGTATGGGACATTTGAGTTGGACTTGAGGGGTGAGCAGTGTTTGAAGGACACGGGTAGTTAGGAAAAGGCATTCCATCTCCAATCTAAGCACTGAGGACATATTTCTTGCAGAGAAGGGGGAAAGGGCCATTTGATCCCTCAGGCAACGCTTAGGTGTGGGAAATGGAGTCAGATTAAGGGAACTCCATGATTCCCCTGTTATCTTCCTTCCTCCATTCCAAAATTATTTATTGAGTGGCTTCTCTGGACCAAAGCTGGCGGCCCAAATCCTCATTTGATGGGAGTGGAGCAGCTAGGTTCCCCTGCGCATGCCTCCTGGTATCCCCATCTGCGGGTAGTCCCTTCCCACACCGTGCCATGGTTGGTCTGTGTGACCAGCAACCTACGGCGGAAGTGATAGCATGTCACTTCTGAGATTAGATTGTAAGAAAGACCAAAGTTCTGCCTTGGCTGTGTTCTCATGCTCCTGGAACACTTGCTCTGGAGGAACCACTTGCTATGTCATGAGAACACTCATGCCGTCTGTGGAGAGGTCCATGTGGTAAGGAATAGAAGCTTCTAGACAAAAGTTTATGAGAGACTGAGGCCTGCTAACGACATCCGTGAGCCTGGAGGTAGAGTTCACACCCTCCCTCGAGCCTGCTGATGAAACTGCAGCCCCAGTCAACAGGCTGACTGAAGCCTCATGAGAGTTCTCGACCCAAACCACTGGGCTCAGCTGCTCCTGTTTCCTGACCCAGAGAAATCTGCTTTAATAAATAGTTGTTGTTTTAATCTGTTAAGTATTGGACTAATTAGTTATATAACAATAGATAACTAATATTAAGGCTACCTTCTTACATCATCATTCACCTTCCTGTTCCTACTCTCTAATGTCTACATTAGCTACTCAGGAATATGGCTGCTTGGAGTATTGGTCTTAGATTTGGGCAAGAGATGCTTTGTATCAGGCTTTGTAAATTGTGTGTTAGTGGGTTATGCTCCAGCCACCTTCCAGTCCTGCCTCTTCCTTGGGCTAAGAACCTGTAGGGCTGAGAGAACTGCAGCCTGCATTAGCTGATTTCCCCACACAGCAACTATCCAGATACCTGGGATTCTCTGCCCAAAGGTACCCAAACCTTGTCTCATCCTTGGGTGGACCCTCGAGGGTGAATTGTACTGTTAGAAGTTAGCACAGGTCTGTGGGTTGCAAAGGGATGACTGTTCTTGAGAATGTGGGTAGATCTTGGATGTGTGGGCTACAACGTCTATATGTGTGCTCATGGCGACCCCCATGGCTCTTCTTCAGCAGTTGGGCAAGAAACTCAGAATTTCAAATTTGAACCTGGGCTTCTAAGTCACTATGAAGATGTATTTGTCAGGTGAGGAGGACAGAATGGGTTTTATTCAATAGTTTGTGACTGTGACCTATCACTTAAATAATTAGATACAGATATATGGGTCTCTATTTTATTCTTTTTCTGGGCCCTGTAACTGTTAAATTCAGTCATGGCCACTTGATTTCAAAAGGGATTTGTAGGAAGTAGTTCTTTGCAACCAGAGCTGGTCAAGCTACAGGTAAAAAAACTTTTCTACCCCTTAGAATCTGAAATAAAATAAAAACAAATCAAACTTACATTTCTATCTTCAGCTCTATTTATCTAAATAAGTAGTTAGGTTGTCTATCTACTATCCATCCACCAGCCATCCACTTGCCTACCTACCTATATATACCTAAAAATACCTGTCTTTTTTAGGACATTTTTTTCTCTAAAAGTTTTTTTCTGGTTTCTACAATCCTTTTTATTTCCTACATGGCCACTTCTTCTATTTCCTTTGGGACATTCCTCTTAGGGATTGCTTTTTAACATTGGGCTTGTTGGCCAAAGCTGTTAGACACACTGGTGAATTTGTGGGATTATTGGATTTCTGAACTCAGTATCTCTGCCATTCCCAATTAGAAGGAAACTCTGGACTTTTCTACCATTTCTCATGCTGGAAAAATGCTTCCTTCTTGACTTGCTCTTTCATTGTACTCTCTCTGTACTAGTTCATGAGTTGACATATTTTAGTGGCAGAAGAAAGTGATGGGATCTATATATCTGTTTATATTTTGTTGACTTGTGAAGCTCTTTGTCTAAATTATTTGTGTGTGGGAATTCTAGCCACTGGGGGAAAGATATAGAAAGGGAGTCATTTTCTGTTCCAGCTGGAACTGGGACCTTAAACATAAACCATATTGCATTTGAAAATGGCCTTGTAGCTTTATCACGCTCACAGGAATCTTATCGCATTCTTGTGTTCTAATGAAATCCAAAAGAGACTGGCTGGCCATTAGTAAAATCAGTGACCATTAAACAATGCTCAGGTTACCCAACCCATATCTTTCCTTCCCCAAAGTATGCGATAACACCATTTTAGTAAATATGATACAGGAAAGCAATTTTTAGGTTACGTCCTGGTATCTAAGTACATTTAATAATCTACATGTTCAGGATTATTTTGGAGTTATTTTCTCAGTCACTATATATGCATTTGTGTTCACGTGCATGTAGATATGCATGAATTAATATTTGGAAAAACTGGCTTTTATTCCGAGATTGTCCCACGTGCTTTCTGGCCAGGTCAGAATGGGTTTGTCTATAAGAAATGGTGGTTCTCCCTGCAGTTGTAGCATCAAACAGCACAGACAGAGTGTTCCAAGTTATCAGTGTAACTCTAAAAGACACGTTTATTTAATCCTGACTCGTAGGACTTAGGCCATCAAGACCCTCCTCCTCCTTTGCCAGCAAAGTAATTGCTACCACATTTAACTTTATGAATGTGGTGCCATTTCCCTGCAATTGTGGTTAACTAAGGAGAAATCCTGAGACACATAAACCTTGGTTTCTATGAGACATATACGTATGTCATTGAAATATGAGAGCTTGCCTTTACAATGGTATCCTTTTAGAGAGCCAGAGTTGTCCGAGAAAGGCTCCTTGGAATGGTTCTTAAAAGACTTTGGCAGTGCTGCAATCTTTTCTTTCTTTTTTTTTTTTTGAGGAGTGGGGGTACAGATTGGGGGAGGGAGGAGACACATGGGTGGGGGTGGGTGGGTTTCTTTTTTTCTTTTTTCTTTTTTTCCGTTGGTCAGGAATCTGGCTTTATTCAGTGGAAGCCATTTAGGCCCATTTGTAAGCAGGGGCCTTAGAGTCTGACCACATTTGAAACACTCACCCTGTAAATTTTCCAGTTTGTTGATGGGCTTCCAAGGAGAACATCTCCAAAGTGTAGTGACTGATGACAATCGCTGTGTTGAGATCAAAGCTTCAGTGTTCTGTCTGTTGACACCTGAGAACATTATCAGAGGGAATATTGAACTGTCAGCAGCAGATGTAAAGGAATTATTTACCAGAGATCTAGTGAATCACAAGGGACTAGAAAAGCAATCATCTGTAGAAAACACAACATTTAAAACTGGCTTCCAACCTTGTAACAGCTTCGGTCTGGCCTTCCTGGTGGCGGCCATCTTGAACGTGTGGTTATAGTGAGGGCATTGATTTGCCTCTACCCGTGGCTCAGTTGCACACATTTCCTCAGTGGATGCCAGTGGACCAGCCATTTCCACATTTGATTTGCTACTTATTTGAGTTTCCCAAAAGAACCATAAAATTCAGGAAATAAACAGACACCAGGGAGAGCATTTCTGCTCCAACATACACATGTGTATGACCTCACATCCATGTGATCGTATTTTTGGAAATTTGGAAAGCACATTCATAATAACTGAGGCCTTCTGCATGTCTCCTAGTTTCCCAGTCAACATGTAACGCCCAAGTAAGGTGGGTGAAGTTTATCCTCTTTCTAAATGTAGGTTAGGAAATTGAAATAGAAACTACCGGCTGTATGGAGCGGGTGGGTGGGAGCAGCAGCTCAGGGTGTCCGAGCCAGGTTTGGGGGGCTGTCCTCGAGTCTTCTGTGCCGCACATGTTTCCTGAACACCTTCTACTTGCCGGCCCTTAGGATGAACAAAGACTCCCACTTGCATACACCTCCCATTCTAGTGGGGGTGTCCGACTTCAGATGCACACTCACACGAGCATGACTACCAGCTGTGACAACTGCTGCTACAGCTGAGGACAGGGTGCTCGATGGGAACGAGAAACCAGGGAGCCTTGCTTAGATGGTCAGAGTCGTGGGGGTGCTTAGGGTTGTCCCCCTCCCATGAAGTAACATTTTAACTGAGACCTAGAGCCACAGCTGGTCAGGGAAGAGAGAGGAAAGAACTCCGTAGGCTGAGGGAAGGGCATGTACAGAGGCCGTGATGTAGGGAAGATCTTGACCTTTTGAAAGTCTTGGCTGGATCCTGAGGGAAAGCTGTGGAGAGAGGGTGGGGAAGTCAGAGGGGCCGGGCCAGGATAATAGGAGGGCAGCTGAAAGCAACTCGCCTGTCTCAGGAGAGAGCCCCATTTCCCACCTCCACAGGGAAAAGGATGGGGCCACCTTTCAGTTCCTGGGGAGGCTCTGATTCAACTTTGGAAAAGAAAATATCTTTAAGGCAGTTTGATTAAAAATATCGCCCTCTCTACTGAACTCAAACAGGAATTCTAAACCTATTGCGGATATAAATCACTTTGCAGAGTGTGTGGGTGGGGGACTTCTGTCTGATCGTTTCAGTAATCCTAGATCTACCATCGACTGTGCAGGAACAGCCCCCAGAAGAACAAGACTTGTATAGGAGTTGATTTCCGAGAAGATTTGCACCATACCTATTTCAGTTTTGCTTGGATATACTTGCTCATATCAATACATTTTTACAAATGTTCCTTAAGTTATCTTGAAGTACATGGATTTCAGAACAACAACAAAATGGTCTTGTTTAAATGCTAGAGCCAAATATCATCCTCTAAGCTTTCGGACAGAAGCCTTCCCTGAGGCCATTATCAGAGAGGCTGAAAGTGAGGAGCTAAGAATGCAATGCAGCTCCACATAGCTCCCCACCTCTTCCACTGGTGTGGCCAGGCCCCTCGGGAGTTTGGCCAGATCACCTGGTGAGAAGCGATCACTGAGAAATTGAGCCTCGGAGTAGTCTACTCAATGATGGGATCAAAGAATACTTTATTCTGCCGAATTTCCAGAATGATTTTAAAAGGTACACAGAATTGGCTGGGAAGAGCTTTCTATTTGTCCATTTGACAAGTCCACAGCAAATGTTTGCTGTGTGCCACATACTGGGTTAGGCTTTCTCAGGGACTCCCTCTCCCGAAGAAAAGATTCCACCCTGTCTTCACAGTACTTACAATCCAATGAGGGCATAGAATCAAAGTTCTTCTACCCAAAAGTAGCATTAGAGAAGTATCACATGGATAGTTCCAACAGAAAAGGCGATCAGAGTTCAAAGGATATAGAGACTATGGGCAGGGGGATCTGGAAGTGGGGGGTGGGGAGGGGTGGGGAGTGAGGGCCTGGAATGTCAAGTGAGTGTTTGCAGGGAGACATGGAGGAAGGGAAAGACTGTGGTTGGGAGAGAGGAGTACAAAAGCCATAGTGAAGGGTGATACATGGGGGAAATCACAGTCTTATTTCATGACAATGATCTGAGCCTGTATTTTATTTGCAAAATGGCTTCTTGAGAATGGGGGATTGAGTGCATTAGATAGAGTGAGAAGAGTGTATGAAGGAGAAGTTTGCAGGTCCCCAGTAGAGCTCTGGATGGGGGAGGGCGGGATCCGTGCCTCAGGGGCTATGTCTTTGTTGGTTTCCTACACATCCATTGACTTTTTTCTAATCCTAAAAGTCATGCACATGCAATATAAGAGCAGGGCAAACACAGTAAATTATAAAGAATAAGAATAGCCCGTAATCGTGCTGTGCCGAGATGACCTCAGTTAGCATGGCAGAGTATACTTATTTATACAGACACAGCCACACACATAGTTTTTGGAAAAAAATGTGTTCGTAGTACTAAAGTTATGCGTTTTGCTTAATTGTGTACCATGAGTGTTGTTTTACGGTCTCTGAGAATATTATCTTAATGGCTGCAGAGTATCTATGGAAAGGACATGCTCTCATTTCTTGCCCTTCTCCTTTTTACTGGCATTTATGTGACTTTCAAATCTTTGCTAATGTCAATAACCATGTGATAAACACTCTGGAACATAACCTTTTTTCACTTTTTGTTACTTCCTTAGGATAAATTCCTAGATGTGTAATTACTGGGTCAAGCAGTATAAAGTGTTCTAGGCTTTTGGTATACAGTACCAAATTGTTAGGTCCCACTGCTAACCTTCTCTTCTTTGATGGGAGTAAATATTGCCTCATTTGGTTAGCTTGCTTCTGCCCCAGGGATACCATTTTTATGCCTTTCTCCCAAATTTTCCAAACGAGGAATGGATTCCCCTGCCTAAGAGGGTGAGTGCTCTGCACTATTAAAGATCATGAACTACCTGGTGTGATGGGGAAACAAAATGTGGTCTGTCCGCCCAGTGGAATATTATTCAGCCATAAAAAAGAATGAAGGACTGATACACACTACAACATATATGAACTTCGAAACATTATGCTCAGTGAAAGAAGCCAGACACCAAAGATCATATATTGCATGATTCCATTTATATAAAATATACAGAATAAACAAGGGGGTGGGTGAATGGGGAGTGACTGCTTCATGCGTACGGAGTTTCTTTTAGGGGCGATGAAAATATCTTCGAATGAGCTGGAGGTGGTGATTGCACAGCCTTGTGAATTACTAAATGCCCCTGGGTTGTATGCTTCAGATTAGTTAAGATGCTAAATTTATGTGAATTTTGCCTCCATGAGAAAAAGTTACCTGGTTTGTATAATTGCTCAGGAAACAGAAAAGGGAACTTACTGGGGACCTCGAGGGTCCTCTTCATCTGTTTTAGCAAATCTGGTCCAGGCCATCTGAGAAGCAAAACACATTCCTTTTGGAAACAGAAGAAACTAGATCAAAGCTTTGATTTCAGGAGACAACTTTTTAAGTAATTACCCAAGTAAATTTAGATATAGCACATTTCTCCTAGCATTTAATTTCCTTCAAAGAGTCTTTCTAATAGGACAAGATCTAGTTTTCTCAAAGTTTCTTTTTTTAAGACCACTGGAAGAGCCAACATTTCAATATGGTGGTGGGGTGTGTTTAACGTAAAGATGATCCCCAGAGCCCATGTTACAGACTTGCTTGTAGAATTTCATCTTAGTAAAACTGCTCCCTGGTTCTTTAATTACTCATTTTGTGAGAGACTGAGTTATTAACTATAAAGTTGGCCAGAGAGAGTCTCTGGGAATTAAAGTCTGAATGTAAATTAATAATTAGCTCACCTGGCCTCAATTTTCAGAAGCAAAATATATTCATGTATCTCTGTAAAAGTTGCCAAATAGCTAGTTCATTGGAGTCTCCTAATTATGGGGAAATGGCATTAATCTCTTCTTCTCACTATCTCTGAGATTTAAAATTTTCTTATGACAGATTTGGCTTTGGTTATGCTTTAGAATCAGTGTTTCCGAGTATTTAAAGTTATTGATATAAGATAAAAATAATATTTTGTCTGAAAAAGAGAGGAAGGAAAGAAAATGTTTAGCAAATTCAATCAGAAAGTAGCGATGATAGAAATGAAATTTCCATTAGTCTTATTAACAAAGCCTAGGGGACTTTTGAAAGGTGTTTTAATAGAAAAACCTAGCTCGAGAGACTTACAATTAAACACCAAAGATGAAGAAAAATGAACCCCCTTTATATCTTTATAGTTATTAGATTTGTGATGGAGAAAAACCTGTGTCAAAGATGAGTGCCCCCAAACAAGGACTGAGCCAGCCAGCCCTCTATCCGTCCGTCCATCCATCCATCCATCCATCCATCCATCCATCCATCCAGTGAACATTTGCTCTGTGGATACAAAGACTATCTGAGAGTTTTTGACACCAGGGTTCTTATTGAGAATTCAAGGCATGTAGATTAGTGATATTGATACAAAGCTGATAAAAATATGCCCTATAATTAGTGTAACAAATACTATACAGAAGGAAAATATGCTGACTTGCTGGGAGAGTTGAGATTTCATAGAGAAAATGACCATGGGGTTGCCCTTGAAAGGCAGATGGCCCTTCAACAGGCAAAGATGAGAGAGGGCATTTCATGGGGGAAGGCAGCAAAGTATGCAAGTAGTGGGGTGAGTGGGGAGAGGAACTATAGTCTCTTGGAGGCATGATGGCTGCTTTCGTTCAGCTAAAGCACGGCTCCTGAAAGAGGAGAGTAGGGTGTGAGAGCAGACAGGCAGGGCTACCCTGGCACGGGAGCACAGAAAGGCAGGTGGTGCTGAATGACAGAGGGCCACGAGGCAGAAATGGAAGACGGACACTGGAAGGGGTCCATCTGATTGGGGGTTCTGGGTCTTTTCTTGTGGGGTCGGCTGAGGACATGAACTGTTCCTTGGTCAAGCCACTTTGCTATACTCGTCTCTTCTTGCCCTCTAACAAAAGCCCTTACATGGAGGGAGAAATAGGACGTGTTCTAAGAACACTTAGCAATCTTGGACTTAAAAGGCACTTTTTAAAATTTAAAAATAAAACAAAGCACTTCTCATTTCATTTGGGGCCGTGATTCTGTGGTGAGTTGAAAGCAGGAAACTGTTCTCTGGCAGCAGACTCCCCTCCACCGTCTGAGGATTTAAAGCCAAGGGCGGGAGACCTACATGGACACCTAGGGAACTTCATATCAAACACCTTATTTTGGGGGAGGGGGTGGAGAAGATACACACTGGATCCTAGAGAGTGTTCTGGAGCAGAGGGGAGGGGGCTTCCTGAGCACAGGGAGGAGGAGGAAGCACCCAGATGATGTGTGGGAGGCCATACAGCCCCTGAGTGGGGGGAAGGTGGACACCCGTGGTGGCAGCAGAAAGACTAGCAAAGCAGGCAGTTATCAAGACCAGGGAACTGTCTTTTATTTCCTGAAAGGCTTTTTTGCATGAACCGAGAGCCTTTAAAGGTGGTGGTTTGTAAATAGTGTCGATAATTGCCAATGAGGGGCAAGTGAAGAACTAGATTGATGGTTTAGTTTGCTGGGGCCCAAATGCGATTACTGGCAGGTCCTTTTTTTAAAACTTGATTTAAAAATTCCTATTTGCCACCCATGCCTCCATCCTTCCTTCCGTACATCCATCCATCTCTGAAGACTGTATATTATAATGCCCTCCCCAAGTGAAAGTATCATCATATGCTTGTTGACCCCACTCCCATGCATCTCTTAGTTTCTAACTGACGTCAGAGTACACAGCATCTGTCTTGTTTACCTCGGAAGCTGCCTGAGCACGTGGTAGGTCCTAAGTAAATATTTATCAAATACATTTGGAAACTCATTATCACGCTTTAATTCATTCATCACACATTATATACCTACTCTGCTCTAGGCATTCTGCTAGATTCTGGACATACAACAATGAACAGAAGACATGCTCTTCACATCCAAGAAGCTAACAGTGGGTCGCAGGTAAAAGAACACACTCGAACATTTGTTTGGGAATGGTTATACAGAGAGAAGGGAAGAAGAAACCCCCTTTATTTAATACCCAGTATGCACTTGTTACTGTGCTTGGGGGCTTCCATGAAATGTATTTTTCTCATATCACCTCTGGAAGGCGTGGTCTCCATGCCACTGGAAGAAACCAAGGCTTGGAGACAGTGTTATTTATCTCCTGATAATCCGAAGTGCAGTCAGAGTCCTGGGGTGCGGGGGTGTGGTTCATTCTGTTGGGAGAAAGGACCTAGAACTGGTCAAGGGTGACCCCTCAAAAGAGGTGACAAGTGCATGGAGACTTGAAGAAGTGAGCAAGATTGTACCCTGTGGGGGGAGACGGGAGAGGAGGGGTGCTGCTTTCTAGTGGAGACACGGAAGGGCAGCACCCATTTCCAATAGGAAAGTCAGTAAAATGTACATCATCAGTAAATACGGCTCACAGACCAGTGCACCTGGTATGAAAAACAGGATGCCTGTCCCCTACACACCTAACACTGTTTCCTTGGCGTCTCTCACCAAAGCAAGAGATAACCAACTTGCCGTTCAGCTTCTTTTTAAGGACAATAGTGATGATGAGGAAGAGAAGACCCATTTCTCTTCCCAGAAGTGGATGATGGTCTTAAAACTAGCAGGCCGAGTCAACATTCTCCAGTGCTGATGCCTACCATCGACAGATTCTGTTTTCCTTAAAGGATTCCTTATCGTCCAGAATACAAGGATGCAAAATACATTATTCATTCGTTTCCAGTTGTTCCATTCTGCTTCGGACAGTAGAATGGACAGTAGCCTTTGTTTGATGTTTAGCTAGAAACTATACATCCAAACAATCTTTTGCCTCCCCCACCATCTCTAAATTATATGGGTCATTGCCTTGCCCTCACTTCCAATTTGACAATCCCACTCTGGTGTGAGAAGAAACTAACGGTATCAGGTTCCTTTGCCCTAAACAGTTAATTCATCTCACATGGTCGAGTGGCTCATTCCCAGGAAGTGCCTGCCCAGGCTCAACACAGGGTCAGCCCCCACTGTCACTGGGGGTGAGGGCTCCGGGTGGCGACAGATGCCCCTCCTTCCTGCCTCTTGCCCCGACTAAGAAGACCAACTATTCTCATAATTAAAAATAAAAACGATGTTTGTTTCATGTGCTCCTCTTTTGTCATCCGAATGCCAGATGCACTATACTGTTATTAAGTAAAAATGTGGAGCTGATATCCAGAGTTTGGAGAGGCTTGAAGAAGTTATGTCTGTTGGATGAGTCCCCCAGATTTAAAAGAGGGGCATCAGCGTAGAATTAAAAGGTGTCGTCACTGGCAGATTGAAAATCCCAACCCTCCCCCTCCAAGCAAAGCCATCTTTGTGGTCCGCTCTCCACATTCTAGCTCTGCGTAGAAACGTAGGTCCTCAGATGTCTCTCTGCTCCTGGCAGTGGCTCACATTTTACAGTTGTTTTACTGAGGTGTCCGTTGGTATTAGGCTCTCCTGCTTTTGATCACCCTGACTCGCTTTCTCCTTCTGAACTGTGTTTCTGCAACCAATTTACAGGACTCCGTATTCAATTTCAGCTGCCCCATGAAAGCTCATGAGGACGGCGCAGCCTGATGTTTGAGCAACTTTTGGTGCTCGCTCTCCTTTAACCATCTAGCTGGCTTTTGTGTCATCAGCGGGCCTCCCCGGTCATTCCTAGGCGAGCTGTTTACAGGCAGCTGAAGGCGCAGATAAAAGTCCCCTGGGGGTCTTTCATAAGCTCATGTCTATTCACATCCCAGAAAACCCTCAGAGTTCTCCCCAGTGTGGCAGTCTTGGGGTCCGTCCCAAACAAAGGGAAATGTGTCGGTAACCCCTGAAGAATATCTGGCGAAGGAAGTCAGCCTTGGATCAGCCCTACAATGAGCTCTCCCTTTGCTCTCAATTTTCTGGGCAATCAGACAAAGCAAATCGACTATTTTTCTTTCAGAATCAGCAGGAATTTTATAACGGGACAAGTGATAAATATATATATATATATATATATATATATATATATATATATATATATATATATATATATATATATATATATTTTCTCTCTAATAAAGACTTCTTTGCCAGGAGAGAAACTCCTGAAAATCAATAATGCATTTATTCCTGGTTAACAATGAGGGTTTAGAATGCTCTCAGGACCGATTGACTGTTTCCAACTTTAAAATTTGTAAAAACTCAAGTGCCAGCATCTGTCTCGAACCCAGCATTAACCTTCGAGAATCCCCTTCCAAGAACACCCCTAAATGCACCCTGTTTTTATGACCTGCACCTCCAAAGAAGGGCTTATGGCTTTGCGGTGGTTTGTCTCCTGTTCTGATGCTGGGCCTCCCCCCATTTACGCTCCTCTCCACCTCTCTCTCCTAAACCGCAAGGGGCAGGAGGGACAAAGCAGGATCTTGCCCTCCTCCACTGGTCTTTTCCCTGTTGGGATTTGCAGCTCTGGGCAAGGGCGGTTGGGATGCAAAGTGCATCTGCATCTTGCGTCTCCCTCCCCGCTGTCCTCCAAGCTGCCACCTGGGAGAGCACAAAACAATAATGAAGATGCCACGAACGATGAGCCCCCTTGACCGAACAAGTGCAGAGGGATGCAGACACCCGAGGACCGGGGCTTCAGGACAGGCCGGCTCTTTTCTTGTCTGATGTTCCGTCTTGCAGAGAGGGCGTTGAGCGGCTCAGACCTTTGTCCCAGTGAACCTAAACCTCCCTCCCACAGCATGATGTGGAGTGGATGCCTGAGCCTTTCGGAGACAGAGGCATGCAGGGCACTGGGGCTGGGCCACTTCAGAGGGGGGAGGGCAGGAGCTGGTGCGGGGGACAATGGGGACTGGGGGCTTTGTAACTCAGGACCCTGTCCACCTCTCAGCTCTTCTCCAAACAATGGAATTGCGGGAATGCCAAATCTAAGCAGCTTTGCCAGGGGCTTTTCTGCTGGAAGCCTTGTTTCCAGATGGAAGAAGTTGTTGAAGGGAGGGGGGTCTTCGTGTAGAGTAATCCCTGTTAGGCCGCATGAAATGGGTGATGGTTTTGTCAGTGAGCGATGGTCACGATCCTGAGTTTCTGACTTTCTTCTAAAGACTGGCAAGAGCTCTGCGTCCACCCAATCACCCCAGCGGGCTAGGAAAGACATTGCTTTGAAGCCGACTTAAGTCTGAGATCAAAAACACTTTTAGTCATCACTCAATGTGGGCAAAATTAAAGGAGCGTTGGATAGCCCCAAATCATTCTTATTAAAGAGCTGACATTCGAACTTCTCCCGACCGAAGTATTTCGGGAGGGCGGAGGGACCTACTGGGTTAT
This sequence comes from Ursus americanus, assembly GCF_024610735.1. NCBI lineage: Eukaryota > Metazoa > Chordata > Mammalia > Carnivora > Ursidae > Ursus > Ursus americanus. Next base: position 10,260,187 of record NC_142132.1, read on the forward strand.
CCGTGTTTTGGTTTTCAGTGAGTTTAGCTTCTCTCTCTTCACATCCATTTTTGATTTGAGAACTGTAGAGAACTGAAGTTTCAGATTAATTCCATCCATGCATGATGCTGGTTAGTGATGGAAGCACCGCCCAGGTTTGACTTTATTTGGAGAAGTGGACCCGAGACTTTCAAGGTCTCCGCCTGCATGAAAGTCCCCAACCACAGTGGAAATTGGGATGAAACGTATAGCCCTGCTTCTGATGTGTTTCCATGGCTTTTTGGTTTGGACTGAACAGAAAACCTAGAGCAAGCAGTCTTTCTGAGGACATAAACTTCCACTTTTCAATTTTTTTCCAAGCTAGAGAAATGCCAAAATTTTCCAGCCTCAAAAAGAATATTCTAATTCAGATCTGCCCAGAATTTGCTTGAAGCCTATGAATTTCTTATCTTTGGGGGTTTTGCTACTCCTGGTGAATATAAAAGTTTATTTCAGAGATCTCCATGGGGATTACATTGACTGAAAGTTACCTATAGCAAAAGTTTAATCCCAGTTGACGAACATTTTCTGCTTCTGGGCCGCACGTGTCGGTCAGTACGTGCTCTGAGACTCGAGAAAGAAATTTGTTTCTACTGATAGCCTAAACCAGGTGGGATTCAGAGGATAAATTGTGTAGAAAAATAAACCAGACAATACATTCTGCCCCCCTCTCATCATTGATTTTTTTTTGTATAATCTGCTATTCTTGGTTTGTTTCTGTTCTAATTCTTTAGCTCTCTTATTAAAATTTGATTTATAATTCCAGTCGCATTTCCTGAAAGAAGGTAGTTGCCTCTAAAGAGGCAAGTTGGAAAACAAATCCAACTGGGTTGTTAGTTGAATAAGATATATGCCAATGATGGGGCGCCTGGGTGGCACAGCAGTTAAGCGTCTGCCTTCGGCTCAGGGCGTGATCCCGGCATTGTGGGATCGAGCCCCACATCAGGCTCCTCCGCTATGAGCCTGCTTCTTCCTCTCCCACTCCCGCTGCTTGTGTTCCCTCTCTCGCTGGCTGTCTCTATCTCTGTCGAATAAATAAATAAAATCTTAAAAAAAAAAAAAGATATATGCCAATGATGAGATGTAGTCACTGAAAACAAACCAAACCTCCTCCCCTCCCTGCCGCCCGCCCCAACCAGGAGAGCGTTGGACCCTGGCGGGGAGTGTGTCTGCTCTGGGCTTGCCAGACCCCATCTGACTTAGCAGGTAACAATACGGGGAACTGTGTTTGAAGAGGAGCGTGGCCACGTTGGAGTTGGTGGCAGAAAGGGCATTCAGTCTCTTGCTGTGTTTTGCCTGACCTGCAGCATGATTTAAATATTGAATGCTTTTCATTGAGCCTGGACGCCTGAAAGTCCACGGTCACCCTCTTGCCTTACACGCCGTCCTTATCACTCATCGCTACGACTTGCGTGACCCCTGAAGGCATTTGAGATTCTGCTGGGCACAGTTCTGGGCATCAGGGCTGTCTACCTGTGGACGGGACAGGGAAAGCCCTTGCCTTCGTGAAGCTTTTGTTCTAGGAGTGGAGACAGAAATGAAACCATCCAACATATCATTACCCAGCTCACTTCTTTTTTTTTTTTTTTTAAAGATTTTATTTATTTATTTGACAGAGATAGAAACAGCCAGTGAGAGAGGGAACACAAGCAGGGGGAGTGGGAGAGGAAGAAGCAGGCTCCCAGCGGAGGAGCCTGATGTGGGGCTCGATCCCGTAACGCTGGAATCACGCCCTGAGCCGAAGGCAGACGCTCAACCGCTGTGCCACCCAGGCGCCCCTACCCAGCTCACTTCTGATAGTGATGTGTGCTCTGCGGAAAATAGTGGAGGGTGACGGGCTAGGGGGTGATGGGGGAGAAATGTCACATAGGGTGGTGAGGGAGGTCATTGTGAGGGTGACGTTGAGCTTGGAGGCAGGAAAGAGATGGTGGAGGTGCAGCGTGGCTGGAGTCGAGAGAGAGAGAGAGAGGGGATGGGAGAGAATAGCAGAGCAGCGGTCTTTGCTGGCTGGAGTCAGGTCGTAGAGGCCATTGGAGGAGCTGGAGTTGGCCCTGGGCGTGGTTCCCCAAGATTGGAGTAGGTGCCTGTTGATAACCCCCCAAGTCTGATTCTGCAGCTCTGGCTGGTACCTGCCTGGGCCGTGAGAGACTGGCCACCACACTTAACCGCACAGGAGTACTGGGGCTGCAAGCTAGTGCGCATGGAGAGAGGAGGGTATGGGAGAGGGTGAATGCAGGAGCCACGATGCTTCAACAGGGCAGCAGGCACAGCACCTGGTATAAAGCCCAGCTGCCCTATGTGCCTCCCTTTGCTGCAGGCTCCGTACCCAGTCTTCTCCTGTCTTCTCCCCAGCATCACCTCATTATTATTCACTTAAGTGGGTGTGATCTGAAAGGGAGCATTGTTTCAGAATCAATAAGGGGCTGAGTCCATGGAGTGCAGTGAGTGTCTCGGCTTCAAGTACCTCCTTATCACCAGCGCCCAGCAGAGGATAGGTCCAAATACAACACATTATCAGGCTTTGTTGACTTTCCAGGCCCAGCAGCTGTATTAATGGAGCTCTTTATATCCATTCCCTTTATGAACTGGGTTTTCTCACTTTCATTTCTCTGGGAACTTCTAAATAAAGCTCTTGCTGAAGAATGCCAAGGGTGTTTGAGTTGGATAGTTGAACAGAAACCATTTGCTCAATGGAATTCAGACTTGCAGAATGGGGAGGGGGGAATGTTAGAAAAGACCACCCCCATTCTAAGAAGGTCGTGGGGGGGTTAATTGTTTACTATGTGGTGTTCCATATCATATTTAAATTTATGATGCTGGACAGATACCCTTAGCATTGATGCCATAAGAGCATTTTCTCTAAATCTACATGTCTGCAATTAGAAACTTGAAAGACATTTTTTTTTACATGTTTTTTGCATTAGGGTCTTAGTATCTGTCCGCTGAATTTAGCCTGTGTGTGGATATATGGCACTACAAAAATTTTGAGAAGATTTAGAGTATCAGTAGCATAGTATTACTTGAAACTCACAGTGAAAGTCTTACTTGCTGCGCCCTTTTCTGCTATGGAGCAGGGTCATTGTCATTACTGCGGGGAGGAAACTTGCTGGGTAAGTGGCAGGTTCAGGTAGTACCGGTCCCACCTAACTCAACATGAGTGTGTTTAGGAATTCTCTTTCTCGTATCCCATTCTAGAACCCTATAGGCCTGATTTTCCCTGGAACGGTGTTTTGCTTGGTTTATAAACTGTTGAAATATTTTCTGACTCAACATAAAAAAGATCCAAAGGATAAAAATCTGATGTCTACCTTCTCTTGAAATATCAAAAGATCTAACATCAGTGGGTCGACCTGGGGACTTGTGCTCACCCCAGATCCACAGCCCCACCACTCCCCTTTGTCTACCTGCCTCCGAGGCTGAGCGTTAGTTTATAATGTATCATCATAACACTGACGTTTATCTTTAGAGTAGAGAAATAATTCTCTGGACTCATGGCTTTTTTTTTTTTTTTTAAAGATGTTTTATTTAAGAGAAAGAAGATGAGTAGGGGGAGGGGCAGAGAGAGAAGCAGACTCCCCACCGAGCAGGGAGCCCCATGCGAGATTCAATCCCAGGACTCTGGGATCATGACCTGAGCCGAAGGCAGATGCTTAACCAACTGAGCCACCCAGGTGCCCCTGGACTCATGTCTTTCTCAAAAGTGGGACTGCAGAAACTTATCAGATAATTCTTGACAAAGCGTGCAGGGCTCTGTATTTCATATCCCGATATCTGATGGCAAGGCTCATTCGCAAGGCTTGCTGGACCGTAGGTTCACTTGCCTTCAGCACCTTAACACTTATGTCCTCTCTACTTGAAGTCACCTTCCTCACACTTTCCTGTAGCTCTCAGCTTATATATTACCTCTCCACCCCCACTCTCCCTGGTTCCTGTGTTGGAGCAGGTGGTCCTGCTCTGTGCCTCATCACAACACCTGCCATGCTTTCTTGTAATTACACATTTAAACATCTGCTTTTGACTTTAAGTTTTATGAGGTTAGAACTGTCTTCATGGCTATAGCCCTGATGGTAGGATATAGTATATGTGCAACAAATATCTTTTTAAAAGGATGAATGATGTCACTGTTACCTGGATTTCGAATAAAAATAAAATGTAATGTCATCTGAGTCCTTGTAACAAGCTTTTAAATTCATTATCATTTCAACACGGAGCGACTGCTTCCGAGATGAATTGTTCTTCTTTACGCTCTAGAGCAGAAGTTGATTTGAATAATTGGTCAGAGGGATAATATGCGTCACGTGATGTGTGTTCATCGGGCTTCACGTGGCAGGTGCTGTGCTGGTCCCATCGCTGCAGATGTATTGGTCTCGCATGAAGCTCTTATTCCAGGGACATTTGGGGGATGTGTAGATAATAAGAATGTGAACACAAATAAGATAAGCTCCAGTATTGATAAACACTGTAAAGAAGTTAAAACAGGTACTTGAACATGAGAATGTCTAAGGGAGGCAGGTGGAGATAAGGGGCTCTCATAGCTGATGTTGTCAGAGAATGCCTTTTCCCTGACTTATTTGAAATGAAATTCAAATGATGAGAAAAAATGCCACCCTTAGGAAGTTCTGGGGGAAGAGTGCTCCGGTTATAGCAAAGAGCGAGTGCAAAGGCCCTGGGGTTAGAGTAAGCTTTGTGTGTTGGAAATACAAAGACAAGACCGATGAAGCTGGAACCTCCTGAGGAGCATAGTATGAGGCGAGGTCAGAAAAGAAGGCAGGGGCTGGAGCAGGCAGGATCTTAGAGGCCACAGAGGAGATGGGTTCTTTTTGTTCCAAGGAGTGCTGTGCAGACTCCGGACTTCTCTTGGCAGACAGAGTGGTACCCTGGACAAAGTGTGGACCCGAGAATTAACCAGACCTGGGGTTGAACCTCTTCTCCACCTCTTCCTAAGCATGACCTTAAGCAGGTCTCATTTCTTTGAGCCCAGATTCCAGCTGTAAGATAGGATTATGGTTTCAATGTGATTTCTTTGTTCCCTTGTTCCTTCATCCTACAAATGCTTATTCCATTTCTACTGTGCAGCAGGCCCTGGAGATGAGTCCAGGAATAGGACAGATGAGGTTTCCCTGTCTTCATGGAGCTTACGGTCTATGTGGAGGTGCCAGTCAGTCCACAACAAGCAATATGCATACAGTCACTTCAGGCAGTGGTCAGTTCCACGAAGAAAAGACACAGAAGATAGAGGAAGGAGACTGGAAGGGAGTTACTTGACCCAGCCAATTGCCCGAATTTTACTTTTGAGGACACTCACGGTCAGAGAAGTTAAGCGACTTGTTCAAGATCACACTGCACCCATGAGGCAGAAACAAATCAAAGCTTGTCTTTTTGGTTCCACAATCTTAGTTCTTTCAAGATGCTGACTTCGTCATTGGTTTTATTCCCCCAGAAGTAGGATAAGAAATCATTTATTTTATTGGGATGACTTTGACCAGAGAATTGAGAATTAATGCCTAAACTGTCCTGGTAACTGCCCAACGCTGGGCTCCGCTGTGCACACACTGAATTATGTGGCTGCGAGCATGACCTGGGGCTGAGGACTCAGTGTGAAGGCTGAGTGGGCTCCATTTCCATCGTTACCACCAGCCATTGTCACCTTTCTGGTTTCCAGGGCACTTTCATGCCTCCTATCCATTTGATGCTATGCCAACCCTTTGAAAACAATGTTATTGATCTGGTTTTACAGATGGAGACCGTGAGGTTGTAAAGAGTATTTATGTGACTGGCCCGAGCTGCACACATTTCAGGTGGTTGGCACAGGACTTGAAAGTGGTCTTCATGGTCTAAGTCCTAACCTTATTCTACGTGCCTTCCTCTCAGGGTCCTTCCTACCTCCGTGTGTTCTCCTTCTCCCCACATCTGTGCTCCTGGGAGAATCCTGTAGAGTAGCATGTCCTCAGTAAAGACATTTTGATCGTAAGGGTTTGCTACGGTGGGTAGGATCTCCTCTCAGCTGCTGACGCCACTGTTTGGCTTGAATCAATGACTCATCATTAAGAGCAGCGTTTGGACACTTTAAGCACCTTCTAGTAGGTGAGGGAGATTTTTTTGTTCAGGGAGCTTTTCTCTATGGAGCAAGTGCTGCTTTGGTCTAAAGGGGAAGTTGGTCCTGGTCTGAAAGAAGCTGTCTTATTCAGAACTGTTATAGCTCTTGAAAGATGCGTTATTAATATATTTTAAAAGACTTGAAACAAATGAAGAGGATTCTGTAATGTGTGTGGCGGGGACCTAGGGGGTGGGCTAGTGGAGTCCCCTCAGGAAAATGTTCATGTGTCCCCGCCATCCCCGGGGTTTCCAGGCACAAACTCTTTCCGATTTCCTCCTTGCCACCTGCGGACCCTCCTTCTCCCTTAGGTGACTGATCCACTCCCTGTCCAGGAAATGTGGCATTTTGCAAGGCTGTCTTGGACCCTCTTAACTCCTCATTCTCTGCTCTCCTCCTGATGCACCCCATTCTTCCCCACGGCTACCATTACCACCTCTGAGTAGGTAAGTCACAACCTTCCTTCCTCCCTCTCTTCCTTTGCTTTTCACCCAGATAGCTCCTTGATGACTTCTCCTAATCTCTTGAGGGAAACTCAAACTCAAATCGTCCAAATTTTCACTCCCCTTCTTGTTCATCTAGTGTGTCCTACCTCAGTAAGAATCACTGCTCTCCATGCCGTCACATGAGCCAGGAAATGGGGAATTTGTTGTTCATCTCCACCCCATATCTAGTTCAGCACCGTCTTGCCTTCTAAAGAGCGCTGGTACATGCGCAGTTCTCTCCATATCTACCATAACCAACTTAGCCCAAGCTATTCAAGGTGCCATCATCTCCCTGCTCCCCGTTCACCACACAGAGGACTGACCAGTCCTTTCAGAAGGCAGATCTGATCATGTGACCCTGTGGCTTAAAACATTCTAGCTTCTCACTTAGAATAAAAATGGAGTTCCTTGGCGTGACCTACAAGATCCTGTTGAATCTGGCCTCTTCTCCTCTCTGCAGACTCATCTTAAACTATTACCGGCACTCTCTCCACTCTAGGCACGCTGGTCTTCTTTTTGCCCATCACACCATGGGCTCTTTTTTACACTATTCCCTCTGCCTAGAATCCTCTTTCATTTTTTCTTTGCTTATTGAATCAAGTTCATTTGTAGTTATCAATTTCTTATCACCGCTTGGCGCACCTTTTCTGGCTAGGTTGAATTCCTTTCTTACAGACTCTGTGATGCCGTATTCTATTTTTAGCCTTTTTCATATGTACAACTTAAAATTTTTATTCGCATGATTATTCATCTCTTCTCCAGTAGCCTGTGACTTGTGAGCATAGGGATTCTGCTTCCTTTGCCCTCACCACCAATATAATAGTTGGCTTGTAGACTGAGTGGAGGTCTCTTTACCAGAAGCAGTCAGTATATACTGATTTCCCCTAGAAGTGTTGAGGGCATAGTAGTGGCACTTCCAGGTAGCTAGGTTGGAGTAGTTGACCAGAATTGGCACCACAATCAACATCATCACCACCACCACCACCACCACTACCATCACCAATACTATCATCACCACCACCACCACACCACCATCATCACCACCACCATTATCACCACCACCACCATCATTACCATCACTACCACCATTACCATCATCACACCATCACTACTACCTCTACTTTCCTCATGACCACCACCATCATCATCGTCATTATCATCATGATGACCCTCTGATGTTACTGTCAGACTAGTGGTATTTTCCTATTACGGGACATAACCATGCTCATTGGTTCTTGATGAACATCTAGAGTTCTGATGACGTTGCCTCAGATACTGATATTATATTGTTTGTTAGTTGATCTTTTTAACTAAAAAAAAAATAGAGCTTTTACTTCAGGCCTTAGAGAGATTAGGTCTTCAAATTAGAAAACCTACAAATCCTTACAAAAGTTAAGAATTGGGATCTCATTTATTCATTTAACAAGTACCTGTTGAGTGGCTAACGTGTGTGAGGCACTGTATTAAAGGCTGGGAATACAGTGTCCTCATGGAACTCACAGTGGAAGGAAAGAGGCAATAAACAAATAAATTAAAAAATATACATTAGGGATGTAAACACTATAATGAAAGCAAAGTAGTATAGCAGACCCTGAAGGGGCTATTTTTGAGTGCATAGCATATTAGTTTTCTCTTTTAATATTTTATTTATTTGAGAGAGAGAGTGAGCATGAGTGGGGGGAAGGGCAAAGGTCAAGGGGGAGAGAGAAGCAGACTCCCCGCTGAGTGCAGAGACCCACATGGGGCTCGATCCCAGGACCCCGAGATCACAACCTGAGCCGAAGTTGGATACTTAACTGATTGAGCCACCCAGGTGCCCTGTTCCCCCCCCCCCCAATGTAACAAGCAGCATTAAAATCTCAATGGCTTATGATAACAAGGATTTATTTTGAGTTTCCTCCTTTATTTGTGGGGCCTTATTCGCTTTGGACTGGTGAGGATCTGAGCATCCTCCTCTCAGCAGAGCAAGTAGGTGAGGGGAGACATGTTGTAGCTCCTGGAGCCTCGGCTCAGGCCTGGCCCACTGTCACCTCCCCCCACATTTCTCGGGCCACAGCCACGCATGTGACCTTATTGGTGGCAAGACTGCTCTGCCAACAGTTGAAGCACTGAAAAGACACCTGGTGTGAGTGTGGGTATGTCCTCCTCTTCCTGGGGAGCAGAGTCAGAACCATAATGTCATCCACCCAGGGAAGCTTGGAGAAGCTGAGAGTAGGTGACGTGGAGCTGATGCATAAAGAGAAGGAGCTGTCTGTGGGGTGATCTCGAGGAAGAGTTCAGGCACGGGGCCCAGCTGGGAGGAGGCCCCACAGCAGAGCAGGCTTGGAGGGTCGGACGAAACAGGAAAGAGTCAAGTATGGCTGGAAGGGCAGCAAGAGGGCAACAGGGAGACGAACTGGGCATCTGGTCACCTGAGAGGCCTTGTGGGTCATAGTGACGGTTTGGGCTCTGCAGTGGGAGAAATGGGGGTGACACATGCACTTTTATTTTCCAAAGAAAACTCTGGCTGGATAGGACGTCTGTTGTATGGCACATAGGCAAGTACTACAGGTCAGCTTTGCCAACATTTGAGAAGGACGACCTGAAACCCTGAGGCTTTTTCTCAAATGATTTAAAGGTGACCCCCGGGGAATCTGCAGGACAGTGTAGCCCAAACTCTGGCCCTTCACCCTGTGGTCGAGCGTGGACCCTCTGTTTCCAGGGCTGCCCCTCCCCGGGGAGCCGTGAGTGATCCTGGAACAGAGAAGTCAGGGTGGGCCCCAGATATGTACAGCGCTCTGACACAACCTCCTAATTCAGAGCAGAAGCCTCAATAAGGAATCACTTTAGAAGAAAGGCTGTGCTTTAATTTATTGTTTTTTCCCTAAAGTTTAAACATTCTCTGCACTCGAGTGGCTGTTGCTTATGCATCTGACTTATTTGGGCAATTTGCTGTTGTGTGTGTGGTCCCGTCCAGCCTGTTTCAGGAAAGTGTATGTTCGACGCTTGGAAATTGTCCAGTGGGCATTGTGTGTGTGTGGGGGGGGAGGGGGATGCAGAGGGGGAGGGAGAAAGGAGAAGAGGGAGGAGGGCATGGGAGGGAGAGGGAAGGAGGAGGAGGGAGAGAGAAGAGAGAAAGAAAGGGCAAGAGAATTTTTGACCAGCAACTCAAGCATGATGTTCACAGATGAATAGTATACATTTAATTGAAGAATGGATTTTTTTTTTAAACTTTGGCTATTGTCAGTCATATTGTAAGCACACTGACATGGTTTAAATTAGTATTGTGGAAGCAATAGACTGCAGAGGAGTGCGTGACTAAATTATTAAAAGCAATCTGTGAGGACCATGCACGAAACCATCTTAGCAAACAGAGAAACTTTATAGGGAGCTTTTTGCCAGCTGTGTCCCTGGTCATGGAGCACAACGTGTAACAGTTTGCCCAGGGACTATTTTGGGGAAAACAGTCATTTCATTAAGGGTACAGCTTAGGTTTGAAACTTTGTTGGGATCACTTGCCAAGAAATTGGCATCCAAATATTAAATATGAAAAATGTTAAGAGAATTGTAAACTAAGGCAGGGAATTCAGCTCACCCAATTTTAACTCTTACTAACCTGTGAGAAAAGAATATTGCTGAATAATTCTACCATGTTAATAATACATAATCTGTTCCTACACTGTAATTTCTGTCATGCTCTTATGGATAAGTGGAAGTATCAGGAGCTTAAAGAGTAAAAGAGCTAAAATGAGATCTTGGCTTCATCACTTACGGGCAGTATGAGCTTGGGCAGCTCATCTCCCTTCCTTCTACCTAACTGGACACATCCACACGCCCATAGGGTTTTTGAGAATAAATGAGATCGTGTTGTGATGTTTTCAAAATTGTAATTATGTGCAAATATGCATTATAACTTTTATGGATGGTGATGATGAGCTGAGGGTCACCAGTGAGCACCACAGTTATGAAGAATTAGCAAATAAGAATTTCAACATTTTTTTGTTTCCTTTCAAAGATTTTATTTATTTATTTGAAAGAGAGAAAGAGCACAAGTTGGGGGGAGGGGCAGAGGGAGAGGAACAAGCAAACTCCCCACTGAGAAGGGAACCCGATGTGGGGCTCGATCCCAGAACCCCGGGATCATGACCTGAGCCAAAGGCAGACACTCAATGGACAGAGCCACCCAGGCGCCCCAGAATTTCAACATTTTTGAAAATTCCTGAGACTAATTGAATAATCAAAGAAAAAAAGCTGAGGGCAAATGTTTCAGCTCTGACTCTGGGAGACTGGATTTGGAATATTGAAGCAGATTGTGACCAAAGGCAAGGAAAAATAAAATGAGAACAAATCTGCAGCCGGCTTAAATCTGATGTTTTTCTGAACTTCATAAGCTAATAAAGTACTTTGAGTCCCTCATCTTGTTCTCATTTCCACATATTATAGGCCCATCAGCTTGGGATGATAAACAGTGCCCCCAACAGAGAGAAACATAAGATGACTAGGGGCAGCGACGGTGAGGGGCCCTAGGGGGGTGCCCCCTGGGTGCATGGGGGCCTACGGCAGGGTGAGGTCTCAAACAGGAGCCTAGCCAGGCTCCCAGCAGGACGTAATCACTCAGCATCTGTTTATTGCCCTGAAGAGCAAGTGAATTAATAGAGATAAAGGAGGAGTCATGCACCTAGAATGGAGTTCAGCTCGTTCTTTAGGTCCTAGCTAAAGTCAGACTTCATCTGTGTGATCCTCTTCCAGGTGTGTATCTAGGTTCTTATAGCTTCTACCCTTGTGGGACATCCTTTGGGCCTCTCTTTACTCTGATCTTGAGACCTCAAGATATCTTCATTCAGTTCAGTTTTTTTTTTCTTGGAGTGTTGGCTGCGTACCTGGGGCTGTCCTTTGCACCGAAGACCCAAAGAAGAATTGTCATCCTCTCCTATCATTGAGTTCACAGCCTGAAGGGAAGATTGGTATAAAAACCCAACAACCAGCATATCTCCAAAGAAGATACACAGATGGCCAACTAACACTTGAAAAGATGCTCAGCATCTTGAGTCATTAGGGAAACACAGTTCGAAACCATAATAAGCTATCACCTCATACCTGTGAGGATGGTTATGATTAAACAGAGTAACAAGTGTCAGTGAGGATGTGGGGAAATTGGAACCCTTGTGCATTGCCAGCAGGCATGGAAAATAGTGCAGCCACTGTGGAAAACAGTTTGGGGGTTCCTCAAAAGGATAAATATGGAATTAGCACATGACCTAGCAATTTCACTTCTACGTATATACCCTAAAGAACTGAAAACAGGTGTTCAGACAAAGATGTATACATGAATGTTCATAGCAGCACTATTTATGATAGCCAAAGAAAAAGGAAAACACCCCAAATGCCTATCCACTGATGAGTGGATAAACCAAATGTGGTATAGAGCCATAAAATGGAATATTATTCAGTCATCAAGAGGAGCGAGGTATAGATACATTCTACAACATGAGTGAACCTCAAAAACGTTAGGTTAGGTAGAAGATTGAAGACGCAAAAGCCACCTAGTGAATGTTTCCATTACATGAAAACCAAGACTAGGTAAATCCATAGCGACAGCAAGAGGAGTGGTGACTAGGGGCTGAGGGAAAGCAGGCATGGGGCACAACTGCTGGATGGGTACAGGCTTTCCTCGTGGAAAGGGCTAGAATTAGTCGTGATGGAGACGCACCATTGTGAATGTACTCAGTGCCACTGAATTACACACTTTGAGTGGCTCATTTTATGTCATGTGAATTTTACCCCAATAAAAATAAAGTCACCAGCAACAATTGATGGCTTAACAAGGACTATAAGAGATACGTGGTCCCTCCACTGCAGGAACATGGTGGAGAGAGACTGCTTGTGTCTGGGGCATCGGGTGGGTAGGTTTGCTGCAGAAGGTGGCCTCATCCTCATCCAAGTAGCATCCTGAAGAGGAATGGAGTGTGCTACTTTCAGGGGGAGCAAAGCAGGTAAGACAGGGAAGTCTGAACAAGCATGGTTTGTTTGGGGAACATGAATCTCCTTGCAGGGCTGGTGAGCCAAACGTTTATGGAGCAATTACTATGGGCCAGGCGGTGTGCTAAGGGTTTTGCATCAGTTAGGTCATTTCATCCTCTCAGTAACACGGATCTTTGTCCAGTCTTGCCTATGATGACACTGAGCGTGCAAGAAAGTGATTTTTCCAGTGCTGAATGGAGCCTGCACCTGTATGACTACGTAAAGGGGACATACAGATTCGGGAGTCTGTAAGAAGATGGGAGGAAGCTCCATCCCTCTAAATTAATGGCACTTTATAAGATGTTCAAAGGTGTATTCAGGGATGGCAGGAGAAGCTTCGTTCTCATAACCAAATGTAAACCCTCTTTGTATTAGCATCTCTAGATATGTGTATACACACACATATACACACATGTATATGTATAGACATTGGGCAGATATGTATATAAAGTACGTATATACCAAGTGCGTGTATATATATGAATGAAGAGATTTAGTATAAGGAATTGGTTCATGAATTCATGGAGGCTGAGAAGTCCCATGACCTGACATGTGTCCCCTGGAGGCTCAGGAAAGCTGGTGGTATAACCAACTCTGAGTCCCTAGGCCTGAGAACCAGGAGCACCAAGGGCCGGAGGTCAATGTCCCAGCTTAAGCAATCAGGCAGGAAGGGCCAAATTCTGTCCTCCTCCTCTTTGTTGCATTGAGTCCCTTAATGGATTGGAAAATGCCAACCCACATGGGGAGGGCAAATCACTTTAGTGAGCCCGCTGATTCAGATGCTAATTTCCTCTGTGAACACCCCCCCACCCCCACCCAGACACACCAGAAATCCTGTTGAGCCAAATATCTGGGCAACCCAGTCAAGTTGACACAGAAAGTTAACCACCACACACATGTTACTGATCTCTTGTGTGTTAGGTTACAGAGACAGTTGCAAGATTGTGTTGCTTTTTTATTATAGTTTTAAAAATAGTTAAAATATACTTAAGCATATCAAGACCAGACTTCTGTGGGTTGCTTGGGTTCAACAGAACACAGTCTGAGCACACCACTGCTCCCATTATCAGAAGCTATTTTTCGTCCTGTTCAGTCATCTTGTGTGTGCCTCTTGTGTCTTTAGGCAGATTAATATCTTCTCAAGGCACCCTTTTATGTTTACGCGTTGTATGTACTATGTGGTCACACAATTGTTTCATTAGTGACAAGCTTGTCTTCAGAGCATTGCTGTGAATCAGACATGATGAATGACCGTCCAGTTCATTACATATTTCTGTAATGTCTCTTTATGCAATGTCTCTTTAGGCAATTTCATTTTCGCCTTTGAAACGGTTGGAAAATTCTTTCTAGTTCTACATTCCTTATTTCATCTTTAAAAAAAATAAACATCTCACCTTAGAATAATTTTAGATTTACAGAATTACAAAGACAATAGAGTTCTTACGGATCGCACACCCCATTTCCCCTACCATGAACTTCTTAGATTAGGGTGGCACATTTGTCACAAATGAATGAATCAGTACTGACACATTGTTATTCAAGTTCACATTTTATTTTGATTTTTTTTTAAGATTTTATTTATTTATTTGACAGAGAGAGAGGCAGCGAGAGAGGGAACACAAGCAGGGGGAGTGGGAGAGGAAGAAGCAGGCTCTTAGCGGAGCCAGGAGCCTGATCCGGGGCTCCATCCCAGGACCCTGGGATCACGCCCTGAGCCGAAGACAGACGCTTAACGACTCAGCCACCCAGGGACCCCCGATTTTCTTTATTTTTATCCAATATGCTTTTTCCATCCCAGAATAAATATCCACAACACCACATTACATTTACTTGTCATGTCTCCTTAGGCTCCTCTTGGCTGTGACGGTGTCTCAGAGTTCTCTTGTTTTTATGACTTTGAGGGGTCCTGGTCAGGCATTTTGTAGAATGTCCATCGACTGGGATTTTTCAGATGTTTTTCTCACGCTAAGACTAAGGTTATGGGTTTGGGGAGGTAAGGTGCCATGGAATCACATCGTATCGAGGGTACATGCTGTCAGCATACCTTGTTGCTGTTGCTGCTCAACCGACCACCTGGCTGGGGTTGTGTTTGCCGGTTTCTCTCTGGATGCGCGGAAGGGAAGCCACTAGGTGCTGTCTGCACGGAAGGAGCGGAAAGTCACGTTCCATCTTCTTGAGCTTTATGCCATCTTCAACTTCTCTTTTTTAGTCTCAGTCAATATAAAATGAGAATTCTCTCTATGAGGATGACTGTATTTCCCTTCAGCCTTATGTTAAGGCACGTTTCCTCAGCAGTTGCACGGCTGACCTTTGGGGCAGGGTAATCCTTTGTTGTGAGGCCTTCTTGTGCATTGTGTGATGTTTATCAGCATCTCTGACCTCGATGTACTAGATACCGGCATCAAAGCACTTCCGACCACCGAAAATGCTTCCACAAATTTCCAGCTGTCCCCTGGGGGGGGGGGGCAAGATTCCTCCTACTCCTTGTCCCTGCTGACAACTACTGCCTTCCAGTAAATCAATACTTTGATGGCACTGGGAAGAAAGATCTTTCCCAAAATCAAAAAAAATATAGTAACGTATTATTCTTTCTCCAGGCTCAGAACTATTATTCTCCAGTAAGAATGTTCCCATTCATGAGTTAAACTTGATGGAGAACTCAGGACACACATGTATTTATTTGGTGCCAAAGTGCTGCCTGGTTCCAGGGGCAGCACTGTACAAGGGGCATAGCACACAGAGTGTATTCTCATGGCACGCAGCATTAGCGCTGCCCCCTGGAGTTGTGCAAGGCAGTGGCCTCAAAGCTGCAGCTCCTAAAGGCCATACCTAACTTCAGGAAGGCAGGGAAGGGCAGTTTCACTGTGCCCCTGGGAGGAAGTGAGCCCGAATATTTGTTAACAGTCCCAATGAGCACCACAGTTTGAAATACCACCCCCCCCCAAAAAAAGTACTCTCATGACTAAGCTATTATTGATGAATCAATATATATAAATAATTCATGGGATGCATTCCTACTTTGATGACAAGGTTTCAAGAATACTTTTTGAATAAAATGATTATCTTGAAACCCCCAGAATTTTTTCAGGGAGAGGGCTGTGCATAAAAAGTCATCAGTATAGTAAATGTTCCAGCCAAGGCTAAACCAGTATTTAGGAATGGTGCCTCCTTCATGCCTCTTCCCAGCTATACTACCTGTAACAACTTAGTGTCTACCCGTATTGCAGAGGGTTGTGAAATCAGGGTTTTCCGTGAAGATTTTTGTACGTTTGTGTCTCTGGGAGGAGAGATGGAGATTGTAGTGACCTACCCCTACTTCCGGGCCTGCCTTCACGGACCAAGAGTGCTGAGCCCTGGGGAGAGAGAAAGTTGCAAAGGAAGGACTGAAGGAGGTCTCTTAAAGTATTTTGCAAGATTCTGGATGTAAGAGTCGTTTCGCGTGGGTGTCTTGCTGATGCTGGAGCTCCCTAGAGAACCCCCATGGTGTACCCCCATAGGTAGGTACGCAGTGAAGTCCTACCAAAGTGAGCACGACAGCCTCCCGGCAGTGGAGAAGGAAAGATTACGTGCCTTCCTCATGTGGCTTAGTAGGCAGTGGGCACAAACAGGGAGGCTGGGGCATAGAATAAGGGAGGTGCTCCTGTGGTCTCCCAGAAGTAACCAGGAAAGACTAAGGCAGAAGGTTCATCCTTGACAGATCAGCAGCTGAAGTTTCAGAGCCAGAAGGATCTTGGCATTAATTTAATATTGTCTCATTTATATCCAAAGGCTTGTGAGGCCTAGGGAAATTCCAGTTATGTAAGGATTTCAGAAAAATGTTAAGGAACACATGGAAGGGAAGGACTGGGCTGAACAAGGTGGCTGATGTGATGATCTGTGAATTGCAGCCTTAGAAAAAAATGATGGATCTTTGATTCTGATGTGTGTTCTCCTTGAGAAGAACAGTTTTTATTTGCTGTTGAACCATAATGTTGGGGCGCCTGGGTGGCTCAGTCGGTTAAGCGTCTGACTTCAGCTCAGGTCATGATCTCAGGGTCCTGGGACTGAGCCTGATGTCAGCCTCCCCACTCAGCAGGGAGTTTGCTTGTCCCTCTCCCTCTCCCTCCGCCCCTCCCCACTGCTTGTGACTATGCATTCTCTCTCTCAAATAAAATATTTTAAAAAAACCACAGTGTTAGGACTAATATTATAGTTATATTAAAAAATGTATATTCAACAGTTTGGTTTGATTACAGTATTCTGAAAGTATGGTTTAGAGTGAGTATGTGTGTCTGTGAATGTGTGTGTGTGTAGAAATACACAAAAAACTGCCAACGAGGGCTATCTGTATTGCAGTATGCATGTGTGCGATTACATACTGTGGGCATGTCTTGACTCAGTGCATATTTGCTTAATGTGCACCTTCTACTTATAACTCTTTATGAACATAAGTGCCCTGCTGTTTGGAGGCGTGTGGTGTGGTTCTGGGGTCAAGCGGCATCCTTCGGCTATTATCAAGCAATGCGGTGGATCACTCGTTCCTGGGAATGGTGAAACATTCCCTTCTCACCCACGAAGTTTCCAAGGCTAAAGTATTGTTTGTGATGATTTGATGTTCATTCATGTGGTGAAGTTTATTTTTGTTAATTGCCTGTGAGTCAACATCTATACCACGCTCTTCCAGGAGAAAGCAGCCCACTCTCTAGTGTACACACTTTCAAGTTTCTTTAAGTAAAGAAGGAAGAGCTTGGAGAAGCATCTTTGAAGTCCCTGATGCATGTCCCCAGAACTACTATCGTGGATGTGCATGACAACACAGAACGACAATCTGAGACACAGGGGCGCCTGGGTGGCTCAGTGGGTAAGCGTCTGCCTTTGGCTCAGGCTATGATCCCACGGTTCTGCGATTGAGCCCCGAGTCAAGCTCCCGGCTCCGTGGGGTGTCTGCTTCTCTCTCCCTCTGCCCCTTCTCCCCAGTCATGCTGTCTCTCTCTTGCTCTCTCGCAGGTAAATGAATAAAATCTTAAAAAATAAAATAAAATCTGAGACATGGTGGACCTACAGCTGGGGGGCAGAGGAGGAAGGGGAGAACAGCAGCCGATGAAGCCACGCCAAGGCACTTTGGTTAAGTATAAGGTGTACATGTCGATGACTTAAATGGGAAAATACGATTGTGAATCCTAATAAATCAGGAGCAACTATCAGAAGACCAAAATAGAATGCACCACTTTCAAACAAGGAGCTTGATCTATCCAGTGGAAGGCAGGAAAGGAGAAGGAAAACCAAAAGAACTCATGGTAATTGGGGAAAAAAGTAAAATAAGATGGCAGAAATAAATCTTGATGTACCAAAAAGTAATTACGATGAAGATTAACTCCCCAGTCAAAAGGCAGAACTACTCAGATTGGACACAGAACATAAAATGTGGCAATATTTTTTCAGTAAGAGAGTGGTGAAAGGAAAGAATCTGGTTAGACTAAGGACAAAAAGATGAAAAAGTATATATATATATTAGAAAAATGTGAACCAAAAGAATGCTGGAATAACAATGTTAATATCTGATGAAATAGGACTAGAGGGAAAAACCACGAAGGGCAAAGAGGGATGTGACATACTTACAAGTGAAAACAATAGAGTAAGAATCCCTAGTCATAATGAACGTAAATGCACCTGATAGCATCACCTTAAAATATACAAAATGATCTTTGCTAGAACAGGGGTGGAGAGAGTTAAGTCAACAATTGTTGGCAGTAATTTTAAAACAGCTCTCTCAAACTGATGGGTTAAGCAGACCAAAGATCCGAGTGAGACATTAAGGTGGGAAAATAATAGACGTGTGAAATTCTATGCCCAAGAAACAGTAAAGGTCCACTTTTTTGGAGAGTGGATCATTCACAAGAAAATGTTTACTAGTTTACTAGGTCACCAAGGAAGCCTCTAGTGCCAAAGAATGCTATTTAATGCAGAATATGTTTCCTGATGAAAATGTCATAAAATGAGAACTCAAGATCAAAAGAAAGCTAAAATGCCTCATATATCTAGAACCTAATTCAGGTTAAAACAGAAGTCATAAGGGAAATTATCAAATACTTAGAATTAAACAAATAATTTAAAAAACCACCTATCAACACGTGGAAGATAGCTAAAGCAATACTTGGAATGTATAGCTTTCGATACAGTTATTTGAAAACAAGAAAAACTGAAAACAACTCATCTAAGGGTTCATGAGAAGAAGTTGGAAAAAGAACACACAAAAAGAAAAAGGAGAGCTATAAGAAATTTAAGGTAAGAAATTTAAGAAATACTTAATAGTGAAGATTAATAAAACCCAAATCTGACACTTCGAAAACACTGTCAGAGGCACCCTCTGACAAGACTGATCAGGATAAGGAGAGAATAAGCAAATAACAAAACTGCAGGATGAAAAATGAGGAAATAAAGTAGACCTGAGGACAAAAATGAATATTAGGGAACAACTATCCATCAACAGATTTGAAAATGCCATGAAATAGATACTTTAAAGAAAAAATATAGAATGCCAAAATACTGCAAGAGAAACTGAAAAAAAAATTGCATAGATCAATAAGCAATCATGACATTAAGATGGTGATTAAGTTCTTTCTCCCACGGAAGCCCTAGATCCAGTGCTTTTATAAGTAAGTTCTACCCAAGGTCAAAAAAATTAGACAACTCCAGGAAATACAAAAAGAGTGAAGGCATTAGAAATCATTTTATGAGATGAGTGTATTAGTCACTTCAAATTTTGTCAGGGTCAGTACAATGGGCCATTTGACATTTGAACACAGATCTAAAAATGCAAAGTGAAATATGAGCTCAAAATATAAAAGGGTAAGGGCACCTGGGTGGCTCAGTCGTTAAGCATCTGCCTTCCGCTCAGGCGTGATCTCAGCATTCTGGGATCGAGCCCCGCATCAGGCTCCTCCACTGGAAGCCTGCTTCTTCCTCTCCCACCCCCCCTACTTGTGTTCCCTCTCTCGCTGGCTGTCTCTCTCTCTGCCAAATAAATAAATAAAATCTTAAAAAAAAAAACCCAAGAAACAAAATATAAAAGGGTAAAAGTAATAGATGATCATGGAGAATTTAGCCCAGAAAAGCAAAGATGGTTTAACCTCAGAAAATGTATTGCTGTATTAATCCAAAGGAGAAAAAATTACTTGATCATCTCAGATATAAAAAAAGCATTTTTATAAAATTCAACATCAATATAAGATAAAATATCTTTCACATTATGTCTAGGAGGGCACTTCCTTAATGTGGGAAAGATTTATGCCTCTGACCTACAGCAGATAACATACTTAAGAGAAACTTTGGACTCATCCCTGTTAGGATTAGGGACATATGCTGTGGCTGTTTTAACATAGTATCAAAGGTCCTAGACAACTCTGTAAGATAAAACCCAAACAAAACACAACAAAGTCAGTCTAATGATTGGGAGGGATCAATTGTCATCTACTGATGGATGATACGATCTAAAGAGAAATCTGTAAGAATCACCAGAAAAAGATTAGAATAAGGTAGCTCAGAAAATTTGCCAAGACACAGATAACTCAGAAAAATCAATTGTGTCTTTCCATACCACCAGTAACTAATCAGAAAATGAAACAGAAAACAAGATGCCTTCATAATGGCAACAGAATGTTAAACTGTCTAGGAATTAATAGAGAATATACGTAATATCCATGGATAACAGACTCAAGAAAAATTTTAAGAAAATGACTCAATGGAGAGTTACTCCATGCTTATGGACTGCTTTAACATTATGAAGATATCAGTTCTTTCCAAACTAATGCAATTTCAGTGTGATCCAAACAAAATTCCAGTTAGAGTTTTTAAGGGATGTGCCAACATTATTCTACGTACAGAAAAATGTAGCTTCATGAACAGCTAGGTCACTTTAGAAAAGAAGAGGAAGAAATACCCATTACTGGATATTAAGACACAGTACAAACACATTGAAATAAAAACAGTGTGCTATTGGTAGAAGAACAGAGAAGTAGACCAACTGAACTGAGAGACTGTACAGACTGATTCCTCTGTATACATATACATATATAACAACTTGATAGGATAAAGGTCAATGGGCGATAGGACAAATTACTTAATAGAAGGTGTTGAGAAAATTGACTTTATACAGAGATGACAAAGCTACCTCACACCATATATAAAGTGGACCCTGGCTGGATGGAAAGCCTAAATATGAAAAGTGAACACTGGAATGCTAATAGGAGAAAACAGAGGACCTAGGGGGAAAGAAAGACCTCAAAAGAACAAAGCCTGAGATGAGTAATTGATGGTTCTGATTACACAAAACTTAAAGAGTTATGTTTAAAAAAGACTGCATAGACAAAGTTAATAGATAAGAGATTAAGAAAATCTGCAATGTCTGAGACCAGTGAGAGACCAATACACAGAATACAAGGAACTCTGCCAATAAACAAGAAAAAGAGAAGAGTCTATAGAGAAACACGGACAAAGGATATGAATAGCAATTACAGAAGGGGCGAACTGATCTGGCTGACAAATACATGAAGAGATGCTCAAACTCAGTAATATTCAGAGAAGTGCAAATTAAAAGAATAGGATAACATTCTCTTCCCATTTTAATTGGCAGAAATGATAACCAATTTAATAGGATAATGTGGGGGTGGGCAGGATATGGGGAATAGGAGCCCTCATGTGCTCTTGAGGGGAATGGGAACTGGTCAGGCATCCAAAAGAACAACTGAGGCAGGGCTCACTCAAAGGATGTATGTATTTACACGGGGACTCAGAATCCCACTGGTGGGTAATCTCAGAAAAAAAATCTCTGCATGAATCCAGAGGAAGACAGAGATGCAAATGTGCAATGCTTACTGTTTGTGGAGTGGATCTGTGTGTCAGAGAAGAAACAGTTCAGTAAAATGTGGTGGATGGATATCGTGAAACACGAAGAGGTAGTGAGAGGCCACAGATTATTGTTCTCATAACAACAGGGTAGAGCTTCAAAACATAGCATCGAATTAAAAAAGGACAAAAAGATGTCCACAGGCCATTGCCGCGTACGTAAATTAAAATACGCACACACACAACACAGCTGTGCGTTTGCACAGAGATACCTAAAAATTCAAGGATACATATTAAATATATGGAAACTGTTGCCTGTGGGGGGAGGGGAATGGGAGCGAGAAATTAGGGGAAAAAAAGGCAATAAGTAAATGAGAGTGCAGTCTTGCCTGGATTGAGCTAACCATAGCCTAAGAACAGAGGTATAGGATAAATTCGACCATCTGCCTCTGAAATCCAGACAGCAAGGCAAATGAACTACATTAGGGTATTTCTGACCATGTGTGTTTTCTCCTGTTTGCCACCCAACATGGACAGCTTAAAATAGGTGGGTTTTAAACTTTGAAGTCACCCTTGAAAGAAAGGACTAAATTTCCGGTTGCCGCAATTTAGAGGAAGCATGTAGTTTACATCCTGAATTTAGACAGGGTCGGGCTAGCGCTCATCACCTGTCCCGGCACCTGGTTTTACTTGGCCTTCCACTGTCGCCTGTAGAAACATTCCACGGAGACCTTCTGTTTTCAGAATCAAGGCTTTGGAGCGAGCACCTCCCACCCCACACAGACTTCCTAATTGATTGATGCCCTCCCTCCCATCAAGCTGCATCGGTTATATTAGCAACTTTATGGTCTGATATCTGATCCCCTGGCAATCCCACTGGGCAAATGCAGGTTGTTACAGGCAACCAGGTCCTCAGACAATGTCCAGGTTTCCCAGATAATAACTTCTCAAGATTTATTTTTTTCATTAAGGGTCCGTTAGATTCCTTAAGTTTTATTTGTAACATGGTACAAAGCAGATTAATTGAATGTCAGGGACTTTCTCTTCTGAAGTGGCCTTTTGTTCCCTCCTAAAGTAAAAACAAACAATCATGGGGCCCCTGATAGGCCAGTTCATCTAACTCCTGCCTTAAGCTTAGGTTACAACTATCCTGGGATATGGGTCCTCTTTTCAGAAAACTCTTGGGCAGAGTATTTTCCCACCTTTATTTGGTCCTCATGGGGGAATTCTCCTTTCTGGCGACCCCACATCCTCCAAGAGACAGATTTCATTATTATTTCTATGAAAACACAGAGCATCTGGAAAATATCCTTTGTTCGATAAATGTTCCTGACCCTAAGCGTATTAATAGTTCCCCAAGCAGTCTTTATTGCTCTCTCTAATCAGTTTTTGTTATATCAGCCTTTCGAACGGTGACAATACCAGGGAAGGTTGTAATTCTACGTACTTAGCAGGTTTCCCAATAATAACTCATTTGGTTATTATGCATATACCTGGGATTTATCCTAGTGAACGGTTCAGCTGGGGATCCCAATGTTCTTCCTCTAGGTGTGGTGTTGACTTGGTCTCTATCATTCAGATAGGATTGGTAGGAGTAGATGCTATTTCTCAACAGATGACCCCTCTCTTAAGTTGTAGAAACATGCCATTAAGGTAGAACACTCCCATCTATTAAAAGTATTAATATTGCTATTTCTCTGTGTGACAAGTTCAGGGGTCACAGAGGTCAGGGCCTTTAGTAAGCACACCTGTGCTACCCGGACCCTGGAAAGAATAATTGGGAATCTTGACGATATCCAGTTCCCTTGATCATGAGCACGTCTCTGTATCTATGTACTTATACAGACTTCAGTTAGTTGGAGGCTCATGAACAAATTGAAGAACTAGCTGGCTGGTCTCCCTCAGCCTCCGCGTCCTCACCTATGAGACAAGAATTTCTGCATTCACTTAGAAGCACTCACTAAATACTTAGTATGTGTGAGGTACTGTTTCAGGAGGTGGGAATAGAGCTGCAAACAAGAGAGGTCACTGGGTGTGGTGGTGAGGGTACAGCCAATAATCTCCAAGCGGGGTTAGAAAGCCCATGGAAACTTCATGGGAGAATGTTGGGGGCTGGGCTTCCAGACAGGGTATGTGGGAAAGCATATGGAGGCAGGTATAAACACTGGTTTGTGCAGATCTCCGACCTGGCATCTCCCCCCACCCCTCCCTTACTTCAGTTGACCTGAAGAAGACCAGAAATTATTTCCCAGCAAGCACTGGGACAGCCCTCCACTGTGGTTTAAGGTTCCCGGAGATTGGGTGGGCCGGAGGGAGAACAGGGCATCATCCCCTAGGTCAGTGTTCTTCCTCGCCTGCTTTCCCTTGTAGCCTTGTCGAGGATCTCGGATAATTCTCTTTATCTTGGTCCAGGCTCTGCTCCCTAAGGTGAAAGTAGGGGACTCAACTGGGGCCTCTCCAGCCGAGACACACTGCAATTCTGAACTCAAGGAGGCTCTCGTCTGCTTCATTTCTGTGAGGCTCAAGCTTGGCGAAGGGAAGAAGCTGCTCTGGTGGTTGGGATTGAACTGGGCCTGGCCATTCCCCATGGCCTGGACCAGTCTTCCTCAAGCCCTGACTTTTCCTCGGTGTTGTACAGAAGCTTGGCTCAGACTCCCTGCTTCACAAAACCACTTAATATGTAGTCACTTGATAGACCGAAAATATCTCTGGTGCTATACTTTGTGGTCCTTTTGGAAGGGACTGTGAAATATGATTGAAAGGCACACAGAAGGAAGGAAAAGAGAAGTGGTATGGTTAAACAAGTCAGCAGAAATCAAGTTTGAATTGGTGAACCGCTCTGTGGAGTGAAAGCCAAGTCACTGGAAATAAATCAAAATGAGCAAATACATTTTTTATATTATCCTTATTTAAATATTTGTTACATCCACTGCAACACCGAGGCCTATTGACCTTTTCTTGGGGACATTGATTCTTGGATTGCTGGCTTTTGTTTTCCTAAAGCAAGTCATCACTTGAACTCCCTGGCATTGCTCTTGACCATGGCCTGCAGATACATGGGGGAAACTAATGCCTTCTCCAGGGCTGCCGATCTGTGCCTGAGTCGCCTAAGTCTATGAGCCTTGAAGGCCCAGCAAGCCAACACAAACACGCTGATTCCCCTGAACTCATCAAAAGGAGTTTAGTTGGGTTATGGAGAATTCCAGTGATTGCTCCTGGAAAACACAGCCAGGTCTCACAGTTCAGATATGTCTCAATAGATTGGAAGTGAATGAAGTGAATGTTCCTTTTAAAAGGAAAGAAAAAAAAAAAAACACTGACTTTTCTGTAGGAGCTAAAAATGATCCTGATTTGAAAATATTCAGCCCAGAGATTTTCACATTGGGTATTCTGACCAGTACCTGGGATGTGAAGAAGGTAAATTCATTAACTGGCTCATATTTCAAGCCTGATGAGGAATGTCCTCCGTGAACGTGATTGAACAGCCCAGAGCCACGTGGACTTCCTGAGGCAGCTGTGTCAGATATCCAAGTCAAGTTGGGGCAGGAGTGACCTCTAACATCTAAAGGAGTATTTACTCCTTGTGAGTTTATCCTCCAATTTTTAAAAAATAGTGTTTGCTGACATACAGCCTTCATTAGGCTGCCAGAGACTTAAGATAATAGCAGGAAGTTCTGCCCAGATAAACCCAATATGGTAGTGAGGGAAGAAGGGGCCTTCGTCAATTAAATCATTAATGGATATTTGAAATGCCTTCGTAATGGGGCGCCAAGGCAATCCGCACAGGGAAATAAAGGAGAAACCCCATCTTATCTCATTCCACGGTTCTTCTGGGGGCCAAAAGATTCTCCCTTGAACTTACTATGTTTATAGATGGCGAGGAACAAGGTTTATTTGAGCCGGTTTTGTTTTGAGTTTGTGTGGGTTTTTCCTCTCAATGCAAAATGTATTCTTGAAGTTCCTGCGTCTCTGAGCCTGGTGTTTCTTTTTTGTAGCCGTGCCAGAGTTTATCACCACTCACTTCTGGATAGTGTTAATGCTGCAGTCACTTCCTGTCTGCAAACAATCGTAACATTCACCAGAGTGCTGGGTGTTAAGGCCACGTGGGGGATTGTTGCCTGAAACAGCTGAAAAAGTTTTTTAAGAAGTTAGGGCAAGATGCTGACACTGTTTATAGAGAAATATTGTTTTAGGTTCCACGTGCACCCATCAAATAAACGGGGAGAATAAAGCATACCCGTCAACAGACCGAAGGGGGAAACCCAACTGTTAGCATTTACCTAAGAGCATATCAAGGGGCCATCCCTCCCTTGGCCTCACTGCAGCGAGAGTTCGTCTATAAAGAGGGGATGTTCCAGAAGGAAGTCCGATAATGTAAGCAGAGGCTCTCGTACTTCGGCGAGCATCACTGGCAGAATTTATGAAAACATCCATTGCGGGGCCCGGAGTCTCTGAATGAGTCAGGCATGAGTGGTGGGCCGAGGGTCCTGAGAATTTGCATTTCTAACAAGTTCCCAGATGATGTTGATGCTGCCCGTCCAAGGAGCATATTTTGAAAAAGACTGATGTCAGTAGGGTCCAAAGGGAAGGGGCTGGAGTTCCTCGCTGGACTTGAGACTTCACTTCTCTCATCTCCTGTCAAGGAGAAAACATCTTCTGAGAGATTATTTTGTTGTTTTCAATATGTATACAGACACTTCTGGTTTTCTGGAACAGATCCATTCCAAGAAAGCAACGCACAAACGAATGTACAAATGAACAAAACACATGAGAGCAAAAGATTGTACAAATGACCAAAGTACAAATGAACCTTATGTGCTTGCTGATCTCTTCTCTAACGTCAGGGACTTCTTTCCCTAAAGTGGATTTCTCCGGGAATGCGAAGCAGGAGCCTTAGCGTAAGAAGAGTCTCGACGTCACACCCTGGCATGCTGGATGTAAGATCCTGGGGTTGGTGCTGAGCCATTTTTGTGGCTCTGTGCACTCTCCTCCCAGCCTCCCAGCCTCTTGGCACCTTGGGATGCCATCTCCACCCTTGGCACTTTCCTCATCAATAGAAATTCTCCTGTTCCTATAGACGGACGAATTTTCTATGACACACTCTTAGACTCCAGCTCCTCTCTTGTCACCTAAGCTGTTAAATGTCTGGCGTTAGGAGACATTTAATGTCTGACTTCATCTGTAGAAATTGCCTGAATCCTTTGTCATGCTCTGAGAATGCCTTAAGTTTAAGTCTTCAGGTTATGGAAAAATAGACCAGTGCTCTGGTTTATCAATTCTCCCCGCCCCCATTCAAAATTGCCACACACACACAAGGTTGAAATGTGCGAGGATTTTCATGTACCAGGGTTTTTAAGTGGGAACAAGTAGTGAACTCATGTGGTGGTGAAAGCAGCAGAGAATTCTGCTCGTCATCCTCTGTTCAGAACAGGAAGTGACTGGGGACACATGGAAACAGGAGTCGTCTTGCTTCTGAAAGTGCGGGTGGCACTCATGAATTATTTCTTTGGAAGAGTTTTTTGTTTTTTTTTTAAAGATTTTATTTATTTATTTGACAGAGATAGAGACAGCCAGCGAGAGAGGGAACACAAGCAGGGGGAGTAGGAGAGGAAGAAGCAGGCTCGTAGCAGAGGAGCCTGATGTGGGGCTTGATCCCATAACGCCGGGATCATGCCCTGAGCCGAAGGCAGACGCTTAACCGCTGTGCCACCCAGGCGCCCCGGAAGAGTTTTGAAGGAATTTGCAGAATGTAAAGGATTCACTATCTTGAGGATTCAAAACATGTCAGAAGGGTCAGGAATACCTATCCTCCTCTGAGCTTGTAGTTCAGTACAGGATTGAGCTACAGATAAACTTGCAGGTGTCGCTGCCTGAGGCTTAGAAATTGGAGAGGAAGAGGAGTGGCAGCCTGAGCTGGGGGTAAACTCATCCAGGGCAGGGGAAAGAAAAGAAGCAAGGTTTTTTTTTTTATCACCTCTGAGTTACGTCTGTGGCTGAAAGACTTACCAGTCTTTGGAAGCTGCTGGCGTTTCTAAAGAAGTCAGTGATTGTCATCTGCTTCCCTCCATTATTTCCTTTTTCATCTCCTTTTCATCCCTGCCCCTTCTCTGCCCTGTCCCTTTCATAGTGTGGGCTGCCTTCTGGCTTCTCTTCCCCTTCTCTGCAGGGAGGCACATGTGACAATCCCCTCGCGTTGCCCCAATCCACCTGCTTGAAACAGTCCCACCCAGAACGCCTCGGGCTCCCCCATGCTTCCTCGTAAATGTGCTCAAAAGGGTAATTGTGGTTTCTCAGTTACAAGCTCGATATGAGGCGACAGTTTAGTGGTCAGTCCAGCTGTATTCGGAGTAAAAATTCTCCACGCTTGTCTGCACTCTGCTTTCCGAACTGCACGGCTCTACCTTTCTCTGGCTGACTTAGCCTTCCCTCCCCTGGGGAATGTGCAGCCTTTGTCCCCCTTGCCTGCTCAGGAACCGGCTCCCACTGTCATTAGTTTGTGAGACCACGGGGATCCTGAAGAGGTCTGGCGCATTCCCATTGATCTCTGTGATGAGTGGCAAGAAACCATTGTTTTTCATGTGGCAAAATGACTACGTGTTCTCCACATAGGAGCAACAGTATTTCTAAATTATATTCTTTTCTCTGGGCTGGTTCCATCCCTCTTTTCCTCTGGATCTTGCTTGAGGTAAGTTTTAAGTCTTTGAGCCTCTGGTTGTGTTGTCCTGTCGTTAAGGGGCAAGGAGGGAGTGGACATATTCGTAAGGGGCCCGTGGATCCATGGGTTATTGGGAACTTGGTGGTTTTAAACACCGCTCTGTGGATTCCAAAGGGGTCATGTTTCAGATCAAAGTGCACTTTGTCTCTCAAAGACTCTCCCAGGAGGAATATTTTCAGAAGTTACAGAAGTGCAAACTTGAAGAGCCTCCAAATGTAACATCCAAATGCTTTGCATCATCTTCCCCATTCACCTGTCTCAACTGTGTTTTCCTTCTGGAAATTCAGCTTGCAAAGTTTTGATCAGGAACTGAGAAGGGGCACCAAGAGCAGCCCAAGGTGGGAAGGCTGCATGGACGTCAGCTCGACTAGGGGAAGCTCTGCCATCTTGTAGAGCATTTTTCCTCCCTGCTTTATCAGGACTCTCTGTGCAATCTTCTCGAGTCCACACATGAATGCAGCAGTGAATACTTCCACATGTCTGCCCACGCAGCAATCTTCCAATCTTTTCTCACTTCCTCAAGTAAAGAAATCAAATTGCCTTCAATACTATCAATGCCTTTAGCCATGACACGTCCTGTGTGCTTGATGTTGTGCTAATGGTGAAGATACTGACATGAGCCAGGCACCTTCTTGGAAGTTGCTTTCTGGGACTTGCAAGGTGTGACATGGAGGGGTGACAGGGCACAGTGGGAAGACACAGAGGAAAGGGACAAATCTAGTTCCAAGTGGAAAAGCTCGGGTGGAAAATTTCTTAGAGAAGACGACCCAGGAGCTGTGTCATGACTGATGAGGTGCTATAGACCCGGGGACAGGGAGAGAAAGGGTGGCATTTTGGGTGCAGGGCATGACGGGCCAACCCACGGGAGCATGGAACCAGCCGGTGTGTACAGGGACAGCCTTGGGTGCCATGTTCATGATCACGTCTTCCTATTTCAGTTTGAGCAACTTAAATTACAAGCAATGATGCGTGCATTTAATGGCAGACCCCCGCCCTCTCCCCCCCCCGGGGAGGCATTTGTATCCCCTTTTGAAGCAAAGGAACCCAGAGCCCAGAGTTTCTCTTTGGCTCCTCTGTAAACCTGTGAAAACCCAATCAAAGTCAAGATGGGTGTCATTCCCCCACCACCACCCATGCAGGAACTCCACGGAAACTGCACTCGTGTGGGATTCCCTGGGCTTCTGCCACTGCCCGTGTCTGGGGGCAGCTGCGTTGGGCTGATAGCAGTGGCAGCAGTTCCCACGGCAGCTGACGAATAAATCCTTCATGGCCTTGATCGCAACGTGCCTTGCCGGAGCCCGAGCCTGTCTGTCTCTGCACAGCGAGCGCTTGGCCCCCGTTCTAGCAGATTTAATAGCTCCTCATCTATTTTTCCAGTCTTCATCAACATGCTTCCATGTAATTGTCTCCACATCCCAGTGCCACTTCCTAGAATCTTCCCCACAGAGGAAAACCAACACGCCAGCCCACCACTCTTTTTAAGCGTTTCTCAGATGCCTTGTAAAGTTTTTATAAAACGTACAGTAAGCAATTTAGCTGAAAGCCTGTTGTAACAAGCCATTTGATTCAAATGAACTATCTACACTGATGAGGTTTTGTCATATTTATACTATGTCTTTCACTAACTAGTTTCCTTAAAAAAAAAAAAAAAAAGGAAAAGAAAAGAAAAAGGAAGGGTGAGTTACTTCCCAAGATAAAGACAGAAATACAAAGGGCACAATTCCTTGCTTGAAACAATGTTCCTGGAGCCACACCCTCTACACCGTCTATACAGAAGATGAATGAAGAAGGGACATGGGGCCCTCAACCCCCAGACCCTCCTCTGCTCCTCAAGAGGACCGTCACTTTTTGTGCAACAAGGTGGTATTAGATAAATAATCCAATAAATTAAAAAAGTCCCCTGTTTGGTGGTGGCTGAGGACTGCCCGGACCATGGAACCCAACAAAAGAAGCAACCAGAAACGCCACACGGCTGTGGTTTTCCATTACTGGGTGGATACTTCATTATGATTCACTGTGTATGAGAAAAATAATCAGGCAAAAATGAAAATCTTAACTTTTAAGTTTTTTTTTTCTTGACAAGCTAGCTGCCCCCCTGGAAGCCCTATTATCTCCTAGATCATCTAGTTATTAGTCAGTGGCTGCAGAACCCACGGTCCAACCCCTGTGACCCCACACACCTGAGTCAGCCCAGAGATAGATTCACTGTGGAGCAAGGCGGTGGTGATGGTGTGGATGGTGGGTCACGATTCTTGCTATGTTTCCTATCAAGGTATGTATTTAGCAAGAGCTGACTCTGTTAGCGGGAGGCCATTGGTCTCTCTTTAGTTTATCCCAGGGACAGAATTCCAGGCAAGCAGCCAGTCGAACAGGGGTCTGTGTTATACAAGGTTTCGGCACCCAAGGAAGCATTTGTACACAGAGATGTGTAGTTCTGTACATATATATTCACAAGCCTTGTCCAGCCTTCGTTCCCCTGAAAGCAGAGCGTTAGGCAGAGACTTGTGTGCAGGTGGTTTATTTGGAAAGTGATCCTAGGCGGCAGGAGTGAAGGACGAGGGAGTGAATAGGCAAGGGAGGGCAAGTCTGTAAAGGGCTATGTTGCTGAGCTGACCACTGTGTGGGCAATGGCTGCTTCATCCCAAGGGACCTTCGGAGGAGCTTAGCAAGTGCATCACCCAAGTACAGGGGAGGCACTGGCCCACCAGCTTGCACCCAGTGTTGGCCAAAGTAGCTCTGAGGCCTTTAACTCATCTGCACCTCCTGGATATACTCCAGTGTTCTGGGTCCTTCCCCAGGGTCGCAGAGAAGCTTCAGAGAGTGAAAAGTAGGCAGTGTGAGGCATCGTTAGGCACCATCAGGCTGCTCTGGGGGAAGCCAGCCTGAGCCTGCACTGAACTCGTCATCACAAAGGTGCCTGGAGTAAGAACTCAGCCGGAAAGTTTTGAAGAGGCACACAGGCGGTGTCCAACACTGGCCTTCGTCTAACTGACGTCATCAAAAGTGTGCAATCACTGCGATGGATGGGTTGGTGAATTTCATCATTCTATCCTGCTGTGGTCCAAGACCACAAATTAGCTGAAGAGAAACACCCTGCCACCTCCCCTGGTCTGGGTGAGGCTTTGGTTTCCTTTGTTTCTAGAACTCTCTTAGAGGGCTGTTCTTAGCCTTGGCCTAAAATAGAAGGGATCCTTTTCCCTTCCAATGCTTTTTAAAAATCAAAGGATTATTTACATAGAGTGAAAATGTACAGATTTTAAGTGTTCACTTCTATCAGTTTTGATAAATGCGTGTACTTATATAATCCACACGCCTCGCAAGATGGAGAGTATTTCCAGCAACCCAGAAGCATCCTTCTACTCCTTCCCGATCAACCCCCCAGCACACTCCAGAACCAACCACTGCTTTGATTTCTATCACCATATATTAATTTTCTCATGTTGAAAAAACACCATATAGATGGAATCATCTTTATATACGGTTTCTTTCACTCAGCATGATGTTCCAGAAGTACATCGATATTATTTCATGTCTCTGCCATCGGTATCTTTTTGTTGCCTTGAAGCATTCCACAGGATGAATCTACCACACTTTGTTTATCCATTCTAGTCCTGATTGACACTTGAGTGGTTTCTAGGATGTAGCTATTATCAATAAAACTGCTCTGGACAAGTCTTTTCGTGGACACATGTTTTCATTTCTGTTGGAAATTTCTCTAGGAGACTGCTGGGTCATAGGACGGCTATATATTTAACTATATAACAAAAGCGGTTGTAACATTTTATACTCCCACCAGCAATGTATTAGAGATCCTGATAGCTCCATATCCTTGCCAATATCTGGTGTTTTCTGTTCTTACTCATTTTAGCCATTCTGGTGGGCATTAGCAGTATTTCATTGTAGTTTTCATTGACATTTCCCTAGTGACTAATGATGCTGAATACTCTTTCATGTGCTTATTGGCTATTTGAATATTTTCTGGTTGAATATTTCTTGGCTAATGTCTGGCTAAATCTTTTGCTCCTTTTTTTATTGGGTTGTTTGTCTTTTTATTATTGGATTATATGAATTCTTTACATATCCCAGAATCAAGTCTTTTTATCAGGTCTATGTGTTACACATGTTTCTCCCAGTCTGGCTTGCCTATTCATTTTCTCAACAAGTGTCTGGTTGACAAGCAGAAATGTAAAATTTTGACTTTGTTCAATAATTGTTTTTTTTTTCTTTGATGTTTAGTACTTTCTGGGTCCCCTCTAAATCATCTTTGCCTATTCCAAGGTCATAAAGATGTACTCTTAAGTTTTCGAGTAGGAGCTTTGTAGTTTGACGAGGCATATGCTGGATTGTCCTGGACAGTCTGTGCTGACTTATACTTTTACCAAAAAAGTTGGTAGTCCTTTACATTACCGATGAACACTGGTGGGGACATCACCTTGCAGACTGATGAATTGTGGAGACCTCTGAAAATCCCGACTTTTTTCCCCATATTTACATCAAGATCTGTCCCTGAGATGGTATGTGAGTTGGGTCTGGGATGGAGGAATGGTTTCTATATTTTTCTGTATTTACTTTGGTGATGCTGCTTAGCTAATCCCAGCCCACATATGCCTGTCACCACACACAGGGTCACTCTGCTGTTGAAACCTGACTTATGTTAAATGCCTGTGTTGACACTTCTTTCGTAAATGAATGGGCTTTTTATTTAACTGGTGGCTGCTGAATTTGTGGGGGCTGCCAGATCATTAAAATGATGTTTGTTTGAATTTGGCAGAATGAAAAATTGGACTTATATTTACTTTTTTTTTGTTCCCAAGGCTGTTCTCACCACTCACCCCTAACAATACTCTTTTGATTTTAAGAAGAAGCCTTTGCAAAACAGAATGCAATGCAGGAGAGGTTCATGGCATGTTCTAGACTTCACTGGTGGGTAGCCCCTCTATTCTCTAATGCCTGCAAGTGAGGAAGTTAACAGGCCCTGGATTTACAGACGCATTAGGAATGAAAGTGGCTTTTCTGGAATTGCACATTAATTATACAGAATGTCACTGAGTACCAGCTGGTCATTAATTTTTGCATTTAGGCAATGTCTTAACTTTTGCATTTTCAGGGAAAGAGCATGGAATCAGAAGTTTCCAGTTATCTTCTGGGCCGTGCTACTTGCTATCAGTATGACTTTCAACATGTCATAGATCCTCTGTGAGTCTGTCTTTTCATCTGTAAGACAGAAGCGATAGTAGCTAGTGTGTTGGAACAGGCTAAGCCATACTGAAGTCGCCAATATGAGTCTAAATCTTTGTGGCTCAGTTATTAAGCCTAATTTTTTTTCTTGGGCAACATTTTTAAATCTTGGGCATCTCACAGATTCTCTCTTCCACCTGGTGACTCAGAGGTCTCAGATCGCCTCATCCTGTCCTAAGCCATCACGGGGCTTTCAAAGTCACCACAATGGTGGAGGAGACACACTGCCTGTTAACTGCCTTGACTTGGGAGGGACACCCAGCATCCCTGCTCACAGTCTGTGTGAGTCACATTCCCCTCAAGGGAGGCTGGGAAGTGCAAGGGAGCACAAGCACTTGTTAAATGACAAAATTCAACCATGTAAATGTGAAGATCTAATTAGCTTTATAATGTGAGTCATGAATAGGACAGCACCCCATTTAGCAAGCAGAGAGGCGCTCCAAGGAGTTAAGCACATCCTTAGCCATTTTTAAAAAGATTTATTTATTTATTTGAGAGAGAGAGAGCAAGAGCACAAGCACTTGCAGGGAGGACGGGCAGAGGGAGACAGATTCCTTGCTGAGCACAAAGCCTTCCACGGGGATCGATCCCATGACCTGAGCCCAAATCACGAGCTGGATGCTTAACCGACTGAGCCACCCAGACGCCCCTGCCTTTGCCATTTGTGCCTCACACGTGTTCTCTGATGCTCAGATGAGATTACAGATGGAAGCACATTATAAATAATGTACTCCCCTTATAACAAGATTATATTAATTTATATTTCACCCAAGATGTGTGGATTTAGATGTATTTGCTGGCTTTTGTACACACTTACCATTTTTTATTGTTGCCTCGCTTCAGTACTTCAGCAACTATGACTTTTTTTAAGGCTGGCTGGCAAACAAGTTCTTTACTAATTTCTACCTTTTCGTACCTAAACACATGGCCACACATCCCTTGATTAGACTAACAAAGTGAAACCACATTGGGATGAGTGGAAGACTGGAATCATAGGAGGGTTTTAGGGGAGATCCAGGGGTCTGCAGAAATGGGAACTAGCTGCTGATAAACCCTGCCGGTTGTGCTCTAAGGACCACTAAGATACCTCCCTTAACAAGCAGCTGTGATTTGCATACAAGATGCTCACTGAAGCCTTCCTCGAGGAGCTTCCACAGAACTCCGAGCAATCTTATTTGTGGTATTGATTTGTTCAGTGCAACCACTCCTCAAAGAGAGTAGGAGGCAGGCTTCCATGCAGCCAAAGCCAAATTATTAGAATTCTGGAATGAGTGGAATCTGAAATAAAGAGGTCTTATTTTACTTTGCCCTGGAGGTTTCTATGTCGTATTGGGAGAGGAAAAAAAAAGAAAATATTTGTTTTCTTTAAAAAACACAACCTTCATTGTGCTCAAAGTAGAGTTAGAAAACAAGTCAATACAACAACCTCATGGTACAATGGGACTCGTTCTGTTATTAATTTCACCGTTCAAGGCATTTAACTTAAAAAAGAGTTGAGCTTCCCCTCCCCCCGCCCCCACTATTTGGCTCATTTAATTTTGAACTCAGGGCTTATAAACATAACTGCAAAGTCACTGTCTTTGTTATTAATTTGTTTGATTTTCTAAAGCTCTGAACCATGAATTATGTGTGTGATGTGTATACCCGAAGTCTTTCTCAGGCAGGGAGATCCATACATCAGGGGTCGCGCACATGGCCTTACCTAGAGAAGCCTCCAAGGAGCTGACTGTAACTCTCTCTCTTGCTTGCTTTCTGCACCGCATCTGTATAAAACACTGCACACGGAGCATGTGTTCTGAGCTTGGAATGTGAGGGGGTCTTGATATTCTTCCTGCCCTAGCATCTGTTCCCGCTCTTAAGTGACATCCTTCTACATCATGTGCAATAATGGAGGAACTTCCCACTGAGGTGCCCGCCCTGTGGGGGCTGAGATGAGCACGTGACCAAGCAAAGCCAATCAGAATTCTCTCTCGGCGGAGTCTGCGCGTTGACCACAAGGATTTAAGCCCTTAGAGTTGGTTTTCTTTCAGTTGCTTCCTGCAGAGGTCGTCATTATTTCCTGCTTCCTGGACTTCTGAAGGTCCTGGTTCTTTTCTACCTGATACTTGGTATTTAAACCTTTTCTTCAGTTCCTTGTGCTCTTCCATACCTTCCCCCAAATTTCTCTTTTTGCTTAGACTGACTCTCGTTGGTTGCCGTTCTCTGAAGGTAAGAATTCCATTTCACCGTAATTATTTGCATGTGCCTTACTATCGCAGAACTTCAATAGGCTGGAACCTTAAAGATAAACTGAAGACACAAGTAGATCCGAAAGGTTGGCTGAGCTCTTTCATTGATTATAATTTCATCTATTAAAAGTGGTCAAAAGAATCATTGTACGAAGCTTGGAAATATGTTTGTCCCCTGGATCCCCTGGTCATAATAGTTGAAGTAAAAAGAATCTTCTTCATTATAGACTTACAGTCTCAACTTCTCAATTGGCATGGCCACTTGTGAATCTCAAAGGCACCTCAGTGCCAAATTGTCCAAAACAAGACTCAGTTTCCCCCAAACTTTGCCTCCAGGGAGCCACAGAGGAAAATTCAGGATAAGAAATTAGTTCTCATTTTCATCCTGTTGCAGTTTCTCCCCTGACATCCTTACTAGAAAGGTGATAGTTTAGAATTGTATTTTTTCCAGAAGCTTCTAAAAGCTTTTATCTATCTACCTACCTATCCATCCATCCATCCATGCATCCATCCATCCATCCATCCATCCATCCATCCATCCATCCGTCTATCCATCCACCCATCCATTCATCCATGCAACTATCTACATATAATTCTTTTTCATTATAATTATGTTATTAAATCTGGAAAATAGAGAAGAAAAAAAAAGTCTCACCTAATCCTAGCACCCAGAGAGAGCTCCTGTTAACATTTTGGTGTGGTTCCTTTCCTGTAGATTTTAATGTGCTATTACTAATAGCGCATGTGCATTTTTAATCTTTCCTTCTGCTTAACATTAGATAACGAGCAGTCTGTGTATGGCAGTCAATACAGGCTTTATAATCATCTTCCAAAGGGCTGTATGTTATTCTATTAAGTGGCTATTCTATATTTACTCAGCCATTTACCTTCTGGACATTTAGACAGGTTGAGTAAATACAGAATACCACATTTTATACCGACACTTCCCCTGGTAGAACAATTCAGACAGCTCCGCGTCCTGCTTTGGTGAGGGATTACAAAGCGTTTGCAGTTCATTTGCTTCTTTTGTTACTAGAGACAAGATGGCTCAGATATAATTGCTTGTCACAACACAAATATCTGAAGTCACAAAACAGTGGGAAACTTTTAAAAGCCAAACGTGATGCTCATCGTTTAAAGTTTGAAAGAACAATAGTTGTTGTTTTTTAAATTTTTTTTACTCCTAGCCTCTAGAATTGGTAAGATTTTAATAATTTGTATTTAATTTCTACCGCTGAGTTTATTGGGTTTAAGTTTTGGATCTCAATCTCTTTGGATTTACTTGTGCTCCTTCCCCTACATTTCAGCAGAAAGTGATTGTGTTTGGGTTTCCACTCTTGGAGGGCATTCTCTGGTCTGAACTGTTTTCATTTATTTTATTTTAACATTACAAAGACATTTCCAGTTATATTTGGTTTTGCAATTCATTCCTCCCTCTGTTTCACAAAAACCATAAAACCCACATTGTCTAAAAATGCTGTGTTGAGCAAAATGGATTCAGTCCTCCTTGGAGAGCAGAAAAGGATGGAGCCAGTATGTGTTATAAACATTTCCAGGGAGATTGCCTCTTTCCCAGAATTGGTTTTAGACAAAGGCTGCTGACCAGTTGTGTGATTTCATTTCGGGTTGCTGACCCTGGACCCTACTTGAACTTGACTCTGGATGTCATGTAGGCATCTACCCACTTCGCATCCATGTCTTTTCAGCTCTCAGTTCTTCATTCTCTCAGCCTCTGCTGGTTCGGCTCCTGCCATTATTTTTTTAAGGACCAGAGCCATGTAAAACCAAGGCTTTGGATTTCTGAATGAAGGTTTCTAATGCTAAACTTGGTGGTTTCCTGTCACAGAAGCACAGACCCCGTGGATTCTGATCGCTCTGCAATGTGGATCTTTCTCTTCCGGTTAGATTAAACATCCTCATTCCCTTCGATTGCAACATTTGATCTTCCGTGCTCAGAGTCTGCAAATTCTTTGAACAGTTTATTTTCAGCAGATTATAACTAGCCTTTCATTTTCCAATCTAAGGAAAACCAAGTGGAAAGTGTGGGTTTTCTGTGGGAATTTTTTTTCCTGTTTGCCCTTATATTTAATTGAGGACTGTGATGGATGGAACTCAGATGGAGGGCTTTCTCATGCAGGCCCTTGCTTCCGGTGGGCACTTCTGTTCTAGGTGTTGCTGAACAGAATCCTACTTCCCCTTATGAAATTACAGGTATTAGCACCTGGCCACTGGATCCACGGCACTTGTGGTCTCAACCTGAGGCTTAGAAGTGAATTTTGAAGGAATCTGAGTCTTGCTCCCTCTACAGAGACCACCTCACAATCGTCCTTACTGCCCTCCACCCCTTCCTTCCCGGCCCAGATTTAAGGAGGGAGAGAAGAGAAGGGAAGAAATATGTAGTAGGCACATTGCTCGCCTCGCTGGTATTCTTGGGTTGGAAGAACCGTCCAGACGTTCTTTAGGGAACTTAGGTAACAAATAGGCATGGTCTTTGTGGAGGCCCCGGTGCATTTCGGTATCACCTTTGGGGCTTACTCACACTAGTCTTGTTATTTTTGCACACTAAGCCTGCCTTCTCTGCTAAACTAGGAACTAGCTGAGGGTAGAGAGACATCTGGATCAGCAAATGTTTATCAAGTGTTTCCCGGGGACTCTGTGCTAGAAGAAGAGGTGACTTCCTAGTTGGATTTGAGGAAGTTCACAGATATTCCATAAACCTTCTTCCCCAGCATCCCCCTGTATTCTTTTTCTGGGGCCGCCATAACAAGTGACCACAACAGATGGCTTAAAACAATGGAAATTTATACTCTCCGAGTTCTGGAGTCCAGAAGTCCAAAATCAGGTTGTTGGCAGGGCCTCTTGCCCTCTGAAGGCTCTACGGAAGAATCCTTTCTTGCGTCTTCCAGGTTCTGGTGGCCCAAGCGTTCTTTGGCTTCTCACTGTAAAACTTTAATCTCCGTTTCCACCTTTACATGACTTTCTCATCTCTCTGTCTCCTCTTCTGCCTCTCAAAGGACACCTGGTGTTGGATTTAGGGCCCACCTGTGCCATCCAGGATGCTCTTACCTTAAGATCCTTAATGGAATTACGTCTACTAAGACCTTTTTTTCCCTGAATAACATTCACAGGTTCTAGAGATTGAGGTGTAGATGTATCTTTTGGGAGGACACCGTTCAACCTACTACACCCAGCAATCTGAGTGATACAGGAAGAGGCTGGGTTTCAAAGGTTTGCAGGCCTCATCTGAAAGTTGGATTGGATTTCGCTTCTGTTAAGCAGATAGTCAAGGACCAGGACTGCATCATACCTCTCCCTCTAATTGCATCTCCTTTTCCCCATCCACACAGAGGAGGTGTGCAGTTTGGACTTTTTCTCTGCCTTTTGTGTCCAGCCTGTGTTATTGTTCTGACATGGAGTCTCTTCTCAGAGGAACAGGGCCAAACGTTCACACTAGTTGCCAGTGAGTTGTGAATTTGCAATCAAAAATATGCCTTCTTACTTGACAATTCACTTACTTGGTAACAAGTTAATTATTTATATAGAGAGTTTGAAAAAATGTCTTTTCTGACTTCAGTCAGTATTTGAACTATCCCAAGCCCTGAGGGAAGAATACTATACTTCCGTTTTTCGAAGACGGTTCTTGTTTGTTCTGTGTCAGATCCAGGCCCCTTCAGCAGTGAAATTCTAAGTATACCCCAGATGCAAGCTGGGCAGCTTCTTTGGAGAAGCTATTACCTTTTGTTTGTTTCCCTCATCACTTTACTTAGTGATTTTTATTTGGCTGAAGTCAAGTCCTGACAGTACAGAATCAACCATTAATGGGTTTTCAAAGGTGCGGTTCATGAAGAATCCCCTGGAGCCACCTGGGGCCCGCACTAGAAATAAACAGACCCGAGTCTCCCATTTCACTCCCACTTGAGAATCTAGGCTTTCGTTCTTGAGGCTATCAAGGGGGAGGGTAGAACTGATTAGAGTTGGAAGACAAGGATTCTGGCCCCTTCGCTAACTGGTGAGTGACTTCACATAGGTCACTCCAGCTTCTCTCGGCTTCAGTGTTCCCACCTCAAATTGGTATAAAGCTACCAACCCTCCTCTAGTTCTGAACACCCAATTCTTCCTGTGACTCTAGGGCTCATTTCTAGCTCTAAAATTAAGCTTCTACAATTGGTGTCTTTATTACTTACAAAATCAGTTTGGAAGTAGGGAATATATCATCTACCTACGAAAGTATTCATCATTCTCGCGTATTCAACCCTCCTCCACAACGCGGAGCTTCTTTTAGATCGCAGCTTAGCATTCCAGTTGCTTTGGATGGAGAACAGTCTTGGGCATCTTTACCTGGGTCTTAGCTAAGTCCACTTCCTCATCCGGGTCTTTCACATCCAAGGTGGTTTCTCTTAAACAGAAAGTTGCCTCAAACTTTAATGGGAAGGTAATTATGTTTATCAGGATATTCTTGTGAACAGCAGCCCAAATCTCAGTGACTTAGCGCAATAAAATTGTATGGCTTGCTCTTACAGAGTCTAGTGTAGATATTCCTAGCCTGGAGGCTCTGCTGGGAGGAAAGCCTCTTCTTCAAGCTATAACACAACTTTCTTCCATCACTGGCTTTCACTTCAGAGTCCATGTTTGTGGCGGGGAAGAAAGAGTGTGCCAAGCATGTGCACACAAAGAAGATGGGACTGGAAATTATGTGGTCCCAACCAAACTGCAAAGGATGTTGCAAATGCAGGCTTCCTGTGTGGACAGGAAGAAGAAACAGGGTTGGTGAGCATACAGAATTCTCTCTGCCACAGCCATTCTACTTCCTACTTTGGAGGGACGAAGAGAAAGAGGCCAAATGATTACTCTTAACTCTCATGGTATAGCTGGGTAGATCTCAGAAGAAAATTTGTAATTTCTCTTGCACTCCCGAAGACATTGATCCACGCTTGCCTTGTCATCATTTTTTACCACAGAAACATTTTTTAACCCAAGACTGTGGTTTTATTCCTTAATCTGCATCATGTGCTCCCAGTACCTCATGGGAATAAATGGGAAACAATTTGGGTGACTGACAGCCGCTACCCGCTGAGGCTTATACTTCCTTGTAATAGGGCATCCAACCACATCTTAAGAATTTGGAAGGGTAAT
Source organism: Ursus americanus (assembly GCF_024610735.1). NCBI lineage: Eukaryota > Metazoa > Chordata > Mammalia > Carnivora > Ursidae > Ursus > Ursus americanus. The sequence continues at coordinate 10,300,921 of NC_142132.1, forward strand.
AATCGTGACAATAGTTAACATCTATTAAGTACCTACTATATACTTAGCACCACGGTAGGCATGTGTTAGATCTACCTTATTTCTCATTTAATTTTTAAGATTTACTTTTACCAAGTGACTTAGAAACTGACTAATTTCTAAGGCTGGATTTCTAAGTGATTTTAAGGAAAAGAACAATTATAATTCCTTTTAAGATGTTCCCCTTGAGAACGGCAATCATTTGGGTGGATAAGTTCTGACGGGTTTGTGAAAACACTGGTCATATGACCATGGCGTCCCATCTCAAATGACTTGGAGGGGGCCTGGGGCTGGCCTGTCATCACTTCTGCTGGCAGATGGGGTTGCCCATCTGCTCTTCATTTTCCTTGTCGCTTGCTCAGCCTGAAAGCTCGCAGTCAAAATGTTTGACACATCTCCTTGTCCATCTAAGTGGACAGAACTGTTTGTCAAAGATGGAGGGTGTCAGTATTCTGTTGGGGCATTTTGGGGAGCTGTACGTTGGGGCCCCCTGACTGAAGAGTAACTGCAATGGTTGGGAAGGGTAGTATTAATGTGCCCAGACACTTTTTCATGGATGAAATTAGCATCTCTGGACATCCTTCTCCTGGAGATAGTGGCTGGATATCCTCCTTGTCTAGTAAAAATCCCTTTGCTCCCTATGCTTTCCTCAGATTTATCCTAAATAAAGGTATGTGGTTAAAGGATGTGTGGATCCTTCCTTCTCTCCTCCACAGCTCTAGAGATGGCCCTAAAGACAAATTTCCCAGGGACTTTTGTGGGGCTGGCGTGGAATAAAGTAAGAGGTCATCAAGCTGTCAGAATGGAGACCTAGTCTTTAGGGTACCTCTAGCATAAAAGATGTGCTATTTGGGATGGACACTCAAACATAGTTTTAGAACAGGCTTTCTTCTCTATTGTAAAGATTTATTTATTAGAGAGAGAGAGAGAGAGAGAGAGAGAGAGAGAAAATCTCAAGCAGACTCCCCACTGAGCACAGAGCCCGATGCAAGGCTAGGTCTCAGGGCCCTGAGATCATGACCTGAGCTGAAATTGAAGAGTCAGATGCTCAACCGACTGAGCCACCCAGGCGCCCCAAGAACAGCTTTTCAAGAGAACTTTATGCCACCAAGACAATGGAAAACATTTCCTCACACCGAAAGTCCCCTGTCTAGGGGCGAAAGCCCCTGCTGAGCAAAGGTGAGCTCAGAATCCGGACCAATAGCTTTTGAAATCACAGCCTCTGTTTCAGGATGTCATTAGGATTTCTGATGAAAATGGGCTAAAGCAAAAAGTCTTTTAAGGTGTAAAATCATAGCTTTTAGCTCCTGAAATATAGCTTTAAAATTTCCTGGCTCTACTCAACTGTCCAAAAGGAGAAGGGCAAAGACAACTGGGAAGATGCTTTGACGCTCTTTTAGGAGAACAGGGCAGATTTGCACAGATGCCCTTCGCTGCGGACATACACACCCCCGGGGCCTTTCAGCCCAGGAATTTGGCCGTGGTAGCTTCATGGTGCAGCCTTGGATATGGACCTGCCAAACAAGGTGAGCTCCGTCTTCTGTCCATTCACGAGGGGCCAAGCTGCTGGGCTGGGAGGGGGTGTGAATATGCAGTAGACGATTAAACAAGACAAGATTAAAGAAACACCAGAGCAATCCACATCGCTTGACTTTTTAGGGACATACACTTTGTGAGGGTGACATAGATCTTTTCCCCTGTTTTCTGATCGTCAGGGATTATCTGTGGTCTCAGGCTTCATCCTTTTGTGCTCTGACACCACCAGGGCCAACACCCCCCCCCCCCGCCCCGTCTCTGCAATATGTATCCTGGGCCTCATAGTTATAGGATAATCCAATAGAGCCACTAACCAGCTATATAGCATGTTAGTAAGGTTGTTTGATTTGAAAGTCTTCTGCTAAATAACCATAATAGTCATAAACTGCTAGAGATAGGTTAATGATGATCATAAAATTTATTATTGCAAGTATCTGTTATCTTCCTGAGAGACGCCCTCTCTTTATCACAGTTGGGCTGATGACATTTCCATGGTTAACATTTCACTTTGGCCTGTGTTTCACTCAGCGTCCCCTAACTTGTCAGGAGCTGAAGCCTGTCAGCTGGGAGCTCCTTTTGGGAATTTGATTTTATTAATACTTTATGGTTAGCGGCCTTTAATTAATGTTAAATGAAAATGGGACTTCAAAGCATTACCAAAGACTTTTCACTGGGGTGTCAAAATAATTTATAGTGATTAATAAGCTTTAAATGACCATCATAAGAGATCGTTTGAATTCCATTTTGATGGTGAGACATTGGTTGGAATATGTTTATAATTAAAAAAAAAAATGTGTCCCTGGCAAGAATTCCTGGCCTGATCTTACCAGTAAGAAATGTCGCACTTCTTCTGAACAACTGGTGCGTCCTTAAGGGGTGGCTAGAGGAACAACATACGAGGGCTGTGTTGGTGGCCTGCCCTGGGCTATTGTGGGATTCATTATGGGATGTCTGAATCAGCTTTTTTATCCATCCGTTTTCCCTTCTACCCACCCTGCTCAACACACGCACATACACACACACTTACGCTCCTATTCTGGAAAAGGTGGAGTGTAAACAAATAAAAGCTAACATTTACAGAGACTTTGCCACATGTCACATGGTGTGCTATTTATAGGCATCATCTCATTTAATTCTTAGAGAAACTCCAGGAGGTAGGTCTCATTTTCCTCCCCATTTTACGGGTGAGGAAACCGAGGCTCACAGTGGTTAATGACTTGCCCAAGATGTTCTGCTAGTAAGTGACAGAATGGGCTTTATATGGAGGTTTTCAGAATTCAGAGTCAGTATCTTGTACTGTTTTTCACGGATAAAGAGATAACATCTCAAAGCCTGGCTTTTCTGCCAGCAAGGAAACCTGAGAGTCAGGGCCGCTCTCCACCTCCGTAAGGACACAGGGCAGGCCCCGGGATCAGGGTAGAGGTCCTGTGTGTGAGTTGTGCTAGGCGAGCTCGGTGGAGGAAGAGGCTATATCACGGGTCACTGGCCAGCCAGCGGTCACCCCTCCTACCTGGTGCTCCTGGGCTGGCAGCTGTGGGGGACGGGGGGGGGGGGGGGGGCGGGATCAGAAACTGCTGGCAGAGGGTTGTGTTTAGAAAAGATAGTCCTGACTCCGCCCTGTTTCGTAAACATTGTTCAACATGTTTACTGTAATGTCCTCCTGTCCATATTTTTATAGAATCCATTTTCAAAATGGGTCTGAACTGTCCCATACAAGAGGAGATTCGAGTCAGTTCTGGCTTCTCCTTTCCTGGATCACCCAGGCCGCCCTGCCCCGTCTCTGCACCCTCCCTGGATGGGAGGGGAGGCTTCGGCCTCTCCCACGCTCACTGCAGGGTCTCTTCTCTCTGAGGGGCGCAAACTGCTTTGCTGTAGACCCAGAGCGAAGCAGAAGCAGGACACCGAGTGGTAGTAGGAAACAATACCCACTACTTTCATTAGGTAGCTGCTGGATGCCAGGCCCAGCGGGACACATGGCACGTGCACGATCTTGCTTGTTCCTCACCCCTATTTCAGTCCCTCCTGCTAAAAGCACGCAGAGATGTCTGCAGCTATACCACTCGCCTCGGCACCCCGAGTGGGTGAATGTGTTGATCATGAGTCTTTCCATGGTCTGGGTGTGCTTCTCTCTGGGATCCTGGGTATTAGAGCGCTCGACGGCAATACCAATGAGGCCAATGCACCTGAGCCCCCTCTGTGGGCCCCTTATGTCCGCTCACCTGGCCCAGCCCTGCACAGCTGGGCGGGACCGGGTGCTCTTACCCAATCTCCCCCCATGAGGGGGTTGGAGCTCTTTTTTTTTCTAAGATTTTATTAATTTATTTCACAGAGATAGAGACAGCCAGTGAGAGAGGGAACACAGGCAGGGGGAGTGGGAGAGGAAGACGCAGGCTCCCAGTGGAGGAGCCTGATGTGGGGCTCGATCCCAGGACTCTGGGATCACGCCCTGAGCCGAAGGCAGACGCTTAACGACTGAGCCACCCAGGCACCCCTGTAGCTCTTCTTACAGCTGTAATTTTCCATCCCTTTGTGTGATGATTGGACCGTGTCGGCCTCCTCCTCCCACAGCTGTTCACCATAGTGCTGCCAGGGCCTGGGGTCCCGGCTGGCCCTCAGGGGTGGTGTCCTGGGTGGGTGCATGGGTGTTGATTTTACAGTTCCTGGGACGGCCTTGTGTGAGGCCCTTGCTGATAGTTAGGAAGCTCAAGGTCAGCTGATGCCCTCTCATTCAAGTGTCTAATTTAAACAAAAGACGTGGGCCACTTATCTGTGGAGGGTAATCTATGGACGTTGTGGGTCTTTCGATGTGCCACACGTGGGCCACAACTGGAACTCACATTGTATCTGCCAGGACAAGGAGCTGCTGAACTTCAGAGCTGAGAAGAGTAGACGTGGCCATAGAAACGGCTTAATTGGTTGAACTTTATCATGGGCCCTTCTGGAGACAGCTTGTGATCAGGAACTGGTTTCTCTCGGGTCCTGGTGGGGGGGGGGGGTGGCTGTGACAGCTCACCCTTTGATACCTCTGCCCTCCCTGCTGTGCAGACTGCAGCCTCCTTTCTTTTCCCCTGTATCTGTATGAGTATATATATATATATCAGTGTGCACGTGTGTCTGTGCACATGCAATTACATTTGTGGGAGTCTGTGCACGTGCGTCTATGTAAGTGTTGGGTGTGAACATATATGTGTGCAGGTGAGTGTGCACAGGTGAACATGTGTGTGTGTTCATGACTGTGCACGTGACCGTGTTTGTAGAGGTGTGTTTATCAGTGTGTGCACGTGTGTGTCTGTAGGCACACGTGGCGGCACATTCATGGGAACGTACCTGGCAGCGTGTGCACAAGTGCATCCGTATGTGTGAGTGTGGGTGTGTGTTTGCACGCACAGCGGTCTGTTGGTGGGAACGTACCTGGCTGCGTGTGCGCGCGCATCTCTGCATGCGTGTGCGCGTGTCTGGTCTGCGCATGCCCCAGGGGTTCCTGGCGGGAGGGAGAGGACGCCGGTGCTGGGCCCCCATCTCTCGCGTGTTGATGTTATCACTTCGGTTTCCCGAGTCTGGCAGGAGACGCAGAATTAAACGCAGACGCTCTGGTGCCAAAACAAAATCGTGAAAAGATTTGAAGCCCCCGTTCCCTAAACTTGCAGCCTATCAAACTGGGAACAAGCCCGGCTTTGTTTCATTTCCTGCATTGAATGGGGGTAGAACAGTCTGGAGCCACGTTGGTTCTGATAGTAGAGCTGACTCAAAGCCAGAGAATTCCAAATTGCTGAAACCCCAGGCAGAATGGAGACAGCAAGATGTGACGGAGAGGGGGAAAAGCCTAGATGAGAGGGAGAAAAGACATTCTTACCTTGAGTTAGGAATGAGGAGAAGTGGCAGTCCAATTCTTGAGAATTATAGAAGCACAAAGAGGGAAAAAAAAAAAAAAAAAGGTGGTTCAGGCAAAGAAACCAAGCAGAGGTGCGCCTGTCCTTGACCTCGCTTTGCCTTAGATACGAGTCAGACGGGTGGGTGGGGCTGCCAGTAAGAAACGGGGTCCAGTTGAAAGGGTTTTTCTGTCCTGCTCTTAATCTTGTGGCTGGGAAAACAAAGGCCCCCACTGGGAAGCCACCTCCCCTCACAGACTCCCGGCCCAGTGCTCCCTGTAAGGGCCCTAAACCGGGGGGGGGGGGGGGGGGGGGGGAACCGGCTGCTCCTGGGGTCTCAACATGTGCACCAGGCTGCGCTTGCTGTCTTGTAATTTCACTTTCTGAAACTGAGTTTTTTCCCATCTATTTGGAGCCTCTGATCTTGAACCAGCCTTACCTGAGCTTTCTGGTTTTATTGCAACAGTAGTGTTGGGCATACTGTTATCAACCAGGTCATATTTTCGCAGATTATGACTCAGGTGTTTCTTTCTTCTTCTTTTCCCTTCATCCACCCCAAGGGAATTGATGACACTTGTTCCCCAAACCTGTAGCTGCCAAGGTGGCCAGGCTCCAGGTCAGCTGTGAATACGAACGAGGTAGAAGGGGTTTGTGGGAGGGTCACACCAGGCCATGGGAGGAATAGAGTGGAGGTAGCAGTGGGGGTGGGGGTTAAGGGAGAATCATTGCGCTGTCAGGGGTGGGCATTTGAGCCATCTGCATCCAGGAGTCTGGCTCAGACCAAGCCCACTAAGTGTAGATAGTTACCCCAAAGCCGTGTTCCTGAGACCATGTAGGGTCCAGAGCCTGGTTTCTCCTCCTGTACTGAGCTCTCTCCCTAGGGAGTCACCAGGCCAGGGGGATGGAATCTCCTTTGCTCTTCTCTACCCCTTCCTCCACATTCACCTTCCTGAAATGGGCAAATCTGTATAGAAGACCACCCTTCCCAGGAAGGGGCCCTTCCTCAGTCCACAGAGCTGGAGGCTGTGGGTTTCTCAGCAGTGACAGCCACTGACCTCATCGCGGCCGACCCTGTGCCAAAGGAGCACATTAATGGCCATTAAAGCCAACTTTCTAATCTTCTCAGATTCAAATGACAACTCTTCCCTCTGTTATCTTTTGCTGAGAAAATTTGGGATAACGAATCTCCTTTATTGGGGTTTATGAAATGAAGTGGGGGTACATTTGTGTAGGAGAACACTTTGTAGCTGCTAAAAAGAATGGGGCAAATCTATACAAAGCAAAGATAGCCACAATATTATTCTCTGTTCTTTTATTTTGGTAAGTGAAAAAAGCCAGCTGTAGAATTGTTCGATTCCATTTTTACTACATAACAAGTGTATATGTCTGGCAAGCCATGTACCAAACTGTTAATGGTAGTTATCTTGGGGGAGTGGAGCTTAAGAACTTGTGCTTTTTACTTTATGTATCTTTGTTCTCTCTCTCTCTATGAGCCTAAACAATTTTTTTAAATTAAAAAATCTGTTACTGATACGGCAGTAAATATACTGTCAGTTTAGAATGGCAGGAGCTCATGGTGTGGCCTTTTTTAGTGTATGTGGGAAGAGCAGGACAGTAAGAGTCTAGGAGACTGGCTTTTCTCTTAATCGGGAGTTTTACTTCTTTTTTTTGCCGTGGACCTTTTTGACAGTCTGATGAAATCTTTGGACCCCCTTCTCAGAACAATGCTGTAAATACAGAAAATGAAATATATACACATTACCAAGGAAGCCATCTATATTAAAATACAGTTATCAAAACATTAAAAAAACAAATTTGTGATATAGTAATATATGTGCATCTTAATTAATGCATCAAGATACAAAATCTAGCTGAAGGTCTAATAACTACTATAATTTAGCATTAGCGATTGAGCATACATGGTATTTTAAGAAATCTGTAATGAGTGAATGTTGCATGGAAATATCTCTGATTGCCATTAGTGACAGAGTCAGGTAGGCGAATACTACTATGGTGTGTGGCTTTCCCTCATAAATGAAGGAAATGCTAAATTACAGTTAGAGGTAGTGAAAATGAAGATGTCATTTTTTTCCCCATCCAGCACCACAGACTTGTGTTTGATTTTTCCAGGCTAAGCACTAATGCTCTAAGTGGTTGTGAGACACTGAATGATACTGTTGCCTTTCTCCGAGTCTCCAGCTCCTTGTCTGTAAAATGAAGGGCTTAGCTAGGGCAAAGGCATATTCTCTTATGTGTTAACTTTAACTGATTATGAATGGCTTGGTGAGGCTTGTGGAAAACATTACCGAGGTCGCCCCTGAGATCGATTGGAAAGGATGCCGTGAGTGATTGGTGATGTCTGCCAGGGGCGCTGGATGAGAGACAGGAGGACGGCTATGCATGGTACAGATTTCCATTCCTGGACGAGAGGAGCCTGGGGTCCCTTTTGGCTCTGATAGTCTAATAAGTCTGAAATTACTTATTCTCTTCTGATTCTAATTAAAAATATCTGTTGTACAACAACAACAACAGCACGAGGAATGTTAGTCCTTCCTGAGAGATTGGTGTGTGTGTGGCATTGGCACTGTCCTACCCCCGTGGACCAACTCTTCGGGTAGACTTTTCATTAAATGAAATTGTAAGCATTACCTCCAGTTTCAATGATAAAATGGGTACTGGGAACAAATTGTCTAGAAAGAAAACAAGAATTAGTAAACACAATCTTACAAATGAGCCATCTGGAGATTTATTTACATAAGAAAAGAGGAAAGCCTTGGTATTTTCATGCTGGGGTTTGTTTCTCTGTGCAAGTAGCCACAGGGGTGTATTTATCATGAACACACATTGAGCTTTTTAGCAAAGATTGCTGAAAGCCTGAAAAAGTGATATCCTCTGGTTGGTTACTTCGGGACTGGGAAGGAGAAGAGACAGAGTAAGAGTCACCAAAAAAAAAAAAAAAAGTTTTTGAATGAATTTTAGCAGATGGGATTTCAAAATAGTTACTATGTGCTCACACCCTGGTTTTGAAATTACACATTATCCCCAAAGTGCCAAATGAGTACAATTTTCCCATAACAAGGTCAAATTTGGAGGCATTAAGCCATGAGGCACATGCAGAGGGACTGCAGAATAGGGCTAAGGGCCCCAAACCTTGACACAATTTGTTCAGCTGTGGGGAGAGTGGTCTTTCCACCCCAGGGAGCCCCCCCCCCGCCCCCCCCCCCCCCCGGTGTCAGACCAGTTCTGCAGAACCACTTAACCCCCTCCACTAGCTCGTCCCTTTTCCCACTGTTCACTAAGGAAGCGTGCGTGGAAACATTCCTCTCTTCCTAGGGGTCCTAGCCACATGACCTGGCCTCCCACCCACCGGGGCTGTTCTTCATGTGAGGAGGACGACACAGCGTAGATGAGAGGGGTGGGGAGGAGCCTAGAGGTGGTGGAGCTCACCAAGTCCCTGTCCCCATGTTAGAGACCACACAGGCCCAGGTTACATTGCCTGCCATGCCTACAAAGTGCTGGTCTGGATAAAAATAGCCTTCCTGTGTCTGGACAAGCACTGTTTGGCCAATAAAATACGAATTAATAAGACAACAGTTGGACTGACTTTACAGAAAGATAACTTTCTGCTCCAGGACTGGGCTGGGTTGTAAAGTATCTTACGTGTTTGCTCTGGAAATTGTATAGCTCAGGGCAGCAGTTCTTTATAGGGGCAAGAAGAGGCAAGACTGGAAGGGCCTCACAGGTCTGCCGCCCCAGGGCTCCAGGAGTCAGAAACAGCTGCAAGGAGGATGGGAAGTGAAGCTTGAAGAGTGAAGGTAGCTGGAAGGCACCCAGCAATTCAGAGCCATCAGCATAGAAGATAATTACCTGCTGACAGGTCTCTGATATGTACCTGGGTGTGTGTTTGTATGTGTATGTGTGTGTGGGCACATGCAGGCTCTGATTAACTGTGTCTTTACAGGCAACTCGGGGGCATATTCCATACTCCATACCTGGGTAAGAGGAGGCAGGGCTCATAAATAAAGATCCAGAACCTTAAACATTGTATTGTGAACAAATCTACAAGTAAACTTGATAAGGTAGAAGATGCAAGGGAAAAAAATCTGAATTGGGGGAAGTTTCTGGAAGAGGTGGTCCAGAGCAATGCTCTGGGCCAGTGCCTGGCTTGAAGGAGAGATTTCTGAAAAGGTTTTAAAGGAGTGCATGATCTGTTGACTGGGGAATTATAAGAAGAACAGCCAGTATGGATGACAGGTGCTTGGCCAGGCTCTGGGGCTAAGGGCCTCCATGGTTCATCTCACTGTGGGCACTCTTTGTGGATCCATTTTTCAGATGAGCGTTTTGAGGCTGAGAGAGGGTAAGTGAGTTGCCTGAGGCTTTAGAGCTTCTGGAAGGCTGGGATTTAAACCTACACAGCGTGATTCCAAAGCCTGCCTTCCTGGCTATTAAGGAAGCGAAGGTGACCTTGACCTTACCAACATGACAACTGAGAGGCCATGTGAGGTGGGAGGAGCAGAGCACTGAAGTAGGAGACACCAGTGTATGAAGCCAAGGACCTCCACAGCACTGGGCAAGATGTTATTATTTTTGTATGCTCTTCCCGATGTTGTCATCATTATAGTCATTGTGATTTATCACTACTGATATGCTATGTGGATTGGATGATAAGGTTGTAGCGTTTTGGATTTTGTTTTTCATATTCTTAAAGGGATATTTACAGGGCTCTGAGAGTAAGTTCCGGCAATAGTGAAATTGGCAGGTACTCACAGACCAGTAGTTGTATATTTAGTATCCGATGTGGATGCAATGTGAGTCAAAGGTACTCTACATTTAAAATGCTTTTAAATGAATTTGTATGTTGTTGTTTTGACATCATGTACACGTATTTGAGAACAGCGACATATACATGAAGGAGACAATTTAGATTATTTAAGGCCCAGGTCAGGCTTCCTGGGCCAGCGTGGTTAGGAAGATATGTTTCAATCCTAAAATGAGAGAGGAATGGCTACTTTTCGAGTAACACCAGGAGCACTAAATGGAGCCCTCGGTGCTCTGTGTAATCCAGCATCATCCCATGCATCCAGTATGACTCGTTCAAGGATGAAAGTAGAGCTCCAGGAAATGGCAGTCCAATTTGACCATTTAGAGTGTCAGGCTAAGAGTCTCTCAGGTGAGGTAATGGATATGACTTGTTCCATCCAAGTCGTTCCAGAAGACGTGGCTTCAGTGTTAGGCAAGCAAAGGCAGACGTTCGGAACCCTGTTTTCCACTTCCAGGTCCCATTATTGAAAAGCTTCCTCTGGTTCCTTCATGATGGCAGTTGAGGGAAATGTGATCTCGGGAGAAACGAAGCTCGCAGCCATACCAATGAGTTACATAGATGCTTTCTCCCCAGGTTCCCACCTCCCAAAGCTGGACTGGCTCTGTTTAATTCTCTCTTGCTTTTTCGGTCCCAATGCCAGGAGCAGCAAATTCCACAGGCACTTGGTAGGGGTTTATCTGATTGTCCCTCTCAGGGACTGACATAGTGTAACTCGTCGCGGATGGAAATGAAAGGTAACATAATACTGATATTATGCTACTTTTCCCTGAAAGCCCATAAGTAAGAATCATGCTTATTTTCCATTCATCTTTTTCTTTCTGAAATTTGCAAAATTTAACCAGAACAAATGTGTGTTCTCTGTCATTTTGGAACTCGTGGTGCTGGAACTTTCTAACATTCCTGGTATTTTCAACTTGAGTGCCAAATAGATCTTTGTTCTTAGAAATGCATTAGCTCGTGGATTTGCAGATACAGAGGCAGGTGATGTTATGTCCTCCTGTGTCTTGACACAGAAATACCTACGCGTGGAAGGCAGAGGTGTTGGGGGTTTCCTCTCACTTCTACTAGCATGTGAATGGTATTACATTATGAGCGACAAATCTGTCTTCCTTTGCGAGGACAATATTGTGCATTTTGCTAAGCTTTCGAAGAGAGCGCAAGCGGTGAGGATTCAATAATTATTGTGAGTAGAATCTAGTAGGCTTACAGTTCCAACTTGTTTTGGGGCTCAACTTCTGGAAGACAGCCTACAAAAATAGCAATTTACAGGGGGGGAAAAAAGCAGGTCCTGAGGCATTTGGTCGGGGCAGACATTAGTTCCATTTAGGGTTTAAACCAGCCCACAGTTAATTGTAGGTCCCTTGCATTAGCTTGTAGGAGCAGTAAAAGCATGTAATTCGAGCTAATCTGATGGGCAAATGAACTGGGTACTCGGTGCCAAGTGAGACCGTGAAACAAAAGGACACATGTGTTTTCAGGAAAAGAAAACCAACCCCCCCCCCCCCGAAAAACCAACACAACATAGTTTCAACTGTTGCACACGTGAAACTCCAGAGAATTCTTTAGAAGGTTTGTCATTTTAGAAAAGAATCTTTAGGGTACAGGGGATGAAGCTTGGGATCTCAGGGCCTCTCAGCCGGGCCACGAAGCACATGGCCTGAAATCATTTGGGGGCAGCTTTCAGAGGAGAGGTTTGATTTCAACTGATTGTCAAGCCCTTCTTCAGAAATCCCTTCTGTCTTGTGGGTCTTTGCATTCATTTTAGCTGACGGTACATTAGAATCAGCCCAGGTCCCATCCTTATCGATTCTGATTTAATTAGTTTGGGGTGGGGTCTCGGGAGTCCTTGCTGTCTAGAAGTGCCCCCCCAGAGGAATGCAGTGTGATGACTGTAGTTAGGATTAAGAACCCCTGATCTAGTGGCAGATATGGCTTCAGGAAGGTGAGGTTAATGGACATAATTTAAGCTACCTGAGAGGGAAGTGATAGAAAGCCAACTGTGAGGTTGTAAATGGATATCTGGCAGTTTACAATGATGCCATCTTGTTGGTCCATGTTGTAGGATTCGTATTCCCGGGGAGTTAATGCACCGGTGGTTTTTCTAATGTCATTCATCCAGAGACCAACTTCCTCAAAGTACAAATGTAATGTGACTTAAATCAGACTGCTCTAATGTGCTCCATGCAAGAGCAAGGCCTCCATGGGAGGTGATTCTGGACCCTCTTTCTTAAATCCCGAGCCTCCAATGGGTTCTGTTATGTCCTTTTCTTGCCAGGGCTGCCCTCCTGGGGCCCGAGGTGTGAGTGCCTGTTGGTAAACTGGTTTTCAGTTTGGTACAACAATCAGGCAGTTGAGTCACGTAAGTCAGAAATGATCCATTTAAGCAAAAATGCGTTAAACCACTAGCTTAAAAAATGGGTTAAATCAGTAGTCAGTGTGTTTTGGATACATTTTGCTAACTTAAACCAATTTCTAAGGTAAGAGGTTGTGTTAAAATCAGGCATATTGATTTTACTATTCAAAAGCAAAATGTTGTAAGGATAAAAATATTTAATACCCAGAACATCTAATTTGGGTTGAACTGCAGGAGTAGAATCCTCAAAAATTAGAGGCAGAAAATTAAATAGTAACTCAAACATAAGCTATTATATATCTTGCAAATGAAAAAAAAAAATTAACATCCTAGAGAGTAATAAGGCTCATCAGAGAAGACACTAAAGGGGGCGCCTGGGTGGCTCAGTCGGTTAAGCGTCTGCCTTCGGCTCAGGTCATGATCTTAGGGTCCTGGAATTGAGTCCCGTGTCGGGCTTCCTGCTGGATAGGAGTCTACTTCTCCTTCTACCTCTCCCCCATTAGTGCACTGCTCTCTCTCTCTCTCAAATAAATAAAATCTTAAAAAAAAAAAGAAAAAGAAAAAGCAGTTTGTCTATTGCAGACTAAATATCAATCCCACATTAGAGAAGCAATGGGTATGTTGTTTTTATGCTCCGGATGTTTATATGGAGAGTGGAAATTGAATCAGTAGGTCATTTGCAAACTTAAAAGTTGTGATCTCCCTGGAGAGCATAACATGCAACATCACTGCTGTCCCCAGGCGTGCAGTTAAGGATCTTAGGGCAAACCAAGCATGGGGAGTGGCATGGCAAAAGTGATTTCTTAACAGGCATTTAAAATATTTACAAAACATTCATACGTAGACAGGAGCTCTGTGAGTCAGTAACTCTGATAATTTTGTGAATGTTTTTATTTACATGACTTTCCCAGAGGGATCTGAACAACTGACATAGGGGCTCCATTCCAGGAATAAAGAGTCCTTTATTCCTCCTTCCATCATTTAACCAATAGCCTCGTATTCTGGTGACAATATGGAACATTTATGGAAGTAGAAGTCTGTGTTACTCAGGGCTCTGCAAAGAACAAGAACCAACAGAGTGTTTCTATCTCTATCATCAAGCCTGTATATGTATATAGGGACTATATGCACTGTATGTACATGCATGTATATAGTACTATATGTATATATGTATTGTATACGTTTATATGTATATTTAGTAGTGTGTGTGTGTGTGTGTGTGTGTAAAGAGATTTTAAAGAATGGCTCATACGATCGTAGAGACTAGCAACTCCAAAATCTGCAGGAGATGTTGCAGATTGGAGACCAAGGGAAGAGCTGACACTGAAGCTCTAGTCTAAGGCTGCCTGTTGATAGAAGCCCTCTTCCTTAGTGGACCTCAGTCTTTTTTTTGATTAACACCTTCTACTGATTGGGTGAGGCCCACCGCATTGTGGAGGATAATCTGGTGTACTCAAAGTCTGCTGATTTAAATGTGAATCACATTGAAATACAAATACAAAAATCTACAAAATACCTTCACAGAAACATCTAGGATAACGTTTGATCAAATATCTGGGTATCATGGTCTAGAAAGGTTGACAAAGAAGCTTAGCCATTACAGGCAGACTCCTTGTTGTATGTAAGATGAACGTGTAAGGATTCTGAGTGGTGGGCTCTCCAGTCCACGTTGCTTATTCTCCTGCACTCTGTCATCCCCAGAGAATGCTTGATGATGCTCCCTGAGGTCCAGTCAGTTTGGTAGTTGGGATGAGTTACCAGGTAAGGCTCCATAGACAAGGGAAGGGGCTTCTAATCTCCTTCACATACAATTTCCTCCCAAGAGATGGAACGGAAACTTGAGAAAAATTGGCAATGCACGTGTAGAGTTCAGAAAGCAGAAGGATCCTCTTCTTTGACTTTCAGTGCACAGAAAATTATTCTCATCGCCAAGTTTATAATGGAATCACGTTTTGACTCAGCTAAACCACCATATTTCCTTTCCCTGCAGCTTGACTTGGAGGTGTCTGATGGCTGTGATTTTAGCATAAATAGGACAGGTAATAGTGTCTTTGGTAGTGAGAGTGCAAGTTGATTAATGGAATTGTTTTTCATAAAATTGGTATGATTGACTTAATTTTTTCTAAAGACTGTATCATGATGTTTAAACAATTTGGGAGCATGCATAAAAAATAAATGATTAGGCCCATTAGGTGAGCACAGTGATTTATGCTTTCATGTGGACCCTTCTGTTGCTTTGTTATGTACATACATTTGCTTGCATGATTATCATAGTGTACATATATTTTTATCCTTTCCCCATTAACATTAGATCATAAGTACATTTCCGTGTCTTTTATAGTCTGTTTTTATGGAGACATAACATTCCATCAAAAGAACGTAGGATAATTTAATTAACTAATCCCTATTGTTGCTTGTTGAGGTTGCTCGAAGTCTTGTGCTGTCATAAATCACCTTGTAGTGGTTTGTTTCTCTTTAGTATAAATTCCTAAAAACAGGATCACTGAGCCAAAGGACATTTCATGGCACTTGATGCATACTGCTTTTGTTGGATTTGATTAGATTGTTTGTACTTTTCTATGTTTTTTTGTTTGTTTGTTTTGTTTTGTTTTGTTTCTTTGATAATGACCTAACGTTACCACCCCTGGTTTCCAACAAGGACCTCTGTAGCCAAGGTGACACCCAGATAGCCATCATGACTCCAATTCCTACAGTTGTAGCTCTCTGACAGAAATACTCTTCAAGGCTAAAAATGTCCATACCTCGTCCTAGCTTGAGAGAGATTTATAGCTTGGAAAATCTGAGTACAATCTCCGCAGCCATTTTTCAAACAAGACCGGGAAAAAAAAACACATTTCACACTTAAAAAGCAATTTAGGATTTATTTTTGGTTCTTTGATAATTCAGGGAGACTTTGAAATGCTTGACATCTCATTGCCTCTCAACATAATTGAAGACGAGCTCCAGGTTGAGAAGTTTAAGGAATAGTTGTAAGAATTTGGAGCAAACATTTTAAAAGATGGAAGTTAATGGTGCCATTATCTCAAAAAAAAAAAAAAAAAGCACCCTTATCTCTTTAAAAAGAGACTTATTTTTATTTTTTAATTTTTTGTTGCAATATTTGGAGTTTCATATGGGACATCAATGTTTTATTTTGCTTGGTGGAGTCTGGTATATTTGTTTCAGGCTTCATCTCCGTGCAAGGAAGTAACATATTTAAAGAAGTAAATTAAAAAATTGGTATTAAGCAGGGTACCAAACTTAAGTCTGAGGAGTGAATTACTTATATTTGGGGAAAACTGTTTATCCTTGAACCCAATAATTTTGAGACCTCTCATATAAATGAAATCATACACTAGTTGGCCCTTTGCGACTGTCTTCTTTCCCTTAACGTTGTGTTTCTGAGGTTAACTCTTGTCCTCTTTATAGGTGAGTAATATTCCATTGTATAGATGATATTCCATTCCATCAACCCATTCTTCAGTTGATGGACATTTGGGCTGCTTTCACGTTGGGGCTATTATGAATAGCGCTGCTATAAATATTCGTGTGCAAGTCTTGAGTGGATGTAGGTGTTCATTTCTCTTGGATACATGCCTAGGGGTAGAACTGCTGAGTCACATAGTAACTTCATGGTTAGCTTTTTAAGAAACTGCCCATATGTTTTTGTGGCTGACACTGGTGATGGGCAAGGTTATGCTTTGGCGTGCTAGTGTCAGCATGGGTGAGGGGCATGACCCTGATTGAGGGTCAGACAGTAAAATGGTGGAGAGGAGCCCCTCAGACTAAGGAAGTTTTAATGAGGGTGGTTTTTCGTAATAATTGGTTCATTCAGAACTGTCTTCCCTTCAGTTGTTAAGCATATTTATTTGTGTAACAGTAAAGTTGTAGTAGGATATTAGTGGTCTGAAGGATTCGATGTGATCCATTTATGAGGCTTCCTATAATATTAAATGCCCCATTTACTTTTTAGGAATTAGTTTTTGCATTGGAAAGCAAATACCACACCCCCCAAGCTTTCCAAATAAATATGCTGTTTGGGCCCTTCTAACAATAGCCTCTGAGTCTGCCTTCCTTGAGACCCAACGGGGGACACCCTGGGTTCACCAAATGTTTGAACTCTGCCTGGGCTCTGCTATTTGTGTGAAGGTTATAATAACATTGGTTTGTTTTATGCAAAATCCCCTTCATAACATGGGAGGCAGTGTTTGGGGAACATTTCTGAAACTGACATTTGATAAATTGAAGATCTATGATAAGCATGTTAATGTTACTGTCAGATGCTTCATTTTTCACTTTTAAATGTCTGAACACGCATACTTAGGAATTTGATATTAGCCTTGGTATTAAACCCAAAATGGTTCATTCACATGAACGTTGGCCACGAAGATTCCTTTTCCTCTTCTTTAGTGGAAAGATGATATTAGCTTGTGTAATTATATCCCTAGGTGGCATTAACCGCAGAATTGAAGGTTTGGCTTCCTTCTGGCAAACAAGCCTCGGTCTCTGACTTGACGCTAGCACAGCTCACTTGTATAATCACGCTACATGCGAAGGGTGGAAATTAGAGTCTAGGGTTGCTGATTTATATTCCATGAACCGAGTTTTCCCGTGCCAGCCCAGAAAAATCTTACCATTGCTGAAGTGTTCAGTTTTTCTGTGGCTTCTGCAGACCCTGTCAATGATCCAGGAGGCTGATTTTGGTACGTTCCAGCACAAGTTCTAATTATGGATGTAATGATCGGTGAACATTTAAAGCAAAAGCCCAAATACCAAACGTGGACCTTCTTGTTTTTTAAATTAAAAGGTCAGCAACCCAGTGTCAACAGTTTTAGACAGCTTGGGTTTTACCTCGAAGAAATAATCAAAGTCAGCAAGAAAAAACAAACCCAGACCATTCCATTGCTTAGAAATGAAGGAATCCAGTTGTCTTACATGTTGTAACTGACGCGACCCGACATGCTCATTTTTTTTTTTTTAGTCTTTGGGTTTTGAATAATTGCTTCTTGCAGAAAGCCTATATTTTCTGTACTCTGTGGTTGCCAAGCTCTACTTGACTTTTAAAAGAGAGTCAAAGGAACGTATCCTTGTGAGAAATTGCTGCTTTGTGGAGTACAAATGAGAGGTTTCATGATCTTTGAAGCCAGGAAGGCCAAATCCGGCTCAGAAACCCATCGCCAGGCTGCATTTTATATTCTTCAGTGCTCTACTAAATTGTACTGTCCTTCTGCTGGAAGTGGGGGGGAAAATAGATGTCGTGGAGAGTCAGGGTCCAGCTAAGTGGCTCAGAATGCAGAAAGTTCTCCCTGACCGTTGTGCTCCAGAAGTTGAGCTCAATGGCAGATCGCTCCAGCCCTAGAGCAGTGGTTCTTGACTGGGGACAGTTTTGTTCCCCAGGGGACAGTGGGTAATGTCTGGAGACATTTTGGTTTTCAGAACTGGAGGGGAGTGGTGTGGCTGCTGCATTTAGTGGGTAGAGGCCAGAGCTGTTGTAATCATTCCACACTGCACAGGACAGCCCCCGCGACAGAGAAATAGTCTGCCCCAAATCAACAGTACCAGGTGGAGAAATGCTGACCTGGAGGGATTGCTCTGAAAACCAAGTGTGAAGTTTCCTGCTCCACTCTTTCCAGGGGGGAGGAGAACAGAAAGAAGATCCAGTGTCTTCCTTCCAACAAATGTCCTCTTTATTTGGCACCTCGTTTCTTGGGACCGCTCTTAAAGACAGCACTGGAATAGCAGGAAACAGGAAGCAAGCCCCCTACCCGCAGGAGGGCTGGGGCGCCAGTGGAAACTCACGACTTCTCCCCACACCGCTCAGTAAGCCAGGGGCAAGACCCTGCAGGCCTGGAATGACTCTCTTCCTTTTTTTGTCAAGTGTTTCATAAACTCCTTTTCATAAACTCCCTTTTCATAAACTTTCCTCTTTATTGTTAAAAAATAAGTGGTTTTGTTTTTTGTTGTTGTTGTTGTTGTTGTTGTTGTTGTTGTTGTTGTTGTTTTCGGTGAGGAAATATTTTCGAAGCCTTCACCTTTCTTGGAAGGGAAACACTTGGACCACCAAATGAGAAAGTTATCCGAAGTCACCATAACTTCTAGTCTGTTTGGAACCTTGCTGACATGTGAGTATTTCTAGTCAGCCACATCTGCTTTTGAACAAAACCGCTTTCATCAGCTTTCGAGAATCAAAGTGTCCAAGCGTTCTGGGGGCTGAACGTAGCCTGTAAAACAGCATGGAACCCAAGGTGGCCCACTCCCGGGCCTCTAGGCCTCTTCCCACTGCGTGAGTGCCGTGGATTCTTGGGGGCCGCGCTAGGCAGGAGAGAAGTGAAGGCATTTGTTTTAGCTGACTTTCCTCCTCTGCTTTTCAACTCAAGGCCTAGAGAGAATGACACAAGCCCAAGGGGTGATTGCCCACCGTGGTGGTAGTTGGCTGGGGTAGAGATCTTTATCTCCATAACACAACCAAAGTCAGCCAACCCTCCTTAGCACCGTCCTGATCTGCAAACATTTACTCAGCACCAGTCACCACGAAGAATGGGAAATTGAGTGAAGCCTGTTTTCTGCCCTGTGCTTTGTTAGGACTATCTTATTTAATGTTCAACAACAACCCTGTGAATAGAGAGCTTTTATTCTCTTTGTTTTGCAAATAAGGAAACTGAGGCTTAAGAAATCAAATGATCTGTCAAGGTTACCAAACTAGTAAGTAACTGTGTCAGAATTTGAACAGAGGTGGAGGCCTTTGTATTTTCTGGATTCTGCCATACTGTAGGAGCTCAACAAATGTCCCCTGAGCGAAATTTTATCCACACACTATGTAAAGGCATATGTATGCACTTCACTTACCATTTCAACTCCATGTGCTGAGCAAACCAACAACCAAATCTTGGATCTGTAGCACGTAGGAGGTGGTCAAAGAGAGTCTAGTCTGTCCCTCCCGCGTGTCCAGAGGCCTGTCTTGGAGTGGACGCATCTTGATCAATGACTGATTCTGATGCTTCAAGGTCATTTTCCATCTTGGACCCGAAATGCAAACCATCTACTTTGCCAGAGTTAAAAGAAATGGGGATCTGTTTCAACACTGGAGAAAATCCTGGTCAGGGTGTCTTATGGGGAGATGGCCTGGCCCCAGGAGACACAAGGATGGTCCAGAGCTGCACTGTCCAGTTCTTTAGGTGGCTATGGGCCCTCAAAATATAGCTAGTCTGAGTTAAGATGTAAATAGGTGTAAAATTCACACTGGATTTTCAAGACTTAGTACAAAAAGTAAAATATCTGACTAGCAATTTTTTACATGGATTACATGTTGGAATAATACTTCGGATATATTAGCTTAAGCAAAATATATTACGGAAATCAATTTCACCTGTTTCTTTTTACATTTTGAATGCAGCAAACAGAAAATTTAAAATTACCTATGTGGCTCTCATTATATTTCAACTGGACAGTGGTGGGCGATTGAGTGAGTTTTTAAGGAAAATATGATTGTATGTGCTAACTTTATAACCTCTCTCCACCCTAAATGAAAACGCAACTCCGTTATCATTGTCAAAATAATCCTAGGGGGCAGATGTCATTGCATTTTTACAAATGAAAAATACAAATGTTCTGGTGAGTTGAGATTATTAAGGCTAATTCTTACAACCATTGATGATTGTACCTAGGAGTTGAATTCATGTCTGTTTGAATTCAACCCTGATTTCTTGCCCTTGTTATTTGTGAAAAGGATAACCAGATAGTGAAAGGGAAGGAAATGTGACCACCCTTTTGGCCAAGTGCACACTGAAGCCACAAGCTTTATGAGTGTTTTCTTACCATTGCTATTTATTAAATGCAGAAAATGTATGGATTCAGGGAACCAGGGATCTGGTTCGCTGGTCTGCAGTTAATCCAGGTTTCATGGAATATTTCAGTTTTAAAAGTTTCTTGTAAAAAAGTAGAGAACATAAAAGAAATAGCAGCTTTAAAGATGACAACTTTTTCTCCTGTTTTATTGCAATATAACTGACATCCAGCATTGTATGTTTTAAATGTACACCACGATGATTTGATATCTGTATATATTGGAAAATGATCGGCACGATACATTTAGTTAACATCTACCACCTCACATAGTTACAATCTTTTTTCTTGTGATGAGAACTTTGGAGAGCTACTCTCTTAGCTACTCTCAGATATACATTACAGTATTGTTAATCACAGTCACCATGCTGTATATTACATGTACATTACAACTTTTTAAATTGTAGAATGAGCTTATGTCTGTAGTTTACCCCCCTGTATTCTTTATTCACCATCAGAAAGGACTCTTTTAGGGGCTCTGTATCGATTTTGCTTTTGTTCCATGGGAGGCTGGTAGTTAAGAGGGGTTTTTAGCTGACTTTATCATGGTTCTCATGCTGCAACGTGCTTGAAGCTGTGTGTCTACAGAGCTCAGAGTACCTGAGATTTGGCAGCTATTCACTTTCTATGGTATAGCCAAGTGGGTGGCCCTTGTTCCTTTCCTCTCCTCTCCTTTCCTGTCCTTCCTTAAATATCCAGCCAAATGTGGATAAAAACTAGCTTTTTGTCCTATAAGGTTTTGGATCAGACTCTTGACTACCAGTTGGAAGATACCCACTTACCAGTCTTTTTTACGATGAGCCACTGCTCTGCGTGAGAGTCGCGTTCCCATCAGAGTTGTGCAAAGCTTTGCGGCAGTCAAGCTGGGGGCCTTCATCTTCCTTCAAAATATGCATAATTTTGGTGTTGGAACAATTAAAATTAAGAGACTGGAGAACACGTTTGAGCGTGAGTAGCACAACCCCCAGTGTAACAGATGCGCGAAGGCCAGAGAAGCAGCTGGTGGCAGATGTGGGACTAGACTCAGGGTCTTCTGATGTTCACACTGCCGAAGTCTGCCCCATCTCTAAAGTGGGCGGCGCCGGGTTGGCTGTCTTAGAGCTAGGGCTAAACTGTAGGAGTAATGCCATGGCCTTTGCATCCGTGTCTGCGGTGATCCAGTGAAAGTCGTGCTTGTCCCTCGGGCATATGTCACTTAGCTCCAAGTTGCTACCTAATGTGACAGATGACTGAATACAAAAAGTGAAAATAAAGTCTGTATTCCCAGTCCCGCCTAACCTCCTGGGGCCCAGATCGAGGTCTTCAACCACGGGACATTCCTGTCCGAAGGTCTGGTAATAAGGAAAACACTTAGAATGTGCCAGAACTTGCTGTAAATTCTCCCTCTGCTTGAACTCTCTTCATTTTCACAATAGTTGTGAAGTAATCACTATCATTATCCCCATTTTATAGATGGGGAAACTGAGGCATAGAGCAATGAAGAAAATTGCCCTAAGTGAGGCAGCGAGGTGGGGATCAAAGCCAGAATGGTGAATGCAGGCAGGGGCAGCATGAGAGTTTTTGCTGTAACCCCCACACTGGGCTGCCAGGCTCTGCAAAACCGTCAGATGTATTGGGCTCCAAACTGAATAACTTCATCCTCAACCAGTGCCCCCTCAAACTGATGCCTGTCTTTATCCTCAAACAGCCTCCCCGTTCCTGTCCCATTTCTCCGGGTCTTTGTCACTCCCCTTGCCAGGGAGGGGTGGGAGACTGGGGGTAAAACCCCCGGCCACCTTCATCTCCTGAAAATATAGCCAAGTCTTGTAGACACGACTTGCTCAGGGCTTTCCAGTTCGTTCTGTTCCTGTCCATCGCTGCAGCCAGTGTGGAACTCAGGTGCTGGCTACAGCTTTGGATCATAAAGCACTAAGGGGGAGGGGCTTACCAGGGCATCCAGGCTCAGTCTTTCCTGTCCCAATGGAGAAGCATTGCCCCCAAACCTGCGAGAGCCTCCTGCTTGGCCTGCCGGCCTCCTCTCTCTCTTCACCCCAGTCCTTCCCATTCTGGGCCTCGTGGGGACCAACCCCTAGTGCTGATGTAAATACATACTGTGCCCCACCAGCCATGCAGAAGCAAGAGCCCTCGATGAAGCCTGGAGTCTGTATCTTTAACAGGTTCCCCAGGTATTTTGATCGGCGGGTTGGTTTGGGGGTCGCTTCTCGGTCACTGGCCCATCAGGCCATTTCTGTCCTGCACGGACACCCTCCTTGGCATTCTGCTGCTTTGCTCAAGACCTCCACCCGCGCCGGGCAGCTTTCCCAAGGTCCATTTCAGCTGCGCCTCCACCCGTACCTTCTACTCCAGCTGCGCCAAATCCTACACCTGGGGGGACGGACAAGGAGACTGTCAACCATTCGCATCGTTCAGCCAACAGGGGAGGGGGCCTTTGCTGAGCAGGGAGTTTCTAAGGACTTGTGAATGAGTGTGGGGGATGCCTGTCTGGTCAGACTAAATGATGTCTGGGAGCCCTCTCGGTTCTGGGAACGCGTGTGCTGAGCATAACCCCTTCTCAAGTGGTGTTTAGACGTGGGTTTTGATCACTGTCTATGTTGTTTTTGCTCAGGGCCCAGCTCCCTAAGTGGAAGAAAGAGTTTGTTTTAAATTCCATTACCGCAAAATCGAGGAGTGTTGTATTCGTAGGCTCAGGATCTGCAAGCAGCAGAATTCCAATCTGTGAAGTCCTGCTTTGCACTCCTCGCTTTCTGGACTCCTCTCTGCCTGGGACACTTGCTGCTGCTGGTGATCTCTCCGCACCTGGACGACACGGGTGTGACTCTGACTCCCTGATACTTCCCACAGCCTTTCCCATGCCTCTCTTGTCACCTGTCGAGGCATGGGCTTCAGGACGCAGCTCTGAGATGGTCTCTGAGCCTTGGCCCACGTGGAAATCTTTGAGGAAAGCTGTGAATGGCTTTTCAGAGGGGACCCCTTTCTCCTGTCTTCTCCTTAGATGTCACATCTTCAGAGGCAAACCTAGAGATAGGACCCTCTCCCCTCATGTGCCGCTTTCTTGAGTAAAACAGACAGGACACCTGAAATCTTTGTACCACATTTTCTCACTTGTCTATTCCTTCAAGCAATGGAGATTCATCTAATGCCCTGGTCTCCCGACAGCCACACGACTTGCTTTCTGCCTCAGAGAGTTTCTAAGTGAATGCAGTAGTTCCCCTGCGTTTTTATTTTTATTTTATTTTTAATGTTTATTTATTTATTTTAAGTAATCTCTACACCCCATGTGGGGCTCGAACTCATGACACCCAAGATCAAGAGTCTCGTCCTCCTCTGACTGAGCCCCCCAGGCACCCCTCCCCAGGCTTTTTAAACCCATGCTGCCTCCACTAAGTAGAATTAAAAAAATCTCATGTCCTCTTTTGTCATTGGTTGAAGTAAAAAACAAATATGGCTATTGCAGCTAAAAGCAAATCAAAGCTACAATAATTTTAGATTGTGCTCCCAGCATTGAATTAGTAGCCCTCCACTACTTCTCACCCCCACCTTCCCACAAGCTCCCCAAAATGCGGGGAGTTTCTGACTGCGACGACCTGAATTTCTATCCTCTTCTCCGTAGCGTCCAGAACTACCAGGAACTGTCATGGCCAAGATGACCAGCACGCGGCAGGCACCGGTCAGTGGCTGAGTGAGGACCACTTCATTTTATAGCCTGCCTTTCCCCTACTCAGACAGAGACTGGATTAACATAATCCCCTCAGAATGGTGGTCTCATGTCTATCTATTGGGTCTTTGTTATGCTCTCTTCATGTGTTTATCCCATTTCCCAACTAGATGGGAAGTCCTTAGAGGGTAGAGGTTGTGACCTTCCTATCTTTTCTCTCTCTCTTTTTCTCATGGAGCCTAGCACCATCCCCTGCACATCTCGGATGCCCAGTGCATATGTTAAGATGATTAGAAAGATAAAAATGTAAAAATTGGTGCCAGAATGCCCCAAGATCCTGCTCAATAGGATTTTGGCTGCCTTCCTTGAAAACAACAAAAAGTATATTGTACATTTTTCTTCCTAATCTTCCCATTTCCTTAGCCAGGAAAGGATGCAACATGTCTTTGGTGAGACAGGTTTGGCCCTGTGATGCCCGTGGGTGGTGGTTCTCTTGCCTCTGTGATTTTGGATCCTGGGCCAAGGCTACCTCATTGCTCTCTGGGACCTGGCTGCTAGAACCTCCCCTGACTCCTTCAAAAGGAGAAGAGCTTTGGCTGTAGAGGGAGGCAGGGTTGACCTCATCTCCTTGGGCAGTGCTCAGTATATCCTTCTGGAGAGGGCTGCCCATGACCTTGGCTGTGACTCCTGGCAAGACTTACTACACCTGGGCCATCCATGCTGCAGGGGGCTCCCCATGGGTGAAGAAGGAAGATAGGCCAGTCCAGCCAGGGCTCTAATAACTGATACAAATCCTCTTTGGCTGCTATCTGCTGCTGAGTTTTATGGCAATGAAACATCCAGTACTGAATACTGTCTTTGGAACTTTAGAAAGACCTCAGCTGGTACCCAAGGCTGAGGCTGCTTATCTTACTGTCTGAGACCAGTGACAGCTGACATTGATTGTGAGAACATTCAGTGTGGGTTATGTACCAGTTACTATATAATTTAATTGTAATAATCCTTTCAGACAGATATTATTGTGCCCATTTTAGCTTGCAGGAAACTGAAGCTCAAATGTTGGGCAATCCCTCCTTGAGTCATATCCCTGGTAAGCAGCCAAGCTAGGATTTGAACCCATGTCAGCGTGACTCTAAAGATCTTGCTCTTTTCTGGATACTTGACTACAAAGCAAATTAACACTGTAAACAGTATCACAGAGAGAATACTTAATCCATGGAAAAGCAAATGCTTCAGCAGCACCGAAACAAAATTTATTGCTAGCCGATTGATAGATGCGTTACAAATCAGATTGTACTTTCCATAAAGCATTTCCTAAAGGAGTTCTATGTGGCAGTGATGTTAGCAAAGTATGAATTATTTTAGTACTTGAGAGTTATTAAACTAGTTGTCATTAAAAATAATTACTTATCAGACTTTCTTCTAATTCAGACTGGCAGTTTCCTGGAAGTAGACTGAGTTAGCATTTACTATCGCTAATTCATCGGGCCACGAAAACAATCAGTTTGGCTTGCCAATACGCTAACTTAGTCCTGGCTCTATTTATCAAATATGCTGATGGTTGTAGCTCCCCGCCCCCCTCCCCCATCAGAATTAATCTAGGCCCTTTCCAGCTTGATCTCATCCACTGCTTTACTAAGCTTTTGTCTAGGACATGCCTGGCACCGAGTATGTGCTCAATGAGTATTTGTTGAATAAATGAAGCAATGTGCTCATTTGTGGCATTAATCAAAATGCTGAGCAGGACAGGGCTGAAATGCACAGCTCAGTGTGTCTTGGGTCCCCGCCACATCCACACATGGGCTCTGCTACAGTCACAATTGGTTTCTC
The DNA here is from genome assembly GCF_024610735.1 of Ursus americanus. Taxonomy (NCBI): domain Eukaryota; kingdom Metazoa; phylum Chordata; class Mammalia; order Carnivora; family Ursidae; genus Ursus; species Ursus americanus. The sequence continues at coordinate 10,326,846 of NC_142132.1, forward strand.
TACTCCTAAACCCAGCTCTTTTCTCTTTACCTCCATCCCTTCTCCTTGGTTAAGGTCCAGGACAAAATCGTCATGTTTCAAAAAAATTTTAAATCACCCTGCCTTGTCTGTCTTGTTTTGTCTGTCTTGTTTGTCTCAATGTCTTTTGCTCTCCTTCTTCTCTGGTTATCCCATAAATCCCAGGGTTCTTCCCAGCACCACAGTGGGCCCCTTCTCTTCTCTCTGCACTCACCCCACTCTGGGCTCTGACCCATCCATATGACTTCTCGGACACAACTAGAGTGATGGCTCCTGAATCCATCTCTCTTCCAAGTTTTGGAAACATACATCCAACCATGTATGTCCTGAATGTCTTCTCTGGATTAGGAAGCTCTGCAGAAGAAACATTAACTTCTCAACTGTCCCCACCCCAAACTCGAGCCTCCTTTTATATTTTCTAGGTTGTGCCAGCGACATCACTAAATCTAATCTAGAAACTTCGTAATTGTTCAGAATGTGTCTCTTTCCTTCTCTGCTCTCCTATCACCATCTAGTTGGTCATGAAATCCTGGAAATTCAGTCCCAGAAATGTCACACAAAGGCAGCCCATCGTCTCCTTGGCTTCTGCCCCTTGCCCTCCTCTCAGCCAAGCACATCCTAACAGGCTGCTGGACAAGAGCATCACATGACTGCAGAGTGGGCCTGTTTTCTCCCAACTGAAGGCAGCCAATGGTTGACTTTGTTTCTCCTCCAATCTTGTTAGTGATCAAAGGAGCTCTTGCATTGCCTGTTCTGTGACTGGCCCATGAAGATGTGGGCTGCACCAGGCATCAAATGGGCAGAAACTGTAAAACAGACTGAGACACTGAAGCAGGTTGGCATTCCCGGGCTTTCTCGCCTCCTGTCTGTGGCATGATCCTCAGGCCATGTCCAATAAGCAGTGTAGACAGAGGAGGGTGCCAGAGATGCCCACAGTCTGCTGCATGGAACCTGAGCCCACATCTCTGATTGGTGGAAATAGTCTTCCTGATGTAGCATTTTTTCTTTTCTGTTAAAAGCACTGTATTGCCAGTATATGTTGCATGTGTTTAATTCTGTGTAGGTTAGTGTGTATGAGTATATGTGAGTGTGTGCATGTGTGAGTGTGTGTGTTTTAATCAGCAAATTTTAATGAGGAAAATCCAACCCACACGGTCTGGAAGAGAGAGACCAGGTCAAAGTAAGACCAGGATTTAATTTATTAGCAAAACCCAGGAGAGAATACTGTGCCTTTAAATAGGAACCAATGAAAACAGTCACTCCTCTGCTTAAAAATCTCAGTTCCTGCCCTGTCATCCACAGGACTGAGTCTGACCCTTCATCCTGGGATCACAGCCTCTAACGTTGGACCCTGGCCCCCTTTCCAGCCTGACCTCCAGCTATTTCACCCTCTATAGCCACATCTTGTCTTTAGACAAAGAATGGCTCTCAGGGGGCGTCTGGGTAGCGCAGTCGTTAAGCGTCTGCCTTCAGCTCAGGGTGTGATCCCGGCGTTCTGGGATCGAGCCCCACATCAGGCTCCTTTGCTAGGAGCCTGCTTCTTCCTCTCCCACTCCCCCTGCTTGTGTTCCCTCTCTTGCTGGCTGTCTCTCTCTGTCAAATAAATAAATAAAATCTTAAAAAAAAAAAAAAAAAAGAATGGCTCTCAGAACTTTGCCCCATGTTGCATGTTACATCCTGTCCTTTGAACACCTTGCCCTTCTTTCCCACCTCCTTGTTCAACTTTGCTCAGATATCAGCCCTGCCGTGGACTTCCCCTGGTTCCTTGTCAGATAAAATGTAGAATGCCCAGTTGAATCTGAATTTCAGATACACGACAAATAGTTTTTCAGTATATGTCCCAAATAATTTAGTCATTGTTTATCAGGCATTCAAAATGAACTGTGTGTCCTATAATTTTTTTTTTTTTTTGCCATGTTTGGCACCCCTACTTCTAGCCTCGATATTCCCACAGAACACAGTACATAGATCTCTTACAGCTCTTCTTATATTGTGGTTGTTTCCAGCTGTCTTCCCTATCCGAATACGTGTCCCTGTGTCATGAGCTATGACCATGTGCTCACTCACTCAGTGTTTTTCAGTCATGCCCCATCTACCAAGCACTGTGCTGGGTGTGGGGTACGAAGACTAGTAAGATCAGGGCCCTGTACTAGAACGCAGTCAGCAAACTACAGCCTTGGGCCAGACCCAGCACACTGACTATTCGGTGCGTGCCATGGACACTGTCATGCTCACTCATTTATGTATTGTCTGTGGTTGCTTTCAGGCTACAACAGCAGAGCATGTGGCCTCTTGGCCCACAAAGCCTAAAATATTTACTTTCTGGTCCTTTACGGAAAAAATTTGCCAACCTGTGGTCTAGGGGATCTTACAGTCTTGAGAAGACAGACGTAAACAAATAAAAGCAAACTCATCTTTCATCTCTGAAGCCTTGTCTATGTCAGTGTGTGGTCTGGAGACCACCTATCTGAGAATCACCTGGAGCTTCACCCTGCCGATCCTGATTTCTGAGTGTGGAGAGTCTGCCCTTAAACAAGCTTTCCAGATGATTCTTCACATCGAAGTCTGAGCACCACTGTCCTGGTGCCTGCCATCCTCTCTGGTGCATGCCTAGCCCTGATCAATGAATGGGCAGGAAGTGTCTGTTCATTGTTTCTCAAGTCTGTTTTTCAAAAAAAGCCACTGGCCTTGTTTGTTATATAAAGTCACAATTTTAGCGTTTAACCCTGTGAGTAGACTTAACAAAATCTATCACCAGTCCAGGCACAGTGCTGCTGGCTTCCTCTGGAGAAATGCATGCACAGAACATTCTCAAGTGACTTGAGAAATGTCTTCCTTATCCTGGGGAGCAAGCAGCAGCTGTCAACACTCTTGAGCCGCAGGAGCAGAGCAACCCTTTAGCGTGGATGGCTGGCTAGCCTCTGCCTTGGTCAGGATCTGTTGCCGGGGCTGGCCACCAGTCACAGAATCAAAATAAGCTCACTGGTTCCTTCGTGTCCCCAAGCTTGGAAAATGCTCTCTCCTCGTGGCACAAGGTGATGGGCCGACAGAAAATAAATAAGAGTGAATTCAACCGACCAGTATTTGGAAGGCAAATGTTTCCTAGTGAAAATAAAGTCTGTGACTATATGTTGAGACAGATGTTCACACTTGCTACCCTTGTTAGAGGACTTAAGAAAATAAATTCCAGATAAGAGAGCCAGCCATGGGCATTCAGGAGGCCTGCGTGTTCCTGACTCTTCAGGCCCCTGTGAACAGTGTTCAGGGCACAAGGGGAATAAAATATCAAAATAATTTTCCTGGCAGCTCCACCTAAATTTTCTTGTTATAGCCAAATCAGCTGGGGCAAATGGAATTTTTAAAAACCTGGATTATCTGTATAATTCATTACTTTAATGGCCCTGTTGATTTCGCATACAAGGATCCAGACTAAATGTGCTGTTGCTTGTTGGCAAGAGCGGAGGTATTCGGACTACGCCTTATATGGATGGCAGTGAGCTCGAGCGGTTTGCACTTGTTCTGTGTTTGGCTTTAGGGGTAGGCATTTAACCACAGTCATCCCAAGATAATTGAAATGTCTGGGCTTCACTGGAGACCACCAGCTTTCCTGTGACAGACATCAATTTTTCTTCTCCATGCTTCTTCTTTGATGCATGAAGTTATTGGTTGTAGACATGTTTATGTGAGTGGTTGTTAAGACCTATATTAAATGAAATGGCATTGCATAAGCAATTGGCTTTTGGGTATTGAAGTTAATGAGAACTACTCTCTTTCTGACAAAATTAGGAGAAAAAAACAACCCCCCAAATATCACTGGATTTATAATCTTTGCATCTTTTAAAAACTGAACAACATAGGTAATCCTGTACTTGGTGATTTCTTTGATTAATATATTCCATGTTTGTTAAATTTATTATATTCCAAGCAGTTTATGCTAGTCTTCATGTTATACTCATGTTATAGTCATGTTATACTTCATGTTATAGTCATGATCTTATTTGATATAAAAGCTCTTCTATGCCTAATTATTGTATTTTCATATTCAAATGCCCACCACAATTTTTTTTCTTTTAAATATATTCTTAATGACTTAATGTTTTTCTGTGGGCTTCTGTCACTTACAGAAACACACTAGGGAGGGAAACCTGAATTAAAAATTGTCTTGCCACATTTTGTAGAAAGGGTCCTTAGAACTGGTTACTAATTGCACCCACGTGGGTCTTATTAGCCAGTTAAAGCCCTATGTAGATAAATTTGTAAAGAAGGCCAAATAAATTTTATTTGCAAATCTGAGGTTTACGAAGAAAAAAATAAATAAATCCTCCCTTATGTAATCATGACGAGAAGGGATCAGGTGTTGTTATACATCTAGGATAGAAAGTATACATAAAGAGCAAGACCCCCACCATTCAGCTGTTTTTTATTAATAAAACTCCATCCATCATAAATTGCTGGAAAAGCTGGCCAGATGTTTGAAACTCACCCCACTTGTCACCTAGGTCATTCCTGCAGGAGTACAATTTAGTTAATTTCGCTACTACAGTAGCTTGATATAATTAAAGACTCAGTAGGGTGTGTTTTAAATGCTATTAAGTCATTAAGGGTTTTTAGGAGACCAGGAATGTGCCTTCATTGTAGTAAAGAGGGCAACATTTTCTCAACACAAAGAAGCCAATGATCCGTATTTTAAAAAGCAGGAGTTAAAGTACCTAGCGATGAAACGAGATTCTCAGACATCAATTATGGAAATCAATAAGGAATGCTACAACATACCCTGAGTTTTCTTTGCCCTTTCTTGATAGAAGGAAAAGACCACAGCAGAGCCAACAAGACCGTGCTTGCTTTAATCAAAGCAATAAATTCTCTGTGTCAGAACTGCATTTTTAAAGAAGCTCTAAAATTTCTTTTTGGTGCCGAAGCCTGTTTCTAAGACCAATTTACCTAATTCCCGAGAACAATAAAGGCACAATAAAGGATTTTTTCCCTGCTGAACCAGTTTAAAATAACATATAGAAATTGCTCTACAAATCTTTCAGCTGCCCAGTCCTGCGAACAAAAATAGGAGGCCTTTGGGGGAAGGCAGGGACTGCATGAGAATCTATGTGCAACCAAGGGGCTAAAAAACACAGACATTATCGTGGTACCAGAGTGTACTTAAGTGGGTTCAGTGGATCAGAAAGTGAATCGTTCTGAGCCTACTTTCACCGAGGTGAGGCCAAAACCACCTGTCATGATCACAATGCCGTGTACCTCCAGCGCTGGCCTGATGTCACCCCGGGAACTCCCCCAGCCCCTGGACCGGCCCTCGGTTCTCTCGGGGCCTTTCAATGACCCCTCTGGGAGCACCATTTCAGGGTGTGCTGGAAGACCTTCCACGTGCTCCGTGATTGCTTATTTGAGTTCGGCTTTACTATGTCAGTGCTACAACAGTTAATCCGATTCAGAGACAAGTCTCATAAATCAGGACCCTGGCCTCAGAACTCCCCACTTGCTCTGTTCTGGTAACTCGGAGAGAACAGGGCACTGAAAGAAGGTGTTGTGCCGCGACACCGCCCGCGGAGCCGGGGCATGATTTGGGGAAGGACGAGGCACAGACAGGTTAGCTTGCGAAAGAGAGCGTGGGTGCAGGGGACGACCGCCAGGTGAGCCACCATCAAGAGTGCGATCGCTGAATAGCTGCAACCTCGCGTATTTATTGGCAATAAACAATCAAAGACAATCTAGGGGATGACCCGTAGTACATCCTAGCGAAGAGTAGTACCTCATGGGGAAGGTCACGGGATTAGATGATGTGATGTTCAGCAAGTGAGGCCTATTCTTTTTTTTTTTTTTAAATGATTTTTTATTATATTATGTTAGTCACCATACAGTACATCCCCGGTTTCCGATGTAAGGCTCGATGATTCATTAGTTGTGTATAACACCCAGTGCACCATGCAATACGTGCCCTCCTTACTACCCATCACTGGTCTATCCCATTCCCCCACCCCCCTCCCCTCTGAGGCCCTCAGTTTGTTTCTCATAGTCCATAGTCTCTCATGTTTCATTCCCCCTTCTGATTACCCCCCCTTTCTTTATCCCTTTCTTCCCCTACCGATCATCCTAGTTCTTATGTTCCATAGATGAGAGAAATCATATGATAGTTGTCTTTCTCTGCTTGACTTATTTCACTTAGCATTATCTCCTCCAGTGCCGTCCATGTTGCAGCAAATGTTGAGAACTCGTTCTTTCTGATGGCTGAGTAATATTCCATTGTATATGTGGACCACAACTTCTTAATCCAGTCATCTGTTGAAGGGCATCTCGGCTCCTTCCACGATTTAGCTATTGTGGACATTGCTGCTATGAACATTGGGGTGCATATGGCCCTTCTCTTTACTACGTCTGTATCTTTGGGGTAAATACCCAGTAGTGCAATGGCTGGATCATAGGGTAGCTCAATTTTTAACATTTTAAGGGACCTCCACACTGTTTTCCAGAGTGGCTGTACCAACTTGCATCCCCACCAACAATGTAGGAGGGATCCCCTTTCTCCACATCCTCTCCAACAATTGTTGTTTCTTGCCTTGTCTATTTTTGCCATTCTAACTGGCGTAAGGTGGTATCTCAGTGTGGTTTTGATTTGAATTTCCTTGATGGCTAATGATTTTGAACATTTTTTCATGTGTCTGTTAGCCAGTTGTATGTCTTCATTGGAAAAGTGTCTGTTCATATCTTCTGCCCATTTTTTGATTTGTTTATTTGTTTCTCGTGTATTGTGTTTGAGAAGTTCTTTGTAGATCTTGGATACCAGTCCTTTATCTGTAGTGTCATTTGCAAATATATTCTCCCATTCCGTGGGCTGCCTCTTAGTTTTTCTGACTGTTTCCTTGGCTGTGCAGAAACTTTTAATCTTGATGAAGTCCCATAAATTCATTTTATCTTTTGTTTCTCTTGCCTTTGGAGATGTATCATGAAAAAGGTTGCTGTGGCCGATGTCGTAGAGGTTGCTGCCTATGTTCTCCTCTAGAATTTTGATGGATTCCTGTCTCACATCGAGGTCTTTCATCCATTTGGAGTTTATTTTTGTGTATGGTGTGAGATAGTGGTCAAGTTTCATTCTTTTGCATGTAGCTGTCCAATTTTCCCAGCACCATTGATTGAAGAGACTATCTTTTTCCCACCGGATGTTTTTTCCTGCTTTATCAAAGATTAGTTGCCCAAAGAGCCGAGGGTCCATTTCTGGGCTCTCTATTCTGTTCCATTGTTCTATGTGTCTGTTTTTGTGCCAGTACCATGCTGTCTTTGTGATCACAGCTTTGTAGTACAGCTCGAAATCCGGCATTGTGATGCCCCCAGCTTTGTTTTTCCTTTTCAACAGTTCCTTGGAGATTCGGGGCCTTTTCTGTTTCCATACAAATTTAAGGACTATTTGTTCCAGTTCTTTGAAAAATGTCCTCGGTATTTTGATCAGGATAGCATTGAAAGTGTAGATTGCTCTGGGTAGCATGGACATTTTAACTATGTTAATTCTTCTGATCCATGAGCATGGAATATCTTTCCATCTTTTTATGTCTTCCTCAATGTCTTTCAAGAGTTATTTATAGTTTCTAGAATATAGGTCCTTTATTTCTCTGGTTAAGTTAATTCCAAGGTAACGTATGGTTTTTGGTGCTATTGTAAATGGGATGGATTCCCTAATTTCTCTTTCTTCGGTCTCGTTATTCGTGTATAGAAATGCAACTGATTTCTGAGCATTGATTTTGTATCCCGCCACGTTACTGAATTGCTCTATAACTTCTAATAGTTTGGGAGTGGCTTCTTTTGGGTTTTCCATATAGAGTATCATGTCATCTGCGAAGAGAGACATTTTGACTTCTTCTTTGCCAATTTGAATACCTTTGATCCCTTTTTGTCGTCTGATTGCTGTTGCAAGGACTTCTAGTACTATGTTGAATAATAGTGGCGAGAGTGGGCATCCTTGTCGAGTTCCTGATCTTAAGGGAAAGGCTTCCAGCTTTTCCCCATTGAGAATAATATTTGCAGTAGGCTTTTCATAGATGGCTTTTATGAGATTGAGAAATGTACCTTCTATTCCTACACTCTGAAGGGTTTTAATCAGGAAAGGATGCTGTATTTTGTCAAATGCTTTTTCGGCATCGATTGAGAGGATCATATGGTGCCTGAGTCTTTTCTTGTTGATATGATGTATCACGCTGATTGATTTGTGAATATTGAACCACGCTTGCATCCCAGGTATGAATCCCACTTGATCATGATGGATAATCCTTTTAATGTACTGTTGGATTCTATTAGCAAGTATCTTGTTGAGGATTTTGGCATCCATATTCATTAGGGAAATCGGTCTGTAATTCTTCTTTTTGAGGGGGTCTTTGCCTGGTTTGGGGATCAAGGTAATATTGGCCTCATAGAATGAGTTTGGTAGCTTTCCTTCTGTTTCTATTTTTTGAAATAGCTTTAGGAGAATAGGTATTATTTCTTCTTTGAATGTTTGGTAGAATTCCCCAGGAAAACCGTCCGGGCCTGGAGTTTTGTTATTTGGAAGGTTGTTTATCACTGACTCAATTTCTTCATAATTAATTGGCCTGTTTAAGAAATTAATTTCTTCCGGTTTCAATCTTGGTAGTTTATAGGTTTCCAGGAAGGATTCCATCTCTTCCAGATTGCTTAGTTTATTGGCATATAGCTGTTGATAAAAATTTCTAATAATCCTTCCAATTTCAATGGTGTTCGTCGTGACCTCTCCTTTTTCATTCATAATTTTAATAATCTGGGTCCTTTCTCTTTTCTTTTGGATAAGTGTTGCCAGTGGTCTGTCAATTTTATTGATTCTCTCAAAGAACCAGCTTCTAGTCCTCTTGATCTGCTTTACTGTACTTCTGGTTTCTGCTTGATTGATTTCAGCTCTAATTTTGGTCAACTGCTTCCTCGTGTGTGGATTAGGCCTATCCCTCTGTTGCTGTTCCAGCTTCTTGAGGTGAGAATATAAAAACTGCATTTTAGATTTTTCTATTCTTTCGAGTGAGGCTTGGATGGCTATGTATTTCCCCCTTAGGACTGCCTTTGCAGTATCCCATAGGTTTTGGAATGTTGTTTTTTCATTCTCATTGGTCTCCATAAATTGTTTAATTTGATTTTTGATTTCCTGGTTTATCGAGTCATTCCTGAGCAGGATGGTTCTTAGTCTCCAAGTGTTTGAGTTTCTTCCAAATTTTTCCTTGTGGTTGAGTTCCAATTTCAGAGCGTTGTGGTCTGAGAACATGCAGGGGATAATTTCAATCTTTTGGTATCGGTTGAGACCTGTTTTGTGTCCCAGAACATGGTCTATTCTTGAGCATGTTCCATGGGCATTAGAATAGAATGAGTATTCTTTGGTTCTGGGGTGTAGTGTTCTATATATATCTATGAGGTCCAACTCGTCGAGTATGGCATTCAAAGCCTTTGATTCTTTGCTTAGTTTTTGCCAGGGTGTTCTGTCTATTTCTGATAGTGGAGTGTTGAGGTCCCCTACTATTAATGTATTTTTATTTATATGTCTCTTTATTCTGGTTAAGAGTTGGCTTGTGTATCTTGCTGCTCCCCTGTTGGGGGCATATATATTTATAATTGTCATATCCACTTGTTGAATACTTCCTTTAAGAATAATATAGTGACCTTCTGCGTCTCTAACTATAGTCTGTAGTTTAAAATCCAATTTATCTGATATGAGAATTGCTACCCCAGCTTTCTTTTGAGGTCCATTTGCATGAAAGATGGTACTCCATCCCCTTACTCTCAGTCTGAATGCATCTTTGGGTTCGAAATGAGTCTCTTGTAGACAGCAAATGGATGGGTCATTTCTTTTTATTCAATCTGCAACCCTGTGTCGATATGGGAGCATTTAAGCCATTCACATTAAGACTGAGTACTGAGAGATATGATTTTAATGATGCCATGTTGCCAGTAAAGTCTTTGTTTGTATTGGCTGTGACTTTCTGTTCTGTATCACTTTTGGGGCCTTTTTACTTTTATAGAACCCCCCGTAATATCTCCTGTAGGGCTGGTTTCGTGGTTACGAAATTGGTTAGTGACTGGCGATTCTGGAAGGTCTTTATTTCTCCATCAATTCTGAATGACAGCCTTGCTGGATAAAGGATCCTTGGCTGCATGTTTTTCTCTGAAAGAGCTTTAAATATGCTCCCCCAACCCTTTCTCTCATTCCAGGTCTGTGTAGACAGGTCTGACGTAATTCTGATGCCTTTGCCTTGGTACGTGAGAAATTTCTTTGCCCTGGCCGCTTTCAATACTGTATCCTTGGATCTAATATTTGCGAATTGCACTATGACGGGACGTGGCGTAGGTTTGTCGTGGTTGAGCTTGGGAGGGGTCCTCTCTGCCTCTTGGACAGGAATGTTTGTTTCCCTCGCTAGATTAGGGAAGTTTTCAGCTACAATTTGTTCAAATATCTCTTCTAGACCTCTGTTTTTCTCCCCCCCCTCGGGGATGCCGATGATTCTAACATTGGATCGTTTCATTGAGTCAGTAATCTCTCGTAACCTATATTTGTGGGCTTGGATTTTTTTAAGAGCAGCTTCTATTTTCATTTTTTCCTCTATTAACCCATCCTCCAATTCACTAACCCGTTCCTCTGCTTCTGTGACCCTGGCCATCAGAGCCTCTAGTTTTGCCTGCATTTGGCTCATAGAATTTTTAATTTCTGTCAGATTCGCTCTCATTTCTGTCCTTAGGGATTCTATATTCTCAGTAACCTTTTCATTAATAGTTTTTTCAATTCTACTCATCATTTTGACCATCGTTACTCTGAATTCCATTTCTGATACTTTGGTTACATCCATATCCATTATTTCTGTGGCAGAGGCCACAGACTCACTGTCTTTTCTTTGCTGGGGGGGGGGGCTTCTCCTTCTTGTCATTCTGATGAGGAGAGGTTGCGGGGTTGTCCAGAGCCCAAATTATTGACTGGGTCCCAGGCCGTGCTCCTTGTTTTATAGGGATCTTAGGGATGTGGGCTTCTTCTTTAAAGATTTTATTTATTTATTTATCTGAGAGAGAGAGACAGACAGTCAGCAAGAACGGGAACAGAAGCAGGGGAGTGGGAGAGGAAGAAGCAGGCTCCCAGCGGAGGAGCCCGATGAGGGACTCCTTTCCGGAACGCTGGGATCACGCCCTAAGCCGGAGACAGGCGCTCAATGACTGCGCCACCCAGGCGCCTCCGGTTGTGGGCTTCTTGATTTTTCAGCCTGCCTTCTGTGTTCTGGGGGAGGGGCCTGCCGCGCCGATACTCAGGCAACCCTGTTTGGGTAGAGTCTCCGTGTCCCCTGCGAGGGGGGATGGGGATGGGCACGCTGTGAGCCGGTATTTCCAGGCTTTTGTTCTCTGGCGGCTTTCCCTGGCGGCCGGCTATGCCTCTTCTGAGGGTCAGAGCAGCAGAGGCTGCATTGTCGCAGAACAGAGGGATTGCGGCCCATTCTCCACTGATGTTCTGGCCACTTTAACTCTATTACTGTTGGTGCTGCTCAACCTTGCAGCGTCCCGGGATGTGCGCACCAACTCGGCGTCCCTGCCCTCACTTCCAGGGCTGGCGCGTCTCTGTCCTTTGTGTTTCTAATGCCGCTAGCCACCGGCCGCCCCGCACGCTCCCGGATCTCCAGGTCTCAGTCTATGCCCGGTGAGCACACCGTGATTCCGGAGTTCTGTGAGAAGCCTGGTGGCGCGCGCACCCAGTTCAGGGTCTCAGTCTGCTGTTTCGCGGGTGCCGACCGCGAGTCTGCCCGCTCCCCCATGCAGGTGGCCCGCCAGCCACCAGCCGCCCCGCGCGCGCTCCGGGAGCTCCCGGTCTCAGTCTGGATCCCGTGAGCACACCGGGATTCCGGTGTTCTGAGAGATGCCTGGTGGCGCGCGTTCACAGCTCACCGGTCTCAGTCCGCTCTCTCGCGGGTGCCGTCCGTGAGTCCGCCCGCTCCCCCGTGCAGGTGGCAGCCGCTTCCCGGCGCCCGAACGCGGCGGCTCCCTCCCCCTTCCGTTTATCTTCCGATATCTGTGCGCGGTTTCATGGCTCCCCTCTTCGTACCTCAATACTCAGCGCTGGAGATGTTCATTTGTAGAGATCCAGATGTATCTTCCTGCGTCTCAGGCTGGTTCCGTGGTTGTTTAGGCTGGTCTGGTACCTATCCAGCTCGATTCAGGGGACCGGCTGAAAAAGGGGTCCCCTACTCCTCCGCCATCTTAACTCCCTCCTCGTGAGGCCTATTCTTAAACATGTTTCTATGGACCCTGCGGACTATTGTTAAGAGCAATCAAATTTCTGCTGGGGCAGCGTTCTGCCCTTGAGTGGACCAGGCGTTCCTGGCCGATCTTTATCTGAGGGCAGCGTTCCACCCTGAGCGAGCTGGGCATTCCCAGCTGCTGGGTAGGCCAGACGTTCCCGACTGCTGTGCTCCGACGTTTACGCTAAAGCCTGCAAGGTCACAAACATGTTTTCCTGTTATATCCTTAGCATAAGCTCTTGGCTAGGGGCTGCTGCAGTGTTGAGTTACTCTCACAGAGCCATTGGGGGAACCCCAGAGTTGCCACCCACTTGTTGCAATGAGATGTTGAGGAGAGATGACGACTGGGGTGATGGTCAGAAAACGTTGGGGTGGCTCTGTGTGGGGGTCGCATGATGCCAGACTGGGCTGGGTCCACAAAGTGCTTCTTTGCCTGAATCTGGAATGTTTCAGGCGCTCTGAGGGAGCCCAGGATAGGGGGAAGAAAGATCCAAAAGAAAGTCACAAAACCACAATGAAGGCTTCAAGAGTGAGAGGGTCGTGCACACTCAAGGTCAAGAATGTGAAGTAAGACTTGGCCAAATGCTCATTTATGGTCACTGACCACAGGGAGATGTCTGAAGGGCCCAGGCAGTTTGGTTTGGGCCTGGGGGTGGTGATATATACCATGAAAGACATCATCAGGCCTGGGAGGTTTCAGCATAGCAATCCCTGCATGTATCTGAAGGAAAATCCAACTGGACCCTGGACTGGCTTCAGCACAATAAGGAAATCTCGTCCCATGGGTACTTGGCCTAGAGCTAAACCACTTCTTGGACATGCCTGTTTGGAGCTGTCACGAGGAAGAGCAGCCTGGTCTAATTGGAACCTTGATTCCTGACTTGATCCAATTAGCGTGCCTGGTTTTGCTGAGGTCCTTTGGGGACTAGAAAGGATTCTAGTGACCAGCGGCAATGGAAAGTTCCTGTTTTGAGCTGGAAGGAAACCAGATGTTGAGTGCGCGACTGACTGTCAATGTTGATCCCAGTTCACATGGGGATGGCTCCTTGCAGATGCGTGGGCTAATCAAAGCCAACTGGCTGTCTGGTTTTAAATGGCTCTGGTCCTCTAGCCTCGTCGCCAGCCCCCACCATAAATGATTCAGCCTTTAAACAGTTTAATGGTAGCTTAACCTAAGGATTCTTCCATCTTTTCCTGAGCACTTTCTAGGTGCCAGGTATTGGGGATACATACAAGACAGGCTTCTCCTTAATAAGGGCTTCAAGGCCACGTGCATCATTGGGCTTTGGCTGGCCTCCTCAACCTCCCTGCACCACTCCACTCCTTTGTGCAGCAGTCACACTGGCCGTAGGGCCTTTGTACACGCTGCCCCTCTTCTTGGAATGTTCTTCCTCTTGCTCATCACACAGCAGCACCTGCACCATCTTTCAGGTAACAAATGCCTTTCCTGACCACTGCTCCTCGAGTCCACTCCCTACCCAGTAAGGCAACAGACAGCCACAGTAATAGTAACTATTACAACTTGACGTTATTCACCCAATTGTTTTCTTCACAGCTTTTACCACAATTTGTAATCATTTTGTTAGGTTTGTTTGCCCAGGAGAGCATGTTGGTTAAAAGTGTGAGCTCTGAGGTCAGACTGCCTGGGCTCACATTTTGACTCTGCTACTCCCTGGTTCTGTGCCTCAGCCTCCCTGCCTTGGTTTCTTTGTAAAATGGAAATCACAATAATACACAATAAACAATAAAAAAATTTCTTTTTCATGTCAGTTTAATTAAATCTTTTAGTTCATGGTCCCACTTTTCTCTTACTTTGAGTCACAGCTTAATAAAAACTCTAACATAGCAATGGATAGAGACAGATTGTATTAATGCCCAGACTGCCTTAATCAAAAACTTGTATTTTTAGGCTATGATTATTGAAATAACTACATATCTTTATTTAAATGGAGCAATTTACAACTATAAAATATGAGGAAATTTTATTTGCCTGTAAAACATAAAAATAGTTCAGAATTAGGAAAAGACAGTTACCTTCCAAGCTCACAAAGTATAGCTGGAGATTTACATGTTCAGTGTGCTCGTATGTATAAAACAACTGAATTCAGATGGTTCAACTTCATCTCAAAAATTTGGCCATTTCAAGGATTTAATAGTTTGCTAGTTCAACATAATGAGAGGAGACCAGGTAGTTAACACGTCTAAAATAGAGAAGGTATTAAATTAATTATTGTAAACCATAATGGGAAATATAACGAGTAGCTTAAAACAAAAGAAAACAATGACTTTTTTAAAAAAAATAGGAAACATTGAAAAAGAAATGTAAGAAGTTGTTGGCAGTAGCTAATATTTGACAAGAAAGGCATGTTTAGAATATTTTTGGAAGGTGAATCTTGTGGTGAAGAGTCATTTAGGTAAGAGTCAAGTATTAATTAATGTGGTTGGCATGTAATAATACGGTGTCTGTGGTCATGGGAGTGACATGACATATTTCTAGTACTTTAACCAGCAATCTAGAACTTCCTTTGTTCCCTAATAAGAACATTTTAAATAATCCATGTTGTGATTCCTAAATGGCCTGTACATCATCACAGTGTCAGATAATAGGGAGATTCGCATATTCTCTTTCCGCCATTACCACTCTGGTAACCAATATGGTTGGCAGTTGGTGTTCTATTGAATTAAGTGGTCTGGTTAACTGAATTACCATATGCACCCTGTAGAGATTCTGAATACTCGGAGTCTGCACCCCATAAAATTCACAGAACATTAAAGCTCTGCTGAACAGAATTTCATTTTAACTTGAAAATTATACAACGTGGTTATACTTTTTTATATTTACCGTTCCGAGCGCCAGTAATCATTCTGGTGATGTAGTGCTTGTTGGTAGCTATTTCCACTTGATACACTGGACCAATCTGTTGTTCCCAGACTGGTTCTAGGACTAATAGTGATAGAGTCGTTGCCACTCAGTGAGAGCTTTTCATGGGACAAGCCCTGATTTCAGGTTGGCTTTACAGGTTGGCTCATTAAATCATCATAGCAGCCCTTAAAGAGAAGTAGCAGTATTAGCCTCGTTTACACATGGGGAAAAGGAGGCCCAGAGAAGTAAAGTAACTTGCATTAAGTATCTCTTTCTCTTTGTAAGTAGAGATGTTGGGATTGGAACCCAGGCAGTCTGGCTCCAAAAGTCATGTCTTTAAATTGTTATGCATTACTGATCTTTGGTTTGTGTGGCCATTTTGATGGGGTTATGTGTGTGGGGAAGTTGCTAGAAATTACTTGCACGTTACAAAAATGTGATGATGTACATATACATATTTTCACATGATGTATGCATGTGTGTATGTATATATGTATGTATATGTTGGTATGGGCCAGACTTTCACCTCAAATGGGTAAGATTACTCTTTTACCTTTGGTCTGGAAATTCAGTATTAGTTATTAAAGCCTTTGGGTTATGTGTTTCCCTCCTCTGGTAATTTTTCTTTAAGTGAAAATTCCCTTGGAGGAGAAACAACTTATTGTGAATTAAAACTTCAAATGTCCCAAGATAGTTTTTCAACTGGATTTCTTTTGTGAAGCACTCTCTAAAACAGAGGTATCTTGAGACCTTAGGCAAACACTTCTAAATTCATTAGGCCAAGCCTCAATGTAATGTTTAAAACCATAATTAAAAAATTAAAACTCTTATAAATTATTTAACTCTTGTTATGGGCTATAGAATATATATTATAATATAAAGGAATAAAAAAACCCCATCATCACTCAAAGCCTGTTATGCAAATGTCTGAGAACTTATAATGCATGTCAGTTATCACAGATTAAAAGTATTGTTATTTTATAGAATGACGGCTACCTTCTTTACATTTCTTTGAGTGTTTTTTTAGCACACTTTTATTGAAGTGAAACATACATAGAAAAGTGGACAAATCTTTTTTTTTTTTTAGGATTTTATTTATTTGACAGAGATAGAGACAGCCAGCGAGAGAGGGAACACAAGCGGGGGGAGTGGGAGAGGAAAAAGCAGGCTCTTAGAGGAGGAGCCTGATGTGGGGCTCGATCCCATAACGCGGGGATCACGCCCTGAGCCGAAGGCAGACGCTTAACCGCTGTCCACCCAGGCGCCCCGAAAAGTGGACAAATCTCAAGTGCATAGTTTAATCAACTTTTACGAAGTGAAGACACCCATGTAATCACCACAACTATAGTACCTAGATCAAGACATAGAATATTAATGATCCCTCAGAAGGCCCCCATTTGTATCATCCCAGGCATACCTTCCAAAGTTTAATTCTCCTGACTGCTATCGCCATCAGTTAATTTTCCCTGCTTCTGAATGTTCTATGATGGGATTTATACAGTAGATCTTCCTTAGTATATGACTTCATTCGCGGTGAAATTTTGTTGTGTGTGATGCAGCAATATCTTTCAATTGCAGAAAAGTGTTCAATTTTGGGGTTCAGTGTTCTATATGTCAATATAATATATATGTGTTCTCTATATCTATATTTATATATCTATAGTCAAGTTGATTATTTTGTTAAGATCTCTTATGTTCTCACTGCTGTTTTGTCTGGTTGTTCTATCTATTATGGAGAAAGATGTGATCAAGTCTCAAATACAACCTCTGTTAGAATCGACTAGGATTATGAGTTCGAATATTTTTCCCTTTAGGTCTATTGATTTTTGCTTTATATATTTGAAGCCTTACTATTAGATGCATGCAGATTTATAATTCTTATATCTTCCTTTTGGTTTGATACTTTAATCATTATGAAATAGCCCTCTTTAATGATGTTTCTCATCTTAAGGTCCATCTCAAGTAATATTAATGTACTACTTTCTTTGGCTGACTTTTACAGAGTATACTTAGTATATTTTTCCAACATTTACTATAAACTTTTCTATGTCCTTATATTTAAGGTGTGTCTCTTACAAGATAATGCATATATGTAATATTATAAATTATATATTATTTATTAGCTTATAAAAATATTTTTTAATGAAAATCTGTAGAACATTTACAATAAATGTGATTGTTGATGTATTTGGACTTCTGTCTTTAGTTTGTATTTTCCCATCTGTTTTAAGTGTTTTTTCTTTTAAGTTGAAAAAAATTCTTACCGTGTTTCCTTCTTTGTTAACTTATAACTGGTATATTCTTTATTCTTCTTTTGGTGGCTAATGCAGATATTACAGCATGCATCCTTGACTTAACTAGAGTCTAAATTAGTACTTTTTCTCTTCCAGATAGTGCTAAGATCATAGAACATTTTAAAATCTATCCCCTTTACTCATTTTTTAACTATTGTCATGCATTTTAATTCTACACATGTTACTTTTCAAGATTTATTATTATTATTATTATTATTATTGTTATTATATTTAGGTTTACCCATTTAACACAAATGGCCCTTTCCTTTTTTTTTTGTTTCTTCCTTAATTACTGGGTTTTCATCTGGGATCATTTTTCTTCTGTCTAAAAACAGAGCAAAACCAAAACGATTCCCTGTAGTATTTTCTTTCATACAGGTCTGTGAGTGATGATTTCCTTAATTTTTGTTGCTCTAGAAATGTCTTTATTTTGCCTTCAGTTTTGTTTTGAGTTTCTACATTCTTTTATTGAGGTATAAATTATATATAGCAAAGAACACATATCTTAAGCTTATAGCTTACTGTGTGTGTGTGTGTGTGTGTATACACATGTACATACATACCTGTGTAACCACCACCCAGATCAAGATATAGACCGTTTACGGCATCCCCACACAATTTTTGTGCCATTCCAAGTCAATAAATGTTTGCCTGGAGTTAATCACTACTCTTATCTCTAGATTAGTAAGTCAGATTAGTTTTCCTATTTCAAAAATTTTAGTATAAATGATATCATATATCAGGTACTCTTTTGTTTCTTCCTTCTTTTGTTTAATGTTGTATCTGTGAATTTCATCTGTGTTGTAAGCTTAGCAGTTTTCATTGTTATTGCTGTATAGTATTCTATTATATGACATTACCGTAATTACCATAATTTGTTCTGTTGCTGATGGGTTGTTTGGGTTGTTCGCTGTTCTTGGCTGTAGCAAAGAATGCTTCCATCGGTATTCTTGCTTAAGTCTGTGGAAAGAATAGTACAATTCTTTTGTGTGTATACCTGCAAAGGAGAGTTCTGGGTCATTCAGTTTATATATATTTAGCAAAAAGAGAATATGCCTTCCCCACCCCCCACCCCATATGCTTTAAGATGTTGTGTCAGTCTTTGGTTTTAGCTATTTTATTGTAATGTGTGCAGATGTGGTTTTTCTTTGCATCTATTTTACTTGGGTTCATAGGGTTTTGTTCGTTTTGTTTTGTTTTGTTTGTTTGTTTCTTTAACCTGTGGCTTGGTGTTATTTTTTAGTTTTGGTAAATTCCCAGCCATTCAAATATTGCGTCTGTCCCATCCCCTTTCTTCTCCCCTCTGGGACTCCAAATACATATATTGTAGACCTTTCATTATGTCCTATATGGCTTTTATGCTGTTTTCTGTACTTTTTTTTTTAATGTTTTTTGATTATATTATGTTGGTCACCATACAGTACATCCCTGGTTTTTGATGTGAAGTTCAATGATTCATTAGTTGCGTATAACACCCAGTGCACCATGCAATACGTGCCCTCCCCACCACCCATCACCAGCCTATCCCATTCCCCCACCCCCTTCCCCTCTGAAGCCCTCAGTTTGTTTCTCAGAGTCCATAGTCTCTCATGCTTCATTCCCCCTTCTGATTACCCCCTCTTTCTTTATCCCTTTCTTCTACCGATCTTCCTAGTTCTTATGTTCCATAGATGAAGGAAACCACATGATAATTATCTTTTTCTGCTTGACTTATTTCACTTAGCATTATCTCCTTCAGTGCCGTCCATGTTGCAGCAAATGTTGAGAAATCGTTCTTTTTGATAGCTGAGTAATATTCCATTGTATATATGGACCACAACTTCTTAATCCAGTCATCTGTTGAAGGGCATCTCGGCTCCTTCCACGATTTAGCTATTGTGGACATTGCTGCTATGAACATTGGGGTGCATATGGCCCTTCTCTTCACTACGTCTGTATCTTTGGGGTAAATACCCAGTAGTGCAATGGCTGGATCATAGGGTAGCTCAATTTTTAACATTTTAAGGGACCTCCACACTGTTTTCCAGAGTGGTTGTACCAACTTGCATTCCCACCAACAATGTAGGAGGGATCCCCTTTCTCCACATCCTCTCCAACAATTGTTGTTTCTTGCCTTGTCAATTTTTGCCATTCTAACTGGCGTAAGGTGGTATCTCAGTGTGGTTTTGATTTGAATTTCCCTGATGGCTAATAATTTTGAACATTTTTTCATGTGTCTGTTAGCCAGTTGTATGTCTTCATTGGAAAAGTGTCTGTTCATATCTTCTGCTCATTTTATGATTTGCTTATTTGTTTCTCGCGTATTGAGTTTGAGTTCTTTGTAGATCTTGGATACCAGTCTTTTATCTGTAGTATCATTTGCAAATATATTCTCCCATTCTGTGGGCTGCCTCTTAGTTTTTTTGACTGTTTCCTTGGCTGTGCAGAAGCTTTTTATCTTGATGAAGTCCCACAATTTTATTTTATCTTTTGTTTCTCTTGCCTTTGGAGATGTGTCATGAAAAAGGTTGCTGTGGCCGATGTTGTAGAGGTTGCTGCCTATGCTCTCCTCTAGGATTTTGATGGATTCCTGTCTCACATCGAGGTCTTTCATCCATTTGGAGTTTATCTTTGTGTATGGTGTGAGATAGTGGTCAAGTTTCATTCTTTTGCATGTAGCTGTCCAATTTTCCCAGCACCATTGATTGAAGAGACTTTTTCCCACTGGATGTTTTTTCCTGCTTTGTCAAAAATTAGTTGCCCAAAGAGCCGAGGGTCCATTTCTGGGTTCTCTATTCTGTTCCATTGTTCTATGTGTCTGTTTTTGTGCCAGTACCATGCTGTCTTTGTGATCACAGCTTTGTAGCACAGCTCGAAATTCGGCATTGTGATGCCCCCAGCTTTGTTTTTCCTTTCCAACAGTTCCTTGGCGATTCGGGGCCTTTTCTGGTTCCATACAAATTTAAGGGCTATTTGTTCCAGTTCTTTGAAAAATGTCATTGGTGTTTTGATTGGGATAGCATTGAAAGTGTAGATTGCTCTGGGTAGCATGGACATTTTAACTATGTTAATTCTTCCGATCCATGAGCATGGAATATTTTTCCATCTTTTTGTGTCTTCTTCAGTGTCTTTCAAGAGTGATTTGTAGTTTCTAGAATATAGATCCTTTACGTGTCTGGTTAATTCCAAGGTAACATATGATTCAACATAGTACTAGAAGTCCTTGCAACAGCAATCAGACAACAAAAAGGGATAAAAGGTATCCAAATCGGCAAAGAAGAAGTCAAACTGTCTCTCTTCGCAGATGACATGATACTCTGTATGGAAAACCCAAAAGAATCCACTCCCAAACTATTAGAAGTTATAGAGCAATTCGGTAATGTGGCGGGATACAAAATCAATGCTCAGAAATCAGTTGCATTTCTATACACAAATAATGAGACTGAAGAAAGAGAAATTAGGGAATCCATCCCATTTACAATAGCACCAAAAATCATACGTTACCTTGGAATTAACTTAACCAGACATGTTTTCTGTACTTTTCAACCCCCTTTCTCTGTATTCTTTGGTCCTGGTTGTGTTCCTTTCCTCCCTCCCTCTTTCCTTTCCTTTCCTTTCCTTTCCTTTCCTTTCCTTTCCTTTCCTTTCCTTTCTCTCTCCCTTTTCCTTCCTTCTTTCCTTCCTTCCTTCTTTCCTTCCCTCCTTCCTTCCTCTCTCTCTCTTTCTTTCCTTTTCTTTTCTTTTCTTCCTTCCTTTCCTTTCCTTTTGTTTTTCTTTTTTCTTTTTCTTTTTCTTTTCCTTTTCCTTTTCTTCTTTCTTCTTAATCAGGCTCCATGCACAGCATGAAACCTAACCTGGGCCTTGAACTCACAATCTTGAGATCAAGACCTACGCTGAGATCAAGAGTCAGAATCTCAACTGACTGAGCCACGCAGGTGCCCATTCTATTAGATTTCTGAGTCCTCTAATTCTTTCTTCAGTTGTCTACTCCTCTGCTAAAGTCCTCCATTAAGTTCTTAGTTTCAGTTATTTTATTTTTCTAGAATTTCCATTTATTTCCATTCTAGCATTTCCACCTTTTTATATATTCCAATTCTCTTCTATTTTTGTGAGCATATTAATTACAGTTATTGTAAAGTTTGTATCTGATAATTCTAATATCTTGATTAACTATAGTCTGTTTCTGTTGTGAATTTTTTGTCGTGATTCTTTTTTTTTTCCCAGTGTGATCAATTAATTTAAAATTGTATGCAGAGTAGTTCTATTTAGATCTGAACTTTGCAGAAGCTTTGCATTATGTCAGTTTCCTCCACGGAGAATACACCTTACCCTTGGGCTTGCAGCAGCAAGGCAGATTGTTTAGTTCAATCAGGGAATAAGCTGACCCAAGGCTGGTTTGGAGTCTTTGCAATGCTTGGTCCTCCCCTGTTTTGCTCCTATTCCCAGGATATTAACCTCTGGGGTTTCCAAATGAATATTTGAAGTGTTTCCTAGAACCCTTACTCTTTGGTGGGTCTAGAACTCAGTTTGTTGCCTTTCCATCAATTTGAGATAACTAAAAATTCTGTCCTGGTTTTAAGCGCCTTTCTGCTTGGCTTCTTGACTTCTTTTTCTGTGCGATTTGACCAGAAAGTGCCCCAGAAGAAATCACTGAATGTTGGGTTCAGCCTTCTGCACCTTGCTGTATCCCAGGATCTTGTCCCCCAAACCTGTTTGCCTTGCTGATCCTGAACTCAAATTCTGTCTCTCCAGATTATGAGATTGTCTACACTCTGCTGGTTTCTTTCCGTCTTAGCAGCCTCTTTTCCCTTTGCTTCTCAGCTTCTTTCTCCATGCCAAAAATTGGCAAAGGCTCCAAGGAGACAGGAGGTGTGCAGAAATTTGGGCTCATCTCAGTGAAGTTCCCTTCTCTCTGGGATGTGCCTTCTCAAGTCCTGGATGCTTTGGAAATCCTCTGATGTCTTTAGACAGATGGTTTTTGTATTCCAACTTCGCTCTTGCTGAGATCTATAAACTATTCCATCACAGTTGGAAAGATTTTACCATTTTTAAATTTTGATTAACATACACTATAATCTCCAAGCAACCCAAAGTAAGAGAAATAAAGCAATATTCATTAGCACAGAACATGATATAACTATCTTTATTTTTTTCAGTATCTGTTATGATGCAAAATAACTTCTGGAATGTCTTAATGTAAAATCGTGGTCTTACTACTGTTTATGTTAAGATAGAAAAAGGAAGATTAAAATGTTACTTAAATATTCATATGAGCGAAAGCCCCCTGGCATCTAGAAATGCCGCCATTACCACAATGAGGTCACTGGTTGCAGGAACAGATAGCACCGTGGCTGAAGAATGTGCCTCTGTCTCAGTTCTGTTACGCAAGTGGTCTGTGGTTTGGGCACTGATATCATTTATAGGTGGAGGTGAGCTCCGTTGCTTGGAATCAGCGTAGCCCTTTCCTCTGCAAGGTGAATATTGCAGTGGCCCATGAGGTCTACAGTTGCCAATCACTTCCACAGTCATCAGAAAGACAAGCTCCGTTTTAAATTGACAGCATTTTTAAAGCTGTCAAACAGGAGCAGGAGGGCAGGAGTTAATCTGTCTTCTTCAGAGGCCACCTCCCTTATAGAAAATGCCCACTTCAGATTTCTTGAAGGAAAAAAGTGGCCATTTTCCCATTGTTCCCATTCTTTTGATAAATACTGTGGACTAACCACATGTGTTCAGGTGTTCAGAGGAAGCTAAAACACACGTGGTAACTCCAGCCATTGAACACTCTAGGGAGTAGCCAAGACTTAGCTCACAAGTCATAGTAGCCTTCTGTTAAGGCTGAAAATAACTGTTGCAGAAGGTAAATGCAATGGGAATTTTGCCAAAGAGGTGATCTGTGAGATGTGGAGGTACCTGGGAGGGCTTCCTGGGGGAGGCAAGTCTCATGTCAATGCCAATGTTCAACAGTTCTTACCCACTTCTCCAGAAATGAAATGGTGCCCACCTCTGCTTCATAATTTCCACTGGCTCTTTCTTCGTCCTTCAGTTCTGTGGTCTGAACAAGATTTGACAACAAGTGCCACTTTAGCGTTCTGTGGTTTCTTCCTGGGCAAATCTATCTCCAGTGCAAATGGGTGTTATGGGATGTCTTCCCAGGCTTTCTTCTCCTTTGGGCCTTTGCCATCTAGAATGAACCCTCACCTGCAGACTTCTTCTGGCAGTCAGCAGTTGCCACAGGATGAACGTAAAGGCAGGGGTAATCAGAGAGAATCAGGACCTGAGCTTCTCGGGCGCCATTGCTCAGACCTTTGAAGGTGTTTCAACGAATTAGTAGTGTTGAGAGAAAATTCTTTTTAATCATTTCCTCTCTTTTCCTTGTTGGCTTTGTGAATTTTTCCAGAAAGGCAATGGCCAGAACTTTATGAAAACCAAATGATATGTTATTTGAGAGAAATAAAAGATAATTGATTTGGAATATCAATTTATCTTCTCTCTGTAGTTCAGTAGAGAGGGTCCCCCCCCCCCGCCCTGTGTTTGAAATCCAACAGGGGTTTGTTATTTAAGGCTGATGCTAATTTGTCAAGTCATCGAGCCTCAGAATAGGTTAAGACTCTGGAGGCATCCCGTGTATAAAGAGAGCAAGTCAAATAAGAGGGAGGCAGGCTGGTGAGTCCATTTGGAAGGTAGAGAGAAAAGTCCCTTCATTGCAGACCCCATCTTCCAAGGTCAAGCCCACCACTGCATTCAGGGCAGGAATTCACATTGTTCAGTTGACTTGACTATTGGAATTGATTTGCAGTCTTGCATGATTGTCTTCTGCTCTCATATTCCTCATTGGCCCCTGAATGCATGGCTCCCAGCTCTATGCCCTATACTGGTGAGTGGTTAGAATGAGGGCTGCAACACTCAGGAAATTTTCAAACCCATCATCATCTTTACCTTCTGGGTTTCAGCAACCTCCCATGGAGCCTTTGGGGACATGATAGAAACATGGGAGCAGAGTGCTTGAGTCATATTGGGTTGATGAATACCCAAAGGATGGTATTAGTGGGTTTCACCCTGCCAGAGAGGGGTCTGCAGAATACGCACCCAGTTCAGACGTCAGTCCTTGCCTTTGCTTTGTATAACATTTCGGTTAGACATTAATGGCATGTGCAGACTCAAACTTATTCTGTAAAAGGTCACATAGTAAATATATTAAATGTTCAGGCTCTATGGGCCTTGGTTGCAACTGCTCCGCTGTGTTGTTATAGTTTAAAAGCAGCCACAGATAACATGTAAACAGATGAGCATGGCTATGTTCCCGTAAAACTTTATTTTTGAATGCTAAAATGTGAATTTTGTATCATTTTGCTTGTCATAAAATATTGTTCTTCTTTGAATTCTCCCCTCCCCAACCATCTTTTTTTTTTTTTAAGATTTTATTTATTTATTTGACAGAGAGAGAGACAGCCAGCGAGAGAGGGAACACAAGCAGGGGGAGTGGGAGAGGGAGCAGCAGGCTCATAGCGGAGGAGCCTGATGTGGGGCTCGATCCCATAACGCCGGGATCACGACCTAAGCCGAAGACAGACGCTTAACGACTGCGCCACCCAGGCGCCCCATCCCCTCCCCAACCATCTAAAAATGTAAAAGCTCTCTTAGCTCATGGGCTCTACAAAAGAAGGGATGGGCTGGACTTAGCCTGTGGTCTGTAGTTTGCCATTTACTTGTGTAGATAGTTAGACACCCAGAGGGATTCCTACTGTAGCTGATGCTGGACTCGAGTTCCCCAAGAACCTTGAGCAACTTGAATGATGGACCAATTCTAATGAAATCAAATGTGATGGGACTCATCGATTCAGCAAATATTCATTGAGCATCTACTGTGCGTCAAGCACTGTTCTCATCACTGACAACATAATAGTGAACCAGATGGCCTAGGTGCTGCCCTCAGGAGCTTGTGGTTTTGTGTTCTGAGGACCACTAATCATGGCAGCTCAGCCTGGACCCCTCAGTGCTTGCCACACAAGACACAGATAAAACCCTACTTAGGTTCAGAGAACCAAATCCACAAATGCAGGACGAGGGCACATCTTGTCCGGCATCTCAGCTGATTCCATACGAACCAACGGTGCGCTGCAGCTGAACTGAAGGAAACATGGTCATAAGCTGTGTTCATGGAAATAAAGGGTTTGACCTTGAAGTCAAGAGGTGCTCTTCCATCTCTTCTCTGGGCTGGTGAGACCCTGCTTTGATACTGATACAGCCACGATGCGATCCCTTACTCAGTGGCTGTTTATTGAGGGCTTTCTTTGTGCCAGACATGAGACTGAGCAGTAATTTCTCAGGAATGTTCTCGTGGATGAGGCTGGGCTAGATGACTGTGGAAGGGCTTCCCTTTATTCATGATGTGGTATAGCTAGGAGAAAAAGCAAATACACGGGGATCTTGAAAAGCATGGAGGTTACGAAATCACAAATAACTGCTAGGAGTACCTACGCCATGCTTTTGTGATCGAGGCTGATGGAGGGTAGAGCTGTGTCCTCCTGCCACAAGTAACTCAGAGCTGCCATTGGCAACAGATGAGTGAGCTACTAGGTCCTGGTTCCACCAATTTTGGCAACTTCTGTTTTCTTTTCTTTTTTTATTATAATCATATTTTTTATTCTATTTTCTGATGAGAACGTTTTCAGAGTAGAGAAGGCCCTAAATTATCTGCTAATGAAATTATTTATTTAATATTATATATTTAATAATATATAATTACTATTTTACATAATTGTATATTTATATAATTATATATTTAGCAATATATAATCATACATGATTTAATAATTATTTATTCCCCTTGCCATTGTGCATTGGACAATAATGTTCATAATTATGACCTTGAGGCACTAAATATATCATCAGAGTAAATGGGGCTTAATATCATCTTAATGGTAAACACATGGTACTGTTTCAGGTGTTTTAAAAATGTACCCTTGATGTGATAAATATAACTCTTTATTAACCAGAATACTTATTGAAGTACCCATTTCGTCTCCAACCAACCTAGATAACAGTCTGCCATTCTCCTTTTGCATAGTTGTAGTAGGAAGGAGTGGCTAGTAAGTAAGCAGCCCTTGCTTGTCCTGAAAGATCTGAGGCACATTTCGAACTCACAGGTTTTCTGAAGGAAGGGTGGGTAACTCAGTCATTTGGAAAACTTGACATATTTCATCAATCCTAATATACATTATCCCCTACCTCTTATCATTTTTGATATCATGAGGCATCTGACAATCAATAGTGTTTAGAGCCACTCATAATCATCTTTCCTCTTTCTTTTCTTTTCCTTCCCTTTCTCTCTCTCTTTTTACCTTCTCATAAAATAAAAGTGCATCTTTCAATGAACAGCATTCTGCAGTAAAATACAGTATTTTTAAGTAAGCTAGTCTACTCTGAATGGTAGCAACTTGTGGTGGCATTGTAGCGGGTGGCGTTTGATGGTCATAATCTCCATCCTGTTCTTTCCAAACTTGCTTTAAGTAACGATAATAATATTAACACAGAAAATTGATGTTTTCTCAATCTTATGTAAGACATAAATGGGGCACCTGGGTGGCACAGTTGGTTAAGCTCCTGCCTCTTGGTTTCTGCTCAGGTCTGATCTCAGGGTAATGAGATTGAGCCCCGAGTTGGGTTCTGTGCTCTGCGGGAGTCTGCTTCAGACTCTCTCTCTCCCTCTCCGCCTGCCCCCCTGCGCTCATGCACACGTGCTCTCCCTCTCTCTTGCTGAAATAAATCTTTTAAAAAAAGAGACATGAGTAAGAGCATCTTTATTTATTTGTAACAAAATTCTAACTAACCCCCCTCCAGCCCCTATGTTTGCTGTGCACACACAACTTTAAGTTTCTGTCCCTGATGAAGCTAGAGTGCTGACGAGGGTTTCTCCTGGCTACAAGGTCAATGGTGCCACTCTAAAGGAGAGGCAATTTTATTTCAAATATGTCTTTGCAGTTTTGAACAAAACAGCCTCTAAATCTCTTTTTCTTCATCAGCATACTTCCTTGCAATGCATAAAAGAAGTTAGGTATAAGTAATATTTTTATTTTAGAGCAAGGTTATTTTTTGGTCAATTGCTAACTCATGGACTCTCTGGTTATGAGTTCCCAGCTACTCTTTTCATCTAAATCAGGACCAGGAGACTCACTGATGTGCTTGAACTTGGTGGTAAAAAGATTATTCTGCACTTGGGCTAGAGGTAAGGGAGACCTCATTCCTCGTGTTAGATCTCTGGGAGAGAGCAGCACGGATGGTGTGACTAGGGATTTAAATGCTTTCGACACATCTTCCTTCTGTTTTTCATTCTGGGTAGTTCTTTTCAGAGTTCAAAGACTGTCTTCCAAGGCTCTAGAAAGTCGGTGATCTATGACTGTCTCTACGTTTGTCCTGCTTTCTGCTTTTAACAGTAATCAAGCCTCATTCCTCAATTTAATTTGGTTAAATGGGCTTGGATCATAATTCTAAGGGATTTCTTGTGATGTCGGGAAAACACAACTCTGGTCCTTAGCCTTCACAATGGAGGGAATAAAGAAGCTGACAGGCTTTTATGGATGAAATTATGTTCTTTGTCTTCATCTTTTATGTTTGAAGTTATTTTGTATAATTTAATAAACATCCACTTTCTTTTCTGCATCTTTGGTCAAAAGCTTTGTGTAGGGGTAAATAGGAAACAAAGCTGTGTCTATCCTGCTGGCCACACAGTCCGCAG